>NC_065452.1:28638412-29911494 GCF_917563875.1 Diabrotica virgifera virgifera
TTTAGTTTTATTTATATAAAATCTATGTATTATTAATATTATTTTTAATTTAAACATATTAAAGTCAGAATTTGGTATTAGTTTTTTGAAAGTAAATTAAATGTAAGACCAAATACTTACGATGTCGGGATAGTATCACGAGGTTTTTTGCTGGTTTCCCTCGTGATTTACTATGGAATCCCTAACGCGAGAATTTACTGTCATCGTTGCATTTGTTTGTCTTTTTAAAGACAGATCACATGCTATGATTTTTTTGTGACGGATATTTATAAGAATTTTTTTACTTAGCAACAACATTTTTGTTTATTTTAATGGTATTTTGTATTTTGACAACGAAACCCGATTTGGGCTTCGAAACGTTAATAAAATTATTTTTTCAATTTAATTGTGGCTTATTTCCCACTAAATAGTTAATCATAAAAATGCCACAAGGAAGTAGCTTTTGAATATTTGACCTAGGTATATATATTCGTCAACAACTTCAATATTGACATTATTTATATTTATATTTATTCTGTCATTTGTATTTGTCATGATTTTTGTTTTACTCGTGTTCATCTTTAATCCTATCTTCTCTGATGCGTGTGCTAGTTGAGTCAGCATTGTGGCTAGTTCTTCTTGGTTGGTTGTAATAAGGACAACATCATCGCAATATCTGAGGTGATTGAGATTCTTCCCGTTTATGTTGATACCCATGTCCCATGTCTTCCCATTCCAGTTCTTTAAAGACGTCTTCCAGAGCTAAGGTGAAGAGTTTTGGGGATATTACATCTCCCTGTCTTACGCCTCTACGTATTTCTATGGGATTAGTTTTCTTTGTTTGAGTTAAACAGGTAAACCTTAACGAGTTACTATTGTTAATACAAAATCCCAGTAGTCTTTTCCCATTATTATTTCTTGTAATTTCACCGTATTTTCCGATTACTGCTCCATATAATAATATTATATCATCCTTTGTTTCAACTCGTCCATTGAAGTCTCCGGCAATAAATAAATATATATATATATATATATATATATATATATATATATATATATATACAACTTTAAACTTTTACAATCATTTTAATAATGTTACCCAAAGTCAAAATCAAACTAAATTAATATGCTTTTGTTGGAAGGTTGATCTTGGTGATCTTACTAGTTCTCGGCGAATACAAGTTTTTTACATAAAATTTTTTTTATACATGTATGATAACCACATACTTCTTTTGCTGTTCTAAGTCTTTGTTAAATTGTAAACTGTACTTAGTATTATTGATTGTTTCTACACCTAACGATTCAATGGTTCATTGTTTCAAGCTTTTGTTACTTTTTATACCTTTGACTGCTACATGTCTTTTTGAGGTAACACTGTTATATTAACTTCTCTATGGATGTTTGGTTTTTTTCATATTGTTCTTTTTAGATGAACTGATGATGCTCTTTGATCAGAGAGCGAAACGTCTTCGAATAAATAGATGAAGTAGCCACCTTCTTTGTCTTATTTCTCCACCTATTGAC
Organism: Diabrotica virgifera virgifera; assembly: GCF_917563875.1. NCBI lineage: Eukaryota > Metazoa > Arthropoda > Insecta > Coleoptera > Chrysomelidae > Diabrotica > Diabrotica virgifera. The sequence continues at coordinate 28,639,916 of NC_065452.1, forward strand.
CGAAAAAACCCTCCACTCTTCGAGTGATCCTTAATTTATATTGGATTAACGGTCGTACTCCTTTTCTCGATATATATATATATATATATATATATATATATATATATATATATATATATATATTCCTCTACATTCTTCTATAGTCTCTTGCAGTTCATTCCAGTATTTATCTTTCGCCTCCGTTTTTTCATTTTTATCTGGTCCATAAGTTGCTATTATTGTCTTTACTTTCTTCTTTTATACTTTTTTTTCTTTTATATTTTTATTTCTTCTTTTAAATGCACATTTTCTTTCTTTATTGTCCCATTCTCGTCTTTCGTCTTTTGTATTACTTTAATATATTCTTTTTGCCCCTCTCTTATCATTTTTATCTACTGAGTCAATACTAGTAACATTTCCATTATTTTATCTATCTTCTTTTCTTCTTCAGAGTTATAATTCTCTTGTTCTTCCATCTCTTTTCCTTTTTTAATTTGTTCGATATTCGTTCTTATTGTATTTATGACCTTTGTATGCAACAAGTTGAAATGTAAATAAATGCACAAAACATGTTCTTCTTGTGTATCAGGAAATGTACTCAAACCAGTATTAAATTTTTGTAATACCTGTTTCAGGCAACAAGTTAAAAATTAAAATATGAAATATGCACTTGCTGAAATACATTATCAGAGTTGCTTTGAAGGGTTGCACCGGTACTTTTGACACTGGAACGTGAAACTCTTAGTTTAATTTCTCGGACACCATGAATCCGAATCCAAAATATTTCTTGATACTGTCTAATAGGGTTCTCTTTCCTCTTTTATGATGTCCCATTTTTTATAATATCCTTAAATTGTTGCTTTTTGTGCTTATTTTTCCATTTTCCATAGTCGTATGCCTTTTGCTTTACGTTTCGGTATCATACCTGCTCAGTTGCTTTTGTTCTACTATTTTTTTGGCAATTTTACTCCGGTATTTTTTATTAGTCGCAGTTTTTCTTCAACCCATATCCATTTCTTCCCGTTTGGTTTACAATCAACTTCTTATATCCTGTTGATATTCTTAATATGAGTAGGCAAGTGTTTTAATATTAGTGCTCTAATTATTAGAGCAAAAGTAAGTATATTATTAAGATTTATATTGCTTTTGATTTCTTGGGATTGCCTGTATTATCGGAAATCAAATTTTATTCTTCTAAAACTCTCTACATTGAAAATGAAAGACAATTAATATTTCATTTCGTTTCACAGGCAACCACCATCCTCTTACGTACGTTTCACCTTTTTGGGATCTTACTCAACGAAAACGAACCGTCTTTTTACTAAGCAAAGTTATATGAAATAATTTGCTATTAGACGCTGTGGCGACATCTATTTAAAACAATGAGAAGTCTTAGATCCGCAAATCAAACCTATCGTTGGAACCAAGATTCTGGTAACAATCTCAATTCTTGCCTTCTAAAATTTGCAAGACCAACTAACGATGAATAAAGCAGACTAGGGACAATTTTAGATTGCATTCCACAAACCCGTCAATTCGTCTATTTGTAGGTCAAATTCCATCCAATCTTGATTCCTTGTACTAAGATAAGGGGGTATTCCCATCTCGGCTCACTATAATCCTTTAGTTCTTTATGATACCCCAGATACATTTTAAAAACGCCCCAAGTCTGCTCAACGATTAACAGGTAGGTATGCTACCCCATTAATAGGTATACCTAATAATAATTTTCTCTGGGAATTATAGATTAGGGACAATTTCTAATTAGATAGAAAAAAATTTAACCCCCAATACCCCTATCTTCAATATTTTACAGAAATTTTTGGTTCTTTGCGAATTTAAGAAACAGTTTCTCTTGGTTGGAAATGTTGGCCGTGCAATCGATTTCGCTACTGATACATAGGTTAAAGCTTGGTTTAGATGTTTGAGACCTGTTGACTGTTTGAGGATCTGCTTCACCACTGCTCATGTAATCAAAAATAATTATTTCTAGTTGAAGGTACACTAATGTCACTGTTTTTGTACTATGTTTTACAAAGCACGACAAAGTACAGAATGATGTTACTCGCTAGACACCTCGTAGTGGAATGAATTTATCTTTCAAGTAACTGCTAGTATCCAGACAAAATAAAGTATAATGACATCTTTAAAGCCCAGCATAATTAAAATGTTTAGTCAAAGAGGAAAATTGCTATTAGTGTGTGAACGTTATAAATTTAAAGAACAAAAACGAAAATTAGCTTCTGGTGAAACAAAGTGGAGATGTGTAAAGAATAATTGCAAGGCTTTTATCAAAATTGAAGACAATAAGGGTCGAATTACAACTAGTACCTATAAACAATAATCATATCCCATTGAGATGTAAAATTTTTTGATATTAGTTGTTATTTTTATTGTGCTATGTATAATTATATCTATTTAATAAAGTTATTCTATAGATGTATCTTCTTCCATTGATATATAAAATTATTTGATAGTAACAATTAATATCCCATGAGCCGAGCTGGTAAGTCTGGATCCCGCGTATGAAAAAATAGTTGATTAATAGCAAGCTGAAAATTTGTTAGTCGCTTAAGGGTGTCTAGTCGGAGAAACTTTGATATATGGGAAAACTGGAACAGGGGAAGTTTTAATTGTGGAACAGGTTAAAAATTTGGAACGGTCAGACCACGAAAACGGCACATGTATTTTGTCCGACAGAACAGACTTAAACTCTCCGAATAGCAAAAATCAGACTGCTATTTATCACCAAATGGGCGTTTTAATGAGTGGAACATGTAGAATATGTCAAATGACAGGAATTATGACAGGTGATAAATAGCAGTCTGATTTTTGCATGAGAGTTTAATCTCTGTTCGGAGAGTTTAAGTCTGTTCTGTCGGACAAAATAAATGTGCCGTTTTCGTGGTCTGACCGTTCCAAATTTTTAACCTGTTCCACAATTAAAACTGCCCCTGTTACAGTGTTCCCATATATCAAAGTTTATCCGACTAGACACCCTTAAGCTATTAACAAATTTTCAGCTTGCTATTAATCAACTTTTTTTTCATACGCGGGATCCAGACCTATATTTTATATCGAGCCGATTTAATCTTTGCGCCGACTTGGGACATTTTTAAAAGACATACCTGTTTCTTGGGCCGAGATAGGTACTGCCACAGATAAGAGTAGAACTTCAAAGAAAGTTAATTTCATTCCGTTTCAGATGTAACTACCATCCTTTTAAGGTAGAAGTTTTAGATTTTTGGATCTAAAGTCGGGTCCAGACTATATAACAAAACATGTTAAATAACAAATTTTTGTAACTTGTTACAGAATTTTAAATAAAAAAGTTTTAAAGCACAGTGTTGTATAACATTTTTCTGGTTATATAGTATGTTTTATGTTATCCAACAGATGTCGGTAAACATCAAAGAAAGTTGTAAAACATTGTTATAAAACTCGCTGCGACTGATCTACACTTAAAAACATGTTACTGAAACATTTCTCTGGCACAGTACACAAGTAGCAACCATCGAAGTCATATCACCTTGTTCGTTCTTGAGTATACGGTGAATATGTAGCAAACACCTTGCGGAACCTTAGAAGCAAATCGGTGCAAATCAGCGCCAAATTTGTGATAAGTAATATGCTCTACAGAGCGGTAGACTGTTCAGACATACAGCCTGGAACATTCACTACTTCGTTCGCTACACAGATGCACACTGCTTCTGCTTCATCAGCTACTCCAACAGGCACTCAATCATACAATAAATCTGGGCCGTTCTTCATTCCGTCCACTACACCTACATCCGCTACTTCTCCAGCCACACCAATTCAAACAGACACTGACACTCAATCATGCACAGGTGTAGAAAGTAATATCTACTGAAGAATTAAATTTTACAGAAATGTTAGTGTCTCTTTGAAACAATGAATAAAACGTTTAAAAAATATACTTCAATTGATTCTGTCTCTTAAACAGTCAATGGGGTGTATGTAACACTTCCGTTAAATTTTAGAGGCCTCTAAAATTTTAGCGCCCGCTTAAAATATTTTGGTATTCTGTAAATTATGGATCCGTTAAAACATAACCTAAACCGTTAAAACTCCCGCTAAATAAAAATATTTTTCCACCTACCTCTACCGAAAGTATACTTTTCCGGACCTGATTGTAGGGAGCAAAGTTGTACTTTTCCTCCCTAGGGAGGAAAATATTTTTCCTCCCTAGGGAGGAAAATATTTTTCCTCCCTAGGGAGGAAAAGTAAAAGTGACGTCATTCATGAAATATAACTTATTGACGCCCTGTACAATATCTATTTTCTATTACGTAAGTATCTACACATTTTAACGTTTATTTATAAAACACCCTGTATTTTGCAGAATGGTAAAAAACAGTAAATTGTTATTTTGATTTAAGAATGTTTACATTAATAATTTGACTTATATTTGACAGTTGACAGTTATATGGTACCTACTTGTTAGTTTTAGTTTTAATAAATTTTGTTGGTTAGTTACATAAATAAATTAAGTAAAAATGAAAAATGACTTGTTATTAATTTGAGGAAGGTGGAAAAACCATATGTATAACATGGGAGTAAAGTGTCTTTTCCTCCCTTGAATGATTACTGCCCTCCGCTACGCTTCGGGTAGTAAACTTCATTCTCGGGAGGAAAAGTAGCACTTTCCTCCCTTGTTATACAAATAGCTATTTCCACCTACCTCTACCGAAAGTATACTTTTCCGGACCTGATTGTAGGGAGCAAAGTTGTACTTTTCCTCCCTAGGGAGGAAAAGTAAAAGTGACGTCATGGTATTTCATTCATGAAATATAACTTATTGACGCCCTGTACAATATCTATTTTCTATTACGTAAGTATCTATATATTTTAACGTTTATTTAAAAACGCCCTGTATTTTGCAGAATGGTAAAAAACAGTAAATTGTTATTCTGATTTAACAATGTTTACATTAATAATTTGACTTATATTTGACAGTTGACAGTTATATTGTACCTACTTGTTAGTTTTAGTTCTAATAAATTTTGTTGGTTAGTTACATAAATAAATTAAGTAAAAATGAAAAATGACTTGCTATTAATTTGAGGAAGGTGGAAAAACCATATGTATAACATGGAAGTAAAGTGCCTTTTCCTCCCTTGAATGATTACAGTAAACTTCATTCTCGGGAGGAAAAGTAGCACTTTCCTCCCTTGTTATACAAATAGCTATTAGAGGATGTCAAAACGTACCCGCTAAATTTTTAGCAGTCCGTTAAATGCATGTTCGCACCTTGAAAACCATAGGGCAGTAACTGCAAAAATCATGATATTGAGTTATGAGCATTTTAAGTTTTTGTAAAGTTAATTTTATTTACTTTAATTCCAAAAATTAAGCTGCAAACCTGGTATTTGGCACAATTGTCTTTAATTTTGCATATTTTTATATGAATTAAGAAGTACGTAAAATTTCCCCCAGGAAATAGGTATTTGAGCACATACGGCCATATGGTTTTAAAAAATATATCAATTTTCGCACATGATACAATAAAAATTCATATAAAATAACAGTTTTTTTATTGATTGTACTTATTTATTACAAATTTTTAGTGTTAACACTTAATCAAAGTCTTGCATATTATAATCTGTCTGTTCGGTTTCTATTGTTGCATTGGTCACGTGTAAATCTGCATAAAACCTATGATAGTGCAATAGTGCTCTTGAATAACATTAGCCTTACCTACATAGTGAGAGTCTACATCTTGTTTTTTTAAAATTGCATATTCCTGGTGGATATGAATATGCTTTACTTAGTTCCATATTAGCCACCATCCCTCGTTGTCTTTGCCTTATAATAATGGTTCTGAACTCTGTATCCTTGAAGATTGCCTTAACCTGAAACTTATTTTTAAATGTCTTCTCCACCTAGCTCATCTTATGTCATTCCAGACGACCTGATTTCCTTCTTCGTCAATGTTATAATTGTTTCCCATTTCCTTACATCGTTTTTTAAAATCCAATATATCATTTCCATTAATTCATTCATCCATCATCCATTTCATTAATTTTATAAAGTTCACCTGTTTTTTTTTTGCTGTTTGAACTACTGTGAACCATTGCGCAGGCACGTAAATTGGTCATATTTTAAAGCCTTTTTTTGTTTCTCAATCAAAGAATGCGCGTTATCTACCGTATTTTGGGAGTGACACGTTATCAAAAATTTGTGGGTAATTTTAGGTATGCTCAATTTCTGTACTGCAGATTGATATAGACAATATACTTGTTCTTATTTTGCCCAACAACGCCATTTCATTTGAATCACAATTAGCTATCCGCTCGAACCAAAGACAGAAGTGTCCTGCATGTGCGGTCAAGTAAAAAATTGTGGAATTAAATGTTGATAATCTCCTTTTGTAATAAAATAAAGAGACTTCGCCTGAAGGCGTCGGTAGTAATGATTGTAAATCAAAACAAGCAGTGATGCAAGTGTTGGATTTTGCAGATTTTAAGTCATTTATTGCTCTTTCCTATTGAGTTCCACTTCTTAACGGTGAGTATTATAGGCTGTTTCTAATGTCGATTTATCTAGTTAATTTCTGTAACTTTCTCCAGCAAGCAAAAGTATTTTTGGGCTTAAAGAAGTCTATATTAAATTCCGTGTGAAATATGGTCATCATCGTAGCGTAATTTCCGAACACCGAACTTTTTTTTTACAAAATTTTATATAATCGCGATGAATATCAGCAAGAGTTTTGTCATCGCTGACGAATTATCTGGTAGTTTGTTTCCTTAGGTAGTGAGATTCTACTCTAGGAATGGACTCGATGTAAATCATTATGTATTGTTTCATGACCTTGTTGATTCTTTTTCCATTTTTATGAGTTCTTCGCTTTTCTTTTGGGATAAACCCATCTGTAGTACGACGTTGTATATCAATTTGTTATAGTCTTGTCTCTTATTTCCAGTGTTGCAATAGAATCTCTATGCAGCACTCTATGTTTTGTTGCATTCAAAGGATGTTTCCTTAGTAGATCTTGCTTTCATTTTACGAGCGTGGGTCACATTTTGCACATATTGCCATATAGATCTGAGGTTTTGTTCCAATTTTAGAACCGTAGAGCATCAACTACTGCAGATAATGCCTGATGGTATAAAAAGAAGAATCGATTTTTGACAAAAGCCATAGGGATGTATCTTTCTCGTGCCGAACTTAAAATTTTTTGCAGACGCTGCTATATAGCATTAAAAAATAGAGTTTTTTTCCTATTAGACTGCATTCAAAGGTCATTTCATGAAAAAATTGCAGATATTGCCATATGGTTTTCAAGGTGCGAAATGTGGTTTGATCATTTGATTATTTTTGTTTGGTTATGTTTATATGAATAGTTGTTTCTTATTTATGTTTTATAATGGAGGTAAACATTTAAAAATGGCAAATGGCTTTTTCGAATCTACCTATTTGGTGATGAAATAATAAATAATAGTGAAAGGTTAGTCTCAGTTTACTTTACAATCGACACTCTACACCTACATATAACAAAATTCAATTTTTTGTTTCTTTTTGTAGAGCTGAACTCCGATTACAACAAAAACAAAAAGTAATTGACCTGAAAGTAACTACAATTTACCATTTCAAAGAAAGTAGGTACCTACCTGCCTACCTAGAAATGTGATTGAAAAAGTGTTGAAATCAAGATGTTTGTCAAAGCAATTAAATTCTATCAATGCAGGTAAAATTATTTAAAATTATTGTGGAACAGTACAAAACGTATCAAATGTTTATAAAGATGAAGTTCCAAAAGGTTTAGAACCAGATGCAAATAAGGTAGATGACCTTAATGTAATTGAAAATAGACCATTTGACCGAAATTAGTGTAGAAGAGGAGAAGAAATAAAATATGCATTTTTTCAGCAATATTTTAATCTATAACTTTATAAATAAAAGTGTTTAATTGGAAAATATGAGTTTTACTAAAAATTAATTAAATAAAATAAATATATTTTCAAGCAAACTGTCAATTTCTTCTTCTTTCTTAAGAATTTTGGCCTCTGACAGTCAGTTTTCGGTCAATTTCTAGGTTAAAAGTAGTTCAAAAACGCAAAACGTGCGACGTTGCCGTATTTATTTCAAAGCCTTTTAGAGGATTCCTCTAAAACAAATTATTTTAGCGGTCCTCTATAATATGTGTTTACAGAATGTCAATCTAACCTAAAAGGTTTAGAGGACCGTTAAAAGTTAAATTTTAGAGGCCTCTTAAATTTAACGGAAATGCTACAGAATACACCCCAATGAGAGCGTCACAAACTTCTGGCACAATATTCGAAATACTTTGCTTAGAAAATTTAAATAAATAACTTAAAAAATCAAAAACGAATAACCATTTTCAATTTCGTTGCAAAACGAAAATACAGCCGAACCATATTCCAGTCCAATCAGAGAGTGCTGCAAGCACCTCTACCGGTTTCGAAACTTATTAGTCTCTCATCAGGAGGCACATATGCTGCTCTCCCTGATCCAACCAAAACAAACCCCAGCGTGCAGTCCCGAATTGCAACGAACGAAATGGCATAGATGCCCTAGCGGCACCTGCTAGCAAAGACTAAGTTTTCACTCTAATGGCATATAACATATCCCACCAGAATGAAAACAATGGGAACCTTCTCTGGTTACACCTCCGAGGCTTCTACAATTTGCAAGCCATACGGATGCTGAGACTAAGGAAGATGAGGGAATTCTACAATTTACAATTCACGTCACATCTGCTCAGCGCGGTAAAGTTCCAACGAGACTGGTTCCCTTCATACTCCACACAGAGTAAATGTAAATCAAAAATGAATAACCATTTTCAATTTCGTTGCAAAACGAAAATACAGCCGAACCATATTCCAGTCCAATCAGAGAGTGCTGCAAGCACCTCTACCGGTTTCGAAACTTATTAGTCTCTCATCAGGAGGCACATATGCTGCGCTCCCTGATCCAACCAAAACAAACCCCAGCGTGCAGTCCCGAATTGAGCAGATGTGACGTGAATTGTAAATTGTAGAATTCCCTCATCTTCCTTAGTCTCAGCATCCGTATGGCTTGAAAATTGTAGAAGCCTCGGAGGTGTAACCAGAGAAGGTTCCCATTGTTTTCATTCTGGTGGGATATGTTATATGCCATTAGAGTGAAAAATAACTTAAACTTTGGTAGGAATCTCCACTTGCAAAGAATCTTATCAGAATTGCTATAATCTTTCTCTTACTGGAATTGCATCTCGAAATGTGTCTTTCCTGCCTACTTTATCGTCGATTTCATTTATGAGAAATTCAAAATCAGAAATTTTCATTCTTAAGAAGTTTTTAAAACTGCCATCACATTTAATGTCTCTTGTCGATGGGTATATGTCATCCCTTTCCAGATAAGCTAAAAGAGCTGTACCACCATATTTTGTTCGAGCTACTAATGAAGGCTGCACCCAAAATCTTCGCTTAACACGCTGGTGTCGCTTGTACAAAATTAGGGGAACAAGGGGCTTGTTGTAACAGGGGTAAGTAGTAACACGGCTTTTTCATAGGTTATTTTATCGTTTTTAAATAATTTAGATGACTCAATCTTATTCACTTATCGCCCTTCAAATGACACCGTCTAACCAGCCATCCTCCGATAGTTCCAAATAGTAGTTTTGTGCACGTGCTTCATTTGGATGAGGTAATTTAAAATTTGGCTCTTATGAAATTTTGGTTATCGCTGTTGTTTTAAACGGAAATGGAACTTTCGGTGTTCATTTCTTTTCTAAATTTAGTTATACTTTGATATTGCTTAATGATTTTACGATTAGCAAGATATTTTTACAGTTATTTTAATAAATATACAAAAGTGTGCTATGGGGCATGTTGTAACAAAACGTTGGGGCTTGTTGTAACATATTACAAATTGCGCTGAATCTTACTAAATTTATGATCTACAGTATAAAAACGTATTATTTAGTTAAGTAATAGTCCAGACTGAGACAACATAAAAGAAATTCAGAAAGAGCAACTCAAGGCAACTTAGGAGGTCTAAGTGTCTGAAGAGCTCACAAGTAGGTCCTTCCCCGATATACCATAACCAATGGCAACTCAAAGACAGAAGGTGAAGTCTACCAGTTAGGTTCAGCGGAAATTTTAGATAATCAATGTAGTATAAAGCAAGCAAGTAAAACAGCACGGACTGTGTTATGTATCTTTATACCGATATAGATAAAAAGAAAAACATTAAGAGTCTACAAGTGGGCTGTACTAAACCAGGGATAGTTTTTACAGCCGAAGAAGAAAGCAAAATGGCTTCGTATATTCTGAAGTGCACCGAAATATATTTTGGACTAATTCCCATGAAGATGCGAAAACTGCCTTACCAATGTGCTGTGAAACTCAATGCTAAGCAACTTTTTTCTTCTTGGTATCAAAATTATACGGTTGGTCTAGATTGGGTCCAAAATTTCATGCGTAGAAATCTACATTTATATTTAAGAACACCGGAAGCCACGTTATTAAGTCGAGCAACATCTTTCAACAGGACCAACGTTAGTATTTTCTTCGAAATATTCCAAAAAATTCGAATTTTCGTAATGTTACAACCTGCCCCAATAGATGTTACAACTAGCCCCAAGCGCGGGGTAAGTTGTAACAATGCACTTTTTTGGTAAAATGCAAGTTGATTAAAAAATACCAGTCTTTTTAACTTTTCTTCAGTTCAATTTTATTCAGAAAGAGTTAAACTAACGTTTAGTGTTTAATTAGTGATAATTGGGAAAATAGCTCTCAAGATATATTTGATTTTATGAAAATTGTTACAACTAGCCCCCTGCTCCCCTACACAAGCTGCTGCTGCTATGATGGCATCTTCTACGTATGGCTACATTTTATATACTGCCTAACCTACCAGTTATACAGCTAAAATGCGGCAAAAGTTATGCGCATTTTGTTGTTTTGTTATTTGTTATAGAGTATGGATGCTTATGCTATATTATAAATTATAACAAGTTACAGAACAAAGTTGTAGAACAAATTTGCTGTACAACTTTGTTATTAACATGTTTTGTTACTTAAGCTGGACCCGGCTTTAGACTTTCTCATTGTTTTCTCATTGTTTTTCTACGTTAAGTTTGAAACGTTGAAGCGTTGAACAAATATTTTTAATTACGTGGTTGAATTACAATATTACACAAACTTTAACGTTAAATCAAAGACCATAGAAGTATTTGCCAAAAATCTAACCTTGTAAAATAGACACCATAAAAATCCATATAGAGCGAGTATCATTCGTTCTTATTAAGTATATTTATTACCTTTGTATGCAACAAGTTGAAATGTAAATAAATGCACAAAACATGTTCTTCTTGTGAATCAGGAAATGTACTTAAACCAGTATTAAATTTTTGTAATACCTGTTTTAGGCAACAAGTTAAAAATTAAAATATGAAATATGCACTTGCTGAAATACATTATCAGAGTTGCTTTGAAGGGTTGCACCGTTACTTTTGACACTAGAACGTGGAACAAGTTAAATAACTTTCTAAACTTGTTTCAAAAGTATCTTTATATAACTTAAAAACTGGATTACTCTGTGATAAAGAAGATACGTTCAGTACAGGTTCATCTACACACGTCCATTATGTAGTAAGATGGGATCAGAAAAGAATAGAAATTGACACGTGTATAGAACAACAATAAAAGGAAATTATAATAATGAAGGCAATTACAAAATTTTGTAAACAAGCTGAAGGAATTTTGCACAAAGACCTTGTAGACCAAAGACAAATAAAAGAAAAGCAAAAAATTATAAGAAATGCCACGCCAACATACAGGGTGTTTGGTAAAGGATGGGCCATAGCTTAACCTTAGATTCCTGAGCTTAAAACAGGTCGATTTAAGCTAACTTACTTTAAGTACGAAAGTTGATAATAACCGAAATATAAGGTGTCAAAGTTAAACTTTTATTTTATTTATTCTTGAATATTTCCTAACAGGCATGGGATAATAACACGAAATTTGGCAAGCGGGGCTTTTTTGGAACAAGAAATCTAAATTCGTCACCAAAAATGATGTATTATTCAGAGGGCGCCACGCGCCACATACGTCTTTCAGCGCTCATTTAATAGGTTCAATTTTTTTTATTATCCACTCTACATATTTTTTAATCAAAACTTTTATTCTCTTGATATTTTTACTTAAAAAATGTATACTACATTCATCTCGCTAAACTCAAACGTTTTCGAGATAAACGCATTTTAAGTCTGCGAGGCAACATCATTTTTTGCATATCATTGTAGTTACACCCGAAAAATAACTTAAAACCATCAAAATCTCCAAAAATGTATCGCAAATTTCTTCAAATGGAAATAAAATAAATAATATAGAACTGGCACATAAATATGAGAACTGGCACAATTATTATGGTTTTAAGTTGATTTTTCGGGTATAACTACAATGATATGCAAAAAATTATGTTGTATCGCAGATTTAAAATGCGTTTATCTCGAAAACAGTTGAGTTTAGCGAGATGAATGTAGTGTACTTTTTTTAAGTCAAAATATTAACAGAATAAAAGTTTTATAGAATAGAGTAAGAGATAAAAAAATGTAACTTATTAAATGAGCGCTGAAAGACGTATGTGGCGCCCTCTTGGTAAAACATCATTTTTGGTGGTTAATTTAGATTTCTCATCCCAAAAAACCCCACTTAGCAAATTTCGTGTTGTTATCCATGCCTCTCAGGAAATATTCAAGAATAAATAAAATAAAAGTTTAACTTTGACACCCTGTATTTCGGTTATTATCAACTTTCTTACTAAGGTAAGTTTGCTTAAATCGACCTATTTTATGCTCAGGAATCTAAGGTTAAGCTATTACCCATTCTTTACCAAACACCCTGTATATAGGGCGACACCCGTAAGATATGCAAAATGCCCTCACTCACAAAATTCTTTTCATTTTTTACGTTCTATGTGACTAAAAAATAAGGAAAAGCGCAATTTTATCCCGCCACCCCCTCCCCCTTCTCCAAAAAACGTCATTTTTTTGTTTTAATTTTTTTTAGCTGAGATGCAATCAATTTAAAAATTTCAAAAAATTCACAGACATAGTTTAGCCTTTTATAAAATATCTTTTCTTTTATGCATTTTATCAAATTTTTATTTTTTCCAGATTTTTCCGTAAGGTGCGCCACATTCAAAAATCGGAAAAACCGGTTTTTAGGGGTTTTTGAGGATTTTCCCATTTTACAGAGTTCAAAATAGATCAAATCAGGCTTCTAATTTGAATTAACTGAATCCTTTCAGTACATGTAAAAATTGAGCGAGACACATTCAGATCCACCCTAAAAACCCAGGCTTTCGCTTCATTTTTTAATCAATAAACACTTACAAATATGAAAAAATTTATTCATGTTGTATCGATCTCAAAAAATATCCCGCAAAAACTCACAAAATCCCTTAAAACCTTGAAAACATGGTTTTTGGGGGGTTTGAACGTGTTTCGCCCAAATTTGGAATATCTTAAAGAACTCAGTTACTTCAAATTATATATAACCTTTAAAAAATCTTCATTTTATTTATTATGAAATCTATAAAATACTGAAAATCCCCAAAAACTTAGTTCTTTCTAGTTTTTGGACTTACTGAAAAATTAGAAATATATTTTTGGATCAAATACACAAAATAAAAAAAATAGACCTGCAGCCATCCCAAACAAAAGTTACTTATACGTTTTTTTTTAGAAAAAAATGCATTTTAAGTTTATGGACACTTAACCTACGGGTCTACAAATAATAGACATATTTTGTAAAAGCCTCAACTATGCTTGTGAATTTTTTAAAAATTTTAAATTGACCGCATCACACCTAGGGGGGGGGTTGCGATGAGTCTTATTTTTAGTCAAAAAATTGAATTCTAGGAGTGAGGGCACTTGGCCTCAAATGCTTTTTAACAGGGTATACCTCCTACCCTTCAAAGTTAGCATTTGATAGGATCCGAATTTAATAAAATATATAAATAGAATTTAGAGGAGGCCCTATGAAGCAACTGTATTGACGGATAATATGAAAGGGAGAAATCAAGAGGATTCATGATAGGAAACAGATAGATAAAAATAATGCTATTCAAATAATACAATAATAAGATTTTTGTAAATTATGTATCTGTAGGTAGAGTCCTTTTCATGAGCATTTTTCAGTGCATCACAAATGAGAGAAAAAAAAGGTAAGTCCGTGATAATATACATTTATAACATTTATTCTAACATGACATTTTAGTTAAATCTGACAGTTGTCACATTTTATTTGAAATTTGGCATAAAAACAAATCAATGGTGTTTATTGCATTTATAAAATGGTATTTTCTTTGATTTGTATAGTCTTATAAATTGTACAGATTATATTCGTAGATATGTTATATAATTCGTAAATAATTTTTTTCGATTATAGCGCCATCTATCGACAACTAGAATAAATGTTATAAATGTCTGTAATCACAGACGTGCTTTTTTCTGTCATATACAATTTAATGAAATAAGGCAGCCACAAAATATAACAATAGGAGAATACAACATTGAGGGGGTAAAAAACTTTACATACTTGGGATCCCTAGTCACATCTGATAATAACGTAGCAGAGGAAGTGAAGAGGCGAATATTTATTGCCAATAAAAGTTACCATGGCTTAATTCGGCAACTAAGATCAGATAACGTCGCAAGGAAAACAAAATGCCAAATATACAAAACCTTAATAAGACCGGTACTCACATACGGCTCAGAAACCTGGACACTCACTAAAAGAGAGGAAGCATTGCTAGCCACCTTTGAAAGAAAAATCTTGCGACACATATATAAGGGCACAAAAGAAAATGGAATTTGGCGAACAAGGTACAACTTTGAACTATACGAAATATACCAGGATCCGGATATCATAACATTCATTAAAATAGGACGGCTGTGTTGGATGGGACATGTAGAAAGAATGGAAGAAGGCGAAATACCAAACAAAATATTCAAACAGATGCCAGTAGGAAAAAGAACAAGAGGAAGACCGAAGAGATATTTATAGAACAAATAGAAATTGATATAAAAACCTTAAAAATAAAAAACTGGTTAAAAACAAAAAAAAGCACGAAACAGATCAGAGTGGAGAAGAATCCTGGAACAGGCCAAGACTTAGAAAGGGCTGTCGAGCCAATGATGATGATGCTACAATTTAATGCGTTAGAAAGAAATCGAAAAACTGTGACGCACTGAAAGGTGTCTATGAGAAAAAGAATATTATCCATTTATTAATACGAAATTTTATTTAGAAACTATAGGATTTAATTCCATGTAAGAACTGATTATTTTTAAAAATTTAAGATGTTTATGAATTAATGAATGCATTCACTGTATGGGAACTATCTTTATTTAACAATGGGTTACACCCTTAGTAAAACTTTTTTGGCAAATATTTTTCTGTTTCACATGCAACGACCAAAAGAAATGCCCTTATTATAGTAATTGTTGAAACGGGCCGTTAGTGCTATGAAACGGCCGACGAGAAATGGAAAAAATTGATATCCAAACATTAGAGACCCAAAATAATCCCTCATAATATAAAACGTTAACGTAAAAATACCGACAGTATAGAATGACGTGAATGTGAATTGAAAAAGCCGGTGTCCGCGGAACCGGTTTCTATATTAGTGAAAGACACCATTAAAAGAGCTCATCTTCAATCCTTATGGATATTCACTTGACCATTTCTATTCCCACCCCATTTATCTTTAGTGGACAAAGCGGCTATTCGTGGGAATACAACCCTTCTGCGTATTAAAATGACCCTTACATGAGCGACGTTGACCCGTGACCCGGAGTTTCACCCCTAACGAACTGACCAAGACTGGACATTCCAGTTTTACAAGTGACACATGCTTGTATTTTTCGTGAGAACTAGGATGCCATCAAAGGAAAAACATTATACTTTAGGGGGATTTTTAAAATTTTTAATATGCCACTTGGATTCCTATTTCTGTTAAGGAAGTTTCAGGCCAATTCCTAACTGACAAAGTTCCGTTTTGAAAATCTAAGATCTGGTTTTTACACAATACAAAGGGAAGCATTTTTACCTGTCATTTGATTCCACAAAGATAATACTTTATTCATATAGCTAGCGGGTATTTAACCTTAATTATCATAACAGTAATTTTTTAAAGGTTACGATAATTATTACACATGTTTTATAAAAAACATTAGTAATAATGTTTATCACAATAAAAAAAAATAATAGAAATCGCAAATGAATACAAACTAGAACTAGAAATTCATTCATCGACTTCAAACAGGCATTTGATTCGACTAAGAGAAAAGAATTAATGATAGCCCTGGAAAAATTAAAAATCCCACATATCCTCAGAAAACTAATTAAATATGACAATGAGAACTATCAAAATTGGTATAAATAGGCAAAGAGGGGAGAGAGATGAATAATTCATTATCGATGGCTTAATGTGAAAACCTCGTATCTCATTCAACTACAATTTTACAGGAGAGGCAAAAAACTGATTTTCTGCATAATATAACCTAAAAACAAAAATTACCGCTACATATTTTTAATTCGAGCACATTGAGACTAATATCTGGTATTGGCCTAGAGCTAAAAGTGTTAAATGTTGCTATATTGTAAATACAAATATTAACTATGAAAAACACGTAAATATCCTTGCAGTATATAGAGCCCTTGCCCAAGTAACTATGATAACCTCGTATATCTTGATATACGTGTTTTTCATCTTAAATGAGATTGTGTTCATTATTATTTACGAGGTTTTCATTTTTAAGAGCATATTGCACACCTCCAAATACTAGGTTGATACAGTAAAAATACTTTGAATTAAGGTTCATAAAATGTTTCTGTACGCAGGACTACCTTTTACTGTCCACAAAAAACATTTCTCCAAATCGAATCTCTCAAACAAATACTCCAAATTAAGTACCAAAATCTTGGTTATAAATATACGTGGTATTCACACTAAATCAAGAGAGCAATTGATATACGTGGTTTCTTTTTTCGGCTGTAGAAAATAGTCTAGTGTATTTGGATTTTTTCTAACAGTTGTAAATCGTGAGATACAAGGTTTTCAAACTAAAACCACCAAAATGTCATTTTTGAAAAAAAATGAGATACGAGGTTTTCACACTAAGCCATCGTTATGGTACATTCCATGTCAAATCACTCAGGCAAAAACTTTTGGATCTCCGATTTTTCTGAAACTTGGTGTATAGCTTCTGCGGGACGTAAAAATAAGATATTTAAGATCAAAAACCTTCTATTTCTTTTTTTTTTCTCAAAATGTTATTTTATGCGATTTTACAGTGATTTGGTGTTTATTTACACAAATTTGCATGTTCTATCGTAAAGTATCAATGGATAACATAATATTTTAATAGAAGGGACTCACAAATGTCATTATATGGTATTATAACAAGTTATTTTGATTCAAAACAAGTTTTTGATCAAATTTTATCGTGTAAAAAACGTTAAAATATTTTACATTTTCCTCCATTCCCAAAATACACCATAATCAATTTGGCTGAAAATTTGCCCACACATAGCCAAAATATAGGACTTTAAGTGGTTAGAAGGATTTGAATTATATAACAATACAAAAAAAGTTACATGCAATAATATCAGACTCAAAAGAATATTAGTTCAATCGGGATAGCATTTGACCTTGTATGCCGAACTGCCCAAAATTTTATTTTTATAATCTTTAGGGGGGTCAATAGTAGCCTAAATTTAAAATCGCGAATGAATTTCTCCGTTACGTTAGCCGTCATCTTGATTTTAAAGGAGAAACGTTTTTGCTCAATATCTCCGCCATTTTTAACTTTTCAACAAAAATGGTAGGAACTGAAATTGTTCCCAATAAGTCGTATTTACAATTATTAAAATTTATTTTTAACAATTTTTGTCGTGAGGTCGATATTTTCCGAGTTAATTGTACTTACAGTAGACGCCTTTATTTTTGACTATGATATTACATGTAACTTTTTTGGTATTGTATTATAAGTAATTCAAATCCTTCTAACCACTTGAAGTTCTATGTTTTGGCTATCTGTGGGCAAATTTTTAGCCATATCGATTATGATGTATTTTGGGAATGGAGGAAAATGTAAAAAACGACGGTATTTTAACATTAAATACACTATAAAATTTGATCAAAAACTTGTTTTGAATCAAAATAGCTTGTTATAATACCATATAATGACATTTTTGAGTCCCTTCTATTAAAATATATTATGTTTTCCATAAATACTTTACGATAGAAAATGCAAATTTGTTTAAATAAACACTAAATCACTGTAAAATCGCATAAAATAACATTTTGAAAAAAAAAACAACATTAAATGTCTTATTTTTAAGTCCCGCAGAAGCTATATACCAATTTTCAGACAAATCGGAGGTTCAAAAGTTTTTTTTTTATCCAAAATTGAGTGATTTGAATTGGAATCACCTTTAAAAATAAAGGAGTATATATAAATAAATAAAGAATTGAGATTCATCTCAAGGAGATGCCTTATCCACAACACTGTGTAATCTAGTCTCAGAATATGTACTACGAAATATAAACAAAGGGAACCTAAGAACAAGAGGTGGACAAATAATAGCATAAGCAGACGATATTGTTATTATTGCAAAGAATAGAAACATCATGAAAGAAATGCTAGAATAAATAAAAGAAAAGGGGGATGCAATGGGACTCAGATTAAACCAAGGAAAGACAAAAACATAAGACTAGGGAAAACACCAATAAAGAAAACCAAAACAGGGAATTCAGAGTTTGAAGATATAGAACGTTTCAAATACCTGGGAGTGACAAAAAGCAAAACGGATGAAAGAATGCCAGAAATAAAAGAAAAAATATTGACAGCGAATAAAGTTTATTTTGCAAATAAAACATTACTTAAAAGCAAAATATTGGCAAAACCAAGATGAGAATGTATAACACCATAATTAGACCAATATTATTATACGTAGTAGAAACAATGATGATGACCAAAAAAGATGAAGAAAACTTAAAAAATAGTGGAGAGAAAGATTATGAAAACTATACTGGGACCAATCAGAACAAAGCAAAATGAATATAGAAGCCGAACGAATGCAGAGATTGGGAAAGTACTGAAAGAAGATATCGTGACCAACCGGCCCAATGGGACCAACAGGTCCAATAATCCACAAATTTTGGGCCCCCTGCAAACCACACGAAGGACCCCCCATGAGCGGTTCTAGGCATTTTCGGTGCCTACCGGAGGATCTGGGGTATTGCCCACAGGGTGGAATACCCCAGGAGTCTGTATTAGTATTTTCCTCCTGTCAAGTTGGGCAGCTTCCTCTGAGTTGATTGCTATTAATCCAAGGCCACCTAATCTCTCCTGACCCATATCACTCCCTAGATAACTTTTATTTCGCTTTAACACTGAAAATGACCTTTACTATTACCTAAAGAGGCAAAGTCAAAAATATCAGTAGGACAGTCAGTATTTCAGGGTAACTTGAGGATAGTGTATCGAACTTATCAGTAGGCACGCCATTTCAAATACTGTTTTTAGGGTTGTTATTTCAGTTTTCAACCCTTCCCGAAGAGAAATTAGTTCCAATGGCAGAGAAGGGCTAATGTCATTTTCATACTTCTTTTGAAGCTTTTCTGCTCTTTGCATAATTTCATCCCCTGTCAATTTTACAAGCAAAGTAGGAAATATGCATGAAAATGTTTCAACTACGTAGTGCAGAGAATTGAACCGTTATGCAATCATGACCATTTACCAATAACACCTTGACCTTGCAAGAGGTCCCTTCATCATAAAATCTGTGGTCCTCTGCTAATTTATCAAAATGCCTTTTTATTTTGCTCTATCGGGTACTAGCAAACACTGGACCTACCTGCCATTTGGAAGCAACATTATTATAGTTGCTTTTTTTCTTCTAACTGGGTAGTTTTTTTAATGTTCTGTAAACGGTCTTTACTCATTTTTAGAGTCTGCACTGCTTTTTCCAGATATGTTTCTTTACCTTGAATTATTTTCGAATAAGTATTCAACTGAATGAATATCTTAGGTAGACTAACAGTCATAATAATAAATTTAAAATTGTCCATTACTTTTACAAGTCTGTTTGCTTCTGCAACTTCGTCCGGTTTTTTGCTTTCAAGCAAAATCCTTCCTACCGCTTTCATAACATCTGGAAATTTAAGTTTTATTTTGTTTTGAACATGAAGATGTTTTTTAAACGTAAATGTAACATAATAATAGGTAAACCTACTTTAAGGTTTGTACGAATTAACGTTGGAAATAATGAATGATTAATATCAATGTAAACCATAAAAGAAAATCTCAATTTCTATCAAATTTCTTATCAGCATTTCAAATGAAGATAGCTTTATGTTCTCCATTTGTTTCTTGAGTAGCGTCGGGGCCCCTCCGGGCCCCAGGCTGCTGGACCCCAGCGCACTGCGGTGTCTCGCGGTTCCTAGATCCTATACTGGTGACCAAAATAAAACAATGCAGAGTTAAATGGTTAGGTCACATCTGGCGGGCAGGAGATGAAGCAGTGACATATGAGATGATAGAATGGAATTCAGGAGGAAGAAAGAAAAGAGGAAGACCAAGATCAAAGTGGCTGCAATACAGTGAATATGAACTCAAACTAAAATTTATCATAATAAGTTTGTGGAAATTTTACCACGCAGTAGCTTTATCTGCAAGATGCATATTCTATTATTAGTAGTCCAGTTAGTATTAGACTAAGAGCTAGAGCCGAAAAATCATCGTCATAAGTAATATGGAGTTTGTCCTGTGAAATGCGTCCAGTGCATATTGATAATTATGATTAGTGTTGCCCAAATGCAAGACCAAGACGAGACTTAGACAGTCTTGGTCTTGGTCTTGCGCCAGTACACCTGGTCTTGGTCTTGGTATTGCGCTCCCGGTCTTGGTCTTGGTCTTGCAGCAAGAGTCTTGCAAGTCTCGCAGTTGCCCATTAGCCTATTGCATATCTTAGAACAACGTAACAGAGAGGTACATTTTAAGCTTGAATATCATAGCCATAGTAAAGACTAGCCAAAATATCATAGCCATAGTAAAGACTAGCCAAATTAATAAATATCTAAACAACTGACACCGGGTGGGGTTTGAACCCACGATCGCTGTCTATGTTCTAACTAACTAAAGTTAAAACTATCTCTTAAAACCCACAAAATTTCATTTGCATATCTCAACCGATTTTAGAGCCATAAATAAATCGTCAGTTTGTAAGAAAAATTTCAACCCCTCCCTATTTGGCAAACAAAGCATTTATAAAGTAAGAAAAAACACAGTTTGATTGGTACACCCGGTGTACACTGACAATAATTGACCTGTCTACCAACCATATAATATATTATTACTGCGATATTTATAAAGAATAGAATAAGACCAAATATTAAAAAAAATCACTTAAATTTAAATAACAACAGGTTTAGGAAATTTGAAACATTAAAAATGCCCCGTTTTTAAGGTGGTATGGTGCCATGGACGTATACATAAAGATGGGTGGTGCGTTAATTTCTTGGGGAAATATAAGTGCTAAGGTGACATATTTTTAAAAAGTTTGGATACGATATTCGATATTACTGTAGGCGTCGCAACGCAGGAATGTTGTGTTATATGAATATGATTAGAAGACGACTATTTTCAAAACCAGGACAATTAATAATTTCGGAGCAAAAATGTCGGCTGCTGAGCAAAGGCGTAGCTACCGCCGCGCCGTATCAATTATACGGGGCCCCGGCGCTGCATGTCGAAACAAAACTTCCATTTAAAAAATTGAACAAAATATTCTACAATTTCCCTAATAAAACGCTTTGAAACAGTGTATTGTTTAGATGTCGACCTTTTCGTGTAATGGATTCTTTATCTATAATATTTGCCGCCGTATTCCATAACAACAAAGTAGCTTTGTTTTTGGTTTCAAGTTACTTTTCATTGTTCATTCACTGTTGGCGGTGACACACTGTAAAATGGCCAAATTGCAATTTTTGTTATCGCTTAATCTTTGACGATTTGGAAAAGTGTGTATATTGTTTTGGGTATATTTTCGTGTACTTAATCTATTTATTGTTTAGCCCATTTTTTCATTGTCCAGTCACCCTTGGCTTATATAATATAACAAGAACAAGTGTTGTTGAAAAAACTGAATCTGTTTTCAAATCTATTTTTTGAGTTTGGTTTATTAGAGTTTATTAGGTTTATTAGGTTCAATTTGTGCAGTCGATTCAGAAAGTTTAAATTTTAAATTCTGAAAATATTGTGAAGTGAAAAAAATGAGTGAAATAAAAAGAGAGTAGCTGAGTGGAGCGATGAAAAGAAAAATGAAACAAAAAAAGGAAGAAGTTCTGAAGAAGATACCCAAAATTTCTTCATTTTTCTATCAACCAGATTCTCAAAGTGATTTAGATTGCAATGGTAAGTAGGTACTAGATCTCTATCTACTAATGAAACAATAATTCTTATCTAATTGTCGTCTGTAACAGGGGTGGCCAAGGACCTTGATATTCTTTGATAGAAATTTGAATTTTTTTAGAAGCCGTCATTAAATGCGTATTAAAAAGTTATGCAAAAAAGAGGTGTTAAAAAATTTTTACAGAGCTTTTTAACTTCTTTTGATAAATCTTTAAATCTCAATGAATAAATGGTGACAGCACTTCTTAGTAATTCTTTCAGATGCTGGTTAGTTCGTACTGATGAGTATTTGAATTTCAGGAATTTTAAAGTGGAATAAAATTATTCCCACATGTCTTCTTCTTCATGTGCCGTGCTCGATTATCGAGTGTTGGCTATCAAAATTGGCTATAGTAATTTTGTTGGCGGCAGCTCGGAAAATGGAAGCTGGAGTTTCTCAAACCACTCTCTTAGGTTTCTAAGCCATGACGTTTTTCTTCGACCTGGCCCTTTTCTTCCGTCTCCTTTGCCTTTTATTATTAAATGGAGTATATTATAACTCTCTGGGTGGCGCATTCTTCTCTAGGTGCTGTCTCCGCTTCGAAGGTTGGCAATCATCAAAGCGATTTTTACTTTTGAGAGTGCGGCTCTAAATAATTCGTTGTTACTACATCCAAACCATGCCCTAAGATTCTTCAGTCATGAGTTAAATCAGCTATCAGCTTCCTATAAATCTTTTTCCTGAATCCTTACATAATGAACTGAAGTATTAGATATTTATCTCCTCTCATCATATGTCCCATATATCTCAGTTTTCTTCTCTTAATTGTTAGAATTACTTCTCTTTCCTTATGCATACGTCTGTCTGATTACCTCTACGTTGGTTATTCTATTTACCCATGAGATCTTCAGCACTCTTCGGTACATTCATATCTCGAATGCCTCCGGTCTTCTCACGTCAATTTTCTTCAGTGTCCACGCTTTCATCCCGTAGTATAATACGGATAGCACATAGCACCTCATAACATGGCCAAAAAAATATTCAAGTTTGCGAGTTTTTACTGCTCTGATGACTTCCCGTAATTTTTCCCCTCCGATGTATAACAACTTCGTTACGAACTCTATCCACCCAACTTATTCGTAGGATCCTCCGATACACCAAGGTTTCAAAGGCTTCCAGCTTTTTGAGAAGGGTATCCGTTAAAGTCTAACCTTCGACACCATACAAAAGAGTACACATTCACATAAGTACGGTGTTCCATTGAACATTTTCTAGCACTACCTTATATCAGTTCTTGGAAAGGGCACCGCGAAAATCTTTGATACGGGGCCCCTGTGGGGCTAGCTACGCCACTGCTGCTGAGAAAGAATGTATAACTAAAAAATTTTATTTTTACATTATAATAATGACCTCTCAGTACATGTCAAATGTGTCGAGTGTTCTTTTAATTGATATTTTGATTCGCTATGTATGTTTATGGTATTGTTCGTAATGCGCATAAGTCCAATTTTCAAAATTTTTGTTACACATTTTTTTTGTTTCTCATAGAGTATCTAAGAATATAGCCGAACTTATATACTCCCTAAAACGACCCTCAGTTCTAACTGCAAGACGCAAGAGTCTCGCAGGCTTAGTCTTGTTCTTGCTCAAGTCTTGCACGGTAAGTCTTGGTCTTGGTCTTGCTAAAATTAGGCGGTCTTGGTCTTGGTCTTGCGAAAACGCAAGAACGTTAATTTTAGTGTTGTGTTTAATAAATTAATTCCTCTGTAATTCTCCGGGTCCGATTTTTCTCCCTTTTTGAAGAGAGGTATTAGGATGCTTGATCTCCATTCTTGTGGTATTCTGTTTTGTTCTATTATTTTTTGGATTAGTTTTAATAATTGTTTGGTCAGGGCCCTGATTCTAAATCAAATTTCGACACTAAACAAGTCGCTTTCAATATGGCGACGGTTGAAATGCGATTGTGCGAGCCTTGTGGATTTTAGACTAGTTGAACTAACGAAGTGACGTCATGAAATAGCGACTATCGAAATTAATAGCGACTTTAAAAAGGGTGTTGATATTATAATTTCGACTGTCGAAATTATTTGACACGGAGATGAATGAATGGCCAAAAGCGAGGTTAGGACGGTTAGGTTTAGTTTAGATGTGTTTTGTTTATTTCTTGCAAGGAAAACTAAAGCAAAAGGTATTATAATATAGCTGGGTTTAATTGAAATTTGCTTGTTTTGAGGAATTAGATAGAATAGTATTAAATTAGAAATATAATAATTGAGAATGTCCACAACATGAATCATCAACTCAATGAAAGATGTAAGGTAATAATCTGGGAAAATTAGTAAAAAACAAGGAAAATTAATTACCAGCTATTTTATTGCCGGACATGCTGAAATCAAATCTTAAGATTTCCTATATTAGTAATATAGCTGTGAAAGGTCCACAGAAAGTGTGCTATTTTGTTTATAAACAAATTAGCGCTCCGAAATCTTTTTTTTTTATTATTGCTCTATAACTCCGAAAATTTTAACTTTAAACCAAAACACTCACATAAAAATTGACAGTAATTTAATTCTGCACATTGATAATTTATTCCAATTTCCTTCGACGGAAATTTTCCTCGGAAAATTCGGGTTTTCCAAACAAAATCTTTAATTTTCAACTAAAATTTGAGGGAAGTAATTATTTATCAATAATTAAATAATTTGGTGACAGTGACATAAATCTTTTTTGTTATGAGTGTCTTGAAGATATGAAAATTTGTATGTACAAAGAGGACCGGAATTAAAAGGTATATCTAATGGTTCAAAGATTAAAATCCTGTTGTTTATAACTCTGTCGCAAATGCCGTTCAAATTTGACCGGTTATACCTGGAATCACTCCTCGCAATTCAATTTTTTTTCTTCGAAAAGGACACAGAAGCCGTGCCTTTTTCAACAGCGTTAACTTAATTTAATTTAATCTAATATTTTCTGAGGGGTTCTATTTGTTTATAAGCCAAAAAATTGTTTCTTTATAACATTCCTGAGACCGCTCAAATAGTCCAATTTCAATCCTGAAAGGTACGTTGAATAGGTATAGTGCTTTTTTATACGAAAATCATAGTTATTCTGGTGTATCATAATCTTTCTAGTTATTATTTCGACCGAAATTGTTTAATTATTGCTAAACTATTGGTTAGATTGTCGCCGGTCTCCTAGAATACAGAGACGGGCTAAATTATGGAATAAATTCATTTTCTCTAAAATGGACGATTTTAGAGAAAAATCCCGAAACAGGTCGATTTTTATTTTTAAATTAAATTTTTTGGCATAAATTTCAAACTAGTGACGTCATCCATCCGAGCGTGATGACGTAATCGATTATTTTTTTAAATAGGAATAGGGGTTCTTGTTGTAGCTCATTTACAAAGGCGTTCAATTATCTATTCAGTATTATAAACATTAATATCATTATTTATACAGGGAGGCCAAAAAATTTTTTGAATTAAATTAATTGACGCAAGAAAGAAGAATGGATGTAATTTATTTAACTCAAAATACATTCTATTGCTGTCAGAAAATAGAAAAAAATGTTTATTTTGCAAATAAAAATTGCTTTTAGCTTAAATTAAATGTTCAAACTGCCAATAGGTAGGAGGGAGGCTGTTTGTGATTTAATTTAAGCGAAAAGAAATGTTTATTTGTGAAATAAAGTAAATATTTTGAGTTAAATAAATTACATACATTCTTCTTTTTGCGCCAATTAATTTAATTCAAAAATTTTTTTTGGCAGCCCTGTATAAATACCTAATGATATTAATGTTTATATTACTGAATAGAGAATTGAACGCCCTTTCAAATGACCTACCACACGACCCCTATTCCCATTAACACAATTATCGATTACGTCATCACGCTCAGATAGATGACGTCACTAGTATGAAATATATATGCCAAAAAATTGTAATTTAAAAATAAAAATCGACCTCTTTCGGGATTTTGCTCCAAAATCGTTCGTTTTAAAGAAATGAATTTATTCCATAATTTAGCCCCTCTGTATAACCTACTATAATAAGTCTTTCATGTCATCAATTATTTAATTATTGATAAATAATTAGGTACTTCCCTAGAATTTTAATTGAAAATTGCAGATTTTTTCGGAAAACTCGGATTTTCTGAGTAAAATTTTTGTTGAAGGAAATCGGAAAAAAATAACTTTGTGCAGAACTAAATTACGGTGAATTTTTATTTGAGTGTTTTTGGCTCAAAGGAAAAATTTTAGGAGTTACAGACCACTAATTGAAAAAAAGAAGATTTAGGAGTGCTAATTTGTTTATAAATAAAATAACACACTTTCTGCGGACTTGTCATACCTAATATTACTAATATATGCAATCTTAAGATTCGATTTTATAGTATTTTTACTACAAAAGCGATATTACGTAGGTCAAAATTTTTGACGTAAGAGAACTGTCAAAACATTAGAATGTGACTTTTCATTATTGCCATATTTATAATAAACATGGCAATAATGAAAAGTCACATTCTAATGTTTTGACAGTTCTCTTACGTCAAAAATTTTGACCTACGTAATATCGCTTTTGTAGTAAAAATACTATAGCAATAAAATAGCTGGTATAGTATTTTTACTACAAAAGCGATATTACGTAGGTCAAAATATTTGACGTAAGAGAACTGTCAAAACATTAGAATGTGACTTTTCAAAGTCACATTCTAATGTTTTGACAGTTCTCTTACGTCAAAAATTTTGACCTACGTAATATCGCTTTTGTAGTAAAAATACTATAGCAATAAAATAGCTGGTATAGTATTTTTACTACAAAAGCGATATTACGTTGGTCAAAATATTTGACGTAAGAGAATTGTCAAAACATTAGAATGTGACTTTTCAAAGTCACATTCTAATGTTTTGACAGTTCTCTTACGTCAAAAATTTTGACCTACGTAATATCGCTTTCGCTTTTGTAGTAAAAATACTATAAATAATTTTTCCCAAAAATGGCATTTTTTTCGATAATTTTCCCAGACTATCAACAAATTCCAAGAAACCGAAGCGCCAACCCAAATTCTGAGCAGTCTCAACATGATAAGGTTAATATTCCCAGTTGTAACTAATATCGAAATGAATAAGAATCGCCATACTCTGCGGCTGTCATGGCGGTGTCGAAATGAAATTGCGACTGTCGAAATGAATTAGAATCAGGGCCCAGGTCTTGTCCTCCATACTTTAGAAGTTCATTCGATATTCTGTCCTCTCCTGGTGATTTTCTATTTTTTAATTTCCTTAATGCTTCCGTTACTTCTGCTTCTTCAATATTTATTTCTTCGTTTGTTGTCACTTCAGGTGTTGGTGGTTCGTTATCGTTATCTTTAGCAAACAGAGATCTAAAATAGTCTGCCCAAGTTTCCTTCTGAATGTGTTTCGTTTTTATTAGTTCTTTCATTTCTTTTCTTTGTCCTCTGATCACTCTCCATATTTCCTTTTGTGTTCCGTAGAAGTCGTGTTCCATCTGTTTTGAGAAACTCTCCCAGTGTTCTCTTTTTATTTGTCTGACTAAAGTGTTTGTTTCGTTTCTAATTCTTTTATAGTGGTTGTATGCCTGTTGTGTTTGTTGTGTTCTGTATTGTAAAAAGGCTTTCTTCTTTTCTTCGCATTTTATCTTCACTTCCTCTCGAAACCATGGGGTTTTCTTTTTTGATATACAGTCGACTCGCGTTAATTCAAACCTGCGATAATTCGAATCTCTCTATTATTCAAAGTTATCACGAGTTCCCTACAAAATCTCTTTATATTCCGAACTAAATCAATACATTTTTATACACTTGGCAATTCGAACGAAAAATATCATTGCTATATAACAAAACGACGCGTTAATTCGAACTCATCGGCGTCCAACACTCGACAATTCAAAGTTGCAGAGATTGTGACAAGCAGCTAACTGCAAATATCACGGTTCTGACAGCTATTTTACTGATTGACAAAGCATGGAGAGGTGTAACACTCATAACTATTCTCAACTGCTTTAAAAAATCTGGTTTCTTAAAAGAAGATCAGGAAGATCTTCCACTACTTATGGATAACTCTAATTATGCTAAATGAAACCAATTGTGTCGCAAATTCCTCGGTAGAATGCAGTACGATGTGGTTACCCATACTGAAAGAGGAAGTCAATAGAAAGAAAATACCACGATTAGTAAGTCAATAACATATCGAGTTAGTACAAATTTTATATTTTAGTATTACTTATTGTATATCTATGTATTATTAATATTATTTATAATTTAAACATATTAAAGTCAGAATTTGGTATTAGTTTTTTGAAGGTAAATTAAATGTAAGACCAAATACTTACGATGTCGGGATAGTATCACGAGGTTTTTCCTGGTTTTCCTTCGTGATTTACTATGGAATCTTTAACGCGAGAATTTTACTGTCATCGTTGCATTTGGTTGTCTTTTTAAAGACAGATCACAGGCTATGATTTTTTTGCGACGGATATTCTTGAGTTGGGATTGATTTCATGTAATCGAATGAACCATCTTTTAGTAAAGTCGTCCCAGGAACGCAACTCATAAATATTGGCGATATCATTTTAAATTCTTCTACTTTAAAATGTATAATATACGTCTGAATTGCCAATATAAATGAGTCAGATTAAATAAATTATTAGAAGAATTTTTTTACTTAGCAACAACATTTTTGTTTATTTTAATAGTATTTTGTATTTTGACAACGAAACCCGATTTGGGCTTCGAAACGTTAATGAATTAATTTTTTAGTAAAATTGCGGCTTATTTCCCACAGAAAATACTTAATTATAAAAATGCCACAAGGAAATAGCTTCAGAACAACTACTTATGGATGATGAAGAACCAGCAATAGAACCATTAGTTGACATCAGCGGTGTGAGTTTTTTTGACTTTGTTCAAATGTATGAAGATGTTGCTGTCTCAGGTTCACTAACCGATGCATGGCGAAATTTTATCGGCGACAGATACGAATGAAAAAAGTAACGATGAAGATGAGTACAATACATCAGAACCTTTGGCAGAGGTGTCAGTTAAGGAAGCAAGATCTTCATTCGATACCTTACAAACCTTTTATCTACAAAACGAAAGTGATAAAAAAGAATTTCAGGCAGTTTTTCTCTTAAAAAAATTATTGAGCAGTCTGAGCAGCAGCAATGTGCTTTGAAGCAAACCAATATAATACAGTTCTTTCCAAAGATTGATTAATTCACATTAGGAATACATACATGTATGTATGTACACGAATGTGTAATACCTCTAAACTTTTGTCATCGTTATAGAATATGTAGCAGTTAATAAATTATCAACACTTAATAATTCGAAGTTTTATTTATTTTCTCTCACAAATTTCGAACCATTTGATATTTCAAACACTCAATAATTCGTAATATTTTAAGAGTTCCTAGAGTTTCGAATTAACGAGAGTCGACTGTATTGGTATTCGTTACTTTCCTCTCTCCAAGTGATTCTGTTGCTGCGTTAATTATGTTACTTTTAAGTTTTTCCCAGCTTTCCTCGATGTTATCGTTTTCTAGTATTTCATTATCAGTAATCTTCTCTAATATTCTTTTTCTATATAAGTACTCCGTGGATTCCGTACTTAGTCCTTCGACTTTGATTTTTGTTTGTGTTGGTGCCACTCTCTTAGGTTTGAAGCATTTCATGGTGATTCTAATTTTACATAATACTAGGCTGTGGTCACTACCTACATCTGCTGAGTTGAGGTATCTTACGTCAATTATTTTTGATGGATGTAGATCCAATTATCATGTGATACTGATAATAGTATGATCCAGGGAAATAAGATTTTTCTCAGACTTTATCAGGTATCTCACTCAGGAATAATCCAGGTATCTTTAATTATTATTGTATAGGAAAAAAATCTACCTGTTTGCTGCCAAGAGTTCGGAGCCTTTTTTTAATTATTTACAGTTAAGTGCAAAAGACGCGATTTTTTCGATTTTTTGCATCTCATTAAAATGTTAAATAGTTGACATAAAATTACAAAATTTGACTTTTTTGAACATTGAAAAAGCTTCAGAATGGCGATGTCTGAACAGACCATTAACCTAGAACTTTTCAATTGCAATTTTACCTAAAGTTGGGTATGGTATTGGGATACTTAACAAATACTTCGATCGATCGACTTATAAATAATTATGTCAACTACAGGGTGATTGATTAGTAGGGTAAAGCTCAATAGCTCCGCTATAGTAATAGAGAGCAATAAAAGTTAATAACAAAAATTTTAGCCACCTTTGAGCTTCATATTACAAAATTAGTTAGAATGTTACAGGGTATTCGATAACACAGTGGCAGACCTAACTTTTGTTTTTTTAAATGGAACACCCTATATTTTATTTTATATTCAAAATCCTGTTAAGTTTTCCATCACAAAAATATAAAGGTTTGTAATGTTATACAGGCTATTTACAAAGTTATAACCAATTTTGTATGAAAATCGTAACAAGTTCAACTCCATGTATAAATAAAAATAAGCACAACAGCAACGGTTTATTAATGCCATATTTTTTTATTTATTGTCAAAATTTTTAAAAATTATTGATATTGCTAATTTTCTTTATATCAAATTCAGGATGAGTCAAAACGCAAGTACATTATTTTCTCAGTAATGTTAAATGGAACAACCTGTATTTTATATCATTATTGAAAAGTAACATTAACGTACTTTAATTTTTATATAACATTCCCTATGCCCAAATTTATTAGTTTTCGAGATATTTTCATTTTTCAGAGCAAATTATTTTAGGTGTTTAAATTTATCTAAATTTTAAGTAAGCCATGACTGAATTGACAATTGAAGATTACCGATTATCAATCCGGTAATCAATGTAACACTGTAGCAAATAAAGAAATAAAAATAATTTATTAGTAATACATTTTATAAACAAAAACACAACCACTACATGCAACATTTTTGAAACAATTAAAAACTATCTTTTTATGTAAATGCAACAAATAAACAAAGAAAATTAGTAATAAATTTTACAAAAAAACACACAAACACAAAATACAATATTTTGTGAAGACAATTAAACACTACCTACTTTTGTATGTAAATGTAACAATGTAACAAATAAAGAACGAAACATAATTTATCAGTAATACGTTTTGCAAAAAACATGCTTGAAAAATTTAGAAGCTACTTTTAATAAAATATTTTTAATATTTAATTACATAAGGTGTTCAAAATTATCTCCAACACATTTATGTACGCCTAAAAACGATCATTGAATGAGCTACTTACTCTACGGAACATTTGTAAATTAACACATCGAAATACACTTTTTTACTATTTTTCATCTCATCCCTTGTTGTTGGAGGTATTTTATAAACTTCATTATTAACGTAACCCCAAAAAAATCAGTCCAGTTTATAGTTTATTAAATTCTGGTGATTTGGTTGGCCACGCTACTGGTCCATTGAAAAATGAAAATATCTCGAAAGCTAATAAATTTAGACATCGGGAATGTTATCTAAAAATTACAGTACGGTAATGGTACTTTTCAATAGTGATATAAAATACAGGGTGTTCTATTTAAAACTACTGAGAAAATAATGTACTTGCGTTTTGACTCACCCTGTATTTGATATAAAAAAAATTAGCAATATCGACCATTCTTGAAAATTTTGACAATACGTTAGAAAATATGGCATTAATAAACCATTGTTGTTTTGCTTATTTTTATTTATACAGGGAGTTGAACTTGTTACAATTTGCATAT
Organism: Diabrotica virgifera virgifera; assembly: GCF_917563875.1. NCBI lineage: Eukaryota > Metazoa > Arthropoda > Insecta > Coleoptera > Chrysomelidae > Diabrotica > Diabrotica virgifera. The sequence continues at coordinate 28,672,104 of NC_065452.1, forward strand.
AAAATTGGTTATAACTTTGTAAATACTCTGTATAACATAACAAACCTTTATATTTTTGGAAAGAAATCCTTTGTAAAAGGTATAAAATTTTTTTATTAAAAATCCCTTAAAAGGGCTATATCACAACAAAACGTTTTCGATTTTTATAAAAATCATCATCAGTGTTCGATAAACTGGATGCTAGCTGAGCCACAAAAGAAAAATATCTGGGTAAAAACCCTTTACATAAAATATAGATGCCTTAAAAGTGCATACTTCAATAAAAAGGCCTGTGATGGTCACATGGCAAAGAGGATAATGCCCTAAAGTAAAGTATACAGGTTTCCCAACACGTGGGATCCAAATTGAGTTGATCACATTTCAATGACTTAATGGCAAATAGTGTATACTTTACCTTAGGGCATTATCCTGTTTGCCATGTGACCATCACAGGCCTTTTTATTGAAGTATGCACTTTTAAGGCATCTATATTTTATGTAAAGGGTTTTTACCCAGATATTTTTCTTTTGTGGCTCAGCTAGCATCCAGTTTATCGAACACTGATGATGATTTTTATAAAAATCGAAAACGTGTTGTTGTGATGTAGCCCTTTTAAGGGATTTTTAATAAAAAAAAATTATACCTTTTACAAAGGATTTCTTTCCAATTTTGTGATTGATGGTATACAGCCAACTACAGGAAAACTTTTTCTTTTCCTTGTGGATTTTATATTTTTGTGATGGAGAAGTTAACAGGATTTCTAATTTAAAATAAAATATAGGGTGTTCCATTTAAAAAAACATAAGTTTGGTCTGCCACTGTGTTATCGAACACCCTGTAACATTCTAACTAATTTTGTAATATGAAGCTCAAAGGTGGCTAAAATTTTTGTTATTAACTTTTATTGCTATCCATTACTATAACGGAGCTATTGAGCTTTACCCTACTAATCAATCACCCTGTAGCTTTTTATTGGGGTGCAAAAAATCAAAAAAATTGCGCTTTTTTCACCAAATTGTTAATAATTAAAAACGGCTCTGAACTCATGGCGGGATTTACAGTAGGCAGTCTGGTGGATTTTCTTCCTTCTTCTTCTTCACGTGCCATATCAGAATTATCCGACGTTGGCGATCACTATTGCGAAGGCTTCTCGATGTTCTGCAATATGGAATAATAATGGTCCTGCATTTGATCGACAATTCCTCAACAACCTCCTCGGAGTCCATTCACGAATGTTATTTAACCAAGACACTTGTTTTCTTCCTACACCTCTACGGCCCTCTATTTTGCTTTTAAGGATCAGGTGTAATATTTTATATCGACTTCCCCTCACTATATGTAACAGATAAGACAATTTTTGATGTTTAACAGTCTTTAGCAGTTCTCTATCTTTGTTGACCCTCCTTAGCAGGCGCGGGTCCAAGGGGGGTCAATGAGGTCAATTGCCCCCTCCTTGAGACTTCGCCTGGTGTCGCCTTTTTTAAGAAAGAGATAATTACGATTGAAAATAAATAGTGAGTTTTGTGTCCTGTTGACAACTGAATAACGGAATGAAACATAAATAAACAGAATTCCTTCTCCAAAGTACGTGTTCTCTGTCTTACTGTATGGTGTCGAGTCTTGGACTGTGAATAAAATCGATCTACTTACCTAAATCGCCTTGAGGCTTTTGAAATGTGGTTCTATAGAAGAATTTTAAAAGTATCTTGGGTGAAGAAGGTTCGAAACTCAACAATACTAGAACGTCTCAGCAAGACTACTGAGATTATAGAAGGCATCAAGAAGAGAAAAGTGTAGTATTTTGGACATGTGAGAAGTTTCAAATATAGGTTGCTACAAAATATTATGCCAAACATACACCTAACGTCCTGAGGGGACGGTCACTTTATGTCATTTGGCCTAGTTTGATCCAAAATGTCGCGCTAATAAACATCTCCTGAGCAGTGGCGACGCGTGACTTTTTCTAAAGTGTTACCAAAACCAGATGTAAAAAATCTTATTTAAAAAAATATTTTGAACCTCCCAAATACAAGTTTTTGTTTATTTGCAAAAATGTTAATAACAGAATTGTATTAAGAGGATTTTGTCATTAATCCATTTAAAAAGCGTTTCTCAATTTACAACATTTAATCTTGAAATTGGGTATTTCTTTGGCAGGATTTAATCCGCTTCATTGCTGAAAAACTGCTGTCAACGGATGCACTTGTAGCCAAAACTGTTAAAAATAGGTTTGCCAATTTAAGATCTTCCTGAAATGCATTATCATTTTATCGATATAATCTGGATTATTAAAAAGAACTGCCAATTCTGTTATTAACTTTACTCTGTCAAATTCTTGTCCATATAGCTTTACAAATTGATGAAAGGCATCTGGGAATTTTTTTTTGTGTTATTTTTAAAAATGTCAAAATCATAATATATCACCAAACACTCGAGATGCTTTACATACATTAGAAAACGTATTTTTAAGTTGAATAATCATAGTGTCAACAATTTCAAAAAATACCACACTGTAATAAGTAAGTAACCATTGTAACCGTTCCAAAAAGTGGTAACAAGAGTTCTATTATCCACAGTCCACAGCACCATAGCGCAGCCACACCTTCGCCTTTCAAAATTTTCAGACACGAGCCGTTCCCGCCTGTGCGACCGATTTCGTTACCAAAAACAAAAGTGGTAACAAAATAATCTGCAACCGAGTCGCATAAACTCGTCAATATTTTCGTGCGTCTAGTTATCTTTTTAGTGAATTACTAATAATTAACACTCATATTTTATTGAAAAGAAAATAAAATGGAATTATTTCACAGTAGTCATAAAATATTTTTATTTGCAAGATTCTTAAGTGTTACCAATGGTAACAGTGGTTACATGGACGCTTCGCCAGTGCTCCTGAGCTTCCTGAGAGGATGTCCACAATATAATTGGACCTTCATTGGACATCCAAGCAATATTGTCTAGTGGACTTAATTCTATTAAGAATGTATTTTGGGAATAAACAATAAATTTTTAAAGGAACTTTTATTCCATATTACATTAATACAGTAATTAATTGATATTTATTTATTACTAACAAATTAGACAAAACCACTGTCAAAATTATATAAGAATTCAGCATTAAAAAATATACAAAATATTTATAAAATTAGAAATAAATACAATAAATAAATTCCTAAAGCAATTGATGCATAAAGCTTATTATTTCTTCAGTCGCACTGCATGGGAAGTCGATCATGACCTATCACAGCTTTTATTCTTCATATGAGCTAATATTTGCCTCTAATGACCATTAAAGTAAATCAGAGTCTTTTTTTACATCTTTCTTTAGTATAAACGTGTAGACATTCTATAATATATTGTAAAATGAATGTAAATAAACACTAAAAATAAAAATGTATTTGTTTATTTGTTTTCCACGCTAGGCTGTTATCTGTCAATAATAGCAAATTCTGCAAATTTATAAGTGGTCTAGTTCGATTAAAAGGAATTAAGCTTGAAATGAAGGAAGCTAAGCTATAATAAAACGAAAATTTTCACGTGAGTGTATGAAATGTCAAGTAAATGAGTTGGGGCTCTCGATGAAGTGGCTGTATACGAGTTGGAGCGTATAGGACATGCGCGTGACGTTTGACAAGTCAAAGTTTTGGACGTCGTCGCCCGTTTCGTTGGGAAACGAAAATACATGAATGGTGAATAGAGGTCTCTGAGGCGACCCATTCTAGATCACTTCCGCTTTCATCGAATGCGCACGGTGAAAAGAATGTATCGAAAACGATGTATTTTTCGGGGAGTGAGCTTACTGATTCCTCCTATACTGTGACTTAACCATTAGAAATCTAGATTTAAATGAGATATTATTTGTCGGATGGCTAGAATAGGCGATTGGCTAATGGATGGCAGTAAAATCTCATTTTAAGTAAAAATTGGAGTTATACAGGAATAAGAATATAAAAGCCATTTTTGTCACGCCACATTCACAATACAAATATACCATTATTATATTTTCATATTATACTTTATACTATACACTATACAAAAAACAAGTAACAACAAGGTCAACAAGAAGGAATAACGAGAATAGAACAATAGATTGAGAACAACTGAGAATGAGAATGAATATTTTTCAAATCTCTAAACGGTTAGTATACGTCATTAAAATCCTCATATAGATGGCGACTGCATAAACCTTCTATTTTTTTTATAGATTTCTACTATTTAATTTAAAAATGTGAAAACATATTTTTTATAGTTCTAAATATATTCAATTAAAGGTAGTTCTGCTTTAACCCACATTTTTGCAGTTTAGAGATAAACAAGCTTCGATTGCGATCAGAAAAACTCGTATACTCTAAATTATTATAAATTGCAGAACAAAACCGACATATTTATGTGTCTGGACGCGCCACCTGTAGGTCCTTTACCTATACACTAAAACACGGTCACAGAACTCTGCATAAACGATCCAAGGATAGTACCCAACTCATCAAAATCCAACTTATCGAATCCCAACTCCTAGACACCCAAAACGCATACGCACCAAATCGTATACGACCCTGTTCATGTACACACCTACTCGCATTCGTATTAAGGGAAATAAATAATATTATAATATTATGGAAGAATATACACTAAGCACCAAAATTAACGCACCACCGACATTTTTTATGTCTAGTATTTCGTAAACCTGTTGTCCGATTTTAGTGATTTTTTAATATGTTTGTATTGAACCGGCTATAGTGTTCTAATGTCCTACTAAGAAATAAGAAAAGTCAATTACCTTAAAGCTACGGCTTCCGAAGTCTCAGCAAACACACGAACCGGTTGACGTCCCCTGCGATGGCGATGAGTAGAGAGCGGAATATATGCAAAATGCATAGGTATAGATGCATATATTGCATATTTTCACACAACAAACACAACATTGCATATTTAAGCTAAACACGATTTATTTTGCATATTTTAAAAATAAATTATATAAAAGTTTAAAATTTTCCTCTCTTAGTTGGAATTTTATAACTTCGATATGAAGGAGCTCGTTATTTATCTATCTATCGCTCATCTGGACTTTCCCATTACTACCTGAATTTAACAATTATGGGTGTTCCCAGAAAAATATTATTTTATTAGCGTAGCAAGTCGTAGGTACCTACCTGCTTTTAAGGGTCTAATAATTATTTTGTCAGTTTCCGGCCAACATTTGTTTAAAGTAAACGTTGTATCGTATTTAGTGTTTTTGAAGTGATTGGTATATATTAAATTTAAATATGTCTACCATTCAAAAAAGTGCTTGGATAAAGTGTTTTCCCGAGTTAAAGCTAAGTGGAGACAAAGTATTTTGCAAGGCATGTTCCAAAATCGTAAGTTACATTCATTTTCACATTTCATTTTTTAAATGAGGAACTGACAAACAAAAGGATCATGTCCCACAAAAGAAATTTTTCTGGAAAGAGTGTTTTTATTCGACAAATTCGCTTTTACTTCTATAAAGACGGACATATAGAGAAGCATCAAAATACAAAAATCCATAAAATTGTAGACAATTCCGCTTTTGTTCTTCAGCTTAAGTAACGTACTTTGTTCTTTAAGTAACGTACAAATTGCTAAAGAACTTATGTTCATAAAAGTTAATTTTAGTTTTTTACCAGATCTAATAAAGTCATTAGAACAAAGGAATTTACAATTAAGTGATTCGGTTAATCTTGTTAACACTTTTTCTGCTCATTGTCAAAAAATTCCCGGAAATACAGGGATTACAATTAGAAATAAATTAAAAAATGTTTTAGAAAAAAATGAGGGCTTCGATTGTTTGAGGAAAGTTGTACGTATTTTTGAAGGCAACTTTTCTGAAGATCTTACGACTTAATATATTGTTTTATTTTTGAGTATTTTTAATATGCATTTGCATATTTAGACAAATTTAGGAAAAATACCTGCATATTTGTAGTAAAAGTAATGCATATATATGCGCATATTTTGGTAATGTGTTGCATATATTCCGCTCTCTAGCGATGAGACACCACCTCTATTATCCGCCACTGTGTCACTGCACCCGGGTCCCAGCTAGTCCGTCATTTATTGTTGTAAGCAGGAGCGTCATTTTAAATTTTACTAGGAGGGGCAAACATTATATATACAATAAATACATTATATATGCAAACATAATACAAAATTGATCTATTTTTTGTAAATTTCAGTCATTTTCAGGGTCAGGGGGGCAAATGCTCCCCTGACCCTATCAAATGACGCCCCTGGTTGTAAGTCTACACTCTAGACGACAACTTCGGACATTGTTAGTAGGGTATTAAGCGAATTCGTATTTTTCTCCGCGGATCACTAGGTATTGAAAAATTCGCACCCGATCTCACCCTTTCCTCAAAGAATTAACCCGTAACTAAAAAAAATACTCTTCGTTCGCTCACACACACGCCAAGAAACAAAAATTCCAATCGTCTTTTCTCGACCGTTAGTCGCAGCGCACTCCCCGAAAAACAACAAAAACGTTGAAATAAATGCTCGAATCTGTTTCTATCGTCTATTAAAATTCAACACCCAACAAAAGAAATCATTAATCTTTTTTCACTATCCTCCAAAATGTACCGAAGTGGTCCGCCTCTATCGCGTGTCATAAACATTTTATTACCAGCCGCAGACGAAAATTTATTTGTGGTATTTATGTAATTAATTATCCTAATTAGGAAATAAGCCACAATTTAACTTGAAAAAATGAACTCTTTTAATAAAGTCGTCCCAGGAACGCAACTCATAAATATTGGTAATATCATTCTAAAGTCTTTTACTTTAAAATGTATAATATATGTCTGAATTGCCAATATTACTGAGTCAGATTAAATTAAATTATTAGAAGAATTTTGTTTTACTAAGCAAGAGCATTTTTGTTTAATTTATTAATATTTTGTATTTTGATAACGTCCAAAACGCAAATAAAATCTTTTTTTTAAGTTAAATTGTGGCTTATTCCGCTTTTGTTATTAGCGCATCCAGAAAAAGAAATGAAATTTTGTTTCCTTTCTCAATATAAATACAATATTTAACTGACATGCCACAAAACACAGTTTCAGGTCCTTATTATTTGTCTTCAGTAGAAATTTTTCCGTTACTTCTTTCACCGTTGTTTAATTTATTTCTCAATGTTTTCCCGTTTTTTTCAGGAATTATAGTAAAACAAAAACACTACTTTCATTTATTTATTTTGAACAACATAATCTCGAACAATATTTTTAACAGTCTAAAATTCTACATAACGTTGGTAATAATATCCATACCCAATCACATCACATTGAAGTTTTTTATATAATAAAATATTTGGTTTTTATCTAATAGTATTGACATAAAAGGCACTTGTTTAAGTCACCTCGACATTATTATAACCATAAAAATACATAATAGCAGCCTAATTGGTTTTATTTTACAAAATTCACAGGTAGATTAAATCTATTCTTATTGGAAATCTAGATTACATCTTAAGATTCAAGTACACACTTAACAGGACTGGGTATTTGGACTTAGATTTGTATAATTATCGGTTGTCTCAAGAATATAACCAACAAAAGTCCAATCAATGACAAATTTCTTCACTGTCAACCAAAATAAACACGTGGACGAGGCTAATCAGTTGGTAGGATTACTTGAAAGGATACATATATATACACAGTTCTATCGGACCGTTTCGTGACCGATCTGAGCGTGACCGGAAGATATTCTCTTCCATCAAGACAACATATCCGATCCCAAACCGTCGATTATACAGACACAATTCCATCAATATGTCATACGAAGTGATCATACAGCCACAATTTTGACCAGATTTAATCCGATTGTATTATAATTTTTTGTTCCCAAATAATGGCTAGGAGGACGCCTTATTTATGTATTTACATTCTTAATACACAGACATACACACTCACACATACACACACACGTTGCCAGATTTACCATTTTTCTGATATCATTAGTCACTTTGGTTTTTTAAACACAATACTCTGTATATTGTATTACTAAAGCAATCCTCACTTCAACACGAGCTCGACAATATATTATAATACTTAGCATTTTATGTATTCACGTAGATCTATAATGCCTCACGGCATTAGTAGATCGCTAATGGTAGATCACGCCTTTGAAATGTGGACCTATAGAAGAATTATGAGGGTCTCCTGGGTAGATAGAGTTACGAACAACGAAGTACTGAGAAGAATAGGTAACGAGAACGAAGTTGAACTTACAATTAAAGAAAGAAAACTACACTATCTCGAACATGTGATGCGGGGCGAGAACTATGGCATCCTGCGACTCATAATGCAAGGAAAGATAGATGGCAGAAGAAGCATCGGAAGAAGACGAATTTCATGGCTGAAGAACCTGAGAGAATGGTTTGGATGCAGCTCAAAACAACTATTTAGAGCTACTGCCTCAAAAATTAAAATAAGAAGATCTAATAAAACTTCTCAGCGCCAAATAGAGTAGCCATTGTTAAGTCAGGTAGTTCCGCTTCTCGCTGCTGCTTGAAGTAAACTGAATTTTCATTCGCGATACGGTCACCTATATAGTCGATCGTGATGCGCTTCCTCCGCACGCGCCGTTCCTGGCTCTTGTTATTGGTCCTGTATAGGTTGGAGAGACAGGAGGGGTGATACGCGTCAATGTCGTTGCCTGACTTATTTTATTCTTTTTCTTCAGTACCGTCCTCCATGTTGTAGGAAGCCCTGAAGTAGGAAGTATGTTGAAATTATACCTGCCCTGAAAAGCAAGTTTGGAGCCTTAACGATGAATTGGTAAATAGTATTGAATGACTTCCTCGTAAGTTATTTGAAAAGTAGAATTTATAATACTAAACCAGCAAGTATTACAGAGCTAAGGCAAAGAATTATCTGTGAATCTATATTAATTTCTAGAGAAACATCGTGAAAACACAACTTAAGAAGTTCCTGACTACATAAAATAGTATGTACTTTATACAGTTGAACTGGTATTGAAGTGAATAAAGGTACAATATATAGGGTGTGAAAAATGATAAATTTGACAACGTCAATAACATCAAATTTCAAATCTTCATTGCAAAATGGGTGTATCCCTGTTTTTGTACAATTTGGACCATCCACTGAAGAAAAAATTAGGCTAAATATCAAAGTTTTCATCCTAATAAAAATATTTAAAAATATTTTTAAAAGGTATTTCATTAAAAATTTATTGGACCATTTTCCTGGTAACACCTCCATGGCTTCTAAAAATTGCAAGCCAGATGAATGCTGAAGCGAAGAAGACAAGAGGGAATTCTACAACTTGCAAGTCACGACCCCGTCTGTTCAGCGTGGTAAATTCCAAAGGAACATGGACCTATGTTACTCAAAGGAGTAATACTAATATAAAATAAAAATGTATACATTTTCTATTCAGTTGCAATGCGGAGCCAAAACTGTTTTAATTTTTACTTAGTTCGGAGAGCGCAACCAGCACTCTTATCGACGATTTTACCACTTTTTAGTGGTTCTTCAGAGAATGAATAGGTTGCTATCTCTGCCCTAAGTTGAAATTTTCGACTCAATTAGTCCCCGCATTGCAACCGACGGGATGGTAGTAGTTGCTCTTTTGTCGTTTTCCCATTACTGAGGATCGTGATTTCTTCCAATGTTCCTAACAATGTTTCTCCATTGGTCTCTATCTTCAGCTGCTCCAAGAGCTTCGCAGAATAAGTTTCCAGCTGAATTCTTTATTTGGTCGGACCATCTAGTTAGTGATCGTCCTCTTGATCTTCTCCCCGGAACGTTTCCAGAAACAATTAATCTCTCCAAACTGTCGTCACCTCTGCAAACCACTTGACCCAAGAATTGCAGTATTCGTTGCAGACATATTGTGGACAGCCTTTTTTTAATCTTGAGTTGGTTTAGAATAGAAACGTTTGTCCTATGAACTGTCCAAGGTATGCGCAGCGTTCTTCTCCTTCGCATCTCAAAGGCATCAATTTTTTGGCGCGCATGCGCGAAGAGTCCAAGTCTCTGCTCCGTATAGAAATATTGAGAATACAAGGGCATTCACCAGTCTCTTCTTGTTATTTTAAGAGATAGATCTGTCTTTCCAAACTTTAGTTAGGCGACTTATCGCATTTTTTGCCATACCAATACGTCTCCGAACTTCTGCTTCACAGTTACCATCTTTAGTTATACTAGATCCGAGATAGACAAAGGTGTTTACTATCTGGTATTCCTGTAACATGTTAGTCAGTTGAATAGTGTCGAATCTGTCGACCACCATTATTTTTGTCTTAGCATTATTGATTTTCAGACCGTCGCGTAGCGGCATCTGCTAAATAAAAGTCAAAGTTTTCATCCTAATAAAAATATTTAAACCAAAAAATAGTTCTTAAATGTTTTGGGCACAAAAGCATTTCTTTTACATCTCGTTTTCTTAGACAACAGATTTTTATACATAACCTACTTAAAGGCGCAGTTGTATAATAAAACATTAGTTAAATAATCCACGGAATTTAAATACCCAGTCAAAGAGCTCTATCTTAAATTTTCTACAAGAGAATTGTACTGGTACAGGTAATTTACAGTTGCTAACAATATTAAACCTAACCCAGCAGTTTATATAAAGAAACATTCTACACTGTAGACGCTAATTTTTGCTTAGGTAATATCATGGTAACGAAAATGGTGTTAATACAATGGTGACGGAAGTTTACAGTGTTTTGTAATAAACTCTGAATAGTGATACTTTCATTGCTGATCTTTTGTAGTGATACATTGATTTCCGGGCGTATAGGCTTATATATATATATATATATATATATATATATATATATATATATATATATATCTATATACTCTTCCTAACTTCTACTTATTAGTACCAGTAAGTAACTGTAGTAGTAAGCTAACTGCAGAAGCTAGTTACGAAAGGAACGTTACGTTAGAAAATCCGAGAGGAAAATTACAAAAATACTAGATTTATTGTAAAACGTATATTTAGAAGTTCCTAAATAAGGGTTACATTACATCACAGAACATTTTTGGATTAAAAAATCCATCATCACTGTTAAAAAAGCCAATAGTGTGCATGCCTGAGCCACCAAAATGTTTTGGGTAAAGACCCTTTAAATGTTGAAAAGTATTAATACATACTCTCTCTCTCTGTCTTGTCGTTTCCCCATTACTGAGGATCGTGATTTCTTCCAATATTCCTAACAATGTTTCTCCATTGGTATCTATCTTCAGCTGCTCTAAGAGCTTCGCAGAATGAGTTTCCAGCTGAATGCTTTATTTGGTGAGACCATATAGTTCTTGATCGTCCTCTTGATCTTCTCCCCGGAACGTTTCCAGAAACAATAATTCTCTCCAAACTGTCGTCACCTCTGCGAACCACGTGACCAAAGAATTGCAGAATTCTTGCAGACATATTGTGGACAGCCTTTTTTTAATATTGAGTTCGTTTAGAATGGAAACATTTGTCCTATGAGCTGTCCAAGGTATGCGCAGCATTCTTCTCCAGCATCACATTTCAAACGCATCAATTTTTTGGCAATCGCATGCGCGAAAAGTCCAAGTCTCAGCTCCGTATAGAAATATTAAGAATACAAGAGCATTCACCAGTCTCATCTTGATATTTTGAGAGATAGATCTGTCTTTCCAAACTTTAGTTAGGCGACTCATCGCATTTTTTGCCATACCAATACGTTTCCGAACTTCTGCTTCACAGTTACCATCGTTAGTTATACTAGATCCGAGATAGACAAAGGTGTTTACTATCTGGTGTTCCTGTAACGTGTTAGTCAGTTGAATTGTGTCGAATCTGTCGACCACCATTATTTTTGTCTTAGCTTTATTGATTTTCAGACCAACTTTATTGCTTTCGTACTCAACTCTTCGCAGAAGATCAAACATTTCTTGCTGATTTGCTGCTATAAATGTAGTGTCATCAGCAAATCTTAAATTGGAGATTTTCCTACCAGCTGCTGTTACTCCACCGGCCCATCCTTCTAAAACCATCCTCATGACATGTTCGCCATAAATGTTAAATAAGTCAGGTGACAACACGAATCCTTGTCTAACACCTCTCTCGGTCTTGAATTGGTTTGAGAACTTCTGATCTAGTCGTACTGTCGCTATATTAGACTGGTACAGATTTTTAATAAGTGTCACCAGGTGCATTAGTGCGCCCATTTCTATTAAAATTGACCACAGATTTATCCAGCTTACACAATCAAATGCCTTTTGGTAGTCAACAAAGCATATAATCATAGGTACTTGAAATTCTCTAGACTTTTCAATGAGTGTCTCAGGTTCAGGATTTGTTCCCTTGTACCTTTACCCTTTACAAACCCCGCTTGTTCCTGAGGTATTTGCTAATGTAGATAGGTTTTTAATCTGTTTTTGATGATATTCAAGAATATTTTACTAGCATGTGTTATTAGTGACAGTGTGAGGTAGTTTTCACATCTGGTAGTAGTTCCTTTTTTGTGTAGTGGGATATAAATTGAGGTACACCAATCAGATGGCCATTATCCTGAATTCCAAACAGTGACACAGATAGAATGGATGATATGTAATCCTTGGTCACTTAGTAACTGTAGTATTTCACATGGTATTGAATCAATGCCTGGGGATTTATTTCTCTTTAGTGATTTAATTGCATCTTTGACTTCTGCGAGTATACATACTACATACTTTTAATAATATTTTGTGATGTTGCAAATATTCCTGGATACTACCCAGGGCAACACAGGACTCTTCCCACGTGGTTGGACTGTAAGGAGGATTGAAACCTCACATCTTGGAGTTGAAAGGCAACTCCAATATTGCCACTACCAGTTGCCTTTTAACTCCAATATGTGAGGTTTCAATCCTCCTTACAGTCCAACCACGTGGGAAGAGTCCTGTGTTGCACTGGATAATATCCAGGAATATTTGCAACATCACAAAATATTATTAAAAATATGTAGGTAGTACACAATAATACTTTTCAACATTTAAAAGGTTTTTACCCAAAACATTTTGGTGGCTCAGGCATGCACATACACACTCATGGCTTTTTTAACACGGATGATGGATTTTCTAATCCGAAAACATTATGTGATGTAACCCTTATTTAGGGATTTTAAATATACCTTTTACAAAGGATCAAGTATTTTTTTACTATTGGATATAGAAATTGAGTCAATACTCGCAATCTTAAAGTTTGTATATTGTTTAATAGTTGTTGCGCAATCATGGGGTAACCGGTTTCGAGGCTTACACTTTATGCTTCATCTTCAGGCCCAGTACATAAAGTCTTCACAAATACAAACTACAAGCTAAAAATCACAAAAAGACAAAAATGTACATAAAAAACAACGATGTCTTGATTTAAATTAAAATACATAAAATAAAGCAAAACAACTGCAGAGTACTGAACTTAGTAGTCTATAGAGTGTATACTGAGACATTTTGCCATTGGGAGTGACCAATCTGATGATAATTGCTTAGTATGTAATGTATATATATATATATATATATATATATATATATATATATATATATATATATTACATTACATACTAAGCAATTATCATCAGATTGGTCACTCCCAATGGCAAAATGTCTCAGTATACACTCTATAGACTACTAAGTTCAGTACTCTGCAGTTGTTTTGCTTTATTTTATGTATTTTAATTTAAATCAAGACATCGTTGTTTTTTATGTACATTTTTGTCTTTTTGTGATTTTTAGCTTGTAGTTTGTATTTGTGAAGACTTTATGTACTGGGCCTGAAGATGAAGCATAAAGTGTAAGCCTCGAAACCGGTTACCCCATGATTGCGCAACAACTATTAAACAATATACAAACTTTAAGATTGCGAGTATTGACTCAATTTCTATATCCAATAGTAAAAAAATACTTGATCCTTTGTAAAAGGTATATTTAAAATCCCTAAATAAGGGTTACATCACATAATGTTTTCGGATTAGAAAATCCATCATCCGTGTTAAAAAAGCCATGAGTGTGTATGTGCATGCCTGAGCCACCAAAATGTTTTGGGTAAAAACCTTTTAAATGTTGAAAAGTATTATTGTGTACTACCTACATATTTTTAATAATATTTTGTGATGTTGCAAATATTCCTGGATATTATCCAGTGCAACACAGGGGACTCTTCCCACGTGGTTGGACTGTAAGGAGGATTGAAACCTCACATATTGGAGTTAAAAGGCAACTGGTAGTGGCAATATTGGAGTTGCCTTTCAACTCCAAGATGTGAGGTTTCAATCCTCCTTACAGTCCAACCACGTGGGAAGAGTCCTGTGTTGCCCTGGGTAGTATCCAGGAATATTTGCAACATCACAAAATATTATTAAAAGTATGTAGTATGTATACTCGCAGAAGTCAAAGATGCAATTAAATCACTAAAGAGAAATAAATCCCCAGGCATTGATTCAATACCATGTGAAATACTACAGTTACTAAGTGACCAAGGATTACATATCATCCATTCTATCTGTGTCACTGTTTGGAATTCAGGATAATGGCCATCTGATTGGTGATGATAATTGCTTAGTATGTAATGTAATATATATATATATATATATATATATATATATATATATATATATATATATATATATATATATATATATATATATATATATATATAAGGTCTTACTGGCAACCAAAAAACCCTTTTTAAAATTTGTGCACGTGAAATTTTGTAAGTGATGTCCCATTTTTAAATGTTTTTGACACTATTATAAACATTAAAAATAAAAACAACTGCAAATAAACCGGGACAAAAAACAACTGTTAACTGTAAAAAACAAACATCATCTGAGAATACACGAATAAAAAACAAATCTAGATTTCGCAATATAACAAATAATCTAGATATTAAGAACTACTGCACTAGTCCGTTGTTTTGATGGGGCTGGTGACTTCCATGAATATCTTTAGCTGTAGAACAGTTTCCGTCACTGATATACCTATTACTAAAAACTTTATGTGTATTTTGATCATATACCATCCTGTCAAGACTCCATCAGCCCTTAACTGCTTCAGGATTGATGGCAGTATATATTATATTATATACCAAGCAATTATAATCAGATTGGTCACTACCAATGGCAAAATGTCTCAGTATACACTCTATAGGGCTTTTCATCGATTGTCATTTGTTTCGAGTTTCTGTCATATGTTGTATAATCTGTGTATAATATTAATATACACGGCTCGAAACAAATGACTGTGAATAAAAAGCCCTATTCGCTCCGAGCGTTAACAAAGTGTCAAAGCAAAATCGACCGACCTGCTCATGGTGGCGGTTGCTTAAATCTTTGTAAGGACGCTTTATTGTATGTTTAAATGGGACATTTAAAAAAAGCCATACCACATTATTTGTTGTGTTATTCACTGTAAAAATACATGGAAAACTAGTGATGTGAAATACATTTATTTTCCTCGTTCCCAAAAAAAAATTAGATCAAAGAATAAAATTAATTAACGCTGTTATAAGGATGAAGTGAGGTTAACTTTTTCTATATGTACAAAGGATGTGGCAATAGATACATGCTATAATAATATTATTTACGTTTTTACAAGTTTTGTACATACTATTACATACACTTTTTAGCTCTGATAAATCCGAATTGACTCCAAAAAGTACGGATACGGTATGTCCTATATAACTTCACTATCTCAAATTATATCAATAAATCTTTATTAACGACAAAAAATATTTTTGTTGAACTATAAATGACATTATAAAAGAATAACTACTGAATTCTAACAATTTGTATTCGTTTATTGTCACTAGAAAATAAAATATTCAAGGTTAACAAAATAATCCCATAAGAGTCAATACTAAAACGTCCTTACAAAACTGACAACGTGTCACGTGACTGTAAATTTCTGTAAATAGAGGGAAGACGCACGGAGCCAAAAGACTACTAAGTTCAGTATTCCGCAGTTGTATTGCTTTATTGTATGTATTTTAATTTAAATCAAGACATATTATGTAGTTGTTTTTATATATGTACATTTTTGTCTTTTTGTGATTTTTAGCTTGTAGTTTGTATTTGTGAAGACTTTATGTACTGGGCCTGAAGAGGAGGCATAAAGTGTAAGCCTCGAAACCGGTTGCCCCATGATTGCGTAACAACTATTAATAAATATACAAACTTTAAGATTGCGAGTATTGACTCCATTTCTATATCCAATAGTATAATGGACTCACATTGGCAACCCTTTCATCATTATTTTTTTACTATAAAAGATGTGAATGAATGATATAAGTGATGTTGAACACACTCTCAGAGCTTACTACCATTCAAGAATGTTTTGCAAAATATATTCAGTTTAGAGCGCCAAAGACGAAAGATATGGAATTTTTATTACAAAATATTGAAACGAATGAATTTAAATATTAATTCCTAAGAGTTATAACATATAAATATAAAAAAATCACACTTATTGTAATACAGTATTTGGTGTCGTCGAAAATTTCAAACTTCACGGAAAAACAACAATATTTTATTAATAATTTCAATCCACACTTAAGAAACCACTACATTATTGCATTACAAAGTAAGGAGTGATGCAAATAGTGTTCTTAATTGTACAGGGTGTCCCTGATTCAACAAATAATGTAAAATTTTACATAAAAAAGTAAGAATAAAACCCATAATTTTGCTATATTTATAAACTATCTCATAAAAATATTACACGCATATTCATTAATTTAAGCAAAAAATGGCCGCATATAACTGTGATCCAAAGAATAATATACAGTGCGACTCATCAAAGTCACTATCTTTCCCATACCACTTCGATGAGCCATTCTGTATATTTATTTTACACAATTTGTAAAATCGGGACACAGTAAATACTTGTTTCAATTTGAAATATAAGAATCAAACTTGTGATTCCTGTTCGACACACAGAATACTTAAATAATAATCTAAAAAATACTACTAAAACAGGACTAAAAGTGTTGGATAAATGAAAAAGAGAACACCATAGGGGATACTTCGCAATCCACATTCTCTTATATTAGCCTCCAGATTTTATAGTCCAACAATATATAGTTATTTTGTATGTACGAGGGAAACTCAAAAAATTCTCGGCCTTGAGTATCGAGGATTTGGTATAAATTAAGTTGTTTTAAGTGTTGGTACACGGGTTGCTAAAATTAATATCACATAAGAAGTTAATTAAATAAATAGTTATATCTGCAACTGGGTCAGACATTATCAAAGACGATCCCGCAATTTAGTAATTATTCGAATCCCAGCTGAAGGCTCAATAATTGGGAACAGTTACCTGAGTAAATATTAAATATACAGGGTGTCCAGAAACTGTACCAACAAACGAAGACAGGAGATTCGTCGGATAATTTTAAGACAATTTAACCCAATTCATCGGCAATGGGCCGGCGTAGCTAAGTGGTAGTGTGCTTGGCTAGCGTGCCGGTGGTCCGGAGTTCAAATCCTACCGCCGGCGCCGCACAGTGGTTCCAAATGCCGAAAACGTGGTCATGAACCTTTTAAAGCTTATATTGTTTATACATTTTGGAATTACTTTCGTTATTACGGGTTTTTGGCATCGCTGATTACGAATCTGGCATTATTTTTTCTGAAAAACCAAATGGCGGATCCAACATGGCGGAAAGAAATTGAAAATATCAATCAAAAAAAAAATTTTTTGTCAAATTTGGTAGGTTAATGTCGCTGATTACAAATCTAACAATACTTTTTTTTTAAACAAAATAGCGGATCCAATATGGACGAAAAAAATTCGAAAATTTTATTTTAGTCGCATTTTTATTTAAAATTTTATATTATAAGGGACTTTTGAAACTGCTGATTACCAATACATTTTCTTTATGAAGTACAATATTCAGAACCTATTACTGATGTACAACTGCCCAGACATACTCAACAATCGCCAGAATCATGTACTTAATATGCGTCATTTCCCACTTTTGTATTCAAACAACTGCCAGCAATGCATAGGCATTTATAGGCAGCTAAACCAAAGTGATTCTGTATCTCATTACTATATATTTTAAGATTAATAAACAGTAGTCGCAGAATTATGCAGAATTTTGTACTTTTAAATGCATCTTTATACTATTTTAATTATTTCAAATATATTTTCACTAATTAAGCATTAACAAATTTAAGGCATTTATTGTTAATAAATGTTGATTTAAGTTACATCTTACATTACTACATACTTAAAAAAGAAGAACCTGTTACAGCGATAAAATTGATAAACTACAAAACATTTTACAGCGTTTTCAATATACGCGTTCTTTTTCACTTTCTCTGCTGACCAAAATAACTCCGGACATGTCCACTTGTTCCTGAGTTGTGAACCAGAATACATCCAGTCTGATCCTCATACCTGCGTATTAGGACTCTACGATAGTATGAGAAAACAACTGTAAACATGAAAATCCCTAAATAGGGACTCCTTTTTTCGCCTCATGACCACGTTTTCAGCATTTGGAACCACTGTGCGCCTGCAAGAACAACTAGACATTTTTAAAAATATTTATAGGCCCCAGGTCGACTCAGCCTGAATAAAATGAGTACCTTGGGTAAAACCACGGGTAATAATAGGCGGTTGAAGCGTAGCACTGGCCCTGTTACCATCCTTGTATACCGTAGGCCCTAGATATAGCAGACTACCCTGCTATACTCCCAAAGCCACGTGAGCGGTATAAAACGGGAGACTCCAGATTTAGCCATACGGCTCACACTCCCTCTAAAGGGGAAAATTGACTCATCCCAGATACCTACGGTATCAAAAGGATTGAGCTCTGGTGGGACTCTTTCCGTGTTATCGAGCCCTAGGTGACTTGGAATGCAGGTGTATCTCCCAGAAATTTTCGTACGCATCTGGCCGTTGCGAGTAGTACAGCTTTCTGCATGGTCTTATAAAGATGTTCATTCAGACCCAGCTTTTTTATGCTTTCGAGGAGGGTCTTCGGAATGACTCCAGTAGTAGAAATAATAATAGTATCGTCTGGGTACTTAGCATTCTCCATTGCCTTCGTATTTGAATTTCCAGATCTCTGTACTTGGCGATCTTTTCAGTAAATTTACTACGTAGATTATTGTTGTTAGGAATCGCCACATCAATTAGTGTTGTTTGTCTTGTTAATTTATTAACTAGTACGAGATCTGGTCTATTATGCGCCACTGTTTGGTCTGTGAGCACAGTGCGGTCCCAGTATAGCTTGTAGTTGCCATCCTCAAGCATACTTTCAGGGACGTATTGATAATATGGGAGATGGTCGGTTTGGAGAAGTCCCAGCTTGATAGCTATCTCCTGATGAAGGATTTTTCCCACTGCGTCATGCCGTTCCTTGTACGGGAACTATTATTATTATTATTATTAACCCAATTCACATAGTCCAGGGGTCGGCAACCTGCGGCTCGCGAGCCGCATGTTACCGACGGTTCCACACGCAAATATTATACACCGAGGAGACACCGATCCTCTCAGTCCCAATAATCTCCAAGTAATATCAATCTGGCAAGCTTCGCGGTCTCACTAGAAATTGCAAAAAAGGCGAACCATTCACAGATGGTGAGTATATCAAGGACTGCTTTATAAGAGCACCTGAAGAACTGTTTCGTGATTTCAAAAACAAACCAGACATGTTGAAAAAAAAAATCAAAGATTTGCCACTATCCGCTAAAACAATACAAAATAGAATAGCTAAAATGTCTTCAAATGTAACATATTTGAAGGTGGAAGATATTCAACTTTCTTCCGCCCTATCACTTGCTATAGATGCGTCTTGCGAGTAAATGACACGGCACAAGTTGCCCTTTTTGTCAGGTATATGTCTTTGCAAGGTCCCAAAGAAGAACTTCTGGGATTGCTACCTCTCTCGGGACAAACTAGAGGGGAAGATATAGCGAATGCCGTGTAAAAATGCCAGACAATGAGATTGATTTAAATAAAATCGTTTTAATAGCAACTTATGGAGCTAGAAGTATAACAGGAAAGAATAAAGGGGCAACAACGATTCTTCAAAGTAAAATAAATCACGAAATTCTTACGTTTCACTGCAAGAAACGCTTTGTGCCCAAACATTTCCAGCCTAAATAGTTGAGGTCATGAATTTGGTGATCAAGATTGTTAATAGCATCTTGTTAAAAGCACTCTACCATCGTCAGTTTAAACAATTATTCTTAAACGAAATGGAGGCTCAGTATTCCGACCTCCTTCTTCACAATAAAGTGCGATGGCTTTCCAAAGGTAAGGTGTTGAATCGTGTTGCTATGTGTTTGAATGAAATAAACACATTCCTATATGAAAAAGGCATGATATACTTAAGGCAATGTAATTAAAAGTAAACTAAGAAGCCAACTAACAAATGAGAATTTAGAGTCGTGTTTGAAACTTTAAACAACAAGTTATGAGCCAGATTTATCCAAACATTCTAAAACCATACAAAGCCAACGCTCTCATTGAGAATATTTGCTCAATTATAAGTTAGTGTCGTAAGTAAATATTTAGTTGTTTTAAGTTTTTACAAATTAAAACATCACGTCAATTTGTATTGGAAGGGGAGCGAATTTTCATGCAAAATTCATGCCCTCAAATTAACCCCTTACTGCCCTGAATCAACTCCCAGTGTTTTTCGAGTGGCACATCATTTGAAAGATATTTTTTTTATCTACACGACACTCTATCCTTTTTTTAATTTGCGGAATAACTTTAAAGACAATTTTGGATTTAACTAATTTATAATAAATTTGTTAAGTCCAAAATTATTTTCAAACGTATTCCGAACATTAAAAAAATTGAGTGTCGTGTAGAGAAAAAAATTACCTTTCAAATATTGTGCCACATGACTATACTTGCGATTTAAAAAAAAGTGGGGGTTGATGCTGGGCAGTAGGGGGTTACATTTGAGGGTATGAATTTTGCATGAAAATTCGTCCCCTTTCCAATATAAATTGACGTGTTTCTTAATTGGGGGGGGGGGGGGGGAGCAAATTTACGTTGGAACACACTGTATATGTGAAAAACCTTATATACGTATTTGTTTTTTTCATCAAAGAACTTTATTTATGCGAGTACTATTTATTGTTGACAAAAAAAATTTGTGGCTCTTTAAAAACTTTGAACTTTTGTAAATTGTAATTTTTGACTCTTCCGACTCAAGACGAAACCTGACCTAGTCCGAAAATGCTTCCTAAGGGAGCTAGAGCTATTTGAAGATGGCGTCTGGTAATTAGTTTTTCCTTCTTTTTGAATACCTCTAGAACGCTTCTATTTGGAAAAAGGAAAATTGGTACACTTATTTATCTTCCAAAGATAAATCGATTCCATCCATTGCAAATTTCTAGTACCGGTCATAGGCGTCCGTTTGGGTAGGGCAACAATTATATTATTGCATAACTTTTTTGTTTTTAATTTTTAATCATTTTTGAGTCTGGATTATTAAAACGTAAGGTATTATAGTACTAATAGGTACTCTTACTTTAAGTCGATAGGATACACCGTTTTCTAGAAAAATCGATTTGAAATTTTTTCGTTTTTTGAATATCAAAAATAATTTCAAACGTTTATTTATATTTCAAAGATGAATCGATTTCATTAACTGCGAATTTCTAGTACCGGCCATATGCGTCCGTTTTGGGTAGGTCAACGGTTATTTTATCGCAGAACTTTTTTGTCTTTAATTTTTAAGGATTTTTGACACTAGATTATTAAATTATAAGGTATTCTACCACTAAAAGTTACTCTTGCTTTAAATGGTAAAATACACGTTTTTTTGAAAATTATTTTCAATTTTTTTTTTCAAATTCAGGAAACGAAAAATTTTCAAATCGATTTTTCTAGAAAACGGTGTGTCCTACCGACTTAAAGCTAGAGTACCTTTTATTACTAGAATACCTCACAATTTAATAATCCATTATCAAAAATGCTTAAAAGTTAGAGACAGAAAAGTTATGCGATAAAATAACCGTTGCCCCACCAACAACGGACGCCTATGACTGATACTAGAAATTGACAATAGATGGAATCGATTTATCTCTTGAAGATAAATCTGTGTACCAATTTTTGTTTTTTTAACTAGAAGCGTTCTGGAGGTATTTAAGAAAAACTAGTTAAAAGACGCCATCTTCAAAGAGCTCTAGCTCTCTTAGGAAGCATTTTCGGACTAGGTGAATTTGGTTTAATGGTTTTAAAATTATCTGAGGAATCTCCTGTCTTCGTTTGTCGGTAGAGTTTCTGGACACCCTGTATAAAGACGGGAGTCCATGGAATGTAGCTTAGCACTCTTCGCCAGTTCACGTCGGCAAAGAGAAATAGAAAATAGATAATAATGAAAAAAATTAACAATTGGTGCCTCACGTTACTGTGAAATACAAGGCGATTCAGTGAAACGGTAAGATTTGACAACGCTGCTGGTGATAAAATGGAGGAGCCGCGGGCTTGCGACGTAAACGTTGTGAATCTGGAGAGTGGGAAAGTTTAGTTATCATGGAAGCGTGGTTTTGTGAACAACGCGCATTTGCTGTGAAAGCTTGTTACAAAAATGGTGAAAGTTTTGTGCGTGTACAACCAGCATTTCGTTTACACGCATTTCCGCGCTGCAGTTTCTTCTAACATGGCTATTAAGACTTGGGTTAGGAACTTTGAACGTAGTGGTTCAATATCACAGAAAAGAGGTGGCAGTGTCAGAACTGCTCGCACACCACAGAATATTGAAGCTGTGCCAAATTCATTACATGCGAGTCATCGCAGGGATCTTCGAGCACTCGCGTGTAATGAATTTGGCACTGTTTTAATATTCTGTGATGTGCGAGCAGTTCTGATACTGCCACCTCTTTTTTGTGATGTTGAACCAGTACTTTCAAAGTTCCTAACTCAAGTCTTGTAACTTGGTCTTGTGAACGGGGCGGCAAATGGTAGTGTAAACGAAATGCTCGTTGTACACATGATAAAAATTCCAACATAACGTCGTTAGACCACTCCATAGTAAAATTACCACGACGCCACGACACCGACTGTACCAGCCCCTAGCCGAGTCGGAAGGGTTGATGGGATATCACCCTTTATCAGCTTCTGACTTTCTTTTAACCATGTTCATTTGCTGATAAACGATGGACCTCGCGCCGATCCGAGCGGGCAAAAAATAGAGGGTTCTCTTGGCGTGCCATGCCACGTGCCATGGGGTCCCAGCTTTATATGACAAAAAGCATAGCTTACCTAGAGAATATATTAGGGGGAAACAACTGGATTTTGGCAAATAGAAAATGGAAAGAAAACTAATATTTTAAAGGGATGCTGATAGGAAATTAACAAATCATCAGAAATTAATATTGGTAAACGCTTTGTGTTAAATGAAGAAAGATAATTGTGATATATCGATAATTTTTGCCGTAAAAGGGGCGTTTACATTAAAAGCATAAATATTTTTTAAATTAAAACTAATACTTTTACTCATAGACCGAAAACTTTGTACGTAACCCTGTAGATACGTTGATGATTTAATATCGTGGGCCTGGAACATGCAGGCGTAAATAAAAATCGAACAACAGTTACAATACACATCGCAGTAAATACACTGCCCGACAAAAACACCGACACTTATTTCTTTACTGATCGACTCAAATTAAAGGTCGTATTAAAAAAAATATTAAAATCAAAAACAGTTCGAAGCTTAAGATCTGAAGAACTACTACTGGGACCAAGTTCTGGTAAAACGACCTGAATTCGTACTTTCTAAAACTTGGAAAGCAAACGAACGATGATTTAGAAGAGGACTAGGGGAACTCTAAAATTACATTTCACTACCTGTGTACTCATCTAAGTAAAAAAAGCTGTTCATTCTCAAATTAATCCCTTAATTTGTAATCTCACATTATTCTTAACTTCTTCAACTTTTATAGTTTCACCGTGTATAATTGAAACATTGGGAAAATATATCGAGTAATATTTTAATTATTAGAGTCCAGTGCACCTTTTGCAACCTAACTTAACTGCCAAATCGTGGTATTTCCAATTGTACTTCCTAGTACATGTTGCAATAGTTTCCTCAAAAAACTGTAGTTGTAAGCTTTCGAAAGATTACAAAGTTCGTTGCTCTTGTCATGCAACTTATTGATGAATTGTATATTTTGACAAGATTATAAATTAGCCAAAGGGACTGTCAGTCGCAGTCTATCATCAGAGCCGGATTTAAGGCAGTGGGGGGCCCTGGGCAGAATTGGTGTGGGGCCCTACCTCCTACCATTAAAAAAATGTTGATCTACTTTTATAAATATATTTTTAAATAATTAAAAGTACAAGAGCTATAGCTTGTTACAGTAAAATATTAAAAATAATAATAAGATGTAATTCTTGATTATGTGGGACATATCTAGTTGCATTAAGACATCGTGGCCAATGCTCATTATAGAGAGATGATTCAAACACTCTTGGCCCATCATAGACCAAAGTCGATTTTTAATTAACTTAAATTGTGAGACTATCCACTACAGTTAGTTAGCATCAGAACTAAATATAAACAGGAAGTGTCACCTCAACATTTGGAATAGCATCATTCATATTCTTTTCTTTTAGCAGTTCGTACATTTGAAGTTCTTTGCTTATATTTGATGAGCTGATTTCTTCTTTAAATGCATTGAAAAATCTTACAAACTGTACCAGATGGACACATAAGTTTTCATCTAAATGATTGCTATAAATGTTGGCAAGATTGAGTGAGTGATCTTCAATTTCATTGAGAGTTCAATTTTCCAATTTTCCAAAATTATGTAAAATCCAAAATTGGAATGAATGGATTCATATGTAGACAGTCTCTGAGTTAAAGAGGTAATGAAGTGATCTATTATAGCGATGAAATTTTGAGTTCTAAACTTCTCTGATGTTCTCATATCTTTCGAAATTGTCACGTCTTGACTGTATAATTTATTTAAGTGATCTAAGTACTGCCACTCCTGAATTAAGGTCAATATTTGGATCTTGAAGAATACGACTTGTGCTGTTTGTCTTCCCTAATGTCCTCTCTGTTTCCAGTAAACACATTCTATTATAGGTACAAACCATTTGCAATGCTACGAATTTTAAATTATTGCTCATAGTCTTCCGAAATTTTGGATAATGCTCTTTTAATCGGATTATAACCTTTAACTAGTTCTTTTGCGGCATCACCTCCATGACCATCAAGTAGTATTTGCTCTTTTAGGAACAATAATATTTTTGCCACGGTCTGCGTTGCTGTCGCTTAAACACGCAGCTTTTAAACATTCTGTTAAAAAATTGTATTGTATATGTAGAGGAAGTGAAAAATACATAGAGTTAGTTCTTCTAAGAAATTAAAGAATGCTGTGCTATGCTAATACATGATAAATAATAAAACTCAGTTGCAGCTTTTGAAACTAAATTTAGAGAGTGGGCGACACAAGGAATCCACAACTCCAAGGTATTAAGGTACGCATCCATACGTGGGTGCTCCGTACTCGGTGTAGCAGCTCCACATAGTGGACAGGTTGGTGCTCGCAATACGGCACTCACCCTCTTTGATTCAACCGGTTTGCGGTTTATATGTAGGGGAGCGCATGCCGTATCCATTTGAGCAGCTACAACGAGCACGGAGCACCCACGTATGGATACGTACCTTTTTGTTCTATAATTTCAGCCTGAACACTATTGCATTTTCCACTGATAACTGACGCATTAACGTAGAACGATCTCCTGCAGTTTTTCAAATCGATATCATGTTCTTTCAAAATGTCATTAGAGAATTAAATATATCTTCTGCTTTATGACCGCGATTTGACAAAAATATGGTAAACCTCTCAACAGGAGTGAAACTTTTTATGTCACGAAATATCACAGTTCATTGATTGGTATGAATTGAATAAAATGTTGACTTCTTAATCCTTAAAACTATTTCATTGAATACGTTTTGACCCATTGGATGTACCTACAATTTCCTCACATATGGTTAATGAAAGATAGTTGACATGTCCGCTTCCAGGATTTGAATATTTATTAATATGGTGCTTCAAAAATTGATCATATTCAGCTAATGGCTGGAGTATTTCCAAATAATTTTCATTTTATGTTGAACTTGACAACTCATTTTCGCTGCGAAATACTAAATCTCGTTCACAAATAAACTTTGTAACACTAAAATTAGTCTTTTGATTATTTTCCAATAATTCTTTATTGTAATACTTCGTTCTAGGCACTGAGGATGATCTGATCCAGATTGAAAACGTTTTGCAAATCCTTTTGGAGGACTTTTAATGTTTTTTAATAAAACTTTTTTATACCATTATACAAAGGAAGTTTTTACTTCTGTATGGTTTTTTTAATTCTTTATTGCTTCGGCCTGTTTTGCTATTTCAGTATCAATACGCCCAATTCTTTCGTGTGCTTTAGACATTTCGTGATCCATAAGCCTACTATCTGCATGTTTCCAATCACAAAATCCTCTGTGGCTAAAATGTGTACGAACACTAGATAAGAATTTACAAAAGAAGCAATACATTCACCCGGTGGAAGGTGAAAATGAATAATGTATTATATTATCACTCCTACGCTCCTTCATTTAATACTCGACATACATTGTCGATGTCGAGTTCCTGTATCTCCTGCCAATATCCCTTTAAATGAACCTCTTACGTTGGAGGCTTTGTGGGGGCCCCCGAAATGTGTGGGTCCCGGGCAGCTGCCCATCCTGCCCCCCCCCTTAAATCCGGCACTGTCTATCGTAGAAATTTACCTGAACAACATCTATAGTGTAATACTCAGTAGCTGTCAATAAAACCATATTTTACTCCACACTCAAACATTTATTTACCATCGTCGATCGAGAAGAAGCGGACAAAGGGGCATTACAAAACAAGTCGATCCTGATATTTACATCGAATTGTCCAAACCTTAAGCTTCGTCGCAATTTTTACCTAGATGAATAGACGGGTAGTGAAATGCAATTTTAGATTTTCCTTAGTCTTCTAATTCATCGTTCGTTTGCTTTGCAATTAGTGTTGCCCAAATGCAAGACCACGACGAGACTTCGACAGTCTTGGTCTTGGTCTTGCAACAGTACACTTGGTCTTGGTATTGCGCTCCAGGTCTTGGTCTTGGTCTTGCAGCAAGAGTCTTGCAAGTCTCGCAGTTGCCAATTAGCCTATTACATATCTTAGAACAACGTAACAGAGTAGGTAAATAATTTGCAGCTTGAATTATTTATTCGTTAACAATATTGCTGTAATAATATTGTTGCTAGAAGGTAAATTGTCGTTGTACCTGTAGGTACCGGATACCGTACCGGTACCAATGAGTGTACTAATCAAACTGTGTTTTTTTATCAAAGTTCGCATCATCCTGTGGAATATTCTAGCCTTTATAAAGTCTAGCTATAAAGCCTAGTCTGGCTATAAAGCCTGGCTATAGCCTAGTCTGGCTATAAAGCCTGAAATTAAAACCCTACTACAGTCTGATATTTTCTTAACATTCTGTTTTTTTATTCATTCGCTTGGATAACAACAAAGTTAGGTATTTTAATAACTAGCCATGTTTCTCATCAATACATGCTGTTTTGAAATAAGTATGGCAAATCTTAAGGGGTAATTCTAAACAAACCGGTTACACGTAGATATGCGCGCCATGGTGAATATTAAAATCTTAATTGTATGTCAAAAATGCGTAATAACTACCTCTTAAAACCTACCAAATTTCATTCGCATATCTCAACCAGTTTTAGAGCAATAAATAAATCGTCAGTTTGTAAGAACAATTTTAACATCCCCTATTTCGGAAACGAAGCATTTGCGAACATACGTTTAAAAGCAAACTGTCATTACTTTTTCGTGCAGAGTAATTACCCCTTAAAGTTTGCCATACTTATTTTTTAAAAACACCCTGTATTGATGAAAAACATGGCTAGCTAAAAAAGTACTTAACTTTTTATTCTCCAACATATAAGCGAATGAATCAAAAAACAAAATGTTAAGAAAATATGAGGCTATAGTTGGGTTTTAATTTTAATATTTTATAAGCTAGAATATTCCATAGGGTGATACGAACTTTTAGAAAAAAAAAACACAGTTTGATTGGTACACCCGGACAACAGGTTTAGGAAATTCAAGACATCAAAAATGACCCATTTTTAAGGTGGTGCGTTAATTTCTTGGAATAGTGTATATCACCAAACATAAAGAGTAACAAAAGAGTAGTCGATTGATATAACAAATGACCAATTTAATTTAACTACAGAAAAAACTGCTATAAATGTGCTTTTGTCTTGTATACATTTCACTGTAATATTTCTTTGTTCAATGCCTCGGTAGACAGTATATCGTTATTAAATATTTCGTTATTTTGTTTACACGGTATGTATAGCCGGCATTATTTTACCAAATTTTGTCTAACTGAATGAGGTCATAATTATAAATAATAGTCTTACTATTCTTTATACCGATAAGATGTAATAGGTATATTTGTTATCAGCTACATATTTTTAACATTATTGTCGGCATCGCAAGGTCGCAACGCAAGAATATTAATTTATGAATAAAGGCCGGCTATTCTCAAAACCTGGACAATTAATTTCAGAGCGAAGATGTCGTCTGCTGGGAGAGTATGTAAAAATATTTTATTTTTGCATTGTAATAATGATCTCTGAGTACGTGTCAAATGTGTCAAGTGTTATAGATATTTTGATTCGCTATGTATGTTCGTAATGCGCATAAGTCAAATTTTCCAAATTTTTGTTAAACATTTTTTTGCCTCTCATAGAGTATCTAAGAATATACCCGAACTAATATACTCTCTAAAACGATCCTCAGTTCTAACTGCAAGACGCAAGAGTCTTGCAGGCTTAGTCTTGTTCTTGCTCAAATCTTGCACGGCAAGTCTTGGTCTTGGTCTTGCTGAAATTAGGCGGTCTTGGTCTTGGTCTTGCAAAAACGCAAGAACAAGACCAAGACTGCAAGACCAAGACCGATTGTGGGCAATACTATTTGCAACTTTTAGAACGCACGAGTTCAAGTTGTTTTACCAGAACTTGGTCCCAGTAGAAGTCTTTAGTTCTTCGGATCTATGTAAAGCTTCAAACTGTTTTAAGTATTTGTCGCTATAGCGTCTGTATTGAATTATTTCTTTTATTTCGGGATTGGAAGCCAGCTAGGGATGTTCTCGAGCCGAGCCGAGCTTTTGAACAGCTTGAACTTCGAGCTGTAGTTTGAGTGGTTTGAGCTCGTGACTCGTGTCGGCTCGGTTCGAATAGTTCGAGCCCAGCCGAGTCGAGCTCGAAACCATAATAATGCATTTAAAATGTAATATTCGTAGTAATTTACGGACACACTGCATATTGAAAATACATATTTGTAGTCTGAATTACTTATTCTCAAACACAAGTATCAGTCGTAGCAGAAATACTGGCTAGATTATTAGCTAAAATATTGACAAGCTCGTTAGGAAAGCTCAGCTCGTTTCGAATTCAGCTCGGCTCGATTCGAAAAAAATTTGATTCGGCTCGAAGCTCGGCTCGCAAGAAACAAACCGAGCCGAGCTCGTTAAAAGCAAAACTTTAGAATATGCGGAAATAGAAAAAAGATACTGAAGTCAAAAACAGAGTGCAGGAATAAACATTTTAGGTTTAAAGTTGTGTCTGAGCTTTTTTGTCCGGCAGAGTATTTTCAACCATATTAACTTTGTTCACAGGCGATCATTTCCATATCTAACGTATCCACGTCTTCTTCTATGTGACTGGTGGGCGTGGGAGTGGGCAGACGTTGACCGCCGACCATTGGATCCCTGGATGCAGGACCCGGGGAGACCAACAGAGCGTCAGTCTGGAGGGCGTGTGGTGATGAAAGCATTGGATCTCCATTTACCCCGTATACTAATTCGTCATCGTCGATTCCCTCTTCCATCGTGGTTAAGTTGAGTGAGGCTTCGGACAGTGTGTCCGATAGTACATCCGGTATCTACAAATAAAAATTACATTTTCAATTTTGTTCATTACTAGATTTAGTCGATAATAAAACGGTTCTAGAATATACCTTATGTGTGAATTTACGTTATGTTCAATAAAAAATGTACAGTTAATGATATGGCTGCAACCTGCAGCACCTACGACATGGTCTCATTTGATCAAGAGATTCTCAGATTAAGAACGGTGTCTCATTATATGAAATATCCAAGAATATATTGTTCTGAAGCATTTTTCTTGTAGCATGTTATAGGCCATTGATTATGTTCAAAATAAGAGAGCTAAAAGGAACTACAACGTTAACGGGATTTTATTGTCTCATATGGTCAATGGACCTCTAAATTTGAAAAAACCGCGGAGTGCTACTATTTAGAGGGGTGCGTTTTTGAGAAAGGGGTGAATTAGTCCCTAGGCACAGGTAGGGATGACAAAAACAAATTACACATCGACATATCGTATCATATGATATATCGAATGAAGATATCGATATATGCAATATATCGATATATCCTTCTTTTCGCTCTTTTCCTTGGTTTAATTTGATTAAAAAGCTCCACCAATTGCTAGATCCAGGTTTTGAAATTTTGTCTAGAGGCTAAAAAAAAACATTAAAAACGTAAATTTTCCAAAAAGTATCCGGCATTTTTTAATCAAAGGTGCATCAATAAATATCATAAAATGGCACACCAATTTGTCATTTTTCTGCATGCCTCTTAAATCTTCAGAAATTTGTACTTCAATTTGGATTTAGCAGAACGAAAAATTTAGGATTTAGCAGGTTTTGATTCTGATGGGCTCAATTATTATAAAACTTTATAGAACGTACTACGTGAACGCGACAAATTTGAAATCGTTTTATTACGGTTTACATAGCGTGCCCTCTTGAAAAACGTTGTTAAAAGATAAAAAAATGCATGGTAATATACCTGAAATTTTAAGGGTAGGTATACGAGATTCAAATTAAATAATACTGGTCGAAAAGTAAGTAAGTAAACTGTTTCCTTCAAGCAGCAGCGAGAAGCGGAACTACCTGACTTGACAATGGCAAGTGAGATCTTGCTGAGACGTCCTCAAAATAATGGTTTTCCTTAAAACCAAAATTATTCAACGCGGAGTCAAACCCGGAAAATAACAGAAAGCACATATAGCTCCCGCGGAAACTTCAAGTGTAACATTGATCCTGATGTATTTGCTTGACCTGCGCGTCTCTTGGATCTTGTGATTGGTCCAGTATATATTGGGGGGTCTGGAAGGGTGACACGCGTAGATGTCGCTGCTTGATTTATTTTGGTCTTTTTCTTCAGTACCGTTTTCCATGCTGTAGGAAACCGTTGAGCACCATCTCTTTGGTTTAGACCGTTGGGATATCTTTCGATTTCTACCGATTCTCTGATTTCACGTTTTCTTTTTATTTCTATGTTAGCTAACATCGTTGTTTGGTTCAGGTTTATTGTATGTCCTGTATTTGCGACATGTTGTGCAAGGGATGACGTGGTTTCTCCCCTTTCGATGGCATTTCGGTGTTCTTCTCGTCTTACATGGATTCTTCGGTTGGTATGTCCAATGTACCACTTTCCACAATCCCCACACGGAATCTCGTAGTATTTATATTACACTGCCAATATGCATAACGACGAAAAATAACAAGAAACTTATAAAGCTATCCACAAAACCTCGTAACATTATCATTGATTTTAAAATCAGTGTAGGTCAGTCCCTAACCTTCGATCAATAAATTAAACATACTCCGCTAATGATAGATCTTATTAGAATACTCTCAGGTTCATTACCAAATTTAATGTCAACAATGGTAGTGTAAGTTAGTAGATTATGAATTTATTTCCTGGTGACATATTTTTATTCACAATTATCACTTATAATAATTTTTTGGTGGCCAGCACCTCAAAAACACGTGATGAGAGTTTAATGTGTAAATTGCTTCACAAATATTTGTATAAAAAGCCAATTTTTTTCTAATTATTTTATAAACGGTGTACAAATTTGAAACTAATTTTATTTCAAGTAATACTTAGGATATTACGCAAAGCAAATGCTTGTACATACAGGGTGATCCATGATCCATATAGATAATAGTCATTATACACTGACCAAAACGATAAAGGAGCAACTTATAAAGGTATTCGTAGTTTTGAACACTAATTCTTTTTATGATTAAATTATTTT
Organism: Diabrotica virgifera virgifera; assembly: GCF_917563875.1. Lineage (NCBI taxonomy): Eukaryota > Metazoa > Arthropoda > Insecta > Coleoptera > Chrysomelidae > Diabrotica > Diabrotica virgifera. The sequence continues at coordinate 28,704,234 of NC_065452.1, forward strand.
TATTTAACTGCATCTAAGCCTTTGCGCTATGAACATAGCAAAGTTTTTGTTACTGAACTGTAAATTCTCTAGTGAAAGAAAATAAATAAATAAAATGTGATAAATGTGAAAAATTCGATTAATTTTTTTAATAACAGCGTTGCTAAAGATTATTTTAAAACAACACTAACAACTTGTTGTGTTTGGGTTCCACTAACTTGCTTAACTTCTTCACAATGTTTAGGCATGCTTTCTGTCACATTTCGAATACTTTCTTGATCTAGTTGTTCCCATTCTTTCACGAGAACCTCCTAGGCATGTTGTAGGTTTCTTAGTGGCTGATGATCTTTCAAGGGCTTCACTAGTGTATCCCAAATGTGTTCAATGGGATTTAAATCTGCACTTCTCGCTGGCTACTCACTACTCAATAACCTGAATATTGTGGGTAGTCAAATAATTCTGAACTATCCTGTCTCTATTGTCTTTAAATAACTCCATACATTTCATGTCTGGTCCAGGCTCTATTTATCCCACCACGACTTAACATTTCTGCTGTACAGCGCCTTGAGTAACCTTCTTGAATTAAAGTTATTGCGAAACGAAGTATTTATAACGGTACCTATAGACCGGTCTAGTTAGACTCAAAAATAGGAGTGAGGTTACAATAATTACCATCAAGCTGAAAATTGGCAGGATTGTTCAAAATACCATCATAAATTAAATCTAAAAAGTCCCATTAAATCCAACCCGAGCTAAAAAATTTACGCGGGGTCGAAGGTCACCAAATATGGTTTTTAGCAATTTTCAGCGAAATGGTAAGTTTTATCATAAAATTAGTTCTTACAAAAAATGTAGATTAGATAATTATCTATAAAAAATATCTTAGTACTTTTTTCGTAAGAGCCACCGTTTTTGAGATACAACGATTCAAAGAGTTAAAAGAGTTCTAATCGTCATATGCATTAGTACACCACGTATATACATCACTGAAGCAGTAATACAAGTAAACATAATATTCTATCGGTCAATTAACTTATATTACACATAATAATATAAGACATTATAAATATGATAATGTTTCTACTATCCAGCTTGCGGTAGATATTATATTACAGTGCCAACAAAAAAATCTTTACAAAGTTAATCTAGCGCGAAAATAATAAGAATTACTATTTCAATTTTACGGCTTATTCCCAAGAAAAAGTAAACTGATATGACAAAGTATTAACTTTTAATAATTCTTCTTACTTATGCGTCTTATTCAATTTATAAAGATGGGTTTTGACGGAATAAACACGTTCTATCAGTACGTCGCGGTCGGCTAATCTAATCACCCTATCTATTCTTTTTTCAGAAGGGTTTGAACATAATAATGAAAGTCAAATTTCTAGGCAAAATGTTTATTGCTAAGTACTAATAAACATTTGAATATACAATAAACTTTATACAAATTTGGTTTCTTTACTATTATGCAAATTACATCGTTATCTTCCTGGGTGGCGAAATCCTTCAGGTAGATGACACCCTCAAGGTACCTATTAATTAGTCTTGAGTACTCCGGAGTGAAAATACGAGTTAAACCTAATTTTACTTAAATGTGCTGAAAAAACAAATTCAACTCCAGAAGAAGTTATTTCCAACGGAATTAGCTGTCTTCTCTCTATGTATGGAGCACCTAAAAAAACTGCGTGCTTAGATAAGTTTCGATATGCATGTTTCTTTAAAAATACTCGAAATAAAAAACAAGTGCAATTATCTTGTCTTCCTCCAACCTCAGCGGCTGCTCATCAACATCTTTTTCGGGTATATTAACAAACTCAAGTGCGGCTTGGTTATCAGCTAGATCCAAAAGACTAGGGATGGAAATTAGTCGACAGTTCATTAGAACCAATTCAAACTTTACTCCCACCTGCGCCAGAAAAACTCCTGAACACAATTTTTTGCAACTGTAAAAAGGTATGTAGTGCTAAATGTGGTTGCAAAAAAGTTGGACTATTTTGTTTGGTAGCATGCACTAATTGTCAAAACCGGTCGTGCTCCAATGTTGAATCACCAACAATTGAAAATTCATTTGATTCTATCGTGGAGCCTTGCGATGTGTCATTATTGGGGCAATTTACTTGCACCCAGGATGAACAAGAAGAAGAACAACAACAAGAACAAGAAGAAGAAGATGAAGAACTAGAAGGTAAAGAGGAAGAAGAAGAAGAAGAACAAGGAGAAGAGGAAGCAGAAGTATTAAAAAATTACGAACCAGTTGGATAGATTTCCCTTTTATTTAATTTATACCGCTTTTTATAACTTTTATCATTTTTAACCCTTGCCAATATCAATAATTATTCAATAGCTTCAAATTAAACAGAATCATAACAGATCCGTGGAATAGACCTATTGGGGAAACCACGTTAAAAAACGGGCTAAGTACACTATCTCAAAGGTGGTGTGGAAACGTGTGTGCATATTATGACGATTACAACTTTCTGAATCGTTGTATCTCATAAACGGTGCCTCTTAGGAAAAAAAGTAATAAGGCTTTTTTTATAGCTAATTATCTAATATACATTTTTTGTTAGAACTAATTTTATGACAAAACTTACCGTTTCGCTGAAAATCGCTAAAAACTATATTTGGTGACCTTTGACCCCGCGTAAATTATTTAGCTCGGGTCAGATTTATGAGGACATTTTAGATTTCATTTATGGTATTTTGAACAATCCTGCCAATTTTCAGCTTGATGGTAATTTTTGTAACCTCGGATGTGAAAGTTGACCGGAGTACTACCCGAGCTAAAACTCGTTCGTGTACAACACGGGGCGCGCAACACCTAACCTTTGAACCTGCAACTCGACAGTTATTTTCACAAGAGGTGAAAGTACGTGTTTTATGTTATTGAAATTTATCGAAAATTGTTTTGAAGATCGGAAAAAATGCCTGGATCGGGAAATTATTTAGAACGCAGTTGACGTATTTACTTTGGCAACTTGCTCTAAAAAATAATTGTTGTCGCAAAGATACACATAGCCTCCTGGATAGCAGCATGTGCCTTTAACAAAGGAGCTAAAATCAACCTCACAGTAATGGATCTTAGGGAATAATAAATATTGGAGGAATAGCAACAAGTTGGTCGGAAAATATCGAAGAAGCTCGTATTGCTCACGCCAATAGAAGGAGCAGCAAGACATCAAAAGAGGGCAGAATGATGAAAAAAAAAAAGCTTTGACCTACCATTTAAGGCTTTTACTGGACAATGACGGCTCCCAATATGCACCAAAAAACGCCGATTTGAAGTAAAAAAAATAAACACACATTCTAAAAAAAAAGCACCCCACCAGGGTAAATTCACTCCCCAAAACAGGCGTTCTTTCAAACTTTACATAAAATCGCGTAAAAAGACCATAAGAATACAAAAAATTAACTTTTTAAAGGTTTATTTATTTGTTTTAAATCCCAAGAATTGGATTCCGTTGGAATTAACAAAATATATTACAGAGAGGCAGAAAAATGTCTCCCAAATTAAAATGCTTCTTTTGGAAGACACCCTCTACAGTGGTGAAAAACAACTAAAGGCCCGGACACACATATCCGCACCAAGCCAGCACCGCGTCCGAACCGAGCAGAGACAGCAAGGCTGAGGTCTCTGCTCGGTGCGGGAGCGGTACGGATATGTGTCCCGGCCTTAAACGTGGCAAATTTTTTTTTGTACATGTACTTTAAAACTTTCTTAACAATGTATAAAAAATTATAATCATAAATATAAAAAAAAAATTTAAAAATTTATTTCGCCGAAGCGATGGCGGTCGGTAATTCAACACTTTTTCCCCATCTTAAAAGTGCACAACATCCCTAAAAAAGTTTTCACTTCAAAAATTTATTTCGTCGAACAAATACCGGTCGCTAATTTAATACGTTTTCCCCATCTAAAAACTGCACAACGGCCCTAAAGAACTTTTCACTTCAAAAATTTATTTCACTGAAGTGATGACGGTCGCTAAATCAATACTTTTTCCCCATCTAAAAAGTTCACAACGTCGTTAAAGAAGTGTTCACTTCAAAAATGTATTTCGTCGAAGCAATAACGGTCGCGATGACGGTCGCTAATTCAATACTTTTTCCCCATCTAAAAAGACCAAAATGTCCCTAAAGAAGTTTTCACTTCACAACATTATTTCGTCGAAGCAATGACGGTCGCGATGACGGTCGGTAATTCAATATTTTTGCCTATCTAAAAAGTGCACAACGTCGCTAAAGAAGTTTTCACTTCAAAAATTTATTTCGCAAAAGCAATGGCGGTCGCTAATTCAACATTTTTCCACATCTAAAAAGTGCACAACGTCCCTAAAAAAGTTTTCACTTCAAAAATTTATTTCGCCAAGGCGATGACGGTCGCTAATTCAATACTTTCCCCATCTTAAAAGTGCACAACGTCCCTAAAGAAGTTTTTACTTCAATAATATTAGTATTATTATACGTACATTATAATAATACACGTACAAAATCTATTTTGTCGAAGCGATGACGGTCGCGATGACGGTCGTGAAATCAATCTTTCTTCCGCATCCCAAAAGATTTTACATTTATTTTAAATTTAAATACTTTTATACAATTTATGTATACATACTCATAATATAGATACGTACAAAATTTATTTCTCCGAAGAGATGACGGTCGCGATGACGGTCGCGAAATAAATCATTTTTCTTCATCCTAAAATAGGTTTTACATTTATTTTAAATTTAAATACTTCTATACAATTTATATATATACATACACATAATATACCTATATATGTACAAAATTTATTTCGCCGACGCGATGACGGTCGCGAAATAAATCCTTTTTCCGTATCCTAAAATAGGTTTTACATTTATTTTAAATTTCAATGCCTCTACACAATTTATATATACATACACATAATATATAGCATAAGCGATGACGGTCGCAATGACGGTCGCGATGACGGTCGCGATGACGGTCGCGATGACGGTCGCGATGACGGTCGCAATGACGGTCGCCAATTCAATGCTTTTCCCCTATCCAAAAATCTCACAACGTCCCTAAAGATGAAGGTCGCGATGACGGTCGCGAATTCAATGCTTTTTCTCCCATCCAAAAATCGCACAACGTCCCTAAAGAAGTTTTCACTTCAAAAATACTTTTTTTATTTTTATTTTTAAAAATATTAAACTTCATTTTAATTTATTTTGGTAACAAAAAAATTGAGAAGGCATCAAACAAAACTTAAAAATTTATCAAAACTGGCAAGCAATAAATCCATCTCCAGCTACATCAATATACAATTTTATGAAGCATCTCCCTGTATAATTCTCCCAATAAAGCCATTAAAAAACATTTATAATAATATCAAGGATATCATCATCACTTTTTCTTTTGTTTGTTTGATGTTTTCAATGGAACTGACATCCACACCAATGTAAAAAGAGCAATTTTTTAAATAGGGGTTGGTAATTCAGGTTTTTTTTTAATTTATAAGTTCCATTGTATTTTCGTCGACTGTTGTGACTGAATTTTGAAATAAATTAAATAAAATATATTTTATAAAGAATATTTTATTAACACTTGTTAATATTATGTAATATAATAGAATCGAATAATAATAATAAGAACAAAGGTTAATATGAATTTTGAGTCTGAGTTCTGTACCTCTGATTTTTATTACTTATGCCTAACTAAAGAAAGAAAACATATTTTTACCTGATAAATTTTGCTTTTGTACTTACCACAACGAAATTTCAAATTATATGAAAAGTTATTTATTATATTTTTTTAATTTAAATTATTTTTAAAAGTAAAAAAAAATTAAATTATATATTATTTTTATTAACTTTAATAATTACAAAATACGGTATATATAAAACCCATAAATACAAAAAAAACTTTAAAAATGAACAGTTTGGTATTTCTTTTGTGTAAACAAGGAGTGTGTCGTAGGAGCAGGAGCCCCCAAACGTAGTTACCCATCATGTTCTCATTATATTCTCATTGATACCGGTATCTGAAGTTTATTACATCTTGGCGAAAGCGTTCCCCTTGCTCTTGTGAATATGCACTTAGGTGTCTTTAAATTTATCTAAGTGAGCATGTAGCATTTGTACTTTAAGAGACATCCGGCATCCCATGATTTTGAAGCTGTCAAGCCGCTGTAATTGTCAGCCTCTGACAGTTTCGGAAAAATTGTTTTAAAAATTGAAAGTCCTCAGAATCTTGACGAAGAGCCTTTACGAACTGCTTCACGAGACTTAATTTTATCTGCAATGAAGGCATGAAAGCATAATGGGGCTCCACATTTGAAACTCGCTCCGATGAGAACATGAGTGCTGATGATAGTGAAGTACATCAGCTCTACTATCCCCAAAGGATAAGAACAGAACAAGTGGGTCGAGGTAGAGGTGTAGGTCGCATTGGATGCTAGTAGTTAAGTAGTGGTCGATATCGACAGCACATAGCAAGGAGGTCACCTGCGCTGTCAGTCGAGCTAGAACCACTATCAAGTGATGTAGTTTAATGAAATTTGAATGACAAAAATACTGTGCTTTTGCGATGTTGTGTCAGTCAAGTGATGATAGTGATGAAATATCAGCTGTAAATAATCAGATCCTCCTTCATATTTCAAAAATTTACTGAATTTAATTACTTTAGAAATTCAAAAATAAACTTCTTCTTCTTCTTCTTCTTTTATATAGGCAGTACTGCCTGTTTTTCTTCAACGGTGCCTTTCATTCTGCCCCTAAGTTGTCATTCCATCTTTTCCTTGGGCGTCCTATACTTCTCCTGCCTATCGGTGACTTGTCCCTGGCTATTCTTACTATCCTTGATTCAGACATCCTGCTTATGTGCTCATTCCACTCTTCTTTTCTGTTCTTTACCCAGGTATTTATATTGTCTACTCCACATATGCGTCTGATTTCCTCACTTCTTACCCTATCCTGTAGTCCTTTTCCAGCAATCCTTCTTAAGATCTTCATTTCGTTGGTTTCCAGATGTCTTCGTGTTTTGCTTGTATCTGGTCTTGTTTCGGCCGTGTAAGTCATAACTGGCCTAATAACTGACTTATATATTCGGGCCTTTGTTTCCAATCTTAGGTGTTTGTTTTTCCAAATTGTGTCGTTTAGGCACCCGGCCGTTCTACTGGCTTTAATTATTTGGTCTTTTACCTCTTCTTCGATATTGTTGTCGGCTGATAGATTAATTCCCAGATATTTGAAGGTCATTACTTGTTGTATAATTTGATTGTCTAACTCCAATTTGCATCTTATTGGTTCTTTGGCAATTACTAAGCTTTTTGTTTTTTGGACTGATATTTTCATATTCATTTCTTTTGCGTTAATGTTGAACTCGTGCAATAATCTTTGTAGGTCGTCTTCGCACTCTGCTACTAACACGGTGTCATCAGCGTAACAGAGTATTTTTATCTCTCTATTGCCCATTTTGTACCCTCTTTTTTTCTTCACCTGTTTTATTATTGCATCCAATATTATGTTAAACAGTAGAGGGCTTAGTGAATCTCCTTGCCGGATTCCTGTGTTTGTTTCTATGGGTTCTGTTATTATTCCATTGACTTTCATCTCTATTTTATTTCTTAAAAAAATAAACTGAGTACAAAAAAAGGATTATATAAAAAGTATAAACTCAGATAGCGCAGATAATGACAACTTGGCTTCGAACAGACCAATCACAGGGAAGCATCCTTGTAGGCCGCACAGTAGACATCCATGTAAAACAAACTCATTTTATTTTCAAAAGCATCGATGTAAACCTCTTGGATGGCATCGCGCCTAACCTCCACCGCGACTTACTTGCTATGTTCTCTTCCATTCACTACAATGTGTTTGTTTTACATGGATGTAGACATCGACCGCGACTTCCACCTCCACCTCCACCGCGACCCACTTGTTCTGTTCTTACCCTAAGCACAGTATAAAGAGGGACAGTAGAACCACTCTCCGAAAAATTGGAAGTAAAATCTGTAGTCGCGTATGGCGACCGCGCAATGTTCTTAGTCGCTTTTGCTCCACTCTCGCATTGCTAGTCGCATAGAAACGTACGGATTTTAACAGGCAAAACCCGCATCCACCACTGGTGAATTGCCAATTGCGTACTGCCGGTATTACTTCTTGAGATCAAAGCGCCGACAGAGGAGTGGTTTTACTGTGGAACCTCTATACAGGGTGAAGCAGATAACTGGCCTATTAGAAATATCTCGAGAACTAAAGGCAACAGAATCATGAAAATTGGAATAAAGGGGTCTTGAAGGATGATCTATTAAATGAAAATATTTTCATCTCTTTGGAACTTCCGGTATAACCGGAAGTTGCTTATAACTTCGTTTTTTTAAATGGGACACTCTGTATATTTTTACCTTTTTGGATTCTTTTCGATGTCTTGTTTCTTAAAATATGAGGTTTTGTAATATTATACAGGGTATTTTAAAAGATAATTACGTTTTTTTTTATTAATTTCGTAGCAACATTCACACCCTGTAGAATTGTAGTAGTTTGACATATTATATAACTCTACTTACGTTCAAATGATTTTTATTATACTCTACTATTGTTAAGAATCATTAGTATAGCTAAATTTTTAATTTTAGTATACAGGGTTGGTCGAAACTCGGAATGAGTATTTTCCGAGTTTTCTTAAATGGAACACCCTGTATTTTAGTATTGTAATGAAATGATATTTTATGGTACTTTTTTATTTCTTAAGCATTCCCTATACCTAACTGCTTTAATTTGTGCTTAATTGTTAATCGCACGAACAATCTTAACTACGTAGGTATTTTGATAGCTAAACCATTATTGGTAATTTTAAGGATCAGTCTGGATTAATATGTATTTATTTCTGAAAAATTATTTGGGATTGAGTATTTTCACGGCCAACCTAATAAAATTTTACGTATTTTTTGTTGCAATTAATGTTTAGCTTGAATCACCAATAACTCACAAATTAAAGCAGTTAGGTATAGGGAATGCTTAAGAAATAAAAAAGTTCCATAAAATATCATTTCATTACAATACAAAAATACAGGTTGTTCCATTTAAGAAACCTCAGAAAATACTCATTCCGAGTTTCGACAAACCCTGTATACTAAAATTTAAAATTTAGCTATACTAACGATTCTTAACAATAGTAGACTATATTAAAAATCATTTGAACGTAAGTAGATTTTTAGATGTCAAACTACTACAATTCTACAGGGTGTGAATATTGCTACGAAATTAATAAAACAACGTAATTATCTTTTAAAATACCCTGTATAATATTACAAAACCTCATATTTTAAGAAAGAAGACATCGAAGAGAATCCAAAAATGTAAAAATATACAGGGTGTCCCATTTAAAAAAACGAAGTTATCAGCAACTTCCGGTATAACCGGAAGTTGCAAAGAGATGAAAATATTTTCATTTAATAGATCATCCTTCAAAACCCCTTTATTCCAATTTTCATGATTATGTTGCCTTTAGTTCTCGAGATATTTCTAATAGGCCAGTTATCTGCCTCACCCTATATACTGTGCCCTAAGCAAAGGTACATGGATATTTAGTATATCCGCCTTGCATTCGCACCATAAAACCAACCATTTTGAAATCCCCATCACTGATCAGATGTACTCTTCATATTTTAAAACTTGAAGCATCATTTTAACGCTCTCGTAAATTTTCTGTGAGGCTTACAGAATGAGCCAGAGAAAGAGATGGAAATATATTTCCATTTTGAAGAAGAACTGTTTTAAGCTTTTTGTAGAGCTGTCAAACAAAATTGTTCGGCCTCCACTTTAATGGATTCGCCACAAATACAGCAAAAAAAGTCCACGTAATTTTTACACATTTTGGAAGAAATTTTTAGGCAGTGGCGTAACAAACTCCGTCGCCCCCCCCCCGCAGTATTGGAAATGGGGCCCCCTTTAAAAAATTACTAAATGCGACATGTGTAACAAATACCTATATGTGTTACAGCTACAGCCCAGTAAATCAACGTAAAATATGGCGATACCGTGTAATTTTCAGTGTCACCACCGAAGTGGTCAACTTAAGACTTTTCGAGTTATTTATGAATAAAAATGTTTATTATTCAACAAAAAAAACCACGTTTTTAGGCGATTTTTCTCAAATAGTTCAAAGAGTAAATATTCGATCGGAAGTCTAACGACTCAGTAAAAGAAGACTTGTAGCTCATGAAAAGTTTTTCTTATTCGTCAAATTCCAAATCGAACATTTCAACGTAAAATAACCAAAAAATGAAATACTGTTCGGGGAAACTTATTAGAACTTTTTTAAAGTGTTTAAAAAAACTTTATTTTTTACAAAAGCTTCTAGCATCAAAACTAAGCCAGTTACGCTCAAACTACAGTTAATCCCATTTTTTGGTAAAATATTATGAAAATCTCCCCCTATTTAGCACCCCAAATGAAACTAATCATTATCGCCTTACAAATTACCTAACTTTTTTATACGACCTGTAAGTTTCACCGGTTCAAAGTGCTTATTTTTAAAAGGGTTCTAGTTGAAGGGCTTGAACGAGTCATTAATCACAGTATATGCGAATTTTAAACAGCCATGTCTTAAGAAATTTTTGGCTTAGGTACAGAAAAACAAAATAAAGCCAAAATATTTATAAAAGCAAGACCTACCTACATTTCTTTACTCTTTGAGATTTTTCGTATCATTAATAGTTTTTAATTAAGTATTTTCTATGGGAAATAAGCCACAATTTTACTAAAAAATTAATTTATTAATGTTTCGAAGCCCAAATCGGGTTTCGTTGTCAAAATACAAAATATTATCTTATTTCCCATAGAAAATACTTAATTATAAAAATGCCACAAGGAAATAGCTTCAGAACAATACTTTTTAAGTTATTTTGAAAAAAAGGCATTTTTCCAAAATAAAAAAACTTTTAAATTTTTTCAAAAATAAGAACTTTGAACCGGTCAAACTTACATATCATATAAACAATAAATATTTAAAGTAAATGGTAAAGCGCTAATGATAAATTTTATTTGGAGTGCGAAATAGGGGCTTTATTTTGAGCGTAACTCGTATAGTTTTGGTGCTAGAAACTTTTATAAAAAATAAAATAAGCTTTTTTTTGAAACATTTAAAAAAAGTTTAAGAGTTTTTCCCGAAAATTGTTTAATTTTTTGGTTATTTCAGGTTGAAATATTCGATTTGGAATTGAACAAATAAGAATAATTGTCATGAGCTTCAACTGTGCTTTTACTGTGTCGATAGACTTCATGAATTAGGACACCATTTTCTGTAGTTATCTTATAAGCTACATTTTCGCTACAAATATTTTTTCGATATCTAATATTTAATTCGATAAATACTTATTTTTGAGTTATTTGCGAAAAACCCGTCTGAAAATGTTGTTTTTTTTAATAAACATTTTCACTCGTCAACGACTTGAAAAGTATTATCATAGATAAAGAAACTCTATAGAAGAACAAAAAATTATAATTAGTCAATTTATACATTTCCGGACTTATTTTAAACATATGTTTTCACCCCAAGGAGGGGTGTCACCCCCCGAAGTAAAAGCAACCAACGGCATAAATCCAACTTTGAAGTGGAGTGTAACTAGAACCTAAATCCAAATTGTCAAGCAAATACGTCCGTCGTGACGCTGATAATTTCACTCCAAAACTGTCATTTACTGAGCTATTGGTGTATTCATGCATTGTTTATGACGACTTACATTTTTCATGTTTATTGGTATAGAATAAAGTAGAACAAAAATTACTAAATGATTACATTAGTATTATTCTATGAGATGAACAGCTTTCTTCGTGCACTATCTACTACCAGCGAATATATCTACATTATTAATTCGGATGGACAACTTCATTTTCAATACTGCACAGCTTAAAAAACGTATGTATGCAAATAATATAACAACACATTTTTACATATATTAGACAACAAAATGGGGCCCTTGCATATTGGGGCCCCCGTAAGCTTCATGCTGCGGGGTCTCTGCTACGCCTCTGGATAATTGTATCGAAATACTAAACATAGATAACGATTAAAGAGAAAACCCATTTCTAGATTTAGAAATATTGTTCTAAAATTCGGCAAATTGCAATTCTCAAATCTTTCAATAGTCACGTACAGAGCATTATAGTTTATTGTCGTTACTATCAAATTTCGGTAGCCTGGAAGGAATTAAGTTTGTAGATAATATTATGAGATGATTCACTTGGCAAATACGTCTATTTAGAAATTTACGTTTTTAATTTTAAACACACAACGTAAACTAATATAACAATAACAGATTTTTACATAATATCAGATGACAAGATGGGGCTCCTAAGCGATTGGGGCCCTCCACAAGCTTCACGCTGCGGGGGCCTCTGCTACGCCCCTGTTTTTAGGCCTCGCGACACATAAAATACGTTATTCCTTTGCAATATTCACGCGTACACTACCATATCAGTCTGCCACTTCCTGCTTTACACCCATATTCCCCCTCACCCCTCTCTGGCATCTTAAATGCAACGGCCCCTAAAAAATCTGCCAAAACACTGTATATTTATTTTTCATTAACTAAAGCAGGAGTTCCCAAACTTTTTTGTACCACGCCCCCTTTCGTTGAAATGAAAGCTTCTCGCGGCCCCCCTTTACAATAAATTGTATGCGCCTAAATAGGAACAAAACAAAAACAAATAAGTATTAACTTGAAAACAAAACATTTATTCATTCTGCCATAAGATACAACAATGTCAGTTTCCATAAAATACAAAAACTATTAATAAAAGAAAAATAGATTAGGTTCGTTAGTGAGATGAAAGAAAAAAAATCTTATGATTGTCAGCAAGAAAAAGATAACAGAAGGTCAACTCTATATCAACCAAACCCCTGTAGAAAGAGTGAGGCACTACAACTACCTCGGCACCATAATATATGAAGAAGGGACCAACAACCAAGAAATAAGATCGCGCATCGGAAAAGCTAGATTAATCTTCAACTGTATGAGGGCGTTTTTCAAGAGCCACAACCTTTCTCTTGGTATAAAAGTAAGAATGCTGAGATGTTACGTCTTCTCTGTCCTTTTTTATGATGTTGAATCATGGACCTTGAACGAGGATATGTGCCGAAAATTGGAAGCATTTGAGATGTGGCTATATCGGAGAATTCTTAAAATCCCATGGACTGATCGGGTCACAAATGAGGAGGTTCTTAGAAGAATGGGGAAGAACCGAGAAGTACTAACCACCATCAATTCTCCATACTCGAAGAGTATTTCAAGATTACTCGGAGACTATTGAGACAAAAAAGAAACTCATCTGAAAACATTACATATACTACATACATTATTCCAATTAATGTGGTTCTGGGTAAAATTTAATCTTGCTATCCGATGCCGGTGTTGTAATGGTGGGCCTTTAGCCGTCTTTCTGCAATATTCTGCATAATCCAGCATCCTCATAGCGCTGGTACACATTTTGAACTGCACTCCTTCTACCAGTTCTTGCACTTTCACGTTGTTCGCAGCCATTTTGTATCTATGCTACAATTCTTGCCACAGAATGTTCCAAAGACATTATGATACATTAAATATACACCATCAAGAATACACTGAACCACCGATAGGTTTAACACAAAAAACATAAAACTTAATTGAACAATTGGCAATTAACCGTAGTGGTTCCCTAGAGTCAATGCAGATATCTCATAAAAAAGTCGAAATGTCGTAAATATGTTACAGTACGTGACTGAACTAGCAAATCATCATCATCATCAAGGCTTTTCATTCCGGACGGAATGTTTGCCGCTCTTACTTAGAGCTTCCTGATTCGCTTGTTGTGGTGGATTACTCCGCATTCCACTTGTGGTGGATTACTCCGCATTCCACTTGTGTGTTGTCAAAGTTTGTTGTATGACTTGGCTTTCGTTACAATTTTCTTCCACTCATTTCGATAAGTGCATGGTTCCCTCCAGTTTCTTACCTCCAGAATTTTGATATCTCTCATGACCTGGTCCTCCCACCTCTCTCTGGGCCTTCCCCTTGGTCTTTCAAATTCTGGATTCCATCTGGTGATCTTCTTAATCAGTAGGTCGTTTTTTCTTCTCTCTATGTGTCCCAGCCACCTCAGTCTCTGCGCTTTAATAAATCTAACTATATCTTCTCCCTTAAATATGTCTCTTAGTTCATGGTTCATTCTTCTTCTCATTTCTCCGTTGTCCATTCTTATCAGGCCCATAATCCGTCTGAGGATTTTCCTTTCGAATATTCTCAATTTTTCTTCATCTTTTCCGTGAGGCACATTGTCTCAGCTGCGTACGTAACTACTGGTCTGATTGCAACTATGTATATTTTCAGTTTGATATTTCTTAATAAGTTCTTGTCCTTCATTAGCCGATGACATTTCCAGTATATATTGTTGCCTGCTAGTATTCGCTCTGTTACTTCTTCACTTCTCTTATTTTGGCCATTCACTACTACTCCCAAATATTTAAATTGTTGGACTCTTTCAAAAGTGTACTTTTCTATTTCGATTTCTCTTGTCCTGTTATCTTCCCTTATTGAGCAGAGTAGATATTTTGTTTTTCCTTCATTAATTAAATTTCTAGACCTCTTTTCCGTGCTTCCTTTGCTAGAATTGTTACTGCTTCTTTTAATCTTTGGGACCGTTCTAGTATTACGTAACGCAGGTGGCGGGGGGGGGGGGGGGTCAAAAATCTTCAATAATTGCGTTACGCAATAGTTAAACGCCCAATAGAGTGCGTTAGGTAGGGGGGGGGGGGTCAAAAATCTTAAAAAATCGCGTTACGTAATACTTGAACGCTCCCTTTCCTTGTCTCTTTCCACAAGAACTGTATCATCTGCATATGCAACTATTTGTGTTGAGGGGTGGGCTATAGTTCCTTTAATTTTGCTGGCCTTGACTATTTCTTCTACTGCTTGAACTAGCAAATAACATCAACAAATAATGATACATCATTTCTCGGAAAGCAATCACATATATCAGCTCCTACTAAGAAATCTATAAAACCGTAAACAAATTACTACCTCAAAACACAAAATTGAAATGTGGCCTAAATTTTTTGCCTGCCAGTGTAGGTATTTAGTAAATATCTTTATTATGTATGTACTTACTTTTCGACAAGGATCCGTTAATACCATCGTCGGTAATAATGACACAGAAGGTGTATTCTGTTGGTTATATGAACTGAAGGGAGACGGGTTGGCAACAGAAATATTCTGCCAGTTAAAATCAGCTGCTGGCAAACTTTGAGCTTTCACTTGGTTCTCTAATTCCTAAAAAAGAACAACGGAAATGAAGGAAACGAAAATTAAGGAGTAGATTTAAGAATTCAAGAGATTGGTCCTACATGTAATTCAAATGTATGATCCTACAACCTACAACTGATTATGGTGATTGATACGGAGAAACGGAATAATATACTATATAATAATAATATTTAGCCGGATCAAAGAACAATCTGACCACAAAAAAAATAAAGGAAGGATGAAAATTTGGGAATAGGTAGTTGAAATTGTCTATTATTATATAAGAACAAGTTTACAATTCTACATCCATTTTACAAAAATGGAGGGGAATACCCCCCTCTCGAAGGTGGAAAATATACATTCAAAATAAGACCGGAATTAGATAAAATGATTAATTCTAAACAACTTTTGATCTATAGAGTTTTTTCACTTTTTTGTCAATATTTTTCGAGTTATTTGCGAGTGAATCTGTTCATTTTTAACAAAAAAAAAAAACATGTTTTTGGACGGTTTTTCGGAGATAACCCAAAAAGTAAGTATTTTATCGAAAATATTCTTAGCAAAAATATAGCTTATAAAAAATTGAAAAAAATGGTTATGCATGAGGTCTGTAGACCCAGTAGAAGCAGAGTTGTAGCTAAAGAAAAGTAGGTTCTTCTTCGTCAAATTCCAAATCGAATATTTCAATGTGAAATAACTCAAAAACGGAGCACTTTTCGGGGAAAATTCATGTCAGATTTTTTAAGTGTTTAAAAAAAGGTTTACTTTTGTTTTATAAAAAAAACTTCTAACATTAAAAGTAGGTGAGTTAGGCTCAAAATATTATTGGTCCCTTTTATTTTTTGGTTAAAAAATCGCGAAAATCACCCCCTAATTAGCATCAAAAATAAATTTTATTATTACCACTTGACAAGTTACTTTGCTTATGTATTATTTATATGATCTGTAAGTTTCATCGGTTCAAAGTGCTTATTTTTGAAAAAGCTGTAGTTACAATGGCTTGAACGAGTAACTAATCACGAGTTTAGGCAAATTTTGAACAGCCATTTTGAAAAGCAAAACGTACATTTTATTACTCTTTGAGATTTTTGGTATTACTAATGATTTTTAAGTTAATTTCATAAAAAATTCCATTTTTTTCAAAATTAAAAAAAAACTTTTTATTGTAAACCCAATTTTTTTCAAAAATGAGCACGTTGAACCAATGAAACTTATAGATAATATAAAGAATACATAAATAAAGTAACTTGTGAAGCGATAACGATTAATTTTATTTGGGAAGCTAATTAAAGGTTGATTTTAGCGATTTTTTACCAAAAAATAAAAAGGACCAACAATATTTTGAGCGTAACTCACTTTTAATGTTAGAGGTTTTAAAAAAAATAAACCTTTTTTTAAACACTTTAAAAAAGTTGTAATGAATTTTCCCCGTAAAGTGTTCCGTTTTTGGGTTATTTCAAATTGAAATATTCGATTTGGAATTTGACGAAGAAGAACCTACTGTTCAATAGCTACAACTCTGCTTCTACTGGGTCTACAGACCTCATGTATAAACCATTTTTTTCAATTTTTTATAAGTTATATTTTTGCTAAGAATATTTTTTTCCGTTTTCAGTCATGTGGGATGTAGAGTAACATTATATTGTTTTATATGCCATTAGATTGAAAACTAAGTCTTTAGCTAGCAGTTGCCGCTAGGGCATCTATGCCATTTCGTTCGTTGCAATCCGTGACTGCACACCGGGGTTTGTTTTGGTTGGATCAGAGAGAGCAGCATATAAACCTCCTGATGAGCGACTAATAAGTTTCGAAACCGGTAGAGGTGCTTGCTGCACTCTCTGATTGGACTTAGAATATGATGCGGATTTATTTTCGTTTTGCAACGAAATTGAAAATTGTTATTAATTTTTGATTTAAATATTTTTTTCGCTAAAATACTTACTTTTTGAGTTATCTGCGAAAAACCCTCCAAAAACATGTTTTTTTTTTAAATGAACGTATTCACTCGCAAATAACTCGAAAAGTATTAACTTAGTGAAAAGCTCTATAGAACAAAAGTTACTTAGAATTACTCACTTTATCCAATTTTGAACTTATTTTGAACGTATATTTTTTCACCCCCGAGAAAATATTTTTCATCCCGTATTTCCCAATTTTTGTAAAATGGAGGGGATGTAGAATTGTAAACTTTTTCTTATATAATAATAGACAATTTCAACTACCTATTCCCAAATTTTCATCCTTCCTTTATTTTTTTGGAGGTTTTCGTAAAATTTTGTGTTCCCTGATCGGGCTAATGCGGAATAATAGCTAAATAATGAGAGGATCGAGATAGGAAAGTAAATAATATGTAGTAACAAATGAAGGTGTCACATTATCGAACCATTAGAAATAAAAAGATCTCCTAACAATGAACTCGTCCTTAAAAAACACAAGGAAAATGAAGACGGATAAATCGTAAAAGACATAACAGTGAAATTAAAGACAAAAAGCGTAAAGAATGGTTTTATATGTTGAATGGGTTGCATATGAGAGTTCATTTTGAATGAAGTAAAAGACAGACGTACTCTCAATCATTTATTGTAACTTCCGACGACCGGTTTCGCTCTCTAAAGTATGCAGAGCATCTTCAGGTCAACGGTTACAAGTTACTAAATGCTACAAATAAAAACCAGAGTTAGAACAGTGTCTGGTTATAAAAGATGCTAAAATGGTTTTATAAAGATGGTTTTTATACAAAAATTTTAAAATGGTTTTATACTTCTTGAAAAATCCACATGGCAAAATACTTTCCTGTAGTCGGCTGTTTACCATTAATAAAAAAAAAACAATTAGTTAAAGTCCTTTATAAAAGGTATATTTAATTTAAAAAAATCCTTCTCGGTATTATCACAGAATTTTTAATCGAGTTTGGCAATTTATAACTTTATCATTTGTATTTCGATTTTCAAGATTCTTGCATCAGTTTGTAGGTACCTACATGTATTGACATCGATTGTTATTATTTTGGTAAGAAAACATGTTTGCTTAGATAGCATTATACGGGGGCGAATGGAAGCGTTGTATTTTCTCCTAATTTGAAAAACTCGGATTTTGTTTCATAGTCCTTTCGTATTATACCGACTTTCTTAAGATTTTGTTTTTTGAATTATCCGAATATCTCTTTTCTTGTAAAAGCTGCAAATAAAAACACAGCTTTGAAGGTTTATTTGATTAAAAATATCAAACGCACTATAATTAACAACATAAAACAAAATTAACAACAAAACAAAACAATTCAATAGCGGAATCTGTTTGGCATCGAATGGATAAGATGTGTTTCCTTGTATGGGGAATAGCCCGATATTCCTCTATCGCCAATCATTAACTGTATCAAATTTTCTGGAGGCCTAGGATGACGGCAAATAACTATTTTCAATTCATCCCATAAATGCTCGATATGATTTAGATCTGGGCTGCATTCGGGCCATTCCAATCTTATCAATCCAACCTATATTTAAGGCATTCATGTTTAAGAGTCAATCACTGTTTTTATTTACAAAAAATTGTGCAGCTCTTACAAGAAAAAAGATATTCGGATAATTAAAAAAAATTTTAGGGATGCCTCCGGGATAATGCGAAAGGACTATGAAACAAAATCAGCTCTTCAATTTTTCCACAGAATTTTTTAAAGTTAGAAAAAAATACAATACTTCTATTCACCTCCGTATAATTCCATCTAAGCAAAAATTGTTTATTACCAGAATAACATCAAACTATACCAAATACTGTACTTACAAACTGATGAAGAATCTTGAAAATCGGAATACAAATAAAAAAGTTATAGATTGTCAAACTTAATTAAAAATATTTAGTGGCGGAATTTGTAGCGAGGAGTGTATAATATTATGTGTGATGTTTAAAATATTCCTAGATTTTACATCAAGCATTGTAGGACTCCCAAGACGTGTTTCACGGTTTCTAAATAGCAACACAATTCACTTGCCCAGTGTCAGCAGCACTGATGATGAACTCTTAGTTCAAACACGTTCTGTGATGTAACCATAAAATTTTTTTTAAATTAAATATACCTTTTAAAACGGATTTTGATTAAAATTTTTTTATCAAAAATAAATAACCATTTTCAATTTCGTTGCAACACGAAACTACAGCCCCATCATTATTCCAGTTCAATCAGAGAGTGCAGCAAGCACCTCTACCGGTTTCGAAATTTATTAGTCTCTCATCAGGAGGCACATATGCTGCTCTCTCTGACCCAACTAGGACAAACCCCGGCATGCAGTCACGGATTACAACGAACGAAATGGCAGGGATGCCCTAGCGGCAACTGCTAGCAAAAGACTAAGTTTTCAATATAATAGCACATAAAACAACACCAAAAAATGTTGTTCGACATCCTACCAGACTCAAAACAATGGAAACCTTCTCTGGTAACAGCTAAGAATGTAAATTGTAGAAGTCTCGGAGGTGTTACCAGAGAAGGTTCCCATTGTTTTCAGTCTGGTAGGATGTGGAACAACATTTTTTGGTGTTGTTTTATGTGCTATTAGATTGAAAACTTAATCTTTTGCTAACAGTTGCCGCTAGGGCATCCCTGCCATTTCGTTCGTTGCAATCCGTGACTGCACGCCGGGGTTTGTCCTAGTTGGGTCAGAGAGAGCAACATATGTACCTCCTGATGAGAGACTAATAAGTTTCGAAACCGGTAGAGGTGCTTGCTGCCCTCTCGGATTGATCTGGAATAATGATGCGGCTGTAGTTTCGTGTTGCAACGAAATTGAAAATGGTTATTCATTTTTGATTTACATGTTTACTCCGGTTGGAGTACGAAGGGAACCATTCTCGTTGGAACTTTACCGCGCTGAGCAGATGGGACGTGAATTATAAATTGTAAAATGCCCTCATCTTCCTTAGTCTCAGCATCCGTTATGGCTTGCAAATTGTAGAAGCCTCGGAGGTGTTACCAGAGAAGGCTCCCATTGTTTTCAGTCTGGTAGGATGTGGAACAAAATTTTTTTACTTCGAGGTGACAAAAATCTGATGAATGGATTAAAAAAAATTGTACTTTCTACGTTGCAGTATGATGAAATATTATGTCAATGATATGAAACATATCTTTAGGATATTAGTAAAGGCCTACAAAACTAAATAAACTGACAAGGATAACACAGTACCTACAGGGAAATAAGCACAAAATTACCCTCTTCCAGACTATGATAAATCCAGTTATCTGAAAACGATTTTAGTTATTTTAGGCCCATATAGAAGAAAACCTATATGTTTTCTGCAAATATTTTGGCGTGTTTTTTAATTATTAACAGTTTGGTGTAAAAAATGTAATTTTTCCGATTTTTTGCTTACCATTAAAAAGCTTAATATTTGAAGTAAATTTTAGTTAGGATTATCCTCAATTATTTTAGTATTTTGAAATTATGTAAGTTTATTTGACGTTTAGATTTTCACTTCGGAAATCGTTATCAAAATACATTAAACAAATTTTGCTTTTGTTACTTAGAACTTAGAGCTCTTGTAAAAGAATTCTTCAAATAATTTAATTTAATCTGACTCTGACTCATACATATTGACAATTCAGGCATAATAATATTATGTCTAAATTGTAAATATGAATGAGTCATAAGTCGTAATATTATACATTTTAAAGTAGACGACTTTAAAATGGTGTTGCCAATGTTTAAGAGTTGCGTTCCTGGGACGACTTTACTGGAAGATAGTTCATTCCATTACATGAAACCAACTTTAACTTAAGAATATCCGTCAGAAAAAATCATAGCATGTGATTGGTCTTTAAAAAGACAGCCACATGTAATGATGACAGTCAAATTCTCGTGTTAGTGATCCCATAGTAAATCACGAGGAAATTACCAGGAAAGAAACCTCATGATTATATCTCGACATGGTAAGTATTTGGTCTTACATTTAATCTACTCTCAAAATTAATACTAAACTATGGATTTTCTAGCTATGTTATTTTAAAATACAAAATATAGAAGATATCGAAGATAAATATCAAAGATACATAATTTTTTAATGATGTATCTTCAATATGTTGTTGACTTACTAATAGTGGTATTTTCTTTCCATGGTTCCTCTTGGGTAACCGTATTTAAATATTAATAATTTAAAATAAATAATATACGTCTGCATTGTCAATAAGAATGAATCAGACAATTTAAATTTTCGTGGAAATCGAAACGTCAAATAAACAATAATTTCAAAGTAAAATTGTGGCTTAATCTCAAGTAAAATAGTAAATTGCATTACTTGCATTACTGCAATATTTGAGGTAAAATTACCAAACTGTATTTTTGAACACATAAAAAAGCTTTAAATGACGATTTTTAAAAGCTGTAAAATTAATTTTGTTGCTTCGAAACTTGCAAAGTAAGCTAAAACAGTTTATTTGTTTATAACTATTGTAAAAATCAACCCAGACATCTGTTATTGCGCCAAAAGTTGGGTATTGTGGTCCTTCAAAACTCTCAAAATTTCAGATCCATGTATCAATTAGTTTAAAAGTATTTGTTTATTTGTTTATCCCAGAGTCAAAGACCTTTTTACAAGTTATTTTTAACGTCTGAACGATTAGAATAACTTTTAAGCTATTAGTCGTAGGCGCAATATTTTTTCATTAATATTGTTCTGAAACTATTTCTTTGTAGCATTTATGTAATTTACTATTCTAATTGGGAAATATAAGCTACAATTTAACTTGAAAAATAATTTTATTGACGTTTCAACTTCCACTTTGTACGTCGTTATCAAAATACAAAATAGGAATAAATTAAACAAAAATGTTGTTGCTCAGTAAAATAATTCTTCTAATAATTTAATTTAATCTGATTCATTCATATCGGCAATTCAGACATATATTATATATTTTAAAGTACAAAACTTTAAAATGATATTCCCAATTTATGAGTTGCGTTCCTGGGACGACTTCATTGAAAGATAGTTCATTCGATTACATGAAATCAACTTTAACTTAAGAATATCTGTCACGAAAAAAATTATAGCATGTCATCTGTCTTTAAAAAGACAACCACATGCAATGGTGACAGTAAATTCTTGTGTTAGTGATTCCATAGTAAATCACGAGAAAAAACTAGGAAAAAACCTCATGATACTATCCCGACATTGTAAGTATTTGATCTTACATTCAGTTTACTCTCAAAATGCAGAACATCTTAGAACGGGATCCTATAACATGCACAAGAAATAATACGAGATAATACAAGAACTAAAAAGGATACCAAATGGGAGAAAAACAACTTAAAATTATCTGCTATGCATACGATGGAATACTAATCTCTCAAAGTGAAGATGATTTACAACGTATGCTGCACCAGTTTAACATAACCGCCAGAAAATTTATCATGTTAATTTCCCCAAAAAAGACAAAATGTATGATTACAACAGCAGATCCAATAAGGTGTAAATTGGAGCTGGAAGGTCGGATAACACTGGTAAACACACAGTTTGCTGCCGGAATTCTTTTTACTGTTTCTAGGTAATTTTGGTCTGCTGAATCCAAAAATGCTACCAGATTGGCTCAATCAGATCGTTTTCAAAAAATACGACAACAGATTACATTTCTAACATATAGGGTAATTTAACGCAGCACTACGTACATATGTAGTGCTGCTACCCATGAAATAAACCAAATACGAATAAAAAGTAAGATATTTATTGTACAATAATGTACTTACAAAAATAACCACACATATCTGCCAAAAAAACTTAAATTTTCATCTAACCTAACCGACAGCTTCGCCTCAAAAATGTGTTATTCGGCGTCACCTAAAAACTTCCTTTTATATGATTTTCTTGCAAAGGCTTTAAAAGGACGGTCCCTTTGAAGACTCCAGCAGTAATCCGCCATCATGTGATAGCCCCATCTCCCAGATACCCCTCTTTCATCGTTTTGATACCTTGGTGAAGATTTTCTGGGAAACGGTCTAAGTGGCTGTGGAGGTAATGAATTTTAATACTCATATGACAACCGTATTTGTTAAAATTGTTGAGCATTTATTCCACTCTAATGCCCAATTGGTATACTTCCTTTGTTGCCATTATATAGAAGGACACACTTTAAACTTGTCGATAAAAAGACGCCAATGATCTGGTGTATACTCCGATACACCCATTTTTTCTAACAGTCCTTTAATATTGTTATAAAACACCATATCATCTTGCTGAGAAAAAAAGGCAAAAGATCTTTTATCTCTATTAAGGTAGTATGTAATTTTGGTGTCTGGGCGAAGAACATTATTTTCTTTTAGTCTGAAGGTAAGCAACTCGGAAGAATCCTTTGGAAGGTTCAAATTTCTGATAAGATCGCTTAGCTCTTCCTGAGTAAAGCGCTCAGGACGTGTTGAATCCCCTTCCAAATCACTGTCGTCTTCCTCAAATCTATTAGTCTGCAGTTCGTCAAATAACGTTTCGGCATTATCCTCTGGTAACATAGGTAGACTGCTAAATATTGGAATGGGTATCTGCTCAAGCTGATGTGGAATTGGTCTTATTGCTGAATCCAGGTTAGGATATGTTCACGTATATCAATTGTGACGATTAATGCCCTTTATATTCACAAGACAGAAATACCAATCGTCAAAATGATTTTTGGTTCCTCCATACCATTGGAAAACCAAATTTAAACATTTTCGTTGTCCTTTCGTCCACTCACTGTCGCAAGTTTTCAATACAAGTTTTGCACACTACATGTGGAGCTCAGGATGTATCTTGATCTCCTAAATGAACACCAAAATAGGCCCTTTTGTTCATTTGGCCATTTGTCTTGGAATTTGTTAAGTTTGTTTATAAACATATTGCAATTTTTGTGGTGGAATATACAGAAATGTAAGAATATTTAAGTATTTGATAAGTCTGTTATATCTCGAAAACTAGAGCTGATACAATGAAAAGGTTTGTATTTTTGGAATCAGCACAGATGAGTTAACTAAAATCAGTTGATTTTTTTTCGGCAGCAAGACCAAAATTTTTTTTTGTTGGGCTGTGTAATAGAACAAGTGATGGAGTTCAAATATCTAGGCATCACACTATCTAGCTACGGAGGGCTCGAAACAGAAGTGGAAAGTCAAGTGAATAGAGCAAACAGATGCGCAGGTTGCCTGAATGACACAATATGGAGAAATAAAAATATCGGAAAAGAAATGAAAGGCAGAATTTACAAAACAGTCATCAGACCAATAATCACATATGCGGCAGAAACACGACCCGACACAGAGAGGATAAAAAGATTGCTCGAAACAGCGGAGATAAAAAATAACTGGGTAAGAAACAGAAGAATAGAAATATACAAAAAGAAGAAGAAGAAATAATACGAGGAAGATATCAATACCATCTATAAAAGGACTATCCGACAAACGAGGAGAAAGGCAATCCGAGGCTTTATTTTATGGGATAAACAAATAGAATAAATTTAAAACTAATTAATGGATCGGCCTCAAATTTTGAGGGTTTGTTAAGTACCCCAATACCCAACTTTCGGTGACACACTAAAGTTCTAAGTTAGTTCTAAGTTTTAGTAAAAGTTATTAACAAATAACGATTTTCACTTATTTTGCAGTTTGCGAAGCAACAATTTAACTTTTTAAGTTTCAAAAATCGTCATTTTGAAGGTTTTTCAATGTTCTAAAAACTTTAATTTTGTAATTTTCTGTCAACTATTTAGTTTTTTAATGGAGTGCAAAAATCGAAAACATCGCGTTTTTTGCACTAAATTGTTAATAATTAAAAAACGGACGCGAACTCTAGGCAGGAAACAGATATGTTTTCATTCTATATGTCTACAATAATTAAAAAAGTTGTCAGATACCTGGATATTTGAGTGTTCCGGTTATTCAATGGTCTTTCTCATGCTTATTTCCCTGGACTATTAGACAAGACGAAAATGGTCCCTTCGTTGGAAAAAATATTCCTATGAGATTTTTTTGAATAATCACATTCGTGAGACACCCCAGAATAAGGTTCAAGAAGTCGCCCACGTGAAAAGTGGTCCCAATTTGTTTAAACAATTTTTTTTAAACAAATTGCAAAAATCAATATTTTCGGCCAGGACAAATTTTTTTCGGTCCGGTTTTTAGGTTTTTTGGACCATTCTGGACAAAAAAGGTCTCTTCTAATTTTTCTCTAAATAGACCGGGCAGTATCGTCGCCCCCGCTAGCGAAATTATTCCGATTCGATTTTTTTGCACAAACTTACTGAAAAAGAGGTCCTTATAACATGTACCGTGGTCGAAAAATAGTTTAAACAATTTTTTTTAAACAAATTCACATAAATAATTTTTTCATTTCGGACAAAATTTTTTTAGATAAATTGGCTTATTCTGAGCAAGGAAGGGCTCTTGTCATTTTTTTCTAAAATTGATTGTTGTCGAGTTATATGCGATTAAAAATTTGAAAAATGCGAAAATGGCCATTTTCAAAGTTTAATAACTCGATTAAACATTATTATTGTGAAATTCAAAAAGTGACGAAATCAAGTTTCAAACCCCTTCTTCAAGGTCCTGAAGAGATCTTTGTCATTATTTTATTAGAAAGCTGTTATTTTTAATTATTAACAATTAGCGCTATAGTCCAGGATGTATCCGTCCCCCCGTTAGTGAAATTATTCCGATTCCATTTTTTTGCAGAAACTTACTCAAAACGAGGTCCTTATAACATATCCACAGGGTACCGGGCGGTGCCGTGGTCAAAAAATTGTTTAAATAATTTTTTTAAAACAAATTCACAAAAATATTTTTTTTATTGCGAACGATTTTTTTTAGATAATTTGGGTTATTCTGAGCAAAAAAGGTCTCTTGTGATTTTTCTCTAAAATTGATTGTTGTCGAGTTATATGGCCATTTTCGCATTTTTCAAATTATAAATCGCGTATAATTCGACAACAATCAATTTTAGAAAAAAATCACAAGAGACATCTTTTGCTCAGAATGTCCCAAATTATCTAAAAAAAATTTGTTCGAAGTGAAAAAATTATTTTTGTGAATTTGTTTAAAAACATTGTTTAAACAATTTTTCGACCACGTCACCGCCCGGCACCCTGTGGATATGTTATAAGGACCTCGTTTTGAGTAAATTTCTGCAAAAAAATGGAATCGGAATAATTTCACTAACGGGGGCGACGATACATCCTGGACTATAGCGCTAATTGTTAATAATTAAAAATAACAGGTTTCTAATAAAATAATGACAAAAATCTCTTCAGGACCTTGAAGAAGGGATTTGAAACTTGATTTGGTGACTTTTTGAATTTCACAATAATAATGTTTAATCGAGTTATTAAACTTTGAAAATGGCCATTTTCGCATTTTTCAAATTTTTAATCGCATATAACTCGACAACAATCAATTTTAGAAAAAAATGACAAGAGACCTTCCTTGCTCAGAATAAGCCAATTTATCTAAAAAAATTTTGTCCAAAATGAAAAAATTATTTATGTGAATTTGTTTAAAAAAAATTGTTTAAACTATTTTTCGACCACGGCACCGCCCGGCACCCTGTGGATATGTTATAAGACCCTCTTTTTGAGTAAGTTTGTGCAAAAAAAATCGAATCGGAATAATTTCGCTAGCGGGTGCGACGATACTGCCCGGTCTAAAAGTTGATCGTTTTCGAGCTATAAGCAATTTAAAATTGAAAAAAAAAAACGAAAAATGGCTATTTTCAAGGCCCAAAAGCACCTGTAAAAATATTATTTTTTGGGTTACCAAGTGCCTAAATTAAAGTACAAACCTTCTTGTATCCGTTCCCCATGAGCATTTTGGGCTTATTATATTTTAAACTATTGTTTTTAATTGTTAATGCAGAGCTTATGACAGGGTGGGCGCTCGGGCTGTCGCGCGTCTGGACTATAGATATTATATTATGTAGTTCGGGCGTTGTCGACACTTTTTTATACTTTTGTTAAAAATACATACGTTTTTGTAACCATATTTTTTAGTTTTTATAAATCAATATGATTTTTTGATGTTTATTATAATTTTTGAAGGTATAAACAACAATTAAAAAATTAATAAATATAAAAATAACCTATAAAATTTTATTTGTTACCTGTAATAAGATTCTAGACCTAGATAAAAATTAAAATAAGATCATTGAAAAGGGTAAAACGTTGAATTTAATTATCGTGTCATTTACAAAATACCATAATCCATAATACTCATCTTCCAATATGGAAGTGCAATTAGAAATGTGTACTATTTTAGAAGTTGTTAAATACTTTTGCATATTATGGGCAACACTGGACTCATTAATAAATCGAGTTGATTCATATACAGTATACACCGCAAAATATAAGGGTTGCATCGTACAGGTTTAATGTAGGTCAGCGATATATTCGTAAACTACAACTAAATAATTAAGTAGGTACTCTATTTTTGATATCGGCGATTTTGCATTCAAATTAAACTTTAAAATTTCAATTTTAAAAATTACTGAATTTAATTTTAACCTTAAACATTTTTAGATCTTAATGATAAAAACTAAAAAAAAAAAAATAATTTTGCTACACATTTGTAAAATTTCGAACGCTTTATTAATTTTTTAATTGTTATTTATACCTTCAAAAATTATAATAAACATCAAAAAATCATATTGATTATTGACTATCATATTGACTAAAAAACATGGTTACCAAAAATATATGTACATGTACACTAATTTAACAAGTCGCCTCTTTGCTTCAATAACGTGACAAGTCCAAAAACTCAATATTTTTTTTATTTGATAATTAAAACCGCCGTGTCAAACTTTATTTTTTCCAAAAACGCGGTATCTATTCAGTGAGTAATAGCAAATGTATGAGGAAAAGAAACAGCGGAACGGTGCTACATTGCGATGTCACGTTATCTCTTTCTTAGAGTGATTTGCTTCTAAAACGAGACAAGACAGCTGTCACTCCGCAAGCGAAGAGGAAGGTGGTGCACTAGTTTTTCGACAAAAACGTGATATCACGACGATATTACATTGTGATTGCAAAGGTACGTATTCATTCAATAATATTTTTTTATTCTATAGTGTGATATGTTTATTTTAAAACAGTGTTGTTGAAAAATGTCTGTGGAGTGTGAATTGGTATATACCTTCGTGTCACACTGTTGCTGAAAATACATATATAAATTTTCTTCCAGAAAAAAACAATATTTTTATGGGGAATATTTTTGAATATTATATTGTTCATCCTAAAATAAATAACTAGTATGTACTTATTTTTTCAGATGGAATCGCGATCTACGAGGATCCTTGAACTTGCAATGGTAACCGAGAAATCGAATATTCCCGTTCTAATGACTAGGACAGTAAAACTTTTTATGTAAGTTTTAGTTATCTACGAAGTATTTAGGCACCCATTAGACGATAGGTTTTGTTGTCATTCATCGCCGATTTTGGCTACGATTGACCGATAACTTAAGTAAAATTTAAATATCTGTGGGGGTATGCCTAACAGGTTTACGTACATGGCTGTTATTACTATTATTTTCTGTTTTATTCTTATCTTCTATTATATAATATTATTAAATTTGACGTACCATTTTTTATATAATGGCACAACATTAAACATACAGAATAGAACTTCAAACATAGAGGACTCATTGTTAACAGAAGGAAAAGTTGACTTAACAGTTCCGAATCGTAGTCTTGTGATTCGACTAGCAGTAGTTCGTCTAGTCAACCAGCTCATCAAGCTCTTTCAGTGAAGGTAATATTATGTATTCAATTAATGTTCATTTCAATGTAATCAAAAGCATTTCATTTTTTACCTAATTTTAGTAATACTCTATTCAATGTAATCAAAACATTTCACTTTTTTACCTAATTCTGGTAATATTCTAACCTTAATTTTCTTTACAGATAGCGACGACTCCGTAAAAGACCCAGGCTATGAAGATGTAGAACTAAGACATCGTAATCGAAGAAATGCTTCATGTTCTGACGAATAAGATTTACCTATTAGCACAAGAAATCAAGACAATATAAATAAAATAGGAAAGAAAAGACGAAGACAAGAAGATAATTGGCAAAAACTGAGAAATTGTGGAAAATCTTATAAAATACTAAAGGCAAAGAAATCCATTCCAGAATGTACATTGAAACCACCTTGCAGAGAAAGTTGTGCTTTCAAATGTCGGTCAAATATCACAGAGGAGCGACGTTTGCAATTATTTAAAGAATACTGGGATTTAGGAAACATCGAAATCAGTGGTCATTTATCGCAAACAGTGTTGAAGCAGTCGTCCCAAAATATCGTTACGTTAAAATGGATGCCAATGGGAACGTTGCACCTTCTCGTGACAATAACAACGCTTTCTTTTTCACTGTTGCTGGTATAAAGACTAGAGTGTGTAAACTATTTTTAAAAAATACTTTAGCAGTTAATAGCCGGCCTATTGAGACGGCCTTAAAGAAGAAAAATAGAGACAGCAACATTTCAGCAATGAAAGATAATTGCGGATGTCATGAAGTTCTCTCACATATAGAGAAAGAAAATGGTAAAAAAGACAATACAATTCTGGTCGCAGTGTGTGACTTGCAGCAGTGTTTCAATGCCCCAAAAGGGAGATCTCGGTCTGCTACTATAAATCGACATTGAATATTTTTAATTTAACCATATACAACATTCAGAATAACTGTGTTGAAAGCTATGTTTGGGATGAGTAAAACGCCCATAGAGTTGTGAATGAAATCGGTACATGTGTTTACAAGTACCTTAAGAAAGTTTCAGAAACAATCAACAATTTGGACGTTGTGTTCTATTCTGATAATTGTGCAGGCCAGCAAAAAAAATAAATTTATGATCTGTATGTATCTATACACAGTAAAAACAATTGAAAATCTTAACTCAGTAACGCATAAATATTTGATAAAAGGGCACACCCAAAACGAGAGAGATCCTGCTCATTCTCAAATTGAGAGAGAAATTAAACGTCAATTAAGATGCGGCCCTATGTAACGGCCCTAATCAACTTTTCTTTACTGAAAGATGAAAATAATGAGATAGTAAAACTAGCAGCTTTAAAGGTGATTCAACTTAAAAAAGCGAACCGATGCTATATTTTTTAAAAATTCATACGCTGACAAACAATTTAAGAAAGCTATAGTTATTAGTAAAAAGAAAAAGAGCAACAATTTGGAATTGAGAGATGCATACAGCGCAAAACCAGGTATGCCCGATAAGAAAAAAGAGGATCTCATGGATTTGGTTAAAAAAATCCTAATTCCAAGATATCACAGGCCATTTTATGAATCGTTGTAGTTTTAAAAGTCATGTGTTTTTGCTTGTTTTGACAAAGACAATATTTTAAGTGTTACATTTTGGTAATTTAATAATATTAGTTCCTTTAGAATTTAAGCGTTTACGCATTATTAAATAACTTAAAGAAATAGTTTTAATTTAAGAATTATTGCAGTTTAATTTCGCCTTGTAATTCTAATATTGTTTGTTATAGTTACACTTTTTCAATAAAGAACATAATTCTCAAATCTAAAATCTTTTACTTCGACAACGTTTGTTTATTGTATAACCCAGTAACATAACAAAAATAATATCATCAACAACGTGACAAATCAGTTTGTAACATTCATCTTATTACATTTTTGCAGGAAAAGTGTGACATATTATCACCTTTTTTGTAAATATGCAAATTTTTCGCTAAATTTATTACATCATCAGGCCTATCGAAAATTTTCAGAGACGTAAGTAGTTAACATTTATAGTTAATATTAGATGGACTATAAAAATGCATTGCTTTGGAGACAATAATTTTTTGTAAGTTAAAAAGGAGGCTCCTGTAAAATTGTACTTTTTAACTTAACACCTTATTGAAGCAAAGAGGCGAAGTATAAAAAAGCGCCAAGAACGCCCGAGCTACATAATATAATATAGTCCAGACGCGCGACAGCCCGAGCGCCCGCCCTGTCATAAGCGCTGCATTAACAATTAAAAAACAATAGTTTAAAATAAAATAAGCCCAAAATACTCATCGGAAACAGATAAAAGAATTAGTCCAGAAAGCCACTGCGCATCCGCTAGGAAAAATATTCTAATTCGGATTTTTTACACAATCTTACTCAAAAAGGACTCCTTT
Organism: Diabrotica virgifera virgifera; assembly: GCF_917563875.1. Lineage (NCBI taxonomy): Eukaryota > Metazoa > Arthropoda > Insecta > Coleoptera > Chrysomelidae > Diabrotica > Diabrotica virgifera. The sequence continues at coordinate 28,735,593 of NC_065452.1, forward strand.
TAACAAATTTGCATGTTGCCAGGACCAAAACGTGGTCAAAAATTTTTTAAACGTTTTTTTTTTCCTAAAATTATTTTTTTTGCATGGAACAAATTTTTTTTAGGTTTTTTGGATCATTCCAAACAGAAAAGGTCTTTAGTGACTTTTCTCTAAAGTTGATAGTTTTTGACATATAAGCGATTAAAAATTGAAAAATTGCGAAATCGGCCATGTTTAACCCTCAAAAACTATGTGAAAAACTGAAAATTTGAATGTTGCCAAGGTAGGTAGATATTCTCTAAACATCGATTGATGAAATCCCGAAGAGTTCTTTGCAATACAATATTCAAAACTCCTTTGTTTTTTAAGTGCTAATCAAGCGTGCGCGACACTATTTTCCACGGACAGTATGGTGCAAATGAAAGGAATATCTTTAAGGAAAAATCCCAAAACAGGTCGGTTTTTATTTTTAAGTTATGATATTGTGGCATATATAGTATACTAGTGACGTCATCCACCTGGGCGTGATGACGTAATCGATGATTTTTATAAATGAGAATACGGGTCGTGTGCTGGCTCATTTGAAAGGTTCTTCAATTCTCTATTCAGTAATATAAACATGTACATAGTTATTTATGCAGGGTGTCCAAAAACTTTTTATTAAATTAAATCATTTGGCAAATTGACAAAAAAATTAAATTATTGGACACCCTGTATAAATAATTATGTAAATGTTTATATTACTGAATAGAGAATTGAAGAACCTTTCAAATGAGCTAGCACACGACCCCTATTCTCATTTAAAAAAATCATCGATTAGGTATCACGCCCAGATGGATGCCGTCACTAGTATACCATATATGTTACAATATCATAACTTAAAAATAAAAATCGACCCGTTTCGGGATTTTTCCTTAAAGTCGTCGGTTTACGAAATAACGAATTTATTCCTTTCATTTGCACCATACTGCATACACAATAATACACATGCAACGGTGGAAAATAGTGTCGCGCACGCTTGATTAGCAATTAAAAAACAAAGGAGTTTTGAATATTGTATTGCAAAAAACTCTTCGGGATTTCATCAATCGATGTTTAGAGAATATCTACCTACCTTGGCAGCATTCAAACGGTCAGTTTTTCACATAGTTTTTCAGGGTTAAAAATGGCCGATTTCACAATTTTTCAATTTTTAATCGCTTATATGTCAAAAAGTATCAACTTTAGAGAAAAGTCACTAAAGACCTTTTCTGTTTGGAATGATCCAAAAAACCTAAAAAAATTTTGTTCCATGCAAAAAAAATAATTTTAGGAAAAAACAAAAAAAAAACGTTTAAAAAATGTTTGACCAACTTTTGGTCCTGGCAACATGCAAATTTGTTAAAAGGGGTCCTTTTTGAGTAAGATTGTGCAAAAAATCCGAATTAGAATATTTTTCCTAGCGGATACGCAGTGGCTTTCTGGACTAAATGGTTTGAACATTAATGTAAGCACTTGGTAACCTCAAAAATAATATTTTTTACTGGTGCTTTTGGGCCTTGAAAATCGCCATTTTTGTTTTTTTAAATTTTGAATGGCTTATAACTCGAAAACGATAATCCTTAGAGAAAAATTACAAAATACCTTTTTTGTTCAGAATGATCCAAAAAACCAAAAAAAAATTGTCCTGGCAGAAAATATCGATCTTTGCAATTTGTTTAAAATAAACTTTAAATAAATTGGGACCACTTTTCGCGTGGGCGACTTCTTGAACCTTATTCTGGGGTGTCTCACAAATGTGATTCTGCAAAACAATCTCATCGGAATATTTTTTCCAACTAAGCCGCCGTTCTCGCCTTCTCTATATTCGCCTTGTGAGAACAATAGTGACGAAACTTCAAAATGAACATTTAGAGATAATCGTATTTGAAGTTTTGATGAAACTGCTAAACAGTATAACTGACTTATAGGTAACCATTTTGCAAAATTTTTCTAATAATGTGCTTTCTAGATATGTAAACCAATTAGTAGAAGTAATTTTATTTGAAGAAAAAATGGATATTGTATTTATTTTTGATTTTTTTTTCTGCGTTACGCCATTATTGCATTATCGAAGGTGTTTAATTTGATGTTTCGCCACTATACTTTAATACTACTATACTAAACAGTTTAGTTTCTGTTTTAAATAATTAAAAAATTTACTTTTAAAAATAAATTAAACGCATCAAATAAAATATTTTATTGTACACACCAGTTATGCGCAAAATGAAACTAAAGTACAATAGAAAAATAACAAAATAAGATCTTAAGTAATAATTATGAAAACGATAAACATGATAAAAGATAAAAAGTAAGCAAAAGAACTATGAATAGTAAAATTAAATTCATCATTTCACTCACGTATGTTTCGTATTTCAAACTACTAAAGAAATGATTGTGGGTAGAAGGAATTGATTTATTTTGTAAGATTTCTTTTTAGAAATGAATATTGGTTCTCGATAGTTTGAGATTAATCAATACTGATCCAAAGTGGATAGACGCTTTCTTGATTTGCTATTTCTAAGTACCTAAGAACGATTGAAACTGAGTTTCTCTGTAAGAAGTTTTTTAAAAAGAACACAAAAGCAAAAACGACCACACAGACAAAAGTGCTCATTCGCCACTATTGCACATTGTACTACTATCTTTAATAAAATACCAAATATTTCAAATACATGTAGGCACGGCGTAATTACAGATTCGCCAGTATTGATATAAAGTTTGGTGTGCTTTCGTTGTTAATGCATCAAAATATTTGACAAATTCACAATACCATAAAGACTTCTAGGCGCCCTGTAGTAATAAGGAAATTAAATAATTATTGTTAGCCGATATTGCACATAAAAGAGGGCATATTTAGATGTCGATTGATGGACTTAACTCAAAAAAGTTAATTTTCGAGTTTCGCCACTATTGTTCTCACTAGGCGATATGAAGAAATATTCGTACATACCTGCACTCGCAGCTGTAGTTTCCTCTTCGTAGATTCCACTTTTTTAAGTTGATCTTCTAGTTGCAATACATGGTTCAATCTTTCATTCAGCCTTAGGTTTTCGTTTTTTAAACATTTGATATATTCCACGGAAGATTTTAAAATTGTGCCTTTGTTTGGGCGGACATCTCTAACAATTTCGTAAAATTGGTCGGTATTTTTGGGCAGCAACAATCCTAATTCTTGAATTCTATCGTTAATATTAAACCTTCTCCTACGTTCAACTGAAATAAACATAAAGGGCATTGTTATAGGTTTATACTAAAAAGGTACATACGTACAAAACAAACAATTGCAAGACAGTCCGCCAGTGCCGGATTAACCAATAGGCAAAGTAGCCAGTTGCCTAGTAGTCCAGAAAGCCACTGCGCATCCGCTAGGAAAAATATTCTAATTCGGATTTTTTGCACAATCTTACTCAAAAAGGACTCCTTTTAACAAATTTGCATGTTGCTAGGACCAAAAGGTGGGCAAAAATTTTTTAAACGTTTTTTTTTTGTTTTTTTCCGAAAATTATTTTTTTTGCATGGAAAAAAGTTTTTTTAGGTTTTTTGGATCATTCCAAACAGAAAAGGTCTTTAGTGACTTTTCTCTAAAAATGATAGTTTTTGACATATAAGCCATTGAAAATTGAAAAATTGTGAAATCGGCCATTTTTAACCCTCAAAAACTATGTGAAAAACTGAAAATTTGAATGTTGCCAAGGTAGGTAGATATTCTTTAAACATCGATTGATGAAATCCCGAAGAGTTTTTTGCAACACAATATTCAAAACTCCTCTGTATTTTAATTGCTAATCAAGCGTGCGCGACACTATTTTCCACCGACAGTATGGTGCAAATGAAAGGAATAAATTCGTTATGTCGTAAACCGGCGACTTTAAGGAAAAATCACGAAACAGGTCGATTTTTATTTTTAAGTTATGATATTGTGGCATGTATGGTATACTAGTGACGTCATCCATCTGGGCGTGATGACGTAATCGATGATTTTTTAAATGAGAATAGGGGTCGTGTGCTAGCTCATTTGAAAGGTTCTTCAATTCTCTATTCAGTAATATAAACATTTACATAATTATTTATACAGGGTGTCCAAAAATTTTTATTAAATTAAATTATTTGACAAAAAAAGAAGTAGAAGGACACCCTGTATAAATAATTATGTAAATGTTTACATTACTGAATAGAGCATTGAAGAACCTTTCAAATGAGCTACCACACGACCCCTATTCTCATATAAAAAAATCATCGATTACGTCATCACGCCCAGACGGATGACGTCACTAGTATACCATATATGCCACAATATCATAACATTAAAATAAAAATCGACCTGTTTCGGGACTTTTCCTTAAAGTCGCCGGTTTACGAAATAACGAATTTATTCCTCTCATTTGCACCATACTGTCGGTGGAAAATAGTGTCGCGCACGCTTGATTAGCAATTAAAAAACAAAGGAGTTTTGAATATTGTGTTGCAAAAAACTCTTCGGGATTTCATCAATCGATGTTAAAAGAATATCTACCTACCTTGGCAACATTCAAATTTTCAGTTTTTCACATAGTTTTTGAGGGTTAAAAATGGCAGATTTCGCAATTTTTCAATTTTTAATCGCTTATATGTCAAAAACTATCATTTTTAGAGAAAAGTCACTAAAGACCTTTTCTGTTTGGAATGATCCAAAAAACCTTAAAAAACTTTTTTCCATGCAAAAAAAAATAATTTAAGGAAAAAAACAAAAAAAAAACGTTTAAAAAATTTTTGACCACCTTTTGGTCCTGGCAACATGCAAATTTGTTAAAAGGAGTCCTTTTTGAGTAAGATTGTGCAAAAAATCCGAATTAGAATATTTTTCCTAGCGGATGCGCAGTGGCTTTCTGGACTATAGAGGCCTCGGCCCCAAAGGGGGCCTCGCAGGGTCCAAAATGAAAAAATAATAATAAAATTTAAATAAAAATTGTAAATCATATTATATTGAAAAATTCATATATCGCGCAATACCATAAAAGTAATGGTGGATGTATAAAACTACATTACAAGGAACAGTACTGCCTATCAGTCTGCACGGTTTCTTAGAAAAGTAGTAAGAGCAAGAGTAACAAATGAGTCAGCGCCCCCTCGTTACCCTCTCCTTCATTACTCATGCCTTTCGCTACATGTCAGGCAAATACAATGGTCTCCAGGCTCATTTTCTAAGATTAACAAACTTGAAATTTACATTTTTTTTGTGATGCACACTCGCTTTGGTTGGAGTAAATGGTGTTAACAGTTGCGTTCGACTCGTTGTAGCAATATCGTATTTGGATTTGTTCAGTCCGTGTACAAATTTTTTTCAGCCTCTATCCACCATTAGGAAGCTACGATTAAATGCGTAAATGAAACCTAACTAGGCGATCCCATTTGCCACGATCTAAACCTTGTCCTTAAAAGAACAAGCAGCACTAGATGGACTACAAAGGCTGATGCAACAAGAGCTTTGTCTAAAGGTTACAATGCCTGCAAATCTGCTCTGCATACTCTTGCTGAAGACCCTAATTAGAAAGCTGAAACAGTTAATGAGGCTAAGTGTTTGTTGAAAGAAATATCAAAACAGAAACACTTAGATATTATGAATGAGTTTTGGTCAACAATTTTAGAACTCATCAAATCAACGCTGCCAGTAAATCATTACAGAGAGAAGAGATTGAACTTGAAACTGGAGTTCAGCTTCTAAAATGAATTTTGGAGTTTTTAAAATCCCAAAGAGATAATTTTGCTTACTACGAGCAGAAGGTCTGCGATCAACAATACTCTCAATTAACCGACGAGAGTAAACAAACACCAAGCAAGAAAACTACATTTTGATGATGCTTATTTCAATGAAGTTTTTTTACAGGGTGGAGAAAAGTTGAAGGTTGAAACGAATCTAACAATTATTTTGAATAAGCTAATTATTGAGCTGAGTCGTCAGTTGTTGACAGCGTATGAGTCAGTAACTCAGCATTTGGTGTTTTGTGCGTTTTTCAAAACTGAGTGATACTCAAATAAAGGAGTGTTCTTCAAAACTACATGAAAACTATACTGATGAGGTTGGACCTGAAATTTAAGATGAACTACTGCAGTTAAAATATTTTATAGTCCATCTCCAGGACTTGTAGCACAAACAATTTATTCCTGCTTCATAGTCTTTTTGGGTTATTTACGAGAACAAATTCAAATCAAAATTTCGAAATTTGTCAGTAGCTTGTAAGATTTATCTTACGCTAATGATTACAAATGCATCAGGCGAACGGTCATTTTCAAAAATGGAAATTATTAAAAACTGTCACCGTTCGACAGTGGCACAAAATAGACTCGAATTGGCGCATTTCCCTCGATTATGGCTATTGAGAATGATGTGCTCGAAAATTTGGAAGTTGAAGATATTTTAGTAGTTTTGTTTCTATGAAACTCAGAAAAGTTACTTTATAATAATTAAATTAATTTATTAGGCTTTGAAATATCAAACTAAATTTAATCCATAATTATTTATTATTACATAATTATGTAATAACAACGAGCATGTAATGATGGGTATTACTCACGATGATCCCTAATAACACACAACATTCCAGGAATGTACTACCAAAGTTCTATCAATATTTGAATGTCCTGGACATTTAGGGAACATTCGGTGAACATCTGTTTAAATTATTCCTGGAATGTTACCATAAGACATTCTGTGAACATACTACCAATGTTCCTATATTTTAAGTTGCGAAATAATACATACGTGTAACAGATTCAGATACAACATTACTTATAACATACCAGACAAACTAAGTGACATTTTAGGCCTACAGTGTCAAATTTAAAGAGTTTCCCAAGTTCAATTAATACAATATTATAAACATACAAATGTAATAAAAATTATTGTTCGCGAATATTCAATTTGGAATGCGATTTTGTTAATAAAAAAATACTTATAACTTATGCAAAACCCAAGAGAGGCATTATTTATATTTATTTCTTTTGCGTTCATTTTCAAATTCGCCGTGCATATATTTTTGTGCATGGCGCTTGAGAGGGCATCACGTGACTAAAAACGACCAACCAACGACCTCGCTTCGGCCATCTTGGCATCTTCATTTTCATTTCATCTTGGCCACCTTGCCCGGCATTGCCTTGCCGTGGATAGTTTGTATTATTTGTGCTTTTTAAGAATATTTTTTTAATTCGGATACTTTTATAATAGCTTTAATAGTATTATTAACATAGTGCATAAAATGGTGTCCTGTTTTTGACGCAGTTGGAGTAGCAGAAACAAATGTAGATAAAAAAATCTGCAGGAATAACGTTTCAATTATGACAGAAGCTCGAAACAAATGACTGTGAATTAGTGTGAATGAAAAGCCCTATTAAAAGGTTAGTATGCAAATATGTAAACGAAGGCATGCCCTGTATTTCAGAAAATAAATTAATACTATTAATACCCTAATAATACTATTCATAAAAAATCTTTTAAGTAACGTAGATATAACAAAGTGAATAAAAGGCATAAATCAGAAGAATTTTTATTTTATAAGTTAATAATTGGTCATATCCATTTATTATTTTAATAATATGTGTGAATAAGCCACAAACTTCGCTTATTCCTAACTAAAATAGTAAATAGAGATAATAACAAAAGGATTTGTAAAACTAAAATAATTCTTTTTGCGTTTTTGCTAATGTATGCGTTTATAAATAGGATGGTAGACCACACACTATAATATGCAGTACCAACTAATGAATACACAGAATATTATAGTCGATCTGCTAAACTCAGTCTCAGTACTACCGAGTCTCAGACACAACTGGCTAGTGATTTTAGTAAATAATTTAGTAAATAAAAAAAATAATAACTAAATAGTTAATAATTACTGTAATTTTGCCAAAATTGGCCAAAAACAAAAAAAATTACCTACTAAAATCACTAGCCAGTTGTGTCTGAGTTTGGGGAACCGACTATACTAATAAACAATTTCTAAGCTGTTTTATAATATTTTGTGAGTTCATTAATCATATTTTTTATTTAAAACTAAAATTTGTTAATAATGCTTAGTAATGCATATATTTTGTATTTTTAGCTTTCCAGAAGATTCTGCGAAGAAGACATGAAGTATAGATCAGATTTGTTAATAGAGGAGTATGTTCAAAACACTTTTTAGAAAAAGATATTGACAGAACTTCACTTTCATCTGTTCGTTTGAGAGACTGTGCTGTTCCAATAGCTTATGTCACACAGGTATATGCATAACCTAATTAATAATATAGTCCGTACAATATAGATACTGTTGTAATTCATTATCTACATCGGAGATCTAAGTTGACATTGTTGCCCAACTACAAAAAATTTTTGAATTCATTTTAAGTCAAATATATCACATAATTATTGTGAAGTAGATTATACAACAAAACATATTAATATTCAATGTAAATAAATAAAAACATCAGAAATAGAAAACAAGAATTAAGGTATAATCTTATGTTACAGTTATTAAGGTACCAAGGGTATTATAAGGATAATAACGCTTGAGGTCAATGGTGTTTTTAACAAGGGCCTTCGTCCTGAGGGATATACGTTGACCGAAAGCGTTATTATTATAATACCTGTGGTGCCTTCAACGTTTAATGTCCGACTAAATTATTCTTTATATGCGAAAAATTTGAATGAATTTTGAATTAATTAGTTTTTAAATAAGTACATTTACCAGTAACAGTAGTAACGTAATTGTGGTAACCATAGTTTTACTTAGGTTGATATTTGTCAACTTGACAGTATCTAAGTCGTTATTTAAATTTAATGCCCAAGGGCGTTATATCGTACTTAACAGACTTCGAAATGTCATTATTTGTCAAATAATGTACCAGTAGGACATTAAAGTAAATAATAAAAACAATAAATATAATGAATACTAAATACTTATTTGTTTGTGAAAAATCTATTTCTTTGTGGCTTTTTTGTAATTAACTATTCTAATGGGGAAATAAGCCACAATTTACTTGAAAAAATAATTTTATTAAGGTTTCTACTTCCACATCGGATGTCGTTGTCAAAATACAAAATGTTCATTATTATTATTTTATTTATTAAATATTATTTATTATTTATTTAAATATTATTTAATATTTATTTTTTTATTATTATTATTTATGCGTATTATTACCTGTAAATAATATTTCTTCTGATTGTTAATTGTAAAGGATAGAAAAATTACCTTTTAATTTATTTTCTTTTAGAATCAGCTGAGAGAAGTGGTCTACAAAAAACCAGAAAGGAAACGGAATATGTGGCTACGAAAAGCAAAAGAAAGGTTTACAAAGCAAATGTGACACATTTTTTTATATAATATTTAGGAATGTCAGTAAATTACATTAAAAAATGTATGTAAAGATTTTTTGCAATAAAAATGTTTATATTTATCAAGGATGTATTATTTGGTATGGCTACATATCGTCAGTGATGTGACAATACCTCCTATCTGTTTTTTTCAAGAGATTTGTAAGATAGACTAAAAACTTGTTTCGGCCACCTCCTGTTTTCATATATTTTTTGAATTGTTTTGCAGTAAATTCAACTATCTATTTACTACAAAAAAAGTCAGAATACGTACGAAAACAGAAAGTGACCTTAAAAAATGTTTTTCGTCTCCTGCAAACCTCATGAAAAAACATTTAGGAGGTATTGTCACATTACTGACGATATATTTCAGTGAATGTCTAAAAAATATACTGTGAATGTTCAAAGAACGTTCGTAGACATTCATGGAATGTTCTAACAAGACATTCAGTCTAAAAATATACTGTGAATGTCCAAAGAACATTCATGGAATGTTCCAACAAGACATTCAGTCTAAAAAATAGACTGTGAATGTCCAAAGAACATTCGTAGACATTCATGGAATGTTCCAACAGAACATTCTAAGAATATTTAAAATGCTGACACAGCACTTTCCTGGGACTTTCCAGGGACATTCGTGTGCATTTGGGGACATTCCAGGAATGTTTTCAATGTCCTGTGTGTACATTCTAGGAACATTCATGGAATGTTTTGTGTTATTAGGGATGAAGTTTGCGACACGAGCCGAAGGCGAGTGTCGTTATTCATCAAAGTGAGTAATAGCCATTACATGTCAGTAGAATACTATACTCTTTCTACGACCATATTTTTTTTTTCTTTATTAGAAAAATTATTATAGTATATTATATATATTATACTTTAAAATGTTCGTTTATTGATAACTATAACAAAAAAAAAACTAAAATAATTTTTTATTGCAAAATTATATAAATAGTTTCTTGACTATTTCTTTGTTTCATTTCTTCAAGCAACACGTTTTAAAAAATGGAACAAAAATTTAAGTTTAAATCTACAAAGTGTCCACCAATATATCAAAGGAATACCTACCGATGGAGGGGTTATCCGAGGTTTTGAGAAGAAAAGACAAAAGTTTCTTAAGGCCGGCCATTGGTAATGTTATAAGTATAGGCGATCCCATCACCTTTATAAAGTACACCACTCATAATCTAGAGCATATATGTATACCGAAAAATGCTTAACCTACTAACAATATATCTCGCTAATTACAGCCATATTTTTGCTATCCTACCTGTTGTGTACTGTTTATAAAAAAATGTGAAAGTTTTGCTTTTTTCTCAATAAATATAAGAGCGTTTATATCTAAATTACTCAAGTATTTAAATGAATTTCATGATAAAATTTCGTCTAGCACTAATATATATGAAATGGAAGGAAGTAACGTTAAAAAAATGTGAAGTAATAAAGTACTTTTTGCGTGGCGTACTTTTAAAATAAATTTCTTCAATTAATAGAAATTGGCATGTGAAACGTAAATCTTGGACATATAATACGAAAAGAGTATAGGAATCTGTAAGAATCTAAGCTCTGTTAATGTAGCCATTATGTATAAGATGGCGCTACGAAAAAAATTATAAAAACCTAAAAAATTCAGGAGCGTATTGGCCCGTTTGAAACTTTCCTTTGGAAATTTCGGTATTTGACGAATATGAGTTTACTAGGGGTCCGGACAAATATAATCCCGGACAAAAAATCCCCACAAATTATACCGGACAAAAAATCCCCACGAAAAATCCCCACAAATAATCTCCGGACAAATAATCCCCACAAAAAATCCCGGACACATAATCCCCACAATTTTTTTTGGCAAAATATCCCCGCAAAGAATCCCGGACAAAAAATCCCCAAGAAATATTTTTGCCGAATAAAGTTGTCAAATGAATGCTTATAATCCAAGAATGCTACTAAAGATGAGAAATTTATACTGTCTGGCCGTCGGTACGTCCGACCGCGCATATAACTACTCGTCATTATGCCAGGTAGAATGACAAATGAGGTGTCGAATGAACGGTTATAATCCAACGATGGTACTAAAGATAAGCAATTTGGTCCGTCGGTCTGCCTGACCGCGAATATAACTCCTCCGTCACTGTACCAGATAGAATGACAAATGAGGTGTCGAATGAAAGCTTGTAATCCAAGGATGGTACTAAAGATAAGCAATTTGGTACGTCGGTCTGCTTGACCGCGAATATAACTCCTCCGTCACTGTACCAGGTAGAATAACCAATAAGGTGTCGAATGAAAGCTTATAACCAAGGATGGTACTAAAGATGAGAAATTTGACCAATGCTGTCTGTTCATCTGTCCGTCCGACCGCGAATGTAACCACTCCGTCATTATGCCAGGTAGAATGACAAATGAGGTGTCGAATGAACGGTTATAATCCAACGATGGTACTAAAGATGAGCAATTTGGTCCGTCGGTCTGCCTGACCGCGAATATAACTCCTCCGTCACTGTACCAGGTAGAATGACAAATGAGGTGTCGAATGAAAGCTTATAATCGAAGGATGGTACTAAAGATGAGAAATTAGACGAAGGCTGTCTGTCCATCGGTCCGTCCGACCGCGAATGTAACTACTCCGTCATTATGCAAGGTAGAATGACAAATGGGGTGTCGAATGATCGGTTATAATCCAACGATGGTACCTAAAGATGAGCAATTTGGTACGTCGGTCTGCTTGACCTCGAATATAACTCCTCCGTCACTGTACCAGGTAGAATGAGAAATAAGGTGTCGAATGAAAGCTTATAACTCGGGATGGTACTAAAGATGAGAAATTTAACCAAGGCTGCCTATCTATCTGTCCGTCCGACCGCGAATGTAACTACCCCGTTAATATGCCAGGTAGAATGCAAATGAGGTGTCGAATGAACGGTAATAATCCAACGATGGTACTAAAGATGAGCAATTTGGTCCTTCGGTCTGCCTGACCGCGAATATAACTCCTCCGTCACTGTACCAGGTAGAATGACAAATGAAGTGTCGAATGAAAGCTTATAATCCAAGGATGGTACTAACGATGAGAAATTAGACCAAGGCTGTCTGTCCATCGGTCCGTCCGACCGCGAATGTAACTACTCCGTCATTATGCCAGGCAGAATGACAGATGAGGTGACGAGTGTACAGTGAACGGTTATAATCCAATGATGGTACTAAAGATTCACGCACGCATTTCGTTCCCGAAAGTGGCACTTTCACGCACGGCGTGCGGGAAAGTAAAATACCTTGTCATATGGCATTATAAAATATTATAATACATGCAATAAACTAATATTTAGATATTATTTACTAATTTATTTCAAATTAGCTTATTGTGCTCATGTTTTAATGAAATTAGCTCGATAATTCGATAAAATAAAATTATTTTGACATAATATTGCTCATCTTTAGTACCATCGTTGGATTATAACCGTTCATTCCACACCTCATTTGTCATTTTACCTGGCATAATGACGGAGTAGTTACATTCGCGGTCGGACGAACAGATGGACAGACAGCCTTGGTCAAATTTCTCATCTTTACTACCATCCTTGGTTATAAGCTTTCATTCGACACCTCATTGGTCATTCTACCTGGTACAGTGACGGAGGAGTTATATTCGCGGTCAGGCAGACCGACGGACCAAATTGCTGATCTTTAGTACCATTGTTGGATTATAATCGTTCATTCGAAACCTCATTTGTCATTTTCCCTGGCATAATGACGGAGTAGTTACATTCGCGGTCGGGCGGACAGATGGACAGACAGCCTTGGTCAAATTTTTCATCTTTAGTACCATCCTCGGTTATAAACTTGCATTCGACACCTTATTTGCCATTCTACCTGGTACAGTGACGGAGGAGTTATATTCGCGGTCAGGCAGACCGACGGACCAAATTGCTTATCTTTAGTACCATCGTTGGATTATAACCATTCATTCGACACCTCATTTGTCATTCTACCTGGCATAATGACGGAGTAGTTACATTCGCGGTTGGGCGGACAGATGGACAGACAGCCTTGGTCAAATTTCTCATCTTTAGTACCATCCTTGGTTATAAGCCTTCATTAAAATACATAGACATTTTCATTCTAAAATAGACAATTAGACATATTTGAGTGATATAATTGTTCTTCCCTGGTATAATTTTATAATATTGGGACATGAGAAGTAGGTAACAAACTATGATGAACCAATATGCGAAATAGATTTCTCCAATACTTTTGGTTTAGATTTTACCACGAGATACGAGCACAGTATTTATCCGAGTAAAATTTTCAGCGAGACCACCTAGAAAACTAAAAGTTCGCACCTGATATATAAAACGATTTCGAGTCGTCTTAGCGAGGCCGCACCTGCATACCTCTCTGTACTGATTAAGAACCAAACTAAACTATATATCGGCCGGCTATGCTGCCTCACTTAGATATCTATTGCGTTATTTCTCCGATAGAGGCAGCATCTCTCGGGAAAGAATCTTTTCTCTCTGTTGCACCGAAAGTAGGGGACCTCTCTTTCATACAACGGCCGGCCTTAAGGGGCCTCCTAGCTTGGGTTGCCTAGGGGCCTCAAGATTCTTAATCCGGGACTGACAGTCCCGGATTAAGAATCTTTATGCCTCTAGGCAAACCAAGCTATGAGGCCCCTTAAGAAACCTCCTCCACATTCCTGTATTTGAGTATCACTAAATTTTTGGAAAAACACACAAAACACCAAATACTAAGTTCACTGACTCGTATGCTGCCAACCGACGCCGACGGTCAGTAGTTAGCTTATCCAAAATTGGTAAATACGTTTCAAACTTTAACTCTTCTCCACCCTGTAGAAAAACTTCATTGGAATTAGCATCATCAAAATGTAGTTTTCTTGCTCGCTTTCGTCAACTTTCGGAATATCCGAGTACCTACCTATTCTGCCGTGATAAGGTAAAAAGCAGTAAGTGCCAAAACAATGGTTTTGAGTTATTTGTAATTTAAGATTTTTTCTTTCACACAATTTATTATTTCTTTAATTTTAAACAGAAAAACTTTAAAAAACATTAATAAACATGTATTAATTTTTGACAAATCAAACAATTGTGTTACTTGTTTTTTGGCTGAAAATTCAGCAGTTACTGCTGTTTGCCCTAATAATGAAGTTGTTTTCTTAAGCAGAAATGTAGAATTGTCAGCTTTATGTAAATATCGGTTTTAAAAATAAAACAAAAATGCAGAATAAAGCGGTAGTGTAATCAAATATAATTCACATTAGAAAAAGAAAAAAGTCTTAATTAATTACATAATATTGAAAAAACTATTCGAAATTTATTAGTTCTTCTACGTCATCTTCTTTTAATGAAAGCCAAAAATGCCGTCTGTTTTCAGGTATGAGAGGGCACAGTTGCGAAGTTATACCTTGTTTCTTTTGCGTAGGGACACCTCTACAATTATCGCGTAATTTACTAGGAATTTCTAGTTTATTTTCTGTCATGTGTTTATTTTAACGGATGGTAAATCAGGTGATGTTTACACAAATCAGATTTATGTCATGATATAATACAAACTTTGAACACAAATGTGAAGGAAAATAGCAGTATCTACTTTAATAAGTAGATACTGCCATTTAAATTCACATTAAAAATTATGTTCCAGATCTCTGTGTAGGTAAACAGCAGTAATTAGTTATTAATTACGTTGGATACTGCCTGTTACCATCACATTGAGAGCTACTTTGTTAGTAACTGCTTTTTGCCATTGCTAGTTCTGGAATAAGTTGACTATAAATGTGCACCAAACTCTTTGTAAAAGTAAGAGCAGTTACTACTTAGGTAGGATACATTAATATCTCATTTTTGAAAAAAATGCCACTTACTGCGTTTTACCTTAACAGGGCAGTATTGTAGATCTCAGACCTTCTGCTTGTAGTAAGCAAAATTATCTCTGCGATTTTAAGCACACCAAAAATGAATTTAGAAGCTGAACTGCAGTTTGAAGTTCAATATCTTCTCTCTGTAATTATTTACTGCCAACGTTGATCTAATTCACTATGAATATTTCCTATTTTGACATTTCTTTCAACAAACACATGAACCTCATGAACTGTTTCAACTTTCCGATTAGTGTCTTGAGCAAGAGTATGAAGAGCAGATTTGAAGGCGTTGTAATCCTTAGACAAAGCTTTTGTTGCATCTGCCCACTCCATCTAGGGCTGCTTGTTTTTTTAAGGACTAAATCGTAGCGAATAAAGAGTAATATTTGGATTCTTTAATTTCTTTAACAATTGTATTCAAAACGTGTTTACCTATTACTTCTTCACAGATCTTTGAAGATAAGTAAGAAGGTGTTCCAGTACCCTTATTGCCACACTTAGCTAAATGAGAGCTTAAAAAAGTTAACATTATTTTGTGAACCATTATTTTGTCCCATTATTTTGTGAACCAAAGAACAAATCCAAACACGAAGAAATAAGAGGCTAAATGATAACTTCCGCAGGAATCTAGAGCGAAAGGCATGGGTATGGGTAGTGGAAGAGAGTGTAAGGTGGAGGCGCTACCTCATTTTTCCTCTTGCTCTTACTACTCTTCTAAGAAAGCCTTCAGACTAACAGGCAGTACTTACTGTTGCTTCAACCAAAGGGCATTCGTTAGCGACTTATTCTCACAACATAGGCTTTCTATGTGAACAAAAGTATGCATTGTAATGCATACGCCCACTATCACTTTTATGGCGTTGCGCAGTATTTTAATTGTTTAACATATACAGTATGTCCCTGTAAGTTGTATCCATATGGAAAACTTTTTTATTATTAATTTTACGAAAAAAAGTTATTCTCTATAAAATGCTCTGCATGGTCCAAAACCTAAGATTTAACCATCAAATATCAAATTTTTTGAATATTATACGAGGTATGTCAAAAAGTTTGAATTTCACTCAAGAGTAAAGTAGCTTTATTTTTCACAATATTGAAAATTGCTATTATGAAAAGTTTTTTGGAATTAAAAACTGTATTCTAGTATGCAATTACATCCTTGTAATTGAAAATTTTTTTTTTGAAAAATTATGGATAACTAACATTATTTTCAGTTATTTTAATTCAGATAACTCTTTTATTATTAATTTTACGAAAAAAGTTATACTTAATAAAAAGTTCTGCATGGTCTAAAATCTAAATTACAACCATATTTTGTCAACTTATGTCAATTTTATACGAGGTATGTCAAAAAATATGAATTTCGCTCAAGAGTTAAATTACTTTTTTTTTCACAATATCGAAAATTGTTATTATGAAAAGTTATTTAGAATTAAAAACTATGTTTCAGTATGTAATTACACCCTTCTAATTGAAATATTCTGAACTATAAAGGTACTTTACTTTTGATCTAAATTTATCTTTTTTGACATACCTCGTATAAAATTGATAAAATTTGATATAAGATGGTTGTATTTTAAGTTTTAGACCATCCAGAAATTATTATTAAGGATCACTTTTTTTCGTAAAATTAATAATAAAAGAGTTATCAGAATTGAAATAACTGAAAAAATAATGATAGTTATCCATAATTTCTCAAAAAAAATTTTTTCAATTAGAAGGACGTAATTGCATATTATAATATATTTTTTAATTCCAAATAACTTTTGATAATAGCAATTTCCAATATTACGGAAAATAAAGCTACTTTACTCTTGAGTGAAATTCAAACTTTTTGACATACCTCGTATAATATTCAAAAAATTTAATATTTGATGGTTAAATCTTAGGTTTTGGACCATGCAGAGCTTTTTATAAAGAATAACTTTTTTCGTAATATTAATAATAAAAAAGTTTTCCATATGGATACAACTTACAGGGACATACTGTATGATTTATAGTTTTTATTTAATTCTAATTATTATTTTTTCGTTTTGGGCCCTACGAGGCCCCCTTTGGGGCCGAGGCCCCTAGGCAACTGCCTACTTTGCCTAATGGTTAAATCCGGCACTGTTGCAACATAGTGAAGAGAGGAACAAGATGATTATTTATCGTCAGAGTTAGACAACAACAGTAAAGTTTGGTAAAACATATCGATGTTTAACAAAGACGACCAAAATGTCATTGAGAAAACGAACTGGCCAAAAAATAACATATTGGCAACAATTTTGACGTGGCAATATGAAACTGGAGGAAACTGAAAGACATCCTGTTCTTGTAGTTTTCTTCTGAAGTTGCCATGATCTACGTGGTTTCCGACCTACCCCTTTCCGCGTAAGGCCTGACGTTAATAAATGTGTAAAAATGTTCAAGGATCGTTTTTATATTCGCCATCACCATTGTTTCTTCTGGTTTCATTCGAATTCTTACTTTCTCATTACTTCTCCTTTCTGTTCTTGATATACTGGTCTCCATAGTTCTTGCAATCTGTATTAAGCGTTTTGTTATGTTTACACAATCCAATAATTATTTTTGAATGTCCCAGATACTATCTCACCATTTTTGAGCATTGATTTTCACTCCAGTCCAACCAAGGTTTTTATTTTACAAATCCTGTTTAAAAATTATATCGTGTATTTATAATTATTTACAGTGCACGCCAACAGAGGAGAAAACGGAAGATACAAAAAACGAATTTTAGTCGAATATTAAAATCTTAGAAAGAGAGTACAATAAACTGAACAAACAAAACACCAGGATGATCTAAGGAGGATATGAATGCCAAATTAGGAGGAGAAATATGCTGCAGAAAAATAGTAGGAGGGGAAAGCAAACATGAAATAACAAATAATAATGGAAGGAGAGTAAATGAGTTCGTGGAAGAACGGAACATAAAAGTGATGACCCACATTTCAAGCCCAAGGATATCTATAAAGAAACATGGATGGCACCAAATGGGAAATACACAAATCAAATCGATCATATAGTTATAGATAAAACACATCATACAGCAATAAATAATGTAAGATCATGTAGAGGGGCCGATATCACTTTATAGTTAGGATAGATGTCAAGATAGAAGAAAGAGAAAAGGAAAAAATAAAAATAAAGACACTAGAATTAAAGGATTTGATGTAGGAAAGCTGATGGAATCAAAAGTGCAACAAAGTTTTTAGAAAGAATTGCAACGAATATGCCAAGAAAGTGAACATAGATAAGGTAGAGGGTATAAACGACCAATGGAAACGACTAGATGATATAATAAAGAAAGCTACCAAGCAAACATTACCATATAAAAAGCCCAGAAAAACGAAATATGGTGGGATGAAGAATACCGGGCAGAGACAGAAAAAAGAAATAAACTAAGAATGTGAGAATTACAAACACATCAACCTGATGCAAAAGCAGCATATAAGGAGAAGAGCAAAAGTAAAAAAGATAAACAGACATAAGAAAAGAGGAGGTAATGAACAAAGAGTAAAAAAATAGAGGGCAACTATAAAAAAAGAAATTAGAAACTTTTACAGAGAAACTAAGAAAGGGAAAAAGATATAATACCAATGTGTATATAAAGGACAAGGAAGGAAACTTATTAGGCGATGAAGAAAAATGAAAGGGAGATGGAGAGAATATTTCTATGAATTTCTAGACGAAAACCCACTGGAAAAAGAATGGCGGACAATAGGAGAAGACGATATTGAAGTACAGGAACCAACAGAAGAAGGAGTAGAAAAAATCTTAAGCAAAATGAAAAACAATAAGAGCGCCGGACAGAATGGAATAGCAATAGAAAATATTAAATATGCCGGCAGAGAGATAAAACGTAAATTTTATGAACTAATTGTGGACATATGGAGAGAGGAGCAGATGACGGATGCTTGGGACAAAGCAACACTAATACCGATTTTAAAGGACGGCGATGAGGCAAAGTGTAAAAACTATCGGGGAATATCACTGCTAGATGTGGCCTATAAAATAATAGCGACAATCATTAAAATCAAGCTGGAGTTAGTAGTTGAACCGCAGATAGGAGAATATCAAGCAGGGTTTAGGAAAGGCAGAGGAACAATCGATCAGGTATTCATAATGAAAGAGGTACTGACCAGTTACTATGAATACAAAATTCCGGAAATATTATTATTAATATTATTATATTAAATATTAATATTATTATTCATAGATTTTAAAAAGGCGTACGACTCTGTCAAGAGAGAAAAAATTGCGGAAGTTATGGAAGAATTTGAAATACCTACGAAGCTAAAGAAACTAGTGACGATGACATTGAAGCATACGACCTGCAACGTAAGAGTAAAAAAAGGAACCTCAGAAGATTTTGCAGTCAGATTAGGACCTAGGCAAGGAGACCCGCTATCAACGCTAGTATTTAACATGATACTAGAAAAAATCATTAGGAATAGCAACTTTAATAGAAATGGGCACATATTGTACAAGAGTCATCAATTAGTGGGATATGCAAATGATGTGGCAATTGTAGCTAAGAAACTGAAAGAGATAACAGAAAGATTAGTAAATGAAGCGTATAAGCTGAGTCTACAAATAAATCAAAAGAAAAGCAAGGTTATGAAAGTAGGAAGAGAAAGGGGGATGGGACAAAGTTCAAGGTAAGCACACAATTAGGAGAGTTTAAGTTTGAGGAAATAAACAAATTTGTATATCTAGGAGCACGGATAACAAACAAGTGTGAAGAAATTAAAGAAATTTATGCCAGATTAAGTAAAGCCAATCGATCTGTGGGAGCCATGAATTATTTACTAAGATCAAAGCAGCTGTCATGGAATACGAAATTCAGGATTCACAAGACCATAATACGACCAACGGGACGGAAGGAAATCCACAAAGGGACATGGAAGTCGCCCGACGGAAAAACAATTAACCAAATAGATCATGTAGTAATAGAAAAAATGGACATGAATTTTATATCAAAAATAAAAAGCATGAGAGGAGCAGAATGCAATGCAGACCACTACCTAGTAAGAGTGACATGCATGAGAAACTGGGGTGTGACCGAGAAGGTAAAAAGGAAAAACGGAAGGTAAGAGAAAATACAATTCGACCCTATTGAAAAGTGAAGAACTAAAAGATAAATATAAAGAGAAAATATAAATAGAACTGGCAACATGCGCACAAGAAATGGAAATCGAAGAAAGCTGGGAGAAAGTAAAAACATCAGTAATGAAGGCAAATGAGGCAGTTCTAAACAGTACAATGAGAAAAGAAAAAATAAATGACTGGTATGATGAAGAATGTAAAAAAGCAGCTGAAGCAGTTAGGAAAGCTAGACAAATAATGCTATTAAAATGTGTATAGGGACGCAAGAAGGGAAATGAAAAGACAATGTAGGAGAAAGAAGAGAATATCCAAAGAAGATAAGCTAAAGGAAATTGAAGAAAAATTTCAAACTAAAGAAATAAGGTCATTTTACCAAGAGGTTAAAAGAATGGACAAAGGATATCACAGCCGAAGCATCTATATTAAGAATGAAGAAGGATTACTAATAAGTGAAACAGCGCAGGTGCTAGAAAGATAGAAAAATTATTTCGAAGAGCTATTAAATAATGTTGAAGAGGACGAGATGGACATAATACATAACATGGAAGAAAACGATACGATAGTGGGGACGCCAACAAAACAAGAGGTAATTAATATAATCAGCCAACTTAAAAACAACAAAAGTCCAGGAGCGACAGAAATAACAGCTGAAATGTTAAAGGCAGGAGGAGAACAACTGTACGAGCAACTATATTGGTTGGTGAAAAAGATATGGGAAGAGGAAAAAATGCCAAATGACTGGATGCTGGCTAGAATCTGCCCCATACATAAAAAAGGAGATAAACAAATATGTGAAAATTATAGGGGAATAGCACTCCTAGAGACAGGGTATAAGATAATAGCACAATGCATACGTGGAAGACTGAACGAATACATGGAGGACACTGTGGGAGAGTACCAGGCAGGCTTTCGATCCAACCGTTCGGTAACAGACCAGATTTTCACGCTAAAAGAATTACAAGCAAATTGCTGTGAGTACAAAACGATCCTGTATGCGCTGTTCGTAGATTTCAAGCAGGCATATGATCGTATAAATAGAAAAGAAATGTACCGTGCTCTGAAACAATTACAAATGGCCAAAAAATTGATTAGCTTGATTGAAATGACGTTGGCAAAAACGAAAAGCGAAGTATTGTGGAAAGACATCTCAGAAGACTTCGAAATCAAACAAGGACTCAGGCAGTGTGACTCGATGTAAACTACATTGTTCAATCTTGTTCTTGAAGTAATAATGAGAAATTGCCGCATAAAAATGAAAGAAACCATATTTAAAAATGAACATCAATGTATTGCTTAATATTAGCAAAATCAAAGAAAGAATTGAGAAGAATTGTGAAAAAGATAGAAAAAGAAGCAAATAGGTTTGGTCTAAAGATAAATGAAAAGAAAACTAAATACATGATAATGGGTGATACGCAGCAAGACAATGAAGAGTTTATAAAAATACAAGGGGAGAAAGATTACATATACAGTTTTGACAGAGTGGAAGAGTTTACTTACCTTGGTGTGACAGTAATGGAAAATGGACATGAGGATAAAGAAATAGAATCCAGAATTACAAAAGGCAACCAGAAATACGGAGTGCTGAGAACCTTAATGAAGTCTAAGTTTGTTTCAAGAAAAACAAAAGAAATAATTTACAAGACAGTGATTAGAGCTACGGTTTTATATGGAGCTGAATTATGGGTTTTAAGAAAGGCAGATGAAGAAAGATTAGAAAGATGGGAGAGGAAAATTCTCCGATCAATTTACGGAGGCATAAATACACAAATGGGATGGAGAAGAAGAACAAATAAAGAGTTGGAAGAGCTGTATACGGAACCAAAAATCACCGCGATAATAAAGGCGCATAAAATAAGATGCCTGGGACATGTGCAAAGATTGGAAAACCATAGAATGACCAGGATAATATTGAACAGGAAACCAGTAGGGAAAAAAAATGAAAGGAAGACCCCGTAAAACATGGTTTGACAGCGTCCAAGCAGATTTACGAGAATTAAAAATAGATAACTGGAGAAACAAGGTATTAGCAGAGAATGGAGAGGAGTGGTAAGAAGAGCGCAAGAGAAATTGTAACAGAACAATGTGCCATGAATTTTAAAATGAGAGCTATAGGTATATACGTATATATTTATATGATGTATTTTTTAATAGACAAAAATTAATATTGTATATTGTAGATATGTATAGTAAAAAAAATGTAATTGTGTTTTTCACGCCCAGGGCCTACATGGCCTGTTGAGCAAAATAAATAAATACGACCAACAGCGATATACGGATGTGAGATATGGATACTCATCCAAACAACAAAAGAAACAGTAAGAAGACGGGAAAGGAAAATACTCTCAAGACGGGAGTGGTCAAGAAAATAGCATGGAGAGTACCAGATTATAAAATAAAGAGAGGAAGACCACGAAAGCGATATAGAGAGGCGGTAGTAGAAGACCTAAAAGAACAGGGAATAACAGACTGGAAGAAGTTGACAAATAACAGAAAGCTATGGAAAAGAACAACAAAGCTGTGGGCCACAAAGGCCTGTAAAAAAGCTACATCTATATATGTACAGTGCAGGACATAAGCCGTCCTTATTTGTCCATTTTTCGTCACCTTCTGTAAATCATCTTGCCATCATGTATATGGTCCTCCTTTGTGTCGTTTATCTGTTCTTGGTCTCCATTCGGTTAAATTGCGTGTCCACCTACCATTCCTCATCGTTGCCATATGGCCAGCCCATCTCCATTTCAATATGCAAGCTCTCCCCACTATATCTGTAACCATGATTCTGCTTCGTAGGTCTTCATTTGTGATTTTGTTTTTATTGTTAATCCTATCATTGAACGCTCCATTCTTCTTTGTGCTATTCTTAGTTTTGAAATTACACAGTAATTTTTTTGTTAGGGACAGTGTGACACTTAAGCTCTATAATTCAGAAACAATTGATTTCTGAGTTTTGGGCAATGAGAACTTTTGATCAGCATGACCAAATCTCCCTCTCTGCAAAGTTCAAGCCAATTTAACTGACACTACTTTTATACGAAAGAACCTAAGGAACCTTTTACCTAAGGAAAAGAACAGGTATCACTGATGTCGTCGAACGTATAGCCAAGCAGAAATGGAATTGGGCAGCTCACGTAGCGAGACTAAAAGACTCAAGATGGACCAGAAAACTACTTGACTGACGTCCAAGAGAAGACAAATGCAGCAGAGGACGACCACCAACACGCTGGATGGACGACATTAAACGAATGTCCAAGAAATGGCAAGAAGACGCACAGAACCGTGGAGAGTGGCGAAAAATGGGAGAGACCTATATCCAGCAGTGGACTAAAGAGGTTGAATGATGATGATGATGACTTTTACACGAGAAAAGTGCCGGGATCCTTTATAAGTGTTCTGTCTTCTCCAAATCTTATTCAGTAAATCATCAAAAACTCCTTTGATCGCCTTCGGACACATTCTTCAACATTATGCTGAACAGTCTGTCATTGCGCACAACAGTCACACTCAGGAGTAATGGCTTTTCAAAGCAAAGCAAAGCCTGGAGGTTATGATTGATACAGGCCATTTGGTGCACTTCCTGAGGTGAGTAGCTCTCTCATAGTCTTCTTCGGGTATTGGTGAGGCTCAAATGTTTCTGATTTTAGGAGGTGGCGTTTATCAATGGAGGATATCTGAAGTTCAGTCTATCATTTCAATATCACATTGGCCATCGTGGATGGGTAGTTTATGGTTAGCTTGAATAACTTAAGCATGAAGACCAAGTACAACGGTAAAGGCAGCTATGACAGCTTTGGGATTAAACAAGGACTAAAATCCCTATTCTACATCTGCAAATATATTAAGACAGATGTATAGAATGTTAAAAACTAAATCAGAAAAAAATAACCTTGACATTCAGCTAGATTACGTAAAAGTGTTCAATTACGTAAGCAACACCACAAGCTAGATCAAGATGTTTGAACATGAATGAGGAACAGGTACCAAATGTATTGATAAAAGCAGAGACAAGCCTTAAAGTAAAGTATATTTACTTACTCCTATTATGATTATCCTTCTTCTGGCGATCTTTGGCAAGAGCATGCAGTTCAGCATCACTTAGAGGATATGGTTCATTTTTGACATTGAGATCACTTCCTGTAAAGTTATCTGTTTTGAAACCATCAGACGCAAGCGAGCTTGACTCCAGCGATAACAAATCATCTATTAGATCCTCAGCCTGCAAAAAAGAAAGATAAATTAGTTGTCAAGTAAAGAATATAGGAGTTGGTTGTCTAAACTCTAAGTATATTTTTAGCTAAAAGCTCACTCCGAAGCAGTTATTCTAAAGAGTTTTTTGAGCTGCAACCTTACCGTCCTCTTAGATTTCTCACCAAGGAGAGTCATTTTCTTCTACACTCCTGTTTATTTTGACTAAGATTATGTCCATAATTTAGGACACTATATACGTAACATTGAGCTAATATAGTTTTTACAGCTAATGTCAAATAACTGTCACAAAAGACCTTTTTCATTTTCAGAAAGTTAGTATGTTCTTTTTTAATTCTATCATTTGTTGTTATTTTGTGTTAGTAATATTCTGTTAATAATAAAAATACTTCGACGAATATCAGGGAAGAGTCTGTTGGATAGGGAGAGAAGCGAAAACATAAGAAGATCATGCAATGTAGAAGATATAAATGGATGGGTGACAAAACGGAAACAGGAGTGGAACGAGCACATTAGTAGAATAGCAGAGGATAGGATAGTACCAATAGCACGAGATAAGTCACCAAATGGAGGAAGAAGTATTGGCAGACCAAGAAAAAGATGGTGCGATAATTTAAACAATTTAGGAGGCTACTATTGAAGAAGAAACAGGCTTTAAAGCCTACATACAAGAATGAAGAAGAAGAATATTCTGTTAGTAATATATGAGAATATTGAAAATTCAGAGAAATCTGGAGACCAACGAAATGAAGATCTTAAAAAGAATTGCTGGAAAACGACTACGGGACAGGATAAGAAGTGAAAAAATCAGAAAACAGAAAAGAAGAGTGGAATCAACACATAAGCAGGATGTCTGAATTAAGCAAAGTAAGAATAGCCAGGGACAAGTCACCGTTAGGCAGAAGAAGTATAGGACGCCCAAGGAAAAGATGGAATGACAATTTAGGGACAGAATGAAAGGCACCGTTGAAGAAAAACAGACAGTACTGCCTATATAAAAGAAAAAGAAGAAGAAGAAATAAATAACGAGAATCTTCTGATAAACGGAACCAATGTCGTACGAGTGAACAAATATGCATACCTTGGAACAATGATTAACTCCACAAATGATTACTTTCAGGAAATCAAAATCAGAATCAAAAAGGCTACAGCAAATTTTACAAAATGAGAATAGTGTTCTGCAAAAGAGTTAGGTTGGTGAGGTGAATTCATTTTCATGAACTTCATTTTATGCACTTTTACTCTGCTGTTCGTGATTCATCTGATTCGTGTGTTAACCAAGATTGGTTTTTCAGCGGTCTTTGCATTATTTTGAATTATTTGATTGATTTTACAACAACAATTCTGTATAGCAGCGAGACATGGACATTGACGGGGAGACAAAAATCCAGAATCAATGCTATGGAAATAAGGTTCCTGGGGAAAATAGCAAACAGAAAGAGGACAGAAAAAATACGAAACGAAACCATCAGACAAAACCTAAAACTAGAACCAATCAATGAAAAAATAGGGACAA
Organism: Diabrotica virgifera virgifera; assembly: GCF_917563875.1. NCBI lineage: Eukaryota > Metazoa > Arthropoda > Insecta > Coleoptera > Chrysomelidae > Diabrotica > Diabrotica virgifera. The sequence continues at coordinate 28,761,624 of NC_065452.1, forward strand.
CTTAAATGGTTCGGGCACGTGTGTAGATTGTCGAACGAGATACTAACAAAACGAGTGTTCGAAACTAGAGTGCAGGGGAAAACGAAAGAGGAAGACCAAGAGTTATGGATGAAATCAGAAACGAAGTCGAGAAGAAAGGATTGACATTGCAAGAAACCTAACATAAGATCGGAAAGCATGGAGACTACAATGCCAAACTCAACTCCATCAGCCTTACACCTAAAGGTAGAAAGGCTTATAGAGCAGTCATTGGAGCGTAAAATAGGTTTTTACCTCCGAAATTTTTTACTATTAACCGATTTACATGAGATTTTGGAATTCGGCTTATCTTACCCTTAACTTCAAAAGTGATATTGACCCGAACTCCGTTTTTTGTTTTTAAGGGGTGAAAACAACCCCTTAATGGAAAAATTGACATTGAGCCATTTTATCGCCAGAAAACGTGTTTAATAATAAAGAGTGACATTGTGAAGTGTTTTCTAACACAATAACCTCATGTTAAACTCATTTTCATTCCCTTGAAAACCGTATAACCCTTGCAAACAACCCCTAAATCGAAAAAACTTGCAAAAAATCATTTAGTATGGCATAAAAAGATTTAAATATAGAGTAAATGATATTTTACGTTCTTTATCTTAATTATCCTGTTAACCCCTTTCAACCCTTAAAAACAACTTCTAAATAGAAAAAATTTACAAAAAATTAATTTTGTTTGACAAGAAGACTTAAATATAGAGTAAATAATATTTTACGTTCTCTATCTTAATTATTTAATTGTTAACCCCTTTCAACCCTTAAAATCAACCCCTCGATTAAAAATTGTATAAACAATTTCTTTTGATAAACTAAAACGGATTTAAATAACGTTCCACGTTCTCGAAAAAGCTATGCTGGAAAATCATATGCTCAAGTTCTTTAACCCTTAAAACTACCCCTAAATTAAAACATTGAATATGTATGATTATACATTTAAAAATAATTTAATTATAGAGTAAGAAATCACCATTTATTGAATAAAATATAAACTTACAAGTTACGTGGAAGTGTACTAGATTAAATTAGTACTAGTTTTTGGGACACAACTACTTCAATTTTGAAGCTATCACAACTTATAAACAACCATTTTGAAGGTAATTAAAGGAGCTACAACTTTTTTCATTAACATATGTAGTGAAAAACCTTTTATTTTGAAACGGTGAAGGGTCAAAGGGCCCGAGAGAGACTGTGGTTGCGCTACCGCGCGCTCTTTAATCAATCATATCTTCGTCAATTTTTGTGTGATAAAAAAAAAACAAAGAAACCAAAATTTTTGTCAAATAAAACCTATTTTTTTATTATTATACTTTTTTACGTATCTTTCATTATTTTTGAGATATTATGAAAAGAAGGTGGTTTTTTTAAAAATCCAACATTTTTTTTTTAAAAGACTAAGTTTTCACTCTAATGGCATATAGCATATCCCACCAGAATGAAAACAATGGGAACCTTCTCTTGGTTGGATCAGGGAGAGCAGCATATGTGCCTCCTGATGAGAGACTAATAAGTTTCGAAACCGGTAGAGGTGCTTGCAGCACTCTCTGATTGGACTGGAATATGGTTCGGCTGTATTTTCGTTTTGCAACGAAATTGAAAATGGTTATTCATTTTTGATTTACATTTACTCTGATTGGAGTACGAAGGGAACCATTCTCGTTGTAACTTTACCGCGCTGAGCAGATGGGACGTGAATTGTAAATTGTAGAATTCCCTCATCTTCCTTAGTCTCAGCATCCGTATGGCTTGCAAATTGTAGAAGCCTCGGAGGTGTAACCAGAGAAGGTTCCCATTGTTTTCATTCTGGTGGGATATGCTATATGCCATTAGAGTGAAAACTTAGTCTTTTGCTAGCAGTTGCCGCTAGGGCATCTATGCCATTTCGTTCGTTGCAATTCGGGACTGCACGCTGGGGTTTGTTTTGGTTGGATCAGGAAGAGCAGCATATGTGCCTCCTGATGAGAGACTAATAAGTTTCGAAACCGGTAGAGGTGCTTGCAGCACTCTCTGATTGGACTGGAATATGGTTCGGCTGTATTTTCGTTTTGCAACGAAATTGAAAATGGTTATTCATTTTTGATTTACATTTACTCTGTGTGGAGTATGAAGGGAACCAGTCTCGTTGGAACTTTACCGCGCTGAGCAGATCGGACGTGAATTGTAAATTGTAGAATTCCCTCATCTTCCTTAGTCTCAGCATCCGTATGGCTTGCAAATTGTAGAAGCCTCGGAGGTGTAACCAGAGAAGGTTCCCATTGTTTTCATTCTGGTGGGATATGCTATATGCCATTAGAGTGAAAACTTAGTCTTTTGCTAGCAGTTGCCGCTAGGGCATCTATGCCATTTCGTTCGTTGCAATTCGGGACTGCACGCTGGGGTTTGTTTTGGTTGGATCAGGGAGAGCAGCATATGTGCCTCCTGATGAGAGACTAATAAGTTTCGAAACCGGTAGAGGTGCTTGCAGCACTCTCTGATTGGACTGGAATATGGTTCGGCTGTATTTTCGTTTTGCAACGAAATTGAAAATGGTTATTCATTTTTGATTTTTTTTTCTTGAAATCGTGATTTTTTCAATAAATATGTGTTCCAAAGCAGCGAAACTGATGGAATTCATGAAACTCTTTATATTAAAGTTGATTCTAGACGGAATACGATTAATTTTAATTTTGGTGAAAATGGCACTTATGAAATCCATTGATTAAAAAAACCATTAGATGTTCCTCTTTTTTCATTACAGCTCACTCATTTTACGTACTAAAGACTTTTTTTTTTAACAGTGCTCATTTTAAAGCTTATTTTAAGCACTATAAAATCCTTTCTCATTAGCATGCATAAAATTTATTTGCTCTCCGCTAGATGTCATTGAATACATCGATTAAATTTCACACAAAATAAAAAACGGCTTTGATCTTCAATATCTCGCTTAATATTGCACTTAGAACACTCAAACCAATTTGTTCATTTTTTTACATGCTACAATTTTGTTCAGTATAATATTATCGTTAGAATGCATATTTTTGGAGATATTGGCAAAAAACTGTGGAAAATCGTCAGAAAATTGCCAATAACCTGAAAAGTATTGGGTTTTTGAAAAAACTTTATACAACATTTTTTGCTTAAAATTAGGTCTTATATGGATATCTGAGGTTATTTTGAAAAAAAAATTCCACCAACGAAAAGGGGTGGCAACCACCCCCAGGATGAAAACGGAGTTTGGGTCAATATCATTTTTCAAGTTACGGGTAGGATAAGCCTAATTCCAAAATTTCATGTAAATCGGTTCATAGTAAAAAATTTCTGAGCTAAAAAGCTTCAATGACTGTACTATTAGGACTAAGTAAGTGAGGAATTGAATTTAACATTTCTTGGTCTGGAATAATTATTGTGAATACATTTCTTTATCAATTATTATACTAACGCCGGACCTGTAATTTCCGAAGGTCGTCAAATGACGATTTTTCAGATTCATTCAGATAAGACCTTTCTTTGGATCCATGATCCATTGTTGGGTTTTTTTTATATTATACTATACTCGTATTAAAAATATAAATCTATTTTAGAATAACTTTATTCACATACATTGTCTCATCATTTTTATACTGTTTATCCGATTGTTATTTGAGTGGTTATTATAAAAAAACATGGAATTGAACAGGATGTAATAATTTTAAACAAGTAAATTACACAAAACAATGCGCAATGAATTTTTCTTGAGACTATTGTCATTATAATATTTGATTAAATTGAAATGGGGTGTCATAAAAATCACAATAAAATTAATTTTGATAAAAAATTTTTATAGACAGTCCTGGAAAACCCATATTATGTCGAGAAAATTATTTAGTTTCATTGAATCTTCAAATCTACAAGTTTTGCAAGTTGCAAGTTGCAAGAAGCCAGGAAATACATCTTTTATTTGTGGATCTCACAAAATCATATGACACCATTTGTGTGAGAACGCTGTAGCAGTCTCTTGAACGATCTTCGTTAAACGGCACGATCATCGCCGCAGTCAAACAATTATACAATAAAGCAACATCAAAAATCAAACTAAAAGACACCTTATCAGAAGAATTTCCGGTAAGAAAAGGATTACGACAAGGATGCTGCCTCCCTCCAATACTATTTAAGATCTATTTAAGATCTATTTAAATGAAGCACTAAAACACTAGAGACGATCTGGTTCAGGGATGGGAATTTAACTTGACGACGATATATAACCAGAGAACAATAACCACAGAGAAACGACACGCCTTTGATCTTTGGTGGCTAAGCCGCCAACGACACTTAAAGCAACCAGACCGACCATCGAAGTAATAGTCAGTGGGCATATCACACAATATAAATTCGTAAATAAAATTAAGCACTTATGTTGACTTTCAATAAATTAATATAGAATATTGCACCGAGAAAAAAGTTGCGTACAGGGCCGGCTTTTGTTGGCATTCTTTATAATAATGGAATTATTTTTGATTTACAAAAGGTTGCAAATATATCGCACAATGCAAAGTAATGATGAAAATCATATTGATTGGAACCATAAATAAAAATACCTTTTTGTTTATCCTGATGTTGGCATTGAAAGACCAATAATAAAATATACCTATTTATTACGGTAGGTGTGGCTTTCACTGATTGTTTTTGGCTTGGGCTGATACAAGATATAATTTGTTCGTCGAGGTATTTCCTAATAAATTATATTTTTTAATATAGGTTATCGAAAGATAACACAGCCATTGTAACGGCTAAAGAAATGTCACAAACTCTGAAAGTTCCAATTCTCTTTGGGTGACAAATGTTCGTTATCGATAACAAGAAACTTTATGTTGAAATCGAATGTCAATATTGTTCTTGTCTTGGAAACCTATCAAAAGTAGAGTTTTCCTTTAAAGTCGAATATCGGAGCAAACGAATAAATACCCAAGAAGTACTGTAAGAGTATATTTCTATAAATATAAATATGTAACAATCTAAAAAATAATCAAAAAAGTATTATATGAATCGTTACAATTACACCGATTTGTAACATTACATACACTATACATTCAGTATCATTGTAAATCCAGGATGTCCACCGGTATAAAATGGCGGATTACATATTTTTTCACAACTACTTCAACATGGGTATCAAATGAAAGGGTTTGACTATTAATAAAGAGTTCATTATAGAAAATCCAAAATGGCCGCCAAAAAATGGTGGGTTACATATTATTTAATTTCACAACTACTTCAATATGGGTATCAAATGAAAGGGCTTGACTACTAATAAAGAGTTCATTATAGAAAATCCAAAATGGCCGCCAAAAAATGGTGGGTTAGATATTTAATTTCACAACTACCTCAATATGGATATCAAATGAAGGGGCTTGATTAGTAGAAAAGAGTTCATTATAGAAAATCCAAAATAGCTGCCAACAGAATAGTGGATTACATATTTTCGTTGGCATACTGTTATACCCCCATCTACTGTTTTTTTATTTTTATTGACTTCTAAAAGGCATTTGATCGTAGTAAATATTTTATATTGATCGAGGTTTTAAGAATCATTGGCAAGATTTTCCCAATTATCGCCCCAATTATGTCTCCAAACAATTTTTAGTTTGAATAGTATTTTGATTTTGTTTGCGTCGTGTAAATCAGAAATTGTCGTGTATAGAACTCTTTATATATTTTTATTTCGTAAAAATTGGATATCTTGGAATGCGATGACACCCGGACAACATCTGTTTTGACCTGGTTGGCCCTTCGGAGACTTGCGTCTGTTATGAAAAATACATGCACTGACACCAAATTTATTATTTTTATTTTGAAATAGGTATCCTTTGGTTGCAAGAGCGAAGTTTAGTTTTTTTATGCATTACGTAGGGGTAATGTATACAAGGAAATGAATCACTTTCTTCATGATTTATTATCAATAATATTTAATCAAGTCAAATTAAGACTATTAGATACCTAATAACTAATATGTAAAAATTACAAAGCAATAACAATTACCTATTATTATTCTTAGGAAATCTAAATAAACTTATTTCTCTTCCTGTCGCAGAGGAACATCCGTGAACCACACACGAGTAACCAGACATTTTAACTATTATAATTATTATATAAATGCTCAAACTTGTTAAGTCAAATATTGACCATACACGCCTACGGACTATCGTAAAACAACCAGAGTGGCAGAATTAGCTGGAATTAGAATGTGTTGGGAACACTTAAAGCAACCAGGTTCGCGCATGCGTCTTCAAAAACGGTACACATTTTGAGTACGGTCGTGTCATTTCTCTGTGGTTATTGTTCTCTGATATAACATTGTATACTCTACATTTCGCGGATGGCCAAGTCGTAGTAGCAGCGGATAAGGATGATTTAGAATTCATAACGAGACGGTTATTTCAAACATATGAAGAGTGGGCCTTTCTGTAAATAGAAACAAAACGCAATACTTATGCATCGGGAATAAAGTAGAAGATCTAATAGTTAACGAACATGAAACAATCAAGAACTGTGAGGAATATGTATATTTGGGAACAACGAACAACAATCAACAAGAGTGGGCGCACCGAAAAAGAGATAGAGGAAAGGATCGTGAAATGAAAAAGGGTTATTGGATACCTAAACAGATGCTATGGTCAAAAGAACTATCTAATCAAAGAAAACATCTCATCTTTAAAAGTATAGTGCTCTATGGATGCGAAGCATGGAAACTTACTAAATCCCTGGAACGACGCCTACTTGCATTGGAAATAGACTTCTGGAGAAGATCGGCTAGAAAATTAAGACTTGAAAGAATACAAAATGAGCAAATCAGAAATATAATGGGAGTCAAGTCAACCATTCTAGACGAAATTCAAAGGAGACAACTGATCTGATATTGTCATTCAGAAGGCAATGTCGGAAATAGTAGAGGAAAGTCGCCAATTATGGAATACCATTTTGTTTTGGGGATATTAAATAATACCTTTATACAAATGAAAACAATTAAATGTTGTGACACATCAGTCATACATATATATATATATATATATATATATATATATATATATATATATATATATATATATATATATATATATATATATATACTAAGGATTTCCACAATTTTCACTGTATTCCTTCTCTACATTGCTTCGTCTACTTCATCTCTGAAGGAACTTCGGGGTCTGCCTCTCTTCCTTTTTCCTATCGGGCTCCACTCTGTTATTCGGTTTATCCACCGATTTTGGTCTGCTCTTCTGACATGTCCGTACCAGGTTAATCTCTTCTGTTCGATGTAGTCTATTATGTCTGAGTTCACTCCCATTCTTCTCTTAATCTCCATGTTATTTATTCTATCTCTCCTTGTTACTCTGCCGCTTCTCCTTAGGAATTCCATCTCTGTCGCTCTTATTTTATTTTTGGTTTTCTTATTTATTGTCCAATTTTCACACCCATAAGTGAGGATACTTCTTGTCATGGTATTATATATTCTTCTTTTTGTTTTTATGCTGATGTTCTTATCCCAAAGTATCGGGTTCAATTTTCGTATGCAGTCTCTTGTTTGTCCTAGTCTATTTTTTATATCTTCCTCAGTTGTTCCTTTGTTTGATATTATAAAACCTAAATACTTGTAATAATTATCTGTTCCTCTGATTTGTTTACCTTCGTCTATTTCCAGTTGTTTTATTTCTGTATTCTCCGTTGTTAGGTATTCAGTTTTCTTTAGGTTTATTTCCATCCCATTCTTTGTATATTCCTGTTCCAGTTTCCTCATCATAAAACTGAGGTCATCTTCGTCTTGTGCGATCACTATTTGGTCGTCAGCAAAACTTAGGGTATATTGGTATATAGATACTCATTCCTTACTGGTATACCCATTCCTTCGCACTTTCTTTTCCATGGTTTCAGGGTCTTTTCCAGGAATATTTTGAATAGGGTAGGGGATGTGGAGCAGCCCTGTAGTAGTCCCTTTGTCGTCTTAAATGGACTGCATATTCGATTGCCCATTTTGATAGCTACTGTGTTATTTTTGTAGAGTGCCTTTACTGCTTTTATTAATCTTCGTGGGATTTCGATGTCTTTCATTGCTTCCCATAGCTTGGTTCTAGGTATCGAGTCATACGCCTTCTTAAGGTCTACAAATGCCAGATGGACGGATCTATTTTTGGTCATTTGTTTTTCTATTAGTTGTTTGACCGTATAGATGTGATCCAATCATGCTTTCCCCGCTGTGAATCCTGCCTGGTCTTCTCCGATTTTATCCTGTATATATATTTTTAATTTTTCCTTTATGGTCTTTCCATACCTATAGATGATATTATGCTGATTCCTCGATAGTTTTCGCAGTTTTTTCTATTTCCTTTCTTATATACAGGGTGTAACGAAAATACAGGTCATAAATTTAATCACATATTCTGGTACCAAAAATAGTTTGATTGAGCCTAACTTACCTTAGTACAAATGTGCATATAAAAAAGTTACAACCATTTGAAGTTACAAAATGAAAATCGATTTTTTCCAATATATCGAAAACTATTAAATATTTTTTATTGAAAATGGACACATGGCATTCTTATGACAGTAGCATCTTAAGAAAAAATTATAGTGAAATTTGGACACCCTATAAAAATTTTATGGGGGTTTAGTTCCTTTAAACCCCCCCAAACTTTTGTGTACGTTCCAATTAAATTATGATTGTAGTACCATTACTTAAACAAAATATTTTTAAAACTTTTTTGGCGCTTAGTACTTTTTCGAAAAGTCAGTTTTTATCGAGATATTTTGAATATTTGTCCAATCCACCACATATTTGTATATGGTTAAGTACGATTATGGAAACTTTGTAATAATATGAAAATTTATGTATGATTTACATTTTTAGGTATATTTTGAACCGTATTAAAAAGGAAGCCATATCTCGATAAAAGTTGCCTTCTCGAAAAAATACAAAGAGGCAAAAAAGTTTTAAAAACATTTTGTTTAACTAGTGGTATCGCAGTAATAGTTTAATTGGAGCGTACACAAACATTTGGGGGGTTTAAAGGAACAAAACCCCCATAAAATTGTTATGTAAACGTATTAAAAAAGAAGCCGCAACTCGATAAAAACTGCCTTATCGAAAAAATACTAAGAGCCGAAAAAGTTTTAAAAATATTGAATTTAACTAATGGCACCACAATAATAATTTAATTGGAACGCACAGAAAAGTTTGGGGGGGGGGGGGTTTAAGGGAACAAAACCCCCACAAAATTTTTATGGGGAGCACAAATGTCACTATAATTTTTCTTTAAGATGCTCCTGCCATAAGAATGCCACAAATCCATTTTCAATAAAAAATCTCTAATAGTTTTCGACATATTCGAAAAAATCGATTTTCATTTTGTAATTTCAAAGGGCTATAACTTTTTTCATGTGCATATTTGTACTAAGGTAAGTTAGGTTCATTCGAACTATTTTTGGTCGCAGAATATGTGATTTAATTTATGACCTATATTTTTGTTACACCCTGTATTGATGTCATATATGCTTGAGTGCATTCTGTCGGTAAGTCTTCTCCGTTCAGTGCTCTCTCAAACATTTTGTGTATCATGCGGAATAGCTTTTCCGATCCGTTCTTTATCAATTCATTTGGTATTCTGCCGGGGCCTTTTGCTTTTTTGTTCTTTAGTGTTTTGATCGTTCTTTTTACATTTTTACATTTTTATGTAGTAATTAAAAGCCTTCAATTAAATATCTTAATTAACAAAAAAAAAATCTAACAAAAAAACAAAATCCCAAATGAGTAACCAAATATGGAATAGGTACCCATATATGGAATATAGGCATAAACCAACATATCAATAACAAAAATAGACATAAACATCTGAGATCAAATAAATTTAAATAAGAAAATTGTGAAAAATGAAAGAAGTAGCTTAATTCAGTTGCAGACATCACAGATCCATGTACGAAACTCTGGACCAGCACAATCATAATGAGCCCACTTACACTTAATCCACTATTCCATAATTAGGCACCAACGATTGTCCATATTTGGATTTGTACATTAGTTCAAACTAGTATCATAATTTTTTCAAGTCGTGATGTTTTAATTACAGAAGGTCATAAAATATCAAAATAAAGGTACTATTGATATACGCAATAGCATAACAAGTTTGTATTCATGCATAATAACCAATAATACTCGTTGAATATATTTACCTTTGAAATTTTCTGCGAGACGATAAAACAAAACGCGCCTGTCAGACACGTATCGTTCGCGCATCTGACACAGAGGTGTGAATACGATAATAAAGAGAGCGACTGAAATAGAGGATGGTCTTTTAGTGCGCTTCCAACTTATATTTTCGGAGAAATCAAGGAATTCCATATTAGGGCACTATTCCATATTTGGTTACTTTCCTCTATGGTATAACACTGTGGTATAACTAGACCTAAACCCAGATATCCAAAGTGAAAGTTATCCTTCAATACCAAATTGTTCTAATATGGTCCACATATTGTTCAGTAAAAAGTTACACATTTTGAGCGTCGGGTTTAGGGGGGAGGTGGGGCGAGGACGGTAAATTAGGAGTTTTTTACGTTATTCGTCAATATTTCTAATGCTGTTTGGGCTGCAATATTAAGGATATCTGGGATCATAGCTACGAAATAAAAACTCGTACTGAAAAAGCCAGAAGCTCTTTTAACAGTCTTATTATGTCTATGATTATCACCAAGTTGAGCCAAATGCTGCACCTTCTTCTTACCGTGGCTTATCCTTAAGGCCATTTGCCCATTTAATATTATTTGGAGCCGCCCTGAATGGTTCCATGGTCATATTCGTCCATTGTAGAAGGTTTTTAAGCCAAAAGTTGCGTTTTTTCTTGGTCCCTTTTTGCTATTGATTTTGCCTTCGAGAATACTTTTGATTTTTTACGATGTGGCCAAAACATTGTGTTTTCTGCTCTTTTATTATAAGCATAATTTCTCTTTCCTTGTTCATCCTCCGCAGGACTTCCGCATTTGTCGTATGGCTCATGTAGGATATTATGAGCATTTTAAGATAACACCAAAGTTCGAATGCTTGGATTCTTTTTTGTGTTGCTTCTGTCATTGTCTAGGCTTCAATACCATAGAGCAAGGTGGAGAAAATATAGCACTTAAGTACAGGGCCGCCGCGCCGAGAGGGCGGTACAGCCGGTACATTTTACCGGGGCCCGGCGATGTAAGGGGCCCGGCGTCGACCAGACCAAAGACGTAATTTTTCCCGTTTTTTTGCTGTTCACTTTATGTCCATAATGTGTTTAATTAATACTCGGCTATATAATATCATGACCTTTAATCGATTTGGTTTAAAATTTTAAGAGCAATAAATCACAACTACAGTGCAGTCAGATAAAACTATGGTATGTATATGGAGATTAAAACCATATCAGGGCTTCTAGAAGATTTACAAAAAATCAGAAGAATCTATGTTGAAAAATCTAAATGGACCGTGATAGTCGTGACGTCAAATCAATGTTGGCTACTCTGGAATATTTGCCAAACAAAACAAAGATTCACACGTGGTGTTTGTTTTCGTTTTTATAATTGGAATATATTGCTTGTAGGATGTTTAATTTAATACAAAATGGTAGTGTGTTGGGTAACCGTGATTGTAATCAATGCTCGTAGTATATTTTCCACCATATTTCCAAATAGAACTGGCAAAGAACCTGAAAAAACACAGTAAGTACTATTGTAGTGTGTTAATCCTTGATTTTGTGTAGGGACATTTATACAATTAAAAGCAATATGATTGATATGACTAACAATTGTGTCTTTATTTAATGTGGATTGTGTCTTTAGAAAGAATGTGCAGATGCTTGTTAAAACAAAATAAAATTAAAAATGATTACACAAATCACGTGTATAATCCATTGACAGATGTCAAACAGTTATTGATTTTTGATTTGTTTGGAAAAATATTTGACGTTTTGACGTCACACTATCACGGTCCATTAGTTACCAGCATTTATGGAATAAATCCAGTATTTACATCAAATAAAGAAAAACGGCGCAAAACTCCTGTGAGATTTTTGATGATTTGCCGAGTCTAGTAGTGATTAGATTGATTATTTCATTCATAGGAGATTCTGACCAATAGAAAGCTACAGAAATCTGAATTAAATCGATAATTTTTGATAATCTCCCGTCGGTAAGTATATTACGTCAGATGCCCTTCGTTGCTACGAAAAAATACATTCAGTGACATTAATGACAATTAATGTTTTAAAAATTATAAAAGTGATGACTTTCAATCGTCAAATATTTATAAAAACTGTGTGTTTAATGGTACTTACATAAATAAATTACAATAAAATTTTGGTTTTGAACAGTTTTATTCATGAAATAATCGCAACAAATTGCACTCGACCTCTGAAATTAATATAGAATTTTTGCTCTCGTGACACTTTGACATAATTTCACTCGCCTTCGGCTCGTGAAATTAAAACTGTCAAAGTGTCACTCGGGAAAAATTCAATAATTTCAGAGCTCTTGTGCAATTACTAGTGATAATTTCGAGCCCTACGCAATATTTCGCTGGGAAATATTTAATATTGTCATTAAGCAATTTAACCAGAAGATTTAATGCGGAAAATAAAATTCATTCGCTATTTAAAATTTAATGGATATTCCGAGATGAAGATGGAGACAATATTAAAAAAAATTGATATATGTATTGCGCGAGTTTTATAAAGAAGACATCAGTGAAGAATTGATAGATTAAATTTTTTATTTGAGAGCGATATACACGGATAATATTGGTGAATCTCAACTTTTTCCAATAGATTTGGTTAATAATATTAAACATCTCAAATTTGAATTGTTATTGCGTTAAAAATATTTTGCACATTACCGGTGACAGTCGCAGAAGCAGAAAAATCCTTTAGGTTTCTAGAATAGAATAGAATAGAAATATGCTTTATTGTCATGAAAAATTTAACAATTTTATAGACAAAGCTTACAAGAATCATAAAAATAAGAACAATAACAAATAACAAATACAATTTACTAAAATGATATAAATCGTCTACATAAATAAAAATAATGAAGATAAACAAAAAAAAACAGTAACAGCCTATTGCAAAATTTAAAAAAAAAATTTGCAAATTGCATAATCTACCTTAAGAAATTTAATAAGTTAAGTTAAGCTGCTGCATATGACACTCAAATATAGATTAAGATTATACTTATAAATAAGAATACTGTACTTTCTTAGTTATTGGTTAAGAAACTCTGCTGTTGAATAATATGGTCTTTCAGATAAATAGGCTTTAGTCATTTTACGGAACTTGGAGAAAGATGTTGCAGATTTAAGTTGTAGAGGGAGATGGTTGTAAAGTTTTTTCGCAGAATATAATATAGATTTCTTTACTAACTCACTGGACGGGATCGGTAAATAGATGTCAAAGGTAGAATTTCTGGTGGAATAGTCATGTCTAGGTCTTGCTGGAAAGACATGTAGATGTTTACGAATTAAGCAAACAGTTTCTAAAATATATAAAGAAGGTAGTGTTAGAATCCTGTGATCTTTGAAGTAGCTTCTGCAATGTGTTGTTCTTCTGAGGCCAAACAGATATCTTATTGCTCTTTTTTGTAATTTAAAAATAACATCAGATTGGGCAGCCGTACCAGAACCCCAAAAAGGGAGACCATATCGAAGATGTGACTCGAACAAAGAAAAATATGTTATTTTGGAAGAGGCTAAATTCATTTCCTTTGAAACAGATCTTATTGCAAAGCAAGCTGAGGATAGTTTCTTGCTTAACACATCAATATGAAGGGACCATTTCAGATTGCTATCTAAAAAAATACCAAGAAACTTTACAGAATCAACGATACTGATCTGGCTGTTATGAAGAGGTAAGGGTTGAAGAGCTCCTTTATAGGACAATGCTACTGTTTTATCTACATTAAAAGAGAGTAAATTTGAATCGGACCAACATTTTATTGTAAGTAGATCAGAAGTTATAGTAGCATGAAGAGTTGCGATATTTGAGTTGCTCCAAGTGATACTGGTATCATCAGCAAAAAGAAAAACTTTGCCATCGATTTTTAAGCTAGTGATGTCATTAATAAAGATAAGGAAAAGTAGAGGACCCAATACTGAACCTTGTGGTACCCCACATACAACATTTTTGAGACTAGAGTCTGTATCATTTGCTCTAACCAGTTGTTTCCTATTATCCAAGTAAGATTGAAACCAGTTCGAAGAAATACCTCGAATTCCGTAGAAATCTAGTTTTTTTATCAAAATGTCGTGATTCACACAATCAAAAGCTTTGGCATAATCACAAAAAACAGTGGCAGTGTGCAGATTATTGTTTAATGCTTGATAAACCTCATGTAGTACAGAAAACATGGCATCTGTGGTACATTTATTATTTAAAATTATTTATTATTCTTTTTCGCATAAAAATGCTATGATGTAATGATAGCTACAATGAAACAGTATCGGAATGGTATCGGTTAGCTGCCTATCAACTTTGTAAATTGAGAATGATTTGGCAAAATCATGCGATTTTTCGAAAATTAGAGACATTTTTGCCGATCAGAAAACTCGAAAAACACTTGTATTATAAATATTTTGACTATTATAAATACCTATAATCAAAATTTAATAAAATTTATATTTAAAATGTTTCTTATTTTGTATTATTAATAATTTTATTTGTATAAAAATTAAACAATTTTTTTCGCTCTTCACTTTTTGCCGGGAGCCCGCCTTTCACTTTTTACCGGGGCCTGCTCATGCTCATCCCTCTCGGCGGCCCTGCTTAAGTATTCTAGTTTCAATGAGATATCCAGCTGGCGGTTGCATAGAACTTTTTGCATTTTGTAAAACACTCAGACGTGTTCTTGTCTCTAGTAAGTGGTCCCAAGTTTCATCAAGATTACTTCCAAGGTACGCCAATTTTTCTCTTTTATTTTTCTTTATCACTTCAAAAATGCAGACTTGCCTATGATAGTGATATGGAAAATTCACACTGCGGGGTGTAGTTAGACGAGACAAAGTAATTTCGCTTAAGTATTGATAAAAAAGTTTGACGATATCATGTCTTAGTTCGCACATTATTAGATAACCTATTTAGTACTACAGTAGGTATAAGTGGATTATAAATTCCTGTCATTCTAAACCAAATATTTTATGAAGATATGTCTTAGATATTTCAACCAATAATTTGAACTATTTATTACACCTTTTGCGTCAAATATATAGATAATAATTGTGTAATAAAAATGTAATTTTTAGAATAACAATATCATAAACTAAGATTTATTAGTATTTGAGACTACGAGACAGCCTTGGTTTAATAGGTATGTCATTTATGGTAAATCTAACGAAATTTCGATAAAAGCCAGCATATGAGGGAGAAGATTTAAGCTATACTAAGCTAAAAATAGACTTAAAACTTAAAATGCGATATTAATAAAACAAAATGCTCGAGAGATAGAAGCAACCAAAAAATTAAATACTGTTCATTCATAATATTAAAAAAAAAAACTACACCATGAAAAATATATCTTCTTCTTACGGTGCATATCTGTTTCGGATGTTGGCGATCAGCATGGCTATCCTAACTTTGCTTGCTCCTATTCTGAATAGTCCGGTTGTCGATGTATTTAACCACTTTCTCAGGTTTTGAAGCAAAGATATTCTTCTTCTCCCTGGTCCTCTCTTTCCCAATATTTTGTCGTGAAGAATGAGTTGCAACAAGCCATATCAATGTTCAGGGCCGCGTTTGGGTCAATTGACGCCCTAGGCAATTCTCTAGTAGTCGCCCTTCAAACATGTACCTACCATTTTTGCGAAAAAAAATTGCAGAAATTTTTATTTAAATAAGAATACACTAAAAATGGATTTAAACTACGGTGTGTATATACCTATAACAGAAAAAATCGTCACTCCAGTTCGATCACATCAGATAATTCTTTTCAAAAAAAAATTTTTTCTTAAAAAAATCGACAAATTGTTAACACGTTCTTGCGTCATACTTGATAGGAAATTATTTTTAATTCTTGACATTTTCGAAAATGACCTTTCAGCGGACACGTTGGCAACCGGGATGCACAAATAAATGTGCAAAGCAATGTCAAAATTAGGGAAAATATCTTTCAATCCACTTCAGTACAGTCACTGCAGGTTTTCACCTCCGATTTCGTTGAACCTCCATCGATTTTCATGAAAATTGGTTAGAGGATAGCTAAAGGAACAAAGGTGACATGATGCCTGCGCTTTTACCGTGGTGGTGGATGCCACGCCTTCTCAGGGGTGAACATTATTATTTTTTAAATAATAATATAAAACGATATAGAGAGACAAATTCTAAGCAAAATTTGTTATATAAAGTTATTAATATAAATCAATACTTTTTGAGTTATTAAAGATCAAAGATTTTATTTTTTCGTAAAAAAATGGATGTTTTAAAGCTGTTTTTCACGTATAACTCAAAAACTATAAGCTTGTACAAAAAAGTTTTTATTGTCAACATTAAAGATAATAAAATCTGAATACACTCCTTACTTACAGAACTAAACTAATGTTAATTCAAAGTGAGTTATGGGTAATTAAATGTATATTTTTTTCGATGAGTACGCAAATCTAAGTACATACATACTCAAGCTTAAATAACGGGAAAACGATGCATTTTATAAAATATACCTGTAAAATATAATGATTTCAACAATTTTGACCGCTTTAGAATTCATATTTTTGAAAAGAAGACATAATTTAAAAAAAACAGAATTTTCATTTTCTTTTGATAATAACTGCAAAAAATAGTCAATATACGTAAAAAGTGATATATGTATAACCAAATTTTAGTTTTTTCTGTATCAAATATTTTACCTTTTTACTATTTCTGTCGGGTAAAAAAATATCCGAGATAGAAACATTTCAAGCTTAAATTTTGCTGCGAGAACCATGTAACCGGGGCCATTCAACCTTTTATTTTTAAAAAAGTAAGGGGTTTAAAAAATTAAATTCAACGTGGTTTAATAGCCATTAAAATTAACTTTCAAATGGTTTTTAGGCCAACCTGATATCGTAAAAATTAACGGAGTTATTAAAAAAACTTACTTTTTTGGAAAAATTTTTAAAAGATAGATTTTGAAAAATATTTGGTGCATAAATTTTAATGCTATCAACTTGTTCGGAGGCTCATTTTATAGATATTTCTAAGTACTTTGACAAATGTTGTAATAAGGTTATGTTATAAAATGCATCATTTTCCCGTTATTTAAGCTTGAATATGTACTTAGATTTGGGTACTCGCCGAAAAAATATACATTCAATTATCTATTATAACTCACTTTTAGTTAACATTAAAAGGTTTTTCCAGTACTAAGGAGTTTATTTAATTTTTTATTAGCTTCAATTTTGTAATAATAACTTTTTGGTAAAATCTTATAGTTTTTGAGTTATTTATGAAAAATCGGTTAAAAACATGCATTTTTTTCACGAAAAATTAAAATATTTGATCTTCAATAACTCAAAAAGTTTTAGTTTATTTTAATAACTTTATGTAACAAATTTTGCTTAGAATTTGTCCCTCTATCTAATTTTGGGGATATTTTTAATAAAATAATTTTCACCCCCGAGAAGGGGTGGCATCCAACCCCACGGTAAAAGCACAAGTTGACACCATGTCACCTTTGTTCCATGAGATAGCCTCTAACCACTCACCAATTTTTATGCAAATCGATGGAGGTTCAACGAAATCGGAGGTAATAGCTCATATCCACATTCAGTGACTGCACTAACTCTTCTTATGTCAATAGGTGATTTTATTGTGATATTCAAATGACCCTTTAAGTGAATGCATTCATGTATGAATGATGTATCTTGGTCGTCTTTATTTTGTATCATATTTTTAGCTTCTTTAATAATTTCTTCATTGCTTAATTTTGGCAAATCTGTTAATAAGACGAAAACGTTGATAAATAAGTCGATAAGATTCCAGACGTCTATTCAGGTGTCTCATCAGAGTGTCGATTATAATATAGAATGTGTGGATTTTCATCTCATCACTAGCTGAAAAGTTTAGTTCATCATCGGCCTCCTCGTCAAATTGAATTTTTCTTTTTCTCTTTCTTATTTCTTTATATGTTTTATTTGGACACAATTTTTTGGTTTTCTTGCAGTAAAGTAATTTGAAAGAGCTTCATACCCTTTAATGACAGAACCCAGATCCATAATTTTTATATACAAATATTTTTTGTACATTATTCTTGCCGCCCTCTCATAATGTGCCGTCCTAGGCAACTGTCTATATTGCCTAATGGATAAAGCTGCCTTGTTCCTGTTCATTCCTCATAACATGACCAAGATATTCTAGTGTGTTTTCTTTGATGGTGTTAACCCGCCATTGCACGCGCTATGAGGGAATACCTCACCATATTTGTTTATAACCAATAAAATCGTCTTAACTAATACGATACCCTTGAGCACCCAGGAATGCCTTTAGCATCGTTCATGAGAGGGTATGAAAAAGTTATAGAATATTTCATGCGGTCAGTGTGCTCTGTGATACTTGAAAGAAGTGACATCCCTCTTCAAGTGAGAGAATTCCTCACTGCGTGTGCAATCACGGTGAAATCACGTTTCTGTTATCTCAAAGAAACTTTTAGGTTTTTGTTTAATATTTGGGTAGGTTTAATTAAAATATTATTGTTTAGGTTAGGTTAGGAACAGTGCCGCACCGAGGGGGTGGGTTTGGGGGGTTAAAATCCCTCCCAGAGCATATAGAAATATATATAAAAGAAAGTAGGAAAATGTAACTTGTCTTTCACAAATAATAATAATAACCAGTGGGGGGCCCCACTGGTTAAGAACCCATTTTTAAATTTACCTATTCTAATTGAGAAATAAGCCACAATTTAACTTTAAAAATTGATTTTATTGACGTTTAGAAATCCACCTCGGACGTCGTTATCAAAATACAAAATATTAATAGTTAATCACATAAATGCCACAAAGAAATAGCTTCAGAACAGTTGTTAATTTTAATTTGTATTTTTAGTAAAATTAATTCGCGTAAAGAACGTCAATTACTTCAGTGGCTTCCTGAAATTGCAAATAAGGAAAACTTGATTTTGATCTATATTATTTTTACTTTTGTTTTGTTAAATTAATAAAAAAAAAATGGTTTACGAGACCTTCTATAATATGTGAGTACAACCGATTTTACAGTTATACATGTTGACATTCATTCTTCCTCGAAATAAGTCGAATTGATGTAGGTGAGGGCGACGCTCATACGCGTGCAACCACGTCACAATAGAAGACGCGTGTAACGGCGGGTTAATTATCTCGCATTCCTTGCCTATTCTACGTAGGACCTCAATATTAGTCACACGATTCACCCACGAAATTCTTAACATGCGTCTGTAACACCACATCTCGAATGGCTCGAGTTTTCTTAAAGAAGCTTCGAAAAGTGTCCAGGCCTCTACTCCGTATAATAACGTAGAAAATACATAGCATCTGATGATAAAGATTCTGGTAGCGAGTGGTAAATCGTGACTTCTGAAAAGCGACTTCATCGTTATGAACGCTGATCTCGCTTTTCCTATGCGTTGTTTTATTTCACTTGAGTGGTTCCATTGGCTGTTTATGTTGGTACCAAGGTATGTGTAGCTGTCCACCCTATCAATTGGTTGTTGGTTAATAAAAAGCTCTGCATTTAATATTTCGTGCTTACTGACTATGTACTTTGTTTTTTTCGTATTGAGATCAAGTCTGTGTTCTCTACTTATATCTGATATGCGCGACATTATTCTTTGCAAACCATTTAGACTATCTGCAAAAACTACTGCGTCGTCGGCATATCTAATGTTGTTTAGACACACTCCGTTGACTAATACGCCTTCCTGTAGTTCTCCCAGCTCTTGCTTGAAGATATATTAAGAGTATATTAAACAACACCGGGGACCGAATGCATCCTTGCACCACTCCTATATCTATGCAGACTGGCTCTGTCAAGTGGTCATCCGCTTTAATATTAGCAGTTTGGTTGTAATATAAATTATATATGATTCTTAAGTCTCTATCATCTAATTTAGCTTCTTTCAAGATGTTTATGAGTTTATCATGTTTTACTCTATCAAATGCTTTTTTGTAGTCGATAAAACAAATATACAAATCACAGTTAATATTCTTGCATATTTGCATAAGCACTTGGACAGCGAATAGAGCGTCTCGGGTGCCTAAGACATCGCGTAATCCAAACTGTGTCCATGATACTTGTTCTTCGCTTTTTTTTTAATATACAGTGATGAGCGCGCTAATAACCGGCAAAATAACTCAAAAGATGGAAAACATATTAAGTTGTGAGATAAAAAGAAACGAAACTAGTAGAGGTGAGAAATTTAGGGATAAAAACGTATAAATTTACATTATATGTATTGTTTCCCACCTTTCGACGTATCGGACGAGTTTGGCATCTGCCACTGTTACAGTGACAGTTTTAGTTGACATACTCCTCTATTAAGTCTAAAGGTGAGAAACAATAAATATAATGTAAATTTATACGTATTTTTCGCTAAATTTCTCACTACTAGTTTCATTTCTTTTTATCTCACAACTTAATATTTTTTCCATCTTTTGCGTTATTTTGCCGGTTATTAGCGCGCTCATTACTGTATTCTACCGTGTATTACTTTTAAAAACGTTTTTAAGTGGCTCATTAGGCTAATAATTGTTCTGTAGGCTTCGCATATTTTGGCATTTATTTTGTGGTATAGTTAGGAAGATCGACTTTAACCAGCTTTGGGGTATTTTTCCAATTACGTATATTTTGTTGAATACAGTTTTTATCAAATAAAAATACATCAAGAAACAAATTAAACAAACAATGATATGGGGGCAGAGCATAATAAACAGCAATAAAAAAATAATTTACAAGTCAGCATCACTAGTATCTTCATAAAATTGCGTTTTAAACAAAAACAATGCAAGTGCAATAAAAAAATCCAAGAAATTTAATTACAATTTTCACGTTTTCATTTCCTCGGATGAATTTAACTTCCCTAGCAAATTGATCACCGACAGATAAGTCTGATGAGCCATTCCTTAAAATCATTCCTTATACAGAATCTCCACAAAATACGATAAGCTTATTGGTTGCACACAAGTTGGATTTAGAAAAGTCCTGGGTACGAGGGAAGCACTAGTTGCAACCCAGGTGCTAGCCCAGAACTGCTACGATCAAAGGAAAGACGTAATGATGTGCTTTGTAGATTATGAAAAAGCGTTCGATAGAGAACAACACCATAAACTCGTACACATACTAATACAACTCGGCATAGATCAAAAAGACATTCGTTGCATATAAGCTCTTTACTGGAATTAAACAGCTGTCGTCAAGGTGGATACGAAACAACGCAAGCTCAAAAATTCTCAGAAGTGTAAGACAGGGATGCCTTCTGTCCCCACTACTGTTCAATTTATATTCAGAAAGTATCTTCCAGGAAGCTCTTGAGGAATGCGAAAGCGGCATCAAAGTATATGGTACCTGGGTCAATAGTATACGATATGTGGATGACTCAGTCTTAATAGCGGAAGACTTCCAAAATATTCTTAATAAAATTGGAGAACATAGCAAGAACATGGGACATCAACATAAAAAAGACATCCTTGGCTATATCGAAGAAAAAATTATTATGATGCTGACATAACATAAGGGAAGGTAACGACTGGAACTATGTAGAAAAAGTTTATAGGAAGACGAAGAAAATAACTCAAAGGAAGACAGATAAAGCCACTAAATAAGCCATGAAATCAGTCTAAACAAGCAAAACAACAACCACACAAAAACCAAGTTGCTATGGAGGCTTTTAGGACCTCTAATGGATTTAGTGTGGAAATAGCTAGAAGAACTCGATAGAGAGGCGAATCACAACAGTGTCACACTGGTATGTATGCCAGATCATCGGAGAATTCATGACAAAGAAATAGTTAATGAACGTACTAAAAGAGTACTGGAAAAAAGGCTGGATCCGAACACAACATCTCACTGTGAATGTATACCTGGTTAAGCACATGGAAAAATGTATATTTGACGAATATATGCTAATAGAGCCAAGGTACTACAGAAACTAAGTAGGAATCAATTCATAGGCCGCAAACACTTTTTGGATACTACCAAGTGACTCCAAAAACATTTGGTACCGTTTCACTGGACATGTATAAGCTGGTACAGAGTTTTGAAACGTGTACCATGAGTAAATGGAAAATAGGCAATTGAAGTACGACCAGTTTATAACAGATGGCTTCCAAAAATACACAGACGTTGTAAAAAACTAAACGTTGTAAAAATTCCACAAATTAAAGGTGGGGGAAACGTGCAGAGAGGTGACCTGGTTGTCGACTATGTCTTAGTTTCAAATAGGTAGGTCTTAATGACTACAATCAACCGATGTCGCCTTGATACAAGAGCCAAAAGCTCTAGGACTTACTTAGAACAAGTAGGTACAATAATCATATTGGCTGTAATACGACCTGTGTGGAACAAATATCTTCCACAGAAAATTAAAATTAATATAAAACACTTTTGTATTTTCTTCTTCTTCTTTTTCTTTTATATAGGCAGTACTGCCTGTTTTTCTTCAACGGCGCCTTTCTCAAAAAGTGGAGTCTTGTCTAAGAAAATAACTATTTTATCAGTAATGTTAGCGATAGAGTTGAGCACATTATTCTGTGGATCGACTCTTGCGGGGGTCAAAACAGGAATATTAAAATCGTACTTCTCTTAAAATGTCTTCTAGAGGAATCACAGCATTTAAAGACTATTAGGCTGAGATTTTTAGTTCCAGGTCACACGTTTCTTCCAAATGATAGTGTTTTTGGAGATGTTGAATGTTCTCTTAAAAAGCAACAAAATTTATTTTCACCTGGCGAATATTGCAGTATAGTTGTAGGCAAAAACGACCCATTGATGTAAATATCATAACACAGGAAGATTTTTTGAGTACCGCAACATTAGAAAAGAAAATCACCAACAGAAAAAAAGTAAAACCAACCAACCAATAAGTTGGTTACAAACCAAAGAAATTAACTTATTTAAAGATAAGCCTTGTAGCATATTTTTTAAAACGACGTATCAAGACAGTGACATTATACAGAAATAAACATAAAAAAGGGAACAGGAAGAGAACCTTCAACTGGGTCACAGTTTGCCACATATTTAAAACCATTGTGTCCTAAAGGAAAGCTAGTTTCGGAAGCAAAACTTAAAGATATACAAAGTTATTTTCATTTAATACCGTTAAGTTGCCACGATTTTTATACAAATCTTATAGCAGATAGTACTATAGTCGAGGATATAGACGGATTTAGCGGAAATCCAGATTTCAAACCAGATGCAGATTGTTAATGTTATATTTAACAACAAAGAACCACGTGATTTTTTTTCTACCTTAGGAGTTAATTTTTTAGTTGTTAATTTGATTATAGCATTAATGCCCATAAGTTATAATAAACGTGTTTACTTTTGTGTCGTTTCTTCTTATTTTTATATCCAAATAATTTCCTCGAACAAATAAAACGTTTTTCTTGATATTCTCAAAACTAAGTTAATTTCAGTTGGTTCCTTGTTGCATAACGGGGTCCAATTGTCATTCCATCTTTTCCTTGGGCGTCCTATACTTCTTCTGCCTAATGGTGACTTGTCCCTGGCTATTCTTACTATCCTTGATTCAGACATCCTGCTTATGTGTTGATTTCACTCTTCTTTTCTGTTCTTTACCCTAGTATTTATATTGTCTACCCCGCATGTGCGTCTGATTTCCTCACTTCTTGCCCTGCCCAGTAGTCCTTTTCCATAATTCCTTCTTAAGAACTTCATTTCGTTGGTCTCCAGATGGCTTTGTGTTTTGCTTGTATCTGGTCTTGTTTCGGCCGTGTAAGTCATAACTGACCTAATAACTGACATATATTCCTGCCTTTGTTTCCACTCTTAGGTGTTTGTTTTTCCAAATTGTGTCGTTTAGGCATCCGGCCGTCCTACTGTCTTTAATTATTTGGTCTTTTACCTCTTCTTCGATATTGTTATCTTCTGGTAGATTAATTCCCATGTATTTGAAAGTCATTACTTGTTGTATAATTTGATTGTCTAACTCCAATTTTGTATTTTGATGAAATAAAATAACATTGATACACATTTTGTATTTTTGGATGTGT
This sequence comes from Diabrotica virgifera virgifera, assembly GCF_917563875.1. NCBI lineage: Eukaryota > Metazoa > Arthropoda > Insecta > Coleoptera > Chrysomelidae > Diabrotica > Diabrotica virgifera. The sequence goes on from NC_065452.1 coordinate 28,785,838, forward strand.
CCTGGTATAATCCCACCGCTTCAGAAGTTCGTATTCGCTTCATGGTATGAAGAATGGAGCAGTTTGAGTGAATGGAGTCATTTTTGTTTTGAATGAAAAGTTTGATGGGAAACAAGAGTGGCTGAAGCGAAGAATATGTGTAATATGCGTATTATTGGTCTGAATTAAAAGTTATGGAAATAATGACTAATAATTAATCAGACAACTTTGACCTCGAAAATCCAAATATGACCTTAGAGCTTCTAATCAAATAATAATGTAATGCATATCCGTCATCAAGCTCAATTTTTTCAATTACATATTTAACCAACGAATAACGATTCAGCTGAATATTGCTCTTGATCGTTGTGTAATATCACCAGTATTGAAAATTTATTGTTGATCGAATAAGTATGCTACGGAGTTACTAGAACCTAGAACCGTGTAATATTTTCTACCACCGAGGTTATAGACTGAGAGCCGGGGAAAGTAAAATTTGCTAATCATTTTAGGCACGTATGAGCACTATGCTGTCAATTTTCAGTGGCACATACGTCAACAGTGGCGCACAGTGCCGGATTAACCATTAGGCAAAGTAGGTAGTTGCCTAAAGGCCTCGGCTCCAAAGGGGGCCTCGCAGGGCCCAAAGCGAAAAAAAAAAATTAAAATTAAATAAAAACTAGAAATAAGAAAATAAAATTCGAAAGTGGAACAGAAAAACGCAAGAAAAATCAGGAGAAACAAAAAGATCCTTACGCAAGATCCAAAATAGAACCAAAACTTATTTAAACTCGGTTTCACACGGAAATCCATAGCTAGTGAAGATGCAACCAATGAAAATGCACTGATGAAATAGAAATAACTGAGGGAAACATAGCTTCCGTAATTGAAGCAGATGAAAAAACATGTAACGACAGTTCTATTCCAGTTCAAGGAGTTAAATAAGCAGAAACCGAAAATAAGTTAGAAATTGAAGTTAAAGATAAATCGTGTCCTAAATTCGGAAAACGACATCGGATTACGAAATACAATAACTGAAGAAGTACGGAACTTTTTGAATTGGGAAAGGTATTGAGACTGTAAAACCCTTGATGGAAGTTTTTCAGCATAAAAAAGAAATTTAGAAGGCATTACAAGATTTCTACACAATCTATCTTTTTTCGAAAGCATAGATATCAGTGGAACAAAAATTAAAAGAGATTGGGTAACGTATTCTTGTATTCTCCCTTAAATGGAATATCGTATTTTGGGTTTATTCAGTCCGTGTACAACTTTTTTTCAGCCTCTGCCCACCTTTGGGAAGTTATGACCAAATGCTTAAATGAAACTCCACTAGCGATCTTATTCGCCACGAGCTAGTCCTTAAAAGAACAAGCAGCAAAAGATGGACTGCAAGGGGACATGCAACAGGACCTTTGTCTAAAGGTTACAATGCTTTCAAATCTGCTCTTTATACCCTTGCTGAAGACACTAATCAGAAAGCTAAAACAGTTCATGAGGTTAAGTGTTTGTTGAAAGAAATGTCAATGTCAAAAAAAGAAACATTCATAATGGATGAGTTTTGGGCAACAATTTTAGAACGCATCAATGCTGTAAGTAAATCATTATAGAGAGAAGAGGTTGAACTTCAAACTGCAGTTCACTTCTAAATTCACTTTTGAAGTTCTTAAAATCCCAAAGAAATAATTTTGCTTACTACGAGCAGAAGAACTGCGATCTACAATACTCTGAATATTCCGACGCGAGTAAACGAAAGCGAGCAAAAAACTACATTTTGATGATGCTAATTCCAATGAAGTTTTTAAACAGGGTGTCAATAGTTAAAGGTTGAAACGTATCTAAAAATGTTCGATAAGTTAATTACTGAGTCGTCGGTTGACAGTGTAGTGTACGGGTCAGCGTACTCAGTATTTGGTATTTTGGGTGTTTTTCCAAAATTTAATGATACTCAAATAAAGGAGTTTGCTTCAAAACTACATGAAAACTATCCTGATGATATTGAATCTGAACTTGAAGATGAACTAGAGCAGTTCAAATATTTTATAGCCCAGCTTCAAGACTTACAGGGAAAACAATTTATATCTGCTTCACAGTCATTTTGGGTTATTTCGCAACAGGCAAACGGATATTTTCAAAAATGAAAATTATTAAAAACGGAAAAACCTTTTTAAGGGGCCTCATAGTTTGGGACTGGTGGCGCATCAAACTTTCCACTTATGACGGGATAAAGGGCACCCCGTTAAGATAGACAAAATGCCCTCACTCATAGAATTCAATTTTTTTACATTCTATGTGATTAAGACCCACATAATTTTAACCCATAACCCCCTTCCCTCTCCCCCACCATCAAAAACGTCATTTTTCGTTTTTTTTTGGTGGGATGCAATCAATTTTAAAATTTCAAAAAAATCACACGCGTAGTTGAGGCTTTTACAAAACGTGTATATTTTTATAGACTCGTAGCTTGAGTGTCCATAACATCCAAACAAATTTTTGTGAAAAAAGCGTATAGCTGCACGTCTAATTTTTCTTTTATTTGCTGTACTTTATCAAACACTCTATTTCTCACTCTCCTTTTTTCAGATTTTTCCGTAAGGTTCGACACCTTCAAAAACCCGTTTCTCCCATTTTTGAATGTTCTAAAGGACTCCGTTACTTCAATTTATATATACCCTATAAAAAAAACCTTGATTTGATCTATTTTGAAGTCTATAAAATAGGGACAAATCCCAAAAACCCCCTAAAAACAGTTTTTCGGAGTTTTGAAAGTAGCAAACCGTACAAAAAAAAATCTGAAAAAAAAAATTAGAAATATAGTGTTTGATAAAGTACACAAAATAAAAAAACATTAGGGCTGCAGCCATCTTCAAAAGAAAGTTATATGATTTTTTCGAAAATAAAAAATATATACAAATTTTTGGAGGTCATGTACACTAAATCATAAAAACAGAAATGGTTTGTAAAAGCCTCAACTATAAATGTGATTTTTTGAAATTTTAAAATTGATTGCATCCCACCTAAAAAAAAAATAAAAACGAAAAATAACGTTTTTGACTCGAAGGGAGGAAGGGAGGTGGTGGGTTAAAATTGCGTGTGTGAAATTTTTGAATTACATAGAATGTGATTGAATTAAAAAAATAAATTCTGGGAGTTAGGGAATTTTGCCCAACTTAACGAGGGGTACCCTTTAATTGATTTATCCGGTCCGTAAGTGGAAACTTTGATTCTTTACCGTGGCACAGTGGTTCCAAATGCTGCAAACGTGGTCATGAGGTAAAATTAATTGTCTCTTTAGGGATTTTCATGTTTACAGGTGTTTTCTCATACTATCGTAGAATCGTAATACGCAGGTATAAGGATCAGACCAAATCTATTCTTATACATAGCTCAGGGACAAGTGAGCCATGTACGACGATATTTTGGTTGGCACCTTAAAGTGAAAAAGAACGCGTATATTGAAAACGCTGTAAAACGTTTTGTAGTTTATCAATTTTATCGCTGTAAAGCAGATTCTTGTTTTTCAAGTATGTATAAATGCAAGATAAAACATAACTAAAGATTTGATAACCATAAATGCATAAAATTTGTTAATGAATAAACAATATAAATAAACTTGAAATAATTAAAACTTCGTAAAAATACATTCAAAAAATAGATAATTCTGCGATTAATGTTTATTAATCGCAAAATGTACAGCAAGAAGATACATAATCACATTTGTTTAGCTACCTTTAACTGCCTTTGCAGTGCTAGCAGGTGTTTGAATAAAAAAGTGTGAAATGACGCATATTACATAATTCTGGCGATTGTTGAGTATGAATGGGCGGTTGTAGGTACATAAGTACCTACAACCTATGAAAGCTGAAAATTAAAGCCTATTGGTAATCAGCAATTTCAAAACTCCCTTATAATATATAATTCCAAAAAAGTATGCGTTTAAAATAAAATTTTCGAATTTCTTTCAGCCATAATGAACCGACCATTTTGTTAAAAAAAATGTTAGATTTGTCAGCGACCTTAAGCTACCAAATTTGACAAAAAAATTGGCGTTTTGATTGATATTTTCAATTAATTTCCGCCATGTTGGATCCGCCATTTTATTTTTCAAAAAAATAATATCAGATTCGTAATCAGCGATGCCAAAAACCCTTCAGTACGAAATTAATTTCAAAGTGTATGAACAATATACGCTTTTAAAGGTTTATGACCATGTTTTTGGCATTTGGAACCACGGTGCATCAGCCCATGTGTCACTGAAAATTGATGGCATCGTGTTTATACGTTTTTTTGTTTCTACTATTTAAGTTATGGACTCTTACCTTACGGTGCCCAAACTGATTAGCAAATTTTTCCTATCTCGGCTCTTAGCCTATAGAACCGTGTAATATTTTCTACCACCGAGGTTATCACGCTTACTCGCTCGTTATTGACACAGACAATGACAGAAATGAACTTAAATTTTACAGGAAGTGTCCGTTATTATTATGAAATACGCTACAGGGTCAATAGACAAACATTTGTCCCAATTTCTGAAAATTTAGTTAATAACCTACAATTTTAGGAGCTATTTTGGTTTGTTGTTTACGTTTACTATCAATATTTTGCTTAGTACTACCGATACGCTTATTATCAATCGTAAGTATACGCGGGAAGGGAAATAAATTATTATACTTTTGTTGATGTCTGTTATCGAAAGATGATCTACCTACATGAATGTGTTGATAGCTATGTTGTCGTTCTTCTATATTGCCATGCAAAATTAGGTGAATTAGGTATTTCTCATTCTTCATCACATGCACCACATTTCAAGTCGTTTAAATATCGCTTTTCAGCTTATTGTCAGTAGGTTATGAGCTTAGAATGCCTGCGGCTTTACTCTTTAACTGATTCAGAGGATATATTTAAGGAAGCCTTAATGGAGACAACAGAAAGTATTATTGTGGATAGAGTAACCGTCAACATTTTAAATATTTAAATATCAACAATATTAAATATGCCCACAATACCGTAGTGATCAGTATGAACTAAAACTCAATATTAAGGAAACTAAACATATGATAGTTAGCAAACAAAAACAATATGATGGTAACAAAGTCAGAGATGACACACTGGACAAAGTAGAGAAATTTGTGTATTTCTGCAGTAATATCAATGAGAGCTAGAATCCAACCGCAGAAATTAAAAGCCGAATAGAAAAAGTCCTAGGTACCTTTGTAAATATGAGAAACGTACTCTGCAGCCACAATCTTAGTATTGACCTTCGCGTTCAAACGATATATTGCTATATCGTTCCGATCTAATACTGCATAGAGTGGAAGCGTGGACTCTAAGTGACACTATACTTAAACGCTTGGAACTTTTGAGATGTGGATATACACAGACGATTACTAATAGTGCAGTCATTGTGGCGGCCGCAGCGCAGTGGCTATGTTTCTGGCTTAACAAGCTGGAGGACCCGGGTTCGAATCCTGGCACTGACAAAATTTTCAATTTCTAATTTAACTGAGCCGCCACCGTGCTTCGGAAGGCACGTAAAGCCGTCGGTCCCGGCTGCGTAAGTAGTCGTTAAGTCATGTTAGGGGCGCTTGTGCGACCTGAAAAACCAACACTAGACCTTAGCCAGAAGGTTACACGAACTTTACTTTTTTGAAGCGTAAAATAGGATTTTACCTCCGAATTTTTTAGTATGAACCGATTTACATGAAATTTTGGAATTAGGCTTATCATACCCTTAACTTCAAAAGTGATATTCACCCGAACACCGTTTTTTGTTTTTAAGGGGTGAAAACATCCCCTTAATGGAAAAATTGACATTGAGCCATTTTATCGCCAGAAAACGTGTTTAATAATAAAGAGTAACATTGTGAAGTGTTTTTTAACACAATAACCTCATGTTAAACTAATTTTCATCCCCCTGAAAACCGTACAACACTTGCAAATAACCCCTAAATCGAAAAAATTTACAAAAAATTAATTTAGTATGACATAAAAAGATTTAAATATAGAGTAAATGATATTTTACGTTCTCTATCTTAATTATCAAATTGTTAACCCCCTTTCATCCCTTAAAAACAACCCCTAAATAGATAAAAATTACAAAAAATTAATTTGGTTTGACAAGAAGACTTAAAAATACAGAGTAAATAATATTTACTCTTAAAATCAACCCCTCAATTAAAAATTGTATAAAAAATTTCTTTTGATAAACTAAAAAAGGATTTAAATATCGTTCCATGTTCTCGAAAAAGCTATGCTGGAAAATCATATGTTCTTTAATCCTTAAAACTACCCCTGAATTAAAACATTGAATATGTATGATTTAGTTTTTGAGCCATAACTACTTCAATTTTGAAGCTATTACAACGTATTAAAAAACCATTTTGAAGGTACTTAAAAGAGCTACAACTTTTTTCATTATAATATGTAGTGAAAAACCTTTTATTTTGAAACGGTGAAGGGTCAAAATGCTCGAGAGAGACTGTGGTTGCGCTAGAGCGCGCTTTTTAATCAATCATATCTTCGTCAATTTTTGTGTGATAGGAAAAACAAACAAACCAAAATTTTTGCCAAAAAAAAACCTATTTTTTTATTAGTACACTTTTTTACGTATATTTTATTATTTTTGAGATATTATGAAAAGAAGGTGTTTTTTTTTAAATTCGAAAAATTTTTATTCTTAAAATCGTGATTTTTTTAAAAAATATATGCTCCAAAGCAGCGAAACTGCTAGAATCCGTCAAACTCTTTATATTAAAGTTGATTCTAGACGGAATACGATTAATTTTAATTTTCGTGAAAATGGCACTTATGAAATCCATTGATTTAAAAAAAAAACATTAGATGTTCCCCTTTTTTTCATTACAGCTCACTCATTTCACGTACAAAAGACTTTTAACAGTGCTCATTTTAAAGCATATTTTAAGCACTATAAAATCCTTTCTCATTAGCATGCATAAAATTTATTCGCTCTCCGCTAGATGGCATTGAATACATCGATTAAATTTCACACAAAATAAAAAACGGCTTTGATCTTCAATATCTCGCTTAATATTGCACTTAGAACACTCTTTAAAGAACCAATTTGTTCATTTCTTTACCTGCTACAATTTGTTCAGTATAATGTTATCGTTACAGTGCATATTTTTGGAGATATTTGCAAAAAACTTTTGAAAATCGTGAGAAAATTCCAAATTTTCAATTTCCAATAACTTGAAAAGTATTGGGTTTCTGAAAAAACTTTATACAACATTTTTTGCTTAAAATTAGGTCTTCTATCGATATCTGAGGCTATTTAAAAAAAATTCCACCAACGAAAAGTGGTGGCAACCAACCCCAGGGTGTAAACGGAGTTCGAGTCAATATCATTTTTGAAGTTAAGGGTAGGATAAGCCTAATTCAAAAATTCCATGTAAATCGGTTCATAGAAAAAAATTTCTGAGCTAAAAAGCTTCAATAACTGCACTATAAGAATAAGATGGTTCACAGAGTTGGAAATAAGGAGGTCTTTAGATGGCTGAACCAAACAACGCAACCGTTCAATATAATAAAAAGACGCCAGCTGGAATACTTCTGTCACATTAAACACTCTGAAAAATATGATCTTTTACATCTGATCATTCAGGAAAAGATTTAAGGTAAACGTAGTCCTGGTAGAAAAAGAAGATCGTGGCTGAAAAATCTAAGATAGTGGTACGGAAAATCAGCTACATAATTATGCAGAGCTGCTGTCATAAAGTCACGATAGCGAATATGGTAGCCAACATGATATCCAACGATTGATAACGGTCATGAAACTAAAAAAAAGAAGAAGGGAGCTTACACAAGATTTCAAAATTCTGGAATGAGTATTATCAATAAATGGAGATACATACAAGAAAACGAAGCAAAAGAATATAACAATAGAGTTAAGACAATATAATGAACTTGAAAAGACAATAATAGGAGTCTATTTCAAAGATAAAACTGGAAAGAATTTTGTGAGATATAAAAAAATTCTGAGTAAATAGAAAAAATACTTGGACCTTTTACCCAGAAGAGAATATGATGGTAAAGAACGAAATAGTTTAGTTCAACATCTAATTTAAATTAATTTTTTCCTATCCATAACTTTACATTAATTTGTCCTATTTTAATTCTGCCTCATTATTGTTACCGAAAATATATAATTTTTATGTTTACATTATAATATTTATATGAAAATGGAAGTTAAATGTTTAAGTATACTCTACTTTTTATCTATTAATGATAGCAGCTTGATATATATGTTACATCATTAAAATAGGGTCAAATGAATTTTATTTACTATAAAATGTTTTCCCGGGCCGCTGTAAATTATAAAGCACATATATGTATTTAGTGATAATCCTGTAAACACGGTAATTTATAATATGTTGCAAAATGTATATATATATATATATATATATATATATATATATATATATATATATATATATATATATATATATATATATATATGTATATATAATGTATACACTTTTGTGTTTGTGTGTATGTAAAATAAATCTTCTAGAAAACTTCTCTGTTGCCTCGAATTTTGTAGGGCAGTACATACTCAGGTTAATAGTTTGATGAACCACACATTGAAAGTTTTACTTCGCATTATTCATGGGTGAACAAGAAGTCATTAGGGAGACCTAGAGTAAAATGTATTTTGAGTTAATAAATTACATATATATTCTTCTTTTGGTTTCAATTAATTTAATTCCAATTATTTTTTTGCCACCCTGTATAAAAAATTATGTTAATGTTTATATTACAGAATAGAGAATTGAGTAACTTTTCAAATGAGCTGCCACACGACCCCTATTCCTATTTTAAAAATCATCGATTAAGTAATTACGCCCAAATGAATGACGTCACTATTATGGCATATAATATACAGTAAAACCTCCGTTAACCGAAACCTTTTTAACCGAAACATCGTTTAACCGAAATGGCTGACAGTTTCCATAATTTTGTCAATAAAATATAAATTTCAAAAAAGCAATAAAATTAAGGTAACTCAACATGTTTAGGGTGTTTTTTAAAAGAAATCTTCGATTTTCCGTTGTATTTTCCTTTGACAACGATGTTTTGCAGCTATATATCTCCGATAGCATGTAATTTGATACAAGAAAAATACAAAAAACAATGTTATTTTTAACCAAAATTCTTGTTATCCGAAACGGTCTCCCCCACCCCAATTATTTCGGTTAACAGAGGTTTACTGTATAAAAAAATATAATTTACAAATAAAAATCGACAGGTCTCGGGATTTTTCTCCAAAGTGGCCTATTCGCAAAAAAATTAATTTATTCCATAATTTTGACCCTTTCTATATATACATAATACAGGGTGAGTCATGAGGAACTGTACATACTCCTAACTCGTATAGAGGCTCCTATGGGGAATAACAAATGACCATTAAAAAGTGTCTGCTCCCGTTGTTTAATATTATACAGGGCGAGTTTCGCATTTTGACAGAAATTTGTATTCGTCATAATTCTTGAACGGTCAGATCGATGTGTCTCTTTTTTTGGTCAATCGTTACACTATTACCACCTAATAAACTTATTTATTCAAACTAGAAAAAAATCAGGTCCGGCCTTAAAAAATTAGTTCGTTTAAGTCTTAGAAAAAATTTCATCCTGTATACGCTTTTTGAAAACTCTAATATGAATTTTATAAATTAGACAAATAGGCAATTAAAATGGCATATTTATTTTTTCCCCACACGATGACTTAATTTTTTATTAAAAAATCAAATTTGTCAAAATCGAAATTTTACCATAAAAATAAAAAAATATTAAACAACGTTTTTCTTAAAATTAAAAGTTTCACCATTTTTTTTTATAACACGTCTAGATCTAATACTCTAATAATCTAATAACACTTCTCTTTGGACTCTATAGTTTAACATAGACGTAATCAAATAGAAAAATTTTAAATTTTTTCACTTAATTTTTGCGATTTAACTTTGCAATTCACGATTCTGCACCTTTTATTTTTAAAAATTCATAACTTTTACGAGAAGAAGACTGAAAGTCTATAACATATTTTCATAGTCTTCACAACGGTAAGAGATATGTGCTGTAAAAATTTCAGAAAAACAAATAGTAAAAATTAAAATGGAACAGAGTTGTAGCGAGTTAAACCGTGATTTCATTTTTAGGTTAAAATTCCGATTTTGACAAATTTGATTTTTTAATAAAAAATTAAGTAATCGTGTGGGAAAAAAATAAATATGCCATTTTAATTGCCTATTTGTCTAATTTGTAAAATTCATATTAGAGTTTTCAAAAAGTGTATACAGGGTGAAATTTTTTCTAAGACCAAAACGAACTAATTTTTTAAATCCGGGCCTGATTTTTTTCTAGTTTGAATAAATCAGTTGATTGGGTGGTAACATAAATTAAATATTTGTTCAAAAAAATTTAATTTTTGTAATAAAAGTTAATTTTTTTAAATCTATGGTTCACTTTATACCAAAATTTTAATTATTCATAGTCAAATTTGATTTTTTTTATAAAAAATTAAGTAATCGTGTGGGGAAAAATAAATATGCCATTTTAATTGCCGATTTGTTTAATTTATAAAATTCATATTAGAGTTTTCAAAAAGCGTATACAGGGTGAAATTTTTTCCAAGACCCAAACGAACTAATTTTTTAAAGCCGGACCTGATTTTTTTCTAGTTTGAATAAATCAGTTGATTAGGTGGTAATAATGTAACAATTGACCAAAATAAGAGACACATCGATCGGACCGTTCAAAAATTATGACGAATACAAATTTCTGTCAAAGTGCGAAACTCGCCCTGTATATTATTAAACAATGGAAGCGACACTTTTTAATGGTCATTTGTTACTCCCCATAAGAGCCTCTATACGAGGTAGGAGTATGTACAGTTCCTCATGGCTCACCCTTTATAGACGTACAGCGTTATGCAATACATTATGCATTTGTAAGATTTCTTCGTTTTCTAGGATGCACGTTTAAAATATTTTAAAATATATAAAAAACATTTTTTCAATACAAGTTGCTACAAGGCCAGCAAACAAAATACCTAACCCAATTCTCTGAACCAATCAATAAATTTTTAATGAACTTCTACAACAAAACAAGATATAGAGAGATGTAGAGTGTAAATAGAATGGTATGCCGTTACCGTTTGGTGTATTCTTATTTTCTTTGTGTTTCCAAACTCGCGAGAACGATTGAAAGTAATTATTTGGTCCATCCTAGTAATTGTAGTTTCCGAAAACTACATTTAGGAACTAAACGATTACTAGGTCATAGCAAAACCAGATGCAAATCTTATTTAAAAAAATGAAGATATGGCTAAATGTATAAATATAGCTTCAATAATATCATTTTGTATATCACTTGAAACTCTCGAAAAAACAGTTGACGTTTCTAGATGTTGGCAAAATTTTTGAATTTTTTTGGCAATTAATGTTAACAATTCCCTGTTATTGCCTCGATTGTCAGAGCCGTCGCCCTCAAAATGACCACGAAACGCTACTTCTTGTTTGGTCAAAAAACATACGGTATCTATTATAAGTGTGCTAAGGATATACCTATCTATTTTTTAAAAAACTCATTATGTTTAGCAATATTTGCTTTAAAAGCTTGGTTAAGAGAACTTTCGATTCTTGTTTTGCCAAACTGAATCAAATTGGGTAGGTATCCATCTTACATGTAGGTAAGGTAACGGAAAAATTTCATGTCTCCTTTTTAAAACTCTAAAACTATTTAAATCGTGAACCTGGTCCACCCATTTTTCTGTAGAAACCAGAAGACATGGCCAAAAATACAGTCTATTTTTCTTGCATCCACATAACCAAGGATTTTCACTGTACCAACTAAATTTAAAATATTGAACTACTTTTTTGAATCGTTTTTAAATTGTTTAAAATAGGTCTTTCATTTTCAATAAGCTCATTTTTTCTTCAAAATTATACAAGGAGAATTACTTTTCAAGTAGTTGATGGATTACGCAGCGACACTTATTCATGGTTAACTTCACGCACACTTTTTATAGTATAGGTACTGTAACCAAATTTAAATCTGGTAACAGGGCTACTGATATACACAGCGCGCTTACGCCCGTCGCTCCTTCAAAATTTTCAGACACTAGCCGGTCCCGAGCGACAGCGAGATAACCATTGTAACCACAAATGAGACTGGTAACAGAGTATAATAAAGTGTAACTGAGTCACATAAACTCGTTAATATTTTCGCGTGTACGAGTAGTTGGCTATTTACTGAATTAGGTACTATTAACACATAATATAATAATATATTTCTATTGGTAAAAATATAGGTAAATGGAATTATCAATCATCATAAAATATTTATTAGCAAGATTTTTAACTGTTACCAATGGTAACAGTGATTACATGGACGCTTCGCCAGTGTATGGGAAAGACTTTGGTTTTTAAGCCGGTGGTCTCCAATAGACGCTGTAGGCTGCGTACATAGTCACGACGTAGTAAAATTGTTCATTTTCGTTACTTTTAATAAGCTTTGAAGGACAAAAACTATCTTACAACCTAAAATACACATAGTTTCAAAAGCTATGCATCACTTAAAATTAAACTCATTTTCATAGTTGATTTTTTCGTGAACAAATTAACGGATTCCGCTATTTTTTTATTATTTTAGATTTTTCTTTGGTATACACAGTTGGGCAAATGTTTACTCAAACCTCTCTTTTGAATTTATACCAGGTGGAATAAAAGATATGTTTTTCTGATGTTATGTTTGAGACACCCTGTAGGGAGGACGAGGTATATGTGTGGGTATACATCGAGATCGTGTTATAGCCTTATGTTTTATCAACATTTTGTTTTTTGAATGCGACTTATATCTTTAGAAACAAAGAAATTATACGGTTTTAATCTTTAACATGACGTGCTTTCACTGAAACAAAACTAAATAAAAAATAAAAAAAATAACAGTTAATAAACCTTTAAAACAGAAAGGCACATAACGTTAACAATTCTGCTCGACACCTTAAGAGTTTAGCTGTCGACGAAATGAGCGGTATGCACAGCGCAACATAAGAGAGATGAAATTGTTTAAGGGAGGCTCTATAATGCTTTGGGGTGGAATTTCCTTGAGAGTAAGTACGAATTTGGTGTCTATGTGGAGGCTCTTTAACCCTTAACTACAGAGTATTTTTATATGAGTACTATATTTGTAAATCTGAAATGTTTATATTATTTTTTTGTGTTTTTAGGAAAAAAGTAAAGAAATGAACTGTGGAAGTCATCCTGGACCTTCAATGAAGGTTAAATTTGACGATAAAAATTTTGAGGCCACTTTGCAAAAATGGAATTGCCATTTAATTCTGTGATAATTTTACCCCTTGCAGATTTTTTCTCATGGATGTAAAAATTTTCGTAAATGCTTTTTTATGTTTCCTTTGTCATTCTATGTTACGTTTATTTATGGCCGTTTGTTTCTATAGACCAAAAATGTCACCAAAATTCTCGTTTAACAGATTATTCTTTAAAAATCTTGTATTATACATATTATTAAAATCACTCATTTTACCATTTTTCCCATATCTAGAGACTCCAGGAAAACACATAATGCATATCTTTTTGTTTTTTATTATTAACTTTATATTTTGACTATTTTATAATGACCGGTAAAAATACCGGGGATCTGTAGTTATGTGGTAATATTGGGATGTCTGTAGTTAAGGGTTAAAGAGCGAGAGGAACATTGCACAGAGAACTTTCTGTGGACACTTTCTTCCTTTCGCAGTATATATAGAAAATAATTTCATCTTTCTTTATTATTAAATATATCAAAGAAACTGAAAAAGGTATTCTACTAAACGGGTACCGGCTAAATAATATCAGGTATGCAGATGACACCATAGTATTTGCGGACAACCTAGAAGACCTACTATATCCTATACCTACCTATATCCTCATGGACAAAATCACGTATTACAGTCAACAATATGGACTCAATATAAACGTAAAGATAACAAAGCTTATGATCGTCAGCAAGAACAAGATAACAGAAGGTCAACTCTATATAAACCAAACCCCTGTAGAAAGAGTGAGGCACTACAACTACCTCGGCACCATAATAAATGAAGAATGGACCTATAACCAAGAAATAAGAGCGCGCATCGGAAAAGCTAGATCAATCTTCAACCGTATGGGGGCGTTTTTCAAGAGCCACAACCTTTCTCTTGGCATAAAAGTAAGAATGCTGAGATGTTACGTCTTCTCTGTCCTTTTTTATGGTGTTGAATCATGGACCTTGGACAAGGATATGTGCCGAAAATTGGAAGCATATGAGATGTGGCTATATCGGAGAATTCTTAAAATCCCATGGACTGATCTGCTCACAAATGAGGAGGTTCTTAGAAGAATGGGGAAGAACCGAGAAGTACTAAGCACCATCAAATCTCGAAAGTTTGAATACTTTGGACACATTATGCGAAATGAATCCAGATATGCCCTCCTACAAGCCATCCTGCAAGGAAAAATATTTGGAAAGCGAGGTCCAGGAAGAAGAAGAACATCCTGGTTAAAGAACCTCAGAACCTGGTTCAACACAACATCTGTGCAGCTTTTCCGCGTTGCTGCAGATAAAGTGAAGATTGCCATGGTGATCGCCAACATTCGTCACGGATAGACACATCAAGAAGAAGATCAGAGAAACTAAAAAAATAAAATGTTCACAAAATATGAGACTATAACATAATTTCAATGTATACCCACCGTTCTACCTTTTCCTCCCTACAGGGTGTCTCAAACTTTTGTGTCAGTTAAAACACTTGTTCCGATATAAAACCGTCTATTTTCTTTGTTTCTAAAGATATCAGGGACATTCAAAAACAAAATGGCCACAAAATATAAGGCTGCAATACCATTTCGGTGTATATCCACGCATGTACCTTGTTCAACATTGTACTCGAGAAAATAATGAGGGACACAACAGTCAATACTCGAGGAACAATAATTAATAAAAGCGTGCAAATACTAGCATTTGCAGATGATGTTGACATAATCGCAAGATCAAGAAGAGAAATGATAGAGGCATTCAATCAAATAGAACGAGCTGCACAAAATAGTGGCCTGAAAATCAACCAGAACAAAACAAAATATATGCAGGTAAGTAAAAACACAGAAATAAGGCAGCCACAAAATATAACAATAGGAGAATACAACATTGAGGGGGTAAAAAACTTTACATACTTGGGATCCCTAGTCACATCTGATAATAACGTAGCAGAGGAAGTGAAGAGGCGAATATTTATTGCCAATAAAAGTTATCATGGCTTAATTCGGCAACTAAGATCAGACAACGTCGCAAGGAAAACAAAATGCCAAATATACAAAACCCTAATAAGACCGGTACTCACATACGGCTCAGAAACCTGGACACTCACTAAAAGAGAGGAAACATTGTTAGCCACCTTTGAAAGAAAAATCTTGCGACACATATATAAGGGCACAAAAGAAAATGGAATTTGACGAAGAAGGTACAACTTTGAACTATACGAAATATACCAGGATCCAGATATCATAACATTCATTAAAATAGGACGGCTGCGTTGGATGGGACATGTAGAAAGAATGGAAGAAGGCGAAATACCAAACAAAATATTCAAACAGATGCCAGTAGGAAAAAGAACAAGAGGAAGACCGAAGCTGAGATATTTAGAACAAATAGAAAATGATATAAAAACCTTAAAAATAAAAAACTGGAGAAAAAAAGTACGAAACAGATCAGAGTGGAGAAGAATCCTGGAACAGGCCAAGACCCAGAAAGGGCTGTCGAGCCAATGATGATGATGATGACCTTGTCCTCGCTACAGGGTGTCTCAGGGTGACATCAGAAAAACATATTAGCGGAATCCGTTAATCTGTTCAAGAAAAAATCAACTATGAAAATGAGCATAATTTTAGGTGATGCATAACTTTTGAAACTATGTTTAGTTAAAAGAGAGTAATTCTAAAGGCCGCTTTACAGCTTGCAATTCTACCTGCAAGGCGCAAGAAAGTTGTCTAAAGGCATGCGCAGTATGTCATCAGTTGATTATTGCATGCAACTTCTTGGAATTGCGCGATAATCGGTTTGGTGCCATTTTCTCTTCAAGTTTTCATGCAAGTCTAGGGGAATTTGTAGGAAGTTTGATTTTTCCACAATATCAAATGTCCTAATCACTGATTGACACGGATTCACGAATACATGCCGATCAGCTGTTAGCTGTTTTCTTCTTCTTCTTCTTCAGTGCCTTATCTGGTCCGGATGTTGGCGATCATCAAGGCTATCATTGTTTTGTTGACTGCTCTGCGAAACAGCTCCGCGGAGGTTATCCCAAACCATCGTCGGAGGTTTTTCAACCACGAGATACGACGGCGTCCCGGTCCTCTCCTGCCAAATATTTTGCCCTGCATGACGAGTTGAAGAACTCGATATTTTTCTTCGTTCCGCATCACGTGGCTAAGGTACTCAAGCTTACGTTGTTTTACTAAATTAAGCACTTCTTTTTCTTTTGTCATGCGCTGTAGGACCTCAATGTTGGTGATATGGTCCACATAAGATATTTTTAGTATCCTCCTGTAAATCCACATCTCAAAGGCTTCAATCCGCTTTTCAGTGGCTTGCGTCAGTGTCCAGACTTCAACTCCATACAGTAGCACTGGAAGAACGTAGCACCTCACTATCCGCATCTTGGTTCCCAAACTGAGATCACCGCAGCACAGCAAGGATCTCAGCTTGATAAATGTAGACCGTGCCATTTCAATTCTGGATCTAATCTCTTGAGCGTGGTCTCATTGTGAGTTGAGGGTAGTTCCGAGGTAAGTGAATCTGTCGACTCTCTGGATCTCTTCGCTATCTGCCATTAGTTCCACGGGATCTAAATGTACACGGCTGACAACCATGCATTTAGTTTTCTTAATATTAAGGTTCAGTCCGTATGTTACGCTCACAGTTCTCACACGGTCTAGTAAGGCCTGTAGATCATTTAGGCTGGTTGCTAGTAATACAGTGTCATCGGCGTAGCGGATATTATTGATGTATTCACCGTTCACTCGGATTCCCATCTCTAGGTTGTTGAGGGCTTCAGTAAAAATTTCCTCAGAGTATATATTGAAAAGAGTCGGCGGGAGCACACAGCCCTGCCTTACTCCTCGCATGATCTTCACTTGGTCGGTCAACTGGTCTTCGACCTTGACTTGAGCACGCTGGTTCCAGTATAAATTCATGATGATCCGAATGTCCTTCTCATCTAATCCTACTCTTTGTAGGGCGGTGATCATCTTCTGGTGCTGGCAACGGTCAAATGCCTTGGCGTAGTCAATAAAACAAGCATAGACATCACAACTAACATCGCGGCATCTCTGAAGTAGAACTTGTAAGGTGAAAAGTGCTTCACGTGTACCCATGGAATGGAAACCCATGGAAAACCCATGGAAACCCATGGAAAGCTGTTTTTTGCTTGTGAAATATATCAACGATGGGAAGGAATAATGAAATGGCACTTTTTGAGATTCTATAATTGTATATTAAGGTACGGAAGCTCTCTCCTCTAGCTAAGTACCTTAGGAATAATTAATTTGTGTTTCGCAGAAATAATATCTCGAAGTATAGATTTCTTTGTGATTATGCGTTCAATTTTTCCCAAGAGTTTATTATGTATGTACCTTAATTCATTTGTAGAAAATTAGAGTCATTTTCATCATCTACTTGGATAAATTCTTCTGTTAGAGATATATTACCCCTCTTCTTTTTCAACTAATGGGTCTAAGTCTATTGAATAAAAATAAGTATTTGCTTTTACTTACAAATATTTAAGTATTTACTTAATAGTAGATAGTTGAATAAAGTAATTTCTTTAATGCTTTATTTAATTACTATTAAGTAAATACTTAAATACTTTTAAGTAAAAGCAAATACTTCTTTTTATTCAATAGACCCAAGGTCTTACCCACCATCTCCGATCTCGGCGTTCTATATTAGTAACTAAAAGGCTGGCTGCAGCAATAATAATACTAAGCTTGCTGCTACCGCCTTTTTCCTTTTATATTTCGCTATTTTTGATAGTCTTGGCATTTCGAAATTTACCAAGTTAAATAAACAGCAATAAAGTAATTAAAAAAAAACAAAAGTTTATAAGTTAGGTTAAGGCCGTTAAGGGTAAAATTTTCAACATTAATTGCAGCAAGCCGAGTTGCAAGCTGTAAAATTGCACATAATATAGACCATGCAATAGACTTGCATGAAAGTCTTGCATGCAAGAAATTGCAGCAAGTTTTCTTGCAAGCTGTAAACCGGTCTTAAAAGAAATTAGGCTTATGACTAAGTAAGTAAGAAAGGTTGTCCGACTCGACATTTTTAAGTGTGGGCCCAAGACCTATAACTACTAAATTTCTACTTTTTTACCAAATATTCTTCAAAATTGAGATTTATCAGACAATAATAACGACGTGTAAATGACTTGGTCTGGAAACTGGTTTTTCGCCATATCGCTAAAGAGATATTTAAAACAAGTTCAGTTAACATACATGCAACTTGGCATTGTCGCCTTGTTTTTGTTGTGATTGCGTTAAAAAAATCAGTGCAATTGATGAACGTGTAACATTAGTGACCTACTTGAAGGCAGTAAATTAAAAAGAATTAGATTGTAGCTGTCCCATAGTCAATTTAAAAAATAGAGCGATATTTTTCGTGTATTAAAAACTAAATAATGATTAATTGCTTTTGGATATTTATGTCCTAGAACAAAATAGACACAAAGCTCTTAAGAAACGATATAAGGTCGAGCTGAACCAATATGTTTAAAGGATAAAAATTATTTGATCTGTAATTTAATATGTTAAAATTTATTATTAATATACAGTGCGCCCATAAAGTAACGCATAAATTAATTATTTCGTAAACCGACTATTTTAAGGAAAAATCCCGAAATAGGTCGATTTTTATTTTTTAATTTCGATTTTCTGGCATATATATCGAACTAGTGACGTCATTCACCTGGACATGATGACGTACTCGATGATTTTTTTAAATGAGAATAGGTGTAATGTGATAACTTATTTGAAAGGGTATTCAATAATATCTCTATTCAATAATATAAACATTAACATAATTATTTATAAAGGGTGTTCAAAAAAAAAATTTATTAAAATAATTGAGACAAGAAGAAGAATGTATGTAATTTATTTAATTCAAAATACGTTTTACTGTTGTCAAAAAACAGGAAAAAAAATGTTTATTTGACAAATAAATATTGTTTTTCGCTTAAATTCAATGTTAAAGCTCCCACCCACCTGCCTCTTGGCAGTTTGAACATTTCGTAGCGAAAATCAATGTGTATTTTTCAAATAATTTTTTTTCTGTTTTCTGACAGCAGTAAAATGTATTTAGAATTAAATAAATTGCAGACATTCATCTTTTTGTGTCAATTAATTTAATTAAAAAATTTTTTGGACACCCTGTATAAATAATTATATTAATGTTTATATTAGTGAAAAGAGAATTGAATACCCTTTCAAATAAGCTATTATATGACCTCTATTCTCATTTAAAAAATTTATCAATTACGTCATCACGCCCAGATTAATGACGTCATTAGTATGATATATATGCCAAAAAATCGTAATTTAAAAATAAAAATCCACCTGTTTCGGGATTTTTCCTCAAAGTCGCCGTTTTACGAAATGCGTTACTTTATGGGAGCATTGTATCAAAATTAATATTATTATAAATAATTACTGAAAGTTACCCATACTGAAAGAGGAAGTCAATAGAAAGAAAATACCAAGATTAGTAAGTCAATAATATCGAGCTAGTACATATTTTATATTTTAGTATTACTTATATATCTAGTATTATTAATATTATTTATAATTTAAACATGTTACAAGTCAGAATTTGGTATAATTTTTTGAGAGTAAATTAATGTAAGACCAAATACTTACGATGTCGGGATAGTATCACAGGGTTTTCTCCTGGTTTTCCCTTGTGATTTACTATGAAGTCTCTAACGCGAGAGTTTTACTGTCGTTGCATTTGGTTGTCTTTTTAAAGACAGATCACATGCTATAATTTTTTATGACGGATATTCTTGAGTTGGGGTTGATTTCATGTAATCGAATGAACTATCTTTCAGTAAGTCGTCCCAGGAACGCAACTCATAAATATAGACAATATCATTTTAAAGTCTTCTACTTTAAAATGTGTAATATATGTCTGAATTGCCAATATAAATGAGTGAGATTAAATAAATTATTAGAAGAGTTTTTTTGCTTAGCAACAACACTTTTGTTTATTTTAGTAATATTTTGTATTTTGACAACGGCACCCGAATTGTGGCTTATTTCCCATATAAATAATTAATCATAAAAATGCCACAAGAAAATAGCTTCAGAACAACATAAATAATTTTGTCCTGACTATTAATTAAAAAAAAATAAATTAAAAAAAAAAATAAAAAAAATTCGACTTGACAGATATTATTTTAGATTTTTTGGACCATTCGTAACAAAAATGGTCTAATGTAATTTTTCTCTTATCGTTTTTGAGTTATAAACAATTTAAAACTGAGAAAAGAACGAAAGATGACGATTTTCAAGGATCAAAAACTAAGTAAAAATTATAATTTTTGAAATCACGAAGTTGCTAAATTCTAGTTTAAACTTAATTTTATCAGTTCTTGATAAGTATTTTGGACTTATTTTATTTTAAAACATTGTTTTTTAGTTGTTAATGTAGTTCGATCCCATAAGGAACCTTCCTCATTATCAATTAAAAAAATATATTTTAGAATAAAACATGGCAAAAAATCTTATCGGGACCTGATAGAAAAAGGTTTGAATTTGAATTAAGATACTTGATGATTACAAAAATATTTTTTACTTGTGTTCTTGAGCCTTGAAAATCGTCATTTTTCCGTTTTTTTTTTAGTTTTAAATTGTTTATACATAACTCGAAAACGATCAACTGAAGAGAAAAATTACGAAAAACCTTTTTGTTTCTAATCCAAAAAATCTAAAATAATATCTGCCCGGGCCGAAAATATTTTTTTTTTATTATAAAAACACGTTATTTTTTAATTATTAATTATAGTCAGGATAAAATTATATCGGGCACATCTTGTTTTTTATAATTTTTAACATACTAAATTACATATCAAATAATTTTTAATCGCTTTCTTTTTGTTTTGTCTAAGAATAGTGTAATAAAATATTCTTTGGCTGCGCTATACACTACTATATTACAATCCTGTTACAGCAATCAGTGAAAACACGTATAATTAGATACCTCACTTAATGAATCACAATTATTCCGTGGTCGTTTATAATTAAAAATTATGTTAAATTGACTATTTAATAATAATTAAATTAAATAGACAGATACTTAGATAATTGTCACCATTGTTACGGTCACAAACCGGTTATTCTTAACTCTTATTAAGTATGGTAAGAGCCCTTCTTCTTCTTCGGGCGACTACGAACTCCCCCACGCTACCTAGATTTTAATGGGTTCAGTTTTATAGTAGGATTAAAAGCGACTACGAACTGCCCCACGCTACTTAGGTATGGTATGTTTAACAGTAAATGGTTGAGTTCAATTAGTTACCACTATAAACATCCTAGATTAACCGATAATAGTATAAAAGGCCCGGTTTCAGGTAAAATTTATGTCAGGCTTTATTATGGGAGTACCGTTTTGTCAGTGTTAATTGCAAAAGACCAACTCTGTCTACCTCGGTGGCTTATCGCTCCGGGTCGGTCTTAACAATGGGCCAGGTCAGATAAATTTAATAATATTTACGACCGCACTAATTGAACTCAACCATTTACTGTTGAACAAACCATACTTAGATAATATTTTTGTGAACATAATATAGTTTTTATTTTACTTTATTGTATTCAAAAAGGAACCCAATTCCCAAAGCATGAGCGAAAATTTTAAATGATTAAATAATGAAACTATAACAGTATAATCGAATAAAGTTTATTTATAAATCTACATTCACTTATATACTTATATACAATAACAAAAACTACAGTTAAACAATAACAATGCTTAATTCTAATGTCTGATTAGTGATTAAAATAAGTAAGAGTGAACACTATATTTTAGATTTTAAAAGTTAGCTGCATAATAATTGCAAACTGACTTAATGAAGTCTAATTTAGTAATGTTTTGATTAACGTAATATTCATTTAGCCTATTTTCAATAAAATCAACTTTTCTTTTTGCCGATTTATCAAGTTTTTTTTCGAATCTATGTGCAGTTCTAATTTTCACATATACTTCTGCTTGAAAATTTAACAAAATGTCTATAAATTTAAATATGTCAGGATGTGATTTATAAAAACATTCGTTAAATTTCGAGTGAAATGATTCACATGCGTTTGTAGTAAATATAAGAAATGATGAATTTGAAGCCCACATGTAAGGTGGAAATGTTGAATCTTCTGTTAAATAATTATCAACTAGGTAATCACAAAATTGCAAAACTCTGTCATCTTCTGGCATAATATTAAAAAGTTCATCAGGAAAAAGTCACCAACATCATTTGCATCTAAATAAGGAATGCCGCAAAACAATTTTAAATATTTTCCAATAAGAGTTTGATTTTTATATTCCGAGGACAAACCTAAATTTTTAATTTTCGGTACCAATTTTATGTTAAATGAAATATTAACAGAAAATAATAATGTCGGGCCACACTAACTTGGCTGCATTTTGAATTGCTATTTCAAAATCAGAAATTATTCGCTTCGGTTTGAAATTTAAATTCAAATCTGTACATATTGTTATTAATGTATCAAAAGTACTTTTATACGATTGCTGTGATTTATTTGGTAACAAACAAAATACTAGAGGAACATAAAAACCATTTTTGTAGACATGTATAGTAAACAACTGACAAAAATATTTAGAACAGTATTGAAAAGTTCCATCTACATACAAAGAATCTACATTACACAAAAAGTAAAGATTTGTGAAACAACTAAAAATTGCGGAATTATTTTTCGTAGATAATTAAAAAGTTTTCATCTGTATTTGTTTTTAAATTTAAGTTCACTAACACTTGTAGAACTTCTTCCTGTGACTTGGGCAATGATGGTGTGGACTCTCGTCTTGCAGCATAGATATTTCTTCGAACGCAAGAAATGTCTTTCGTCGTCAGCGGTAAATTGCTGAAATCTTCCTTCCTAAATTCCTTGTGGACAATCTTTAAAGGTCTTTCACATATATCTTCTACAGCTTTCCTCTTTGTAGAATTACTAAAAATTTTCCGGTCAACGTGGATATCTGGAGCATGATTATGCTCCACCGATGCTTTTTCAAGAATAACGTAATTTTCACCACCTTCCTTTGTGTACACTTTTTGTTGAAACCCTTTTTTGATGTATCGCCATCTAACTTTTCCATCTTTGGAGACATGGGCCTTTGAATATTTATATTCATTAATTATTAATAAAAGTTCTCCCCTTTGACTAAACATAGTCGTTGGATTCGCCATTTAAAAGTTAAACACTAACGGACAAAACCAGAGACTATACCGTAATATCTGCAACTAAAGTGAATAACTGAAAATATTTATATTCTTACTTTCAACTATAATCAAATTTGGAATTTCCGGTCATTAAGACTTAATCCCCAACTTTCTCGGCGATGGGGCAGCAGGTACTTGGAATTAATGGGCCCAGGTAGTTCATGGGGCAGTTAGATAACGCCGTCTTCTTCACATGCCAGTTCAGTGGTTCTACACAGGTGCTCTAATGAGAATAAGTTGAATTCGAAATACATATAAGCACATAGTAGACGCCCTAATCTGTAATTTAATATGAATTTTCTTTATTTAGTTTACATTTTTATTCACTTTTGTGGGTATAAAAGGAACTACTTAGTTCGCTAAATATTATTATCACGGTGAACGACAGGTCGTGAATGCAATTAGAGATTTCCTTGTCGAATATTACACCACTCTGTTCTGCTTTATTTCTTCTTAACAGGCGCAGAGGATAAATAATTCCAATTTAGTTCCTGCCTCATTTTGGCTTACTAGTGCAGCCATTGCTGCTTTTTAGCTCAGAAATTTTTTAATATGAACCGATTTACATGAAATTTTGGAATTAGGCTTATCCTACCCTTAACTTCAAAAGTGATATTGACCCGAACTCCGTTTTCACCCTAGGGGTGGTTGCCACCCCTTTTCGGTGGTGGAAATTTTTTTTTCACAATAACCTCAGATATCGATAGAAGACCTAATTTGAAGCAAAAAATGTTGTATAAAGTTTTTTCAAAAACCCAATATTTTTCAAGTTATTGGCAATTGAAAACTCGGAATTTTCTCACAAATTTCAACAGTTTTTTGCAAATAACTCCAAAAATATGCATTTTAATATAATATTATAATGAACAAAATTGTAGCAGGTAAAAAAATGAACAAATTTGTTTTTTAAAGAGTGCAATATTAAGCGAGATACTGAAGATCAAAGCCGTTTTTTATTTTGTATGAAATTTAATCGATGTATTCAATGCCATCTAGCGGAGAGCGAATAAATTTTATGCATGCTAATGAGAAAGAATTTTATAGTGCTTAAAATAAACTTTAAAATGAGCACTGTTAAAAGTCTTTTGTAAGTAAAATGCTGTAATGAAAAAAAGAGAAACATCTAATGGTTTTTTTTTAAATCAATGGATTTCATAAGTGCCATTTCCACCAAAAATAAAATTAATCGTATTCCGTCTAAGTCTAGAACAGCGATACTCAACCTGCGGCACGCGGGCCGCATGCGGCCCTCTAGCGTTTTTTATGCGGCCCAAAGGCTAACTAAAAGGCCCTGTGATCAAACTATTTGTCAAATTTCACTTGTTTTTTCAAATTATTTGATAGTGTGCCGATGTGTCTGGGGTGAGGCAGACAATTTAATGACTTTAATTTTAAATTATATTGAAATTTTTTAAAACTCTGATTAAAAAGTTAGGTTTTATTAACTTTTAATAATAATAAATTATTAAAGTTAATGAACAAATACTCATTTTAAAAATAATCAATACTTATTTACTACATTGCAACGACCCATTTAGTAATCACAAGAAAAATTCAGGTCCGGATTAACAAAAAAAATTAAAATAATTGTGACCTTGAAACAACACCATATAAAATTATTAAGTATATTAAAATTTTTAAAATTCGTCTGCACATTTGAAAAGAGCACAAAAACTAAATTTAATTGCTCGCTTCAATTTTTTGCGCAGACAATTTAATGACATTAACTTTGAAATTATATCGAAATTTTTGTTTTGAAAGTTCGAGTTCTTAAAAATTTCGACTGAATTTCAAAATTAAAGTCATTAAATTGTCTGCGTAAAAAATAGAAGCTCCATTAAAGCTCTTTTCAAATGTGCAAACGGGTTTTGAAAATTTCAATATACAGGATGTTGTTTCAAGGTCAAAATGGATTTATAATATTGTTTAATCCGGACCTGAATTTTTCTTGTGATTAGTAGTTGGGTGGTTTAGTTCTAAATGGGACATATGTGTACCCAATTTCAAAAAAATATACAAGGTGGTTCTAAAGTTATGGGTCCAGAAAGAAATGAGCAAAATCGATAAAACACCCTGTAACTCGGTTACAGTCGGCGGAGCAATAAATTTAGTCTTTCTAGAACCGCCTCATTCGCCTATTCACCATTCAAGTATTTCCGTTTCCCAATTAAACACCCTGTAAACTACTTTATCTTGATGGCAGCCCACAAGCTGTGGTAATAGCTACTATGTGGCCCAGGAAAGAAAAAGGTTGAGTATCGCTGGTCTAGAATCAACTTTAATATAAAGAGTTTGATGGATTCTAGCAGTTTCGCTACTTTGGAACACATAATTTTTGAAAAAATCACGATTTAAAAAAAATTTCTAATTTAAAAAAAACCACCTTGTTTTCATAATATCTCAAAAAAATGAAAGATAAAAAAGTGTAATAATAAAAAAGTAGGTTTTTTGACAAAATTTTGATTTGTTTGTTTTTCCTATCACACAAAAATTGAGGAAGATACGATTGATTAAAAAGCGCGCGGTAGCGCAACCACAGTCTCTCTCGAGCCCTTTGACCCTTCACCGTTTCAAAATAACAGGTTTTTCACTACATATTATAATAAAAACAGTTGTAGCTCTTTTAATTACCTTCAAAATGGTTTTTTTAAGTTGTGATAGCTTCAAAATTGAAGTAATTATGGCCCAAAAACTAATCGTATTTTTATATGTATCATACATATTTAATGTTTTAATTTAGGGGTAGTTTTAAGGGTTAATGGGCATATGATTTTCCAGCATAGCTGTTTTCGAGAACGTGGAACGATATTTAAATCCTTTTTAGTTTATCAAAAGAATTTTTTTTATACAATTTTTAATCGAGGGGTTGATTTTAAGGGTTGAAAGGGGTTAATAATTAAGATAGAGAACGTAAAATATTATTTACTCTATATTATTATTTAAGTCTTCTTGTTAAACCAAATTAATTTTTTGTAAATTTGTTCTATTTAGGGGTTGTTTTTAATGGTTAAAGGGGGGTTAACAATATGATAATTAAGATAGAGAACGTAAAATATCATTTACTCTATATTTAAATCTTATTATGTCATACTAAATTAATTTTTTGTAAATTTTTTCGATTTAGGGGTTGCTTGCAAGGGTTGTACGGTTTTAAAGGGGATGAAAATAAGTTTAACATGAGGTTATTGTGTTAGCAAACACTTCACAATGTCATTCTTTATTATGAAACACGTTTTCTGACGATAAAATGGCTCAATGGCAATTTTTCCATTAAGGGGTTGTTTTCACCCCTTAAAAAGAAAAAATGGAGTTTGGGTCAATATCACTGTTGAAGTTAAGGGTAAGGTAAGCCTAATTCCAAAATCTCATGTAAATTGGTTCATAGTAAAAAATTTCGGAGGTAAAAACTTATTTTACGCTTCAATGACTGCACTATACGATTTATGGATGGTGCTAGTTGCATCTTTTTAATTATTTTAATAATTACACCGAAAAGATGAAAACATTTGATTCCAGTTCAGTGTTTCTGCACAGGTGCTCTAATGAGAATGAGTTGAATTAGAAATACGTATAAGCACATAGTAGAAGCCGTATTCTGTAATCAAATCTGATTCATCTTTACTTTTAGTTATTTATAAAAGTTCTTCAAAATGATAGCATTCTAAGTCTGGTATATTTTCAAGTATTTTTGGATGGATGTCCTTTCATCCTTTTAAATTTATTCGTCAAAGCTGTCGTTCTATCGTTTAGCTGTTTTTTGAAGTGAAAACATCTTTAGGGACGTTGTGCAGTTTTTGGATGGAGTAAAAACATTGAATTCGCGACCGTCATTGCGACCGTCATCGCGACCGTCATCGCTTCGGCGAAATAAATATTATAAATATGTATGTATAATATATATAAATTGTGTAGAAGTATGGGGAAAAATTATTGGTTTGGCGACCGTCAGCGACCGTCATCGATTCGGCGAAATAAATATTGCACGTATGTATACGTATATTATAATGTATGTGTGTATAAATTTTGTAGAAGTATTTAAATTTAAAATAAATGTACACTCTATTTTGGGATGGGGAAAAAGGATTGATTTCGCGACCGTCATGTCATCGCGACCGTCATCGCTTCGATGAAATAAATTTTGTAAGTATATTATTATCATCTACGTATTATAATAGTAATATTATTGAAGTGAAAACTTCTTTAGGGAGGTTGTGCACTTTTTAGATGGGGAAAAAGTATTGAATTAGCGACCGTTATCGCGACCGTCATTACTTCGACGAAATAATGTTTTGAAATGAAAACTTCTTTAGGGACGTTGTGCACTTTTTAGATGGGGAAAAATTATTAAACTAGCGACCGTCATTGCTTCGACGAAATAAATTTGTGAAGTGAAAACTTTTTTAGGGACGTTTTGCACTTTTTAGATAGGGAAAAAGTATTGTGTTTGCGACCGTCATCACTTTGCCGAACTAAATTTCGTACGTATATATATTATGTACATGTATACATAAATAGCATATAACGTACGAAACGCATATATAATATAGGTATAGCACTTCTTTTTGGATGAGGAAAAAGCATTGAGCTCGTAATTTAGACACTATAAGAAGTTTTCACTTCTGTCGGCACTCCCATGAGTGGTTTTAATTTTTTTTTGTTTTGTTAGTTGAGTTTGCTAATGCTTCTTGTGATGTTTAGATGTATTCTCTCTCTTCTCTCTCTATTCGTATTCCTCCCTCGTCGCTCTTTGTTGCTCGAATAGTTTTCATCTATTATTCGATTAAAATTGAGTAAACTGTGGATTTTTTTTGATGTTTTGTTGTTTTTAAAGCATCTATACAGTAGTTCCTGTGTAGTATCTATCTTAACTGTTTGATATCAATATTATTTATGCATTTTAACTAAGTTGGGAATTTCCGATAAATCTGCCACAAATGAGGTCAACACACTTTATCCGTATTTGTTATATTTGAGTTTGATATTGAAACAATCTGTGGACGATTCATGAGTCACTAAGATTACCGAATCATAGGTATTAGGCATAGAATACTATATTTCATGCACAGAACAAAAATAGTCCACAGTTTTGTACATATACAGGGTGTTTTTGAATAAGCATGACAAACTTTATGGAGGCAATTCTACATAAAAAATTAATGATAGGTTGTTTTATAAACATATGTCCACAAATGCTTCGTTTCCGAAATGCTTCGTGTTGAAATTTTTCCTACAAGCATTTATTTATTGCTCTAAAACCGGCTGAGATACGCGAATGAAATTTGGTGGGTTTTAGGAGGTAGTTATTGTGCATTTTTTGCATACAATTAAGAATCCTGGGAAGAAGAGTGTGCCAACTCAAACAATGGAAATTTTGAGTTAAGATGACTAACCGATAGTTTTCTAACTTACTACTTACTGTAGTTGACTAACTTTCTTTCATTTAGGATGTTGTTTTCTATTTATATCAGTTAAAACAAATATCTTTACTCTGCTATTGGATTTTACATTTTGCTTCAAACATTAAAATGCCTGTCCTGTAAAATTGGAATTTTGAATTGGAACAGTCTTCCTCTCAAGGTGCGTATGTTCACCATTGGCGCTCATAGGGGTAATGACAATTTTTTGAAGAAAACTATAATACGCCACAGAGATATTTCAAATTAAAAATCATTTTTGAATTTCTCGTTTAATTTTGGACAAAAAATCTATTTTCCCTTTTTTTCATATGACGCACTGTTTTATGCAAAAAATAAAACATCTTAACGCTTAATAATAATAGTATTAATAGCAGTAATATCTCGAATACTTTGTAGGTGTTGACATGTTTTATGTTTTGCATAAAAACGGCGCTTCGTATGAAAAAAGGAAAGATAAAATTTTTGTCACAAATTAAACGAGAAATTTAAAAATGATTTTTAATTTGAAATATCAGTGGCGTATTATTATTTCTTAAAAAAATCAGGTCATTACCCGTGTGCGCGCCAATAGTAAATGTAAAATTCTTAATTGCATGTCAAAAAATGCGCAATAACTACCTCTTAAAACCCACCAAATTTCATTTGCGTATCTCAGACGGTTTTAGAGGAATAAATAAATCAACAGTAAGAAAAATTTTAAAACTCCGGATCTCGGAAACTAAGCATTTGAGGACATATACGCTAAACACCATTACTATTTCATACCATTCAGAGACCATCAAGTAGTTGTAACCCCCCCCCCCTTAAGGTCATCCTGGTTACACCTCTGCTTCTTCCAATACAACACCTCTATGTGAATCACCCAATCGAGAAGTTACTAAACTTCGAGGTGCAGTAGAAAAATACCTAAAAGTAGAAAAAAATGAAGAAGATGTTATAGAAGAATCAATATCAGGCTTCTATAACGGGCTTACAATAACCAAACTAGCCAATGAAGGAAGACAGAAGGTAGTTTTAAATTAAACAGTTTTAATGAAAATAGAAATGGACGAGACAAGAAAAATGGATCAATCAAGAAAAAGGTACTTAGTTAGTTGAAGCGAAGAATGATCTTAAAGACACTGGTGCTCAAAATTAGAGAGGACAAACTATGGACTGAAAAAAATGAAGAGCACTAGTTAAGATTTAAACCTAAAGAGCATGCGTCTGTGAATACTAAACTAACATTTTTTTTTCGGGTCGGCTATGTTTCTATGACACATTTATAGCGATAGCATTTTCGATATTTCAAGTGGTATAGATAAAAAAAACTGATATTAATAAAGTAAACAAATTTTAAGACTATGTTTACAAAGTTTGTTGATATTCATATCCTGTCGGAATTTATTGAATTATTAAAAAGGTAGACAGACATAAGGCCTTTCAGTAAATTTTGATCGATTTTCGATTTTACTTCTTAAGACATTATATTCATTATTTTGTTTTTACACGAATTACTAAATTAAAATACTACAACACAAACATGACGATTTCTTCTTCTTCTTCTTTTTGTATAGACATGACTGTCTGTTTTTTCAATGTGCCTCTAGTAAGCTGTCGTTCCATCGTTTTCGTGGTCTTCCCACTGTTAGTATTCCTATTGGGGAACCGTCTCTCGCTGTCCTGACTACCCTATTTGTTGTCATTCGGCTTATATGGTCATTCCATTCTATTCTTCTGTTTCCTACCCAGTTAATGTTATCCACCTTGCATCTTCGTCGTATATATGTACTTCTATCTCTGTCCCATAGACTCTTACCATCGATTTTTCGAAGGGTTTTCATCTCCGCTGTTTCGAGCAATCTTTTTGTCCTCTCTGTGTCGGGTCGTGTTTCTGCCGCGTATGTGATTATTGGTCTGATGACTGTTTTGTAAATTCTGCCTTTCATTTCTTTTCCGATATTTTTATTTCTCCATATTGTGTCATTCAGGCAACCTGCGGCTCTGTTTGCTCTATTCACTTGATCTTCCACTTCTGTTTCAAGTCTTCCGTAGCTAGATAGTGTGATGCCTAGGTATTTAAACTCCATCACTTGTTCTATTATCTGACCTTCCAGCTCCAATTTACATCTTATTGGATCTGCTGTTATAACCATGCATTTTGTCTTTTTTGAGGAAATTAACATGTTAAATTTTCTGGCGATTATGTTGAATTAGTGCAGCATACGTTGTAAATCATCTTCACTTTGAGAGATTAGTATTGCATCGTCCGCATAGTAGATTATTTTAAGTTGTTTTTCTCCCATTTGGTATCCTTTTTTTTCTTACTTTTTTTATTATTTCGTCCATGATCAGGTTGAACAATAAAGGACTCAAGGAATCGCCCTGTCTTATCCCATTTCCGGCTTCAATTGGGTCAGTTAGTTCATCTTCCACTTTTACTTTTATTGTGTTGTTCTGGTAGATGTTTTCTATCGTTTTAATTATTCCCAGAGGTACCTCTCTCGAGTATAACAAGTGGATAACGTCCTTTAATGTGACCCTGTCAAATGCTTTCTTAAGGTCCACGAAACATAAATATGCAGGTTTGTTGTATTCCAACGATTTCTCTTGAACTTGCCTCATTATAAATATAGCGTCAGTGCATGACCTTCCCGACCTAAAACCTTGTTGTTCTTCTGCTAATGTTATAATTTCATTCAATTTGTTTGTTATCACTTTTGTTGTTAATTTTAATGTTGTGTTTAATAAGTTAATCCCTCTGTAATTCTCCGGGTCTGATTTGTCTCCTTTTTTGACGAGAGGTATTAGGATGCTTGATCTATCCATTCTTGTGGTATTCTGTTTTGTTCTATTATTTTTTGTATTTATATTTATATTTACACAATGAAATTATCGATCGAGTTAGCAAATACAAATATTAAGGCACTTTTATAAATGAAGACAACGATAGCTCAGCAGAAATCAAAATAATAATAGAAAAAGCCAGATCCATATTCACTAAAATGAAGAGAGTGTTCTGTGGAAGAGATTTGAGCCTTGAAATGAAACTTCGCCTGATGATATGTTACGTACTTTCTATGCTGTTCTACGGAATGGAGTCATGGACGCTGAAAAAGATTGATACCAAAAAATTAGAGGCATTTGAACTGTGGATGTATCGCAGAATCTTGAGAATATCATGGACGGAGAGAGTCACAAACGTCGAGGTCTTGAGAAGAATGAATAAAGAAAAGGAAGTCATATTTACGATCAAAAAACCGAAAACTGCAATACTTGGGACACAGTACAAGAGGCGAAAGATATGAACTGCTTCTAATAATTATGCAAGGGAAAATAGCAGGAAAAAGGTCCATAGGAAGAAGACGAAACTCCTGGCTAAGGAATCTACGGAAATGGTATAGCTGTAGCAACAACGAATTGTTTCGGTCAGCAGTTCCGAAAATACGTATAGCCCTGATGATTGCCAACCTTCGGAACGAAGATGGCACTTGAAGAAGAAGAAGATGTATCTGATCCTTGTACTGAATTGAGTAGGCAACTTTAAATCCGTATTTACGTACTTGTAACGTTTTAAATACCTAACATCTCCCTAGTACTCGTAGCGGCATGACTTTCGAAAACATCGAATTTGATCATAATAGGGCCCATAAAAAGATATCTTATACTGAATATTTTATTTTTGCACACAATACATATTTAAAATAATATCAGAATTATTAAATAATCTCTCCGCTACTGATAGTAAAATATGTTATAAAATAACTTTAAAATCTTTTTATCTGGTATCATATACAAAGGGATAATTCCGAACGAGTTCTATTAGCTTCTCTACGTCCATCTCGAAACCAAAACCACATCTGAGAATTGAGTCACGCGTCCCACGACACCAGAAAACTGTGTTTCGATGACAAACGTTCGCATGTGTAGACCTGGCACTGTATTCACTGATATAGGATGCGCAGAACTCTCTACGCAACTCGCCGGTGCCAGGTTGTGTCTGGCTTAGGATCAATTTGCGCCGGCACTTAAAGAGGTAAAGAACATCAAAAACAATGTAGTCTAGACATAGTTGTAGATTGTAAACGTTTAAGGTGATATTTTGACTACAAACGTGTATAAATTAAAAAGATGGAAAAATGTATACAAGATTTATTCGAAGATACAGCAAGAAGGCCAACTAAAATAGAGAATCCCTACGGTCCAGAGGTAACAAACGAAGAAGTAACTATGGTCATTAAGCAAACTAAAGATGGGAAATGACCAGGACCTAATAAAGCTATTCAACAACATATAAGACTGGTCATTTACAGCAAAATACTGGCTACTATCAATATTCATTGAACTTACTAAAAAACCCAGGAAGCTAGGAAATGTGAAGTACACGAATTAATTAGTATGATGAGTCATGTACTCCTTACTATCATTCACTCGCGCCTATAAAAAATTAAAACATCCAAAAGAAGTTGAATTTGGATTCAGAGCAGGACCCGGAACAAGGGAAGCACTTCTTAGTTTACAAGTTCTAATACAGAGATCCAAGGATGTCAACTCCGATGTGTATGCATATTTCATTGATTACGAGAAGGCATTTGACAAAGCACCACATGGGAATACCCTAAAAGAACATCAGGACTCAATGGTAAGGATATAAAACTGCTGTAGATGCATCATGCATCTACAAAATACCCTGTGAATGCAACAATTTCTATGTGGGAGAAACTACAAGACCACTACCTAAGTGTCAGGACAAACGAGCATGAAACATACGTCAAAAACAGGGACTTCAATAAATCACAGATATGTAAACATGCCTGGGACAGTGGTAAACACAGAATACAGACATATGTACTCGTAAACACAGAATACAGTGGAAGCATTATTAGTACGGGATCCGAATAGGAGGTCGAAATGTACCCACCTGCTTGCCGGATGAAACATTTTTTCTATTAAATTTCATACATAGACAAACACGACCAGCATGGGTTGCCTATCAAAATCGTTTCATAGCTATCCTTAAGAGCAAGGACACACCAGGCGGCGCGCGTCGAATCGACGTCGAGGCAGCGCAAACCACATGGCGCGGTATAACAGCGGCAGCTATGCTACGATTTAAAGTATTTGTATTTCGTTGTTGCCAAATTTAGTCGCGTGTTGGCTGCTGTACGATAAGATGTCTGAAAGTTATGACGATTTGTCTTTTGTAATAAATACAAGTTTATTTTATCTTAGATTAAAGAAAAAAAGAAACGCAGATATTGGATACATCCGATCATAAAGGAACGAAATTATAAGGGATTTTTTACACATTATATTAACGAAATTAATATAATAAAGGCCCAGAGATGTTTTTTAATTTTACAAGAATGTCTAAATAATCTTTTCAGGAGTTATTAGTGAGTATTAAAAAGCCGTGTTCAAGAAATAACACCGTTATGAGGGAAAGCATATCACCTAAGAAAAACTATTTATAACGCTAAGAGGCATTCCATTCTATGGTACGCCACTGAGCAAATACAGGTGTTAAATTGATTAAAAAAATTATTCAAATTAAAGCCAAAGTACGTATCGACAAAGACGAAAACCAGAATATACAAAACCGTAATAAGAGCAACAGCCACCTACGGATGTGAGACATGGGTGCTAAATAAAACAGAAGAAAAAAAGATATAGAGTTGAGAACGGAACGTGCTATTTTCAGGGGAAAGAATACAGATACAGAAGACGGCTGGCATAGAAGCACCAATCAAGAATTAAGGATGCTTTACAAGGAACCAAGTGTAACAAGATACACAAAGTCATAAAGAATCAGGTGGGCAGGTCATGTCGAGGGGATGGATAAGGGAAGAATACCAAAGATGGTACTGCACAGAAGACCAGTTGGGACTAGGAGATGAGGTAGACGAAGAAAAAGACGGCAAGAAAGTTTCAGGAAGGTGTAGTATCGATGGAAATTACACACTGGAAATAGGAGCTGAAAAATAGGATAAATATAGTGGAGAACCATAGTTCAGCAATTTTTACATAGACATCAAATAAAATTATATATAAATTATTAGCATAAACTGTATTATCTAAAATTGTAAATACAAGGCCTGTAGAGCATAATAAATAAAATAATAAATAAATAAATAAAATAATAAATAATAATAAATAAGGTTTTTTTATTATTTTGTTTGAATATTCATCAATGCGCATATCCCAAATAGCTGGTCTCATCTGAATTTGCATCTGTGTTGCACCACGATACACGCATTTATGATATGCCGTCGAAGTCATAAAACCGATTGGCGGTGGATGGGTTCCAGGATATGTCGCCAGAAAGCCGCTGCATCGAAAACTGTCTAAGAGCGTCTGGTAAGAGCGTCTGGTGTGTGTTACTGCATCAAAGTACCTATAGTAAGGGATGCGTCGCTATCGACATCTCAGCGGGGGTTCAGTCGACGTACGCCGCCCCGTCTGTGTTACCTCTAAGGGTGGGGGCGTAGGGGTTGAAATAAACAATTTAAGCACATTTTTGTGATTTTTTTTAAAGTATGAGACAATAATTTTATTTTTAAATTAAATAAGCATATTAAGCATAATTCAAAGAATATTAAAAAATATTCAAGAATAAATATTAAAAAATAAGCCAAAGGTGGCAAATTTTTAAAGACACCTCAAAAAACAAGGAATTTTGCGGTGGACATTAGAATTTACCATTGGATCATGGTAGACAAAAAATTCAAAAAGAGTTTATTAGCTTTTGAGTTTCTCGAGGTAACGCTGTCAAGTTTCTTTTAGTTTTAATAATCTTTGACTTTTTAGTATCACTCAGGTGAAAATCAACATTATTTATTATTGTTAAACAAAATATAAGCACAAAAAAAAATATATATCGATAGTGTTACCTCAAGGAATGTCTGAAGAAAATATGTACAAAATTTCAGGTGAGTTGCTCAAGTAGTTTTTGAGTTATAATGTCTACAGGCTTTGAAAAAAGCAGTTTTGAGAAAAACGCTTTTAAAGTATTGTCAACTTTTATTTTTAATTTCATTTTTGTCTGTCAAATCGTAAAGTGATGCACACCGGAATATGTTTTTGAATCGCGGGGTAATTTACAAAAGAAAATGAGAACAACTGTTGACCGTTTCTCACTACGCTCAAGCGCCCTGGTGCGAACTTGCTGCAAAGCGAGTCGAAGGTAGGGAGGTCGGGAGATAGTGTTGAATATCCCTATCTTCGACTCGCTTTGCAGCAGGCTTGGGTCAGCACGCCTGAACGTAATGAACAACGGTCAACAGCTGTTCCCATTTTCTTTTGTAAATTACTCCGCGATTTAAAAAGATATTCCAGTGTGCATCATTTTTTCTCAAAACTGCTTTTTTCCAAGGCTGTAGACATTGTAACTCAAAAACTACTTGACCGACCCATCTGGAATTTTGTATATATTTTCTTTAGACATTACTTGAGGTAACGCTGTTGATATATTTTTTGTTTTATGCTTATTTTTTATTTAACAATACTAAATATGTTAATTTTCGCCCTTTTTTGAGCAAAAAAAATTCGTTGTTTTGATTTCTGAGTGATACCAAAAAGTTAAAAATCGTTATAATTAAAAAAACTCGATAGAGTTATCTCGATAAACAAATAAGCTAATAAAATATTTTTGAATTTTTTGTTTACCATGATCCAATGATAAGTTCGGATGTCCACCGCAGAATCCATTTATTTTTCGAGG
Source organism: Diabrotica virgifera virgifera (assembly GCF_917563875.1). Classification (NCBI taxonomy): domain Eukaryota; kingdom Metazoa; phylum Arthropoda; class Insecta; order Coleoptera; family Chrysomelidae; genus Diabrotica; species Diabrotica virgifera. Next base: position 28,822,486 of record NC_065452.1, read on the forward strand.
TGTCTTTAAAAATTTGCCACCGTTGGCTTATTTTTCAATATTTAATAAAAATTTAATAAAAAAATGTTTCATCCGGCAAGCAGATGGCTACATTTCGACCTGCTATTCGAATCTTAGACTATATGCAAAGCCGAACAGATTACAGGTACACATTACTAATCAAAAACATTTATTATGAGAACGCTACATCAACTATACCAGGGGTGGCCAAACTGTGGCCCGCGAGCCACATGTGGCTCTTTGAAGGATTATTTGTGGCTCTCAAGAAATGTCCCTGAATTACTTTTAATGCTATTCAGTTTGGCCTTAGAATACCTAATAAGTAAAATATCATCTGAGCTGACAGGAGATTTGCGAATCGAGGCTATTGCGAATCAATGAAAAAACTACTTATTAATTCATTCAAAGGAAAAATGAAATTACATCTTCTTGAGTCAACACATAATACCCTATAAACATTACTTTTCATGTCCTATCACCTGTATTGTTTCTTTTTTATTGTTTCTTTTTTATTTTATTTCTATTATTTAAATTTAATTAACTGTAATATAACTGTTATATATTTGATTTATATATGCCAGCAGAAAATGTTCTTAAATTGTTCAAAAAGGACTAGAGCTTTGATCAGCAGGCACATCATTGGTGTTGTGCTATGTTGTTCTCTTGTCCCTTTTACAGAGATTTTTTTTCCTATATTGTTATATTTGGTACTTGTACTTCTTTATTTTGTCTCTGTAATAAAGAGTTTATTATTATTATTATTATTGAGGCCACTGCTGGTGATATAGGTGCAGTCGATCATTCTACAAGAGACGTGAGAGAGGTGTTTTCACAACTCGAGGAAGAAACAGGTAGTCTGGGCCTTCGAATAAATGAAGAGAACATGAAATACATCCTAGTAACCAAAAATCTAAGATCACGAGGTAGGCAGAACATAACTATTAATGACCACAACTTCGAAGTAGTAAAAGAGTTTAAATATCTAGGAACGGTAATCACAGATGACAATCATATTATAAAAAGAGGTCTTAGCAAGGATAGCTGCGTGGAATAGATCATTATACTCCCTATCATCATTACTAAGTTCTAAGCGGCTAACAAAACAATATAAATTAAGACTATACAGCCAATTATTCGCCCAATTGTTAAATATGGAAGTGACACTTGGGCTCTACATCAGTGGGAAATCAAATTTTTTTCAGATGCAAATCCACTAATGGATGTTAGCGATCGCATTTTTAATTAACTCTCTGTTTCTTGCAAAATGTATCAGAGATTGATTGTCGTTAATCCCTGTCCATTGCCTTATGTTTCGGAGCCAGGTCATTTTCTTGCGTCCCATTCCTCTCTTGCCTTAAATTTTACCCTCGATTATAAGTTGGATTAACTGGCATTTTTCATTTCGCATTGTGCGACCTTGATACACAGTTTTCCTTTCCTTGATGGTTTCGAAACGTTGGCGTTATTGGTTGATTCTTTTAAGGACATCTACATTTGTGACTTTCGCTGTCCATGGTATCTTTAGGATATGGCAATAAAGCCACATTTCAAAAGCTTTTAATCTGTTTATATCGTTTTGAGTGTCCAGCCCTCTACGCCATATAGCAGCACCGACCATACGTAGCACTTAGTAAACCTTAGTCTGTTGAAGATCGAAATTTGAACAGGTCAGTACCTTTCTGATGCGACCTTTTACTTCCCTGTCCGATGCCCAGTCTTCAAAAAGCCACGTTCCCAGGTATTTAAATTTGCTCACTTTTTCAATGGACTTGGTATTCAGTGTTATGGTGGAGTTTTAAAGTGCCTCCATGTTTCTGGAGATGATCATGAATTTGGACTTTTGGGTATTAATATCTAATCCCATTCTCTTACTGTATTCTCCGATTATAGTGACAAGTTGTTAAAAATCGGCTATGTTTTCACAAATTAAATAAATAAGCTACTGGGAAATAAAATACTGCTGGTATTTGAAAGCAAAGTCCTCAGAATGATATTTGGTCCTCAAAGAGATGAATTGACAGGAGAGTGATACTGAAAACATCGTCAGACATACAAAAGCTAAGATAAGATGGGCAGGCCATGTGGTAGATCAGAGGAAGACAGAGTGTTAGAGACGGTGTTTTTTGAGAGGCGATAGATCAATAGGCCATCCCAGAAAAAGATGGAAGGATGATGAAGAATCGAAGTATCCTGAATTAGTAAAGGCTGTTTGTAGAATTATTTGCATATTTTAAACAACGATGTGAACCATTTTATTTCACTTTAAAATTCGTGAACTCCAAACAGTAAGAGAAAAATTTAATACCTTTTATACACTTTTTAGATAATTGTTTAATTGCGGCTCGTGAAAAATTTTAAATTTTGAAAAATGGCTCGGACTATCAAGGAGCTTGGCCACTCCTGAACTATACGATTACACATCTACAAGAAGACACAGAAAAATTCAGCTTGGGTCGAGAAATAAGACAAGGAGACAATATTTTACCAAAACTGTCCACAGTAGCTCTAGAGTCAATATTTAACCTCTTCTTCTTCTTCTTGTTCTTCTTCTTACTTCTTTTATGTAGGCTTTAAAGCCTGTTTCTTCTTCAATATTAGCCTCCTAAATTGTTGTTTAAGTTATCGTACCATCTTTTTCTTGGTCTGCCAATACTTTTTGGTTCATTTGGTGACTTATCTCGTGCTATTCGTACTATCCTATCCTCTGCCATTCTACTAATGTGTTCGTTCCACTCCTGTTTCCGTTTTGTCACCTATCCATTTATGTCTTCTACATTGCATGATCTTATGTTTTCGCTTCTCTCCCTATCCAACAGACTTTTCCCTGATATTCGTCGGAGTATTTTCATCTCTATTGTTTCTAGTAGTCGTCTCGTTTTAGATGTGTCAGGTCTTGTCTCCACCGTGTATGTCAATATAGGTCTAATTGCTGCTTTATAGATTCTTGCTTTTGTGTCTTGTCTTAGGTGTTTTTTCTTCCAAATTGTGTCAATAAGAGATTCCGCCGCTTTACTTGCTTTTAAACTTTGTTGCCGTACTTCCTCTTCAACATCTCCGTAACTGGTTATATCTCTTCCCAGATATCTAAACCTTGCTTCCTGCTTTATTATTTTCCCATCAATTTCGATTTTACATCGTAGTGAGTATTTAGATGTTGTCATACATTTGATTTTTTCTGCTGATATTATCATATTGTATTTCTTGGCTCTTGTATTGAAGGTGTGTGTTAATCTTTGGAGATCGTCTTCTGTTTCGGCGATTAATGCGGCGTCGTCTGCATAACATAATATTTGGATTTCTTTGTTCCCCATTCTGTAACTATGACCTTTACGTACTGCTTCTATTATTTCGTCCATTATTATATTAAAGAGCAGTGGGCTTAACGAGGCACCTTGTCTGACTCCGCTTTGTACTGGTATAAACTGTGTTAGTTTTCCATTTATCGTTGCCTGTATTCGATTATGGAAGTAGATGTTTTCGATGCTTTTGTATAATATTGATTGGTATGTTTCTTCTATACAGTAGGTGAAAGACGTCTTCGACTTGGATGCGATCGAAAGCCTTTGTCAAGTCTGACTCCGCTTTGTACTGGCATAAACTGTGTTAGTTTTCCATTTATCTTTGCCTGTATTTATCTTTGATGTTTTCGTAGATGACAGTAGATAATATTTAACACTCAATGGCAAGAAATGAGCATCAACATAGATGGAGAAAGATTAAATTATCTAAGGTTTGCAGATGATATTGTATTAAATATTAAATCGCAGACAACTTACAAGATACAGTTTCTATGATACATTCGCTTAAAATTCTATCTGAGAGAGCAGGATTCAAAAATAAACTTTGAAAAAACTAAACTTATGACAAATCTCGTAATGAGTGGAAATATAACTATTGACAATAATACCATACAACAAACAAACACTTACAAATACCTGGGACACGAGATCAAAATAAGCAGAGACAATCAAACACATAAAATACAGAGTCAAATAAATATACTTGACAAGGACATCATTTGTCAAACTAAGCCATATTCTAAAAAGTTCAATTCACATGTGTCTCAAACGAAAGGTTTATAACCAATGTGTTTTACCTGTACAAACTTATGGAGCAGAGACTTTATCATTGACGCAAAAATCCGCGAAAAAACTGAAAGGGGTGATACACACGCGAGTAAGTACGCGAACTTATGGCTCGCGACCTTTTTCGCGCGTGTATCACCCGAAGTACGCGTACTTTAAGTCCGCTGAGTAAGTACGCCGTCGATCTAACAAGTTTGAAATCTTAAAGGGGTGATACACAGGCGAGTAAGTACGCGAACTTATGGCTCGCGACCTTTTTCGCGCGTGTATCACCGCAAGTACGCGTACTTTAAGTCCGCCGAGTAAGTACGCCGTCGATCCAACAAGTTTGAAATCTTACTCGTAACCCGTACGTGTATCACTGCCACGAGCCACGAGCCTCGAGCCATCATGTTATTGCGTTTAAAGTTACACTTATATTTTCACTAATTAAGCAAATTGCCTAGAAATAATTCAATCGGTTATTGTTGAAATGAGACAAGTTACATTTTATAAGTTTTGAGAAAACCGTAAAACAATATTTTAAGCTATACTAAATTATTTTGATTATTTGTTTTTGAATAAACCTAATTATTTATAGGTTGTTTTATCCTCCTTATGAAAATATTACCATCTTATCTATGATATTTTGTTTGTTTATGCCTACCTTGTATTAAATTAAAATAGATCAAAAACAAGTGCTATACTTCATATCATGATTTTGACTGCTTACTACACTTATAAAAAATCAAATTATTCGTCTATTTAACAAAATCTGATCAAGAAAATAATCAAACTCTACTAAAAAACATAAGATTTCAGCAAAATTAGGTACACAGAAAATAAAAAATTTAACCACGAGGACAGTTTCTAAATTTTTTGCTACCGACGGCGACCGCGATCTTTAAAACCGCGTACTTTAAAAGGGGTGATACATACGCGAGTAAGTACGCGAACTTATGGCTCGCGACCTTTTTCGCGCGTGTATCACCGCAAGTACGCGTACTTTAAGTCCGCCGAGTAAGTACGCCGTCGATCCAACAAGTTTGAAATCTTACTCGTAACCCGTACGTGTATCACTGCCACGAGCCACGAGCCTCGAGCCATCATGTTATTGCGTTTAAAGTTACTTTTATATTTTCACTAATTAAGCAAATTGCCTAGAAATAATTCAATCGGTTATTGTTGAAAGGAGACAAGTTACATTTTATAAGTTTTGAGAAAACCGTAAAACACTATTTTAAACTATACTAAATTATTTTGATTATTTGTTTTTGAGTAAACCTAATTATTTATAGGCTGTTTTATCCTCCTGATGAAAATATTACCATCTTATCTATGATATTTTGTTTGTTTATGCCTACCTTGTATTAAATTAAAATAGATAAAAAACAAGTGCTATACTTCACATCATGATTTTGACAGCTTACCACACTTATAAAAAATCAAATTATTCTTCTATTTAACAAAATCTGATCAAGAAAATAATCAAACTCTACTAAAAAACATAAGATTTCAGCAAAATTAGGTACACAGAAAATAAAAAATTTAACCACGAGGACAGTTTCTAAATTTTTTGCTACCGACGGCGACCGCGATCTTTAAAACCGCGTACTTTAAAAGGGGTGATACACACGCGAGTAAGTACGCGAACTTATGGCTCGCGACCTTTTTCGCGCGTGTATCACCGCAAGTACGCGTACTTTAAGTCCGCCGAGTAAGTACGCCGTCGATCCAACAAGTTTGAAATCTTACTCGTAACCCGTACGTGTATAACTGCCACGAGCCACGAGCCTCGAGCCATCATGTTATTGCGTTTAAAGTTACTTTTATATTTTCACTAATTAAGCAAATTGCCTAGAAATAATTCAATCGGTTATTGTTGAAAGGAGACAAGTTACATTTTATAAGTTTTGAGAAAACCGTAAAACACTATTTTAAACTATACTAAATTATTTTGATTATTTGTTTTTGAGTAAACCTAATTATTTATAGGCTGTTTTATCCTCCTGATGAAAATATTACCATCTTATCTATGATATTTTGTTTGTTTATGCCTACCTTGTATTAAATTAAAATAGATCAAAAACAAGTGCTATACTTCATATCATGATTTTGACTGCTTACTACACTTATAAAAAATCAAATTATTCTTCTATTTAACAAAACCTGATCAAAAAAATAATCAAACTCTACTAAAAAACATAAGATTTCAGCAAAATTAGGTACACAGAAAATAAAAAATTTAACCACGAGGACAGTTTCTAAATTTTTTGCTACCGACGGCGACCGCGATCTTTAAAACCGCGTACTTTAAGTCTGCCGTGTATCACCGACGGCGAGCCGAGTAAGTCCGCGATCTTTAAACCCGCGTACTTAAAGATTGCGTGTGTATCACGCGCTTTACTCGTAACCCGTACCGCACCCGTACCGTAACCCGTACGTGTATCACTGCCACGAGCCGCAAGCCTCGAGCCATCATGTTATTGCGTTTAAAGTTACACTTATATTTTCACTAATTAAGCAAATTGCCTAGAAATAATTCAATCGTTTATTGTTGAAAGGAGACAAGTTACATTTTATAAGTTTTGAGAAAACCGTAAAACTATATTTTAAGCTATACATACTGAATTATTTTTGATTATTTGTTTTTGAGTAAACCTAATTATTATTTATAGGCTGTTTTATCCTCCTGATGAAAATATTACCATCTTATCTATGATTTTGTTTGTTTATGCCTACCTTGTATTAAAATAAAATAGATCAAAAACAAGTGCTATACTTCACATCATGGTTTTGACAGCTTACCACACTTATAAAAAATCAAATTGTTTTTCTATTTAACAAAACCTGATCAAAAAAATAATCAAACTCTACTAAAAAACATAAGATTTCAGCAAAATTAGGTACACAGAAAATAAAAAATTTAACCACGAGGACAGTTTCTAAATTTTTTGCTACCGACGGCGACCGTGATCTTTAAAACCGCGTACTATAAGTCTGCCGTATATCACCGACGGCGAGCCGAGTAAGTCAGCGATCTTTAAACCCGCGTACTTAAAGATTGCGTGTGTATCACGCGCTTGAGAGTTTCACAAGCGGCCCAGTGTAGCGAACATCAGAAAGAATTGAGGAAGGCCTATGTCCAGCAGTGGACGTGATTGGCTGATGATGATGACAGTGGAATCATGCATCAAAAATCATGAAGGAAACAGCCTTCATCTTACAGAATGAAGAAAAATAGCAAACTCATTAGCAGAATGCAGCAGAATTTTTAGGAAAATAGAAAGTTTAGCAACAATACATCTCAAAATTGACGAAATAATGGAAAAAGAAAATATATAGAAGAAAGAAGCGATGTAAAGATGTACCTAATAAAAATCTGGTTATGGAAGAAAAGGACAATTCACATTTTCACTGTAGACATTCACAAATATTTCTAGCGCCCAAAGATCGTTTCAATCAAAGTCCAAGATTCTACTCCGTATAATGAGACGACAATTTACTGTCGAAAATTGCCAGAAACATTATCTAAAAAATTTTATCAAATATTTACGTTTAAATATAATAATTCGGTTTCACTGATAACCAAAAACTGTTCAATTTGTAAACAACATAATAATGTATACAGAAATAATTTTGTTAAGCAATTTAAATAAACGCCAACTATTACTAAAAATGCCAAACTAGGTAAAAAACAAATTCACATCGTTTATACAACTCTGCAAGTTGTATGAAAATGACCTTGACAAACAATGAGCAAATAGTGTCAACTTTTTAACAATCTCTTGTCTCGAGTGTGTTAAAATAGAAAGAGTGCGTTTTTAACTAGTTTTTTTTTATATAAACCTCTATAAATAAATTATTATACTAAAATCATAATAAAGATGCACTATGTAGACATAAACAAACCATGGCACGTTGAATGTTACGAGGAGCATTCCCGAATCATGATTTATAATGTATATTCTTTGTAAATCATAATTTGGGATTTACAATGTACAGTTCTCCAAGAAATTAACACACCACCTTAAACATTGGTCATTTTTGATGTCTTGAATTTCCTAAACCTGTTGTCCGATTTAAGTGATTTTTTAACATTATTTATAGCCTTATTCTTTAACAATAGGGCTTTTCATCGATTGTCATTTGTTTCGAGCTTCTGTTATAATATGTTGTATAATCTGTGTATAATATTAATATGCACGGATTATACGACATATGACAGAAGCTCGAAACCAATGACTGTGCTGTAATATTTTTGCTAGACGGCTAAATTGTCATTGTATACAGGGTGTACCAATAAAACTGTGATTTTTTCTCAAAGTTCACGTCACGTTGTAGAATATTCTAGCATTTATATCATCCTCCCATCATTTCAACAGAGCTGAAAGTCATCAAAGCTATACAAAAATTGAAAGAAAACACAGCACAGCTCCTGGATCAGATGGCATACCTTCTGCATTTTTAAAACATGACGCAAAAAATTTGAACTGATTTTAAAACATGACGCAAAAAATTAACTGATACCTAAGTAGGCTAGTAGAACTGATTTGGAAGCAGGTGAAACTACCATAAGACTGAAACGTAGGTATAATCGTACCCATTCACAATAAAGGAGACCAAACAGTTTGTGATAACTACAGAGGTATTACCCTGCTAAACGTGACCTACAAAATATTGCGGTGGCGCCCAAAATCCCGACAGCCAAAATCCCGACCACTACATTTTGAATATTTATTGTTTCCTTTTCAAAGGCAAAACCAAATCATATTATAGAGTATTGAAATTGAAAAATTAATTACTTACTACTTCTTACTAATAAGTACGGGTACTAATAATTATTATTATGTATTTTAAAACAAAAAATAGTAAACACTTTATTTTATAATATAAAAGCTGTACTTACTGAAATGGAAAGTTGTAAATGACATGATAATATCTATTATATGAAAGTAAACTTGAAGTATACATATATTATTGGACTATTTGGCAAAAAAATAGTTTAATTCATATACCCATGTTAGAAATTTTATTTAGAAAATTAGTTCATATTAAATGGTAAATACTTTTGTTTAGTAACAAAAAATAAAAAAAAACAGATCGCCATAAACAAAAAACCAGAAATAAATGTAATTATATGTTAAAAAGGAACTTATCAAACCTGTCGGGATGTTGGGGTAGACCCAAAAGATTGACCTACATTCTTTACGATCGACTGTCGGGATATTGTGAAAGCATAATGTGAAAGCATAAACAGTGTGGGTTTCACAAAGAAAAGTCTACTATCTATCAAATATTGCTTCTAAGACAAGCTTTGGAAAAAAATATGAGTATGGAATTGCAGGGCCGCCGCTATGTGCAAAGTGTGCATCGCACACGGGCGGCCGATTATAGGGGTGGCCAAAAGCAGGACACTGATAATAATACTTTTTTAAAACGAAAATAAATTCAAAAAATTAAATAGTAATGATTCAGATATTTCTATAAACTCTAATATTCCCAACAAATTAAACAAAAATGCCAGAAAATGCTATTTATTATATGAACTGCCCTTTTGCAGCTGTAGTCATAAAGAAGTTCAGGGAATGCTGTTTAATTCAAAGTGGCTAACACATGTAGGTATTAGTGCAAGATTGCTTATATTATATTATTATTGACATAATAATAATGACTTTTTTTGGTACGCGGGATCCAGGTTTAAAAGTAACGTCGAGATCGTAGCAATTATTATTCATATACGCGTTACGGTCTAGTGCACATTTCTTTAAATGTTGAAACGACTAAAGTGTTGGAAGAGGGGCGGCAAATATTAAGTTGCACACGGGCGACCAAGACTTTAGCGGAGGCCCTGTGGAATTGATACCATTTGTTTGTGGATTTTAGATGTGTCTATGATAGTGTAGACAGAAACGCATTATATAAAGCCATGATAGGATTTAATATCCCACTACACTTAGTAAGATTGGTGAAAGCAACCCTCTCAACAGTCGAGAGGGTTGTAAGGTTAGAGTGCAGAATGGACTATCAAGAACTTTCCAGGTACAAACAGGACTTCGAGAGGGAGATAGTCTATTGTGCCTTCTATTCAACAATGCCCTAATGAAATTGACATGATATGCCCTATTACACAATCTGGAATAACAACAAGAGCGACCATTATTAATAAGAGTGTGCAAATACTAGCGTAGGCAGATGACATCGATATCATAGCAAGAAGAAAAGTGGACCTGGTTCAATCATTCACGGCATTGGAAGCAGCAGCAAAAAGAATGGGGCTACAAGTTAATATTAATGAAACTAAGTATATGAAGGTCTCAAATAATAATCAAGTAGCAGAGCCTGAAGATCTAACGGTTGGAACATGTACTTTCAAAGGAGAAAGAAAATTCGTGTATATAGGCTCACAAATCAACCAAAGTAATACAGTAACTGCGGAAATTAACAGACGTACCTATATATCTAGCAAATAGAGAAAATTAAATAAACTTTAAACATTATAAAAGGCACATCAAAAAAACTCTCAACATAATCACAAAAAGAACAAAAAAATTTAAAGCACTCATGGGAGTGCCGACAGAAGTGAAAACTTCTTATAGTATATAAATTACGAGCTCAATGCTTTACCCTATCCAAAAATAAGTGCTATACCTATATTATATACGCAGTGCCGGCGCTAGGGTATAAGGTGCCCGCCTGCAAAACTAGCGCTGCCCCCCCCCCCCCCACACACACACACATACACACAGATACTCGTACAATGTGTTCTAATGGAACAGTGAGGTGAGACCCACATGTCCGAAGATCAAACCGGTCACACTGCGTAACCTGGAGTGGTATGACCCCCCAAGCTAGCTATACCATCACCCCTCCCCATCGCAGTACATAACAAATGAGGAGGCTTTGTACTGAACGTTACCTTGGATGTTCTGGGTAATGGGACATCCTGTGTATTACTTTATGTGGTTATACCACATGATTTTAGGGGTAGCTAGAAGAGCTTTTCTCCCCATTAATGGCTTGATTTTGGACTTGGGTTCTAAAAATGTGTGTTCTAAAAATGACTAAAGTCGGTGTCCCGCTGTCCGCCAATATCCACGGAAAATAAAGTTCGGTTACAGTTTTATTTAAAACCTCAAGATTATGCTTCTGCAGGAATGTGAAACCGTAATTTAATAATAGTTCTGAGTACTTAACAAATATAATTTTATATTAATTGAATACAACACTAGATTCTTTAACTTGCAGAGTACAACTAACTGACAAACTATTCTGCATTATAATCACATGAAATAATACCAAATCTAAAGAGCTCTAAACTAGATTTTTTGTAAAATGTTAAATACTAAATATTATGTTTTAAAATTTTAGATATTATAGGTAAAATTTTAAATATTATGTTTTTATATGGGATTAATACTTAACTTGGTACCTATTAAGGGCCAATTTCTCATATCGAGTTCAACTCCAGTTTAACCTGAACTTCTAGTAAACGTCAGTTTAAAGTCAAAATCGTCTTTCTCAATTCCCGTTCAACCGATGGCAGTTTAAACTTGAACGATGCTTGAACGGTGGAATTCGGCCGTTCAAAGATTTCAGAACTCAGTTCAGATGATTTCATAGACTACGCATGCGTTGTATTAACACGAAACGCTGTCATAATATAAATATATCCTATTTTATTATATTAAGCCTAACGATAAACGATAACATTATTTGTGCTTTTATAATATTTATTTATAATTATTAAAATGACTATTTGACTATAAATACTTAAATTTAACTTTATTCAAAAACAGCATAAAAAAGGTAGTTCAAAATGACGACAGTTTTTTACCTTTTGCCATCTATTGGCATTTCTCGAAAGCTGTAGAACGAGCACTGACATGAACGCGCAATGAGAAATGCATTCCAAACAGAACCGGAGATCACCCGTGAACCCGGTTCAACTGAACCATAGATTAACGCAGGTATGAGAAATCGACCCTAATAGGTACATAATACTTAAACTTAAAATTAGACAGGCGCAGGCGGCAAGAAAACAGTATCACAATCTTGTTTATTTTACTAGAAATCATTCATTTCCTCTCATAGCTGCTGATACAAAACTAATAACTTGCAAGGAATTTGAAGAAAATAAACAAAGCATTCTCATTAAGAGCAAAGTTGTTTGGTTGAAATATGATATCTTTGATTTACCTAATAGTAAGAATTCTATGCGGCATTGCATATTTTTGTATATTTTACATGTGTGATATGCAAAAATAAACGAACACAGATTAGGGTATTATGACGAATTTACACCACATTTAAAAAATGAATTTTTCTATGTAAGTATTTTGCATAACACAAGCAGATAAAAAAGCTCATTCTGGCGCCACCCAAACAGAGACGCCCACCTGCAGTGCATCCTTTGCAGGCCCGTTATCGCCGGCCCTGTTATACGCGTTGCGTACGTTCTATGCTATTGATGTATACATACACATAATATATATACGTACGAAATTTAGTTCGGCAAAGTGATGATGGTCGCAAACTCAATACTTTTTTCCTACCTAAAAAGTGCATAACGTCCTTAAAGAAGTTTTCACTTTAAAAATGTATTTCGTCAAACAATTACGGTAGCGAATTTAATACTTTTTCCCCATCTATAAAGTGCACAACGTCCCTAAAGAAGTTTTCACTTCAAAAATTTATTTCGTCAAAGGAATAACGGTCGCAAATTCAATACTTCTTCCTCATCCAAAAAGTGCACAATATCCCTAAGGAAGTTGTCATTTCAAAAATTTAGTTCGCCGAAGCGATGACGGTCGCTAATTCAACACTTTTTCCCCATCTAAAAAGTGTATAACGCCCCTAAAAAAGTTTTCGCTTCAAAAATTTATTTCGTCGAAGCAATGATGGTCGCGATGACGCATGACGGTCGATAATTCAATACTTTTCTCCATCTAAAAAGGGCACAGCGTCCCTAAAGAAGTTTTCACTTCAAACATTTATTTCGTCGAAGCAATGATGGTCGCTAATTTAATACTTTTCCCATCGAAAAAGTGTAAAACGTCCCTAAAGAAGTTTCCACTTCAAAAATGTATTTCGTATAATTCAACACTTTTTCCCCATCTAAAAAGTGCACAACGTCCCTAAAAAAGTTTTCACTTCAAAAATTTATTTCGTCGAACCAATAACGGTCGCTAATTTAATACTTTTTTCCCATCTAAAAAGTGCACAACGTCCTTAAAGATCTTTTCACTTCAAAAATTTATTTCGCCGAAGCGATGACGGTCGTAGGGTCGCGATGAAGGTCGTAGGCCCGCCGGCAGGGGGGTCAGGGAGGGTCCGCTGACCCCCATGGATACTTACAGCTTAAGATAAAAAAAATCCGTCTCAACAAATTTGGTCAAGATTGAATGAGATTACAGTTTTTATTTACCGATTAATCTTTTTTTTTGTATTATACATATATGATTATTAAAATATAAATTTTTCTTTTTCTTTTATTCATTTCTAGAATAGAACAGCGACTTAAAGATTTTGACCCTCCCTAAATTTTTTTCTGGCGGCGGCGCTGGCCCCCACTAAACTGAATAAATGGGCCGATTAGAAAGATGGTAATACTATAGACATAGACTATATAGACTATAGATGTTAAGATCTTGGTCGGCTACCAATAAAAGACGGATTACTCGACAGATAAAAGAATTCCAGTGAATTGTATTTACGTAAGCGTATACATAAAATCCAGTAAATACTGAAGTGAACACGGAATGAGCTTATCCTGACATGCAATGCAACTTCGGATTAAATCAAACAGGTTTCCATGATCAACGATTCGCAATGTAGGTTAATAACATTTGCATTATCTTCTCAAAAGTGAACGATGATTTTTTTAAACAACTCGATTTGTAAGTCAAGGATGCTTTAGTGTAAAAATCATTCACTAATTACACATTCATTGAAATATAATTTTCATGAGAATTTGTTTCCATTCACAGGATGTTGTTATTGTTACTAGTTATGTTACATAATATCAAGTATATGTAAAGCAGTCATTCGAAAAATCATTTTTCCTTCCGTCGTTTGGAAAAAGTAATTAATTGATTCAACGAAGTCTTGTTTGGCCAAAGAAAAGGTTAAATATCAACAGGAAACGTTGTTTTCTAAACGATTATCAGTGAAAATAAATAATATCGAAATCATTAATATTAGTATTAGCCAAAAAATAGATCCATCCATCTAGCTTTTGTAAAAAGGCATATGACCCGATACCTATAACCAAGCTATGGGAAACAATGAAAGACATCGAAATTCCAGGAATATTAATAAAAGCAATGAAAGCACTCTACAAGAATAACAAAGTAGCTATCAAAACGGGCAATAAAATATGCAGTCCATTTAAGACGACAAAGGGACTACTACAGGACTGTTCCACATCCCCTACCTCCTGGAAAAACGCTGAAACCATGGAAAAGAAAGTGCGAAGGAATGGGTTTACCAGTAAGGAACGAATATCTATATACTTTAAGTTTTGCTGACGACCAAATAGTGATCGTACAACACAAAGATGACCTCAGTATTAGGATAAGAAAACTGAAACAGGAATATTTAAAGAATGAGATGGAAATAAACCTAAAGGAAACTGAATACCTAACAACGGAGAATACAGAAATAAAACATCTGGAAATAGACGAAGGTAAACAAATTAAAGGAACAGACAAGATACGTATTTAGGTTTCAGAATATTAAACAAGGGAACAACTGAAGAAGACATAAAAAATAGACTAGGACGAACAAGATACTGCATACGAAAATTAGATTGCACTGTACCCGGTACTGTGGGATAAGAACATCAGCATAAAAACAAAAAGAAATGTAATACCATGACAATAAGTATCCTCACTTCTTATGGGTGTAAAAATTGGACCATAAATAAGAAAACCAAAGACAAAATAAGATCAACAGAGGTGGAATTCCTAAGGAGAAGCTGCAGAGTAACAAGAGACAATAAATAACATATGGATTAAGAGAAGAATTGGAGTGAGCTCAGATATAATCGACTACATCGAACAAAAGAGATTAACCTGAAACGGACATGCCAGCAGAATAACAGAGTGGAGCCCGATACGAAGAAGGAAGACATGCAGACCCCGAAGAGCCTTCAGAGATGAAGTGGACGAAGCAATGGAGAGAAGAAATTTACAGGAAGGGGACTGGCAAAACATCAATAGGTGGAGAGAACGGTTGAGTAAAGAAATACAGTAAAAACTGGAAATCCTTAGTATAATATTATTAATTGATGAGGATTGACGCTACTACATATACTCGACACTACAATATAGCGGGTGTCCACTTATATTTTTCCCTATTTTAACTGCCTATAACTTCTAAAGGGCTCAAGATAGCAATATGCAGTTTTCGCTGAAATGTTTTATTTTAGTAAAAGTTTTGTCTGAATGGATTGAATTTTTTATATCGCTTTCAAATACGAAAAAAAAAAATGGCGAATTTTCGAAAAAAACGTTGTTGACTTTTTTTTAATGGAATACCCAGTATATTTTTTTGTAAATTGAAAGAAAGGTCATTCACCTATCCAGCGATATAAAGTTTTTCAAAATCGGTTGTCAAATCACTGAGTAATTAATTTTTAAAATGAGAAGTGCAACGTGGATATCACATACCTAAATAACATAACTAATAGACTAAAGCCGCTATAGGTGAAATTTCTTAATCATTTTAGGCACGACGGGACCCTATAACTTAAATAGTAGAATCTAAAAGAAAACGTTTGAACACTGTGCCGTCACTTTTCAGTGGCACATGCGTCGACAGTGGCGCATCAAACTTTCCACTTATGGACGGGATAAATAAATTAAAAGTTACCCTCCCTTACTAACAGAATTAAAATTTTTTTTTTAAGTTCTATGTGATTAACACATAGGATTCAGCGTGATTTTAACCCACCACCCTCTTCCCCCTGCCCCCACCATCAAAAACTTCATTTTTCGTTTTTGTTTTTTTTTTTGGTGAGATGCAATCAATTTTAAAATTTCAAAAAATTCACACGCATAGCTAAGGCTTTTATAAAACATGCCTATTTTTTATAGACCCATAGGTAGAGTGTACAGTGTACATAACCTCAAAAAATTAAAAGAAATTTTTTTTTCAAAAAAGCGTATATCTTTTTTTGAGGAATAGCTGGAGGTCTAATTTTTTCTTAATCTTGTGTGTTTTATCAAACACTATATTTTTAATTTTTTTCAAATTTTTCCGCAAGGCTCCCCACCTTCAAAAATCCGAAAAACTGTTTTTTGGGGGGTTTGGGGGATTTTCCCTATTTTATAGACTTCATAATATATCAAATCAATTTTGTTTTTATAGGTTATATGTAACTTAAAGTAACTGAGTCCTTTAGAATATTTAAAAATCAGAAAAACACGTTCAAACCCCCAAAACCCCCTTAAAAAACAGTTTTTTTGGATTTTTGAAGGTGACCAGCGTTACAGAAAAATCTGAAAAAAATTAGAAATATAGTGTTTGATAAAATACACAAGACTAAGAAAAAATTAGATCTGCAGCTATCCCCAAAAAAAAGTTATAGATAAAAGTTGGCAGATAAAAGTTATTAAAATTTTTTTGAGGTTATTAACTGCATAGAAATATGCATAACCGCATATTTCTATCTTGAGCCGTTTAGAAGTTATAGGCAGTTAAAATGGGGGAAAATATAAGTGGACACCCGGTATAAGCCAAAAATTGTAAGTAGTACGGCATCGTTCTTCTTCTTTTTCTCCATTCTTCTTAATAGGCATTGGGAGATCTAAAAATAGTGTTTTTTAGATCGTCCAAAGCTTCTTTGCTCTATGGGTGATTTGCCTTGAAATATATTTTATTAGCCCTGCTCCGCAAGAATACGATAACATCCTTGAGAGGAATTCTATCAAAAGGTTTTCATTTCTCTGTCTATCAAGTCGTGCAACGCTTTGAAGTCTTCAGAGAAATCTCATCATTGTCTTTAACCAGAATGTATAACACCGTTGTAAAAACAAACTATCTATTTATCTATTCATCTATCTATCTATGTAGCCCATGTTATCCAGTTTAGGATGTAGGTTTCCAATTGTGTCAGTCCTGAGCTAAGTTCACCCATCTGGGACCGGCGTGCCTCTTCAAGTCATCAATCCATCTCATCTGTAGTCTTTCTCTACTACTTTTGTATTCGTATGGTCTCCAGTGTAGTACTTTGTTCCACCTATCGTCTCTGTGTCTGATATTCTGCCCCGCAAATTTCCATTTAGATTCCGATCTAAGATACTGATCTTTCAACTTTGTAATATTTCGGAATTCACGCGTTTCGTTTTTTGTCCTTCAAGTGTATTTGCAAAATCTGTCTTTCCATTGCTGTCTGTGTTTTTATAAGTTTATCCATCTTATTTTTGGTTAGTGTCCAAGTTTGCGCTCCATACGCGATTACTGATAACACACACTGGTTGAAGACTTTAGACTTAAGATTTTGCGCAAATTTCTTATTCTACAGGACGTAGCTTAATTTTCCAAATGCCGTTTTCTCTGCTCGCTTTTATTACTTGTCCCAAATTTATATATTTTCGTACTAGTTCTATTTCACTTCCTCGAATTGTGCGCAGTATCTTTTTCTGTGTTTGTCATCGTCTTTGTTTTGCCTAGATTTATTCTTAAACCTACTGCTTTGCCTGATGCCATATGGTATCACTGGATAGATTCAAGAATTGAAGACTTTTGCCATGATATTTAGGGAATATTATAGTTCTTGAGGGCTAAACTAGGTTTGCCAACGGCAGCCTATGCCACGCGGATTCTTCAGTCTGATTCCGCGTGTTGGTTTCCTTGTTACTGGTTTCTCCTATCACTTCCTCCCCCCAGTAACTAGTACTTGCTCCAAAATAATAATCTTAGTCTAAAAGTGCTACAGGCAACAGCGATCAACAAACTAAACCATATTCAACGGATGGCTTGCCTAAATATAACAGGTGCCATGAAAACAACACCAACTGCTGCAATGGAGTTGCTTAGTGGCATTACCCCTTTAGACATATATGTCAAAAGAGGTGGCGCTGATGACGATGATAAGATTACGCTCAGCGGGTGCAAACCTTGATGTAGGAATGGGACAATTGAGATGTCGTTTCTGGCGAGGTGAGCTGGAGGCACTGCCCCAGCTACATGCGGACCATAGATGCAACTTAATTAAACCTACGTTTGTCTTCGACAAACCCTACAAAATCGAAACAAGACAACATAGGGAGTCAAACGTGGCAAATGCATATTGCATCTACACCGATGGCTCCAAAACGGAAGAAGGCTCAGGATGCGCAATATACTATAGATCACTGAAGCTTGGTATAAAATGGGGTATGGGCAAAAATGCCAGTAGTTCAGACTGAACTGGATGGTATCTCCATAGCCGCAAAAGAGATAATCTGAAAAGGTATAGCCGGCAAAACTATAATAATCTGCACAGACAGCAGACAAGCGCTACTAACCCTGAACAGACCACGTGTCATATCAGGGCTAGTAATGGAGTGTCATGAATCACTAGCCCAAGCTTCGGATGGTAACAACATCACCCAGAGGTGGGATAAAGGACACAACCGAAATAAAGGCAACCGCATTGTTGACCAGCTAGCTAGGAAGGCGGCAGGCCTTCTAAGACAAAAAATAACTTCGAGATAGAACTAAACATCATTAAACAAATAGCAGTAAACAATGGCTATAACGAACAAACAGTTAACAAAATTTTAAACCAAAAACTCCATAAGAAAGCCCTGAAATTAGTGTATCCACCACCACAGAAAGAACCCAGTACCTTCTGCTCTCTAACATATACTGGCAAGATAACAACAAAAATAGCCAGATACATAAAAAAGAAAGGAATAACACCAGCTTTCAGAACTAACAACAACTTAAGTAAATATATTAATAACAATAAAAGCCGAAAGAGAAAGCAACTACAGAGTGGTGTGTACAAACTAACTTGTGGTGACTGTCCGAAAACTTACATCGGTCAAACTGGCAGAACCTTTGACAAACGGATAGCAGAACACAAAAGGGCTTTCAACAATAGAAAAACAGACACTTCTACATACGCACTTCACCTTCTAGATCATAGTCATTCTTTTAATGAACAGTTTCAAACTCTGCACATTCAAAATAAAGGCCTTAAGCTATCTTTATTAGAATCTATGGAAATTAATAAATTGAAAAATACAGATATAATTCTGAATGACCAACTCGAGACAAACAGCTCCCCACTCCTCAACCTCTTCAGTTAAAGACTTTAAATAGGCAAACCATTGTAAACTAAATCACTTGAGAAAGGCACTCTGCCGAAACAGCTGTAGTCACTTAGTTGTAATAAATTTTGTGGAAGTATAGAAAACAAACGTTTTCAGTGTTTTATTGTTAGATAATTAGATTAAACTATAAATAAAATATTATTCTGGTTAAAAAAGGTATCTATTATTAGTAATATTGTATATTATATTGTATTAATAATTTATTGTCACAAGAAATTTACACGCGTAATATGATTAAATTTAAATTAAATTAAACTATAATTATATATTATAGTACCCGATTCTTTAATATATCGGAAAAATCCCATTCAATTTGGAGCTGTTTCCAAATAAATGTTTTCTTTATTTGTAAAATCCTGTGTTATTCTGAGAAAAAATCAAACGTACCTGAAAAAACTGCATTTTTGCTTAATTATTATTAAAACAGGTATTTCCTTTCGATGTTTAATTATGTGTAACCTTTAAATATTTTATTATAATTTATTCAAGTGAAGAATAATAAAAATGTAATTCACTATGTATATCTTTTTATCAGATCATCGATCTATAAAACGGTAACAGTCGAAAGAAGTAGAAACGTGTTTATTCGAGGAAACAGAATTTTGACAAAAAAAATTTCGTATTTTTTTATTATAAAAAGTTTATAATTTTTCAGAGGATTTTTGTTTTATTTAAAAAAATATATATTGAATTCTAAACAGGCAGATAACAATAAAGGAAGTAAAAATAGTCAATTTATTCTCAAACTAAATATCTCATCACAAGAAAAGAAGAAGTGAACATTGAAGTAAGCGGAACGAAACCAAAATATTGAAAAGGACCACAAAAAGCCAAATGGGGGATAATAAAAGATAATAAAGAAGGTTTATTCAGGGCAAAAATAATTAAAAAATGAGCTGGAATATGAGAAGAAGTCATAATAGAATTTGCAGGAAGATAGCCAGTGTTATTAAAGATACTACAATGGAAATACGGTATCCGCCAAAATAAACAGTACCGAAATTAAGAGCGCTGTGAAATTGCGCACGCAAGTTGCATTTATCTTCTTTTGGTATACTTATCATTAGTTGTCAACTTGACATTACGTTACGGTTAAAATCTTTTTCAATAAAAATATGGTTCTTTCTACCGAAGAAAAATTTTTTTAGCAGAACATTATTTTCGCTCATACGGAGTTACAAAATCGCTCAAAACAAGTGTCAGAAATATATGATCAACATTTTAACAAAGCGTTCCCTAGTAAATCTGTAGAGCTATTCCAGGTCAAATCAACACATATAGTGGATGATTAGATGAAGAAAAATACAAAATTTTAAATTTTTATCTCAAGCCGTTTCCGAAATATGGTTATGTAAAGTTGTCCAAAAAAATCCAAAACATCGCGATCATACTTTGTTGGAATGGTTGTAGAAGCTGTCCTAATTGAGCTAGAATGCTGGGAGAGGTGTCATTTTGCAGCAGTTTTAAAGCTCTTTGCAGTGATAATATACAGCATGATGTTACGACAAACAAATTTTTCTCAAACAAAAAAAAATATATTTTGATTAGGTTTTTTTCCAAAAAGTACATAATTTAAAATTTTCATAATATTCCTACAAATACGTTGTTAATAACATATAAAAATTTTATCATGGGATGGTGATAAAAAAAAAATCCCGAAACAGGTCGATTTTTATTTTTAAATTGTAATTTTTTGGCCTATAATATCATACTAGTGACGTCATCCATCTAGGCGTGATGACGTAATCGATGATTTTTTTAAATGAGACTAGGTGTCGTGTGCTAGCTCATTTGAAAGGTTATTCAATTATCTATTCAGTAATTAATAAACAATAATATAATTATTTATACAGGGTGGCAAAATGAAGTTTTTTTTTAAATTAAACTAATTGACAAAAAAAAGAAGGTATGTAATTTATTTAATTTAAAATAGATATTACTGTGGCCAGAAACAGATAAATTACATACATTCTTCTTTTTTGTCAATTAATTTAATTAAAAAAACTTTTTTGCCACCCTGTATAAATATTTATGTTATTGTTTATATTACTGAACAGATAATTAAATAACCTTTCAAATGAGCTAACACACGACCTATACTCTCATTTAAAAAATCATCGATTACGTCATCACGCCCAGATGGATGACGTCACTAGTATGATATATATATGCCAAAAAATAAATAAAAATCGACTTGTTTTGGGATTTTTCCTTAAAGTCGCCAGCTTGCGATATTACGAATTTATTCCTTTCATTTGCACCATACTATAGGTGTAATTTTTTTTTTATGTTGAACCCATCACCGTCCCATGATAAAAGTTTTATATGTTATTAACAACAGTATTATCTATTTATAGGAATATTATGAAAATTTTAAATTATGTACTTTTTGGAAAAAAACCTAATCAAAATATATTTTTTTTGTCTGAAAAAAACTTGTTTATCATAACATCATGCTGTATATATCACTGTAAAGAGCTTTAAAACTGCTGCAAAATGACACCTCTCCCAGCATTCTAGCTCAATTAGGACAGCTTCTACAACCCTTCCAATAAAGTATGGTTGCGGTGTTTTGGATTTTTTTGGAAAATTTTACATAACCATATTTCGGAAACAGCTTGAGATAAAAATTTAAAATTTTGTATTTTTGTTTCCCTTATTAGCCACTATGAGCATTCGCATTCCAAATTCTAACCAAATACGAAGAGGGGTGGAAATTAGGTGTGTTGAGGTAATTTGGAATGACCCTGTAATGCTAGCGGTTTTTGAGAAATTTCGTCGCATTGGTAGTATTTATGTCAACGTAAAGACTCTTCAGGTCGTCGAAGAACAGTTTGTAAAAATGCTAATGAAGGGCGCGTGTTTAACCAAATCATCCACTCTCCGCAATGTACATTAGGGTGGTGCGAAAAAAGTCAAGTTGATAATCCAGTATCGCTATAGTGCGGAAAAGTTGCGATTGGTAATTACAAGAAAAACAAAACAATAATTATTCAAATCGGAATTTATCTTCCGATCCCGCAACGGGCCTAAACATTATGAAAAAATGAAATTTTACCTTTTTTTCGGAAATTTTTATTTATTCTCCATGTACATTTTATTTATCGCTATAGTAAAATTTATTTACAGTTTGCATGGTTGAGTAATAAAAACAATAGTTTTACGCACTACGAATATCTTCCGATCCCGCAAGGTCAATCAAATTCTATAAAAATTTGAAATTGTTGATGATTTTGATAATTTAAAAAACATTTATTTATCTCATTTTTCTGTTACATTGTGAAGCTCTTCGCTTGTTTATATATTGTATAATAATATTTAAACGACCCAGAACTCACAACAAGAAGGTGGTTGCACTTTTTACTCCACCCACCCCCTTCTCTCCATACAACCAATGAGTGTGTGGTTTTTACATTATTTACATAGTACATTTCTTTTTCATTTGTTTGTATCCAGCTTTTAAACGTCAACTTTGAATTTTGATTTGGTGGTAAAATCTGGCAGCATGGACCTTGATTTAAGTGTTGCCTTGATGAATCCATCTCTTGATTGGGTCCCACATACATTAGCATTAGACGATACTTCCGTGACCAACTCTACGTACTGCTAGACAGCTTGCGTATGACAGGGATGGTTTTGTACATTCCAGTCTGGCGTGTTGCCTGATATAATGTAGGAACTTATATCTTCATTTGAAACGCTTTGAAGAACTGGTGGAGAAGATAGTTTTGCAACATTCCAATCTAATATTTCAGTGTAGTCCTGTGCTTCTAAATTTAAAGTAGGAGGGATGATATATTTAATACGTTTGCTCTTGGCTTTAGTCTATCCGGCTTTTAACACTCTCCTTAGCCTTAGCTCTCTAATGTGTTTCCTTTCTCCCTACTACTTGAAATTTTGAAGCACGGGACTAAACTGAAATAATAGACTGGAATATAATGTAGCAAAACTATTGCAGACTGTTGCAAAACTATCTTCTCCACCACTTCTTCGAAGTGTCAAATGAAGATATAAGTTCTTGCATTACATCGGGCGACATACCAGACTAGAATGTACAAAACTATCCCTGACATACGCAAGCTGATGAGAGCTGCCTAAAGTTGGTCACGGAAGCATCGTCTAATGCAGGGGAGGCCAACCCGTCGATCGCGACCCCTAGGTCAGTCGATCGATGGCAAGAAAAAATTATCTACCTACCTATCTATTCCCGTCCTAAATATTACAAAAATTCCTAGTCAGTATATCCCAGAGAATTAGAAAGGCAGACAGTAGATCTCGAGTCCGATTATGTTGGTCACCCCTGGTCTAATGTATGTGTGCCCTCAATCAAGAGATGGATTCATAAGGGCAACACTTAAATCAGGGTCCATGCTGCCAGATTCTACCACCAAATCACAATACAAAGTTGACGTTTAAAAGCTGCATACAAGCATGAAAAATGTAAAAATCACACTCATTGGTTGGTTGGAGAGAAGGGTGTGTATGGAGCTAGAAGTGCAACCACCTCCTCGTTGTGAGTTCTGGGTTGTTTAAGTATTGTCATACAATATATAAACAAGCGAAAAACTTCACAATGTAGGAGAAAAATGAGATAACTAAATGTTTTTTAATTTATCAAAATCATCGAAAATTTCAAATATTTATAGATTTTGATTGACCTTGCGGGATATCGGAAGATATTCGTTAGATGCGTAAAACTGTTGTTTTTATTACTTAACCATGCAAACTGTAAATAAATTTTACTATAGCGATAAATAAAACGTACATGGAGGATAAATAAAAATTTCCGAAGAAAAGGTAAAATTTCATTTTTTTTCATAACCTTTAGGCCCGTTGCGGGATCGGAAGATAAAGTCCGATTTTAATAATTTTTGTTTTGTTTTTCTTGTAAAATACCAATCGCAACTTTTCCGCACTATAGCGATACGCGATTATCAACTTGACTTTTTTCGCACCACCCTAATATACTATTGTGTTTTCAATTTATCAATCAAAGGCAAAATGAAAATTAAATTAAAATTTTTTTAAATAACGAGGGCACATAAATTTAATACACCCTGTATATTGATCTGTAAATATTTATTAGAATTTAGTTTGGATGTAAGTGGATTTCTTTTTTAATGAGCTTTCCGATGAACCATTAAAGACTTTTGTGAATAATTAAAGTGAAAAGGACGATGTATTTAGATTTAAAATGGAAAAAGATTGTTTATTACGGGAACTATAGAATCCACAGGTAGAGGTAATTATCATTTTCTAGAAAAATGGTTTAAAAGAAAGTTTGGAATTTTAATATCTTTGTTTCAAACCCGAGTAAATATTGTAGGGTTCCCCGAAAGTAATTAGGATGGTCGGAATAATTTTGAAAATGACTGTTTGTTTGTCGAATGGAAAAGAGAAATGTTTATGATTGTTGTCAAGTTGGAAGGGGAAAAGTGGTTTGAATGTTGAGTGAGTTTGAAAAAGAAGTTATTATGTTTTTGGCATCGCTGAGGAGCAGTTCTACGTTTTCGTGGATAAGTAGTTAGCAAGTACCAGTGGTTGTTTGATAGTGGAGAATAGTGCTGAAAAGTGGAACGAGAGACAGATCAAATTGAGACGAAATACCTCTTTGGTTATGTATTATTGTGAGAAGGAGAGCAGAGAATTTTTGGAGTTTGTGTGAATCGAGTACTGGTCAAAAGAGGCTTTGGCTCGTTGGAGAATTGGTGCTGGTATGCTGATAGTTTTGAAGCTGGAGAACGGAGAGGGCTTTGATGAGTAGCCTTTAACATAGTCAACGAGGGAGAGCTGTTTTTGGGTCACGAGAAGACATCAGAGTGAGTGAAGAAAAAGGTCAGTCAACTTATGTGAAAGATATTTTTATGTTCGGAAACTAAAATTTTGAGTAAAATGCATATGAATTAAAATTCCAATATTTCTAAAAGTAAATAGGAAGTATAGCTAATCTTGCGAATACATAAATTTGTTTTGTTTAGTTTGTTTTACCAAAGTCATCGGGAACAAACCGATAAATTGTTTTTTTTTACTATAATAAATTTAAGTGGTAAAAATTTCATTCGGACATCTGTGTCCACAGGTTTTAGGTTTGATAGATTTTTAGGGTATTGATTTTGATAAATAAAAGACAATTCTGTATGTTTATTTTATATTTTGCTTTATTTCTTTTTCTTATTTTATCCCGATTAGGATCAACTAAGAGATACTGAAACCACGAGAGAAGATAAGTATAACGTAAGATAATTTAGACATTTTCTTGATATTATAAAAAGGCACCCTGAGATTTTTTATTCATTTTGTATGTATGATTTGCGACAATTAAATAATTAATCAAATAAATAATAATTAATATAAAATTAATAAGAAGCAGATCATAACAGTACATTGTACGAACAGCATGTAAAGTGAATACAGAAGAGCGTCGATAATCCGAACCCTGGTAATCCGAACGAACGCTAATCCGAACGCAAAAAAAATTAAAATATATGACAATATGGGCAAAATATGACTGCGGATTTTTGTTTTGTTTATGCAGAAATACATACAATATATTTGTTTATTATGCAGGTGTTTTATTCCTTGTAACTAAAACGTATGTACGTACTATGTTTATGAGCTTTGTATGTATTTTGAACATATGTTCGATAATCCGAACAATTCAATTAGTTCGGATTATCGACGCTCTACTGTATAAGTGAAATATCTACACGTCGAATGTTCAAATATATTGGAGGCTTTCCATACCGAATTCAAATGAGACAAGGACTAAATGTTGCGGAAAAACGAAAGAAAAATTTACTATGGACGCATGCGGAGCTTAGTGTATGAAGATCCCGATTTTTTAAGGTTTTCTGACGAAAGTCACATTCACCTCAACGGGTACATCAACCGACAAACATATCGATTCCTTGGGTTTGAACGTCCTGATGTTGTTGCAGAAAAGCCTTTCCACAGTGGCCGAGTAACTATTTGGGTTGCTGTGTCTGGTCATGGGATAATTGGTCCTTTAAAGCAAGAAACCCATTATGAACGCCCGGCACGGCACCGCCCGGCACGGCACAGCACAGGCCGGCACGTCCAAAAACCCATTTGTAACGGCCGGCACGGCACGGCACCGGAAAAATGATCATATATTTTAAAAACTATCGTAAAATAAAAGTTTTTAAAAGACATAAACTACACAATTTTAATGAATATGCATCATGTTAAAAAAACGAATTCATGGTTAAAAGATAATGTACGTACCTGTCCATTGATCAAAATTTTCGGATATTTGTACCCATGTATTGTCCTTTTTCTTACTATCATGATAACTTGAGTCCGATGCATCATACAAAATAGGGTATTTTCTGACACTCTCAATGAAAAGTTCTTCCATATTATTTTATTTCAAAACAAACAACGCGCTTTCAATTAAAAAATCAACAATATATCTGCTTATTACCAACAATTATGACGCACTGGCGCCGACTGGCCGTTCAGGCCGTTCGACTTCAACGGATTTTATTCTCCTCGGAGAATTTTGGCCGTTCCGTTTGCGTGCTGGCCTGTGCCGGGCCGAGCCGGCCGCTCATAATGGGTTACGTTGCATTTAAAACTATACAAATGAATTTGGACTGTCCTGTGCCGGGCCGGGCTGTGCCGTGCCGGCCGTTCATAATGGGTTTCTTGCTTTATGTTGAAGACGACAATGAGCAGCCAGTTATTGTCAATAAAGATCGGTACAGACATAACATTGTGACACCTTTTGTTACATACTTACTACACTTACCGGCAGAGAAAACGGGCACCCCAAAAAATGGGTCATTTTTAATGTCTTGTATTTCCTAAACCTGATGTCCGATTTAAGCAATCTTGTTAATATGTTATAGCCTTATTCTTTATCAATATCGCTGTAATAGTATTGTTGCTACACAGGTACATTGTCATTGTATACAGGGTGTACGAATCAAACTGTGTTTTTTTCTCAAACTTTGGAACACCCTGTGGAATGTTCTAGCTTTTATAAAATACTGAAATTATAACCAAACTATAGCCTCAGGTTTTCTTAACATTCTGTTTTTTGATTCATTCGCTTATGTTGGATAATAAAAAAGTTAAGCACTTTAACAACTACCCCTGTTTTTCGTTAATACAGGGTGTTTTTAAATAAGTACGGCAAACTTTAAGGGGTAATTCTGCATGATAAAATAATGACAGTTTGCTTTATAAACGTATGCCCGCAAATGCTTCGTTTCCGAGATAGGGGGTGTTGAAATTGTTGTTACAAACTGACGATTTATTTATTTCTCTAAAACGGTTTGTGATATGCAAATGAAATTTGGTAGATTTTAAGAGGTAGTTATTGCGCATTTTTTGGCATACAATTAAGAATTTTATATTCACCATTGACGTGCATACGAGTATAAATATTTTAGATATATCCCGTATGCACGCCAATGGTGAATATAAAATTCTCAATTGTATGCCAAAAATGCGCAATAACTAGCTCTTAAAATCTACCACATTTCATTTGCATATCGCAAACCGTTTTAGAGCAATAAATAAATCGTCAGTTTGTAAGAAAAATTTCAACACCCCCTATCTCAGAAACGAAGTATTTGCGGGCATAAATTTATAAAGCAAACTGTCATTATTTTATCATGCAGAACCCCTTAAAGCTTGCCGTACTTATTGAAAGACACCCTGTATTGACGAAAAACAGGGGTAGTTGTTAAAGTGCCTAACTTTTTTATTATCCAACATAAGCGAATGAATAAAAAACAAAATGTTAAGAAAATCTGTGGCTATAGTTGGGTTTTAGTTTTAGTATTTTATAAAAGCTAGAACATTCCACAGGGTGTTCCAAAGTTTGAGAAAAAAACACAGTTTGATTCGTACACCCTGTAAACAATGACAATGTACCTGTCTAGCAACAATATTATTACAGCGATATTGATAAAGAATAAGGCTATAACATATTAAAAAAATTACTTAAATCGGACATCAGGTTTAGGAAATACAAGACATTAAAAATGACCCATTTTTTGGGGTGCCCGTTTTCTCTGCCGGTGAGTGTATATTTTATGTATGAAAATTGTAAGAATCATTAATAATAGTAGAGGCATTAAGCAAAAAGTGATTCCTCAAATTAATTTTTCCACGAATTTTTTGTACGAATTTGACAACTACATAATTTAAAAAATAGTATTTACATACTCTAAATTCACAATCAACATGCAGTAGAAATAAACAAACCAAGACACATTAAATGTTACTAGGAACACTCCCAAATCATAATTTACCACAATATATGTGCATTGTTAATCCCAAATTATGATATATAAAGTTTATACACTGTAAATTATAATTGATGGATTCGACCGTTACTTGATGGAAGTCCATTTTATCTAACAATAAAACACTGAAAACGTTAGTTTTCTATACTTCCACAGAATTTATTACAACTAAGTGACTACAGCTGTTTCGGCAGAGTGCCTCAACGGCAGAGTAATCAAAAAAATTACCCAACCTTTTCGGCAGAGTAATCAAAAAAATTTAGAGTATTTAGGTGTAGAATGTGAAGTAGCGTTAAACAAAACTGCCAAGAACATAGAAAAAAGCATCATTGCAAAATCTATTACCGATGTATGTAGTGAAACTAATAATCCCTGTTACAAAGAAAACCAAATAGCCGTTTCAATTAAAAATAAATCAATAAAACATGACATAATATTTACAAAAGCAGACAAAGGTAACACTACTATTACTATCGATAAAAGAGACTATCATAACAAAACAATAGAATTTTTAAATAACCAAAATAGTATAATACTAAACAAAGACCCCTCAGATAAATACCGAAAACAAATTAAACTAGCAATTGAAAATATTCAAAATCAATACTAAATCCAACAGAACAGAAATACCTTAATATTATGAACCCACAACCTCCTAAATTATACTCTTTTATTAAACTACACAAACCTGACCACCCAATAAGGCCTGTAGTTTCTTTTTATACAGCTCCGGTATATAAACTTTCAAAAAAACTGTCAGATATTATTACAGAATACACTAAATTTTCACCTAAATTCACCGTAAAAAATACACTAGAACTAGTTAATAAAATACAACATTTTCAATTGCCCAACAACTCCAGACTAATTTCATTTGACGTAAAAAATCTTTTTCCACCTACCTCTACCGAAAGTATACTTTTCCGGACCTGATTGTAGGGAGCAAAGTTGTACTTTTCCTCCCTAGGGAGGAAAATATTTTTCCTCCCTAGGGAGGAAAAGTAAAAGTGACGTCATGGTATTCCATTCATGAAATGTAACTTATTGACGCCCTGTACAATATCTATTTTCTATTACGTAAGTTTCTATACATTTTAACGTTTATTTATAAAACACTCTGTATGTTGCAGAATGGTAAAAAACAGTAAATTGTTATTTTGATTTAACAATGTTTACATTATTAATTTGACTTATATTTGACAGTTGACAGTTATATTGTACGTACTTGTTAGTTTTAGTTCTAATAAATTTTGTTGGTTAGTTACATAAATAAATTAAGTAAAAATGAAAACATGACTTGTTACTTGAGGAAGGTGGAAAAACCATATGTATAACATGGGAGTAAAGTGCCTTTTCCTCCCTTGAATGATTACTGCCCTCCGCTACGCGTCGGGCAGTAAACTTCATTCTCGGGAGGAAAAGTAGCCCTTTCCTCCCTTGTTATACAAATAGCTATTTCCTAGTGTTCCTCCTACAGAAACTTTTGTCTTAGTTAAAAATCTTTTATACCATAAGAGTACAAATCCGATCATTGCATCTGAAATTTTACACCTTCTTGAAATTTGCATAAATCAAGACTATTTTGAATTCAATAATCAAATATACACAAACAACAGTGCAGGACTTATTATGGGTAATCCTCTAAGCCCATTGCTATCAGATATATTTAAGAACCAACTTGAAACAAAAATTTCTAAACATCCCGTATTTAAACAGTTCTTATATTGGGTGAGATACGTGGATGATATACTAGTATGCTTTACAGGAACTAACAGACAACTTGACCAATTTCTATCATACATTAATTCACTTCATTGTAATATTGAGTTTACAATAGAAACAGAACAGAATAATTCCATAAACTTTCTAGATGTAACGATTACCAGACTACACAACAAACATGAGTTCTCCGTATATCATAAACCTACCCATACTGACACAACTATACACAATTCATCATCCCATCCTACACAACACAAATTAGCAGCCTACCATTGCATGATACATAGACTGACAGAAATTCCCATGACAAAAAATAACTTCGAGATAGAACTAAACATCATTAAACAAATAGCAGTAAACAGTGGCTATAACGAACAAACAGTTAATCAAATTTTAAAGCAAAAACTGAATAAGAAAGCCCTGAAATTAGTGTATCCACCACCACAGAAAGAACCCAGTACCTTCTGCTCTCTCACATATACTGGCAAGATAACAACAAAAATAGCCAGAGACATAAAAAAGAAAGGAATAACACCAGCTTTCAGAACTAACAACAACTTAAGCAAATATATTAAGAACAATAAAAGCCGAAAGAGAAAGCAACTACAGAGTGGTGTGTACAAACTAACGTGTGGTGAGTTTCCGAAAACTTACATCGGTCAAACTGGCAGAACCTTTGACAAATGGATAGCAGAACACAAAAGGGCTTTCAACAATAGAAATAGAAAAACAGACACTTCTACATACGCACTTCACCTTCTAGATCATAATCATTCTTTCAATGAAGAGTTTCAAATTCTACATATTCAAAATAAAGGCCTTAAGCTATCTTTTTTAGAATCTATGGAAATTAATAAATTGAAAAATACGGATATAATTCTGAATAACCAACTCGAGACAAACAGCTCCCCACTCCTCAACCTCTTCAGTTAAAGACTTAAAAAGGCAAACACATTGTAAACTATATCACTTGAGAAAGGCACTCTGCCAAAACAGCTGTAGGCACTTAGTTGTAATAAATTCTGTGGAAGTATAGAAAACTAACGTTTTCAGTGTTTTATTGTTAGAGTTTAAATTATAATTCGGTAGTGCTCCTTGTAACATTTAACGTGTCCTGGTTTGTTTATTTCTACTGCATCTTGATTGTGAATTTAGTTTAGTGCTACTGGTACCGCCCTGAACACTAAAATATAATACCTACTCGATTTGTATAATAGTTTGTTTTTTACTCAAAGCGCAATAAGATAAAATGAATACATACTTCTACATCTCGTACTGTGTTGATTATCGATGAAGTTGCATAATAGTATTTTGCGGTAAACATACCTATATATACTTTTATTACTGAATACAATAAATCGTGAAATGTTTTATTGTTAATCCATAAAAATACATATTTTATATAATCGTCACAAAAAGTATCGAATAAGTGAATTGTGACAAAAAATATTTTGTACCTATTTGCTTTTAAAACTTTTTAGCAGAAAGAGCTCAAGAACGTTTCTCAGGAATAAAGATTAGTTTATTTTTGATTAAAATCAAATTACTAAATGTTAATAGGAAAATAATTATAGACGAGGGCGCATCTGTAAAAATATTAGTATGTACATAATTTGGATGTTGAAAGGTGACTCAAATTTTTTTGTAGAAATTGCTTCAAAATAACTCATAATAATATCTGAGTTATCCTCCCACTCAAAAAGGTCCGGAGCATTGTTTAAATAATCAAAATGTCAAAAAATGAAGGAAAAATTCGATTTTTTTCTTCGTTTTTTGATTATAACTTTAAAAGTATTAATTTCTGAGAAAAGTTCACTGACATAAAAGTTATGTAATTAAATTTCCTACAATATAGGATTAGTTAAAAATTTTAAAAATTGTCAGCCTTGTTGCAAAATAGCAATAATTGCGAAAAAACCACAAAAAACAAGTATTCGCGTTTTACGTTTTTCAACCATTTATGCTACACTTAGGACCTTCATATTTCACCCAAAAAAAAATTTATGATATAATAATTATATATGATATAATAAAAAAAACTTTATGATATAATAAAACAATACTGCAAATTTCATTAAGATTGGTTAATACATTTTGCAAAATAAATTTTGCAATCCAGCTTTCGAAAAAAAAAATCATTTTTTCAAAATGTTGCAGAACTGACAATAAAGCAGACAGCAAGTTGATTTTTTTTACATATAGAAGAATACTGTACCTTTCATTTGCAATTTTCAAAATTAAAATCGGTTAACTACCACGGCGTCAGGAATTTTTTAAATAAACATTAATTTTTCGTGCTACGCGCAGGACAGCGGATATGTTTGCTCTGATTGGGCATTCCAATGACCTTTAATAATGATTAATACATTTTAATTTTTAGTACATTTTGATATAACTAAATAAATTTGTTTATTGAAAAATAAGAACACATACTCTGTTTTTTGAAATAACACTTTTTTTAGCATAAACTTTTTTGTTCATATATTTTAACTTAGAGAATAAAAGTTTATTATTTTTAAACATATGCAATTATTTATACAATATTTCACAAACAATAATCAAATTAGTTTGATTTTTGTGGAATTAAAATATTAAAATATAGAGTAAGAAAATACTATATTAGGTAAAGATTGGAAGAAATTTTTGGTGGAAATCAACTTGTGTGAATCGACCACCGCTGTCCTGCGCGTAGCACCAAAAATTAAAGTTTATTTAAAAAAATCCTGACGCCGTAGTAGTTAAACTGATTTTAATTTTGCAAATTGCAACTGAAAGGTACAGTATTCTTCTATGTAAAAGAAATTTCAACTTGCTATCTGCTTTATTTTCAGTGTTGCAACATTTTGAAAAAATGAATATTTCTTGCGAACGCTGAATTGCATAATTTATTTTGCAAAATCTATTGAACCGACCTTAATGAAATTTATAGTATTGTTTTATTATATCATAATGTTTTTCTGGGTAAAATATGAAGGTCCTACATGTAGAATAAATCGTTGAATAACGTAAAATGCGAATACAGTAATACCCCGAACTTACGCGATAGGTGGGACCGATCGATAATCGCGTAAGTCGGGGTATAATTTCGTATACATATATGTATGTTTGGATGGCATTATTACTCTTTCAAGTCTTCTTAGATATAAAACAAAAAATCCCTTTATAAAAGTAACAAACACCCACTCCATTAGACAAAACTGTAGATAAGAAATACCTATGTAATACAAAATAAAATCGCTGATTCCGTGTGAAAGTCCAAACATTGGATGAGTAATAATGTGTGGATGGTAATTCTATCTCGTCGATAACTAAACGATTGTGTGGCGGTTAAATAATGAATCGACAAGATTTTAAAATCACATATCAAATAACAAATCGACAAGATTTGAAAATCGCGTAACTCTGGGTTCGCTAAGTCGGGGTAGCGTAAGTCGAGGTATTGTACTTGTTTTTTTATGGTTTTTCGCAATTATTGCTATTTTGCAACAAGGGTGACAATTTTTAAAATTTTTTCAGTGTAACTTTACTCGGAAGTGAATACTTTTAAAATTATAATCAAAAAATGAAGAAAAAATCGAATTTTTACTTAATTTTTTGACATTTTGAGTATTTAAACAATGTTCCGGACCTTTTTGAGTGGGAGGATAACTCAATTATTATTATATGAGTTAATTCCAAGCAATTTCTGCAAGGAAATACATATGACGTCTCAACGTCCATCTCAAAACCGATGCGCCCTGGACTATTAATGTATTAATTGCTTCAATATCATCATTGTTGCTTCTGGGCTTAGTTGAGCTGATATCTGCATAGGTGAGTTTTACTGCAAACTATCCCTCTATCTTAATTTTGATCTACCTCTTCTTCTAGATTTGGCCAAGTGTATACGTGTTCTATTTGCTCTGGCTTGTGGCTAGACCAGGGGAATTTAGCACAAAATAAATCGATTTTTAAATACCGCACCTAGAGATTTGTAACCTTTTGCATTGTGTTCAGGATGATGTCAGGAAAAAAGTCTACTATAAAATAATTGGTGGAAATGCATAGTTGCATTTCAAAGTGCATAAATTGCATCTAAAATGCATAAACATGTCAAAATAAGTGTATTAAGGGCTATATTTTGCTACTCGGAGGTTTTTGGTGTCGCTGTTCTTCAAAGACGAATACTCCATCAAAACCGACCACCGGAGCATCTGTGCACAGGATCATTGCTAAGACACGTCTGAAGTTTCGAGGCTTTACGGTACTGAATTGATGCAAACAAATTACTCGGGGGTTTTTGGGGTCACTGAACAAGAATACGCCATCAGAACCGACCCCCCGGTGCACCTGGTGACCAAAAACCGTCCAAGCTCCAGAAGATAATATGTCTTAGCAGTGACATTGCTGGATTGGACCTCGTCTCTGCTGCATGACTGGAATGGTAGCTTACCCCACCTGTGCAACATATACGAACCTCGAATGTTGAGTTCTGATGCGGTTAACTATACACAAGGTTTTGCGTAGTAGGTCAAATCCAGGAGGTCTCTTTGTGATGTAATGTACAATTGTTTTTGATTGAGCTTTTGGGAATTCATGGGTCCATTGGTGGTCATGTTAAACCCGATGGCTACGGCCATTTCTGTGGTTTCTATGGGAGATTTTCTGGAGCGCAGTCTAGTTTTGGTTGCATCTTCTCTATAGTTATGTATCGACAGCGACGTGTTGTTAAGGCTCTTTTTACATTCTTTGGTCAGCAGATTGAGTCGGAGAAGGTGTAATGGTGGAATGTCGATATTGGTGTGGATTTGATTATTCCAGAAATTATTCTCATGGTATTATTTGGTTGAGCATATGGAATTTATTGATCTTGAGAAAGCATAAAACAGAGTTCCTCGAGAGATTCTGTGTATAAGAAAAGTGTTCCTAGTCATTAAGTTAAGAATGTGACACGGTGATATTCTTAAGAAATAGATCTTTTCCTACAAAAGCCATCAGCCTATTATGTGTCTTCTTCAGAAATAACTACTACTTGATATCTGCGAATACTAGAATACATCAGTAGTTCCCTGAAAGTTTGCTGTTCATTTTTTGAAACTGTCTACGTTACTACCGCCTGTACAAAAATTTTGTACACTGTCTCCATAAGTCCCAACACTCTTAATGTCTATATCGACTAAGATATTCTTCTCAATCTTAACACAACTTTTCGTTTTCTTGTGCAGCTTAAATATGGCTCTCACATATATACCATCGAAATTTATTTTCTAAGTATATTTAATAGAGCTAGAATAGGACTAGAGATAAAAGAAGATAATAGAGCTAGACCTAGGCATTACACCATCACAAAACAAAATACATGGCGATAGGGAAGGATGACACAAGAACTCAGAAATATCAAATAACACAGGACCATAAAATTGAAACTGTATCCACTTTTAGCTACTTGGGAGTAACAATAGGGAAAACCGGAAAAGAGAGTAGAGGAAAGAATTCTGAGAGGCAAAAAACATATGGAGTGAATAGAAATCTGCTGAGAAGCAAGACTCTAAGTAAGAGAACAAAGATGAAACTATAATATACGACCTTAATAAGACCTGTTATTACAAATGGGATGGAAACAACGACGATTAACAAGAAAGAGGAAGATAGCCTTCAGAAATTAGAAAGAAAAATAATGAGAAAAATACTGGGCCACATTGTAACAAAAGAGGGAAAAATAAGAATGAAATAAGTCCGAAATTGAAGAATAATTAAAGAGAGAAAATATAGTCAGATACATAAAATCCCTTTGCTTAGAATAGGTAGGACATATACAGACACGCCCACAATGAGATATGTTGAGAAGGATAACTAACTGGACACCACTATGGCCCAGGTGTAGTGGAAGACCTAGAAGAAGATGACTGGATGATGTAGGAGAACACATAAGAGTAATGTATGTGAAAGACTGGAAAGTTCAGTGCAAGGACAGAAAGAAATTTAAATGAGTCACAACAGCAGCAAAGACACACAGCAAGCCATAAATGACAGAGCAGTCTCACCCAAGAATTAGCGATGTTGATTATAGTTACCTTCGAGTATCCGTTACAAATCGTTACTTTTGTATAAAGTAATCATTTACAGTATTCGTTACTTTGATTACTATGATTACTTTTGTTACTTTTGTAATTGAGTACCGGTAATCATATCGAGAATCGTATTTCTCAGTAGATAGGTATTTTGTATAAAGTAATCATTTACAGTATTCGTTACTTTAACTACTATTATTACTTTTGTTACTTTTGTATTTGTATTTGAGTACCGGTAATCATATCGAGAATCGTATTTCTCATTAGGTAGGTTTGTGTAGGTATTCCGAGCGGCCGTGGAGTAACGGCATAAACGCTGGCCTCATACGCCAGTAGACGTGGGCTCGAGCCCGCCAAAGACAAACCATTTTCATTTTCCAATAATGACACGAGCCGTCTCACCGTGCCTCGGAGAGCACGTAAAGCCGTCGGTCCCCCTGGGCTAGTGTACATCGGCACTAGTTACTTAAAACAGAGTTAAATATGTAAATGGCGCCGGAACTATCCGAAAGGATCTCCCCGGCAAAAATGCCATACGATATTATTATTATTATTATTATTGTAGGTATTCCGATATAACAACGACCTTTACCAATCTGTTTAAGGGATAAAAATGATTTGATTACTATGATTACTTTTGTTACTTTTGCATTTGAGTACCGGTAATCATATCGAGAATCGTATTTTTCAATAGGTAGGTATTTTGTATAGGTATTCCGATATAATAACGACCTTCACGAAGTACGAAGTAATCAGAGTAATCAAAGTAATCAAAGTAGATACAATAGTCGTTACTCGCTCTGTTACGATTGGTATGAAGTAATCAAGTAATCAGAGTAATCAAAGTAGATATAATAGTCGTTACTCGCTCTGATACGATTGGTACGAAGTAATCAGAGTAATCAAAGTAATCAAAGTAGATACAATAGTCGTTACTCGCTCTAATACGATTGGTATGAAGTAACGAAATAATCAGAGTAATCAAAGTAGATACAATAGTCGTTACTCGGTCTGATACGATTGGTACGAAGTAATCAGAGTAATCAAAGTAATCAAAGTAACGATTTGCCTCTCTGTGTAGTAATCGTTACTTTCGGTATTCGTAAGTAACGAGTACTTTGTAACGAACAGTTACTTTTTCAACATCACTACCAAGAATACTATTATGAAGGCCATGGCGTTAGCTATAATCCCTAGGGATTCTAATGCTTAAAGAATGAAATGAATGAATATTTATAACGTTTTTAGTGAGACTTTTTTAGTAGCTATTTACATTTTTCTAAACATTTCTTTCGATTGCATATTGTTAACATTTTTTTTAATATTGTGAGTAATGTTTTGAAATAATACGAAGTAAACGCACAAAACGCTTAACTGAAAAGTGAAACCAATGAACAGAACTATTGAAACCGTATTTATTAATCAACTAAGTATTAAGAAGTCAATGTCAAATTAATATTATTTGGTAATAAATTGAGTGTTACAATGCAGTAGACCAAGTATGGCATGAAAATAATTTGTGGTTTTGTGTTATTTTGTTAAGAAATCCCGTGTGACCTTGGCAACTGAAAAACTGTTTTGATTGCTGTCTAACGTTTAATCGCCGATTAATTTTAAGTAATTTTAGAAGGTGTTTACCTATTGCAACTATTATATTTTAGTTCATGTCTAATTAACATATATAACAAGCAAAATAATAATTGTTAGAAGCATTTACGACTCTATATTATAGTTGTTGCTTTCACACAATTCGTTGTAGGTTGTAGAGTCAAGATTATAATGGTTCTTTAGACTCATATATATTTATATATTACAAAATTAAAAAGGAAAAAGATAGAGAATGGGAAACCAACAAATAAAAATACGCGCAGACGATACTGATAGTCCAAGATGAAGATAGTCTGCAAAGATTATCCACAGATTTAACATAAAAGCAAAACAATTCAATATGGCAATCTCATCTCAGAAAACTAAAACAATAGTAATTAGTAAAGAACTAATTAGATGTAAAATAGAAATTGACGGCATCAGTATTGAACAAGAGAACAAGTGATGGAAATAAAAAAAAAATAAAAAAAAAAATTTATGAAACGCTTTTCTTTATTTACGAGTGACTAAAATTAAAAATAGTATAAAAAAAATCAACCAAAAAGCAAAAAATAAAAAAAATTGAAAAAATCTAACACATTCGTCAAAGAAAAGCGTGGCGCGTCTTCATCAAATAAACGGTTTTCGCCTCACGCTTTTCTTTAACGAATGTGTTAGATTTTTTCAATTTTTTTTTATTTTTTGCTTTTTGGCTGATTTTCTTTATACTATTTTTAATTTTAGTAACTAAAGAAAAGCGTTTCTTAAAGAAATTTGTTCATATTTTTTAATTTTTTACTTGTTAGTCTTACACTTTTCAAACATTAAAATATATCGTCATGTTTATTAAAATATGTATAAAACATATGGTGTACTAACATGAAAAGTAGTTGGAATCGGCAAAAAAATTGAAACTTTATTGTTTATTTATGAAGCATAGCGTAAACAATTAACGTAAAAAGTGAAATTATGTATAGTTCATATCATTAGCTATAATCCGTAAAAGTTTCAAGTTTTTACATTGTAAAAAACGAGAGAATTTAACCATTTTCCATTAAAATCGTTTTTTTATTTAAACAAATAATAGATATAAAAAAAATTATATTGACTATTCGTTGAATTGTTCCCTCGAATGCATATGTCTGCAAATTTTCATTAATTTGCATTGGAGAAAAGGCAGTTAAATTAACGTCTAAACATTTGACGCAAACTATTCAACTAAATAAAAGCGTTTAATAAAATACCTTGGAATTACACTGCCCAGCTATGGAGACCTGGACAAAGAAGTGAGAAATCAAGTACAAAAAGTAAATAGATTGGTAGGATGCCTTAATAACACTACATGGTGAAAGAGACATATTAACAGTGAGATGAAGTCAAGAATTTATAAAGACAGTATATGACCAATAATGACATATGAGTCAGAAACAAGACCCAATAGAGCCACAACACAAAGACTCCTAGAAACAGCAAGGATGCGAGTACTGAGAAGAATTACATGAAACACGCTGAGAGATCGAAAGAGGAATGAAGACGTTAAAAGAAAATGTAACGTGCAGTGTATAAACGAATGGACTCTTAACAGAAAAAAGAATGGAATAACCACATAAGCAGAATGGAGGAGATACCTGTGGTCAAAATAGCAAGAGATAAATCACCAGTCGGTAGAAGAAGTAAAGTATCGGACAACCGAGCAAAAAATGGAGTGACAACCTTCCATAGAGGTATCAATCCGCCAATGAACAAACAGAATTGCTTATAAAGAGAAAGAAGAAGATGAATCTTAAATGTATTCTCTATATACCCTACATCTATAGTCTTCTTCTTCTTATACTTGTTGTAAATCTGTCGATCTGTTAATTCCGACGTTGAAGTATTTCTTAAGAGGTAGACTGCTAGCTATCTCCCCATCTTTTTGGTGGTCTCCCTGATGGACGCTTTCCTGCTGGTTTTCTTTCTAGCGCAATTCTTGGTAGTCTGTGCTCCTCCATTCTTTTTATATGACTGAACTATTCTCTTCGTCTTTGCCTGCCCCATCTGACTACATCTTGCACGCCACATTGTTCCCTGATGATGTTGTTTCGTATTCTATCTCTTCTTGTCTTCCCTGCTATTGCTCTTAGCGTCTTCATTTCGGCTGTTCGTAGCATGCTTTTGGTTTTATTGGTGTCTTCTCTTGATTCAATGCCATAGGTCATAACAGGTCTGATGCAAGTTTTATAAATTCTAACTTTGCTGTCCATTCTCATATATGGGTTATTCCAGACCAAATCTCTCAAACATCCAGACAAGACAGCGGCCTTGTTAATTTGTCCTCTTAGGTCTCTAGCTGGGTCATGATAACTTGATAACTCTACACCTAGATATTTGAACTGGTTTAGCTGTTCTATGGGTTTCCTCTCTAGCACGAGCTTGCATCTAATTGGGTCTTTCGAAATGGTAATGCATTTTGTTTTCTGCGTGGATCGTGGATATATTCATGCTAAACAAATTTAATTGCGTTGAGATGTTCATACATCTATAGTCAGTCCTAATAAATGTAGACTTCCAAGAAAGTCTAATGTCCGTTTCGAAGATAAGTTTGTTGCCTGATTAAAATACAGAAGATAGAATGGCACGACCACGTAAAAGAAATGAAAGAATGAGGACAGACTATGAAAGGAATATGGAGGCTAAAAAGAATATAGACGAATGATGGAAAATCAATTTCACCACTCTACAATGAAAACGGAATGGAGAAAAACACCTGGACTGGACGAAATAACAAACAAGGCTCTAAAGTTGGTCCCAATCAAATTCATAGTTTACTTAACAAATATTAAAAATGCAATATTGAGATACGGATCCACGAAAAGAAGCCCATGTGATCCTAATTCCCAACCAGAGAATAACAGCATTTTCCCGAAAAATTACAGACGGATTAGCTTACTTCCAGCAGTCAGCAAAGTAGTAAAAAGAGTCGTACAAACCAGACTCCAAACAGAAACAGACTAGCTTGAGAACTTCCTGAAGCACAATTTGGCTTCCGAGCACACCACTCCAGCGAACATCGGTACTCGGACTAACCGAATACACTGCAGTTGGATTCAATGATAAACAGTATACAGAAACTGCCTTCCTGGATGCAAGCAAAGCCTTTGACAGAGATTGCATCAATGACTAGTACGTATAATGAAAGAATATGGATACAGCGGGGCCTGTCAACTAGACTAGTCTAGAGTAGACAATAAGACTAGTCACCTCGTACCATGGCAACCAGAGTTTCAGGGCCCGAATAGGACCAGAACTGTGCTAACACGGACCCTCAGAGACCGGAGTATCATAGCAGGTAGTATTGTCATCCCTAATGTACAGTGTATTCACAGCTGACATTCCAAGAACATCCGGAAACACAGAAATCGGGATGAAGCCGTAAGAAACCTACAAACGGGAATGGATACAGTAGAAGACTGATCTATCCAAATAGTTATCTTCAAAAATAGAAGAGACACCCAGAAGAACAACTATTAGTACGAGACAGACCAATCGAATGGAAAAACAAAGCCAAATACCCAGGAGTTACATTGAGTTATATTATATTCAAAAGACTGAATCACCAAGAGTGGCCATCAGAAGACTTACAGAAAGAAAAAGCAAATTAACATTAAAACCAAAGAATAGACTAATAATCTGGAAGATTATTAAGATGAAATGATGGTAAGATGGAATAATACTACCTATAATATGGATATAATACCTACATATAGATCGCTCGCTTGGGGACATACGTGCAAAACAAACAAACAAAAAAAAACACAAGCAGCCCACAACAAATGCTTAAGAGAAATAGCGAAAGTATCCATATACGTAGATGAACGCTTTCTATTCCGAGACCTGAAGCAAGTAAGAGTACTGGAGATAATGGATGAAAAAGCCAGGGAAAATTCGCTGAGCTTGAAAATGACCCAAACTAGATGCTGCGAGAAAAAATAGGGTATGATGTTGTCCATAGATGGAAACACAGAAGACCAAAGCAACAAATAATAGCAAATGGTTAAACAAATACTACGATGACAAAATAACCGCGTAGGTCTATCTAAAAAATCCATGAAGTTTCTATCCGAGATGTTTATAATTAAACCTACATTTTCTATAGCCACAACGAGTTCCTGTACCATCCCTCTTGCCATAGCTAGATCGTCAGCTATTATGTCTGTGTCATCGGCGAAACGTAAGTTGTTTAGGTACTGTCCATCTATTTTAATTCCGCTTGTCATCCACCTATTTATATTATATAAAACTTGATCCATGTGTCTCGATTTATCCCTGTCTTCTGTCTGCATCTTCCGTGCTGGACCTCTTGGATCTCGTGATCTACATGTAATATGTTATGTCCAGCGACCAATTTCTTAATTCCACCTTTATCTTCATATCTCTTCTTTCAGTTTGTCCAGTTCTAGTTGTAGATTATATTCAAAGAAGTATATTGCTTTGGTTTTGCTCCTTGTCTATTAATTTTTATTTCTGTTGAAGTTCTGTGGCTCTTTCAATATGTATGTATGTATGTGCCCCATATGTCAAAGAGTAATATCTCTAAAAAATTATCTATTTTAATCTTTGAATTTACTTAGATTTATAATTTATTTTAAAACCATGCCACACAGTAACGTCAGTAACCTTATCTAGTACTGCTTTGATTAAATTAAGTAATTAGGTAAATATTATAAGATTAGTTTTTGCTAAATGTGAATATTACTAAAGATATTTAAAAGTTTTAGTTGTGTTTTAGCGAAACTGAAATGAGATAAGAACGGTCTATTATGAAACTAATAAACTTTTACGATTTGTTACATACATAAATAAATAGTATGAATGTTTTAGTGCAAGGATAATTATGACTTTTAACGATTTATTTTTTAATTATTCTGGTTAATTGTTCTAAAACTCATTCAAGCGCAGAATCTATGAATCAGGTAATCCAGCACCCAAGATATATTCACTGCATGTTATTTTCTGTGTTGAGGAGCTGTAATTAAATACGACCATGAACAAGTCGTTCTGGATACGAAGTATACGAAAACCAAAGAAGATGTCATGATTTTACTTTTAAATGTTCACTTTCCTGGTCCAACATGTATTGAAGGTAAAACATAAACTTAGCTGGATACATAAATATATACTAAGTATTTCCACAGTTTTCACTGCATTCCTTCACTCAACCGTTCTCTCAAGTTCTTTCTGTTTTGCCAGTCCCCTTCCTGCATATTTCTTCTTTCTATTGCTTCGTCCACTTCATCTCTGAAAGATCTTCGGGACCTGCCTCTCTTCCTTCTTCCTATCGGGCTCCACTCTGTTATTTTATTTATTCAATGATCTGCCCTTCACACATGTCCGTACCAGAGTAATCTCTTCTGTTCGATGTAGTCTATTATATCTGAGTTCATTCCCATTCTTTTCTTAATCTCTATGTTATTTATTTTATCTTGTCTTGTTACTCTG
Source organism: Diabrotica virgifera virgifera (assembly GCF_917563875.1). Taxonomy (NCBI): domain Eukaryota; kingdom Metazoa; phylum Arthropoda; class Insecta; order Coleoptera; family Chrysomelidae; genus Diabrotica; species Diabrotica virgifera. The sequence goes on from NC_065452.1 coordinate 28,865,991, forward strand.
CAGCTTCTCCTTAGGAATTCCGTCTCTGTTGCTATTATTTTGTTTTCGGTTTTCTTATTTATTGTCCAGTTCTCATACCAGTGGCTGGTCAGGGTCGGCAGGGTCGGCAGGGTCGGCAGTGCCGACCCACACATTTATGGACACATTATAGATTTTTTAAAATATTTAAGTTAATCAGAGTTGATGATACTCGTTTCTGTGAAATAAATGTGAAATATCTGTGAAATAATACAGACTAAATTTTATTCATTGTTTTTAAAAGAATTCGATCGATCCGATACGTTTAGTGATCCCTATGCGCTGTGCGTAAGAGACTTTTCAAATTAATGATCCTAGCCATGCACCCGATTGCGATTGTGTGAATTCTTATAAGGCCCGCTTCGGCAAGCCGTCTCCAGATTGACCATTTGCTTGTAATAAGAAGCTATGGAATATTTGAATGGCAAGTACGGCAGATAAACAATCTGCCGAGCGGTGATCTGCAAACGGCAACAAGACACGTACCTATAGACCAGGGCGCATCTGTAAAAATATTAGTACATTAATTTAGACGTTAAGAGGTGACTCATATTTTTTTGCAGAAATAGCTTGAAAATAACTCATATAATAATATTTGAGTTATCCTACCACTCAAAAAGGTCCGGAACATTGTTTAAATAATCAAAATGTCAAAAAATGAAGGAAAAATTCGATTTTTTTCTTCATTTTTTGATTATAAATTTAAAAATATTCATTTTCGAAAAAAGTTGCACTGCCATAAAAGTTGCATAATTAAATTTCCTACAATATAGGATTAGTTAAAAATTTTAAAAATTGTCACCCTTGTTGCAAAATAGCAATAATTGCGAAAAAATCATAAAAAAACAAGTATTCGCAATTTAAGGTTTTTAACCAATTATGCTACACATAGGACCTTCATAATTTTACATAGAAAAACTATATGATACAATACAACAATACTGTGAATTTCATTAAGATTGGTTTAATAGATTTTGCAAAAAAAATTTGCAATCCAGCTTTAGCAAAAAATTCATTTTTCTCAAAATGTTGCAGAACTGAAAATAAAGCAGACAGCAAGTTGAATTTATTTTTACATATAGAAGAATAATGTACCTTTCTTATATATGTAAAAAAAATTCCTGCTTTATTGTCAGTACTGCAACATTTTGAAAAAATTAATTTTTTTTGCAAAAGCTGGATTGCAAAATTTATTTTGCAAAGTCTATTAATCTTAATGAAATTTACAGTACTGTTTTATTATATCATAAAGGTTTTCTGGTTAAAATATGATGGTCGTAAGTGTAGCATATGTAAATGGTTGAAAAACGTAAAATGCAACTACTTCTTTTTTATGTTTTTTTCGCAATTATTGCTGTATTGCAACAAGGATCACACTTTTTAAAATTTTTAACCAATCCTATATTGTAGAAAATTTAATTATTCAACTTTTATGTCAAAGTAACTTTTCTCAGAAGTGAATACTTTAAAAGTTAAAAGCAAAAAACGAAGAAAAAAATCGAATTTTTTCTTCATTTTTTGACATTTTGATTATTTAAACAATGTTCCGGACCTTTTTGAGTGGAAGGATAACTCAATTATTATTTCCAAAGAATTTTCAAAATATCTATTAGACAAGTTCATTAAAAATTATCCATCATTCGTTAATCAAATAAAATAAGAAAATGGATTAACAGTTTTATATGCTGATCTAAATATTTTCGGAAGGTAGGATAAGTTACAAAATATGTTTAATTTTATATACTGCATGCAATTCATTAGGTATAACAAACTGTTCCCGAAATTAATAAATTATTGTGCTCAAATGTGGGCAAATTCTGCCTCAAATGAACGGGATTTCTCTTGTCTCAAAAGAGTCAAAATATATGGTCGAAACACCATGAATCAAGAGAGAATGTCAAACTTGTCTCGAATGTCAATAGAAAAAAACTTTTAAAACCTCTCAAAAACAATAATAAATTTTACAATGACGTTATAACCCATTTTGCTACTTCGAAACAACATAAATTCGAGTTAATTTATCAACAGCTTTAGGTTCTAAATTTATTGAAAAAAAACCAAAAAAACACAAAAAAAATTAAAAATAAATAAAAAAAACAAAAACCATAAATCTTCTATGAAATTGAAGCTTTTTAATTAGATGACATACCTATCTGAGGAGACAAAACCTTGCCGACCCTGTCCCTAAAGCCACGAGCCGCCACTGTCTCACACACAGGTTATTTCTTGTCATGGCGTTATATATATATATATATATATATATATTTTGTTTTTATACTGATGTTCTTATCCCACAGTATCCTGGGTTCAATTTTCGTATGCAGTCTCTTGTTTGTCTTAGTATATTCTTTATATATGCAGTCTCTTATTTGTCTTAGTCTATTCTTTATAATGTTTTTTAGTTGTTCCTTTCTTTGATATTATGAAACCTAAATACTTGTCTTGTCTGTTCCTTTAATTTGTTTACCTTCCTCTATTTCCAGCTGTTTTGTTTCTGTATTCTCCTTTGTTAAATATTCCGTTTTCTTTAGGTTTATTTCCATTCCATTCTTTGTATATTCCTGTTCCAGTTTTCTCATAGGCGTAATTCGGGGGGTGGCAGGGTGGCAGCTGCCACCCCAAAGTTTTGTACCCTCCTATTTTGCCAGCCCAAAGATTGAAGCTCAAAAGGTTTTGCTGGAGGGACAATGACTTTAAAGTCGTTAAGTGACACGAGATGGGCCTGCCGAGTCGAAGCTGTACGTTCATTGCTGGACAACTTCGAAGCTACAATTTCGACTCTACAAAAAATCGAAAACACTGACCCAAACACTGGTGGTCAAGCCAGCGCTTTGCTAAAAAGCATGGAAGACTTCAACTTCGTCTTCAATCTTCTTCTTTTGAAGCAGGTCTTATCACAATGTGACATACTGTCAAAAACACTACAATCAGTCAGCCTGACCTTTGACGTTGTGAAATCAGTCAATAACAGCACAATTGAGATACTACAAAGTTTTAAGACAGACCAATACTTCGACAGGCTGTTTGATTACTGCTCTAAAATTACTGAAAAATGTGGGTTTCGTCCAGCGGAGCTCCCAAGGAGAGTTAAAATCCCAGCTAAACTTGGCAGAGGCTCTAAAACTCCATTTGAAACGGTTAAAGAGCACCTAAAAGCTACCGTTTTTTTTACTAATTGACACTTTTGAACAGGAAATAATAGGCTGGAGGAAAACAATTTGAATGTACTTAACCACCTGAGCCAATTGTTGGGAAGACATGAAGTAGTGAAGGAAAGCATCAAGTTTGTTTCAAAATACTACTCTTTGGATGAGGAGTTACTTTTCTGTGAAATGAAAATTTTTCATAACATGAAAGAAATGAAAAACAAAACAGTTGAAGAAAAATCGTCAGTTTTTGTGGAAAAGACTCTAAAAATGTCCTGCCCATGACGTTTGAAATATTCAGGCTATTTTTCACGATACCACTAAACTCAGCTGGCTGTGAAAGGACCTTTTCATGCCTGAGAAGATTAAAAACCTACACCAGAAACGCTAGCGGCAAGGAAAGAATGTCTGCATTGGAGCTTTTAGCCATTGAAAGGAAAATCCCAGTCGATATTGTAAGTGTCATTAGTGTATTTAATATCCGAAAAAGGAGACTTCATTAAAGTTAGATTTGAATCCATCACCTCTGAAACACACATTGTTTCTCTTATCTTACTAAAATACTATTGTAATTAAAAGCCTATTAAAGATTTGAATTATTGTATTGAATTTATAAGATTTAGACCTGTATCCAGTAGAATCCTAGGTTGATACAAAAGGTTGGGGCAGATATTGTAAAAAATCGAAAATCAGGATGTGTACAGCCAGTGTGTATAGTTATAAAAAATTGTGTATAAATTGCGTTAAACCCTTCTATTTTGCATCAAAATTTTCCCCCTAAAACCCAGGCAAAACCTAATTTACCCCCCAAACCCCTCGGTAGGTTTTGCCACCCAATGAAATTCGTGAAATGACGCCTATGAGTTTTCTCATCATAAAACTGAGGTCATCTTCGTATTGTGCAATCACATTTGGTCGTCAGTAAAATTTAGCTACTAAGCTGGATACAAATAATTATTATTATGAACATCGAATAGCTTTCTTTCCAGCACAGGTACAACAGCAATACTAATGAAAAAATCAGTTTTTCTTTGTGTTCAGTTAACTGGACGCTGGTGACTGAAATGAATATTGACAAAAATACCGACGTCCAGTTAACTGGACAGTTATCTAAAGCTGTCAATTTGACAGATATCATCCAAACACGTCAAAACTAAGTCGAAGGTGACATATTTTATACATCTATTAACCCTAACCAAGTTGACCCTGAACTTGTTAAGCAGGTAAATACAATTTAAAATTTAAAAGTCTTGAAAAAAAAATGTAATGGGATTGCAAGGGCTGTCAAACGATATCTTATTTGACCCAAATTGCAATTGAAAAATGATGGGGTGATTCTTACTCTGGCTTATGGATGAAAGTAAAATAATTAAAAATACCGGAAATGTATACCCCCGCCCCCCTTTGATCAAAAGGGGGGGGGTAATCTTTATTCATTCGGCAACCCTGTATATATCTATCAATTTTGAATATCCAAGTTATTAGTCGTATATATATTTTTTACGCTGCAAGTGAGATTTTTCAGATTTAATTAAAATACGACACGAATGATTCAAATTAGGTATTTTATTCTCTCACGGTAATCAAGTTCATATATTATTACGCAACGAAACAAAATAATTGCTATAGATGAAGTGACAAAACCAATATATTAATTGTCATGTTTTGTAGCACAGCATCTAGTTTTCAGGCCGTATACCATATTATTTTTTCGATATCGTTAGAGTAAATTAGGTTATTACGTATTAAGTGGTATTAGGCCTGGATCCCGCGTACCAAAAAAAGTTTATTAATAGCAAGCTGAAAATTTGTTAATAGCTTAACGGTGTCACGTCGGGCAAACTTTGATGTATGGGAACACTGGAACAGGGGAAGTTTTAATTGTGGAAGAAGAAGTTTTCAAATCTATACCAGCTGCTGCAACGAATAACTATCAAAAAATCTACAATTTTCTACAGAACCAAACCCCGACAGGAGAAAACACACTACACGTATCACCCAAAGAAGTTCAAAACATAATCAACAATAATCTAACAAAAAATGAGGCACCTGGCTACGACTTAATCACAGGTGAGGTAATTAAAACTCTACCTCCCAAAGCAACTAAAATGCTAACTCAAGTGTGTAATGCGGTATTAAGGCTACAACACTTCCCAATCCAATGGAAAATTGCGGAAATTATCCTTATACAAAAATCAGAAAAACCTCCAAATGAGCCCACTTTATATCGACCAATTAGTTTAATGACAGTAATGTCTAAGATCATGGAAAAAATAATAGAAAAAAGACTTCTAAAAATAATAACAGACAGAAATATGATACCCGACCACCAATTTAGCTTTAGAAAAGAGCATGGTACCGTCGAACAAGTTCACAGAGTTGTCAACGTTATAAATAAAACATTTGAAGAAAAAAGTTACTGTTCAGCAGCATTCCTCAATGATAGTCAGGCTTTTAATAAAGTTTGGCATCAAGGACTGTTCTATAAACTGAAAAAGGACTTATCAAAGAAACTATATACACTCCTGAAATCGTATTATCAGAAAGATACTTTCGAGTGAAGTTTGAGTCAACCTATACAAAACTATATCCCATCAGATCAGGGGTACCGCAAAGAAGCGTTCTGGGACCACAATTGTATCTGGTTTACACATCCGACTTACCCACAAATCGTGATACAACGAACACCACCTTTTCAGACGATACTGCAATCCTAGCAGTTCACAAAAATCCTGTCGATGCTGCTGCAAAACTCCAGAGAGTAATAAATCAAATAAATATGTACATGGGCACAAAATTGGAGAATTAAATTAAATGAACAAAAATCAAACCATATTGCTTTTACAAAATGTCACAGTGAATCACGTACAGTAACAATCAATAATAAGGTAATTCCCTCAGTTACCTCTGTAAAATATCTGGGCATGCACTTGGACAGGGGATTAACCTGGAGAACCCATAATGGAACAAACGGAGATAATTAGGCATAAAATTTAGTAAGCATTATTGGCTTCTAGGGCGTAAGTCTAAGCTCACAACAAGAAATAAACTGCTAGGCTACAACACAATATTCAAATCGGTCTGGGTATATGCTTTGTAGCTCTGGGGAACAGTATCAAAGTCGAATGTATCCATAATTGAGAGATTCCATTTCAAGGTGTTACGTTCAATAATCGATGCTCCGTGGTTTGTTACTATATATATACACTGTTCTTAGGCGTCAACGCCCTTCTATAGGGATCTATGGAGGAGCATCAACAAGCCGCAAGCAATTATCCCTTGCCGTACCGCTCCTCCATAAGCCGATCAGACGCCACTATATTCCAGACCAAGCTGTAGACTCTATTGAGTTTTATACTACGGCGTTGGCCTTTTATTAATTCCATGACCTAGCTGAGGCTCGAACCAGCGATCGCAAATCGCAAATCCACTAAACTTGTCGATCGACTGCGCCTCAGCTAACTGGACCGTCTAGATCGACATCTGGTTATATGGTTTGCAGCTCTGGGGAACGGTATCCCAGTCGAATGTATCCATAATTGAGAGATTCCATTCCAAGGTGTTACGTTTAATAATCGATGCTCCGTGGTTTGTAACAGGGATATTTACAATGATCTGGAAACGAAAACCGCCAGTGAAGTGATAGTGGAGTTATGTGCAAAATACGTCGTACGTCTTAAATGTGCTTGAAATTAATTTGTTAGACAACAGTCAGGAAGCAAAACGGTTAAAGAGACAGACACAATTAAATTTACCGCACAGACATTAATATTGTTACAATAGCTAAGTTAATATGTGTATATACAGTAATTTAATATTAATTGTATAGAGATGTGTGGCGCTGATCACAATCTCTTCATGTCATTATTTCACAGATAAAATGTGCCTATTGTCGTATGTTATAACAGATTGCCTAATAAACATTAAATAAAAAAAATTGTGGAACAGGTTACAGGTTTCAGATCTCAGGCTACGAAAACGTCCCATGTATTTTGTCGGACAGAACTTCCAATTGATTTGTTACCCTTTCATTAAACTCTCATGCAAAAATAAGACTGCTATTTACCACCAAAATAATTCTTATCATTGAATATGTTTTACGTATCGGACTTATTAAAATGTCCAACAAATCTGTTGGACAAACTTTGTTTCATAAATTATATAAAGTTTGCTATTGAGTAAACTTAAAAACAACCTGCTAGTTTTCACAATCATAAACTTGTCAGGATGACACGTTCCACAATTAAAACCACGTACCAAAATTAAAATTTCCCTGTTCCAGTGTTCCAATACATCAAAGTTTGTCCGACTAGACACCGTTATTCACAAATTTTCAGTTATTCACAGTTATTCACAAATTTTCAGCTTGCTGTTAATAAACTTTTTTTGGTACGCGGGATCCAGGCCCAATTTACGTTGCCATTCCATGGGCGTCAACAATTAAAACTTTTGTGATTTAGGTCCATCTTGTCTCTAAACCAAGAAAATTATATCAATTGCGTCATTTTAATTATCTTTTTCTTAGAAATCTAGTAAAATTGATGGTTTAGAAATGTTGTGGCGTCACAATTCGGTTTAATACTGAATTAATCTACTGTAAGTCCACAAGTTATACATAATTCACTCTTCCTTGAAATTAACACCACATAATAGCGTATATAAAGGGTTTAAAAACTATTTTCTTATGGAATTTCTATGTTATCTGCAGTATTTAATGGGAATAACACAATTTTAATTAAAAACTGGTTATATTCAAAATATAACATATTTTCAATTAAAATTGTGCTTCATTCCCATTAAATACAGAATATTATATAGAGAGGATCACAAACCATGAACCAGAATATTAAAAATCCCTAAAGACGCTCTTAATAAAATAAAAAATAATAGAGCAGAGGAGGTTACAATTTTTGTCACTAAAGCTATTAAATTGGGATGACAGTTTGTACTTCTAACTCTAATGTACTCTATACTTATGTACTCTTTGGGAGGTGAGAACAATAATTCACATAGGATACAGATTCATATTTTTTTCTTTCGAAGACGTCTCTTCTATATCGGTTTAATCCATCCATCCATCCAATGGCACTACAGCCCAAATCGAGCCTTGGCCTCCTTCAACAAGCTTCTCCAAGCATTTCGATTTACCGCTGTTCTTTTCCATGAACGCGTTCCCAGGAAGTTCCTGGCATCCTCATCGACTTCGTCTTCCTATCTCTTTTTAGGTCTTCCAACGGGTCTTTTTCCCTACATTCTTGCATTTAACAATTTTCTGGGGATTCTATTCCCATGCATGCGGACCACGTGCCCTGCCCACCGTAATCTCTGCAGTTTAGTGTATTGTGCTAGAGTTGGTTCGCTATACTGCTCGTATATTTCTCTATTATACCTAATTCGCCAGTTGTTATTTTCACTTATTGGGCCCAGTATCCTACCTACTATTTTTCTTTCAAACACATGTAATGCATTGGCAGATTTCTGTGTCACCACCCATGTTTCACAGCCATAACTTACTATGGGCCTGATTATTGTTTTATAGACCCGGAATTTTGTTTTCCGGTGTACGTCTCGCGATTTGAATATGTGGCCCATCGCGAAATAGGCTTTATTTGCCAGCACAAGCCTTCTATTTATTTCCGGTTCTTCTTCATTGCTTGCGACCAGATCCATTCCTAGGTACGTGAATCTATTTACATGTTCTATATCGTCAATAAAGTGTTGTTGCGTCGGTCTATTTGATCTGGTTTGTATGAGTAGTTTTGTTTTATTTGTATTAAATACGGAAGAAACCTACGTTGAGTTGAAACAGAGTGCAGAAGCAGTAAGGCTACCAATAAATTTTATTGCTAGCCTTACTGCTTCTGCACTCTGTTTCAACTCAACGTAGGTTTCTTCCGCTGCATTCTTTGTTCTGCTAATTATGTTTATATCATCTGCGTATGCTGCTAATTGGGTAGATTTGTTTGTAAGTATGTTTAAATATGTTATATGAGGTGAGAACAATTCACATAGGATACAGATTCATATTTTTTTCTTTCGAAGACGTCTCTTCTATATCGGTTTAATGCTGCCGTCAATTAGCCTATTATACAAGTCCTCGAGACATCACTAGATCTGCTATATGACACCGAGACAGAGCTCTATTCCTTGCTCGATCTCTTTATATGTTTACTTAGAGACTCAAAATAGTCAGTAATTTCTGAGTACTTTTCTGAGTCATCTCTTTTTGCCCTCGGGTTAATTGTTTTTCTACCAGTTGGGATAAAATGCTTTCATGCCCGGCAGTTCCAAGGCTATAATTTCCCAGAGTTCGACAGTATCTAATAATACTTTTCCCCTAAAAAAACACTAATACAGAACAATATTTGAAAACTAGAGTTTACGATCAGCGTATCCTCTCTATACTCACCTATGGTTCGCAGATGTGGATACTCACCAAGGCCAATATGGATAAAATAGTGTAAAGTCACAAAGAGCGATGGAAAGATCAATGCTCGGGGTGAAACTTATAGACAAAAAACAAACAAACGGATTAGAAGCAAAACCAAATGCCCCGAACAGAACACAATACCCGACTGAAGGATAAAAGATGGAACCATCGTTAGGAAGAAGAAGCAGAGTAAGGGCACAAATGAGATGGGCTGATGACATTAAGAAGATTTGAGGACACAATGGAAGCAAGTGACGTAAAATAGAAAACACTGGAATGAATTGGGAAAAACCTATGTCCAAAGTTGTATTACTTACATATTACTTAAGAAGAATATTTTTCTCCGAGATCATTCATCCCCTGGAAAGGGTCCAGTAACCAGTAATGTTGGGCAAGTTGTGGTGCAACAGTCTAGTTTACCTCTTGAGCATGGTGTCTGTCTTGGCAAATAGGTCTTTGAAACTATTTTTTGTAGAATTTTGGAAGTGATTTGACACTGTGAAGTTTTGATACGATCCTTAAGGTGCTAAATAACTGCAGACTCTAGTAGTTCCAACTGATTTACAAGATTTACAAAAACAGCTCACAAAACTGGGTGGAAGATAAGACATACTGAAAGAATTTTAAACAACAATGCAAAAAGTAGGGTCAGTAAAGGTGTATGTTAGCTGTTACACCAATAGAATCCAAATTCTTACCGTTACCAACACATCGGCGTACAAATTGAGAGCTACCCAGAGAAGAATGGAAAGATCAATACTCAGAGTCTCTTTAAGGTATAGAACTAAAAACGAAGACAACGAATCCAAACATACGATATCATACAACGAATTGCCAAACTAAAGTGGAATTGGACTAGTCATGTAGTTAGAACGATTGATGAGCGATAAACGAAGAAGATCTTGGAATGGCAACCAAGAACTAACAGCAGAAGTAGAAGAAGGCTGCCTACATGACGGGCAGATGATCTAAACAAGAGTGAAAAAACTAGACCCAAACAATTCAAACTCAAAAAGGAAAAGATAACTACGACAGGCTACTTCTGAGCTAGGCAACTGGTCAACAGTGGGTGCAACATACTAAAATAATGGTGAGTATGGTAAAGAGATTTTTGAAATTTCAATAACCGATGTTATTTAAATAATGAAAATACTTTTCTATTCCAGGAATATATTTGTATAATCTTTATTGTGCAATATACGGAACATGGACTAATCTAAGAAATAAATTTGTCAGCCGGAATCAGGCAGGGGCAGAGCCTCAGTCCGAATCTCTTTGACATAATCATGGACAAGATAATAGAAAGCGTGAATGAAACAAACATTGGCTACAAAATGGAAAACCGAGCTTTTGAGTATTCCCTGCTAGGCAGATGATAGGCAGATTGCAAAGGCAGATTGTGACTTTGCAAGTCACAAGTTAAACATACGGAGTAACCTAATGATTAACTTACACATGATAGAACAAGTCATGAGTTTCAACTACCTCAGAATATATGTACCGTATGATACATGTACTGCAGCGGAAGCGAAAAAACAAGTCAACAAGACAGGCAGAATATCGGAATACTTGGTCGATATCATCTGGAGGATGGAACTTATATGGAACCACCATGTTTTTGAAACCTTCAGCTATAGGTGTAAGTATTTCAGTTGAAACGATAAGAAGAAGAGTTCGTGTGTCCAAGGACTATATAGCAGGAGACAGTTAAGGGATGCCGAGTAGCATCCAGGAAGCACAATATTGATCACGTAAATTGGTGTCTTCAACATCAAATCTGGAACATTGTAAATTGGCAAAGTGTGCTATTTGCACGTAATCGATGATTTTTTTAAATGAGAGTAGGGGTTGTATGATAACCCATTTGAAAGGTTATTTAATTCTCTATTCAGTAATATAAACATTAACATAATTATTTATACAGGGTGTACAAAAAAATTTTTTTATTAAATTAATTTACACAAAAAGAAGAAAAATTTTTGCACACGCTGTATAAATAACTATGTTAATAATTATATTATTACTAGATAGAGAATTAAATAAGCTTTCAAATGAGCTATCACACGACCTTTACTCCCATTCAAAAAAATCATCGATTACGTCATCACGCCCAGATGGATGACGTCACTAGTATTATATATATGCCAAAAAGTCCTAATTTAAAAATAAAAATCGACCAGTCTGAGGATTTCTCTTCAAATTTGCCTATTCTCGAGATAATGAATTTATGCAAACTCAAACGTCCTCACTTATACTACAGTGTCGCGCGCGCTTGATTAGCAATTAAAAAACAAAGGTGTTTTCGATATTGTATTGCAAAAAATTCTTCCGGATTTCATCAATCGATGTTTAAGGAATATCTACCTACCTTTGGAACATTGACATTTGCAGTTAAATGTCCGATTCAAGGTTAAAAATGGCCGATTTCGCAATTTTTAAATTTTTAATCGCTTATATGTCAAAAACTATTAATCTAAGAGAAAAGTCACTTAAGATCTTTTCTGTTTGGAATGATTAAAAAAAACTAAAAAACTTTGTTCGATGCAAAAAAAATAATTTTAGGAAAAAACCATCATCTTTCCCCTCGCCTGGCAAGGTCTTATGCTGTTCAGAATCGCCTGTCATTGTACACATTTCTTTTAAATGACTTACTCAAACACATACTTAAATTTAAACTTTACAGGAGGAAGTTTTTTTCCCTTAACTATGCACTTTTCGATTCACCTGGTAGATACACGTGCAGGGCTGATGATTGCCAGGTCATGGTTTTTAGCCTTGGTGTGCTATGAATTATCACTATACAAATTTCTAGCCTTATAGGAAAACCGTTAGTCGGAGGGTTCACTAGCTCTTAGACTAAGATGATTCCATTATAAGTTTGGTTGTGTGTATACAGGGTGGGGCATTAGTGTGACAAAGTCCAATTACTCGTTTGTCGTAAGAGATACGAAAAAAAGTTATTTACATAAAAGTTGGGGCACGGATAGGACCATAATTTAGAAATATTTTCAGATATACAGGGTCACCCGTATTGACAGGGTGACACAAACTTATGTTTTTTTAAATGGAACACCCTGTATATTTTTACATTATTGGATTTTCCTCGAGGTCTTATTTCTCAAAATATAGGGTTTTGTAATATCATACGAGGTAGTTTAAAAGATAATTACGTTTTATTGTTAATTTCGTAGCAACATTCACACCCTGTAGAATTGTAGTGATTTGACAACAAAGTTTCTATTTACGGTCAAACGATTTTTAATATAGTATACTATTGTTAAACATTAATAATATAGCGAAAAGTTTAATACTAATATACAGGGTTGGTCAAAACTCGGAATGAGTATTTTCTGAGTTTTTTTTAAATGGAACACCCTGTATTTTAATATCCTAATGAAATGATATTTTATGATACTATTTTATTTCTTAAGCATTCCCTATACCTAAGTGCTTTAGTTTTTGAGTTATTGGTGATTCTTCAATCCAAACATTAATTGCAACAAAAATTACGTTAAATTTTTCGAAAAAAAAAGTAGATACTAATCTAGACTGATTCTTAATTTATTAATATTGAATGAGATATCCAAATACCTACGCAGTTAAGATTGTTGGTACGTAAAATAGAAATAAAAACATACAAGATTCTACCTAGTTGGCTATGACAATAAATTTGCTAAAACATTTGATAATATACTATTTTTATAGTTCCAGTTGCTTTGTTACCATTACTAATATTAATTTGTTTAATAAGTAACCGATGAGTAACTGATTAAAATGGTTGTTGTGCTAGGAGAGGATAACAAAAATGTGCTACTAGCAATAAGAATTTTTTATCAGTAATTCCTGATAGACGAAAACCAGGAAGAGAAACTTTTGAAAGTACACTAAAACGATTTCAACAGTCTAGGTCTAGATAGAAAGATTATAAGAACGTTCTTCCTAATATGCAGATCCTCAGTTACACTAACGATTACATTTAATTCATTTTATTCATTTAAAATAGTTTTTATTCGATCAGGTTTCTCGTAATTTAAGAATCCAGTCCGTTGAAACCGTTTTAGCATAGTTTCAAAAGTTTCTCTTCTTGGTTTTCGTTTATCAGGAAATTGCTAATGAAAAATTCTTATTGGTAGTAGCACAGTTTTGTTATACTCCTGCACAAAAACCATTTTAATCAATTACTCATCAGTTACGTATTAAAAAAATTAATATTAGTAATGGTAACAAAGCAACTGGAACTATAAAAATAGTATAATGTCAAATGTTTTAGCAAAATTGTCATAGCCAACTAGGTAGAATCTTGTGTTTTTATTCCTATTTTACGCACCAACAATCTTAACTGCGTAGGTATTTGGATATATCATCGAATATTAATAAATTACGGATCAGTCTAGATTAATATCTACTTTTTTTTTGAAAAATTATTTTTGATTGAATATTTGCACAGCCACCTAATAAAATTTAACATAATTTTTGTTGCAATTAATGTTTGGATTAAAGAATCATGAATAACTCAAAAATTAAAGCACTTAGATATAGGGAATGCTTAAGAAATAAAAAAGTACCTTAAAATATAATTGCATTAGAATACTAAAATACAGGGTGTTCCATTTAAGAAAACTCAGAAAATACTCATTCCGAGTTTTGACCAGCCCTGTATATTAATATTAAACTTTTCGCTATATTATTAATGTTTAACAATAGTAGACTATATTGAAAATCGTTTGACCATAAATAGAAACTTTGATGTCAAATCACTACAATTCTACAGGGTATGAATGTTGTTACGAAATTAACAATAAAACGTAATTATCTTTTAATCTACCTCGTATAATATTACAAAACCCTATATTTTGTGAAAGAAGACATCGAGGAGAATCCAAAAATATAAAAATATACAGGGTGTTCCATTTTAAAAAATAAGTTTGTGTCACCCTGTCAATACGGGTGACCCTGTATATCTAAAAATATTTTTAAATTATGGTCGTATCTGTGCTTCAACTTTTATCTAAATAACTTTTTTTTGTATCTCTTACGACAAACGAGTAATTGGACTTTGTCACACTAATGCCCCACCCTGTATGAGCGTAGAGAGCAAAAATCCTATATATAGAATATAGAGCATGTGTAGAACCAGTACTAACATACATAGCTGAAACAAGAGCTGAAACATCGCTTAAAACAGGTTGATCAGAACTAGAGAAATGAAAGTTTCAAGAGCCATAAAAGCAATTTCTCTAAGAGGTAGAATAAGAAATGAGAATACATTAAGAGAAACTGGATATGATGGGATGGACACGAGACAGCCAGATTTAGTTCGATTCAGGGTACACCACAGGCGCTCCTGAAGACTCTAAAAAGAAGAAACATGTTGACCGATGGTGATGGACCCTGAATCGAATTAAATCTAAAGTTTTCTTTCCTTATTAACATAAATATTTATACGGGGTGTTCAAAAAACATTTTTTTTTTAAATTAATTGACACAAAAAGAAGAATGTTTGTAATTTATTTAATTCAAAATACATTTGACAAATAAACATTACTTTTAGCTTAAATTCAATGTTCAATCTGCCACCCACCTGTATCTTTTCAGTTTGAATATTTATTTTAAGCGAAAAGCAATGTTTATTTGTCAAATAAACATTTTTCTGTGTTCTGAGAGCAGTAAAATGTATTTTGAATAAAATAAATTCCATACATCTACTTTTTCTGTCAATTAATTTAATTAAAAAAAAATTCGGTCACCTTGTATAAATAATTATGTTAATGTTTACATTACTGAATAAACAATTGAAAAGACTTTCAAATGAGCTAGCACACGACTCCTATTCTCATTTAAAAAAATCACCGATTACGCCATCACGTCCAGATGGATGACGCCACTCGTATGATATGTGCCAAAAACCAAAATTTAAAAATGAAAATTGACCTGTTTCGGGATTTATTTCCAAAATCTTCCATTGACGAAAAAATAAATTTATTCCATAATTTTGATCCTCTCTGTATATAGTGAAGCAAATGCATAGCGAAATATTCGTACGTGTTGTAGAGTTAAGATTTTTAATAAGAATACTACGTATGCAAAGCCATTGTTTACTTATTGTTTTATTTATTAATTATTATTGTTTCATTAATGAGACGAATGGATAATAATCATTTTAAGAGTGAGTTATTTTATTGCCAGTAATATTGTTGTTCTATTAAAACCTTTACATTGACAAACAACACATTTAAGACACTAACACAGGATTTGTGAGATGGTAGAAATGAAGTGCTGATGTAAATTTGCATCATGTTTTTTTTTGTAATTAACACTTAAAATTATTTACTAAAAATAGGAAAGGAATAATATAAAACATGTTTATCTTGCTACTAGACAGCTTCAGTCTTCAATTATTCTTCTTTCAGTATTTTCTACTTCTGCGAACGCAATATCAGTATTATTAAACTCCAAGAGATGTGTGATAGAGCAATGAGGGACGGGCTTGGCTAATTGTGTTAGGGGGTTTGAATCTAGGGATAGGTTGTATATTAGTGCACCCTACGTACCCTACATCTGAATCATACGTTTGTGCGTCACAGTGTTGCCATACTTTTTTTGTTTATTTCTTTCATAATTTCAATCAATGTTAAATGTACCTACAAGAACAATAAAATAATTTTATAAGAATGTTTTAAGATTTATTATTATAAGAAAAATTTATTATAATCATTCATCTGTTTGATTTATCTATTTATCTACTTTTTTATAACAATTTAAATTATTTTTGATTTAAAAACATTTATACAGTTTATCTTCATTGATCTTTTTTATTTACTTATCAGTTGATCTTTTTTTTTATAACAATTTTAATTAACTTTATAAGGGGATGAGGGTTTAGGGTGTGAGAGTTAGGATATATTATAGGGGTTTTGCTCGTACTCGAACTTCAGCTGTAAATAATGGGAAGCACCTTGCACATCGGGGTTGAATAATAATAAGCACAAACTTTACTGTGAGCGGTATAATTACCGAAAGAAATAGAAACAAACTACATTATTAAAACTAATAGTTCAATGGCTTGGAGTACAATCAGGCACCCTTGAAGCAGTCTCCGCCATCTCAGCTGTCAGCCGTCGGGAGAACCTCTGTCACTCGGTCGGCAGGGTTGCCAAGTATAATTCTTGTTACATCCTCCCCCTTTGGATCAGACGTAGAGTATGGCTGATACAAAACGGAATAACTGGTTGTTAGCGAGGGCTTGGAACAGGCCTCGGGCATCATACATGAGCATCTTGATAGCGCTTAGGAGGGCGCTTGGAACGTCTGGGTCTCTGTATGGAACAATCAATCTGCGTAGGCAACGAGGTACTACTGGAGTCGCTGGTTGTGATTACAGGTAGACCAGAACCTGTAGATTGCTGCGTTGTCTTAGGATGTCGTTTAGGGATAGCCCCTCTGCTTTTGGCTGCGACATCTTTCTGCAACGTGGTTGAAGGTCGACCTCTACTACGTAACTCATGTAGAGGAGTTACAGGCGAATCGGAATCATCTTCCACAAAAGGATGGAGAGCAGACACGTGGTATTTTCCGATCGATACATCTGGGTGCGTTAGAGTTGCTAACTCGTACGAGGTGGGAGAAAGTTGGTTAAGGATAAGGTATGGGCCATCGCGACGCGGCGCAAATTTAGAAGACAGTCCTGCATCACTTTTACTAAGGATGTGAGTCTTTACTAGAACTTTCTGTCCCTTGTTAAACACAACGGTTTCGCGAAAATGTTTATCTGCATACAATTTCGAAGAGTCTTGGCGTAACTCATTATTTTCTCGCGCACTTAATAAAATGTCAGTATGCCTGCGCAAGTAAGGTGTTATCTCGGGAATAACCGTTTCACTCGCGATAATAGCTCGTAAGTCTTTATGCACATCTGTGGGCGTACGTGGCTCACGCGCAACGTTCAAATAGGCCGGGGAATAACCGGTAGCTAAACTTGGTACGGTATTCATAGAAAAACGTATACTGGGTAGCACTTCATCCCATTTAGTATGGTCTCTTTGAACTAAAATGGAAATCTGAATCTTAAGATCTCGATTTTTACGTTCCTCCGGATTTGAGGCAGGGTGATAAACAGGAATGAGTGATTGCTGAATACCTAGGCAGTATGTAAACTGCTGCATTATTTTACTAACGAATTGGGGTCCGTTGTCACTTATTATTCTACGAGGGGTGCCGTATCGTAAACATATTTCACTTATTAGTACCTTTGTGCACTCCTCCGCAGTAGCTTGTTTTAACGGGAATATTTCTATCCATTTCGTGGAAGTATCTTCCACTGCAAAAATCCATCTGTTTCCCTTTTCAGTCACAGGTAGTGGACCCACTAAATCAATTGCAACGCATTCAAAGCGTTGTGCCAACACAGGAGTTTGAATTAGACCTGCTGGTTTTAGATTCAAAGGTTTATACCTTTGGCAGTCGATGCATTTCTTTATATGCTTTACAACATCTCGCCTAATGGTAGGCCAGTAGAAACGAAGAGCAATTCTTTGGATTGTCTTTTCATTTTTTCCCTCCCCCTGGAGGAGACATGCGCCAAGTGCATTACAAGTTTTCAAAAATGACAAAGCATGTTTAGCATTGCGTGGAATAGGCATTTCAGCAATTGCTGATATCTTCCCTGGATCAGGAGCGATCCCATTGGGCGTAAGAAGGTGCCCTAAATACTTCACTGAAGAGCGCACAAAAGTACATTTTGCTCTATTTACACACAGTTTGAATACTTGCAATCTTTGAAACACACTAGCTAGATCATTGATATGATTTTCAAATGAGCTAGATAAAATAATATCATCTAAATATGCCAAAATAGTAATACTTGGTAATCCGCTACGAAAACGGTCAATAAGCCTTTGAAAAGTAGCAGGCACGTTTCGTAGACCAAAAGGCATACGATTAAATCTAAAAATACCAAAAGGGGTAATAAAAGAAGTTTTATCTCGATCTGATGGACGAACACTTATTTGATGGTAGCCACTTTTCAGATCTAGTGTTGTCATAAATAGTGTCTGTGTGGTGGCATGCAACAGATCGTCCATCCTCGGTAGAGGATATCTATCTGGTACAGTTATTTCGTTGAGGCGTCTGTAATCAACGCACATGCGAAAGGTACCGTCTTTTTTAGGAACGAGCACAGTTGGTGCAGCATAAGCTGAGTCGCTTTCATCAATGATTTCCATTTCCAATAAATGATGGATTTCATTTTTGAGTATCTCTGCTTTCTGAGGTGT
Source organism: Diabrotica virgifera virgifera (assembly GCF_917563875.1). NCBI lineage: Eukaryota > Metazoa > Arthropoda > Insecta > Coleoptera > Chrysomelidae > Diabrotica > Diabrotica virgifera. The sequence continues at coordinate 28,884,857 of NC_065452.1, forward strand.
TGTCCTATAAGGGGGCACAGCGATTGGAATATCACTGGTTAAATTAATACAATGCTCAGCAAATGGTGTAGGTTCATTATGTTCCATAAAAACGTCACCGTACTGATTTATCAAGCACTGTAAAGTACTACGCTCAGAAGTATTTAACTGTGAAGCTTCGTCCTGTCGTAGAGTAAGTTCAAGAAGATTAATTGAAGCATTGCAGGAGTTAGGTTCCCGTAATAGTTTATGTTGAATATCAGGAGAATCAGCAAATGAGAATTTCATTTGAGAGATATTAATAATAATATCAGCATTTTTTAAGAAGTCTATGCCAAGAAGAGTTTTAGCTGATGTGTGTTCAGGAAATGCCACAAAAGTTGTAGGTATGGATCTATCTAATAGGAGAACCAAACACTCAAAAATATGAGCTGTTACCGTGCGGCTTATACCGTCAGCGAGCACTAAACTCATTTCCTTGGAAATATAGTGTAGACCTTTGTTTAAAAAATGATTGTAAAGTCTAATTCCAGCTATAGTACATTTAGCTCCAGTATCAACATATGCGCAACCACTCAAACCTAAGACACTTATTGGTAAGAGGGGACGATTATTCAAATTGTCAGTTTCTGCTAAAAGAAGCTCTACAGAAGAAGCTGCTTCTGTGGTAATAGGATTTACAGAAATTTTACAGTTAGGACAATTTGTGCGAACATAACCAGGAGTATTGCAACCGTAACAAACTACACTGGAAGAACGTTGAGAAGGTACATTTGAAGTGCTAGGATTCGTATTTGGACGACTAGGAGATACAGAGGTACTAACTGAATCATTAGAATTAGATTGCTTAAATTTTCTGCATTCCGGCTGAGTATGGCCAAAATTTTTACAAAATGTACACTTCGGTCTGGATTTTGGTTTAACAGAATCCTTGTCTTCATTCGATTGAGGTTTTTGTCGACGATCAGAGTCGGTAGCAACTAAACCTTCCTTTAAGGATGCTTCGATTTCTCGAGATTCCCTTAAAAGTTCCTTAAAGTCTCGAAATTTATTCCTTGGTAACCTTTTTCGTATTTTACGCGCCATTAAGCCGTAAACCATATCCAACTGAACCTCTTCGGTTAGGGTATAAGGTAATTGTGCGAGCAAAGCTCGAATACGAGAAACAAACAGTTCGGTAGGTTCCTTAGAATTTTGTTCACGCGAGAATAATTCTCGAAATATTAAATGAGGAGGAAGTTTTCTCGAATAGGCATCTCTCAAGGCTTGTACAGCGTCTTCCCATGTGAGAATGGTATTTTTGACACCTTGCCACCATGTAGCAGCACTATCATTAAGAAGCATGGATAAACCACGAAGAGCATTTTCATCACTTATTTGGGAACAGTCCTTAAAAGTGATCACATTGTCGAGAAAAGCTTCAACGTCAGCGTTAACAGTACCATCAAAGCGAGCAGTACATTTAACGAAGTTTCCTCCTAACGTATGTGTAGGAGTTCTATTAAGGTCTCTGATTTGTACCAGAATATCTTCAGATACTTGTTTGTTAGAATTAGCAAGTACCGAAAGTAATGAATCAAATTGATCTTGTGACATTGTTACCATAGCGGGAGCAGAACATTCTCCTGCTGTAGGATTTTTTGAATTACCTTTTGACATTGTACAAAGTATAGCAGATAACCAAATATTACTAAATGTGTAACAGACACAGGCAATAAAAGTGATTTTATTGTAAAAATTAGATAGTTATATGTATATGCAATAAAAGTTATTTTATTGAGAAATCGTAATATAATTACATGCAATAAAGTTATTTTATTGAAAAAGTATATAATTATATGCAATAAAGTTATTTTATTGAAAAGTTATATAATTATATGCAATAAAGTTATTTTATTGAAAAGTTATACAATTATATGCAATAAAGTTATTTTATTGAAAAAAGTATATAATTATATGCAATAAAGTTATTTTATTGAAAAAAGTTATATAATTATATTTTAATTTAAAATCCGAGCAAATTCGGTAAAATTTTAAATTTGGCAACAAAATGTTGAAAAAATTTGAAGAGCTACGAAACAGTGTTAGACATAGGCAACACCGCGCAGAACGACAAGTAAGCGAACATCAATTCGAATAATCGAAATACGAAATCGATTCCCCGTACTCAGATCGTGCATGCAAAATCGATATATACCGGTGAAACATGAAAATCGGCGCAAAATACATGCCACGCCACGATATGAAAAAGTAGGGTTATTGATTTTAAAATACTACTTACAGCGAAATTCTGGTATTAAAAAGCACTTTAACACTTACGAAACAATGTCTATAATTCCTAGCCACAAAGTTGGGACGCCAATATAAGGGGATGAGGGTTTAGGGTGTGAGAGTTAGGATATATTATAGGGGTTTTGCTCGTACTCGAACTTCAGCTGTAAATAATGGGAAGCACCTTGCACATCGGGGTTGAATAATAATAAGCACAAACTTTACTGTGAGCGGTATAATTACCGAAAGAAATAGAAACAAACTACATTATTAAAACTAATAGTTCAATGGCTTGGAGTACAATCAGGCACCCTTGAAGCAGTCTCCGCCATCTCAGCTGTCAGCCGTCGGGAGAACCTCTGTCACTCGGTCGGCAGGGTTGCCAAGTATAATTCTTGTTACAACTTTGATTTTAAATGCCTCTTTTGAGCTTTTTCTAATAAAAAACTTTACTTAACTGGTGTTTCAAAACTATTTTATAATGTCTTCTTCTTCTTCTTATACTTGTTGTAGATCTGTCGATCTGTTAATTCCGACGTTGAAGTATTTCTTGAGAGGTAGACTGCCAGCTATCTCTCCATCTTTTTGGTGGTCTCCCGGTGGACGCTTGCCTGCTGGTTTTCCTTCTAGAGCAATTCTTGGTAGTCTGTGCTCCGACATTCTTTTTACATGACTGAACCATTGTCTTCGTCTTTGCCTGCCCCATCTGACTACATCTTGCGGCACATTGTTCCCTGATGATGTTGTTTCATATTCTATCTCTTCTTTTCTTCCCTGCTATTGCTCTTAGTGTCTTCATTTCGGCTGTTGGTAGCAAACTTTTGGTTTAATTGGTGTCTTCTCTTGATTCAATGCCATAGGTCATAACAGGTCTGATGCAAGTTTTATAAATTCTAACTTTGCTGTCCATTCTCATATATGTGGCTATTCCAGACCACATCTCTCAAATATCCGGACAAGACAGCGGCCTTGTTAATTTGTCCTCTTAGGTCTCTCACTGGGTCATGATAACTTGACATCTCTACACCTAGATATTTGAACTGGTTTAGCTGTTCTATGGGTTTCCCCCCTACCACGAGCTTGCATCTAATTGGGTCTTTCGCAATGGTAATGCATTTTGTTTTCTGCGTGGATATGTTCATGTTGAGTCGTCGATATGCTTGATAGAATCGATAAAGTTGTCTTTGTAGGTCATCCTCGTCCTCTGCAATCAGGGCTGCATCATCCGCATAGCACACTATACTGATTCTACTGTGGCCGAGTCTGTATCCTAGTTGTAGCGATTCCACATCTTCTATTATTTCATCCATTAGCATATTGAATAGAAATGGACTGAGGCTGTCTCCCTGCCTGATTCCTCCTGGTGTTGGTATGTTGGCCGTAGTGGTGTCGTTTGTTTTAATTTTTGTCGTGTTGTTATTTTTTATTTGTTTTATGACTTCAACAATGTTTGCCGGTATCCTTTTTTTGCTTAATTTTCTTTATTATATCGCTAAGTCTGACTCTTTCAAATGCTTCCGTTAGGTCTACGAAGGAAATGTATGCAGGTTTTTTATATTCTATCGACTTCTCTTTCACTTGTTTCATGACAAATACTGCGTCCGTCGTCGACCTGTCTTTTCTGAATCCTTGCTGTTCTTCTCTGTTCTTTATCTGTGATTCTAATTTATCCTTCAGTATGCCTGTGAATAACTTCATTGTCGTATTTAAGAGAGTTATTCCTCTGTAGTTGTCCGGGTATGATCTTTGTCCTTTTGTATTGTGATACTGGTGTGCCAATCTTGTGGTATCTCTGCTCTACTATATTTTATGATGTAACTTTATGTAATGTGATAGTATGAAAAAATAAAGGATATGGCAACGGTGTTGCATGTCAAACTCGGATCGAATGCCAAAATATTTAGGGTGCACTAATATACAAGCTGTCCGAATCTAGTAATATCCTTCTTCTTCTTGTGCCGTCTTCTAACGAAGGTGGTCGATCACTTCTTTCTTTAAACGCTTCTCTATCTTTTGCAACGTGAAATATCTGTTCAACACTGAGGTTAGTCCAATCTCTGATATTCCTCATCCTCAGCCAAGATTTTTTCTTTCTTCCCAAGCCTTTTTCCCCTCTACTCTTCCTTGTATGATGGCGTGTAGCAGAGAGTATTTATCTTTTCGAAATATGTGGCCCAGGAACGATGTTTTTCTTATTTGAATTGTGTTCATAAGCTTTCTGCCATGTCCAATTGGTCTTAACACTTCTTCGTTTGAGACTAACTTTTGCAGTCCAAGGAATTTTCAGAATACGCCTATAGCCACATTTCGAATGATTCCAATTTTTGCGGATTGGGTTTTTAGAGTCCAAGCTTCTACCCCATATAGTAGTTGCGACCAAACATTCGACGAACCTCAATCTGATGGCCATACTCAATTTCTTATTTGTAAACATTGATTTGTATTTTATAAATCCTTTTCGAGTTATTTCTATTCTGACCTTTATCTCCTCAACTTGATCTAACTGTGAGTTTATAATTGCTTCGAGGTATTTATACTTGGCGACTCTCTCTAGCGGTTTACCCTCCAATGTCAGATGTATGCACGTTGTCAACAGCGTTTTTGAGATCACCATGTATTTGGTTTTATTTATAGGTATTCATTGTTAGTTCTATCATTTTGATTTCTCTGTTAATGATTTCTAAGAGAATTTGTAAATCGTCTATATTCTCTGCCATAATTGCGGTATGGTCTGCAAATCTTATTAATGATGCTCCCTTCAATCCTTACACCTTCAGTTCTTTCCCATATTAGTTGAAATATTAGTTGGGAGTACATATTAAATAATTGTGGCGACAGAACGCATCCCTGTCTGACTTCTCTTTGAATTTCCACTTGGTTTGTCTCACTATCTTCCACCGGTACCGCTGTTTGATTTTAGTCTAGATTTTTGATTAAATTAATATCCTTGGGATCTAGGTGTGTGTGTTTCAATGTCTGTATGAGTTTACCATGTTGAACTCTGTCAAACGCATTTTGGAAATTTATATAATCAGTGGCGGCTGGTTCTATGAGGCAGGTGAGGCAGTGCCTCACCAGTATATCAATCGACGATTTACCTTATTTTTCTATACCATTATCAATTCTTTAAATACAATTTAACTTTTTGAAATTTGCCAAATAACTTTTATGAGAAAAAAATAAAAATAGGTACGGCCCTGATCTCTGTCGTCCACGTGCGAGTGTATGTCTCAAATTGTTAGGTGAAGCCAGCCTCTCATAGATCCCTTGCCTAGCATATAACGGTTTCGTAAAAGTCCCTTTTACGAGCTCGGAACCTCAACCTGTCAACAATTTCGGACGCTGATTCAAATATCCTATGAGGCGGGCCTCTTAGTAGTTTAAGATACAATATAAGCGTATAGGGTCGAACTGCACCGATCTGTTTACTGGATAAAAATTATTGGATATATGTAATTTAGTATGTTAATAATTATAAAAAGGAAGAGGTGCCCAATTTAATTTTGTTCTGACTATAATTAATAATTAAAAAATTACTTTTTTTAGAGATTTTTTTAGATATTATTTTAGATCTTTTGGATCATTATAAACAAAAAGGTCGTATTTTGTAATTGTTCTCTTAAGTTGATCGTTTTCAAGTTATAAACAATTTAAAACCGAAAAAACAACGAAAAATGTCGATATTCAAGACTCAAAAACAAGAAAAAAATATTATTTTGAAAATACAAAGTACGTAAATTCAAGTTCAAACATTATTCTATCAGTTTTTGATAAGTATTTTTGAGTTATTTCATTTTAAAATATTGTTTTTTTAGTTGTTAATGCGGCCGTCGTCTTCCCATAAGGAACCTTCCTCATTAACAATTTAAAAAAGACATTTTAGAGTAGAACATGGAAATTTTTTTACCGGGACCTGATAGAAGAAGGTTTGAACTTGAATTTAGGTACTTGATGATTACAAAAATAATATTTTTTACTCTTTATTTTAAGCCTTGAAAATCGCCATCTTTCGTTCTTTATTCAGTTTTAAATTGTTTATAACTTGAAAACGATTAGCTTAGAGAAAAAATGAAGAGCTATTTACAAAAACAACATACGTGTATTTTTAGGATTTCTGCAATTTTTTAGTGTAAAAATACAATTTCTATGAAAGAATTGGAAATATTAATGATATTATTTATAGATATTGGTATCTATAATATTTATAAATAATATCATTAATATGTATTTCCAAATTATTTTATAGAAATTAGGTTTTTACACAAACAATTTACAGAAATTTTAAAAATACAGTTACCTATGTTGTTTTTGTAAATAGGTCTTCAATTACGAAAGTCCTTTTTTGTTTCGAATTATCCAAAAAATCTAAAATAATATATTTTTTTTAAATTTATTTCATTTTAAGCCTTTTTTAATAATTATTAATTACTTATGTCAGAACAAAATTAGATAGGGCACCACTTGTTTTTTATAAATATTAACATACTAAATTACATATCCAATAATTTTTATCCATTAAGCAGATTGGTGCAGTTCGACCTTATATCGGATCCTCTTCTATAGCGTTGTTTCACGATAGAGAGAAACTTTTTCACGATAATGATTTAAAACTTTATAAACAAGTTTTTAAATTATTATGCATTTGTGTTATTAAAAATTATATCAGAAATACAACTGCACAGACTCGATTGAGTAATATGGCAAAAATATCAATTGAAAAATCATTTATAAAATCACAGGATGAAAACTCTTTTATAGACGAGGTAACAGATCATTTTGCAGAACAGAAGTCTCGCAAAGTTTCTTTAATTTATACAAAAATTTAAGAACTCAGTTTTCTATTTAGAATTTATATTTTATGAAGTTTTTGACTAAAATAACTTTAAAATAGGAACTGGTTGAATGCTCGAATATTTGAATTTTACGAAATAAAAGGCAGGTATCGAGCATTGAGTTTTACTTAATCTTGCCTTGCCCAAGTATACTTTCGCTTCTAGAGCATTTTCAGGGGCATTTCGTCAAAAAAAGGAAGGTATCCTCGAATGTCATTAATTATCTGAAGTGGTGGCAACTTAAATTAACATATACCTATCTAACAAATACTGAACGTACACTACACTGTAACGTACAAATAGATAAATTTATCTGCTTGTACCTCCATCTTCAAAATGTAGAAGTGCCAAAATTACCGGCACTCAAATTTATCTGTTTGTCCTTCGTGTAGTGTACGTTAAGTATTTGTTAGATATATGTTAACTTACCTTCCTTTTTTTTGACGAAATGCTCCTGAAGATGCTCTAGGAGCGAAAGTATACTTTCGAAGATTAAATAAAACTCAGTGCTCGATATCTGCCTTTTATTTCGTAAAAAATAACTTTATTTTATTAATTTTCATTTAATTATTATAATTTTATAATAATTAATTTTCTTTTAAGCACACTTTTTATAAAAAACACAAAATAAACACCCAAAAAAATGTAGCGCTTAGTTTATTTAACATAAAAATCAATCTTATAATATAACAGTAATTTGTTTCTTGCTTGTTTGTATTGCCCTATATGCAATAGATATATTTACAATATAAGATTGGTTCTAAAATGAAATTATCACGTGTTTGTAGGTGTATATTTTTTGCGTACAATAATTTCATTTTGGCAACTGATTAAACAAAATCAGTTGTTGTCCGTTGTTCTCATGTAATTTCTAATGTAAATTTCGCTTAATATGGCTGTACAACGCTGATGAGACCCAGGAAGGACGAAACATCTGATGCATACTGTTTTGATATGTGGTATTAGTAATTATTTTTAGCTAAAAAACAGCTACCTACTATGAGTATGAACCTATCACAAACTTAACCAGGAAACAATGTGTCTCTCTCTACATACCAGCCTGGCACGTAAAATGGTATCCGGCTTTCGTTGCTATTCTTTTGCCAATAAAATAGTTATTTAATATTATTTGCAAGCGTTAAAATAAATACGGCAATATTCTGTAGACGGCCTCACGTTATGACGTCACAAAATCGACCTTCGGATCATTCAAGAGAAGCTAATTATAATAATAATAATATTCCTCGAGGCACACTACACTTAGTGTAGTGTGCCTCACCATCTTGTACTATCACGAGCCGCCCCTGTATATAATATGAATACCTAATATGTACTGATCCAAAATTATTGTCATACTAGCACTAGTGGGCTCTGAAGGACAGAGATAGCTATACAGCACATGTCTATCATTAATTCAGTTATACTTGTCAGTTTACGTCAACTCTGACTATGTTCAGATATACTTGTCAGTTTACGTCAAGCTTGACTCAAGTTTTAGTAAACAAAATTATTATTAAAATTGGTTTTCACGGATGAACAAAAGAGATCTATACTCGAAACGTATTTTAGAAATGGCCAAAGAATTAACGGAGAATGGGTTTACTCCAACCGAGATGCTTTTGAAGATTTTGTTGAAGAATTTCCCAATGCTGCGGTTCATTATGACGTATTTTGCAGAACTATTCGTCGCGTTGTAGATGTTTATAGAAAAGCGGGAAGCGTACTTCACAAGCCAGAGGCAGGCAGGCCTAAAGTGTAAAGTGCGAAGAAAACATCGAATTGGTCAAAACGGTTATTGTAGATCAACCACATAATATACATCAATTCGGCATTTACATTTTACATCAAAAGGTAGATATGTCATATGGAACTTGCCAGCGTATTCTTAAGCAAGATATTCATTTTCATCCGTATCGTTTACAAGCCTTTTTAAATTACCCTAACCGACTATCTTCAAAGAGCCTTCTGTAATTGGTTTCTGAACGACCTCAATAATAATTATGATGTGTTAGGCAAAACCTTTTTTACTGACGAATGTTGGTTTCATCTTTGTGGGTACACAAATTCTCAGAATATGATGTGGAATGCAGAGCCAGAGGCAGGCAGGCCTAAAGTGTACAGTGCGAAGAAAACAACGAATTGGTCAAAACGGTTATTGTAGATCAACCACATATACTTCAATTCGGCATTTACACTTTACATCAAAAGGTAGATCTGTCATATGGAACTTGCCAGCGTATTCTTAAGCATTTTCATCCGTATCGTTTACAAGCCTTTTTAAATCACCCTAAACGACTATCTCCAAAGGCTAGTCTTCTGTAATTGGATTTTGAACGATCCCAATAACAATGATGATGTGTTAGGCAAAAACTTTTTTACTGGCGAATGTTGGTTTCATCTTTGTGGGTAGACAAATTCTCAAAATATGATGTGGAATGGAGATAACCCATGCAGATAATGCATTATTTTATTGAAACGCCTTTATATCCACAGAAACTTGGAGTTCGGGCTGCTATAAGCAAACGACGTATTGTAGGACCCATATTTTATCGAAGGGATTGTAAATGCTGAAAGATACCGTCAAGAAATTTTAACTCCATTTATAAATCAATTGATGGATGATGAATTATTAAAAGAAGGATATTTTTAGCAAGAAGGGGCTCAAATTTATACAACACTGCAAAATTTGAATTTTATTATGGATTTTTTCAATAGGGTCATACGTTTAAATAAGCCTATTATATTCCCCCAACACTATCCTGTGATTTGACTCCCTGCGATTTCTTTCTGTGGCCAAATTCGACTTTTGAAACTTCTGTAGCGCATTTGGAAGATATTATACAATCTCCTTGATGAGTCACCTGCTTAAAATATTTCTTTCACAACCGAATCTATCAAAAACTAGACATCGATATTAACGATACACAGATGGGATTCAGAAAAGGATTAGGTACAAGGAATGCTCTCTTTGCCCTGAACGTTCTAACACAGAGATGCCTAGATGTTAACCAAGAGGTACACGCCGGCTTTATAGACTTTGAAAAGGCCTTTGACAAAGTACGCCACAGTAAACTCAAAGAAATCCTGGAGAGTAAGAACACTGACACCAGAGACATACAAATAATATTACATCTGTACTGGAATCAGCGAGCTAATATAAAAATAGAAGACCAAACATCGGACGAAATAGAAATACGTAGAGGGGTACGACAGGGTTGTATATTGTCACCGCTCTTGTTTAATATCTACAGCGAACAAATATGCCAAGAAGCTCTCTCATATGCAAACGAAGGGATAATAGTCAATGGAGAAGTTATCAATAACATTCGATATGCTGACGATACTGTGATAATGGCAAGAACAGCGGAAGATCTACAACATCTAGTTGAAAATATGAATGAGATATGTAATAACTACGGCATAAGGATGAACGTCAAAAAAACCAAATATATGACCTTCAGTAAGAATCCAATAAATGACACTAGTATCACAATAAACGGTACCCAACTTGAAAAAGTAAACGAATACAAATACTTGGGAACCCTTATCAATGAAACAGGTGACCAAAATCACGAGATAAAAAGACGTATTGAAATTGCCAGGTCTACTTTTATAAAAATGAAAAAATTATTTTGTAATCGTGATATTAGTATTCATCTACGAACTAGAATGTTAAAATGCTATGTATTCAATACTTTGCTCTACGGTGTTGAGTCATGGACTCTTAAACAGAGGAATATTAAAAATCTTGAAAGCTTTGAGATGTGGTGCTACCGCCGTATACTAAGAATAAGTTGGGTGGATAAAATTACAAATGAAGAAGTAATACGCAGAATAAATAACAAGCCAGAAGTTCTACTGAATATAAAAAAGAGAAAACTTGAATACTTAGGCCACCTGATGAGGGGACAAAAGTACACATTCCTACAAAACATAATGCAAGGAAAAATCCAAGGACGAAGAAATCCAGGCCGTAGAAGAATGTCCTGGATGAGAAATTTGAGAGAGTGGTTTGGCTGTACCACTAACGAATTGTTCAAAACAGCAGTAAATAAAATTAGAATCGCCCTAATGATATCCAGTCTCCGATAGGAGAGGCACTCAAAGAAGAAGATACAAAAAATAGAGAATCATGTTGAAGAATTAAATACTACTCCGTGGGTCCTAAACAATGTTATAGACTCAATGACTAGAAGAGTTACGTCATGTAGAGATATTGGTGGTGGACATCCTCTTTGATTATATTTATTTTTGTTACTTATATAATTTTGTTAATTTTTTTGATTTTTGATTAAAGTTCTTTTTTTTTTGTCTACCTTAAAAGGTAGAAAAAAGTTTAATTTCTTTTGCTGAATATTTATCGTATAATAATTTTAACTGTACCTACTAATATGTAAGTGTTTTCTGTAAGTTATACTTAATAATAATTTACAATGATTAATGCGATGTTAAATTATGGGCAAGTGCTTATTTCTAAAGACTCGGATTTCTTAAAAATCCAAAGCAAACATTGATACCGCCAGTTTTTGGATGAGCGATACAAATATGGACGTATTTTTAATAACATCTGCGCATTCTGACTGAATTCCGTTTGTACTACTAAACAAAAAAGTAGGTACAGTGGAACCTCGATAACTCGGATTAATCGGGACCGCGGCCGATCCGGGTTATCGAAAATCTGGGTTAGCCAGAGAGCATGGTAAAAATTAATAAAATTCGGTATACTTATAGATAAAGTCCGTTATAATTAAAATAACATGAAATATATATGCACAGTACACATCTAACTTACCTATAGTTGTATAGAGTATAGTATAGATAGTACATATAGAGTACTGTTCATTTCTAGGTAAAAAAACTCAGTCAGTTTCGGTTGTGCCAATCGGAAAAATGTTGTGTTATTTAAGAGCAGTGGCTCTTTCATTGTTTAAAAGACCATTGTAAGAATTTTTTAAAAGACAGTTGGAAATAAATAAAAGAATAACAGGTGCCTGTTGTTTGCGACAGCCCGAGATAATAAACGTCGCTCTGCCGCCGCAGCCGTGTGCCATGAGTCATTTTTACTATCGTATAGTTCAAATTACACAAACACCCATTATGTGTCAAATATTATATTCCGAAGTTTTATCAATGAAACTCGATATTTTTAAGACATTCCAGAAGAGGCTACAGATAAAATGTTTTAACCTAATACATACATTTTAATTATTGAAATGTTTGTCTGATGAAAATCGGTCCGGGTTAGCCGGACTTCCGGGTTATCGGGGGCCGACTTATCGAGGTTCCACTGTACTTTCCGCTACTGGAAACAGCCTAGATCCGAACACTTTAATTATCCGACACCCCTCGTACTACAGCTATCATAGTCTTTAGATTAGGGATGGGAAAAACCTACCGGTTTTAACCTAAAACCGGTTTTTTTCCTCTGCAATAATCGGTTTTTCCGGTTGTTTTTTTGTGCCGGTTATAACTGTTTTTTTCCTCTTAAAGTAATAACCGGTGAAAAACCGGATAAGTGGAAAATATACCGAATTCAGAGAAAAAATGGGAAAATATTTCACACCCCGCGCGTAAATGAGAAATTTTAAGTTGACTGAAAACGATTTCGCAACACTGATGACTGATTTCTATACTGATATGAACTGATATCGATTCTAATGGAGCATCGCAAAGTAAAGCGCAATGTAAATGTAACCTATTGGGTATTGACTATGACTAAAAAAACCGAACACCGGTTTTTGGAATAACCGGTTTTTTTGACCGGTTATAATTGCCAGGTTAAACCGTTGGTAAAAAAACCGGTATAACCGAAAACCGGTGTTCTGTCAACAACCGCCATCCTTACTTTAGATACTTGAAGAAAAATTCCTCATTTGTTTTATTTACGAAATTACAAGCTGAATGTTAGATTATTTAATTTGTTATCAAGCATTGTTATTAGAAAACATTTTGAATGACTCGATAACTGATAAAACTCTATTTTTGCTGTTATCTGTATGCGCAAGATTCCGCAATATTTTATTAACTTATGTAAATTAATTGACATATATAAGAATGAGATTAAAAAAGGAAAAAGGATATTTTGTCAAGTATGTAGCAGAGAGGATTGTTGAACTATAACTTACTCGAGAAATTATACAACGTAATGATAATTTAAATATTGTAAGCAAGACACACGTGCATGATTGTTGACAAAACGAAAGCTGTAATACAAACAAGGAAACAACTAAACTTGCAGAATTTGACAATAGACGACGCTAATATAGTCCAGAGTAATAAGGATTTTCTCGGGACACTCAAAGATCCAGGTAGCTGACTACTTTTTTAGTTATTGTAAATCTATAGGAAGAAAACCTACCTGTTTCCTGCCTAGAGTTCGCGTCCGTTTTTTTTTTATATATATATATATATATATATATATATATATATATATAATGTTCTTGAACTCCTAAGTGGAGCATAGAGGTTCAGTGAAAACGCGCCATCGGGTTCTATTTTGCGCTAGGACCTTCACCTCATTCCAAGACTTTCCTTGACTTCTTATCTCGTCCATGATGGATCTTCTCCAAGTTTGTGCTGGGCGACCTCTTTTTCTCTTTCCTTGGGGATTCCACTCTAGGGCATTTTTTGCAATACTGGAACTATCTTTTCGGAGTGTGTGACCTATCCACCCCCACTTTCTGTATTTGATTTCATTTTCTACCCTCTTTTGTTGGGTCAGGTGTAGCAGATCTTCGTTTCTGATGGTGTTTGGCCAGAAAATACGAACAATTCTTCGTAGACATTTGTTAACAAAGACCTGCAATTTGTCTGTAAGGTATTTTGTCACTTTCCAGGTTTCACATCCATAGAGTAGAACAGACATAACATTTGACTGGAATATTCGGATCTTTGTCCTTGTCCGTTTTTTAGTTATTAACAATTTAGTGCAAAAATCGCGATTTTTTCGATTTTTTGCACTCCATTCAAAAGCTAAATAGTTGACATAAAATTACAAAATTCAGTTTTTTAGAACATTGAAAAACCTTCAAAATGACGATTTTTGAAAGTCAAAAAGTTAATTTTTTGCTACGCAAACTGCAAAATAAGTGAAAATGGTTATTTGTTAATAACTTTTACTAAAACTACCTTAGAACTTTAGTGTTTCGCCCAAAGTTGGGTATTGGCGTACTTAACAAACCTTCAAAATTTGAGACCGGTCCATTAATTAGTTTAAGAGTTATTATATTTGTTTATCCCAGAGACCTTTATTCTGCAATAAGATAAGACAGAAAATAATGAAGATAGGGCAATTCTGAGTATGCCAAATGAAAGTAAAAGAGTGATAGTATCAAAATGTATTAAAAAAAAGATAAAAAAATAATTAATATAGTAAAAAATTCTAATGCCAAATTTTTGAAGGTTTGTAGTTTATAAACATTTAGAATAACTTTAAAAATGTTGTCCGTAGAAACAATCTTTTTATATATTCGAAAAGATAGTATTTTAACACGAATTTTCAAATAAAAAAATTTAGCTTGGGTTCATTTGGGACAAAGTTAGCCATATGTTTTTTTTTTAATTTACAGCTAATTTGTTTATAATAATTAAGGAATCTCATTAACGCCATTTTAAAGAATGGGATTGTATTTTTTCTTAAAAAATTTGCACAAACATTGTACCTTCACAGCACCATTTGTCCCAACTTCCATAATTCTATTAAATAGACCTGCTAGCCAACTTACTCCTGTCTCTCCCAATGCTCTCCACACTTCCCCAGGAATATCATCTGGTCCGACTGTTTTTCCTTTCTTTATTTTTTTAAGCGCTTGAGCTACTTCCTCGTTTGTTATTCTGGTAACCATTGCTGTTACTGCCTCCGTTAACTCCACAGGCTGTCTGTCAAATTCTTCGTTTAATAAACTGTCAAAATACTTTCTCCATCTCTTTTTGACATCCTTTTCGTGAATTAGTATTTTATTATTTTCATCTCGCATACATCTAATCTGATTAAAATCTCTTGCTTTCTTTGCTCTCTGTTTGGCTATTTTATATATCTTTGCTTCGCCTTCCCTAGTATCAAGTCAATCGTATAGGTTTGAATACGCTTCTGCTTTAGCTTTTGCTACTACTACTTTCGCTTCCTTTTTGGCGACCATATACTTTTGAAGATCTATGTCCGATCTGGTTTCTTGCCACTTTTTATATAACTTTTCCTTCTCTTTTATTTTTCCTTGTACTTCATTTGACCACCACCAAGTCTCTTTATCCTCAAACTTCTTTCCTGACGTTTTCCCAAGAATTTCAATAGCCGTCTCTCTAATAATATTGGCCATTTTTCTCCAAATTGTGTTAGGGCTTCCTTTCATGTTCCAAAATATTTTTTCTACTATTCTTTCCCTGAATAGACCTTCTTTCTCATCTTTTAGCATCTACCACTTGATTTTTTGTGGTCCTCTCCGATATTCCAACGTATTATTATAGGTTGAATAAAGTTGTTGTAAAGCGGTACATGAATAGATCAAATTTACCAGAAAAAAGGGAAAAGTATTAGCCCTTCTGAAAGTTTCCTAAGCATTAAATTGACACATTACACACACTAAATTGATACCATACCAAAATTCATTGAAAACAACATAATTAGTATTATTAAGTATAAGTATCCTATAAAATAATAGCAATCTCAATACGTGAAAATAAACTGAAATGATAATTAGTTATGTCAATGCAAATACACGTAACTATCATGTATATGCCAATGTAATAGTAACTTATGCATTTCAAGTGTATACTATTTATACCAACTATGGATCGTAAATTTTTATTATGCTAGTTAATGATTATTATTCGATTCGTTCTCTTTCTTTTACTCGTGCGAAGTTTTGGGCATTTCCAACTACCTTTGAACAATTTCAAAACCACACAAGATGGATATAAAATGTACTGGGTGTCCCAATAAGAGCTCGGTTGCCTCGGGAAAAGCCTGGAAATTATTTTCATAATTGTGGGTCCAGCGTTAGAGGGGGTAATTGAATATCAAAAATTAAAAAATCTAAATTTTACAAAATTGTCCTAATGAAGTGGCACTGGAAATTCGATCATCGTATTCTTCATAAAATGCTGCGCATATTTGACTTCACAAAGTTTAAGTCTACCATTGTAAATAAAAGGTGTGGGTGAGTGGGAACCTTGTTATGAAAAAATGGCTGTAAGTCCGGTTCTGTTAAATTAAATTTTGCAATCTTGGCCTTGTTGAAAACAGATTTTTTCATCAATGTAAGAGTTATAATTTCGAACCAGCCTAATAAGTAATATGCCAGCTAGGAGGCGTTATTTAATTTTTTTCAGAAATCTAGTTTTCTTTTGAAAATGTTAAATACAAGTATGCACTTTTATTCTTGTATTATAAAATTATGTTAAATTAGCAATAGAATAGCGAAAACCGCATGTCGATACCTTTTTCCTATCTCGAGATATCTTCAGAAACGTGTAAATTTTAAATATAACTGTTACTGTCACCGGTAAACGAAACTAAAGGAAAAGTAGTGTGCTATGGAAAAAAAACAAAAACATTTTCCAGGTGTCAACGTATATAAATAAATAAATATAATTATTTAAACAACAGTAAGACAAACAACACTATAAAATATAACAAAGAAATAAAAACAACTATTTAGTGACGACCTAAATGTTCAAATTGTTGCCCATCATTTTCGATGCAATTATTTACTACACTACTACTACACTACTCGAGAAAACATGATCCAGAGAATACGAAACGCCATTCAAAGCAGTCCGAGAGCAGAAATTGAGACTGCTGTTCAATCTACTCTTGAAAGAGTACAATCACTTGCATCGAAAATGATAGGCAATAATTTGAACATATAGGTCGTCACTAAAAGTTGTTTTTATTTCTTTTTTATATTTTATAGTGCTGTTTGTCTTATTTTTGTTTTAATTAATACGGCTTTTCAACGATTTGTTTCGAGCCTTTGTCATGTGTCGTATAATACGTGTATAATATTATACGACATATGACGGAGGCTCGAAACAAATGAGAAGCGTTTAAAAGCCCTTTTATAAACGTTGACATCTGCAAAATGTTTCTTTGTTTTTTCCATAGCACACTACTTTTCCTTAACTTCGTTTACCGGTAACATTAACAGTTATGTTTTTAACTTTACACGTTTCTGAATGCGGTTTTCGCTATTCTATAGCTAATTTAATCTAATTTTATAATACAGGATTAAAAATGCGTACTTGTATTTAATATTTTCCAAAGAAAACTAGATTTCTGAAAAAGTTAAATAACGCCTCCTAGCTGGCATATTACTTATTAAGCTGGTTCGAAATTATAACTCTTACATTGACGAAAAAGATTCAAATTCTGTATTCAACAAGACAAAGTTTGATAAATTGGATTTAACAGAACCGGACTTACAGCTATTTTCTCATAACAAGGTTCCCACTCACCCCCACCTCTTATTTGCAAAGGTAGACTTAAACTTGTGAAATCAAATATGCGCAGAATTTTATGAAGAATACGATGATCGAATTTCCAGTGCCTCTTCATTAGGAAAATTTTGTAAAATTTAGATTTTTTTAATTTTTTATATTCAATTACGCCCTCTAGCGGTGGATCCACAATTATGAAAATAATTTCTAGGCTTTTACCGAGACAACTTTTGTTATAAAATTTTTTTCTCAAAGCTATACTAGAGCGGTTCCTGAGATATGGCCGAGAGCCATTCTTATTGGGACACCCGGTACAAGGATCGTTTAAGAACTGTCAGGAACTTCAATATGGAAAGATTTTTTAACCCACATTAAATGGAATCTTATTGAACTTAGTAGAACCTACGTTATTAGTACCAAGCGAAAATCCAAAAGTCGACTTCAACGAACTAGCATTGGATAATAAATATAAATATTTAGGGCATGAAATCCTAGAACAGTCAAACTGTCGGACTACACAGAAGAATCACCTTAGCATGGGACGCTTATGGAACTTTATCAGACATCTTCAAGAGCAACATGCCAAATTATCTGAAAAAGAACACGTTCGACTAATGTGTGCTTCCAGTCATGACTTACGGCACCGAAACACTATCGTTAACCCAGGCAACAACAACCTTAGAGTGGCCCAAAGAAGAATGGAACGGTCATTACTTGGACTGACTCTCAGACACAAGGTTAGAAACGAGGAAATCAGAAGAACGACAGGCGTCACAGATGCCATAGAGCGAATAGCATGCCTGAAGTGGAATTGGGCGGGCCATGTAACCAGAATGAAAGACGGGAGGTGGACCCAAAAAATTACAGTGTGGAGACCACGAGAAGACAGAAGAAGTAGAGGTAGGCCACCTACACGATGGACAGACGTCGTCAAAAGGGTTGCTGGAAATTGGTTGCAAGAAGCCCAAACCGACACAACTGGAAGAAATTAGGGGAGGCCTATGTTCAACTTTGGATGCAGAAGGCAGGATGAAGTTAAGGAGATGAGTCACGAGCTAAGGCTATGGTGTAGAGTAGTATAAGATGATGAGTGCCTTTATTCTAATATGACAGCACACTTAGTTGTTCACTAGTTTTATGTTAGCTTAGTCCATCAGGCATAGCTATAGAGAATATTCATAAGTAGATTTTCCAAGACCAAGTCAGTGTTTTCTCTTTAAACTCTTCATTACACTTACTAAATTATTAATATTTTGTCTGTGAAAACTTTCTTTTGTAGTCTGTGACTCTCCGAAGACTATAGTGACATCATATCTCGATATCTCAGATTTTGATTCTCTATCCTTCTCCGTTTTGCTTTGCTAAGCAAGCTTCGTGTAGGTGTAGACCATGGCCAATAATTTCACTGACTTGATCCACCCAGCATTAGAGGGACCTTCTTCGTAGTCGTTTGCTATTAATTTTACTCTCGACGATTAGCTTTTCTAGTAGCCTAGGTTATGTACTATATACTTCCATGTCAGCGACATGAAGTACAGAGAGGGTCAGCAGCGTGGTACCCGACGTAACGTTTGCTAAGAACACGTACTGAGTGCCAGCCGCTGGATATGAGGGAGTTTTAGTGAGTATGTCCTATAGGGAAGGCGGGCGTCTAGACCTGGCAATCGGACTGTCCCACACACAGGAGGGGAGGGAAGTGCCCCAGGCTTTTCTTGGAATACTGCTGCCTCCTCTGATGGTCTTAACCAAAAGCTATGTATTTAATATTTCGCGCTTACTGACTACCATGTACCTATGTTGTTTGTTTTTTTCGTATTGAGATCAAGTCCATATACATACTTATATCTGATATGCGCAACAATTATTATTCATTTTTATTTTTTGTAGTTGGGATGCAATCAATTTAAAAATTACAAAAAACTTGCAGGCATAGTAGTTGAGGCTTTAACATGTCCATTTTTTTATAGAACCGTAGGTTGAGTGTACCTAACCACAAAATGCATTTTTATTATTACTATTTTTTTGAAAAAAGAGTATAACTTTTTTGTAGATGGCTGCAGGTCTATTTTTTTTACCTGGTGTATATTTTATCAAAAAATATATTTCTCATTTTCAGACTTTTCCGTAGGGTGCGCCCTCTGGAAAAATCCGCAAAACTGGCTTTTTAGTGGGTTTTTGGGGTTTTCCCCATTTTATAGACTTCAAAATAGATCAAGTTGAGTTTTTTGTAGGTTATATATAATTTGAAGTAACTTACTTCTTTAGTGCATTTAAAAATGGAGGAAGCAGTTCAAACCCCCAAAAAGACCTCAAAAAACTTCCCGCTCCCTTGGAGGGTTTGAACGTGTTTCTTTCATTCTTGAATACCCCAAAGGATTAAGTTACCTCAAATTATAAATATAACCTATGAAAATAACCTTGATTTATTGATCTATTTTGAAGTTTATAAAATGGGGAAAATCTTCAAAAACATCCTAAAAACCAGTTTTTCGGATTTTTGAAGGTGGCGCACCTTACGGAAAAATCTGAAAAAACTTAAGAAGTATAATTTTTGATAAAATACACAAAATAAAAAAATTAAGACTTGCAGCCATCTCAAAAAAAGTGATACATTTAAAAAAAAAGATAAAAATGCATTTGAAGGTTATTTACACTTAACCTATAAAATATACATGTTTTTTAAAAGCCTCAACTATGCGTGTGAATTTTTTTTGAAATTTTTAAATTGATTGCATACTATATATAACACCGGTTTATAGCGTCCTGCTCCTTCCGGTTCCTATTCTCCAGCCGCGTCGATCTGTCCGATCTCCTGGTCGGAGATCTCTCTCAGACATGGCTTTCTGGATTCCACTTATCCAGGTTGTTTTCAGTCTGCCCCTTTTTTTTCTTTCCGGGGTTGCCATTCCATTATTAGCTTTGGGATTCGAAGTTCCTCCATTCTTTGTACATGGCCATACCAACAAAGTTGTTTTTGTTGGACTTCTTCAATTATGTTTGTTTTTCTATTCATAATATCTCGTACCCGTTCATTCGTTATATGTGAGAGTCTGGAGATGCAGGCCGATCTTCACCAGAAGTCCATTTCCAGTGCGAGCAACTTCTGTTCTGTTCGCTTATTCAGTTGCCAGGTTTCACATCCATACAGTACCACGCTTTTAAAGATGCTATTATAAAGCTATGTTTTCTTTTTTTTTATATGGTTTTTGACCAAAGTAGTGAGTTCAAAGCTCCTATTACCTTCTTTCCTTTCATAATTCTTTCCTCTATTTCGAATTCTGTCCTTCCACTTTGTTGGATTCTCGTTCCAAGGTATACATAATAAGAGCTTGGCTCGATAACCATATCATCCTCTAGTGAGTTACAATCACTTTTCTATCCTCCTATACACATATATTTGGTTTTCTTTATAGGCCCCATTAACGTACAGGCCCCATTTTTTGTATTCTCGAAACAGCCGGTTTGTCATAAATATTAGATCATCTTTATCCTGGGCAATCACCACATAATCGTCAGCAAAATGCAGTGTGTATAGTGTTGAATCGTCGTTTAGCTGTATCCCCATTCCAGAACACGATTTCCGCCACTTATTCAAGACCTCATTTATATAGATTTTAAACAGTGTTGGCGATAAGCTGCATCCCTGTCGTAGCCCCTTATTCACCATGAAGGTGTTGGATAATCTGCTGTTGATTTTTATGTTTGCTTGGATATTGTTATAGAATTGTTGCACTGCTTTTATTAAACTTATATTAATAGGGGATTTTTCCAGGACTTGCCATAATTTACAAAGTGGTACGGTATCTTATGCCTTGTTAGATCGACGAATAGTAAGTAGATGTAGTTCTCTGTCTCTGGCTACTTTTTTTTCGTTGAGTTGGTTGATCGTGAAGATGTGGTCGATACAGGATCTTCCTGCTCGGAATCCTGCTTGTTGTTCGATCTCTAAAGGTGCATATTCATTTTCTATTAGAGTTTTTAGAGTTTTCCCATATAAACTGCTAAAGGTGCTGGTTATATACATCTAACCTAGTAATACATCCTAACTAAAAAAAAATAAAAACAAAAAATGACGTTTTTGGGTGGTAAGGGGAGAGGGAGGTGGGTGGAGCGTGAAAATTGAGCGCAGTCTTATTATTTAATCACATAGATCGTAAAAAAATAAAAAAAATTGAATTCTAGGAGTAAGGGCATTTTGCCAATCTTAACTGAGGGTACCTTTTGAGTTAGATATATTTAAATGCCTTAATATAATTTGGGTCTACCGATTTTGAAAATAATTTGCTTGATAAGGTAAGTCCGGCCCTGAATGGAAACGATCAAGAAGTAGTTAAGACTGTGGCGCTTCCATGACGTGTATTATTCGACTTAAGTAGTTGGTTCCGCAAGACGTTTTATCTGGGATGTGGTTTTTACGGGGTGTCCAAAATTTCTACTATGAGATTAGATTTTCTAGGAGGAAAATATATAAAACGAAGAATACTGTAAAGAAAAAAAGTTATGCCTAAATTAAATGTGTTGGAACCATTATATTTTATATGTATAGAAGAATACCTCTTGCAGTAATCATCAAACCTGTCTTCTCTGCTTCCTGCGTTAAGGTTAGAGCATTTTCTTCCGAACGAATCAAACGAACCGAGCGAGCCAAGCGAGCACGAACAAGTAATTTATCATCATCATCATCTTTGGCTTTTACAACTCTTCGTAAGTCTTTGCTGCGTTTGCTATTGTCTTCCATTGGTTCTGATCCTGTGCTACTATTTCCCATGGTCTTATTTCCATCTTCTCCAGGTCTTCTCTGATCTTTTACTAGATCCTTCCACCTTTTCTAGGCCGTCTTACCGGTCTTCTACCGTCTCGTCTTCCCGAAAACTCTTTCGCAAAACACACAAATTACGGACAAGTAATTGCTCAGATTAGGGAGAAGAAATCTGGAGAAGAATGCTGCGCATACCTTGGACAGCTCATAGGACAAACGTTTCCATTCTAAACCAACTCAATATTAAAAAAAGGCTGTCCACAATATGTCTGCAACAAATTCTGCAATTCTTTGGTCACGTGGTGGTTCGCAGAGGTAACGACAGTTTGGAGAGATTAATTGTTTCTGGAAACGTTCCGGGGAGAAGATCAAGAGGACGATCACCAACTAGATGGTCTGACCAAATAAAGCATTCAGCTGGAAACTCATTCTGCGAAGCTCTTAGAGCAGCTGAAGATAGAGACCAATGGAGAAAATTGTTAGGAACATTGGAAGAAATCACGATCCTCAGTAATGGGGAAACGACAAGAGAGGGAGAGAGAGAAATTGCTCAGATTATTCGAAGTGAGCGTTCTATTCGCCGCGTTTCCATGTTCTGCTCATTTTATTTCAGTGTTCGTCCGGCCACGGTAGCAGGGGATCTGGAGTAGATACGACTGTGCCCACTCAGCATCAACGAACAAATGCTCACTTTTGATCTTTCAACGGTTACCGACACTCCTCCGAAAATGATCGGCTCGTTCGGTGTGGTAGAATTTTGCTCGCTAACATGTACAGACTAGATCAATTTGTTACGATCAAGTCAGTACGTACCTTTAGAAAGTGCAGCAAGCTTCTACTTGGATTTATGGGTCGTTCGTGCAACAAGGTTTAAGTCAATTAGTAAAGCAATATAATGCAAGTCGATTTTTGTTAAATGATGTGTCTTATTTGTTCAAGTATTTATCGCTTTAATTTAAACTTTCTTTAACACAATGGTTACGAAGAAAAACACGTCATCGCTTCTGTTGCTTCTTCTTCTTTAAGTGCCGTCTCCGGATAAATCGGAGGTTGGATATCATCATCACTATATTTACTCTATCTACCGCTGCTCTAAAGAGTTCTGTAGAACTGCATTTAAACCAGTCCACAGTGGGCCGAAAAATTCAAAAAGCGGCCATAAATCGATTTCGATGAAAGTATTAGTCTGGCTTTCAGAATTTGTAGGTACTCCGAGAAATAGATAAATAATGTTTTCCTAGAATTTGAAGCAGGTAGAAGGCATATTGCGGCAGCCATCGGTTCTCAAAACCAGACTTTTGTGTTAGGATCATTTCTTTGCGAACATTCATTTAGTGTACTACTAAATGTCAACTAGTGAATGTGTGTTATAAAGTGTCTGACTCAAGTGGTTAA
This sequence comes from Diabrotica virgifera virgifera, assembly GCF_917563875.1. Taxonomy (NCBI): domain Eukaryota; kingdom Metazoa; phylum Arthropoda; class Insecta; order Coleoptera; family Chrysomelidae; genus Diabrotica; species Diabrotica virgifera. Next base: position 28,908,527 of record NC_065452.1, read on the forward strand.
TTGTACAGAAAACTTTCTCAAGGTATGTATTTTCATGTTATATAAATACTTATGAATCAAAGTTAAATTAGTATACATATAGATATAATTACTATGTAGTCGATTTTATTGAAAATTTTATATTATACTTTAAAATTATGTTGAGATATAACATATTTTCCGATCCGATCCGGCTTTGAAAAAATATTAAAAAAATAGCTTGATCATTCCCTAATAACATACTAAAATTTGATAGGCGCCTTCAAGCGCCTTTTTGAGATATTTTGGTTTTGCTTATCGATATGCATGAACCATATCCAACGAATGTATTCTGTAACCATAACAGCACATTTTATTTTGTTATTTAAAATGTAACACCTAGTAATTTCTATTTTCTTGTTGCGTTACTTTATTTACCTTGATAGAGAATATAGTTAAGTTTGTTCGTAATGGTGGTTGTAAGTCTTATTTCATTTGCGTCTTCAAAAAATTTTTTTTATGTAATGTTTTTCTATATTTTTCACAGTGAAAATGGTCACCAGAAGGCAACTGTTTGACGTTTTGTATGAAAAGGATAAGTTACAACGTTCCAGTCGCACAGAATATCTGTTCAAGTATTTGGTGAGACACTACAAAATTGAAAATGATGCAGACGCCATGTTAAAAATGAGGATTTTCACTTCAAAGTTTTGCAACGTCGTTTATGCAAAGCTTGATCAATGTGGGAGAAAAACGGATAGATTTGTGAAAAATAATACAGCGTGGTTAAGTGTATGTGTATTTGAAGAAACTGGATTAGAAATTGATCCGAATGCTGAGCCACAACCAGGAACTTCATCTGGAGGTAGGCGTGGTCGTCCAAGCAAAGAATTTTCTGCGAGTAGTGTAAGATCAAAACGTCGAAAGACTTCAAAGCTGTCATCGACGTTCGAAACCGAGGAGCTTACTTTAGCTGCAAGGAGAAAACTAAAGACTGAAGGAAAAGACGATGCCGCAAAACTTGTCTCTGAAGCACTTTTGACTCCGACTCGAGCCGGTAAAATTAGGACAGCTTGGCAGAAAACTCAGAAGTCAAAAAAAATAATTCCACTCACCCCAGATGAAGCGCTATCAGTAATGATTGAATCAAAAGATACCAAACATTCATATCTTGTTCACAGACGAATAGCAAAAGAACATTTTGCTGATATATATTCGTCTTATCACAAGCTTCGAGAAGCAAAATTACGCTGCTATCCCCGAAAAGAAGGACAAACTGTAAGTGAGTCATGTGCAGAAATATTATTACAGGACCTCTTAGATCATACAGTTAAACGGATAGTAGAATTGCAAAAACCAGTTCTTCGTTCATTATCAACTGAACTTCTAAAGAATTTGAAACTGTTGCTGAAATGGGGATGCGATGGAAGCACCGGTCATTCACAATACAAGCAACTTTTCTCCGATAATAGTTTTGGTGATGGCGATTTATTTCTTACATCCATAGTGCCATTACAGTTATATGCGGAGCAACCTGGACAAGATAAAATTATTGTGTGGCAAAATCCCCGTCCATCGTCAACTCGATTTTGTAGACCTATACGCTTTCAGTTTAAGAAAGAAACGAAAGAGCTGACGGTACAGGAGACATCATATATAGAAAATCAAATTTCAGAACTTCAACCCACTATTGGTATGCTGGATAGTGAAGAAATTGCAGTTTCTCATGTTTGTGTGATGACGATGATAGACGGCAAAGTGTGTAATGCAATAACGGAAACAGCTTCTTCACAAACATGTTATATATGTAAAGCAACCCCCAAACAAATGAATGACATCGAAAAACTATTAAAGAGGGAAGTTGTCCAAGAAAATTTGAAATTTGGATTGTCAACTCTACATGCCTGGATCAGGTTTTTCGAATGTTTGCTGCACATTTCCTATAGATTAGAAGTTAAAGTTTGGCAAATTCGAGGAAGTAACAACAGAGCAGTTTTTGAAAACAAGAAACGTACCATACAACAAATTTTCAGAGACAGAACAGGTTTGCTTGTGGACTAAGAGTGGAGGTAGTGGAACTACTAATGACGGCAACACAGCTCGACGATTTTTTGCTGACCCCTCACTGTCTAGTGAAATTACTGGCATAGATAAAGATGTCATTATGCGATTTGGTATTATATTACGCACCTTATCTTGTGGCTATGCAATCGATGTGCGAGCTTTTGAAGAGTATTGTTTGGAAACCGCAAAACTGTATGTCGCTAAATATTCATGGTATTATATGCCTTCTAGCGTGCATAAAATATTACTCCATGGAGCCATAGTAATCAAGGAGGCTATTCTGCCTATCGGTCAATTGTCAGAAGAAGCCCAAGAATCAAGAAATAAGGATCTCAAAAGTTTTAGGGAGAAACATACACGAAAAATTTCGAGAATATCAGGAAATCAAGATTTGTTAAACAGGCTCCTTATAACTTCAGATCCAGTAATTTCATCTTTGCGGCAGTACCCACTCCGAAAAAGTTCAAACATATCTTCTGAAGTTGTATCCTTGTTGAAGGCGCCCTCGTTAGAATCAATGGAAGCAGATTCTCTTAGAGCTCTACAACTTAATATGGAAAGCCGCCAAGTTTCTTCATCCGACGAGGAAGACGACAGCGCGAGCGACGTAGATTTTTAGTGGTAAGCATACTATTGTATTTACAAGGACGGATCTAAGGGGGTCCAGGGGCCCATACCCCCCTTGGGATTCACATTTTGAACTGATTATAAAGTTAAAAATTAAATTTTAGTATTTAAGTATATCAAAGTAAGTTATAAGTATAATCTTTTAAGCACTAATATATTAGATTTTAAATAGACTTTATTTCATGCCATTTTTACCCCCTCCCTTGCTAAATTTTTCTATCGCTATGCCCCCCCTTGAGACTTTTCTGGATCCGCCCTTGTTTATTTATTTAGAAGCTAATAAACTTGTTACAGAGCGGAATTTTTATTTTTATACCTATTACCAAACATATTTTGATAAATTTCTCTAAGTTTTTTCGAATTTGTACCTAAATAATTTATAATCTTACTATACTTAGTAACAAGTAACGTATTTTACGGTAATTCATTTTATTTTGTTAATATTTTTTAACCATATAAACAATTAATTGCATAAAGATCGAAAAGTCTACTCAATGTAATTATTAACCTTATGGCCCCCCTAAAGGTTACGCCTGGGTAGTTTAATTTTTTTTATTATTTTTTCCTTTAAAAGACTACAATTTTAAAGCCCTTCAGCCCATTTTCAGATTTTTGACCGCTTTTTGCATTTTCTGGCCCACTGTGCAGTCGCTTAAATTCTTTAACTAAGACACTCTCCTTCTTCCTATAATATATATCCGCCTCTTATCTTTCTCTGTATTATCAGTCTTAGCATTTCATATCGCTGTCCCCTCAATACGTGTCCCAGATTTTGTAACTTTCTTATTTTTATTGTGTTTATTATTTCTTATTCTTTGCCCATTTCTCGCAATACTTCCGTGTTCTTTTTCTTTTGTGTCCATGCTATTCTAAACATCCTCCTGTAACACTACATTTCAAATGACTGTAGCTTATTTATGTGTTCTTGCTTCAATGTCCAGCTTGCAAGTCCATATTGCAGTATTGGGAACACGTAGTACTTCAAAGCTCTTACTCTCAGTTCTAATCTAAGGTATTTGTTGCAGAGAATTACTTTTTCTAGCAATAAAACACTGAAAACGTTTGTTTTCTATACTTCCACAACATTTATTATAACTATATGACTACAGCTGTTTCGGCAGAGTGCCTTTCTCAAGTTTCGTTCTCAAGAATTGTGTTTGTTTTTACAAACGCATTGCTTGCTATTTCTATCCTGGCCCTTATGCCTTTCCAAATGCATGCTTGTTTGTATGTTTGTTTTCTTAGTCATTATATATCATGTATTTGGTCTTTTTTATATTCATTTTCAGTTTATATTCCTCACAGAAACGGTTTGTTTTGTTTAGTAGTAATTGGAGTTGTTCAGCAAAGCTTCCCATAATCACGGTGTCATCTGCATATCTTATGTTGTTAACAGATCTTCCGTTAGTTATTATTCGTTTACTTTGAGATAGTAATGATTCTTAAAAAATGACTGCACTACATACATTAAATACTAATGGAACTGCTAATGGAACTGAATTAAATACTAATGGACTAATTCTGGGATTATTTGAGTATGGTCCTGCTCTCACACCCTATCTAGTCTTGGATCCATCTGTATACCAGATCTTACCCTAATGGTTTTGGTACTCCTTGTTTCTCATTTGCATTTAAAATATCTATTAGTCCATCACCATATTACACAGCAGTGGGTCTTCTAGATTCCACATCAGTCTTTTGGGGCCCAGCGCCTCGCAATCTGCAGTCAAGGTCTTCATTCTTCCTCTCTGTAGTTAAGTTTGCAGTTAGGGCCTCTGCGGAGGGGATAAAACTCCCCCTGAGGATATCCTCTATAGATCCGGGCTAACATGGTCTCTCCAAGGATGAAGGTATTTACAACTTTATTGTTTTATATTGAATTAAAACAAATATCTTCGACTTCTTAACGTACTAGGGCATTGGTTATGGATATTATCGAAGTGTTGTCGAAATCCCCCTCTATTTCCAAGAACATCTATGTGAAGGGGTCTGATATTGCTTTGACCCAAAATAGAAACTTCGTAGGAATCTCATTAGGGAGATGGACCCCACACTGGGATATAAACAAAGAATATATCAGTGATATTTTTCTTTAGGTGAAATATTAGGTCCCCTTATCGTTGGCAATTACTTTGGCGATTTGTTCATGGTCACAATAAGTGACAAAGATAGATAAAAAGTATAAGAATGAAGCCCCATACAATAGCAGAGAATATGTATATGGCGAAACATAAGCATAATATCATAGTATACATATATGGTTATGTTAGATTTTTTTGGGATACCCTGTATAATGCATCTTGATAGCAACAATAAGTGAAGTCCGTCGAAACAAAATCTAGCGCAAAGCCCCTCGTATTGTGCATAGGGGTCCATTCACAATATAAATTAAGGCAGCCTCTCGAGGCTTTTTGTGCGCCTAATATTCTTATTAGCTTATGAAGAGATTTATTAATGATTACAATATAATCAATACCGAATATATAGAAATTACGCCTATGTTAATGACACACCAACATAATTGGAAGTATATACACGGAAAACACGTTATTATATAAAATCGTAAATGCCTCTTCTTCCTTTGACCTTGAGACCAACTCAACCTTATTATCACTAAGTTGAGATGTATTAGAAATGGTAAATGAGCAACTTGTTGAATCATTGTTTATATTTTATAATACATGCGGGAAAAATATGAATTTAATACATACTTTTTCCTTGAAGTGTATTTAAAAAAGTCGTCACAATAAATGTTAGGTACCTATATTGTTCCAAACATGTTTTTTGGGTGTCCCAATCTTTTCAAAGATTTTTAAGACTCAACTTAAATTATAAGTTCACGATTTTATATATCTGGGTCAAATTATAACACTTAACAAGGAAAACCAAACAGCAGAGATCAAAAGAGAAGTTAGACTGGCATGGGCAGCATTTGACAAACTAGGCTACATCCTTAGAAACAAAAAATATCCAAAACATCCTAAGACATAGTATACAATCAATGCGTATGTTCCCTGATCCCTGTTCTTACTTATGGTTCCTAAACGTGCACTGTTTGGAATGAACGTACTTGCTCAAAGATGTCGAGATATATCTGTAGACATATACTGTTGTTTTATTGACTTCCAAAAGGCATTTGATTGTGTTAAGCACTCTATATTGATCGAAGTTCTAAAAGACATTGGCTTGGACGGCAGAGATGTTCGAATAATTTCAAATTTATATTGGAATCAAACAACATCAGTTTTAGTAGATGGTGTGAAATCACAGGCTCTTAATATTAAAAGAGGAGTACGGCAGGGATGCCTCTTTTCACCCCTGCTTTTCAACGTTTACTCCGAAAGAACTTTCAGAAAAGCACTTTCTGAAAAACAAGAAGGAATACTTGTGAACGGTGAAGTCATCAATAATTTGCGATATGCAGACGATACACTACTCCTAGCCATGATATAAGGAAGCATAAGATATGACATCAACGCGCACTAAACTCGTACATCTCGCGCATGACGTCACCTTGTGCTAAAATTTCAAAATGTCTCGTGCTTGGGGATGAAACGAACTGCAGAAATTCAAATATAATTTAGTAGATGTTTTATTTACTAGGTTAATTTAAGCTTAAGTATATGAAATAATATATTGTGCAACCATTGTAATATAACACATATATTAAATATTCAGAAAATTCTACAAAAGCATAAAAGAAAGCACAGAGAACTAGTACCTGAAAATCAAAAAATGATAATGAGATGAAAAGAATATTTTGTAGAAAAACTAAAGACAGACAATGAGTGATCAAAACAAGACAATATGTTATACATTCAAATCTGAGTTATGAGGAAATGGTACAAATAATAAAGAAAGAAGTAGGTCAAATAATAAAGAAACTAAAAAACAATAAAGCGCCAGCATGGAGGATCCGGACTGTGGGGAAAAAATCATTACCTAATAACATTAATATGGAACAAGGAGCAAATGCCGGAGGATGGACAGTTGGCCTTATACAGCCAATATACAGGGTGTCCCAAAAGTAGTGGAACGGTCGAATATTTCGCGAACTAAACATCGGATCGAAAAACTGAAAAATACTTGTTCAATCATTTTCAAAAATCTATCCAATGATATCAAACACCAACCCCCACTACACCCCCTGGAGGTGGGGTGGGGGGTAACTTTAAAATCTCAAATGGAAACACCTAGTTTTTCTTGCAGATTTTAATGTGTTACATAAAAGTAAGCAACTTTTATTCAAGACATTTTTTCGAACTGTGGATAGATGGCGCTATAATTGGGAAAAACGATTTATCCTGATACCATTGGTAAATTATAGAAACGGTCTAATATCTCACGAAATACACTTCCAAATGAGAAACTAAAAAACATATTTTTAATCTTTTTCGAAAACCTATCGAATAACACCAAACATGACCCTCCAACCCACCCCCTGAATGTGGGGTGGGGGGTAACTTTTAAATCTTAAATAGCAACTTCCACTTTTGATTACAGATTCGGATCCGTCATGAAAAATTAAGTAACATTTATTCGAAACATTTTTTAGAATTGTTAATAGATGGCGCCTTAATTGGAAAAATTCGATTTATTAGCGCCATCTATCAGAAATTTTAAAAAATGTTTCGAATAAATGTTGCTTAATTTTTTATGACGAATCCGAATCTGCAATAAAAAGTGGGGGTTGCTATTTAAGATTTTAAAGTTACCCCCACCCCACATCCAGGGGGTGGGTTGGAGGGTCATGTTCGGTGTTATTCGATAGGTTTTCAAAAAAGATTAAAAACCTGTTTTTTGGTTTCTCATTTGGAAATGTATTTCGTGAGATATTAGACCGTTTCTATAATTTACCTATGGTATCAGGTTAAATCGTTTTTCCCAATTATAGCGCCATCTATCCACAGTTCGAAAAAACGTCTTGAATAAAAGTTGCCTACTTTTACGTAACGAATCCAAATTTGCAAGAAAAACTGGGGGTTTCCATTTAAGGTTTTAAAGTTACCCCCACCCCACCTCCAGGGGGTGTAGTGGGGATTGGTGTTTGATGTCATTGGATAAATTTTTGAAAATGATTGAACACGTATTTTTCAGTTTTTCAATCCGATGTTTAGTTCGCGAAATATTCGACCGTTCCACTACTTTTGGGACACTCTATATAAAAAAGGAGATAAGAGGGAATGCCAGAAATATAGGCCAATTAATGTAATATACAACAATCTTTCTGGTATACGAAATAGATTATTAGAATACTCCGAAAACATAATTGGTGATTATCAAAATGGATTTAGAACAAATAGCCACTACAGATATTCATACAATGTATTATGAATACGACATATAACTAATAATATATATAGACTTTAAACAAGCTTTTAATAGTGCGAAAAGAATCAAAATGCTGGAAGACCTTTCTTATGTATACCTAAGAAATATCATCCTCATAAAAATGACGTTGCAGGGTTCAAAAGTTATTATTGGTAATTTGTGAAAAGTCAAAGACAGTCAGTAAAAGAAGAATTTCCTGGCTGAGAAACTTAAGAGAATGGTATAGTTGCAGCTTAGTAGATCTTTTCAGAGCAGCCGCCAATAGGGTACAAATAGCTGTGATGATAGCCAACCTCCGATAGGAGAAGGAACTACAAGAAGAAGAAGAAAGAGAGTCATGGCTGGGACATGTTCAGAGAAAAGACAATGCAAACACAACGAAGAAAATTTACTTCTTACACATCTTTAATGTACAATTGTTGTCATTTTTCTTTTTCTAGGCACAGTAGAATTATACAAATCTTTATTTAATTGTCTGATGCTATATTGTCGACAGCACAACCATATACTGCACACCTCATATTTCGAAAAATTTAAAGCCTTTAACACTCTTAAAAACTATTATTTTCCTAAAAATATTGGCTACAAACCGTAAATATACATAAACACAGAAATACAATATGGCGAGATCTATCACAAGCTGACGTAGACATAATATTCACGCCCACACATGCGTGGAATCTTATCTCTGTATTATTGTATCATGACTCCTAGCTTCTAGTCAAGAAGATCTGCAAACACTACTTGATAGTGTCGTTGAGAGTTGTAGGGAGGCAGGTCTGGATCTGAACATACGGAAAACCAAAATACTCGTAATAAGTAAACAGCAGCATATAAAACCGTCTATATATGTAAATAATACCAAACTTGAGCAAGTTGATAAAATCGTTTACCTTGGACAGCAATTAAATTGTAACGCAGAAAGTCACGGAGAAATTAGCTCTAGGATAGAGCAGGCTAAAGCGGCTTTTAGAAGGATGTCCAAGGTGTTATGTAACAGAGGCCTAAAATTGGCATTGAGGATCCGCCTACTTCGCTGCTACGTGTTCTCGGTCTTACTTTATGGTGTCGAGTCCTGGACTGTGAATAAAATCGATCTAAATCACCTTGAGGCTTTCTAAATGTGGTGCTATAGAAGAATTTTAAAAGTTTCCTGTGTGGAGAAGATTCGAAACTCCACAATACTAGAACGTCTCAGCAAGAGTACTGAGATCATAAAAAGCATCAAGTAGAGAAAGCTGGAGTATTTCGAACATGTAATGAGAGGTACCAAATATAGGTTGGTACAAAATATCATGCATGGAAAAATAGTAGGCAAACGCAGTCCAGGACGAAGAAGAACCTCATGGTTGAAGAACTTGCGAGATTGGTATGGTGTTGATACAAGCATGCTATTTAGGGTAGCAGTGAATAAAATTTAGATAGCTGTGATGGTAACCAACGTTCTGAAAGGACATGGTACATAAGGAAGAAATGTGCACGTTTACAAAAGCAAACATGGACAATATCATAAGAACGCAAAAAGCAATGAAATGACAAATGTTGCACATAAGACTAAAAGATAAAAAGAGAAATGAGTGTATAAGAAAGAAAATATAAGCTAGGGATGTTAGACAAGAAGTTGCAAAATTAAAATGGAGATTTGCCGGACACAATTAAGACAAAAAGAAGAACGATGGAACAAAATTCATATAAGCTGGAGACCGTGGGAATGTAAACGAAGCAGAAGAAGTCCCCAAATAAGATGGGCAGATGATATCAAAAAGCACGGGGACTCTAGGTAGATGACTGAAGCGACAGACAGAGAAGAATGGAAAAGGATTGGGGAGGCCTATGTCCAAAGATGGGGTGCAGAGAGCTGATTACTCACTCACCTTAAACTCTAAAATCAATGAAACTGAAGCGAAGCAAAACAAACCCAATAATACCTTTTATCTAAAAAAACGTTACAGAATCGGAGCTTGGAACGTCAGGACCATGTATGAAGCGTCAAGACTAGCGCAAGTAGTAAAAGAAATGGAAGAATTACGGATACACATTATGGGGCTATCTGAAATAAGATGGCCTGGACAAGGAGAGACAACAATATCAAACGGAGGAGTGCTGTTACACTCAGGAAACGATATAAAAGAAGACTAGAAGACAGGAGGAATAGAGTTGTTATCCTTACAAGTAAAGAGGCAAAAAGAGGGCTAATAAAATGGCACCCTATATCAGACAGACTAATAGTAGCACAATTCAATTCTCAAATAAGAAAGATAACCATTATTCAATGTTACGCACTGACAGAGGTAAGCGCAGAAGATGAGAAAGAAAATTTCTACCAACAATTAACAGATACTATCGGAAAGGTGAACAAAGGAGATATACTAGTAGTCATGGGAGATCTGAAAGTTGGCAAAGACAACAAGGGAGTGGAAACATGCATGGGAACACATGGACTAGTGAATAGAAACAACAATGGAGAGAAACTCATAGAACTTAGCCTAGAAAACAATCTTGTCATTGGAGGAACGATTTTCCCACACAAAGACTGCCACAAAATAACCTGGATATCACCAGATAATCAAACGCAAAGTCAAATAGACCACATTTTGATTAATAAAAAATGGAGAAGGAGCCTTCTAGATGTACGAAATAAAAGATCAGCAGATGTAGAAAGTGATCACCACCTACTAATAGCAGAAATAAAAGTAAAAATTAAGGCAAAACGCGGGAGTAAACAATATAACAAACGAAGAAGATACAATATACAACGACTGAAAGACAAAACAAAATAAAGCTAAATACAGAAACTGTAAACAACACACAGACAAATATAGCAAACAAACGGAAGATGATCAAAGAGGCTGTACACCAAACCGAACAAGAAGTGTTGGGTTACAACGAAGAAAAGAAATCAGAGTGACAAAGTGATAACACATGGGAACTGATCAAAAAGAAGAAAGACTTTGCTAAAGCCTTCGACAGCATAAAACATACAGCCGTGTGAAAAATCTTAAGGTTAAATAAATTACCTCCTAAGATCATTGGAATAATCAAAATGATGTATCAGCAAACAACATGTCACGTATTGAATAAAGGGCAAATGACACATAAAATACCAATTGAAGTAGGTTTAAAACAAGGTTGCATACTGTCATCTTTGCTCTTCAATATATGTCCTAATCATATACTGAAAAAAAAAACAATTGAAAGAAAAAATGGGATCCCTTGGAACTACCTTCAGAACAAGAAACTAGCAGATATGGAATACGCAGATGATATCTGTTTCGTAGCAAACACAATACATGATATATTATGAAGAGCATGTTAAGGAAGCTAGAGGTAAAAGCGGCAGAAGTGGGCCTTAAAATCAACACGAAAAAGACAGTAGAGATAAGAATATGAGTAACTAACTGACAACCTATACATCAACCAACAAGAAATAAAACAGGTTCAAGAATTTTGCTACCTAGGCAGTATAATCAGTGCAAAAGGTGGAGCTCAAGCAGATATTAAGCAGAGAATACGAAAAGCACAACAAGCTTTTGGAACCCTCGCAAATATATGGAAATCAACACAGATCAGCCAAAATAGTAAAATAAGGCTATTTAGTAGTAACGTGAAAACTGTGCTACTGTATGGGAGTGAAACATGGGCAATAACTGACGGAAATGTAAATAAAATCCAAGTTTTTGTAAATAGATGTCTACGTAAAATTCTAAAGGTATATTGGCCCAATACCATAACAAATGTAGCACTATGGAAAAATACCAAAGAAGAATCCATCAGAACAACAATAAAGAGGAAAAGATGGAACAGGCTGGGACACGCCCTGAGGAAAGAAAATGCAGACATAACAAAACAAGCACTCAAATGGAATGCAGTAGGACGAAGAAGCAGAGGACGCCCGACCAAAACATGGAGGAGTACCATTGAAGAAGACCACAAAAGTATTAAGAAAACCTGGGAAGAAATAGCAACCATGGCCAGAAATAGAGGAGACTGGAGAAGATTCGTGGATGCCCTACGCTCCTTCACGGAGTAGCAGGAGTGGATATATGTCCAAAGATGAACCAAAGAAGGCTAATTAGATAGGTAGACTTCCCCTTTCCACTTCTGCCCTGCTGAATTCACTACCACTCAGGGCCCCCGCAAGGCTGATTGGCGCCCGCGTGCGGGACATATTTTAGCGCCCTTTAAATCTACTATACAGGGTGAGTGGGGAGGAACGCACCAAACTTTAAGACTGTATAATATACGTAAAATAATCAAAAATAACTCATATGTTGTTATTCGCTTTTCATTTGTTTCCGAGATACGAAAATTTTTCTTACAAACTGACGATTTATTTATTGCTCTAAAACCGGTTGAGGTGTGCAAATGAAATTTGGTGAAGTACAATCTTAAAGTTTGGTGCGTTCCTCCCCACTCACTCTGTATAAAACTAATAAATATTTTTGAAAAATTTAAACCCAGAATGAAAGACTACATTATTACTGAGGCCGAAAGTCTCTGAAAACTTCTATAATGTTTATTTTAATAAGTTACAGGGGGGATGAAAATACAAGATAAAATTTAGTGTGATTTTTAATAATTGCAAATGTTTAATTCAAAAGAAACTTTTTATTTATTTTAAGGGACTGTCGACCCTCGGCAATAACGCTATCTATCATTCTGCGTTTAAATTTTTTAAAAATACTTATTAGTTTTCTCAGTATTCGAAAAAAATGAATACATTTAAAACACATTGAAAATTTTGACAGGCGATATTTTGCGCATTTCCCCTTAAATTTTTTGCAACATTAATGAAGCACCCTGCATATTAAATTAAAAATATACATTTAAGTAAATAAACAATAATATTTTGTCATTTCAAAGTTTTCAAAAAAATTTTATACAGAGTGTCTACATAACTAGGAACCATATGGGAAACTGTTATATTATTAATTTTACGAGAAAAAGTTATTCTTTATTAAAAGTTCTGCATTGTCTAGAACTCCGAATGCAACCATAAAATATCAAATTTTATGAATCTTATACGAGGTATGTCAAAAAATATGAATTTCGGTCAAGAGAAAAGTACGTTTAGTTTTCACAATATTGAAAAGTTATTATGAAAAGTTGTTTAGCATTAAAAACTATGTATCTATATGCAATTACATCCGTCTACTTGAAATATATCGTGATCTAGAAAGGCACTTTACTTTTGATCGAAACTCATATTTTTTTACATGTCATATATCTCATATAAAACTGATAAAATTTGATAGGATTTGATGATTGCATCTTAGATTTTAGACCATGCAAAGCATTTTAGAAAGAACTTTTTATCGTACATTAATTGTACTATTCAACAACGCCCTTTTCATTTATTAGAAATAATGTGATGTCTTTTATTATAATAATTAGCCCTTTTCAGTTATTACAAATAATGTGATAACTCTTTTATTATTATTAATTAATTAATCAATAACAATAAAAGAGATCGCATTATTCGTAATAACTGAAAAAGGCGTTGGGTATCTGTAATTTGAGAAAAAAAATTCAATTTAAGAATGTAATTGCATATATTAAAATATAGTTTTTAATCAATTCCAAACAACTTTTCATAATAATAATTTTCGATATTGTGAAATATAAGGTACTCTTGATCGAAATTCATATTGTTGATACTCATAAGATTGACACAATTTTATGTTTGGTTGCATTTTAGTTTTTAGACTACTCAAAGCATTTTATAAAGAATAAATTTTTTCCGTAAAATTAATAATGGAAAAGTTTCCCATATGGTTCCAAGTTACGCAGACACAATGTCTTAATTATTTTCTTTTTTTTTTCAAAATAAATTGTAAATTGTGGATTTTATTAGAGGAAACCCGATTATAACTATTTAAAATGAATTACTATTATTCTATGCAATGATTATGATATTTACCATTTTCACAATTAATTTAATTTCCACACATTTCTTAAAATTTCTTAAAATAACAACAAATAAAAAAGATTGTCCAATATTTTTTACACGAAAACAAAAGTTTAAAATCAGGGCAGAACAAACCCAACGGATATTGCAATAATAGTCGTAGGTAATTATTAACAGCAATATAAAATAAAATTTTAAACCTTTCACTGCAGGAAACCACCCGTTCACCAGTAACAGTAAATACTGTTTGTGCCTAATAAACGCATAGACGAGAAGGGAAAAGATACTCAAGTCAAATACATAATCATAATTTATAGAGTATTTTTGTTTACTTAAGGGTAATTATCATACATTTGAGTAAAAGATTCGCTTAATACGAGTAAAACTGCTTGATCCAGCAAGTTGTTTTTTTGTTGGAGTAAAACTGCTAAGTTGCGTTTTATGGGTGTTAATTTATGTTTCTACTCATCAAGGAGTGTGATTTTATGTTTATTTGACTATTTTGAGTGTCGCTTTAGTTAAAAACATAAAATCGATTGGATGGTATGCCAAGCATAATTCAATCTACCTCAAAGAAAAAAATTAGGAAGGAACAACAAAATGTAATATATTTTGACGGAGTAAGTTCAACATTTCAGGACGGGAATAATTGTTTTTTCAGTAATAACACAATATTTGATTTTTGAGATTTCTCTAGCTGTTCATGAAATAATTTAATTTGTATATAAAAAATGATTATCTCAATTAAAATAAATAGTTCTTATTTACCAAACCTTCGGTTTGGCGCCCCTTTGGGGTTACGCCCGCGTGCGCCGCACGCGTTGCACGCCCGGTTACGGGGGCCCTGCTACCACTTGTCGACAAACATATGTATTCAAAAACATAAAACAATTGTCCACATCGACTAAACGACTTCCTGTTTTCTATAATATAAGCATGTGCATAAACAGGAGAACAAACATTTTATTTGTTTTTATAATAAGCGCTGGCCTCCACACACTACGCCAAATATCACCTCCTTGATGATATTTGATCGATTGTGAGTATCCTGTTATGTAATTGGCTCCTTATCGATCAGTAACAGTTCCTTAATATTATTTAGACCACCCAGTGTAATCGTCACAACATTGCGTGCATATTAATAATAATGTGTCCCAAATTCTTATTTAACAAAGTTGAATGAAATAGCTTACACGACCGATAAAAGATGCCGACGATATCGCTTAACTGTTTGTGCCAACTTTTCCATTTCACCCGTCTCCCACGATTAATTGAGGTATTTAAAGCGAAGAACAATTAAAATGGTACCACAAGTATATATTTAGTTCCTCATAATTGTCAACTGCTTAATTAGGTGACCGAGGACGTTGATTTAATACCGAGGAAATGGAATTTTTCTGAACTTGCGACAGACGTCAAAATAACACTTGTGTGAACCACTGTTTATCAATTTTTGATGTTTATTATGTGTAATTATTTATATCTGCAAACAGCTTCTTTATGCATATTTTTCTTAATAATTGTGCAAAAATTACATAAGTTATTTAGACTCTAATAGATCGTCAATACAGCTCTCCAGGGCCCCCGTAAGGGTTACTGGCGCCTGTGTGCAAAAAAGGATTTTGGCGCCCCTTAAGACATTTTGGATCCTGTTTTTATTTATTTTTTGAAGGTAGGTAGGTGCTTGAAATAAACCAAAAAGCTGAACTTTAAAAATCATATCTATAGTCCATTCACTCAAGGTAAAATATTGTAAAACCTATGAATTTTTATAAGAACCGCTTGCATTGACATGACATTTGGCATACACATAGCTTAGCTAACGTGTCAAGGAATAAAGTGATTATTTTTTATTTTATTCAGCCCTTTTCGGAGGCGAAAAAACGTACGTTCAAAAAAGTCCAGAATTGGATAAAATTACTAATTTTGAACAACTTTTTTCTACTTGGAAAGTTTTTTCACGAAGTAAATACTTTTCTAGTTATTTGCGAGTAAATATGTTTATTTTCCAACAAAAAAAAACACGTGTTTAGACGGATTTTCGCAAATAACTCAAAAAGTAAGTATTTTATCTAAAAAAATATAGCTTATAGAAAAGTGAAAAAAAATGGTGTAATTTATGAAGTCTGCACACCCAGTAGAAGCAGAGTTGTAGCTAATGAAAAGGAGGTTCTTATTCGTCAAATTACAAATCGAATATTTCAACGTAAAAAAAGTGTTTAAAAGAAGCTATATTTTTATTTTTTAGGTGTTTTTTTAAATATCAAAAGTAAGATTAAGATACGCTCAAAATAATGTTATTTCCTTTTTTTTTGGTAAACAAATCATGAAAATTACCCCCTAATTAGCATCCCAAATGGAATTAATCGTTACCGCTTCACCACAAGTTACTTTACTTATGTATTGTTTATATGATCTGAAGTTTCATCGATTCAAAGTGCTTATTTTTGAAAAGGCTGTAGTTAAAGGGTTTGAACGAGTCACTAATCATGAGTGTATGCAAATTTTGAACAGCCATAACCAATTTTTCTCTTACAGAAAAACAAAAAATCCAAAATATTCAGAAAAGCAAAACCTTCCTTTTTACTGCTTGAAATTTTTTACTGAGATTTTTGGTATCAATAAGAATTTTTAAGTTATTTGGAAAAAAGGAATTTATTCAAGATTAAGATTAAGACCAAGATTAATAACTCGAAAAGCATTGACTTAGTGAAAACCTCTATGGAACAAAAGTTGCTTATAATTAGTCAGTTTATCCAATTCCGGACTTATTTTGAACGTATGTTTTTCACCCCCGAGAATACCCCCAGGTACAAAAGCACACATCGGCACAATATCACTTATTTTCTTGTTAGCTATGTGTACGACAAAATTCGTGTCAATATAAGCGGTCCTTTAAAATTCACAGCAAAAACCGTGAGTAAGTAGACTATTATTTGTAGACTAAAATATCAAAATGAAACAAGCAGAATAAAATCGTAACAAAATAAATTAAAATGCCTGACTTCTGATGTGTTCTTGCAAAGGGGAATCGGCAGTAACTAACTATTTATACTTAATCCTATTTAATTTCTCAACTTTTATTTTAAAATTAATTTTTGTTTTTTTGTTTGTTTGTCTTTTTTTGCAATTTGTGACCCCGGCTTTGCGCCCCTAATAGATGGCGCCTGTGCGCATTGCACACTTTGCACACTTTGCACATATATGGTAGCGGGGGCCCTGCAGCTCTATATTTGATTCAATACATGGAACGGACACTCTTGACCTGAATGGACAATGGATGGACCAAAGATATGGAAAACTGAGATGGTAGAGAGCTATAGATCAAACGAAAGATGGAAAAGCAAGAGGACGCGATGCAATACCAATCAAATTTTTAAAAGTAACAAGAACAACCCGAATGTAATATGGGAACTATTTAATAAGATATAAAATATTCTTCTTCTTCAACGGCACTACAGCCCAAATTGAGCCTTGGCCTCCTTTATTTTTGGCCTCCACCCTTGTTTGTCTGTGGCTGCTTTTCTCCATACACGGACTCCTAAAAGGGCTTGTGCGTCGCTGTTTACTGTGTCTTCCCAGCGCTTTCTTGGCTTTCCAACCGGTCTCTTTCCCTTGCATCCTAGCGTTCAGTGCTCTTTTTGGTAGCCTATCCTCACCCATTCTTATCACATGTTCAGCCCATTGCAATCTTTGTATTCTAATGAAGTCTGACAGGGGTGTTTTCTTATAAAGTTGATAAAGCTCGTTGTTGTATCCAATGTTGAAGATGAAGAGTTTGTTTTTGGATGTTTCTTTCAGGACCCATGCTTCACTGCCATAGCCAAGCTATTGCTCGAATGAAGGTTTTTAAGGTACTCATCTATGTATTTCGGTGAACACTTTTAGACCGAAATATATGGGAGAGGGTAAAATAAGCTCTGTTTGCCTGCGTTATTCTCTTCCGTACTTCTCCATCTTCTGATCTGTCGGCATATATTTCTACTCCCAGGTATGTTAACTTTCTAAAAGTTTCAATGTCATCTCCTTTTATAATGTTTTGTGGGACTATATTTCTTCTCGTCTGTATCATTATTTTTGTTTTTTCTGTTAATTTCCAAACCTAGCCTTTTCGTTTGCGTTTTTAACTTTGCGTATGTTTCCTGTGCTCCTGTTGATGTAGGTACTACTCATAATATTAATATCATCGGCATAAGCCGTCAGTTGCACCGTTCTATTGGTCAGTAGATTTCCTCGTCCCGTTTGCATTTGCTTAACCGCATACTCCAGTGCCAGGTTAAACAATGTTGGGGCCTGCTTCAGTACCTACGAGATTTTGAAAAAGTCTGTACCGTGGTTTTGTATTCGTACGCATGCCTGAGTTTCATCCATTATGGCTGTAATGAGTCTAATTAGCTTGAGTGTTATTGCCAATTCAGCCAATATAGAGTGATGAGCGCGCTAATAACCGGCAAAATAGCGCAAAAGATGGAAAACATAATACATTGCGAAACAAAAAGAGATGAAACTAGTGGAGGTGAAAATGATCGTTATAAACGTATAAATTAACATTACATTACATAGTTTCTCACCTTTAAACGTCTGTGACAGGAGTATTTTATAAAATTCTACTGTCACAGTGACGTTTCCAGCTCCACTAGTTTCATCTCTTTCTCTTTTGATCTATTTTGCCGGTTATTAGCGCGTTCATCACTGTATAGTATGGTCTGTTTCTTTTGACTGAGTCGTATGCCTGTTTGAAGTCTACAAACACGTTGTGAACATCAATGTCGTGTTACCTTGATTTGCTCAAGACCTGCTTGACTGTAAATATTTGATCCATTGTCGATCTTCTCCGTCTGAAGCGCGTCTGATACTCTCCCATAATATTTTCTGCAAGTTGTTGGAGCCGCTCTGGTTTATAATATACGTGAGGACTTTATACGCTGTACATAGTGGAGAAATTTCATGGTTGTTTTTGCACTGGAGTTTGTTCCCTTTTAGACGGAGAGGCAGCGCTGAAAAATCTATTTCAATTTACTAAAGCTAGATTTTTCACAGTTGATTACTGTGAGTGTGTAGAGAAACACTGCGGTCGGTCAAGCGAAACGTAGAACAGGGGTTACTGAGAGGGTATCAAATTTGCATTCCTACGAAGGTAATTATTTCCATTTACTAAGGCTGAAAATCAGTACACACATTCTAAATTAAATATAAATAAAAGTTATTATAGTCGGTCAGCTGTATGACGGGACAGAGCCGGTCGGTCGGCCCCAATAGTCGATTGAAGAAATGAAGCATTTTGGCTCGCAATTTCTTCGTCCAGCATGGATTTACTTGAAATTTTCACAGAAGGTAGGGAATAGGACAAGGATCATTTTCTATATCATGTCCCTATCATACGCTAAAACCTTGGGGGTGGTTACCACCCCATCTCGGGGGTGGGAATTTTTTATTACATTTTAACCATGTAATTCGATGGAAAAAGTGATCCTAAGAAAAAAATGTTTTTTACATTTTCTTCGTAAAACTAATATTTTTCGAGTTATTCGCGCTTGAAAATAACAGTTTTTCGACGAAAAAATCGACTTTTTTAGAGAGTTTTTTGAGAATACCTCGAAGCATATGCATTTATTAAAAAAACTGTAGATATCAAAATTGTACCTTTTAGTAACACAAACCATATTATTTTCCAGTAATATATTTAAGACCAATACAAACCGAGATACGGCATGTTAAAGATTAGCTTTTTTCGTCAAATGAAGAATTTGAAACATTTAAAGCAAATAATGGGAAAAATTTGCATTTTTCGAGGAAAAATAATCTTTTTTCAAGTAAACAATTAGACCTTTCAAAATATAATAATAAAAAGATTCTAGCATGAAAATTAAGCGACTTATAATCAAAAAAATGTCGTTACCTGCTTTTCTCTACGAAAAAATCAGTGAGAACAACCCCCTAACTACCTTCCTAATTCAAAATCGGTTTTTATCTTTCTGTAGTTCCTTTTATATTTATATTATCAATAGACTCAAGGAGTTTGATCTATTTAAATGGCCTAATTTTGGAAAAATTGGAGTTTTAAAGAAAAATTGATTTTTTGCAATTTGGTATTTTTCACCTTTTACTTCATAGTATCTCCGAAAATACTGAAGATACGAAAAAAATTATAAACTACTAAATTGTAGCTTTTTTAATGACTAAAATTACCCTGTACATAGATTTTCATTACAGTGAACAGTTAGCCAGATATAGCTGTTTAAAACCTCTATTTACCAGCAAACACCCCCTTATTTCAGCCCTTTAAACCCGCCCCAATTAAAAACTAAGCGATCTTACGGAATTTAATTTACACAATCTTATAGCTTTTTAAAAATCCTACAAAATCATTTTTGAAGAGAAGAAACTTTTTATCGCCAAAAATATATAGAATATTTTTCGAGGTATTCTAGAAATAATCGTTATTCGAGTCGATTTTTTCGTCGAAAAACTGTTATTTTCAAGCGCGAATAACTCGAAAAATATTAGTTTTACGAAGAAAATGTAAAATACATTTTTTTCTTAGAATCACTTTTTCCATAGAATTACATGGTTAAAATGTAATAAAAAATTCCCACCCCGAGATGGGGTGGCAACCACCCCCAAGGTTTTAGTGTATGATAGCGGCATGATATATAAAATGATCCTTGGACTATTCGCTACCTTCTGTGAAAATTTCAAGTAAATCCATGTTGGTCGAAAAAATTGCGAGCCAAACTGCTTCATTTCCTCAATCGACTATTGGGGCCGACCGACCGGCTCTGTCCCTCCATACAGCTGACCGACTATAATAACTTTTATTTATATTTAATTTAGAATGTGTGTACTGATTTTCAGCCTTAGTAAATGGAAATAATTACCTTCGTAGGAATGCAACTTTGATACCCTTTCAGTAACCCCTGTTCTACGTTTCGCTTGACCGACCGCAGTATGTTTCTCTACACACTCACAGTAATCAACTGTGAAAAATCTAGCTTTAGTCAATTGAAATAGATTTTTCAGCGCTGCCTCTTGGTCTATTTGTTATAAATCAAATATACTATATTTTTCTTCTAGTCGTCGGGTATTTTTCTCTTATTACCATTTGTTTTTGATGAGCGCGTGGCAGTGGCGTACTGGTTTCTGGTTCCGCGAAACCAGGGCCCGGGCCCCGCAATGGCCCGCTCTAACCCGATTTAAGCTCCTTTATTTCTAATTTGATGGGGATATTTTGAACTACACAAATATATACTAGAAAATGTAACTGCTTAATACATTTTTATTTTTGTGCAGGTACCATACTTATAAACAAGATCGAAGAATCAGGGCCTATTTTACCACTAGGCCCTTGAGGCCCCTTCCTCAGGCCAGCATTTTAATGGGGCCTGAAAAGATCATCAAAAGAAAATTTTTATTGCAAAAACAAAATAAATTTTTAAAATTATTTCATTTTACGAACAGGAAATGATATACTTACGTGAAATGAACAATAAGCGTTTTATTCATAAACCATAAAAACGTTCTTATCATAAAACTGCAATAAGGGTAGGTAGATTGCCTTGTCGGCAATGTCGGCATCAATATCAATAAGTAAATTTGTTAGACACCACTCCGAAGGATTAACAAGAGGTAAGATGAAATAATAGGTATTGTCACGTTTTGTTTGATTCAAAATGAACTTTTAAATTTAATAGTTAGTTAGATTTTGATGCAGTTTTCTGCAAAGATAAAGTATTGCTTGCTCGTGTTATTTTTCAGTCATGTGATTTTTAAGTTAGTTCAATTATTAATCTATCCATTAATCATTTAGTCGTTTTATTGAATTTCTTAAAAAACTTATTTTTCTTTACTAAGTAGTCGTTTCGTTATTATCATGAGTTACAAACATTTAAGTGGCAGTGAAAAACGAAAACAGCAAAAATTAAGAGAACAAGAACGGCATGCACCAAAAGATGCAATATTATCATATTTTACATCCCACACCAGTGCGCAAAAAGGAAGTTCGTCCTCCCATCCTGTTGCTGATCAATTTATGGTGACTAGTAAAAGTGATAGTAAAAATAAATTATGTGATGAAGGGCGAGTTGCAATCAAAGACAATGATGACTCCACTGTTGATTTTCAAGCGACTTCACCTGGTACAAGTATATTTCCGTCATAATTCTTTTGCTAGCGATATAGGGAATTGGTCAAAACATTTAAATCTGGAATTTCAACAATATTTTATAAATAATCAACCGAGTCAAAATATTGATAAAATTGGTGAGTGTGTTACACAATTAGATAATAATAAAACCAGACATTTGCAAATTGCGATGTTTTATAAAACGAAAGCTAATGGGGAAAAATTCTTCGCGAGTGGTTAGTGTACAGTCCTAAATGCAGCCGTGTTTATTGTTACGTTTGTAAACTGTTTTATACGAAAATTGTTCTTCTAACTTCCGATGGGTATAATGACTGGAAAAATATCAATAGGACGGTTATTTAACATGAGCAATCTGCTGAGCATATTTCCTCAATTCGTACGTTAGTCAAGAGAAGTAGTACAGCAGGACAAATTGTAGCATTAATGAAAAAAAAAAATATTTATAAGAAAAGGAACATTGGAGAAATGTTCTTGTGTGCCCCTTTGACGCACAAATGTGAATGTGTGTCGCTTTTTTTCGAAATCTTGAAAAAACTAGTTAATATTTTTGAAAAATTTTAACGCAGAATAAACGACTAGAGGGCCGAAAGTCCCTTAGAATAAATAAAAAAATTATTTTGAATGAGACATTTGAAATTACAAATCACACTAAAATTTCTATTTTTTTTTTTTCACCTTTGTAACTGATTAAATAAACATTACAGAAGTTTTCAGGGACCTTCGGCCCTCGGCAATAACCTAATCTTTCATTCTGCGTTTAAATCTTATAAAAATACTTATTATCAGGATTCGAAAAAAATTAATGCATTTAAAATGCATTGGAGCCGAAATTTCCGCCTATTCCCTTAAACGTTGACGAAAATTCCTTTATTAATCTCTTTTTAAGAAAATATCGGCGTTTGATTAAATATATCAGCCCCACCGTTATCCAAGGTTTTATTTTTGCTATTTTTTTATTTAATCTTTTTATCTCCCTAGGGGTTTGTATGTAATTATCTAACTTATTTATAAATCTATCATACATAATATTGCAATTTAAGAATCTATTTGGTTCATTTCTTAAAAGCTGTTTTAGTTTTACGATATATTAAGGTTTTTAATTATGACTGAAGATTTAGATGTAGAAACTTTTTGAGTTTCATTATTTTTTATAAAAACAGCTGGAGTAAAGTGATCAGTCATGTCAGTATGAAAAACGATAGGACTAATATTAATTTACTGTTTTAAATAAGTTTGAGTTTTAATAAATATAATATGATGATTTATATTTAATGTTAATTAAAAACTTTTGATATACAATGTGTGTTTTTATTGGGCGGCAGGCCCGCATCCCAACTGGAACCACGGCCCGCGGAGCTATCGGTACGCTACTGGCGCGTGGATATGACTTGCTAGGCGGCCGCCACCTACCTTATACAGATATTTTAAACTACCCTGTATAACATTACAAAACTTCATATTTTAAGAAAGACGACATTGAGGAGAATCCAAAAATGTAAAAATATACAGAGTGTCCCATGTAAAAAACGAAGTTATAAGCAACTACCGGTATAACCAAAACTAGCAAATAGATGAAAATATTTTCATTAAATAGATCACTCTTCAAAACCCCTTCATTCCAATTTTCCTGATTATGTTACCTTTAGTTCTCGAGATATTTTTAATAGGCCGTTTATCTGCCTCACCCAATATATATATATATATATATATATATATATATATATATATATATATATATATATATATATATATATATATCTTTGAGATATAATCACGGTAGCAAATTCAGAAGCCAACAGTAATTAACAAAAAGCGCCTCACTTACATAATACGTGATTATTAGAATACTTTTTAAAAGTAAAATCATTTTGTATTTATTATTATAAATCTAGTGTGAAATGCAAACAAAAAACGTGTGTCCCCATATCCTTCAAACGTGTTAAATACGTTCATTAACAAGAGGACGAAAATCGATTAGCTTCATTATATAAACCTATTTTTTATGTCGCATAGAAGATCAGCGAAGGCCTCGAAAACAATCGTACTACAAATATAACAGTTATCACTTCTTTTACATTATAATGGAATTTTAAAACGTCTGCTGTTGATATCGCATAATAATGATCTGTCAGACGGTGCTAATGATACATCATTGCAGAAAAAAATTAACGCCAGAGTTATGTAATCTCTCGACTACAGATTTAACGTTTAATCCATCTACGAGATTTATTTTTATTTGTCTAATTTCTCTATTTGGCAATCAATCTTCGTAAGTCTACAATAATCCTTATAGTGTTTTACGAGTACACTATTTAATAGTACTAGAGACCTTGATAGCCTCGCCTTGGAATAAATAGATGAGATTTTAACCGTAAACACAAAAAGCCGGTAGTTAAATGGTATGGCAGCACCCTGTACATTCGAGACTCCTCATAGAATGAGATGAAAAACAATAAAAGACGTATAAATAATAAAGATAAAAATAGGGGGTCCATGGTGCCGAAGCCCCTTTGAACCCCAGCTATGTTATTTTGACGGTTTATATTTAAGAATCTTTTATTATTAAATTAGTTTACGTCTCCTTTTCAAAAATATGCCGGTTACGATATTGTCTGTGGGTCTTGCTCCACAACCCACAATACGGAAGTAAGCTGCACAATTGCTATCAGTTCCTCCCTTCATATTTAGCCATTGAAATTTAAAAATGAACTAAATACACAAAATAGATTATAGGTAGCAACTCGAGTTAGTATTAAATTGGCCTTAAATGCACCAATCACAGGGAGGCATCGCAGTCGGCATTTTTATGTAAAAACAAACTCATTTGATTTTCAAAAGCAACGATGTAAACCTCCTGCAACCTAAAATCGCAGCAACTTATTGTGATGATAAATTGCTGCGATTTATTAATGATTGAAACGCTGCAGCGCTGTTTAGACGCTGCGATAGGTTGCTGCGATTTATCGCGATGTGATTGACCACGACAAATTGAAGAGGGGAGTATTGTTTACACTTTATGAACACCCTTCAATAAATTATAACGAGTTTTCATCCTAAACGTTGTTGACAACTATTGATCGCATTAAAGCCGTAGCCATGGAGGAAGTATGTCAGTATTAGTCGGATGTTTAGTAATAAAGAAAAGGGAAAAATCGCGAAAACCCAGATCGAAGTGGAGCCACAAGTCAGAATATGAAAATATAAGTCTTTAGAAAGAGAGTGGATCTTGGATTAACACTCTACGGTTTTCTTTTTAAATACAAGTTATTTTTACAATAAATAATGGAATTGCAAAAACGACCATTTTGGACGTTTTGCAATAACTAATTAACGAGATTAATCTTACCATAGCTCAATTTTTATTTTTTTAATTTACTACAACTTTCTATTTCAAATTTTTTCTCTAAAATTAATATCCTAGCAGCAAAATTAAAAATCTTTACAGATTGCAAATTTAATAAAAGAAAAACGTGATAAATAAAAAAGCTTCTAAAATTTTTGGTTACATTTTAGTAGAAATTATTCCTGCCATGGACCTTTACAACATCTGATAGGCTTCAAAAATTCCTGAATTATAACACCTTTTTTCACACACAGCCTGGGGTATAAGGGGAACGGAGCAAAATGCAAAATTTTGGCGCATGTCAAAATTTTCAATGTGTTTTAAATGTATTCATTTTTTTTTCGAATCCTGAGAAAACTAGTAAGTATTTTTGAAAAATTTAAACGCAGAATGAAAGACTACTTTATTACCGAGGGCCGAAAGTCCCCTAGAATAAATAAAAGGTTTATTTTGAATGAAATATTTGCAATTAAAAATGACCCTAAATTTTCTCTTCTATTTTCACCCCTGTAACTTATTAAAATAAACATTATAAAAGTTTTCAGGGACTTTTGGCCCTCGGTAATAATGTAATCTTTCATTCTGCGTTTAAATTTTTTAAAAATATTTATTAGCTGGAACATCTTCAGGAAATAATGTATATACAGTAGGTCATTTTTTAAATATTCCAATTATTTAGCTCTTTTTTATTAAAGGTATCAGGTTTACTTAAGTCAAGTTAATTATATACCGAAATGATTCCTTTTTAAATAGATAATTAGATAAATACCAGTCCAGACTCATATGAATTGGACAAAAATCCAATATGCCACAAAGTTTAATTTTTGTGTAAAAACCTGGTATAAAATGACATTTACCTGTCTAGCAACATTATTATTAGATTGATATTATTAAAGAATAAGACTATAACCAACTGAAAAAATCACTTAATCGGACAACAGGTTTAGGAAATCCGAGACATCAAACGTGTATAATTCATCGAGTGACCTAATTTTTTTGCTCGAAAGTGTATAATTATTATAGTTGATAAAAGTATTATTGTTGATTAATTGGCAAAATCACAAGTATCAAATTATAAGCTTAAGGGGAAAGGAACAAAATGCAAAATTTTGACGCCTGTCAAAATTTTCAATGTATTTTAAGTGTAGGGTAAGGACAGGTATATTGGTGATACAAGTAATTTGGTAATAATTTTAATCAGATTACCATACAGTTCCCTATGCAAGCACATTCATGACACAGCGCTAGTAACTTGTTACGAGAGTAAGCAGGACAAACATATTATATTACGATTTCGCAATGCGTGCAGCCGTTTTTAGTAAACAGACTGTTTTGACCGTTGCGTTGTGCGACAGTCGACAGTGGAGCAATTTCATATTGAATGTGAGAGACGGTTACATATGTATTGGAATAATTGCTCTTTTTTTCATAAAACTTTATAAAACCATTCAATAAACTAATTATCAATAAAAAAAGCTGCATTGAATTCGTGATTTAGCCAAGGTAAGTGAAATTCCTTAAATTGTGGTTGTTTCACCGAATTTTCTAATCACTATCACCAATGTACACCTGGTTCCAAAAAAAACTGATACGACTCTTGAAGCGTATTTTGTAGAAAATTGAGCAGTGTATTTTGAACGATAAATACTTAATATTTACATACTGTCAATGTCACTGCCAAATCTTAAAATTTGTCAGATATATTATTCTGTTCCACGGTTATTAGACTTTATTATTAATCTTTATTATTAATAATTTCTTCGCAACTGAGGGTATCTTATCAACTGTATTGTTTTTAAACAATAGATGATAAAATAAAAATATTGACAGTTCAAAAATGTGAACATATTGCATTGTGTGTGGCCTAAGTTTGGGCTGAAAACTGAAATGTATTACATTTTTACAAAATTTTGGAATATGTTTAATTACGTAGACCAATTTTAACAGTTGTTTTCAATACAGATTTCAATCCTCTACAAATAGTTTCTAATGTCATTTGATGTCAAATAATTAGGGAAGCTGGAATTCAACAGTTTAGAATTTTACATTGAGTTAATGCAAAATTGTGACGCCTGTCAAAATTCTCAATGTATTTTAATTGTATTCATTTTTTTTCGAATCCTGAGAAAACTAATAAATATTTTTGAAAAATTTAAACTCAAAATGAAAGACTACATTATTATCGAGGGCTGAAAGTCCCTGAAAACTTCTATAATATTTATTTTAATAAGTTACAGGGCTGAATTGAATATTAATTTGTTTTGTTGTATAATCCACGTTTACAATAATTATGTGATCTATTTGATGTAAAAACTATCATTTATATGTTCTTTATAAAATATAGGAATTCAAAATAATATAAACATTTAGACCTTAATAATTAGTACAATTTATGAATTAACATAATATGTAATCAGTTGTTTGTTGTTTGTTGTTTGTTTATTTTATTATTTATCTGTCATAATAAATATAATGTCAGATCAATCAAATACACTGCTCAACATGATCAAATCTTACTAAGAGTCGTATCAGTTTTTTTAGGAACCGGCTGTACCTTACCGTGTCACCAACTTACCTAACATAAGTATTTATGTCAATTTGACAATTTGTCAATTTTAGTGTCATTATTATTCATTTTTTGTTAAATTAACTCTTCTAAACATTTAAAATAATAAATAAGTAACATAATAAAGCAAAACTTATTTCTTGCTTAGTTGTCAAATTTCTATATTACAGTCGAACCTGCTTATTGGAATAGCCCTCGTGCCAAGCAAAAGTATTCCTATAACCGGGATATTCTAATAACCGATCATTGGTGGCTAGTAAAATCGTTTCGGAACCTCAAATTTCTATTCCTTAAACCGGGATATTCCTTTAAGAGGTATTCTAATAAGCGGGTTCGACTGTATTAGTATTTTTCATTTTTATCACCAATATACCTTTCCTTACCCTAATTATTTTTTTGGAATCCTGAGAAAACCTGAGAATTCTGAGAAAAACGAAAAGTTTAAACGCAGAATGAATGATTACTTTATTACCGAGGGCTAAAAAAATGTATCCCATTTAAATAACATTGAAGCCGAAAGTTCGTACCCATTCTCTTATTGGTAGCCGTTTAATTTGATAGGTAAATAAATTCTAATTCGGTATGATTCTCCGAAATTGATGCAATCCATGCAATCCACCTCCAATTTCGATAAATTGCTGTACCGTTTAGACACAACGATAAATTTGAAACAACTCGATCGTTACAATAAATTGATGCAATCCGATACCAACTTCAATCCAACTCCAACTTCGATAAATCGCTGCGATGCACCGTTTACACACAACGATAAATTGCAACAACTCGATTGATATCGATAAATTGCTTGATTTATCGCTGTGTCTAAACGCCGCTTTAGGGTACGAACATGCCGAAGATACATGGAAGTGCGCGGTGTAGGTGGCGATCGCGGTTGCTACATCGATTTCAAAACAAACCTTCATATTCTTATGAGATCGCACATACCAAAGATGTGTCACTCGTTCACCCTCGCGACTTATCATCGCGGTTTCAATGATGTCGATGCCAAAACAAAATAGTTTGTTTTACATCGCGATCGAATGCTGATCGCGTGGTAAATTAAAGTTTATTGGTGGTTTTTAAAGACGTGACATTCGCCAGAGATACGGCTGGTATATTTGTTCATTTGTTGTTGTAATCAGGTTGCGACAAGTTTTGGCTATATGGAAACCGCAAAGAACACTGAAAGGAAGGTATCTTCGGTATGTTCTGCCCGTCGTCGATGTAAACCTCGACCGCGATCGCGTACCCTTAGGGCACGAACATGCCGAAAATACATGGACGAGCGCAGTATAGGTCGCGATCGCGGTCGCTACATCGATGTCAAAACAAACCTTCATTTTCTTATGAGATCGCACATACCAAGGATGTGTCACCCGTTCAACCTCGCGACCTATCATCTCGATTTACAGCGATCATCATCATCACGTAGCGCTACAACCCTGGGTGGATCCTAGCTGACTGTACAACTTTTTTCCAATTTGTTCGGTCTTCCAAGTCTGTGCACGTGGCCTGCCCATCTTAGTCGCTGTGATTTAATTTCTAGGACAATATCGGTGTCATTGTAGATGGCAGGTTTACAGCGATGTCGATGCCAAAACAAAATAGTTTGTTTTACATCTCCATCGAGCTGCTGATCGCGTGGTAAATTCCTCGACCGCGATCGCTACCTACACCGCACTCATCCATGTATCTTCGGCATGTTCGTACCCTTATTACCTGCTCTGTTCT
This sequence comes from Diabrotica virgifera virgifera, assembly GCF_917563875.1. Classification (NCBI taxonomy): domain Eukaryota; kingdom Metazoa; phylum Arthropoda; class Insecta; order Coleoptera; family Chrysomelidae; genus Diabrotica; species Diabrotica virgifera. The sequence goes on from NC_065452.1 coordinate 28,938,198, forward strand.
CTTCCATTCACTACAATGTGTTTGTTTTACATGGATGGCGACATCGACCGCGACCTCCACCTCCACCGCGACCTAGTTGTTCTGTTCGTACCCTAAAGGGAGGCACATATCTCATTACTTCACCAACTGCTTAAAGAATTCTAGTGATTGTTACTCAAAGAATTCTTTTACAGCATTTTGTATTTTTTCGTCCGAACGAAAACGATTACGTTTTAACCCTTTTACAGTGGCCTGAAGATGTGACAATCGAAAGGCGACAAATTGGGACTGTAGGATGGATACTCAAAGATCCTCCATTTCTTTCGTTGTAGATTTTCTTTCAACACTTTGGCAACATGAGGGGAAGAATTGTCGTGCAGAAGAACGACACCACGTGAGAGCTTCCCTGGACGTTTTCATCTTATTGCTTGATGGAGCTTATTCAAAGTTTTATTATGCAGGTTTGCAAGGGCTGAGCAAAGGCCTTTCATGGTAAAAAAATGGTAACATGATCTTGCCTTTAAACTCTAAACTTGATTTCATATAATCGAATGAACTATCTTTCAATAAAGTCGTCCCAGGAACGCAACTCATAAATATTGCAATATCTTTAAAGTCTTCTACTTTAAAATGTATAATATTTATCTGAATTGCCGATATGAATGAGTCAGTTTAAATTAGATTATTAGAAAGTTTTTTAATATGCAACAAAATTTGTTTAATTTATTAATATCTTGTATTTCGATAACGGCCTCCGAAGTGGAAGTCGAAACGTCAATAAAATCATTTTTCAAGTTAAATTGTGGCTTATTTACCAAGTAGAATAGTAAATTACAATTATTAATAATTATTGAAGGCACTATACTAAAATCACAATAAAGATGCACGAGAAATAAACAAACCAAGACACGTTGAGTGTTACGAGGAGCACTCCCGAATCATGATTTACAATGTATAAACATTGTAAATCATGATTTGGGATTTACAATGTATATACATTGTAAATTATAATTTGGGAGTGCCCCTTGTAACATTCAACGTGTCTTGGTTTGTTTATTTCTAGTGCATCTTTATGGTGATTGTAGTATAAATAATAATAATATACACTCACCGGCAGAGAAAACGGGCACCCCAAAAAATGGGTCATTTTTAATGTCTTGTATTTCCTAAACCTGATGTCCGATTTAAGTAATTTTTTAATATGTTATAGCTTATTCTTTATCAATATCGCTGTAATAATATTGTTGCTAGACAGATACATTGTCATTGTATACAGGGTGTACGAATCAAACTGTGTTTTTTTCTCAAACTTTGGAACACCCTGTGGAATGTTCTAGCTTTTATAAAATACTGAAATTATAACCAGACTATAGCCTCAGGTTTTCTTAACATTCTGTTTTTTGATTCATTCGCTTATGTTGGATAATAAAAAAGTTAAGCACTTTAACAACTACCCCTGTTTTTCGTTAATACAGGGTGTTTTTAAATAGGTACGGCAAACTTTAAGGGGTAATTCTGCATGATAAAATAATGACAGTTTGCTTTATAAACGTATGCCCGCAAATGCTTCGTTTCCGAGATAGGGGGTGTTGAAATTGTTCTTACAAACTGGCGATTTATTTATTTCTCTAAAACGGTTTGTGATATGCAAATGAAATTTGGTAGATTTTAAGAGGTAGTTGTTGCGCATTTTTTGGCATACAATTAAGAATTTTATATTCACCATTGGCGTGCATACGGGTATAAATATTTTAGATATATCCCGTATGCACGCCAATGGTGAATATAAAATTCTCAATTGTATGCCAAAAAATGCGCAATATCTAGCTCTTAAAATCTACCAAATTTCATTTGCGTATCACAAACCGTTTTAGAGCAATAAATAAATCGGCAGTTTGTAAGAACAATTTCAACACCCCCTATCTCAGAAACGAAGTATTTGCGGGCATAAGTTTATAAAGCAAACTGTCATTATTTTATCATGCAGAATTACCCCTTAAAGCTTGCCGTACTTATTAAAAATTACCCCTTAAAGCTTGCCGTACTTATTATTGACGAAAAACAGGGGTAGTTGTTAAAGTGCCTAACTGTTTTATTATCCAACATAAGCGAATGAATAAAAAAACAGAATGTTAAGAAAATCTGTGGCTATAGTTGCGTTTTAATTTTAGTATTTTATAAAAGCTAGAACATTCCACAGGGTGTTCCAAAGTTTGAGAAAAAAACACAGTTTGATTCGTACACCCTGTATACAATGACAATGTACCTGTCTAGCAACAATATTATTACAGCGATATTGATAAAGAATAAGGCTATAACATATTAAAAAAATTACTTAAATCGGACATCAGGTTTAGGAAATACAAGACATTAAAAATGACCCATTTTTTGGGGTGCCCGTTTTCTCTGCCGGTGAGTGTATAAGGAACGTGAGAGAGGTGTTTTCACAACTCGAGGAAGAAACAGGTAGTCTGGGCCTTCGAATAAATGAAGAGAAAACGAAATACATGCTATTTAGTAACCAAAAGTTAGACAGAACATAACTATTAATGGCTACAACTGGTAGTAAAATAGTTTATCGCCAACCGTCACTAAAGTCATTCATTATTGTACTCATTTGACCTCATTTGCGGCAGTAAAGTAGCACTATATTGTACTGAAAGAAGAATTTGACTTTACCTGCCGCGATTAATAAAATTAACCGAGATTGAGTGTAAGTGGTCGATGGCAGTAATCGAATGGCGAGTATTTGAGTGGACTTAAAATTTATTTACTTTAATTATTAAAAATATTGTAAGCAATTTGCTATATTATTATCAATTAAATTTATGTCAAAAAGTGAAATTCTGTAGTATTTTGTAATTATATTCATATAAAATAAACTAAAACTTTACCGATTTAGTAATTATTCAATATTGATAACTATCGATTAAAAGTCGAAAGCGGCCATCTTGCAAGTTATCGGTCATCACTGTCGTCCAAATTATTTTGACGTCCAAAATTAAAATTTGAAAAGTTCTTAAATTGTAAATTGCAAGTAAGTGTTAAAACCAATATCAAATTATGTTGGCAAATATTATTCTATATCAATAAAACATATCTTAACCGATTGTCAAATATACCAGCAAACGAGACGTAAACTCTACCTTCCCAGGGACATATCTGAGCTTCTTAGAGACAATACAAATATCAACAATATCATAATGGAGTGTTTAACGGAAAATGATTCACATTTTCATTATCACTTGCTGCCACACTTCCACCATGTGAACAAGTCAAATCACAGCTCAGATGTTACCTGGGGCATATTAATGAAAAATACTTTAAACATTCATGCTTAAGTTAGCATTTTCAACCGATGTTTCCTTGACGGATTACTTATATACAGGTCTTTGACCCTCATATTTTTGTTAAATTATATCTTGGTGGTTAGCATGTAAACTTCACGTAAGCACTGATGATGACTGGTAAACCAGTCGAAAACTAGTTATGTGATTGTGATGTAGCCCTTTTTAGGGATTTTAAATATATACCTTTTATAAAGGATTTTACTGTTTTTTGGAAATCATGTTTTGGGATTTACAATGTATGTACATTGCAAATTATGATTTGGGAGTGCTCCTATTAGCATAGGCGTAACGAGGGAGGTTTTGGGGGTTATAACCCCCCCCCCATTGGGATGTACTTTGAGCTCTATACGCTTAACACCATACCCCTCAGAGACCTTCCAGTAGTTGTAACCCCCCCCCCTTAGGATCATCCTGGTTACGCCTATGCCTATTAGTAGCATTTAACGTGTCTTGGTTTGTTTATTTCTACTGCATTTTGATTTTAAATTTAGTATAGGACTGTACATGTCAATTATTCGCTCAGTCGTTACATATGGAAGTGAAACATGGGAATATCAGCGGGAAGTAAATAAGCCGTTGGAATTTGAAAGGGAGGTTCTCAGCATGATGTTTGGCCATCAAAGAGATGCAGTGGCAGGAGAGTGGAGAAGGCACCGCAATGCTGAATTGGCGACTCTGTATGGTAGGTGCTGAAAACATCGTCAGACATATGAAAGCTAACAGGATAAAATGGGCAGGTCATGTGGTAAGATCAGAGAAAGAAATAAGCAGAGTATAAAGAGGGACAGTAAAACCATTTGCATGTCGGCACTTTGATCTCAAGAAGTAATACCGGCAGTACGCAATTGGTAATTCACCCGTGGTGGATGCGGGTTTTCCCTGTTAAAACCAGTACGCTTCTATGCGACTAGCAATGCGAGAGTGGGTCAAAAGCGACTGCCAACATTGCGCGGTCGCCATGCGCGACTTAAGATTTTACTTCCAATTTTTCGGAGACTGTCTCTCTTTATACTGTGACATAAGTGCTAAAGACAGTGTTTTTGAGAGACCAGAGGGTAGAAGATCAGTAGGTCGTCCCAGAAAAAGATGGAATCATGATGTTGAAGCCGATTTACCTAGGATTGGGGTACAATAATGGGAAATGGAAGCGCAAGAAGTAGAAGATATAGAAGATATAGATAATATACTTTATTTGATGTTCTTCTTACGTAGTTTAAGGTCGTAATAAAGCTCAATTTATTTACTTCTGTATTATTTTGTAGACGGATGTTCTGTTTTAAGCTACATTTCTCTTGATAGACCAGGGCGCATCTGTAAAAATATTAGTACATTTGGACGTTGAGAGGTGACTCAAATTTTTTTGCAGAAATTGCTTAAAAATAACTCAAATAATAATATTTGAGTTATCCTCCCTCTCAAAAAGGTCCGGAACATTGTTTAAATAATCAAAATGTAAAAAAATGAAGGAAAAATTCGATTTTTTTCTTCGTTTTTTGATTATAACTTTAAAAGTGTTCATTTCCGAGAAAAGTTGTACTGACATAAAAGTTGCGTAATTAAATTTCCTATAATATAGAATTGGTTAAAAATTTAAAAAATAGTCACCCTTGTTGCAAAATAGCAATAATTGCGAAAAAAACATCCCAAATCAAGTATTCGCATTTTACGTTTTTCAACCATTTGTGCTACACTTAGGACCTTCATATTTCACACAGAAAAACTTTATGATATTTTAAAATAATACTGTAAATTTCATTAAGATCGATTTAACAGATTTTGCAAAATAAATTTTGCAATCCAGCTTTCGCAAAAAAAATTAATTTTTTCAAAATGTTACAGGACTGAAAATAAAGCAGATAGCAAGTTGAAATTTTATTTGTGTATAGAAGTGTACTGCACCTTTCATTTACAATATTAAAATCGATTAACTACCACGGTGTCAGAAATTTTTTTAAATAAACATTAATTATTGGTGCTACGCGCAGGAGAGCGGATAGTTTGCTCTGATTGGGCATTCCAATGACCTTTGAAATGATTGATACATTTTAATTTTTATTGCATTTCGATATAAATAAATAAATTTGTTTATTGCAAAATAAAAACACATACTCTATCCTTTGAAATAACACTTTTTTTAGCAAAAAATTTCTTTGTTCATATATTTTAACTTAGAGAATAAAAGTTTATTATTTTTGAACATATGCAGATGTTTAAACAATATTTCACAAACAATAATAAAATTAATTTGATTTTTGTGGAATTAAAATATTAAAATACAACAAAATATAGAGTAAGAAAATAATATATTAGATAAAGATTGGAAGAAATTTTGGTGCAAATCAACTTATATGAATCGAACACCGCTGTCCTGCGCGTAGCACCAAGAATTAATGTTTATTTAAAAAATTTCCTGACGCCGTAATAATTAATCGATTTTAATTTTTCAAATTTCAAATGAAAGGTACAGTACACTTCTATTAGCAAAAAAAAAATTCAACTTGCTATCTGCTTTATTTTCAGTCCTGCAACATTTTTAAAAAATTATATTTTTTTGCGAAAGCTGGATTGCAAAATTTATTTTGCAAAATCTATTAAACCGATCTTAATTAAATTTACAGTATTATTTTATAATGTCATAAAGTTTTTTTAAGTAAAATAAGAAGGTCCTAAGTGTAGCATAAATGGTCGAAAAACGTAAAATGCGAATACTTGTTTTTGTATGGATTTTTTCGCAATTATTGCTATTTTGCAACAAGGTTGACAATTTTTTAAATTTTTAACCAAATCTATATTGTAGGAAATTTAATTAGGCAACTTTTATCTTAGTTGAACTTTTCTCGGAAATGAACACTTTTAAAGCTATAATCAAAAAACGAAGAAAAAAATCGAATTTTTCCTTCATTTTTTGACATTTTGATTATTTAAACAATGTTCCGGACCATTTTTAGTGGGAGGATAACTCAAATATTATTATTTGAGTTATTTTGAAGCAATTTCTGCAAAAAAATTGGAGTCACCTCTCAACGTCCATCTCAAAACAGATGCGCCCTGGACTATGAGGTTTGCTATGAATTATTACTGACAGGAGACCACGTTTTGGATCTTTCGTTGCATGGTCTTGTTTCTCGTGGCAGGTGTTTTTAGATCATTACTAATTGTATCTTACAAATAATTATAATATTTTTATGATACTGGCGTTAAAAACAATTATATAAACAAACCCACAAACTGTTTTCAATTTAATATACGACGCTGATTCAACAAAATTTATAGATTATGGATCATAAATATAAAAACACTTTTTATTATTACAAAAGTGCAATAATGGAAAAATGTATTGTGAACCACAAGTATGATATATGACATAACTAAACAAGCAACATTTATAAGCAATAGAATATAATTGGAATAAAGAGAGGCAACTAATAGCTGATGATGACTATAGATGAAATTTACAGATTCTCACGAACATGAACAACGTCCCAAAAAAAAGGAATAAACAGACATACGGTGCTGGACACAAAAAATCTTCTTCTTATGGTGCCTATCCGTTACGGATGTTGGACACTAACATGGCTATTCTGACTTTGTTGACTGCTGCCCTGAAAAGTCCGGTAGTGGTTAAGTTAAACCATTTTAGATTCAATGGACCAACCAATCTATGGACTTTAAAACGTAGAAAACTAAGAAGAGGATAATAACGGGGGTCGCTTCAGTAAAATCAAACTTGGTAAAATGGGGAAAAGTCGACCAAGATGATGTGAACTGTGACTGTGGAGAAATACAGAATATGGAACATCTTCTTACATGCAGAAACTCTCCTCATCGGTGTGCCCTTGAAGATTTGTGGCTCGACAACAAAAATGGAACCGACGTAGCCCAGTAGTGGGCTAAAAGTCTATGAATGACATGCCCGGACACGATAAAGTAAAGAAAGTGTTAAGAAATAAATTAAGAATGTGAACTACAAATGATACAAAAAAATGCTAAAACCAAAAAACTGGTACATAATTACCTACAAAACTATTTTAGCTATTAAAAAAAATATGAAAAAATTTTTTTTAAGAAACGCTTTTTTTTCGTTATGAGTGAATAAAATTAAAAATATTATAAAAAATTCTAAAAAGAAAAAAATAAAAAAAAATCAAAGGACCAGGCAACACTCCTTATGAAAAAGTGGTCCCGGTCAAATTTGATGAAAGTTTGGTCAATGATACTTCTTGATGTGTAGATTAAAAAAGTCCATGGCACCTGGGTCTGAATAACTACTATTCTCGAGTTACAGCCTTCTGAAGTTATTGGATTCGGGTGCTGGGTTTACGTTAAGTGCACTAATTTACGGTCAAGTGAACGAAAATATTTATTATTAGAAGAAGAGAAACTGATGTTCTTCATACATACTTGCGTGTTGTATATGAATTCGTGGTCAAAAATAGTTGGATCGTATTTTAGTCTTCAAAAAACCTCCGAAAAGTCTTCAGAAAACTAAAGAAGTGCGGTATAAAAGGTGCTGCTAGATCGATATAAGCATTATCATGTTTTCATGAATGCTTCTCAGTTATGGAATACCAGCAAAACTACAGTTCCGCCTTATCTTTAGAAAACTACTGAACAGTGGCGAATCTAGGGGGGATGGAGGTAATTCCACTCGTAACATGTTCCAGAATAATTAAAGAAAAAATGGTTGAAACATAAAAAATACATTAGTTGACATGAAACTTGTCCCGCATATCAGATATAAGACAGGTAGAGAACATGGACTTGATTTCAATACAAAAAAAACAAAGTAAATGGTAGTTTGTAAATGCTAAATATTAATTACAATTGTCTATGGAAAAAACGGGTTTAAATCATCTTCGACTATTCGTATGTTAACATTTTGCTGATTTCGGTTAGATGCATCATACATCGTGTTAACTAACGACCTATCAGGATACTTAACATTGGGTTGATGTCTTGCAAAGCCTAAAAACCATATAAGACACTGGTGATATGAGCCCAAGTACCTACAGTTCTCGCACGAGATTGACAGGTACAGTAGTACCCGTTAATCGGTTCTTCTACAGGCTCATCTTCATCATTATCTTCATCAACCATATAGGAAATGAATACTTGGTGTTTTGTAGCTTGCCGAAACCTAGAAAATATTCGAACTCTTATGAATCCCGGTTTATCCATATTCTCATTAATTTGAAACTCTTCGTCATTTTCTCTTATTATTTTATCTTGTATGTAAGATGGTGCCAGTTTAATTTGATATATCCCAATCGTAAGGTCTTTTAGGTAGTCTAAGTCGAAAACTGGAACGTTAGCAAAATCATGATTATGAAGCCTTCTCCATTGACCATTTCTTCTATATGATTATACCTAAGTATGAATATTATAGTTGTTATAAAAATAACCCTACAAAATTATTCTCCATAATATTTTGTATTAAAAAGCTCATCATTGGCTGTAGAACCCCTGGTGGACCTCGGTCTGTTCGAGAATCAGCTTACATTCCATTCTATCCTCCGCCTTGGTTTTCCAATTTCGTACTCTTAACACCCGTAACTCATCTTCTCTGGTCCTTAAATCGTACTCTGGGCCATGGGCGCCCATGCCCATGGGCAGGGAGGCCGTGACCCCCCTGGCTTTTCGGGTGCTTTGAATTATATTGGTTATTCAAAGTATACAAAATATAATGTGCAACATCTTCACGTTTTCCACCCCCCTAAAAATTTTTATATCGGCGCCCGTGCTCTGGGCTTACGTCTTTTCGTCACACTATCCGCTCTTTGGTTATAAATGTGTTTTGATGGCTCCATCTCGTTCATTTTCGTTAAATAAAGTTATTTCATTAATTCCGGAACATGTTACCGGTGGAATTACCCCTATCCCTCCTAGATCCGCCACTGTTCAGTAGTTTTCTAAAGATAAAGCCGAACTGCAGTTTTGCTGGTATTGCATAACTGAGAAGCATTCATGAAATCATGATAGTGCTTATATCGATCTAGCAGCACATTTTATACCGCACTTCTTTAGTTTTCTGAAGACTTTTAGGAGGTTTTCTGAAGACTAAAATACGATCCAACTATTTTTGACCACAAATTCATATACAACACGCAAGTATGTATGAAGAACATGAGTTTCTCTTCTTCTAATAATAAATATTTTCGTTCACTTGACCGTAAATTAGTGCACTTAACGTAAACCGAGCATCCGAAGCCAATAACTTCAGAAGGCTGTAACTCGAGAATAGTAGTTATTCAGACCCAGGTGCCATGGACTTTTTTAATCAACACATCAAGAAGTATCATTGACCAAACTTTCATCAAATTTGACCGGGACCACTTTTCCATAAGGAGTGTTGCCTGGTCCTTTGAAGGATTATTCGAAAAAAGCTGTTAGACAGATGAAATATACAAAAATCTCACACATTCGTTAAAAAATTGAAAAAATCTAACACATTCGTTAAAGAAAAGCATGGGTCGCGAAAAATAAAAAAGTATCTATATCCTCAAACCGTTTATTCGATGAAGACGCCCCCCACGCTTTTCTTTAACGAATGTGGTAGATTTTTAAATTTTTTAACGAATGTGTGAGATTTTTGTATATTGAATCTGTTTAACAGCTTTTTTCGAATAATCCTTCGAGTTTGAATTTTTTTAAATTGTTTCTCTTTAGTTGATTTATTTATAATATTTTTAATTTTATTTACTGGTAACTAAAGAAAAGCGTTTCTTAAATTTTTTTTTCATATTTTTTTATTTTTACTTTTTAGTCTTACACTTTTCAAACATTAAAATATATCGTTATGTTTAAAAGAATGATGTATATGATATGACACATTTTTTGCATTTATTTCAACATTTGATGCATACATTGTGCATTTTCTGTAATTTCTCCATTCTGTAACATTCATAACACATAAGTAACAGAAGCACACTTATTTATAAATGGCCGTTAAATATGTTTAAGGGTTCATAACAAACTTTGAATTAATACGCCAAAATGAATTGTAATGTTATGTAATTGTAACACGAAACATCTCTACCGGTGGTTTTTCTAAGACTACGTTAAAAACACGAATTTTTTGAATTCGAATTTTTGTTGAAGCTTTGTTTCGTATCGTATTGAAATTTGACACGAATAAGCTCCGATGTTTATATGAACAAAGATATGAGCGTTCAAAATCGTCGCCGCTTAGGATGTTTATAAACATGATGTACAAATATGAAAAGTAGTCGGAATCAGCAAAAAATTTTAAACTTTATTGTTTATTTATGAAGCATAACGTAAACAATTAACGTAAAAAGTGAACTTATGTATAGTTCATATAATTAGCTATTATAATCTGTAAAAGTTTCAAGTTTCTACATTGTTAAAACAAGAGAATTTAAGCATTTTCCATTAAAATCGTTTTTTTTTATTTAAACAATTAATAAACACAAAAAAAATTATTGACTATTCCTGTATTGTTCCTGCGAATGCATATGTCCGCAAATTTTCATTCATTTGCATTGAAGAGGAGGCAGTCAAATTAACGTCTAAGGTTTGACCCAAACGATTGAACTAACGAAAAGAGTTCAATAACATTTGTATTTTCTAACGTTTTTAATTGATCCGTTAGTCTTGGTAAATGACAACAACATAAACATTATGAACCCACTAATAAATTTTTCATTTAGTTTTTTTCAGTTTCGTAGTACCTAATAATTTTGACATTTACGCCACTTTCGCTAAGCACAGTACTATTAAAATCCGATTATTGATATAGAAATTCCATTTATTTTGCATGTTGTAAACCACAGATAATATTCCACATATTATTCGTAATCATCTTGGGGTTTTCAAGTATTAACCTGGGAATGATATTTTAAATGCATCATTCAACAACACGTTTTTTATGTTTTAGTAGATAGTAGATAGAATAATCTTCTACAGCATCCGCATTCATTTCATACATTTTAAGGTATTTTTCTAATTTTACAAAATTTTAACGAAATACCACATTTAATTTTTTTTTATTAAAACTGTAAAAAACATGACATAAGTAAACTGAAATGTAGCGAAGTAAAAGAAATAGTCAGCAAAACATTAAATAAAAAATTAAAAGAAATCGATAATACAACGGAAAGCCTATTATACTACGGAGTTGAATCTTGGACACTCAAATGATCAGAACAACATATCAGAATTATCGAATATTGGTGATCACCATTGCGAAGGCTTCTCAATCTTCTGCAACCTGAAATAATTGTCCTGCAGTTGATATCTGATCCATTCACGAATGTTTTTTAACCAAGAAACGTGTTTCCTACACTTCTACGGACCTATATTTTGCCTTTAAAAATCAGTTGTAGTATTTTATATCGATTTCTCCTCGCTATATTTCCCAAATAAGTCATTTTCCGGTGTTTAACAGTCTTTAGCAGTTCTCTATATTTGTTGACCCTCCTTAGTACTTCCTCATTAGTTTTTCTTGCTGTCCAAGGTATCTTCAGCATCTATCTATGAATCCACATTGGCCTATTGGACCTTTTTCTACCTACCTTTTATGTACCGGGTGTCCCAATAAGAATGGCTCTAGGCCATATCTCAGGAACCGTTTATAGTACAGCTTTGAGAAAAAAATATTTATAACAACAGTTGCCTCGGGAAAAGCCTGGAAATTATATTCATAATTGTAGGTCCACCGCTAGAGAGCGTAATTAAATATCAAAAATTAAAAATCAAAATTTTACAAAACTTACTTAATGAAAGGGCACTGAAAATCCAATCATTGTATCCTTCATAAAATTCTGCGCATATTTGATTTCACAAGTTTAAGTCTACCTTTGAAAATAAGAGGTGGGGGTGAGTGGGAACCTTCTTATGAAAAAATGGCTGTAAGTCCGGTTCTGCTAAATCGAATTTTGCATACTTGGTCTTGTTGAAAACAGCTCTTTTTCGTCAATGTAATAGTCTTATTTTAGAAATAGTCTAATAAGTAATACGCCAGCTAAGAGGCGTTATTTAATTATTTTCGGAAATCTAGTTTTCTTTGTAGAATATTAAATACAAGTATGCATTGTTAATTCTGTATTATAACATTAGACCAAATTAGCAACATAATACCGAAAACCGCATGTCGATAACTTTTTTCTATCTCGAGAAATCTTAACAAACGTGTAAATTTTAAACAACTGTTAATGTCACCGGTAAACGAAGTTAAGAAAAAGTAGTGTGCTATGGAAAAAACAAAGAAACATTTTCCAGATGTAAACGTATATAATTAATTAAAACAACAATAAGACAAACAATACTATAAAATATAACAAGGAAATAAAAGCAACTACTTACTTGCATATAATACTAATTGCATCACCTAATTGCAATGCATCATTTTCGATGCAGCATTCACTCTTTCAAGAGTATATTGAACAGCAGTCTCAATTTCTGCTTTTGCAATGCTTTGAATGGCGTTTCGTATTCTCTAGATTCTAGATAATGTTTTCTCGCCTAGTGTTCCTAGCGGCAAAAACAAGGTCTTTAATCCGTCCCCATAAATAAAAGTCTAAAACAGTTAAATCTGTTGCCATTCAACCTACTCTTGAAAGAGTAAATGCTTGCATCGAAAATGATGGGCAACAATTTGAACATTTAGGCAGTCACTAAGACTAAGTAAGTAGTTGCTTTTATTTATTTATTATATTTTATAGTGTTGTTTGTCTTATTGTTGTTTTAATTAATCATATACGTTTACATCTGGAAATGTTTATTTGTTTTTTCCATAGCACACTACTTTTCTTTAACCTCGTATAGCGGTGACAGTAACAGTTATGTTTAAGATTTACACGTTTCTTAAGATATCTCGAGATAGAAAAAAGGTATCGACATGCGGTTTTCGGTATTATGTTGCTAATTTGGTCTAATTTTGTAATACAGGATTAAAAATACATACTTGTATTTAATATTCTCCAAAGAAAACTAGATTTCCGAAAATAATTAAATAACGCCTACTAGCTGGCATATTACTTATCAGGCTATTTAAAAAAAAAGACTCTTATATTGATGAAAAATAGCTGTTTTCAACAAGAGCAAGTATGCAAAATTCGCTTTAGCAGAACCGGACTTACAGCCATTTTTTTCATAAGAAGGTTCCCACTCACCCCCACCTCTTATTGGCAAAGGTAGACTTAAACTTGTGAAATCAAATATGCGCAGAATTTCATGAAGAATACGATGATTGGATTTCCAGTGCCATTTCATTAGATAAATTTTGTAAAATTTAAATTTTTTAATTCAATTACGCCCTCTAGCGGTGGACCTACAATTATGAAAATAATTTCCAGGCTTTTTCCGAGGCAATTTTTGTTATAAATATTTTTTCTCAAAGCTGTACTATAAATGGTTCCTGAGATATGCCGAGAGCCATTCTTATTGGGACACCCGGTACAAGTGAAGTATCTGAAAAATTCAGTTTCGTATCAAGGAGCTACTAAGATGAAAAAAAAATAATTTATTGTTTAAAGACGTCACATGAATTTTAGATAAACTGGTAGCGGTCTAGGGGATCTAATTTCGCACCACCAAGTTTGTTGTTTCACTAATATAGTAAACCCATGATACTATAAATAACGAGATAGTATCTTCCCGTAGCGCAAATACGTCAGAGTTCGCGCATGATGACGTAACTGGAGACCGGAAGTTGAATTTGAATTCTTGTTAAAGTTAAATGGGATTTGTATGCATTCTGTGATGAAATTATTCAATTAGCAAAATAACATTAAACTTCAATGTATTCGAAGAAAATTCAGTGTCGAGATTCCTGTCAAAATAACTGTCAAAGATAAAATATAAAATACACTTAGCTTACAATCGCGAACAATTCAAACTAATCGGACATTACGAATGATTACGAACCATTACGAACTTGCGGGTCTCCACTTACGTCACGACTTCCGTATGTGCAATATACTATCTTGTTATTTATAGTACCATGAGTAAACCCAAAATAGACAGTACTGTAACAGCACAGTAATGATGTTGATATTTGTCGCATTTAGGAGACGAAAAAGTAACGGAGCGGTTCCGCAACTGTTGAGAATTCGTTCTCTGAATGTGGCCCTACTTGCGGAACATGTTACGGAACGGTCGCCATGCCAGTGAGCTCATTTTAAGTCCGCTTCCTCCGTCCAACGTATGTTACTTTTGTGAATTATCAATTGGAAAATAGTGCAGACGGCAAACAATCCATGGTCTTTGACTATAATTATGAAATAAAAAACAATTTATTGTGCAGAGGCAAGTATATAACCTCACATCTTAGATTAATGAAAACCCCGAGATGTAACATCGTTCATTGCGCAGCGTGCCAAATTCTTCTTTATCCCTACCTAAGCGATTCCACCAATTGGCGTCGACATTAGCTTCGTATCGTGACGAGAACCGCCGATAATGTTGGAAGCTCCAAATTCCAATGCCGCTTTGTTTACATTCGACACCAGGGTGGTATTATGCCAGATTGTTTGTAATTGTAAAAAGTACCGAATTACTGATTTTAGCATTGTATTGTTTTGTTTATTTTTTTAAATATATGCTCAAGGTGTCGCAGTCTGTTAGTTGTTGATTCTAAATATGTTTTATGTTAATGCAATGTAATATAACTTAAAAAAATATATACAAAATAAATACAAAAAACTTTTTTTTGGGGTTAATTAGATCAACGGTGGGATATAACAATATAATCAACTGCTAAACAGTTTAAGGCAGCTTATAAAAAAAATGTTAAAACGTTTAGAACTAAGGGATAGTTTTAGAGGAAATTGTATTCCTTTAGAACTGATTACAGTTATGCATTATTAGTGCAATTAGTTAAATAAGTGTATATTAATTTGTGTTATATTCGAAACTAATTCAATAAACATTATTAATTATTCTGAATCCAACTCTGTTTCATTTATGTAGAAGCTCCCCACCCCAGCGATTCTGTTTAGAAACAAGGCAACATTCGCACAGCTATCTAAATAGGTTCATGTTACATCTCGGGCTTCTTAAATCTATGCCTCACATAATAACAGAAAGTGATGGGCTGTCACGAATTTAGAGAGCGGAGCGTTCACAAGACGAAACACAACTGTTACCGCTCCATCCGGAACTGCTCCCTCACTTTTTTCCCGAATGCGACAATTGATATCTGTGACCTTCCCAGACCTACTGAAAAATCAGTAGACCTACTGATCTCGATCCTCGTCTACTGATCTACTGATGGCATCCTTAAACCTACTGAAATACTAAAAATTACTAAAATACTCAAAATCATCGTATTTTAATAGAGGGATTCGGTAAATTTAACGAAAAATCGATTGAATTCACCGATATTTTGAGGCATCTGGTTGACTTCCCCCCTAATTCTACTGAATCCTACTGATTTTTCGGGGCGACATCTAGTTGTCTATGTATAAACTAAATTACTCCACCAGCAGAATCTACCGAATTCTACCGATTTTTGAGGCGACTTCATACCACTGAAATCTACTGATCTTTTGAAGCGACACCTACTGATCATCAAAAAAGTCATCTGGGAACACTGACATAAACATGTAACATGAAGGATGAAGTGTCGTTGGTGTATGCGTGCTAAACATTTTTTTTATATGAATGATATTTCTAGTGAAGTTATGAAGAATGGAATTAAATCATGAATGCCCCCGTGCTCTTTGGCTATAATTATGAAATAAAAAACAATTTATTGTGCAGATTCAAGTATATAACTTCACATATAACAGAAAGTGATGGGCTGTCCGCTGTCACAAATTTAGGGAGCGGAGCGTTCACAAGACGAAGCACAACTGTTACCGCTCCATCGGGAACTGCTCGCTCACTTTTTCGTCTCCTGGATGCGACAATATACAGAGTCGGTATATTCTTATCGATGGTATGCGCCTTTAATAAGAGCAACAAAGAGACATGTATTTATTATACATTTAAAACGGGTTAGAAGATGTGGGACGGCCGAACGTGGCGGAACTAGGAATGGTTACCAAAAAATTTCGGGTCGTAGGTAATGGCTTTGTCAGACAGTGTTGCCAAAGTTGGAAATTATCAAAAGAAAATATTAAAATAGAAAAAATAATATATTTAACTTTTTGTAAACAGATATAATAAACAAATCATTTAAAAGAAAAAAACTTTGAAAAAAAATATTGTTTTCGCCAATTTTAAAAAATGTGAAAACGTTGAATTATATTTCAACGTTTATTTTTTTATTAGTTTTTTTCTTTTAAATAATTTTGTTAGTACCTACACTATTTGTTAACAAAAATTAATATAATATGTTTTCTACTTTTATTATGCAAGTTTTTCTGTCCCAGAGACTTTGTAAACACAACTTTTCCGTCATAAGATCAGACAGAAGGACAAATGAGGTGTAAGAGTGAAAGCTCTTAACCCAAGGATGTTATTAAAGTGAGAAACTTAACCGCACTTCCGGTTTGAGCGGTAAAATTGGAATTACTATTTTAAAGTCGCCGAAATAGTACAAGCGACATATTATTCGACGCGCCGTAGCAAGATGCTTCCGGTATTATTCAAGTCGGTCCGTCCGACAAAAAAATAGAATGACAAATGATGTGTCGAATGAGAGCTTATAACCCAAAGATGGCATTAGAAGTAAGAAATTTGACCTCGGACTTCCGTTTATAGAGTTACAACAGGGAGTACGGTTTTAATGACGCCGAATTAATACAAGCAATGTATTATTTAACACGCTTTAGCAAGACGAAAATAAATGTATTGTACTATTTCGGTGATTTTAAAACAGTACTTCCGGTTGCAACTGATACCATCTTTGGGTTATAAGATATTATTTGATACCTTGTCTTCGTATTGCTAAAGCGCAGCGAATAATATGTCGCTTGCACTATTTCGGCGGCTTTAAAACACTACTTCCAGTTTCAACTCTGCAACCGGAAGTGTGAAGTCCAATTTCTCAGCTTTAATACCATCCTTAATTCGACACCTCATACTTACTACGTGGCGTTACAACCCTTCGTGGGTTTTAGCCCACTCGACAGCATGCCTTCATTCTTCTCTGTCTTAGACAATCTCTGTCCAGTTCTCCAAGCCCGTAGCTTTCAGGTTTCCTGCTATATTATCTCGCTACCGGAGTTGAGTGTTTTAATAACGTAGTAGTTATATTCGATAGACAGACGGACAGACAGACTTGCACAAAGCCGGAAAAATATAACGGTTTTCGTCTTGCTAAAGCGCGTCCAATAATAAGTCGTTTATAATATTTATTGGGCGACTTTAAAATAGTACTTCAAGTTTCAACTCTAAAACTGGAAGTGCAAGGTCAAATTTCTCACCTTAATAAGATCGTTGCGTAATGAGCTTTCATTCGACAGCTCATTTGTCCTGTCTTATCTAATGACGGAAAAGTTGTGTTTACAAAGTCTCTGAGAGAGACAGACATGCGTAATTATCCAACAAAGTAGAAAAAAAATAATACAGTGATGAGCGCGCTAATAACCGGCAAAATAACGCAAAAGATGGAAAACTTAATACGTTGTGAAATAAAAAGAGATGAAACTAGTAGATGTGTAAAATTATCGATAGGAACCTATAAGTTTACATTACATCAGGTACCTAGTTTCCCTCCTTTAGACGTCTGTGACAGAAAACATTTAGAATTTTATAAAATTCTCCTGACACGGTTAGATTTGTTATACTCCTCAGATATGTCTAAAATTGCGAAACTATTTAATGTTATGTAAATTTATAGGTTCCTATCGATAATTTTACATCTCCATTAGTTTCATCTCTTTTTATATTTCACAACGTATTATGCTTTCCATCTTTTGCGTTATTTTGCCGGTTCTTAATAGCGCACTCATTACTGTACCTATTATTTTTTGTGAACAAATAAGTACCTACATCTACTAAACAAATTATTTAAAAGAGAAATATAAGTAAAAAAATAAACGTTGAATTATAATTCAACGTTTTCACATTTTTTTAAAATGGGTGAAAACAATATTTTGTTATTTTTAAATAATTTGTTTATTATATCTGTTTACAAAAAGTTAACTATATTATTTTTTCTACTTTAATATTGTCTTTTGATAATTTCCAAATTCGGCAACGCTGTCTGACAAAGCCATACCTACAACGCGAAATTTTTTGGTGACTCTTCCTACTTCGGCCGCCCAATATCTTCTAACCCGTTTTAAATGTATAATAAATGCATGTCTCTTTGTTGCTCTTATTAAATGCGCATACCATCGATAAGAAAATACCGACTCTGTATATCTGTGACATAAACATGTAACATAAAAGATGAGGAGTCATTGGCTATCATAGACGGAGAGGCAGCGCTGAAAAATCTCTTTGAGTTTACTAAAGCTAGATTTTTCAAAGTTGATTACTGTGATTGTGTAGAGAAACATACTGTGCTCGGTCAAGCGAAACGTAGAACAGGGGTTACTGAGAGGGTATCAAAGTTGCTTTCCTACGAAGGTAATTAAATCCATTTACTAAGGCTGAAAATCAGTACACACATACTAAATTAAATATAAATAAAAGTTATTATAGTCGGTCAGCTGTATGACGGGACAGAGCGGGTCGGTCAGCCCCAATGAATGTACAGGGTTATTCACTATATTCTGACCCCCTTGTAAACTGATTTATTTACAGAATTAGAAAAAAAAAATGTAAAATACAAAAGTTATTCGATTTTTATTTATGATTTTTTGACATATATATATCGTACTAGTGACGTCATCCATTTGGGCGTGATGACGTAATCGACTATTATTTTAAATGAGAACAGGGGTTATGTTCTAGCTCATTTGAAAGGTTATTCAATTCTCTATACAGTACTGTAAACATTAAGATCATTATTTATACAGGGTGTCCAAAAAAAATTTGAATTATTAATTAAACAATTAATTTAATTTTAAAAATTTTTTTGGACACTCTGTACAATTAATCATGTTAATGATTGTATTACTGAATAGGGAATTGGATAATAACCTTTCAAATGAGCTGGCACTCGACCACTATTCCCATTTAAAAAAATAGTCGAATACGTCATCACGCCCAAATAGATGACGTCACTAGTACGATATATATGTCAAAAATCATAATTTAAAAATCGAATAACTTTTGTATTTTACATTTTTTTCTAATTCTGTAAATAAAGCAGTTTACAAGGGGGTCAAAATATAGTGAATAACCCTGTACATTCACTGGGGCCGACCGACCGGCTCTGTCCCGTCATACAGCTGACCGACTATAATAACTCTTATTTATATTTAATTGAGAATGTATGTACTGATTTTCAGCCTTAGTAAATGGATTTAATTACCTTCGTAGGAAAGCAACTTTGATACCCTCTCAGTAACCACTGTTCTACGTTTCACTTGACCGACGGCAGTATGTTTTTCTACACAATCACAGTAATCAACTCTGAAAAATCTAGCTTTAGTAAATTCAAAGAGATTTTTCAGCGCTGTCTCTTGGACTATCAGCATTTCGAGGTTTTAGTGGTATGCATGCTAAACAATTTTTTTTATATGAATGATATTTCTAGTGAAGTAACGAAGAATGGAATTAAGTCATGAATGCCCTCCTGCTTAATTTTTGATGTAAATATCAGTTTACAGTTCAACTCACCTTAACTTAAGATTATGAAGCAGAAATCTAATTTACCGAATTTTGCTGCATTTTACTGTATATGACTATAAAATCGATGAATGAGAAGACCTTGAAAGGCATTCTCATTCATATTTAATACAAGTTTATTTTATCTAACAATATAAATAGACCAGGAAAATAAGGATTTTTCTCAGGACACTGAAAAATCCAGGTAGCTGTTAACTTTTTTAGTTATTGTAGACCTATAGGAAGAAACCTACCTGTTTCCTGCCTAGAGTACGGAGTCGTTTTTTAATTATTTACGCAATTTAATACAAAAACGCGAATTTTTCGATTTTTTGGACCACACTGAAAAACTAAATAGTTGAATAAAAATTACAAAATTTGATATTTAGAACATTAAAAAAGCTTCAAAATGCCGATTTTTGAAAGTTAAATGGTCAATTTATTGCTTCACAAACTGCAATATAAGTGAAAATCGATATTTTTAATAACTTTTACTAAAACTAACTTTACTGTTTCACCGAGTATTATATATCTATGGTTTCACCCGAAGTTGGGTATTGGGGACTTAACCTCAAAATTTGAGACCGATCCATTAATTAGTTTTAAAAGCTATTCTATTTGTTTATCCCAGAGACCTTTTCTGCAATAATATAAGACAAAAAAGTAATACAGATAGAGTAATTCTACGGGTGCCCAATGAAAGTAAAAGATTTATAAATACTATCAATACGTATTAAAAAAGATAAAAAATGATTTATTATAGTCAAAAATATTAATGCCAATTTTTGAAATTTTGTAGTTTATAAACATTTAGAATAACTTTAAAAATATTGTCCGTAGAAAAAATTTTTATATACATTCAAAAAGCTAGGATGTTAACACGAATTTTGAAATAAACAAATTTGGCCAAATTCAAAGTCAATTTGGGCCAAAGTTAGCCATGTTTTTTTAATCACAGCTTCTTTTAATTGGTTTGTTAAGTACCCCCATACCCACTTTGGGTGAAATACCAAAGTTCTACGCGTTAAAAAAAGTTATTAACAAATAACGGTTTTCATTTATTTTGCAATTTGCGAAGCAACAAATTGACTGTTTAACTTTCAAAAATCGGCATTTTGAAGCTTTTTCAATTTTATAAAAAATTTAATTTTGTAATTTTATGTTTCGTATTCCTAATTAAGCCAACGAGATATACTAATTAATGCGGATCAAATAAACTGCGCCATAAAATTTCTAAAAGACATTCAGTTGTATTATAAAATATAATTTGCATTGTACCATTACTCCGGTCAACTTACATATCCGAGGTTACAATTACAAAAACTACCATCAAGCTGAAAATTAGCAGGATTGTTCAAAATACCATCATAAATGAAATCTAAAAAGTCCTCATAAATCCGACCCGAGCTAAAAGATTTACGCGGGGTCAAAGGTCGCCAAATATAGTTTTTAGCGATTTTCAGCGAAAATCATAAGTTTTATCATAAAATTAGTTCTAAAAATGTAGATAAGATAATTATCTATAAAAAATATCTTAATACTTTTTTTCCTAAGAGCCACCGTTTTTGAGATACAACGATTCAAAAAGTTGTAATCGTCATAATATGCGTACACGTTTCCATACCACCTTTGAGGTAGTGTACTTAGCGCGTTTTTATAACGTGGTTTCCCCAGTAGGCCTATTCCACACATCTGTTATGATTCTGTTTAATTTGAAGGATTTCGCCACCCAGGAAGATAACAGTGTAATTTGCATAATAGTAAATAAACTAAATTTGCATAGTGTTTATTGTATATTGAAATGTTTATTAGTACTTAGCAATAAACATTTTGCCTAGAAAGTTGGCTTTCATTATTATGTTCAAACCCTTCTGAGAAAAGAATAGGTAGGGTGATTAGATTAGCCGACGTACCGATAGAACGTGTTTATTCCGACAAAATCCATCTTTACACATTGAATAAGACGCATAAGTAAGAAGAATTAGTAGAAGTTAATACTTTGTCATATCAATTTACTATTTTTGTTGGGAATAAGCCGTAAAACTGAAATAAAAATTCTTATTATTTTCGCGTTACATTCACTTTGTAAAGATTTTTTTTGTTGGTACTGTAATATAATACAGCTTATACATTGCATCCCTCGGTATACCGCAAGCTGTATAGTAGAAGCATTATCATATTTATAATATCTTATATTATTATGTGTAAATAAGTTAAGTTGACCGATAGAATATTATGCTAACTGGTATTACAGCTTCAGTGATGTATATACGTGGTGTATTAATACATATTATGACGATTAGAACTCTTTAACTCTTTGAATCGTTGTATCTCAAAAACGGTGGCTCTTACGAAAAAAAGTGTTACGATATTTTTTACAGATAATTATCTAATCTACTAATCTAATTTTTTGTTAGAACTAATTTTATGATAAAACTTACCGTTTGGCTGAAAATCGATAAAAACCATATTTGGTGACCTTTGACCCCGCGTAAATTTTTTAGCTCGGGTCGGAGTAATAAGTACTTTTTAGATTTCATTTATGATAGTATTCTGAACAATCCTGCCAATTTTCAGCTTGATGGTAATTATTGTAACGTCACTCCTATTTTTGAGTCTAACTAGACCGGTCTACATATCTTTTTTGTATTGTGTAACATATTATTTATTGCAATATTTTTGTAACCGTTCTTGTGCAAGTGGCCTTAGTAGCCGAGCACATTAATTTTAAATAAAAAAAAATCGAAAAAATCGCGTTTTTGCATTAAATTGTTAATAATTATCTAACGGCTCCGAACGCTAGGCAGGAAACAAGTAGGTTTTCATCCTATATGTCTACAATGACTAGAAAAGTTGTCAGCTAACTTAATATTTCAGTGTTCCGAACATGGTCTATTTTTTGCTTATTTGGCTGGAGTAAAAATAGCTTCTCAAAGAATATAAGACACTTGCTATATAAAGATAGATTTTTTTTGTACTATTCCTCTACATGTTCTGACCTCTACATTTGTGACTTTCGCCGTCCATGGTATCTTTAGGATACGGCGATAAAGCCACATTTCGAAAGTTTCTATTCTGTTTATATCCCTCGTTTTGAGTGTCCAGCCCTCTACGCCATATACCAGCACCGACCATACATAGCACTTGGTAAACCTTAGTCTCAGTTGAAGATCGAACTCTGAACAAGTCAGTAACTTCCTGAATTTTACGAAAGCTTGTTGAGCTTGCTCAATGCAACATTTTACTTCCCTGTCAGATGCCCAGTCTTCAAAAAGCCAAGTTCCCAGGTATTTAAATTTGCTCACTCTTTCAATGGATTTGGTATTCAGTGTTATGGAGTTTTCAAGTGCATCCAAGTTTCTGGAGATGATCATGAATTTGGTCTTTTTGATATTAATCTCTAATCCCATTCGCTTAGTGTATTCTCCGAGTACTAGCACTTTTTAGAATATATGTATTTAAAGTGTGACTCATCATCATCATTTTTATACAAATTATTTTATTTTTCGGAAAATTATTATTAGGTAATTACAAAAAATTGTTACCCTACCACGTCCTACATAAAGTGGTATTTGTTTAAAAATTTAACGTGTTTAAACATGTGTTTGTATTGCAATCTTCGTATTTCATCTTAAAATTTGTTTGATGAATTTATTAAACCTTTGCAAAAGTGAAAATGTTTAGTAAGTCAATCGTACTCGATCTTGAGTGTTAATCAGAAAAACTTACAAAAACTTTTGGGTGTTTTATCATAAAGAAAATGTAAATATAACAAGATAGTCCGTTATGGTTCTGCAATTGTGACGTCAGTTCTTTCTTTTTTAATAACTCTTGAGAACTGCAAATAATTAGTACAATGGTTAGGTAAAGAAAAAGGTCAATACTTTTCCTAATCATTGCATTTATGGACTCACACGTGCAACTCATTTAATAACACAGCCCAACAAAAAAAATTTTTGTCTTGCTGCCGAAAAAAAATCAACTGATTTTAGTTAATTCATCTGTGCTGATTCCAAAAATGCAAACCTTTTCATTGTATCAGCTCTAGTTTTCGAGATATAACATACTTATCAAATACTTAAATATTCTTACATTTCTGTATATTCCACCACTATAATTGCAATATGCTTATAAACAAAATTAACAAATCCTAAGACAAATGAACAAATGAACAAAAGGGCCTATTTTGGTGTTCATTTAGGAGATCAAAATAAATCCTGAGCTCCACATGTAGTATGCAAAACTTGTATTGAAAACTTGCGACAGTTGACGAAGGGACAACGAAAATGTTTAAATTTGGTTTTACAATGGTATGGAGGGAACCAGAAAATCATTTTGACTATTGCTATTTCTGCCTTGTGAATATAAAGGGCATTAATCGTAACAATTGATATACGTGAACATATCCTAACCTGGATTCAGCAATAAGACCAATTCCACATCAGCTTGAGCAGATACCCATTCCAATATTTAGCAGTCTACCTATGTTACCAGAGGATAATGATGAAACGTTATTTGACGAACTGCATGTGCATACTAATAGATTTGAGGAAGACGACAGTGATTTTGAAGGGGATTCAACACGTCCTGAGCGCTTTACTCAGGAAGAGCTAAGCGATCTTATCAGAAATTTGATCCTTCCAAAGGATTCTTCCAAATTGCTTACTTCCAGACTAAAAGAAAATAATGTTCTTCACCCAGACACCAAAATTACATACTACCGTAATAGAGATAAAATATCTTTTGCCTTTTTTTCTCAGCAAGATGATATGGTTTTTTAAAGGACTGTTAGAAAAAATGGGTGTATCGGAGTATACACCAGAAGGACAGTTCTAAACGAAGTTTAAAGTGTATCCTTCTACATAATGGCAACAAATATGGAAGTATATCAATTGGGCATTAGAGTCGAATAAATGCTCAACAATTTTAACAAACACGGTTGTCATATGAGTATTAAAATTAATTACCTCCACAGCCACTTAGACCGTTTTCCAGAAAATCTTCACCAAGATATCAAAACGATGGAAGAGGGGTATCAGGGTGATGGGGCTATCACATGATGGCGGATTACTGCTGGAGTCTTCAAAGGGACCGTCCTTTTAAAGCCTTTGCAAGAAAATCATATAAAAGGAAGTTTTTAGGTGACGCCGAATAACACATTTTTGTTGAGACGCTGCCGGTTAGATTAGATGAAAAGTTAAGTTTTTTTGCAGATATGTGTGATGATTTTTGTAAGTACATTATTGTACAATAAATATCTTACTTTTTATTCGTATTTGGTTTATTTTATGGGTAGCAGCACTACATATATGTAGATAGTGCTGCGTTAAAGTACCCTATATGTTAGAAATGTGATCTGTTGTCGTATTTTCTGAAAACGATCTGATGGAACAAATCTGGTGGCATTTTTGGATTCAGCAGACCCAAATTACCTAGAAACAGTAAAAAAATTTCCGGCAGCAAACTGTGTGTTTACCAGTGTAATTCAACATCAGATACATTTACAATAAATGGAGATTTAAATGGAGAGCAGATGCTAATTGTAAAAAATAAACGAGAACTTCAGAATAATTTGGAAATACGAAAAGTAGTACTTAACGAAAACGGAATGAAGATAAATAGCAACGACAAAAAAGTTCTGTAGATATGACAAACAAGAGAAGAACTTTTTATATAGAATTTGAAGGAACAAAAATAGAAGAAGTTAAAGCTTTTACGTACTTAGGAATAATAATAGAAGAAACAGGATCTTTAGAAGCAGAAATCAATAGTAGAGTAGAGAAAACGCTACATAATATGTATCACACAATGAACACAAAAATTTATATGCAAGAAAGGAATATCACGGAATACAAAAATGAAAGCCCTCAAAGCACTTTATAGACCTGTTCTGTGGGTACTAGTGTTGCCCAAAATCGGTCTTGGTCTTGCAGTCTTGGTCTTGTTCTTCTTCTTATTCAAGTCCGTCTCCTATCGGAGGTTGGAAATCATCACAGCTATTCTTATTTTACTGGCGGCTGCCCTAAATAGGTCGATGGAACTGCAGCCGAACCATTCCCTCAGATTTCTTAACCAAGATATTCTGCGCCTACCGATACTTCTCTTACCCCTGATTTTACCCTGAATGATCAGTCTCAGCAGCGAGTATTTGTCACCTCTCATAACATGGCCAAAGTATTCAAGCTTTCTTCTTTTAACAGTAAGTACAACTTCACATCCTTTTCCGATCCGACGTAAAATTTCGGCATTCGTCACGTGGTCCACCCAAGATACACGTAGCATTCGTCACGTGGTCCACCCAAGATACACGTAGCATTCTACGGTAACACCACATCTCAAAAGCTTCAATGTTTTTAATGCTGCCCATCTTGATGGTCCATGACTCAACTCCGTATAATAAAGTGGAGAAGATATAACACCGCAGCATACGCACTCTCAGATCAAGATTTATGTCACGACTACAGAGAAATATTTTCATCTTGTTAAATGCTGATCTAGCTATTTCTATTCTTGCTCTTATTTCTTTTGTTTGATCGCCTGTATGATCCAGGCAAGCTCCAAGGTATTTATAGGAGGATACCCTTTCTATAACCGTGTTATTGACAACCAAATCATTCCTGGCGTGTGGATCTTTTGTTATTACCATCCATTTAGTTTTTCTGAGGTTTAATGTAAGTCCGTAGCTGTTGCAGTAGTGGTTAGTGCGTTCCATCAGTCGTTGCAGATCTGTAAGATTGTCTGCTAATATCACTGTGTCGTCAGCGTATCTCAAATTATTGATTGTATTTCCGTTGATCACTACACCACAACTAACGTCCGACAGAGCTTCTTTAAATATGACTTCGCTATAAAAATTAAACAAAAGAGGAGACAGAATACACCCCTGTTTTACTCCTCTACATATTTTGATCTCCTCAGTCATTTCATCATCTACCTTGACTCGTGCTGTTTGATTCCAATACAAATTAGTTATTATTCTAATATCTTTTTCATCAATGTTCTTTTCGACTAGAAGTTGTCTCAGTCGGTCGTGTCGGACTCTATCGAAGACCTTCTCAAAGTCTATAAAGCAGGCGTATACATCCTGATTGATATCCAAACACCGTTGAAATAGTACGCCCACAGGTCTTGTTCTTGCGTTTTAGCAAAACCAAGACCAAGACCAAGACCGCCTTATTTTAGCAAGACCAAGACCAATACTGACCGTGCAAGACCTGAGCAAGAACAAGACCAAGCCTGCGAGACTCTTGCGTCTTGCAGTTTGAGTGTAGTTTTATGGAATAATACAGGGTGTAACAAAAATACAGGTCATAAATTTAATCACATATTTTGGGATCAAAAATAGTTCGATTGAATCTAACTTACCTTAGTACAAATGTGCACATAAAAAAAGTTACAGCCCTTTTAAGTTACAAAATGAAAATCGATTTTTTCCAATATATCGAAAACTATTGGAGATTTTTTATTGAAAATGAACATGTGGCATTCTTAAGGCAGTAGTATCTTAAGAAAAAATTATAGTGAAATTTAGACACCCCATAAAAATTTTATGGGGTTTTGGTTCCTTTAATCCCCCCCAAACTTTTGTGTACGTTTCAATTTGATTATAATTGTAGTACCATTAGTTAAACACAATGCTTCAAAAACTTCTTTGCCTCTTGGTACTTTTTCGAAAAGTCAGTATTTGTCGAAATATTTTGCATATTATTTGTCAAATCCACCACATATTTGTATATGGCCACATATATGTTATGTACATCTGTGATATGGCTAAGTACGATTATGGAGACTTGATAATAATAGGAAAATTTATTTATGATTTACATATTTAGGTATATTTTAAACCATATTAAAAAAGAAGTCACATCTCGATAAAATGTGCCTTATCGAAAAAATACACAGAAGCAAAAAAGTTTTAAAAACACTGTGTTTAACTAATGGTATCGCAGTAATAGTTTACTTGGAACGTACACAACCATTTGGGAGGTTTAAAGTAACAAAACTTCCATAAAATCTCTACGTAAACATACATATTAGAAAAGAAGCCGCAACTCGATAAAAACTGCCTTGTCGAAAAAATACTAAGAACCAAAAAAGTTTTAAAAATATTGAATTTAACTAATAGTATCACAATAATAATTTAATTGGAACGTACACAAAAGTTTGGGTGGGTTTAAGGGAATAAAACCCTCATAACATTTTTATGGGGTGCACAAATTTCACTATAATTTTTCTTTAAGATATTTCTGCCATAAAAATGCCACATGTCCATTTTCAATAAAAATCTCTAATAGTTTTCGATATATTGGAAAAATCTATTTTCATTTTGTAACTTCAAAGGGCTGTAACTTTTTTTATATACATATTTGTACTAAGGTAAGTTAGGTTCATTAGAACTATTTTTGGTCCTAGAATAGGTGATTTAATTTATGACCTGTATTTTTGTTACACCCTGTATATTAGTTCGGGTATATGCTTAGAGACTATGAGATACAAAAAAATATGTAACAAAAATTTGGAAAAATGGATTTATCCGCATTATGAACAATACGATGAACATACATACCGAATTAAAAATATGAACACTTATTTATTGGATACGTACTCAGAGGTCATAATAAATTATTATACAATGTAAAAATAAAATATTTCATTCTTTCCTAATATCAGACGACGCCTTCGCTCCGAAATTAATTACAATTGAGCAATTGTCTAGATTTTGAGAATAGCAACCTTTCATAAAATAATCTTCTTGTGTTATGTGTATAACAATATCGCATTGAAACTTTTAAAGAATTATGTCGCCTATAAGGTGATAAAAATATAATACGAATACCATATTCACTGTTACGGACAACCGCTCAATTGTTTTTCCTTATCCATATCGTAAAGACTAAACGTCCTACTTTTTGCAGGGTGTGAAATTAGATATTAGATCAATCGGCCAAACAAAATTTTTTGCTGAAAAAGCACCAGATAAGATAATGCCTGGCTACCATGTATAGCTCATTCGCGCACGGTAAAATGTTAAAAAACCTTCAAATTTCAAAAAAAGAGATATTTATTATTATACATATAAAAAGAGATATTGGCCGATGTGTGATTTGGCCATTGTTTTTTTTTATTGTTAATGAAGAACTTATGAGAGGATGGGTGATCGGGCTGCATTAAAAACTAAAAAACAATGTTTTTTAAAATGAAATAAACGAATTACTTATCGACAACTGATAAATAAAGTTTAAACTTCAGTTTAGGCACTTCGAGATATCGAAAATAATATTTTTTTCCACCTACCTCTACCGAAAGTATACTTTTCCGGACCTGATTGTAGGGAGCAAAGTTGTACTTTCCCTCCCTAGGGAGGAAAAGTAAAAGTAACGTCATATGTCATTCATGAAATATAACTTATTGACGCCCTGTATAATATCTATTTTCTATTACGTAAGTATCTATACATTTTAACATTTATTTATAAAACACTCTTTATTTTGCAGAATGGTAAAAAACAGTAAATGGTTATTTTGATTTAACAATGTTTGCATTAATAATTTGACTTATATTTGACAGTTGACAGTTATATTGTACCTACTTGTTCGATTTAGTTGTAATAAATTTTGTTGGTTAGTTACATAAAATAAATAAGTAAAAATGAAAAAATGACTTGTTATTTGAGGAAGGTGGAAAAACCATATGTATAACATGGGAGTAAAGTGCCTTTTGCTCCCTTGGATGATTACTGCCCTCCGCTACGCGTCGGGCAGTAATCTTCAGTCTCGGGAGGAAAAGTAGCACTTTCCTCCCTTGTTATACAAATAGCTATTACTTGTGTTTTTGAACCTTGAACATCGTCATTTTTCGATTTTTTTCAGTTTTAAATTGTTTATAACTCGGAAACTAATAACTTTAGACAAAAACTACAAAAGACCTTTTTTGTTCCATATGATTCAAAGAACCTAAAATAAGTCTGCCAGGGCTGAAACAATTGATTTTTATAATTTGTTTAATTTTTTTTTTAATAAATATAGAAATAACTCAGAAATTACGGCATTTCGGTATAGGAAATATTACATGAACATTAATTAGTAGTTATTATGGTTCAAAATGCAAAAATATACTGGGTGTTCTATTCGAAATACTAAAGTTCATTATATTTTCAAAAAAACGCAAGATCTGGTAACAATCTGTAATTACCACTATAATATCGGCTGCATTAGAAGACCTTTACTCACCAAATTCTATAAAAATCGTTCAAGTCGTTTCCGAGATATTTGAGGCGTTCCATACATAAAACTCACTCTGTATAAATGTTATATAATTAAACTGCGTGTATTACTTTGTATTAATTCTTGTTAAAAAAAGTCAATCTTAAAATTTTCAACTAATAGCAAACAAAAATTTTCAACTAATAATATTGTCAAAGCTATTGCGTACTGTGCTGTAATTTAATTTGTATTTTTTTTATTTTTTATTTGAATAAATGGCACATTGTAGAACTCTTTTATTCCATTTCATTTCATATACCTAATGTGAGAGTCCATCAATCCCTTTCTAGACAGATAATGTTCTTTAAAATACAGTCTAGATAAGTTTATGTCATTTGTTTGATTTTTTGTGTTTTCACCATGTTTTAGCACATGTCAGGTTATTAAATATGCACACGTTTATTAAGAAACAGACTGACTCCCGTGGGACATGGTAGATAGCCCAGTTAGTTAGAGTATAGGCAGGGATAGTTTAGATCGTGGGTTCAAACCCACCTAATGTGAGTTGTTTATTAATAAATAGCAATATGCTAGTGGCTAACTGCGAGACTTGCAAGACTCTTGCTGCAAGACCAAGACCAAACCAAGACTGGGAGTGCAATACCAAGACCAGGTGTACTGGTGCAAGACCAAGACCAAGACTGTCCAAGTCTCGTCTTGGTCTTGCATTTGGGCAACACTAGTGGGTACCTACTAATAGTCTAGTCGCAACATAGAGGGTCCCGTGGTAAATTCTAGCTCGCCGTGATTTAATGGTGGTATTATAGGTTTTTTGGGTCGCTGAATCCAATGGAAGTGGTCTGGAAGCCCAGATATGGTGCGTTTAATTGTTATTAACAAATTATGGTAAAATTAGGTATTTTCAGGAATTATTAGAAGCCCTGTATATAAATTGATAGTGTTAAGATCTTTTCTGGTGTATTTTTGGTCGCTGAATCGAATGCGACTAGCCGCGATTACTCAAAATATGTTCTTATTTTGTTAATAACAAAATAATTGTTTATTAGCCGAAAAGCTCGAAATAATGCGCTATATACAGCAAGTTTGTAGTCTTTTTCATAGTATTTCTATACGCTAAATCGATTTGCACTAGTCGTGATCTAGGGCATCTATGCCATTTCGTTCGTTGCAATCCGGGACTGCACGCTGGGGTTTGTTTTGGTTGGATCAGGGAGGGCAGCATATGTGCCTCCTGATGAGAGACTAATAAGTTTCGAAACCGGTAGAGGTGCTTGCAGCACTCTCTGATTGGACTGGAATATGGTTCGGCTGTATTTTCGTTTTGCAACGAAATTGAAAATGGTTATTCATTTACAATCATTGGAGTTTACAGATCAGGGATAGCTGAGCTGGTGAGGTCATTTGCACCGGATGAAAGATACCACACGAGTGAGAAGAGAGTGGGAAGCAAAAATATTGACAAATTCAAAAAGAGGAATACCTAGAAAGACATGGGATGAAGTAATCGGAAAGGTACTGGAGAGAACAGGAGTGACATAGACAGATAAAAGGATGTTGACACGAAACCTCGAAGAATGGAAGAAATTTGTTAAGAAGTAAATTAAACCTTGCACCATTATAGAAAGGTTTTTGATTGAGAACGACTTGTAACTTGTAAAATTAATTCTTTGTTATGGAAATTCGAGATCAAAAGCCGTTTTAGAAAACGTTTTAGTAGTTTAAAAAAATGTTTTGTCGAGAGAATGGGAAGAAAATTTACTGAACCCAATTCCAGAACCTATTTTACTTCAAATCAGGCCCGAGGCACTACATAATTTTCGGGCCCCTAAATATAATTTAATAATAATATTAATTAAATTAATTAGTTAATATTGATATCAAATTTTTTAATTGTTCTAATATCTTCTTCTTCTTAACGTGCCCTATCAAGTCTTCTTGACGTTGGCGATTAACATGGCGAAACTGTCTGTCTCGAGCTATTCCAAATAGTTGTTCTGCTTTCTTTATTCCTGTCCACTCCCTAATATTCTTCAACCA
Source organism: Diabrotica virgifera virgifera (assembly GCF_917563875.1). Classification (NCBI taxonomy): domain Eukaryota; kingdom Metazoa; phylum Arthropoda; class Insecta; order Coleoptera; family Chrysomelidae; genus Diabrotica; species Diabrotica virgifera. The sequence continues at coordinate 28,970,416 of NC_065452.1, forward strand.
AGAGGCCTGCTTTCTACCAATTCCTCTGCGTCCTTCGATTTTACCCATCATAATAAGTTGAAGAATATTATACCGGTCTCCCCTTACTACGTGTCCCAAATAGGCCATCTTTCTATATTTGATATTATCAAGCAGCTTGCGGGCAGCATTTGCTCTCTTAAGGATTGCTACACTTGTCAGAGTAGCCGTCCATGGTATTTTCAGTGTACGTCTGTGCAGCCACATTTCAAAGGCCTCCAAACGAATAATGGTCGATATTTTAATGTCCATGCTTCGACAACGTACAAGAGGACTGACCAAATGTAACATTTAATCATGCGCTATCGAAGTTGAAGTTGCAAGTTATCATTACAGAAGAATCACCTCATTTTTAAAAATGTCGTGCGGGCTATCTCGATTCTACATTTTATCTCTTTATCTGGATCTAGTTGTTCAGTAGTATGGCAACAAAGATATTTAAAACTGGGTACTCTTTGAATTATATGACCATCAACATACATATAACTGTGAATCTTTATGGGCCAAACGGTTAAATACCATGTATTTTGTTTTTGAACAGTTTATGTTTAGGCCAAACTCTCTTCCCACTGTGTCAATGTCATTTAAAAGGTGTTGTAATCTATTCATATCATTACTTAAAATAACTGTATCGTCTTCATATACATATGATTGTATTTATCGGAATTCCATTAACTTTCACACTCCATTCCAAAATATCGAGCGCTTCCTTAAATATTCTATCTGAATATAAATTGAATAACAATGGGGACAGTATACAACCCTGTCTGACACCTCTTTGTATTTTACATGTTTCTGTTGATTTTCTTTCTATGCAAGCTGTCGCTGTTTGACGCCAGTATAATTTTTCTATGATTCGTACATCTTGACAACTCCTTAATTCTTAAATATTTTAATTAATTTGTGATGTTGTACACGATCAAGGACTTTCTGATAGTCAATAAATACAGCAAATACGTCTTTCCTTCGATCTCGGCATTTCTGCAATAATAATTTTAGTGCAAGGAGTGCGACCCGGGTTCCCAGTAAATTTCTGAAGCCTAATTGTGTTTCATCCTGGTCTTCTTCACATGTATCTCTGATTTTACTGTGGATGATACGTAGAAAGATTTTCAAGGTGTGGCTCATGTGGTTCTAAGACCATAAGACCACAGTTGACAAATTTGAAAATTTATCTTGTTTTATTGCAATAAAATTTTTTTGATGATCTTTCCGGGCCCCATTAAAATGCGGGCCCGAGTCAGGTGCCTCACTGGCCTAGTGGTAAAATAGGCCCTGCCCAATTCACAAGAACTCCGAAGAATCCACGTGTGGAAACTATAGAGATATATGCCTCTCATCACTAGTGTTCAAGCTATATACGAGAATAATAGAAAGAAGATTAAGAACACAGGTAGAAGACAAACAGCATTCAGGGCCAAAAGGCAAATAGTTGACAAGCATACTTCGAAATATAATAGAAATAATAATGATGTGGTTCTCATAGAAGACAACCCGAGAAAGATGCAACCACTAGTCGATGTATGGACTGAGGATATAAAGAAAATTAAATTAGAAATAAACATCAGCAAATGCAAGACGATGAAAATAGGTCAGCAGGTGCAGGAGATTGGAGGCGAAACACGAGTGGTCTGTAAAGGAGAAGAATTAGAGATGGTGACGGTCTACGAGTAGGTACCTGGACACGATAATATCTAACAACGGAAATCTAGACTTAGAAATTGCAAATAGGACAAAGAAAGCTACGAGAATATATTATGCGATTAATAATACGATACTGGCAAAAAGGGAAATCAAGCAGAAAACAAAAATACATGTATACTGGATTGGGATGAAGTATGGAACCAAGCAAATATCTTTGAAACGAAAAGAACAATATTTATGAAACTTTGCATGCAAATACAGTGACGTAAAAAGCCATCTGATGCCATATTTTTTGTTACTACTCCACTTCCGGTTTCACCGGAAATACCCTCAACTTCTTTCTTTAAATGGGATACCCTGTATATTTTCGCAGATTTTAAAAGAGCTTGTTATTTTTAATTCATACCTACCAAATTTGGAAGAAAAAATTTGTTAAAATTGGCTCTAGATAATTTTTTGTATTAATACAACGTAACGAGTACCATCTATCTATAGTATAGATTATAGATTCTATACTGTAAACTAAAATTGTTGTTTACATGCACTGCATGACTTATTTGAATTTAAGTACTAACTGTTACTGAACTAATTGACAGAAATAAGTTGTATTAAAAATGGTCCATTTAAGTGAAAAAGATCGTATTGAACTATTAATGATAATCGGTTATGGTGAAATTTCATTTTTTGGAGGTGAATTTTCCAAATCGATGGATTGGACGTAGATGATTCCTAGAGTGTCCCGCTCATTCTCCGGACCTGAACATGTTAGATTTTTTTCTTTGGGGTTATGTAAAATCACGTGTTTACGTTAGGCGACCAACATGTTTGCAGGATTTGAGACAAAGAATGATTGATGATAGTTAAATAATACGTGGAGAAATCTTGCAAAGAGTGACTCACGAATTTATTTATAGGCTTGCACGTTGTCAGGAGGTGAACGGCGGGCATTTTCAACATTTGAAAATATTTTTTTTAATTTTTATTATCATTGGTATAACGTAAATAAATTAACGTGTTTTTTAACTGTGAAGAGATTTATTCCTTGTTTTAATAGTTTTTTCTTCCAAACTTGGTATGTATGAATTAAAAATAACAAGTTCTTTTAAAATCTGCAAAAATATACAGGGTGTCCCATTTAAAGTAAATAAGTTAAGGGTATTTAACCCCTGAAACCGGAAGTGGAGTAGTGACAAAAAATATGGCATCAGATGTCTATTGCGTCACTGTGCTTGCCTGCTAAGTTTCATAAATATTGTTCTTTTCGTTTCAAAGATATTTGCTTGGTTCCATACTTTATCCCAACTCTGTATAATACAACAATCACAGTACTAACTCTTCTATATGCAAGCGAGACATGGGTTACAAATAAAAGACATGAAAGTGCCATAAATGCAGCAGAAATAAAGCAGCTGAGAAAAATAGCTGGAAAGACGAAGCTGGACAGGGAAAGGAACGAAAACATCAGAAACGTGTTAAGACAGGAACCAATAGAGAAAAAAATTGAAAAAAAGAAAACATTTTTTTAATTGGTTTGGACATATAACTAGAATGAACGAGAACAGACTATAGTAAAGAAAGTGACAGATACCAAAAGACAGGGGAAAAGAAGAAAAAGTAGACCTAGAAAGGGGTGGATGCAACAAATCCAGGAAATGGGAACCAAGAGAGGGAGAACAGTGCAACAGATGAAGGAAATGGCAAAAGACCGGAAGGCGTGGAAGAAATGGATAAAAGATGGATAGGTGATAGCAAAGTCCGACGCTCTTATTGGGTATAAGGACAACGAGAAGAAGGAGAAGAAAACAATGTTTTTCTCACTTTAAGAAGCAAAAATGCATATTTAACATCATAGTTATTTTTTGACCGACAATAAAAATCATTTTGACAGTTTTTCGAAGTTCTGAAGTTAATTTTATATTTATAAATAAAGGTTTTTAACCTCTCTTTAATTTAAAGGAAATTAATAATGAAATGACCTAATGTGTTCGGTATAAATTAAACTGAAATAAACATACAACGAACTACTTATTTATTTTTTAATTATAACACGCAGCTATCTCAAAACCACTTGTTACATCCCTAGTTTGACGTTGCCACAAAACAAATACCTACCTACATATTAAGGAATCTTTTCCAAAAATTGAGTGAAACAGAATCTTGATAAAAACTTAGATAAATGTTTTAACCTACTTATTCAATTTCAAAGTTGTATCATTGTATTATAAACAATTAACATAACAGTTCAGCAAATATGTACGATCAGCATTTTTAAATATTATTTGGAAAAAAGACTGTTCTTATTGTTATAATAAGTACGTGAATTTGATAAAGTTATAACTGCAGGGAAAGTATTGAACACAATGAAAGAGTAATTGAGCCCTTTATAGGGCAAAACTATTTTTGGAAACTTAAAAAATTTCAAAGTATGTATATGACGAGTTGTGGTTAGAAAATCGACCACATAGCTGCCACGTTGCCGGGTTTTGTTCTGTGGTGTTCCTTTTGGGTAAAGTTTATTTACAAACACTAAGTTTGCACTACGGTAAATGTTTATGACAATTACTAGCTCATAGCTATAATACTCATAATATACCACTGACCTATAAAGGGTTGAGTCTGGGGTAGCTACGAGAAGGCTGTGTTATTAATATATACAGGGTGACCGGATGAAAACGAAACCGATGCATTATCAAAAACTACGTTTAAAACGTTTTTTTAAAACCCAGCGACAGATTGTTAAAGGAGGACACATTATTTTGGGTATTTTCGATTATTTTACTTTCACCCCTAAGCCAGGGTAAGAATCACCTCAACATTCTTTAATGACAATGGGGATCATATAATAATACCATAAAGATTTGTTCTAAACGTTCTTCCACATTCCCAAGCATTTACAGAGTGATTCGTAGATATTCATTGACAATTCGTTGACATAAATCTTCTAAAGATACGGGTGGTGTGCTATAGATTTTACTTTTTAGATGCCCCCACAAAAATCCAGGAGAGACAAATCTGTTGACCGAAGAGGTCATTCGATGTTGTCTCTCCTCCCATTCCAATGTTGTGATAAATTTTGGTGTAAATATTGACGAACAAGTAAATCATAATACAGAGGGGCATTGTCCTGTTGCAAAATCAAATGATCATCATATCTCTCCAGTAGATTTCACAAAGAGGAAGATAAGGTAGAAGAAACTCCTTATTCTTAACTTTAACTCCGTGTATTCCAGACTTTATTATCATGCTAAAGTCACAATAAAGATGCACTAGAAATAAACAAACCAAGACATGTTAAATGTTACGAGGAGCACTCCCGAATCATGAATTACAATGTATAACTTTTGTAAATCATGATTTGGGATTAACAATGTATATACATGTAGGATTCGTTAAAGACAGTCGTAATAAAAGTCCGTGTGACATTTAACAGTTTTAATTATTAAAATAGACAACTAAATTATAGATACTATTAAATTGACGAAATGTAAAAGTGTTGGTGTAATTGCGACCAAAATTTACATGTTCTTGTTCTTACAAAAGAAATGAATTTGGAGATAATTGGGTCTAATCAATATTATAACCGGCTTGTCATAATACCCGTCTTAAAGCGTCTTTTTATGTCTTATCCCCAATAACACGTCTGTCGTGGTTCTGATGTTAAAATCGACTGACTCTCGCACCCCTACGCCAAATAAAAATCTCTTACATCTAATCTTCCTTTTCCGTTTTCCCCTGAGAACCAACCCCTTAAAATTGGTTCAAAGTATGTACCGACCTTTTCAATACACGAAAACTATTAAAAAGACTAAGTTTTCACTCTAATGGCATATAAAACAACATAATGCTATTCTACACCCCACCGGAATGAAAACAATGGGAACCTTCTCTGGTTACACCTCCGAGGCTTCTACAATTTGCAAGCCATACGGATGCTGAGACTTACATACGGATACGGATGCTAAGTCTCAGCATCCGTATGGCTTGCAAATTGTAGAAGCCTCGGAGGTGTAACCAGAGAAGGTTCCATTGATTTCATTCTGGTGGGGTGTAGAATAGCATTATGTTGTTTTATATGCCATTAGAGTGAAAACTTAGTCTTTTTGCTAGCAGTTGCCGCTAGGGCATCTATGCCATTTCGTTTGTTGCAATCCGGGACTGCACGCTGGGGTTTGTTTTGGTTGGATCAGGGAGAGCAGCATATGTGCCTCCTGATGAGAGACTAATAAGTTTCGAAACCGGTAGGGGTGCTTGCGGCACTGTCTGATTGGACTAGAATATGGTTCGGCTGTGTTTTCGTTTTGCAACGAAATTGAAAATGGTTATTCATTTTTGAAAACTATTAAAATTAGTCAAGGCGGCTACTTGTTTATCTTGGGTCTTAGATAACTCCGATTCCAAATCCCCCAAGCCGATCTGCACATGTGTTCGTATGCGTGAGACTCTTATTTCGTTCTCTTAATTATAATTAAGACAAATTATATACAGGAGAATTAAAATTTAAGATAAAATATTTACAATTCTACATACATATACATACATTGTAAATTATGATTTGGGAGCGCTCACCGTAACATTCAAAGTGTTGTGGTTTGTTTATTTCTAGTGCATCTTTATTGTGATTGTAGTATATTTAACAATGACTTATTCGTCAATAATGATCATAAATATACATATAGGATGAAAGTACGAAAGGCACTTATGGAATAAAATTATTTCTCTCTTTGTTTTAAAAAATTTTAAAGAACGCTAAGCCCGTCGATTTTTATACATAGATGTGCGCTTTTTAAACATAAATTTAAATGTACAGGGTGATTCACGTAAGTTTAGAGTCCATAAGCTTTATTTGAACATCCTATATATTTTTATGTTTTTAAAAGCTGCCTAAGAACCTGATTTCAACGAGCTATATCATGTATGGTGTATTATGAATAATAAAGGGTGAAATTTTGAAATTATAATGTATGGAAACCACTTATGGAACCAAATTGTTTGTGCCCTTATTTTAGAAAATTATATGAAACGCTAGGACACGTAAACTTTTAAATTCAAATAAGCACTGTTTAAACATAAATTAATATACAGGGTGATTCATTCAAGTTTAGCCTAGTCCATGATTTTTAATTTTAATAAAACACCCTGTATACTTTTATTTTTTATGCTGCTAAACAACCTCATCTCAAAAAAGTGTATTATGAATAATATAAGGTGAAATTTTAAAATTATGTATAATTTTCGAGAAGATGTTATACATAAAATTTTGAAATTAATAGTTATCATACTTTGAATAATGGAATTATTTTTTAAATTAGCTAAATGAAGACATACATTTTATAAACTAAGTATGAATATTAAATATATTGGGTATTGTATTTAATGTATTGACGAAATTTATACCTGCATAATTTCAAAATTTCACCTTGAATTATTCATAATAGATCCTACATAATACACTTTTTTAAGTTGAGATTGTTAAGTAGCTTCTAAAAACATAAAAATATACAGGGCGATTCATTAAAACTAAAGATCATGCTCTACTTGCATGAATCGCCCTGTATATTTAACTTTATGTTTATAAAGCGCCCATTTGAATTTAATTAAAAGTTGACGTGACCCAGTATTCTTTAAAATCTTCTAAAATACGGACACAAACAATTTTATTCCATGAATGGTTTCCATACTTTACGATTTCACAATTTCACCCTGTATTATTCATAATACACCCTACATGATATGGTTCGTTGAAATCAGGTTGTTAAGCAGCTTTTAAAAATATAAAAATATACAGGGTGTTCCATTAAAAATAAAGCTTAGGTACTATGCTTAATACAAATCACCCTGTACATTTAAACTTGTGTTTAAAAAGTGCACATAAAAATCGACGGGTCTCAGCGTTTTTATAATTTTTTGAAACAAGAGCAGAAATAATTTTATTACTTGAGTGCCTTTTACACTGTATAAAACCAAATTTAAAATGCTTAGTCCTTGCTTCAGTAAAACCCTAAATGAAAGCAAAAATTCTCGAATTTATAAAAGAAAAAGAAGAAAAAGATATAAAGAACTACAAAAATTTTATCACACAATTTAGCAGACATCCTTTAATTTCCATGTTTTTTACTTACTAATCACCTTATACAGATATCAATCTAAAAAATCTCGATTCATAATTTTTTATGTAGTTCAGTTACTGTGTTTTACATCGTAAAATGTCAGTATATTGCGATCAATAATTATAAACATTGTTTCAAGGAAGGTGAAAACAATACCTTTAACGAAGTTTATAACCAGTGGTTTATTATAGTTGATGCAGATAATAAATTTCTCAGAAAATCAGTTTTACTCTTGACAGAAAATAAAAAAGGAAAAACCAACATAATCCAATTGTGAAATATTTGCCATATGGAATATCGTTTGGTATTATTGGGGTTTTTCGTTTCTGTAAGTATACATAGGTATTGAAAATATAAAATAGTAGCTGGACAAGTAGTTTGCTTAATATCGTTACTACTCTCACTTCTGCTGAACTTCTTGATCTTCTTGCAGTGTATGGTACCTTCTGTTTAATGTCTTTATTACATCTTCATCTCCATATCTTTCTTATGTTTATTTCTCTAGTTTGATTACTTTTGTCTGCCTTAGTAGCTAAGAGACTACGAAGAAAAAAGAACGTTCAGAAGAAAAAAAAAAGGAAAAAGCAATAAGAACACATTTTATTATAGACTGTTAACCACCATAACAGAAAAACGGAGATTCTTACTACGTACATAAAATATACCTCGAAAATGCTTTAAAAAGGTGGAAACAAAAATGTAGAACAATGGGGATACCGCTCACCAACACTATGGTATATACGCTCAAATTTGCAGACGATCAAGTAATACTAGCTCAAGATTATGACGATTTAAATTAAACTATATAACATGGACATTAATTGAAAAGTACGATATAATATGGGGTCTAGAAGTAAATAAAAAGAAAACCGAATACTTGTACCGGGTGTAACAATAAGAACGGCTCTCGGCCATATCTCAGGAACCGTTTATAGTACAGCTTTGAGAAAAAAATATTTATAACCAAAGTTGCCTCGGGAAGAGCCTGGAAATTATTTTCATAATTGTAGGTCCACCGCTAAAGGGCGTAATTGAATATAAAAAATTAAAAAATCAAAATTTTACAAAATTTACCTAATGAAAGTGCACTGTAAATCTAATCATCGTATTCTTCATAAAATTCTGCGCATATTTGATTTCACAAGTTTAAGTCTACCTTTGCAAATAAGAGGTGGGAGTGAGTGGGAACCTTTTTATGAAAAATGGCTGTAAGTCCGGTTCTGCTAAATCGAATTTTGCATACTTGGTATTGTTGAAAACAGGTCTTTTTCGTCAATGTAAGAGTCTTATTTTAGAAATAGCCTAATGAGTAATATGCCAGCTAGTAGGCGTTATTTAATTATTTTCAGAAATCTAGTTTTCTTCGGAGAATATTAAATACAAACATGCATCTTTAAACCTGCATTACAAAATTAGACCAAATTAGCAACATAATACCGAAAACCGCATGTCGATACCTTTTTTATACCTCGAGATATCTTAAGAAACGTGTAAATTTTAAACAACTGTTAATGTCACCGGTAAACGAAGTTAAGGAAAAGTAGTGTGCTATGGAAAAAACAAATAAACATTTTCCAGATGTAAACGTATATAATTAATTATAACAACAATAAGACAAACAATACTATAAAATATAACAAAGAAATAAAAGCAACCACTTACTTAATGACGACCTAAATGTTCAAATTGTTGCCAATCATTTTCGATGCAAGCATTAAATTTACTCTTTCAAGAGTAGATTGAACAGCAAGATAAAAGGCAACTTTGGTTATAAATATTTTGTTCTCAAAGCTGTACTGTAAACGGTTCCTGAGATATGGCCGAGAGCCATTCTTATTAGGATACCCGGTACATTGGAGAAGAACAAAGAGATCTCATATTAAACGACAACACTACGATAAAGTAATGCTGTGACCACAGTAAATATCTAGGTATCAATATTTCGCACGATGGAATAGTAGACAAAGTCATAAAAGAAAGATATACGTCATGTCAAAGAAATACGAATGTAGTAGTTCACCACGTCTGCTACTGTATCTTTTTTATCGTTTTCATGACATGATCTGCGTTTAATCAGATACCAAAGTATATCTGGTTACATCCTTTTCGTAGAGTGTTTGATACAATTTCGTCAAATGGGTTGTTAAAATTTTACAGCACATAATATTTTTTATTTTATTGTATAATTATCGAATCGCTGGCATATCACTGTATGAGTGTATTGTAATAATTATGATATTCATAATGTAAATAGATAAAACAGAAAGATGGAGCCATAGCAATCTTTGATAATAAAGATATTATCTGATTATATTCCTCCATACATGTGTAATGTTGAACTTTCCAATCAATCCGTTATAAACAATAATTGATAATATATTATTGTATACATATTAATCTCTACATGAGTGGGTATACATTTTTTCACTTTAATTTTTGTTGATAAAATGTATTCGTTTTATGTATAAAAACGAAAAGTTCATCATCGACTCAGTCATTTCTAACCAGGCATCACCAAAAAATGGAACCTCTTTACTGCTTTTATTGACTATAAAAAGCCTTTGACTCAATGCCGCATGACTGGCATATAATAACAAATTGGAAGACTAAAATTTACCTCCAAATTCCTAGTGAAAACAACCGTTTTTGATTCTGGTGTTAGTGGTCTCATACAACATTCTAGTTGCTTGTATGAGTTTTCCATCGATACCGATGTCTTTCATTGAATTCCATAGTTCTATTATGGGGACACTATCATAGGCTTTTTCTAGGTCGATAAGAGCGATGTGGGTTTCCTGATTTCTTTGTATTCTTTTTTCTAGTGCTATTTTTAAAGTGAAGAGATTGTCTACCGTTGAACGTCCCGCACGAAAACCAGCTTGTTCTTCAGCTTGCTTTCCTTGAATTTCTTGTTCTATTTCATTTCTTAATAGCCTGGAGTATAATCTTCCAATGGTGCTGATGACTGCGATTCCTCTATAGTTTTTGGGGTTATTTTTAGGTCCCTTCTTATGTATGGGAGTAATATGTGATGTTAGCCATTCATCTGGTACTTTTTCTCCATTAAGGCATCTTTCGAAAAGATTTTTAAGCATATCCCATAGTTTGGGTGGTCCATATTTTATTAATTCAGGATTAATTCCTCCAGCTCCGGGTGCTTTCCGGGATTTCATAGTTTTAATAGCTTCTTCCACTTTGGTTTTATCTAGTTCTTTTTCGTGTTCACTCTGTATATCATTCTCTTTTTCTTGTATTCTTGTTATGTATTGTGGTCGTTTTTCTACCAATAATTCCTTAAAATATTGTTCCCAATACCCAGACAATACCTATTATTATGTCTACTACTGGAGTCATTCCGAAGAACCTCCTCGAAAGCATAAAAAAGCTGGGTCTAAATGAACATCTTTACAAAACCATGCAGAAAGCTGTACTACTCTCGACGACCAGATATGTACGAAAATTTTTGCGAGATACTCCAGCATACCAAGTCACCTAAGACTCAATAACACAGCAAGAGTCCCACCAGAGCTTAATCCTTTTGATACCGTAGGTATCTGGAATGAGTCAATTTTCCCCTTAGGAGGAGTGTGAGCCGTATGGCTAAATCTGGATTTAAACAGATAAAACGGAAAGATTGAGCCATAGAAATGTCTGATAATAGATAATTATCTGATTATGTCCCTCCATACATGTGAAATGTTGAACTTTTTAATCAATCCGTTATAATTATAAACAATTGATAATATATTATTGTATACATATTAATCTCTACATGAGTGGGTAAGTATACATATTTTCACTTAAATTTTTGTTGATAAAATTGATTCGCTGTATGTATAAAAATGAAAAGTTTATTAAATTTAGATTTGTCTCTTTACTAAGTTGGAATTTTTGTATAATCCAATAATCCTAATCCTAGTGTAAAATAATTTTAAGGGATATAAAAGGAGTGATGGATTCGACCGTTACTTGATGTGACGTTTACTGAACAGATTTTTTTCTTACTATAATAGGTTGGAATTTTTGTACAATCCGATGATCCTAATCTAACAAAATATTTTAAAAATATTTTAGGAGATATAAAAATGAGTGATAGGTTCCTTTCTTAACTGATGCATTTCTACTACAAATTAATATTTAACCAATGACAAGCTGCGACGATAAGACACGCCCACCGAAGAGTATGAACTCGAGCTTAATTTGGGAATGGACGTAGTATAGGCGGATTTAGAAATGCTCAGTAAATGGGCTAATACAGAGATGTTTAGGTGTAAACCAGGACATCTACATATATGTCTGCTTCCTAGATTATAACAAGGCATTCGATATGATGAAACATAATCCGTTAGTAAAACTACTGATAACAACGAACATCGACACACGGGATATAAGAATAATAAATAATATGTATTATGAACAAGAAGCTGTAATAAGAATAAATAATTTTAAACCTAATAAAATAAAATGAAGTAAAGAAACAGAGACGTGCTCACAATCATTTAATTTACTTCGACGACCGGTTTCGATCTCTACAATATACAGGTCATCTTCAGGTCGGCGTTACAAGTGATTAAATGCTACAATAATTAAAGAAAGCCAGAGTTAGAACATTGTCTGGTTGTATCGAAATGTTGATAGAAAGCCAAAACTTTGAAAGGTATGTAAATGTTGACATATCAGAACAACAAACAAATACATACGTATGCATACACATGAGCAAACAGGTACTCATAAGCACGCACGCACACACACAGATGCCTGCGGTTTATGGCTATTTGTTAAATTATATTAAAGCTTAAAAAAAATTTAAAAATTTTTTAAAATTTTTTAATTGAATTTTGATCTACTTACATGCCGTTACAAGGGATGAGTTTTAAGTTCATCAATAACATATTTAAACGTCAAGATTATGCTAGTAGGGTAGCTAGGTGAAGGACTGGGTAGGCGAGCATGCTTCGTAGGTCAAAACACAGTGAATTCGAATGGATCCTGAAGGCAGATGTGTTATGTGAAACAAAGATGGATGTATTAGCTATGAGAAAGACAACGTTTGGATGGAAAGTTCGTAAATGCAGCTAAAGTGCTGATTGACTCTGTGTATGCACTTGTACGATTGTAACGGTCTTTGCTCTTAGATGTTTTTGAGCTATGGGAAAAGGTCGAAGTAAGGAAAAAGACAAATAGGAATCAGTTGTAAGATTGTGCTGTTCTCAGTCGAAGGACTGAGGGATGTCAGTTCGTTTGTATCAATGTAGGTCAACACTAAAAATTCTATTTAATGTAGAGAAATATGGGAAATTAATTAATTTGATACAGATAGGTCAAGTTAAATAATTATTGGTTAAACTGGAGATTACTGGAGGTGCTCTGAGAAAGGGGTTGTGGTTTGTTTAAGCTATTGTATGATAGTGTATATTCACAAAATAATGAATTAATAATTAGAGGGTGTAGCCTCCTACATTGAGAAGTTTAAAATAAATAAATAAATAAACATAATACAAGACACAAAACACATAGGATTTATCACAACTACACAGACAAGACATACAAATGGTTTAAAATTTAAAGTCTGTACTCTGGAATGTAACTGACGCAAAGTATAAAAAAGACGCACGAAACGCAGCCTTAGAAAGAATTGTTGCTTAGCTAGATATTGAAAATTTTACAGCAAAACATGTACTAGAGAAATTTAAAAACTTGTTCGTATTTGCAAGAACTGAAGAAGATAAGAATAGCACCAAGTCCGGATGTTCCGCTTTCTCATTAAAAATATGATTTTGACCTATTTCAGTGGCTATTATTTCGCAGTGATGACGTCATGTTCACTACTAAAATATAAAACTATATAAAACTACCCAGTGTAAACACAATATCGTTTCTTACGAAACGTATTGCACAGAAGCGTAGATAACGCTTGTTTTTTAGTGTGAACCACGTTCGTTAATTCGATATTCACTAGTAATGTCAACCCGCCTTTATAGTAACAAACTGCAGTGGGAAACGCTCCTTCTACAAATTAAAACGAATAAAAAATAAATTAAGAAGTAGGTACAATGCTTCAAGAGAGATTAAACAATTTTTCGATAGAATGTGATATGCTCGAAAACATAGATTTTGAAGATGTGAGATGTTATTAACGATTTTCCTCAACTCAAATCTAGAAGGGTGCCTATTCAATCAGATCAGCATACATAGGTGTGTATAAGGACTAATCGTGAATTGTAATTACTTTGTAGTCCGGGGTAATAAGGTTTTTTCCATGACACTTCAACAGCCAGGGTACTAAAGCGTTTTTCGACAGATAATACCTGTAAGAACAAATTGTAACTATGTCCTGCGTAGGATCTGGCGGCCATTTTTATTTAAAATCAATTTAGTGTCAAAAAATGGCATTTTTTCCTTTTTTTTTCAAATCAATGGAAAACAGTGAGACTTATGGTTTTTTAGTACAAACGTCTTCGAGAGCATATAAAAAACTTTAAAATGGCGTATTACAAAGTTTGATATACTCATTTATTGTTAATATAATTGCGAAAAAAATTAATTTCGCAATAACTATTGTAAAATTAGTATACAGCTTTGAAATTTTTGTAAAATGAGGGTTCTTTGGTGCTTAATATGTGACAAAAATTTCAAAGCGACTAATTCAATTGTTTAAATTTTATTCAAATTGTTAATCTTAGAGAGCTTTTTTTGCAGAAACATAAGTCAGAAAAAAATTATGTTAGAACCCTTTTACAGGTGTCAAATGAAAGAGCAAGAGCTAAATCTTCAAACTGGTTTAAAAAAAGAGAATATAAAATGCATTTATTAGTAATAAATAATTATGCAAAAGTATCGTCAATTTTTCCTTATAAACTTTGTATTTTTTTATACCGGGTGTCCACTTATATTTTCCCCCATTTTAACTACGTATAACTTCTAAACGGCTCAAGATAGAAACATGAGGTTTTCGCTGAAATATTTTATTTTAGTAAAAGTTTTGTATGAATCGATTGAGTTTTTTTAGATCGCTGTCAATTACGAAAATAAAAATGGCGGATTTTTGAAAAAAACTTTGTTGACTTTTTTTTAATGGAACACCCAGTATATTTTTATGTAAATTGAAATAACGATCATTCACCTATCCAGCGATATAAAGTTTTTTAAAATCGGTTTTCAAATCACTGAGTAATTAATTTTTAAAATGAGAGGTGCAACGTGGATATCACGTACCTAAATAACATAGCTAAGCAAATTGATATTATGTGATGTGTTTCCACATTGCATCTCTCATTTTAAAAATTAATTGCTCAGTTATTTGAAAACCGATTTTAAAAAATATTATATCGCTGGATAGGTAAATGACCATTTTTTCAAGTTAAAAAAAATATACTGGGTGTTTTAATAAAAAAAGTCAACAACGTTTTTTTCAAAAATCCGCCATTTTTTATTTAAAAATGCCCATTTACCTAAAAACTTGAAAAAACGATCATTTACCTATCTAACGATATAAAAATTTTCAAAATCGGTTGTCAAATGACTGAGCAATTAATTTTTAAAATGAGAGATGCAATGTGGAAATCACATAACATAATATCAATTTGCTTAGTTAGAGAGTTGCACCTCTCATTTTAAAAATTAATTACTCAGTGATTTGACAATCGATTTTGAAAAACTTTATATCGCTGGATAGGTGAATGACCTTTCTTTCAATTTACAAAAAAATATACTGGGTGTTCCATTAAAAAAAAGTCAACTACATTTTTTTCAAAAATCCTCCATTTTTCTTTTCGTATTTGAAAGCGATATAAAAAATTAAATCCATTCAGACCAAACTATTACTAAAATAAAATATTTCAGCGAAAACCGCATATTTCTATCTTGAGCCGTTTAGAAGTTATAGGCAGTTAAAATGGGGGAAAATATAAGTGGACACCCGGTATAGGGTGTCCCAAAAGTAGTGGAACGGTCGAATATTTCGCGAACTAAACATCGGATCGAAAAACTGAAAAATACGTATTCAACCATTTTCAAAAATCTATCCAATGACACCAAACACCAACCCCTACTACACCCCCTGAACATGGGGTGGGGGTAACTTTAAAATCCTAAATGGAAACCCCTAGTTTTTCTTGCAGATTTGGATTCGTTACGTAAAAGTAAGCAACTTTTATTCAAGACATTTTTTCGAACTGTCGATAGATGGCGCTATAATTGGGAAAAACGATTTATCCTGATACCATAGGTAAATTATAGAAACGGTCTAATATCTCGAGAAATACACTTCCAAACGAGAAACCAAAAAGGTTTTTAATATTTTTCGAAAACCTATCGATAAACACCAAACATGACCCTCCAACCCACCCTCTGAAGGTGGGGTGGGGGGGGGGTAACTTTAAAATCTTAAATAGCATCCCCCACTTTTTATTGCAGATTCGAATTCGCTATGAAAAATTAAGCAACATTTATTCGAAACATTTTTTAAAAATGCTGATAGATGGCGCCAATAAATCGTATTTTTCCAATTAAAGCGCCATCTATCAGCATTTTTTAAAAATGTTTCGAATAAATGTTGCTTAATTTTTCATGACGAATTCGAATCTGCAATAAAAAGTGGGGGATGCTATTTAAGATTTTAAAGTTACCCCCACCCCACCTCCAGGGGTTGGGTTGGAGGGTCATGTTTGGTGTTTATCGATAGGTTTTCGAAAAATATTAAAAACCTGTTTTTTGGTTTCTCATTTGGAAGTGTATTTCTCGAGATATTAGACCGGTTCTATAATTTACCCATGGTGTCAGGATAAATCGTTTTTCCCAATTATAGCGCCATCTATCCACAGTTCGAAAAAATGTCTTGAATAAAAGCTGGTTACTTTTACGTAACGAATCCAAATCTGCAAGAAAATCTAGGAGTTTCCATTTGAGATTTCAAAGTTACCCCCCACCCCACCTCCAGGGGGTGTAGTAGAGGTTGGTGTTTGGTGTCATTGGATAGATTTTTGAAAATGATTGAACACGTATTTTTCAGTTTTTCGATCCGATGTTTAGTTCGCGAAATATTCAACCTTGTATAATAAATTATATCTATTTATTACAATTTTTTATCAATTATTATATACATAACATAGTAGTTATGTACCTAAAACAAGGTAAAAAATAGATTCTTTTGAAAAAAATTATTCAAAAAGTTCATAAGGAAAAAATCACGATACTTTTGCGTAATTATTTATTATTAATTAATGCATGTTTTATTCACCCTTTTCAAACCATTTTGAAAGTTTAGCTCATGCTCTTTCATTTGGCACATATAGAACGGTTATAACATATTTTTTTTCTGACTTATGTTTTTGCAAAAAAAATAGCTCTATGGGATAAATAATTTGAATAAAATTTAAATAATTGAATGAATGGCTTTGAAATTTTTGTCACATATTAAGCACCAAAGAACCCTCATTTTACAAAAATTTCAAAGCTGTACACTAATTTTTATAATAGTTATTGCTAAATTAATTTTTGTGCAATTTCGAAATTTTTTTGCAATTATATTAACAATAAATGAGTATATCAACCTTTGTAATACGCCATTTTAAAGCTTTTTCCATGCTGTCGAAGATTTTTGTACTAAAAAAACCATAAGTTTCACTAGTTTCCATTAATTTGAAAAAAAAAGGAAAAAAAGGCCGTTTTTGACACTAAATTGTTTATAAATAAAAATGGCCGCCAGATCCTACGCAGGAAATAGTTACAATTTGTTCTTATAGGTATTACCTGTCGAAAAAACGCTTCGGTACCCTGGCTGTTGAATTGTCATAAACAGGGTATACTTTTGTCTTATTACCCTGGCCTATTTGTGTATCACATTATTTTAATTATCTATTCATAATACATAATATCTAATGTTACTGTACAGGAATAAAAATAAAGCTAAAACTTTGCATATCTATGTTCTTTTTCTATTCCAACAACATAGTGCTTTGTTATAGGCCAGGGGCCCCATTTTACTAAGGAGCCCAAGGCCTCTAATAGGTGAAAGACGGCCCTGCTTTTCCGTTAGGATATCTCAGAAAACAGAGTCAATATTGGGCAATTTGGATGTCAGATTCGGGTTCAGCACATAAAAACATTCTGGAATCTATACTTTTTTATCTCTGGGTCCAAATATTGGTAAAATTTTGTCGGGCTATGTTATTATTAATAGAGGTAGGTATACAAATGTTAAAATTTGATCTACATTCGCTTTACGCACGGGTAAAATACCAAAGGTATTTTTTAAAGCACACGTAGGTATACTAAATCATCAACTCATTATTATTTTAGTTTTGTATATAGTATAAATAACCAGTAAGAACCAAAATTTACATAATTCAATAGTGCGCAGTCATCAAAACCTCATAATGATGTTAAAATATTTGTTTGATTGAACAATTTTTATAAACTTCATAAACCATAAGCCATATTTTAAAAATAAAATATTGGTGGGAATTATAGCATAAACATAAATATGTATTGTGTTCTTGTTAATTTTTATTTAAAGAACTTTCCCCGGTCGTATACCCAAGTTTTTATAGTAGTTCAGGCTGTATGCTCGCTTTCGTTAGGTAAACTATTCCGATTCGTTTTTTTGCACAAACTTACTCAAAAAGAGGTCCTTATAACAAATCCACAGGGTACCAGGAGGTTGGAAAATTGCTTAAACAATTTTTTTAATCAAATTAAAAAAAATCAATTTCTTCATTTCGGATAATTTTTTTTAGATTCTTTGGTCATTATGAGAAAATGGCCATATTCAGTGCTTAATAAATCGGTTAAAAATTATTATTATGAAAGTCAGAAAGTGGCCAAATCAAAGTTTAAAACCCCCCCTATAAGATCCTGAAGAAATGCTTGTCATTATTTTATTATTAAGCTGTTATTTTTAATTATTAATAATGAGCGCCAAGAGCGTATTAGGCGGCCGTCAATGGTGAGTGCGAAAGAGATGCACCATTCCGGTCGTCCAATGGTGCATCCCACTCGCAATCACATTAACGACCGCCTCAATATGCGGTTAGCGCTCATTATTAATCATGAAAAATAACAGCTTAGTAATAAAATAATGACAAAAATTTTTTCAGTATCTTGTAGTAGTCCATTCTTTCACGGTTTTTGCTCTAAATTTTAAAGAACCGCTTGGATTGACATGAAATTTGGCGTACGTATAGCTTATATGTCAAAAAAAAAAGTGATATTGTGCCGATGTGTGCTTTTGCCCTGAGGGTGACTTTCACCCCCTCTTTGGGGTGAAAAAATATATGTCCAAAATAAGTCCGGAAATGTGTAAACTGACTAATTTTAAGTAACTTTTGTTCTATTGAGCTTTTTCGCCAAGTCAACACTTTTCGAGTTATTTGCGAGTGAATAATGTTCATTTTTCAACAAAATAACCACATTTTTAGACGGTTTTTCGCAAATAACTCAAAAAGTAAGTATTTTGTCGAAAAAAATGTTCTTTGCAAAAATATAGCCTATAAAAAAGTAAAAAAAAAATGGTGTACGCTTTAGGTCTCTGGATCTCGTATAACCAGAGTTATAGCCAATGAAAAATAGATTCATATTCACCAAATTTCAAATAGAATATTTCGACGAGAAATATCCAGAAAATTAAGCACTTTTTTGGGAAAACCCATTATAACTTTTTTAAAGTATTCAAAAAAAGTTTTATTTTTGTTTTTATGAAAAGTTTCTAACATTAAATTTAAGCAAGTTACGCTCAAAATAAAGTTGGTCCCTTTTGTTTTTGCAAAAAAAAAATCGGGAAGACCACCCCCTAATAAGCAACTTAAATGAAATTAATCGTTACCGCTCCACAAATTATTTTACTTATGTTGTGTTTATATGATCTGTAAGTATCATCGATTCCAAGTGCTTATTTTTGAAAAAAATTGGTTTCAAAGTAAAATTTTTAAAAATTTAAATTTTGAAAAATATGCATTTTTTTCAAAATAACTTAAAAATTGTTAGAGATACCAAATATCTCGAAAAACAAAAATAGTCAGATTTGCTTTTCTGAATATCATGTATTTTTTTGTTTTTCTGTTAGACAAAAATTGATTAAGATTTGGTGTTTCTAAATTTGCATACATTAGTGATCAGTGACTCGTTCAACCCCTTTTAACTACAGCCCTTTCAATAATAAGGACTTTGAACCGATGACACTTACAGATCATATAAACAATATATTTATACACGAGTCAAGAAACTTGTGAAGTCGTAACGATTAAGTTTATTTAAGATACTAATTAGGGGGTGATTTTCTCGATTTTTTTACCAAAACCAAAAGGGACTAACTTTATTTTGAGCGTAACTTGTTTAATTTTGATGCTAGAATTTTTTTTTATAAAACAAAAATGAAGCTTTTTTTACACACTTTAAATAAGTTGTAAGGAGTTTTCCCCGAAACGTGCTTCATTTTTGGTTATTTCACGTTAAAGTATTCCATTTGGAATTTGACGAATATGAACCTATATTTCATTAGCTATAACTCTGCTTCTACTAGGTGTAGAGACGTGATATATACATTATTTTTAAAATTTTTTACAGGCTATATTTTTGCTCAGAATGTTTTTTCGACAAAATACTTACTATTTGAGTTATTCGCGAAAAACCGTCTAAAAGCGTGGTTATTTTGTTGAAAAAATGAACATATTCACTGCCAAATAACTCGAAAAGTATTGACTTAGTGAAAAACTCTATAGAACAAAAGTTACTTAAAATTAGCTAGTTTATCCATTTCCTGACTTTCTTTGGACGAATATTTTCGGTCAGGTAGAAGAATTGAATTACATTATAAATAGGTGTTTTTACAATTTTTTTATAAATTGCTTCCCTTGTTTCAAATTTCACCGCACGCCCCTGATAGAATGCTTAAAAAATGCTAAAGTTGTTTAGAATGAGTTGAATGAGAATAAATATACATTTCCGGATTTATTTTGAACGTATATTTTTCACTCCGAGAAGGGGTGAAAACCACTCCCAGGGCAAAAGCACATATCGGCACAATATCACTTTTTTTCTTGTGACTTGTTAGCTATGTGTATGCCAAATTTCATGTCAATCCAAGCGGTACTTTAAAATTTAGAGGTTTTGCAATATTTTACCGTTAAAGAATGGACTATAAGGAGGGCTTTAAACTTTGATTTGGACACTTTCTGCCTTTCATAAAAATAATTTTTAACCGAGTTATTAAGCCTTGAAAATGGCTATTTTCGCGTTTTTATAACTCGACAACAATCAATTTTAGAGAAAAATGTCAAGAAAGCTTTTTTACTCAGAATGACCCAAAGAATCTAAAAAAAAATTCTGAAGTGAAAAAATTGTTTTTTAATTTGTTTAAAAAATTGTTTAAACAATTTTCCGACCGCGGTACCTCCTGTCACCATGTGGATTTTTTATAAGGACCTCTTTTTGAGTAAGTTTGTGCAAAAAAAAGAATCAGAATAATTTACCTAACGGGGCGAGCATACAGCTTGGACTATATACCCAAGTTTTTTATAGTGCCAACCATACGGTGTTGCAGTTTTTTAATAATATAATAAATATATGAATTGATTTTATCTGTTGAAATTATGACTCACTATTGACAGAAGTAAATTATCTCGCTTCCAGGAGACGGTGAAATGTTTTGTAGTTTCTCGTTTACTGACCTCAAAAAATGTCGTAATTTTTTAAATATTTTGACTACTGAATATTTAACATTACAAGGTTATAATGCAGGAGCTAAAACAGCCAGTCGTCATCTGATAAATCTATTAAACCTATTAAAAATATACCACGATGACTATTGTGAACCATTCCTAAGCTAGCATAGAAAACCTATCAATTTAGACGAAAAACATAAAATCGGAAGAAAAATAAATTAATCGAATTATAAACTGCGGGGCATAAGTTAGGAATATACAAAATTATACTTATTTTCGTGATTTTTTCGTGAACAGATTAACGATTTCCGCTAATTATTGTTATTATTTTAGATTTTTCTTTCGTATTTACACAGTTGTGCAAACGTTTTTCTTATGTTAAGTTTGAGACACCCTGCAGGGAGGACGAGGTACAAATGTGAGTATCAAAGTAATCAGAATCTTGTTGTAGTCTTGTGTTTTATGAACATTTTGATTTTTGAATGTCCCTGATATCTTTAGAAACAAAATAGACGGTTTTGTAGTTTAATATGTTTTAACCGAAACAAGAGTTTGAGATACCCTTTAGACAGGAAAATGTACAAATACATCCATATTATGTTGTAGTCACTAGTGTTGCCCAAAATCGGTCTTGGTCTTGTTCTTGCGTTTTCACAAGACCAAGACCAAGACCAATACCACTTTATTTTAGCAAGACCAAGACCAAGACTGACCGTGCAAGAACTGAGCAAGAACAAGACTAAGCCTGCGAGACTCTTGCGTCTTGCAGTTAGGATTGAGTGTCATTTTAGGGAATATAGTAGTTCGGGTATATGCTTAGAAACTATGAGACGCAGAAAGATATGTAGGTAATTTGGAAAATTGGACTTGTGCGGATTATGAACAATACAATAAACATACATAGCGAATCAAAATATTCATTAAAAGAACACTTGACATATTTATTTGACACGTACTCAGGGGTCATAAATTATTACAATATAAAAATAAAATATTTTGTAATACATTTCTCCTGGCAGACGACGGCGACGGACGCCTTCACTCTGAAATTAATTGTATGCTAATTGTCTAGATTTTCAAAATAGCTGTCCTTTCATAAAATAATCTGTGTTGTGACGCCGACAGTAATATCCTATTGAAACTTTTAAAGATATGTCGCCTAAGTTGATAAAACATATAATACGACACACACTCAATTGTTTTTCCTTATCAGTTAGTAGGATTCTAAATACCACATCGTATAAAGATTAAACATCGCACTTGTAAACTTTCTGCAGAGTGTGCAATTTTATATCAATGGGTCAAACAAAATTCCTTTCTATTAGACAGAGAATGTTCTTTAATACAGTCAAGTTTATATCATTTATTTGGTTTTTTGTGTTTTAACCATGTTTTAGCACATATGAAATATAAGGTTATTAAATGAAAATGTTTAAAGAAACAGACTGACTCCCGCGGGATATGGTAGATAGCTCAGTTAGTGAGAGTATGGGCAGGGATAGTTTAGATCGTGGGTTCAAACACCACCCGATGTGAGTTGTTTAAGTTTAGACATTTATTAATTTGGTTGGTTTTTACTATGTCTACAGCCTGAGGCAGATAAATGTCCTATTAGAAATATCTCGAAAACTGAAGGCAACAGAATCATGAAAATGGGGACGAAAGGGTTTTAAAGAGTGATCTATTTAATGAAAGTATTTTCATCTATTTCCTACTTCCGATTATAACGGATGTTGCTTATAACTTCGTTTTTTTGAATGGGACACCCTGTATATTTTTACATTTTTAAATTCTCCTCGATGTCTTCGTTGTTAAAATATAAGGTTTTGTAATGTTATATAGGGTAGTTTAAAAGATAATTACATTTTTTTTCTTAATTTCGTAGCAATATTCACACCCTGTAGAATTGTAGTAGTTTGACATCAGAAACTCTAGTTACGTTCATATGATTTTTAATATAGTCTACTATTTTAAGAATTGTTAGTATAGCTAAATTTTTAATTTTAGAATAAAGGGTTGGTCGAAACTCGGAATGAGTATTTTCTGAGTTTTCTTAAATACAACACCCTGTATTTTAGAATTGTAATGAAATTATATGTTATGGTACTTTTTATTTCTTAAGCATTCCCTATACCTAACTGCTTTAGTTTGTGAGTTATTGGTGATTCAAGCCAAATATTAATTGAAACAAAAAATAAGTGAAATTTTATTAGGTTGGTCGTAAACATATTCAATCGCAAATAATTTTTCGGAAATAGATACATATTAATCTAGACTGATCCTAAAAATTACCAATAATGGTTGAGCTATCAAAATACCTACGTAGTTAACATTGTTGACGCGATTAACAATTAAGCACAAATTAAAGCAGTTAGGTATAGGGAATGCTTAAGAAATAAAAAAGTACCATAAAATATCATTTCATTACAATACTAAAATACAGGGTGTTCCATTAAAGAATACTCAGAAAATACCCATTCCGAGTTTCGACCAACCCTGTATATCAAATGCAACATTGAGATATACATACTAATCATAATCATTATAAGCAACTTCCGGTATAACTTAAAGTAGGAAATATATAAAAATTATTTCATTAAATAGATCACTCTTCAAAACCCCTTTATTTCAATTTTCATGATTCTGTTGTCTTTAGTTCTCGAGATATTTCTAATAGGAAGGTTATCTGCCTCACCCTGTATGTTAAGTCAAGCTGAAAATGTACCTATACTGTTACGTTGTTCTAAGATCTAAAGTAACGTTTAATAAATAATAGCAATATGCTAGTGGGTAACTGCGAGACTTGCAAGACTATTGCTGCAAGACCAAGACCAAGACCAAGACCGGGAGTGCAATACCAAGACCAAGAACAAGACCAGGTGTATTGGTGCAAGACCAAGACCAAGACTCTTTAAGTCTCGTCTTGGTCTTGCATTTGGGCCACACTAGTAGTCACATATTTTGAGAACAAATCTTTTATACCAACAAACTAGACGATTTTACTCTTTAATATGTGTTTTAACTGACGACATGCGATACGTGAAGAGGATATGTCTTATCGCACCACTAAGATGAAATAATTCCTACATAATGCGAAAGGAAAAGAGTGTTCAATGAAAAAAAATTTGGGTAATATACCCCTCGCTATTTAAAGAGCCTCCACGTAGATGCCAAATCCGTACTTACTATCAAGGAAATTCCACCCAATACATCAGAGCCTCCATTAAACAATATCGTCTCTCTTATGTTGCCCTGTGCATACCGCTTACCTGGTCGACAAATAACTCTTATAATAGGTGTAGATAAGAACTGTTCACGTTATGTGCCTTTCTGTTTTTAAAGTTTTGTTAATTTAGTTTTGTTTCAGTTAAAACACATATTAAAGAGTAAAACCGCCTATTTTCTTTGTTTCTAAAGAAATCAAGGACATCCAAAAAAGAAAATGTTCATAAAACATAAGGCTACTATATGATTTCGATGTATATTCATACTTGTACCTTGTCGTCCCTACAGGGTGTCTCAAATTTAACATAAGAAAACATTTCTTACACCCGGTATAAGTTCAAAAAAGAAATTTGAGTAAACCTTTGCTCAACTCTATAAATAGCAAAGAAAAATCTAAAATAATAAAAAAATTAGCGGAATCCGTTAATCTGTTCACAAAAAATTAACTATAACAATGAGCAAAATTATGGAAAAGAATAAGAAAAATTTCCGGTTTGAAATACACGCCAATGGTTTCAAAATTAAAAATTGACAATAGGATTTCAACTTCTCCTCAAGAGATAGCTAACACTTTAGCTGAATCTTTTAGAGAAATGTCTTCAAACAGTAACTACAATGATACATTCATTGAAAGAAAAATAATAACAGAAAATACTGATCTTTTTGAAAATGACAATTTAAATGATCCGTTAGATCTACCTTTCACTTTTGAAGAACTGGAAAATGCTTTATCCGAAATTAAAAACACTAGCCCGGGCCCAGACGATATCCCGGCAATATTTTTAAAACATCTTCCTTACTCAGCAAAATTATTTATTCTTCAACTTTTTAACTTAATTTGGCAAAATAATAAATTTCCATCAATTTGGTCTAAAGCTATTATATTACCTTTTTTAAAACCTCAAAAATCAATCCTAGAACTTGACTCATACAGACCAATCAGCTTAACATGCTCTATGAGCAAATTGATGGAAAAAATGGTAAATCTTAGATTAACGTGGACATTAGAATTATCAAATCGTTTAGTTCCGGAACAAAACGGTTTCAGACAAAATCGCTCGGGCATTGACAATATTCTTGATCTAGAATCTGACATTCATGAAGCGCTAGCAACCAAACAAAACTGTATTGCAATATTTTTCGACTTGAAAAGGGCATTTAATACTTGTTGGAAATTCAATATTCTGAAAGAACTACATTCATGGAATATTCGTGGAAATTTATTAAAAACTTTTTACAGAACCGATCGTTTTGCGTGAGTGTACATAATACTTACTCACAGGAGAAAAATGAAGAAAATGGAACACCCCAAGGATCAGTCCTAAGCCCTACATTATTCTTAGTGGCAATAAATAATATTATTAACAACCTTACTAAACCTCTAAAGGCTCGACTTTTTGCAGATGACCTTGTTGTGCATATCAAAGGAAATAACACCGCATCAATGACAAACGCTTTGCAGCATTTTCTAAACCAATTAGAACAATGGTCTCTAACGGCCGGATTCAAATTTTCAGTAACAAAAACATAAGTAATACTCTTCTCCAAAAAGGTTTCATCAACGCCCTCTACCTTAAAATTATATAATACTATGCTCCCATTTAAAACAACGATAAAGTGCTTAGGTATGTGGTTTGATCAACAACTTACTTGGCAGGAACATATAAAACAGACAATTTTAACATGTCATAAAAGACTGAATCTAATGAAAACCTTGGCAAACCGAAATTGGGGATCAGAGCAGGAAACTCTGTTGAGAATATATAAAACACTAATTAGATCTAAATTAGATTATGGATCAATTGCATATGCATCTGCTTCAAAAACATTACTTAAAAAACTTGACAGCATACACAACGCTGGTATTAGAATTGCACTTGGAGCCTTCCGGACAACTCCCTCCGAAAGCATACTGAGCGAAGCCGGCGAACCACCTCTAAACTACCGAAGAATGTACTTAGCTCTAGCACATGCTACATCTATAGCCTCAGATATAAAAAAACCTCTCTTCTGTAATACTTTTAATAACAAATATATCAACTATTACAATAATAAGCCCCGTGCCCCCAAACTTTACTACGAGAGAATCCGATTATATAGTTCCAGACTAAACATTCAATTCCCAACAGTATTTCAAACGAATACCAATAACTACCTACGTTGGACTATCGAACAGCCCAAAGTCAATACAGCGTTAAGTATATATAATAAACATGAAACTAGTCCTATTATTTTTAAAGTCAAACTAAATTCAATCCTAGATCAACAATACAATGAGTGGATTAAAATTTATACAGATGCATCCAAAGGGGAACTTGGCGTTGGAGCAGCAGTGGTAACCCCAAATGACACTTTTCAATTTAAACTTCCTCTAAATTCCAGCATTTATACTGCAGAACTATTTGGTTTGTTCAAAGCAATCAAGCAAGTAAATATTAAAAACATCCCTGGTTGTCTAGTCCTTTCTGACTCTCTCAGCGCAGTCAAAGCTCTGCAAAATGTATACCCTAAACACCCCATTGAGAAAATGATCAAGGCCGAATTAATGAAAGCTCAAGACAATTTTAGAAGAATCCACTTCCTGTGGATACCATCTCATATAGGTATAGAAGGGAATGAAGAAGCAGATACTAGTGCGCGTAACGCTATCAACAGTGACGCATCAGAAACAGAGTGTCGGAGTGTCGCAGGCGATCTAAAAGTTTATTTCAAAAATAAGGTGTTAAGTGCGTGGAATCGGGAGTGGAATGACTCTAGTTCTAAACTCAGAACCATCAAAAGTGACATTTTTTTATGGAAGTCCACTGTCAGAAGCAGAAGATGCCAAACTATTATTACACGTCTACGACTTGGACACTGTAGGTATACTCACGCCTATCTCTTCTCAAATAGTGAACCTCCAAAATGCGAAACAAGCAATGCAGTAGACAGTATAAAGCACTTCTTGATAGACTGTCCTAAATATGTAAATCAAAGACAGTTTTACAATTTGCCAAATAACCTGAAAGCACTCCTCAACAAAAATTTAGTTCCGGACAATTTATTAGGTTACTTAAAATGTATAAATATGTTACACAAAATTTAACTTAATTAATTGTTACAAAAGTTCAATTGTTCACAAATTCTAATTAATTGTTACAATGATTGATTGTTACAAAAATGTTAAATTTAATATTATTACAAATGTTACAGGAATGTCGCTAATAACCTTTGGGTAGATGCGACTTTGTCTCTTTAAATAAAAAAAAAATGAGCAAAATTTTAGGTGATGCATACATAAATTTTGAAACTGTGTATTTAGAAAAATTGTAATACATAATGATCATTGTAATACAATACACAACAAATACGATTGTTAAATGGATCATAATAAGTTTATACTGAACCTGACATAGATGCTCAACCATACTTAAGCAATTTTTCTACTGATATTGACACTTACCTGAAACAAAAATAAAATAAAATAAATTAAAATAAAATAAAATAAAATAAAATAAAATAAAATAAAATAAAATAAAATAAAATAAAATAAAATAAAATAAAATAAAATAAAATAAAATAAAATAAAATAAAATAAAATAAAATAAAATAAATAAAATAAAATAAAATAAAATAAAATAAAATAAAATAAAATAAAATAAAATAAAATAAAATAAAATAAAATAAAATAAAATAAAATAAAATAAAATAAAATAAAATAAAATAAAATAAAATAGAATAAAATAAAATAAAATAAAATAAAATAAAATAGAATGTAATAAATAAACATGTACAAATATCAAGACATGAGAACAAGTTACAAATACATAGTTGTAAGCGTAAGCGCACGTTTATAGTGCACCATCGCTGCTCGCCATTCATCTCGACACGTGCCATTTTATTTCCATTTACAAGGTGTTTCACAACAAGTTTACATTATCTATATCTCGGAAACTACTTACATTATTTTTATCATAATTGGTTTATGGAGGATTACAAGTCATGACAAACTTAAAGAAAATATTTTGCAGACTTGCCACTTCCGGTTATAACGGAAGTGAACAGCAACTTTGTTATTTTAAATGGATTTTGCGAAAGATTCTAGAAAAAAATTGTATAAAGTATCATTATATTCACCACCTTCTTCCAAAAATTTTGACAGATAGAAAATTTTTTTAAAGTCAATAGCTCATACAGTATGTCCCTGTAAGTTGTATCCATATGGAAAACTATTTTATTATTAATTTTACGAAAAAAAGTTATTCTTTATAAAAAGCTCTGCATGGTCCAAAACCTAATATTTCACCATCAAATATCAGTGTTCTTGCAAGCTTTACATGCTAAGCCATCAAAAATACATCGGTTAAATGTCGACTAAATGTCTTACATCAGAACGTTAAATGTTAAATCCAAAGGATGAATGAAATCCCTAATAATCTACCTTAAGGCATTATATGACCTTCCAGGAAGCACGTGGGTTTTTGAGTAAAATCCTATGTCTTCACATCGAGAAAGGTAAAAGTCAACTGTCATTCTTAAGTCTCTACTACATAATAGCTGTTTCATTTTCACGAAGTTTGCCCTGGCTATTGCTAGACGGCTTTTAATGTCTTGTTTGTTTCTACGTTTTGACTAACCAATGTTCTTAGGTATTTGTATTTATCTACCCTTCCTATCTGGATATTATTAACCCGGCATCCGGCAGGTGAACTTTTTTGCCACTAACAGGCAGGTGGGGTGTGACAAACCCCAGCAATTGAAAGAGTTAAAGATTCTCAAACAATCTCTTTACGTTCAGTTGTCTGTGATGTCTGGAACGTCAACATCTTAAAGCTGGTCAGGATAGTCACTATTTATACTAATATTGTTTATTTCTTCACTTACTTCCGAATTACTCTTGTCAATACATTCGCCTCTGTCTGCTTCATTAATTCTAGCTTAGATTCATTTTAGCTTAGACTAATAAAAAATATGTCAAAATCTGTAATAAGACTTTCACTTACCTATACTTACTTATTTATAGGAGTAAAACAAAATAAAGACAATTCTGCAGAAAGTACAAAATCAGAAACTTGGGGCGTGACCACATTCAATCCAAATGTACTTGCCAAAACTAAACAGACAACTAAAAACTATGTGTCATCGCATAGATGAATATTCAATAGAAAGCTATGTAGCCGCTGTGGCCACTACGTGCAAAATTACCTTATGTTTTAGGCGCTTTAGCATTGTTGGGGTGTATCACACCCCACCTGTCGGATGCCGGGTTAATACGTAGTGTCTCGTTCGTCTCGTTGTCTTTTGGAAGTTAATTTTAATACCATATAATATTGTATACCACTTTTCGTTCAGCCGTTCCAATATGGCAGTGTCGGCATATTTTATATTATTAAGGATTTCACCATTTATAATCATACCATCCTTACACTGTCCTAAAGCTTCATGGAAGATGGCTTCGCTATTATATATTAAACAGCGGTGGTGACAATGTAGATATAGCCCTGTCTTATATTCCGAAGAATTTCTATTTCTTCTGACATTTGATTTTCAATGCTTTTATTGCTTTGGTTTCAGTAGACGTTTGAAATTACTCTGATGTCGCGGTTGTCGATGCTTTTCAGTTTTAAGGTATTCATTAGCTTATCGTGCTGGACCTTGTCAAATGCTTTTTCAAAATCAATAAAGCATGTGCACATGTCTTGTTTAATGTCTATGTCTATGTCAAAAACTATCGGTCGGTACATTTAAACTTAGAATATTTAGAAAACCTTATTAAGGATCAAAGTGATATTAAACCAGGAAGATCATATACTAACTAAGTCAAGCATTCAAAATCATATCTTTTCTTTGCCTTCTTAAAACAAATAATTATTCAATTTATAACTTAAATACGGTAAATAGCTTGAATGTCCTTAATACGTTGAATAAAACTGTTACAAATACATTAAAGACCTTGAAATTTTGTTCATATTTCGGAAGATAATGAACCAACTCATTATAATATAATGAATAATTTTTTATTAATTTATTTATTTATTATCTGTTTACGGCTTATATTATTATGTCTTATGTATATCTCAACGTTAACTGAGAGCACATAAAAGGAAAGTGAAATTTTATTGTAGTATACCGGTGTAGTAGACAGAATATGTAAAAACTACCGAGCAATTAATTTACTGAATGTAATATAAAGTAATGACTAGGACTAGAGTATAATTCGAGACAGACTAACAATATACACAGAACAAAGCATAGGACACTATAGGCGAGCGGCAGCAATCTCTAAAATGACGATATACCGATCAAGAAAATCAAATTTTAGGCGAATGACCAATTTTGGTCATTCTTCATGTTTTCGAGGTCGCTGAATCCGAATATGAAGATTATTTCTATCTAAAATTGGTGGAACATGTTCAAAAATAATTTTTTATGCAAAAATGCGAAAAATAAATTTTGACGATTTTTCAAATTTAACTGGCTGCATCTTTGGTCGCTGTAAACATTTCCTTTTAAAAATTTTACTGTATCATCTTTGAAGTATTTAGATAACAATGAAATTTATCCGAAATGTGTAAAAAAATTAAAAGAGAAGTTATTAATTTTTAAACATTTTGTTGTCAGATTTCGTTAGTTTTATGTTTACTTAAAAAAGTTGAGTGACAAACTTTTTAGTTTGTAATTTTAACCAACAAAGCATTAAACATAACTCACAAAGAAGTTTTCTGGAAAATTTCAAGTCAAAATATGTAATAGGAAAAAAGTTATATGACTTTATAGACGGGTGGGACCCTCAAAAACGTTTATTTCTCGTGGTACTGACCACGGTGTGGTGAAAGGCTAATTTTGGTCATACTTTATGATTTTGATGGTGCTGAAAATGAAAATGAGGTTTATTTTGAAAGTAATGTGGGGGAACATTGTCAAAATCGCAATTTTACCCTAAAAATAAAAAAAATTAAATCACGTTTTTCTTCAAATTAAAAGTTGCACCATTTTTTTCTATAGAACATTTTGTTCTTTGTACTCTATGTTTTAACATAAACTTGATTAAAAAGCTAAATTTCAAATTTTGTCACTCAATTTTTACAATCAGTTCACCATCCAAAGATACCATTTTATTTGTAGTAACTCCATCTTTAAATGGACATTCCAAATACTCTCTTTTTGTCCCACTAAGTTTTAAACCTTTTTCATCCAGAGTTTTCCTCCACTGTTCCAGTTTTTGTTCTAAGTCTCTTTCACTATTTCCTACTAACACGACATCATCAGCATACATAATACATTAAGCACCATGGAATGTTACCCTGTAATTTCGCTGTTATCTGGTCCAAAACTAATGAGAATAAATACGGACTAAGCACAGAGCCTTGGTGCAATCCTACTTTCACATGAAATTTATCAGTCTCTCCCACACCTGTCCTAACACTAGACGTTACTCCCTCATACATATCCCTCACAATCTTTACATATTCACCAGCGACTCCTTTCTTATTGAGTGCCCACCACAGAATCTCTCGAGGAACTCTATCATATGCTTTCTCAAGGTCAATGAATACCATATGAGCGTTTGTTTCTTTACTCCTGTATTTTTCCATCAACTGCCTTATAATGAAAATTGCATCTGTTGTTGATCTGCCCTGCATAAAGCCAAATTGATTCTCGGATATTTCGGTCTCTTCACGTATCCGTCTATCAATTACTCTTTCCCATATTTTCATGGTGTTCAAGCAGTTTTATAGCCATGTAGTTTGTAAATTGTTGTATATCTCCCTTGTTTTTGTGGAAATGGAAAAAACAATATATTAAACAATCCTAAACTAAAAATATAGTATATTATGAAAGGGAGAAGTATATGACGCCCCTTGAAAATATGGAGCGAAGAAATCGGATCAAAATTCAAACTGGGTGGAATACGATATCAAACCGTAATAATCCAATCTGCACAAAGTTTATATTTTGTTATGTTTTTAAATATACTTTAACTGATGACTCATTCAACTAATTAACCGATAAGAATGGCATTTCCCGCATTTTGTCGTTGTGAAACAAAAATAAAAATATGATCATATCCAACTTTTAGATATAGTAAGCGATTCGTGTATAAAAATATAAAATCACTGTATTTTGTTCTACAGGTCATTGTCAAAGGAGGTAATATTCGCGTGAAACTTTGCAACGTCGAATAAAACTATTTTTCTACTATAATTTTCACATCAGCATATATTATAATTTATATCATCATCATCAATGGCGCTACAACTCCTCGTGAGTCTTTGCCGCGTTTACTATTGCCTTCCATGTTTGTCGGTCCTGTGCCACTAATTCCCATTGTCGCACTTCCATTTTCTTTAGATCTTTGACAGCATCTTTCGACCTTTTTCTAGGCCCCCCTACAGACCTTCTTCCATCTGGCCTTTCCCAGAACACATTGTTTATAAGGCGATTGTCGTTACTGCATATCACATGCCCTGCCTTTATATATCTGACTAGATTTTCTTTTCCGAATAGAGACTCTAGCTCAGCGATACTCAACCTTTTTCTTTCCTGGGCCACATAGTAGCTATTGCCACAGCTTGCGGGCCGCAATCAAGATGAAGTAGTATACAGGGTGTTTCATTTTGAAACGGAAATACAGTCGACTCTCGTTAATTCGAAACTCCAGGGGCTCTTAAAACATTACGAATTATTGAGTGTTTGAAATATCAAATGGTTCGAAATTTGTGAGAGAAAATAAATAAAACTTCGAATTATTAAGTGTTGATTATTTATTAACTGCCAGATCTTCTATAACGATGACAAAAGTTTAGAGGTACATTCGTGTACATACATACATGTATGTATTCCTAATGTGAATTAATCAATCTTTGGAAAGAACTGTATTATATTGGTTTGCTTCAAAGCACATTGCTGCTGCTCAGCCTGTCAATAATTTTTTTTAAGAGAAAAAGTGCCTGAAATGCTTTCTCATCACTTTCGTTTTGTAGGCAGAAGGTTTGTAAGGTATCAAATGAGGATCTTGCTTTCTTAACTGACACCTCTGCCAAAGGTTCTGATGTATCGTACTCATCTTCATCGTTACTTTTTCCATTCGTATCTGTCGCAGATAAAATTTCGCCATCGGTTAGTGAAACTGAGACAGCAACATCTTCATCCACTTGAACAAAGTCAGAAAAACTCACACCGCTGATGTCAACTAATGGTTCTATTGCTGGTTCTTCATCATCCATAAGTAATGGAAGATCTTCTTGATCTTCTTTTAAAAACCCGGATTTTTTGAAGCAGTTGAGAATAGTTATGAGTGTTAACACCTCTCCATGCTTTGTCAATCAGTAAAATAGCTGTCAGAACCGTGATATTTGCAGTTAGCTGCTTGTCACAATCTCTGTAACTTTGAATTGTCGAGTGTTGGACGCTGATGAGTTCGAATTAACGCGTCGTTTTGTTTGTAGCAATAATATTTTTCGTTCGAATTACCAAGTGTATAAAAATGTATTGATTTAGTTCGAAATATAAAGAGATTTTGTAGGGAACTCGTTATAACTTTGAATTATAGAGAGATTCGAATTATCGCAGGTTTGAATTAACGCGAGTCGACTGTACTTGAATGGTGAATAAAGGTAAATGAGGCGATTCTAGACATACTAAATTAATTGCTCCACCGACTTTATAACCGAGTTACAGGGTGTTTTATCGATTTATTTTGCCCATTTCTTTCTGGACCCATAACTTAAGAATTACCTTGTATATTTTTTTTGATATTTGGTACACATATGTCGCATTTAGAATACAAACCACCCAACTACTAATCACAAGAAAAATCCAGGTCCAGGAAATTTTCAAAACCCGTTTGCACATTTGAAAAGAGCTTTAACACATTCACGGTCACGCTTCATATGTAGACACGTCTTCTTATGGAGTAAATGACTTCATATGCAGTCTTATCCGTGAATGTGTTAATGGAGTTTTCATTTTTTGCGCAGACAATTCAATGACTTTAATTTTGAAATTATGTCGAAATTTTTAAGAACTCATACTTTCAAAACAAAAATTTCGATATAATTATTTTAAAATTGATGTCATTAAATTGTCTGCGCAAAAAATTGAAGCGAGCAATTAAATTTAGTTTTTATGCTATTTCTAAATGCGCAGACGAATTTTGAAAATTTTAATATAGAGGGTGTTGTTTCAAGGTCACAATTATTTAAAAAAAAATTTTGTTAATCCGGACCTGAATTTTTCTTGTGATTACTAAATGAGTCATTGCAATGTAGTAGATAAGTATTGATTATTTTTAAAATGAGTATTTGTTCATTCATTTTATTAATTTATTATTAAAAGTTAATAATGCCTTGCTTTTTAATCAGAGTTCTTAAAAATTTCAATATAATTTAAAATTAAAGTCATTCAATTGTCTGCCTCACTCCCAAACACGCCTCAAACACATTGGCACACTATCAAATAATTAGAGAAAACACGTGAAATTTGACAAATAATTTGATCACTGGCCCTTCAGTTAGCCTTCGGGCCGCATAAAAAACGCTAGGGGGCCGCATGCGTCCCGCGGGCCGCAGGTTGAGTATCACTGCTCTAACTCGTTATTGTATCTGCGCCTCCATTCGTTTGTCACGCTCGCTGTCTCTGCAAGGGCCATATATCATTCGAAGGATTTTACGTTCCCACACCAGCAATTTATTAACTTCCCTTTTTGTTAGCGTCCATGTTTCGTTTCCATACGCGACTGCTGGTCGTATTATGTATGATCTTATATATCTGGATTTTTGCACCTCGTGAAAGAAGTTTTGATTTCAGTAGATGTTGCATTGCAAAGAAAGATCTGTTTCCTGACATTATTCTCGTTTCACCTTCTCGCTCTAATTTGTTGTCATTTGTGATTGTTGCTCGTAGATATTTAAATTCTTTAACCACTTCGAAGTTGTGATCGTTTATAGTAATGTTTTGCCTTATTTGCAGTCGTTCTTGTTTTGAGACGACCATGTATTTTGTTTTGTCTTCATTTATTTTGAGACCGATGTTTAATGCAGATTCTTCAAAGCTCGAGAAAATATCCTTAATTTCTAATGTTGATTGTGCTACTGCGTCTACGTCATCGGCAAAGGCGAGTATGATTTTTGCTCACCGAGCAGTTATGCCTGGTTTGATTTTGTGGATATATTTTCCGCATGGCATATTCTAAGGCCAGGTTAAACAACAATGGGGACAACGGATCTCCCTGTCTCAGTCCAGTATTTACGCAGAAAGCGTTTGATATTTTTCCCCCTATTCTAACTTGTGCAAAGGAGTTACTTACACACATTTGTGTTACCGCAGCTAGTTTCTTGGGTACGCCGAGCTCGATCATTGCCTTCCATAATATTGCACGATTAATTGAATCATAAGCCTGTTTGAAGTCTATAAAGATCTGATGTACGTCCTGATTATATTCCCAATACTTTTCAAGCATTTGTCTTATTGTAAATATTTGATCAAAAGTCGATCTGCCATGCCTGAAACCACACTGGTAGTCATCAACTATTTCTTCAGCGTATGGTACTAATCTTTTTAATAATATCGAAGCCAATATTTTACATGTAGTGTTGATTAGTGAGATTCCTCTGTAATTCATGCATGATTCCTTTTTTCCTTTCTTGCGTATAAGTACGATAATACTACCACACCATTATAATTTTAGTACACTAAAAAAATTCAGAGTGTGCCTGGTATATCATCATCATCACCAGTAGCTCGACAACCCTTTTTTGGTCCTAGCTTGTTCTAGGATTTTCCGCCATTCTGTTCTGTTCCTTGCTTTGTTCTTCCAGTGGGTAATCTCAAGTGTTTTCAGATCTTGTTCCACTTGTTCCATGTATCTAAGTTTGGGTCTTCTCTTTGACCTTCTCCCTACTGGTGTCTACCTCATTATTTGTTTAGGTATTTCAGTCTCCAACATCCGTTCAACATGGCCCATCCAGCGCAGACGCCCGATATTTATGGATGTTATGACGTCGGGTTCGTTGTAAGCTGCGTATAGTTCAAAATTATATCTTCTGCGCCATACGTCATTTTCTATCACCACCTTATATATGTTTCTAAAGATTTTTTGTTCAAACGTACCTAACAAGTTCTCATCGCTTTTCGACAGTGTCCATGTCTCTGATCCATATATAAGGACCGGTTTTATCAGAGTTTTGTATATTTTGCATTTGGGTTTTCTCGTGATGTTTAATTGGTCCATTATATGTTTTATTAGCAATATGTATTCTTCTCTTAACTTCTTCGCTGAAATTGTTATCTGCGGTAACTAGTGAACCTAGATATGTAAAATGTTTCACGCTTTCGATGTTATAGCTCCTATTGTCAGATTCTGTAGATTTCTTTGGCCTGTCGATTTGCTGGCCTTCATGTATTTGGTTTTTATTTCATTAATATTTAGGCCACTGTTTTTTGCCGCTCTTTCTATCACATTAGATGCTTCTATCATTTCTCTTTCGCTTCTAGCTATGATATCAACATCATCTGCAAATGCCAATATTTGTACACTCTTTGTTATTATTGTTCCTCTGGTGTTGCCTTTTGACTCTCTAATTATTTTCTCTAATGTGATGTTGAATAGAATACAGGATAGGGCATCTCCCTGTCGTAGGCCCGTTCTAACATGGATTGTATCTGTGCGTTTTGAATTCGAATTTTGCTTTGTACGTTAAGTGTTTCTTTTACTATATCAATGAGTTGAGTTGGAAGAAATTCTGGTTGGATACTAGAGAATATAATATTACCCGTCATATGACCCGTATGCACGCCAATGGTGGATATAAAATTCTTAATTGTATGTCAAAAAATGCTCAATAACTACCTCTTAAAACCTACTAGATTTCATTTGCATATCTCAACCGGTTTTAGAGCAATAAATGAATCGTCAGTTTGTAAGAAAAAATTCTACATCCCGTATCTTGGAAACGAAGCATATACGGACATATGTTTATTAAGCAAACGGTCATTATTTTTTATGCAGAATTACCCCTTAAAGTTTGTCGCACTTATTTAGAAACACCCTGTATTGATGAAGAACATGGCTAGTTGTTAAAGTACCTAACTTTTTTATTATTCAACATAAGCGAATGAATCAAAAAACAGAATGTTAAGAAAGCCTGACGCTATAGTCGGGTTTTAATTTTAGTATTTTATAGATGCTAGATTATTCCACAGGGTGTTTTGAACTTTAAGAAAAAAACACAGTTTGATTTGTACACCCGGTATACAATGACAATTTACCTGTCTAGCAACAATAATATTACATTGATATTCTTAAATAGTAAGGCTATAACATATTAAAAAAATCACTTAAATAGGACAACAGGTTTAGGAAATTCGAGACATTAAAAATGACCCATTTTGTGGGGTGCCCGTTTTTCGTGCCGGTCAGTGTAGTTATCAATTCTCATTTAGGTTCTATGCCTCTTCAATGTATGATTTCTCCTCAGAATGGGCAAGAAAAAGCAAGGTAAGTATCTTGACAGTTTGGGGACGTTGGAGCATGTTTTGCGAGGCAATCAAGCGATTTTTGTTGTTGTCCATAAGTGGGGCAGATGATGTTCTTTTGGGCGCAATCGGTGTTGAGATGTCCGCAGTACTTTAGATGAACAGGAATCATATTGGGGATCGGGCAATACAATATTTCCCTGTTGATCATGATATCCATCGAGACTGCTTCAGTGAACTTGGTTTTAAAGTCCGAGAAGACTTTTACAAAAGATAGTATTATTGGAACAACTTTGGTACATGACAATTACGTTTCGGATAGGCTATCCTCGATATCTTAGTTATTGTCTACACCGACAACAACTAAGTGGAAACTGGTTTGAAAATGCCTATAAGCGGAATTTGAGTTGTTTGTCACATTATGGGATAGTCTGTAAACTATAAAGATAGCTATGTGATAGAGACAGTTAGGCGTAATTTTGCCTGGCAGTTGTGAATGTCGTTAAGTTGGTATATTCGAACACTAGGTATTTTAAGAATACTTTTAGAGATTCCATTTTGTTTGGAAGAAGTTCATTGGCTGATAGTATTTGAAGAAATATTCGCTGCTGCCAAATGCTTATGGGTTGTGTCAAAAAGGTTTGGTATGATTGTTGTGGGTTGTATTCTGGAGATTTTGACTGAAGGAAAGAGTTATCTGGTTGTTTTGGAAAGGAGAGATTGGTTTGGTTAGAGTGCATGTTATGGATGAAGTTGGGTTGTCTGGTTGCCTTTTGGATGGGGGAGGTTCGAAAATGAAGACGAAGATCTCATTTACTCTGAGTACTAATTTAGTGAAGATAAAGTTTACTAAGCGTAATGATTTCAAAAGGAACCCAGAGAGGCATAATGCCTTACTACGACCTTGACATGGGAGAACAGAGTAGCAAGTGCAACCATCAGAGAAAGGCTCCAGTATCAGGGGCGTCATTTGAAATTTTGATTGGGAGGGGGGGCAAGCATTATATATACAATACATTATACAATATTAAAGTAATAAAATTGATGTATTTTTTGTAAATTTCAGTCATTTTCAGGGTCAGCGGAGGCAAATGCCCCCCTGACCCTGTCAAATGACGCTCCTGTTCAGTATACACAACTGAGGGAGTTGGCTCAGAACAGGACAAGCCACAAGAAAGCTCCTTAAGAACAAGGACCATCCTCACTAGAAAGACAGAAGATGTATAGAGAGGAAAACTGGCTGATCGACCATCTGATCAGCCATCAAGCTTTTAATAATTTCTTCATATTCTTTTAATTAAGTATAGAAATAAATAAGAAAATGTAGGCAAAATCTGTGTATAGCTAGCGTAAGATAATTTATTATTGTTTTTGTTATATTCTATTAGTGAAAAAAGAAGAAAATATTCTTATATTTTCATTAGGTAGATAAATAATTTCTGGAATTTATAACGTTTTTGGTGTTTCATTAAAACAATATTATAGTTAATTATAGTTAAATTTGTTTAAGTAACTAAACGTTACAGAGTTTATCAAAATTAATTATTTAATTTCGATAATAGTCCGATCAAAGAACAATCTGGCCAAAAAAAAATAAAAGAAGGATGAAAATTTGGGAATAGGTATTTAAAATTGTCTATTAATATATAAGAAAAAGTTTACAATTCTACATCCCCACCATTTTACAAAAATTAGAAGATATCCCCTTCTCGGGGTGAAAACATATACATTCAAAATAAGTCCGGAATTGGATAAAATGACTAATTCTAAACAGCTTTTATTCTATAGATTTATTTCACTAATTCAATACTTTTCGAGTTACTTGCGAGTGAACATGTTCATTTAAAAAAAAAAACATGTGTTTGACGGTTTTTCGCAAATAGTTCATCGAAAAAGTATTCTTAGCAAAATATAGCTTATAAAAAAATGAAAAAAATGACGAATGTATGAATTCTGTAGACCCAGTAGAAGTAGAGTTGTAGCTAATGAAAAGTAGGGTATTTTTGGTCAAATTCCAAATCGAATATTTCAACGTGAAATAACCAAAAAATAGAGCACTTTTCGGGGAAATCTCATTACAACTTTTGTAAACTGTTTAAAAAAGGTTTATTTTGGTTTTAAAAAAAAACTTCTAACCTTAAAAGTAAGTGACGCTCGAAATATTGTTGGTCCCTTTTATTTTTTGATAAAAAGAATCGCGAAAATCATCCCCTAATTAGCATCCCGAATAAAATTAATCGTTACCGCTTCACAAGTTATTTTGCTTATGTATTCTTTATATGATCTGTAAGTTTAATCGGTTCAAAGTGCTTATTTTTGAAAAGGCTGTAGTTAAAATGGCTTGAACGAGTCACTAATCACGAGTGTATGCCAATTTTGAACAGCCACGGCATAACTAACTTTTGTCTAACGGGGAATCAAAAAGTCCAAAATATTCAGAAAAGCAAAACGCACATTTTATTACTCTTTGAGATTTTTGGTATTACTAATAATTATGAAGTTATGTATTTTGAAAAAAAAGGAATTTTTTTCGAAATTAAAAAAAATATTTTAAGCCCAATTTTTTTCAAAAATGAGCACTTTGAACCAATGAAACTTATAGATAATATAAACATTACATAAGTAAAGTAACGTAAAGCGGTAACGATTAACTTTATTTGGGATGCTAATTAGGGGGTGATTTTTGCGATTCTTTTTACCAAAAAATAAAAGGGATCAACAATATTTTGTGCGTAACTCACTTACTTTTAATGTTAAAAGTTTTTTTAAAAAACAGAAATAAACCTCTTTTAAAACACTTTAAAAAAGTTTTCATGAGTTTTCCTTGAAAAGTGCCCCGTTTTTTGGTTATTTCAAGTTGAAATGTTCGATTTGGAATTTGACGAATAAGAACCTACATTTCATTAGTTACAACTCTGCTTCTACTGGGTCTAGAGACTTGATGGATTCATCAGTTTTTTCACATTTTTCTAAGCTATATTTTTGATAATAATATTTTTTCAATAAAATACTTACTTTTCGAGTTATTTGCGGAAAACCGTCTAAAAGCATGTTTTTTTTTTGTTAAAAATGAATATATTCACTCGCAAATAACTCGAAAATTATTGACTTAGTGAAAAACCTCTATGGAACAAAAGTTACTTAGAATTAGTCATTTTATGCAATTCCGGACTTATTTTGAATGTATATTTTTTTACCCTCGAGAAGAGGGTATTTCCCAATTTTTGTAAAATGGAGGGGATGTAGAAGTGTAAACTTTTTCTTAGATAATAATAGATACTTTCAATTACGTATCCGCAAATTTTCAGTCTATTTTATTTTTTTTTGGGATTTCGTGAAGTTTTGTGTTCTATGATCGGGCTATAAAGGAGCAGAGCCAAAATAACAAATAATCATGGAGATCTTAAAAATATAAATAATGAATTGGTTTTTAAAGGTCATTGGAGATATACGCGACATGTGTTAGTTAATTTGTTGATACCATGTTGTTGCTACAGATAACGGAAATACAGTCTTTAAACCGTACAATACAACTTTAATAATTACAAAGTTGAAATGGATCGAAAGTAGAATAAAAAAGTTATGCATTAGTTTTTATGACATGAAGTAGGTAATATACCCATGAGATATTTAAAAGATTATAATTTTTAATTAGAAATATCCAAAATTTAGCATTAAGCAAATGAACAGATATGAACGGAACCGATCAATCACATGAAATTCATAGCAATATTAAAGATCTACACAATAAATAATAGACCAGGTCTTAGCACTAAAAACACCGGAATAAATAGATTTTTAAATACACCACCTACAAAAAATTTACAATCAAGATGCAGCAGAAATAAACAAACCAAGACACGTTAAATTCAGGAGCACTCCCGAATCATAATTTACAATGTATATGTTACCAGTTAAACACGATTTCAGGACAAACTAGTTTGGCCTAGGCTAAACTAGTTTGTCCTATCGCGCGTTTATCCTGATATAAAGACGTCCAAACTAGTTTATCCTGATATAAAGACGCACACGTCAGGCCAAACTAGTTTATCCTGAAGTGTATGTTTTTATATCAGGATAAACTAGTTTAGCCTAGTCTAAACTAATTTAGTCTAGTCGAAAGTAATTAATTACAGATTGGTTGCTAATTTAAACGTAAGTTTAGAAGACACTATTAAGAGTTGTAAGGCTTTTAAGTATTTAGGGTAAATGATAAACCGAGATGGCACTTGTATGAAAGCAATGAAAATAATACGGGGCAAACAAGTCACGAAAGCACTTCCTGGAATGATATGGAAGAACACTATTCGATCTGGAAACGGTAACATCTTTCTTTCAATGTTTCTGTAACGATCAGCACATACATTAGTCCTGCAAAACATTGCTGAAATTCTGGCAAATTAAGTGACAGGAGGTCCCTTCGTTGGTTTAAAGGGAGTTCATTAGCCAGAACTGGTAAGCTAGTTAATAGACTGGTTCTTGTGGCATCGAAAACTAATCTCAAGCACGGGGCCGTGCCGTGCTATGATGCGGTGAGGCAGTCGCATCAGGCGGCATCACAAGGGGGCGGCATAATCAGTAAAATCTAATCTCCATCCATCCAATGGCACTACAGCCCAAATTGAGCCTTGGCCTCCTTCAACAAGCTTCTCCAATCATTTCGGTTTACCTCTGTTCTTTTCCATGAACGCGTTCCCAGGAAGTTCCTGGAATCCTCATCGACTTCGTCTTCCCATCTCTTTTTAGGTCTTCCAACAGGTCTTTTTGCCTGCATTCTTGCATTTAGCAATTTTCTGGGATTCTATTCTCATGCATGCGGACCACGTGCCCTGCCAACCGTAATCTCTGCAGTTAAGTGTATTGTGCTAGAGTTGGTTCGCTATATTGCTCGTATATTTCTCTATTATACCTAATTCGTCATTTGTTATTTTCACTTGTTGGGCATAGTATCCTACGTAACATTTTTTTTTTTTCAAACACATCAAATGCATTGGCAGATTTCTGTGTCACCACCCATGTTTCACAGCCATAACA
Organism: Diabrotica virgifera virgifera; assembly: GCF_917563875.1. Classification (NCBI taxonomy): domain Eukaryota; kingdom Metazoa; phylum Arthropoda; class Insecta; order Coleoptera; family Chrysomelidae; genus Diabrotica; species Diabrotica virgifera. The sequence goes on from NC_065452.1 coordinate 29,013,557, forward strand.
ACTTACTATGGGCCTGATTATTGTTTTATAGACCCGGAGTTTTGTTTTCCGGTGTACGTCTCGCGATTTGAATTTGTGGCCCATCGCGAAACAGGCTTTATTTGCCAGCACAAGCCTTCTATTTATTTCCCGTTCTTCTCTAAAAATCTAATGTAATAATGGATAATTCAAGATTGGAGAGAAGTTCTGAAAGAATTAGACTTTTGGCCTCACAATGTTTAGCTTTTCGTGGAACAACTGATCATTTATTTCAACCTAATAATAATGGAAAAATTTTAAAGTTAGTAGGTACAATATGCTATTTGAGTTTGATCCAGTAATGGAAGAACATATCGGGAGAGTGTAACGAGAGTCTGATAAGTGGTTTGTGACTTATTTAAGGAACAGTAGGCAAGATGAATTGATAAGTTTAATGGGTAATGTTATTTTAAAAAAAAATTCGAAATAGCAAAAGTCTCTAAATATTTTTCGATAATCGCCGATTGTACCCAAGACGTAAGTCATATTGAACAGCTCTCATTGACAATAAGAGTTGTCGCTTTTAATTCTAGCCAGAATAAATTATCAAAACATTTTTATTGGTTTTTTTGAAGCTAGTGATTCAACCGGTGAAGGTTTAACAGAACTTATTTTGACAAATTTTGAAAAGTTATGGAAAAGCGGTGTAGTATACAGATGTTGCAACATGTAACTATGTATAAGTTTGTCAGATTGTGTAAAAATGTAGTCAGCAACTATCGAAAAAATGAAAAGTTACAGACAATCTAGCTATGGCCAAATGAAAATTAGTGCTAATGAAATTGCAGAAAATCTTGATGTAAGTTCCGAATTTCCAGCTGAAAATGAAATTCGAGCCAGGAGAAAAAAGCGCCAATTTGATTACGAAAAATCTGTGGATGAGTTCTTAACAGAGGAAGATAAATTTAAAATAAATATTTTCATCTAAATTTTAGACATTACCATTAATTCTTTGATTGGCCGTTTTTGGCTTCTATAAAACACTAGAAAAATATTGTATGAATCTTCATTCATTCAATACTTTCAATAAAAAAGAATAATAATTGGATATAGATTCAAATGATATTGCGTGATATATCTCAAATGATACCATACTCCATGAAACCTTTTTTTAAGGTTTTGAGATTTTAAACTGTTACCAAAACTGTGCCGCTAAAATACCCTAATTTCTTTATACCCAGTTGTATCACTAAGAATTTTATTAACACTGCCTGTCTTGGTAGCTAATGGGGAAAGAAGTTTTTCAAAATGAAAAATTATTAAAAACTATTTACGAACGTCCATAAGACAAACAAAACTAAAAAATTTAGCACTCATTTCAAAAGAGTCCTCACTAGCTGCTACTTTAGACTAACCAATCTGCTTGACAGTTTGACAAAATTAAAGTCAGAAGGGCAAAATTGTAATTTTTGTAAATTTTATTTAATGTTAATACATGTTTCATTTCGATCAGTCGAAATCGTAAATTCGTAAAAAATTTGTGTCGTTTCATTTAATAAAAATAAACGTTAGGTTTCAATGATACTTAAGGGGCGGCATTTCTAAGACTTGCATCATATTGAAAAGATGTACCGCACGGCTCTGCTCAAGCAAGTATCTTGAATATAAAGTTTTTTTTAAGATGTCCTATTAGCAGTATTGTAGGATAAACAGCCGTAGCCTAGTTTACTTCATAATAATGATCTGCACAGAGTAAGTAGGATTGTTCTATCAGCCCCCTAAAGAGGTATAAGTGAAAACAGAGAACTAAGAGACTTATTAATATTCAGCTGAGCGGGGTACTACTATTGTACAAGGCGTGAAAATCCATAAACAAGGGATCTACTTGTATTAGGAAATGATCTCTTGTTGATATAATTTCAAAAATTGAAAAAGCATTAATGAGTCCCTTTGTTCTCTTGTTTAGGTATATTTGTAGGTTGGCTAGTAAATAGTAAATACCGGTAGCTTTATTTAATTTACAATACTTATTGTAGGTAATTAGAAAAAGTATTGGACTTATAAAAGTATTGCAGTATTAGATCGTTGTGAGTGCCATTTAATTTTGTACTAGAATATTCTAATAACTGCTAATTTATAAATGGATGTTTGGTTATTTATCATTGTTTACATTCTATTGATATTAAGATTCATTCCTAACTGCTACTCATTTCAATACGGTTCTTGAATATTTATCTAAATTGTGATAAATCTGAAGACCATCTTTAATTTCTCGATTTTTAGGCTGGCTTTATCTTTCAAGTAAAATTTATCAATTAACGCGAGCACCCGATAATACTACTTGTCATTGCCAGCGTTACATATCAAATCATGTACAACTTTTTTGTTATACTTTTGTGTTTGTCTTATGAATTAATGTTATCTGTCTGATCAGTTAATATTTTTTCCTTATTGTTTGAAGGTTATCATTTGTTTCGTATTTGTACACGATTATCAAAATACCGCACGGAAAACAACTTATTACGTTACTAATTGCGAGTAAAAAAGAATTACCCTATGGAAATGTCTCTTCAATACTTGTGTCAACACAGAAGTGTCAACAATACTTCAACTTTTTGCATTATCCGGCTTGAAAACTTGAAAGCTGGAATACAAAGATTGCAATGGGCCGGACATGTGATAAGAATGGGAGAGCGGAGAGAATAGGCTACCAAAAAGAGTACTGAACACTAGAATGCAGGGAAAGAAAACGGTTGGAAAAGCAAGAAAACGTTGGAAAGACACAGTAAGCAGCGACGCACAAGCAACTTCAGGAGTCCATGTATGGAGAAGAGCAGCCACAGACAAACAAGGGTGGAGGCAAAGAATAAAGGAGACCCAGGCTCAATTTGGGCTGTAGTGCCGTAGAAGAAGAAGAAGCCGTGAAAACTTATAAAGCGAACGAATGATTCGCCCTATTGATAGATTTACTTATCAATATCTTTTTGAATTGTTTTATTTATGCATAGAATTCTTCTGTTGATTCATATTTCGAACGCTTTAATCTTAGGTAGGTACTTAAAGCTATTACTTTTCATAATCATTTCTCCACCAAAAACATTATTTTATTTGTACGAACTCCATCTTTAAATGAGCATTCCAATCTTTTTTATTTTCTTCCTCCTCTATATTTTCTCCTTCGTAAGGATGTATTTCCACTATTTGTGTTGTTTTGCTTCGGATAATGAGCAACCAGTCATGTCCTTTATTTGGTCCGACCATCGTAATGGAGATCTTCCTATATGTCCAAAATATCTCAGTATATTTTGGTTGACAGTTGTGCTGAGTCTAGCTTTTAGGTTAAGTTCGGCTAATATTGAATTATTTGTGCGATGTCGGGTCCATGGTATGCGCAACATTCACCGGCTACCTTCTTTTTATCCTACTAAGTTTTAAACCTTTTTCCTCAAGTTCCAACAGACAGACTGTCCAATGTATAATTCGAATATAAATCCGAGTAAATAATTTATTGGTAGATCTCAAAATAAGTACACGCGACGTAACTTCAAACTGACTCTTTTACTGCTTATATTTAATGCAATTTTTGGCCATACATCTGCACATTCTTTTCCAACTGGACCAGTGGTTGCTGAGCCTTTCATTTCACTTTTATTGTTGAAAATGACCTCAGCATTATCTTTAAAGTAAATGCTTACACCATATTTTCTTCTGAATGGTTTCCTCTACCTGATGACTACGTAGGCTTGACTTTTTGCGGAGTTCTGGTTTAACCTTTTGGCTGTGACCACAATCATGTCAAGAGACCCAGAAATTTTGTTAACCATAAAACGAAGAAAACTCGAGTATTTGGGTCACCTGATGAGAGGCCATAAATACGCATTACTTCAAAATATAATGCAAGGAAAAATAGAAGGAAAACGGAATCCAGGCCGTAGAAGAATGTCATGGTTGCGGAATTTGAGAGAGTGGTTTGGCTGCACCACTAATGAACTTTTTAGGTCAGCTGTAAACAAGGTCAGGGTAGCCTTGATGATTTCCAATCTCTGATAGGAGTGGCATAAGAAAAAGAAGACAGTCATGTCCCGAGATCCTGAACGTGGGAGACGGTTAAGTTGTTCACCAACATCTTGTACGGCAAGACCATATTATAAGTTTTTGGCTCCTGTGTTATCCGCACAATTAATTACTGCTCTAACAGGAAGACCCAGCCGGACCATGTATGGGTGCCATGCTATCGACAAAGACACAGCAACGAAAGAGATGATGAAGATAATCGTCTCCAAACAGCAAATAGATAGCTTTAACAAAGACGTAAGATAGTTTACGACGTCGTATGTAAGAGAGCTAATGATTGATTGAAAATATGAAACCGATACACTTCAGAAAATATTTTCAGAATGATGGTAGTAGGTTTGTTCGTAGAACGATCAGCAACCGTTGCCAACCATCAGACGCATGCGCGTTCGTAGTTTACGAACTCAAACTGTTAACTGCGCAGCGCCAACTGTTAACTGCGCATGCGTCTGATGGTTTGGATCGTACGATCCAAACGATCAGCAACCGTTGCCAACCATCAGACGCATGCGCAGTTAACAGTTGGCGCTGCGCAGTTAACAATTTGAGTTCGTAAACTACGAACGCGCATGCGTCTGATGGTTGGCAACGGTTGCTGATCGTTCTGAGTATGTATGTATGTCTTTTTCTATTATGTATTTGTTTATCAACTAGCGATTGGATCGATAAACTAGCAGAAAAATTTAAGTGATATCCTAAAAACGTTTCGCAGCTATTTTTCCTCCCATTAGTAACAATAAACAATAATCTCACGAGAACTCAAAACAATTGTGTATAACTTTAAATGAAACAATCAGCTTTTGGTGAATTACTTAATTAATATGTTTCTAAAAATAACTGTCCTTTAGCGTGGTGCGTTATTATTGAAACTATCGTCGTTTAACATTGTTCTACATATTTTTTTATTAAAACGCCACCTTTAGCATTTTCATTTACAGGTATCTCGATGTTTTTTTTAGAAAAACGGCGTACTTGCACGTTAGAGGTATCTTATGCACTTAATGACACAACAGGAAGGAACATCGTGAGTATTCAGCGAGGATGATTGGATGATAGATGTGATTGTGGTGAAATACGTAAATGATCATAATGGAGAGGTAAAAACCGACATATAGAGCATTGCAAAAACCTGGAAAAGTACCCCGCACAAACCTTATGGAAATTAGGTCCCAGTGGATTTCGTTCATACTTTGGGAAAATATTTTTAAAGCATCCTGATAAAAAGTTCTCAAGGGCACAACTCAATCGTATGAAGGATTTTCAAGATATAGAGGCACAAACTCGGAAAATTATAAGATTTACTGGGTATTCCAATTCCCTGAGTTACTGGTCATCTGGCAACATGTAGAAGTTTGGATAAAGGAAAAGTACTAGTAGTCTAGGATTTTTTCCTGGCTATCCAATGGCGACTTTTACTTTGACCTTGACCTTCAACGGGCGTTATCTTCTAGAGTTTCGAAGGGTTTCGGTATTTAATTGATGCAAATGAATTACTGGAGGGTTTTTTGAGGTCGCTAAACACGGATATGCCACCAGAACTGACTTCCGGAGCACCTGGTATCCAAGGTCAATGAAAGGGGCTCCTGGAGTTTCGAGGGTCTTTGGTACTACACTAATCCAAACGGATTAGTTATAGACGACGCTATATTGCAGACGACGCCGCAATAATCGCCGAGAAAGAAGACGATCTCCAAAGATTAACACACATCTTCAATACAACAGCCAAAAACTACAATATGATAATATCAGCAGAAACAACCAAATGTATGACAACATCTAAATACCCACTACGATGTAAAATCGAAATTAATGGGAAAATAATAAAGCAAGAAGCAAGTTTTAGATATCTGAAAATAGATATAACCAGTTACGGAGATGTTGAAGAGGAAGTACGAAAACAAAGCTTAAAAGCAAGTAAAGCGGCGGGATCCCTTAATGACACAATCTGGAAGAACAAACACCTAAGACAAGACACAAAAGCAAGAATCTATAAAGCAGCAATTAGACCTATATTGACATACACCGCGGAGACAAGACCTGACACATCTAAAACGAGACGACTACTAGAAGCAACAGAGATGAAAATACTCCGACGAATATCAGGGAAAAGTCTGTTGGATAGGGAGAGAAGCGAAAACATAAGAAGATCAGGCAATGTAGAAGACATAAATGGATGAGTGACAAAACGGAAACAGGAGTGGAACGAACACATTAGTAGAATGGCAGAGGATAGGATAGTACGAATAGCACGAGATAAGTCACCAAATGGACGAAAAAGTATTGGCAGACCAGGAAAAAGATGGTGCGATAACTTATCTAAATAATTTAGGAGGCTAATATTGAAGAAGAAACAGGCTTTAAAGCCTACATACAAGAAGGAAGAAGAAGAAGAAGAAGAAGGATTAGTTATAGGTTTTTAGGGTTGCTGAACACGAATACGTGATCAGCACAGACCCACGGGCACCTAGTGCCTAAGCCAGGTTATCTTCTGGAGTTTCGGAGGAATCAAATGGATTACTCTTAGGTTTTTAACTCCAAAAGATTCCAGGAGCGCCTCTCATTGACCTTGGAAACCAGGTGCTCCGAGAGTCGGTTTTGGTGGCATATTCGTGTTTAGCGACCTCAAAAAACCCTCCAGTAATTCATTTGCATCAATTAACTGCCGAAAACCATCGAAACTCTAGAAGATGACATCCCTTGCAGTGGCTCTGACCACCACGTCCTCCGGAGGTCAATTCTGATGGCATATTCGTCACTTAGCGATCCCAAAAACCCATGAGTAATCTGTTTATATCAATTTAATGCCGAAAACCCTCGAAACTCGAGTAGATGACGTCCGTTGAAGGCCAAGGTCAAAGTAAAGGTCACCATTGGATAGCCAGAAAAAAATCTTAGGCTACCAGTACATTTCCTTGATCCAAACTTCTACATGTTGCCAGATAACCAGTAACTCAGGGAATTGGAATGCCCAGTAAATCTTATAATTTTCCGAGTTTGTGCCTCTATATCTTGAAAATCCTTCATAATATTGAGTTGTGCCCATCAGAACTTTTTATCAGGATGCTTCAAAGAGTATTTTCCCAATGTATGAACGAAATCCACTGGGACCTAATTTCCATAAGGTTTGTGCGGGGTACTTTGCTGCTCAGAATTATACAAAGACACTTCAAAAGATGCATCAGTTTAAAAAGACAAGAAACATACAAACAAAAAAGCAGAACCAATCATTATACGAGCAGAAATAGAGAAGGCTCTCAATCAACTAAGAAACAAAAAAACAGGGATAGATGGCATACCAGTGAAGACTCAAAAGCAATGGGCGAAATTGGTGTAGATGCAATACTGGATATGTGCATATGTGCAACATGATATGGATAACAAGTGAATGACTTGATGAGTGCTGCGGATCAACCTTTATCTCTAGTCATAAAAAAGGATCACTAACTGTATGGAGCAATTACAGAACCATTAATGTAACATGTAACGTGATCTAACAAGGTTTCTTTAATATATTGCCCTATAACATTACATAAGTGGCAACGGGCATTTTTGGTATTATGCAAATTGTGAAAAGTTCAAATAGGCTTTGTTTAATTTACAGCCAAAAACAAGTATAATAGCAATCCATCTTATCGTTAGAATCATTTACAGTCGCTGAAAATATATAAAGTAAAAGACTTGAGGAAGTACCAAGTAATGGCAATACGAAAGAATGAAAAACAGGTAAGAAAAATCAACAAGATTGTAGAAAAATAGTAGTAAAGATTTACGACAGTCAAAATAAAGTGCCTTAGAATGGTCAGACGAGTTGCAAAATTGAGGAAGAAAATAGAAAAACTACAAATTAAAAGAAGACTGCTAAAAGAAATATGTCAATCAAACACAACAAAAAATTAGGGAAAGAAACCCAGAAAGCTAGGACAGGACAGATGTGACATGACTACAAAAAAGGAGAAGAAAAACAAAAACAAAAGCAAATTCCTTAGCAAAAAAGAGGAAAGATTGAGCAGAAGTTGTTTTAGTTAATTAACGTACTCTAACAAAGTTTTGTTTTAATATTTTACCCTAAAAAAACAGTCCCGGATTAGGAATCTTGGGGCCCCTAGGCAATCCAAGCTATGAGGCCCATTAAGGCCTCCGAATTCTCCCTCCAAAACCATCTAGTATCTAGGTTAACCCCTCCATCTCCATCCTCCATCTGCAGTTTTAAGTTCAATCTCTTCTCTCTGTAATGATTTACTAACAGCGTTGATGCGTTCTAAAATTGTTACCCAAAACTCATTCATTACGAATGTTTCTTTTTTGACTTTTCTTTCAACAATCACTTAGTCCCTTAAACTGTTTCGTCCCTTTGATTAGTGTTTTCAGCAAGAGAATCCACAGCAGATTTAAATACGTTGTAACCTTTAGACAAATCTCTTGTTGCGTCAGCCCTTGCACTCCATCTAATGCTGCTTGCTATTTTAATGACTAAATCGTGGCGAATGGGATCGCTTTGTGAAGTTTCAGTTAAGCATTTGATCATAACTTTTCAACGGTGGGCCTAAAAAAAGTTGTACACGGACTGAACAAACCCAACATACGATATTTCTCCAATACAACTTTCAGCAGCTCTCACTCCAAGTAAATTAAGCGAGTGTGCGGCAAAATAAATTTAAATTGCAAGTTGCTTAATCTTAGATAAATAAACCTGAATACGATTGTATTTTCCTGACTTGTTTGCTGAATGATTGTCCCCTCATGTCGTTTACATCAATGCCACAGTCGTTTAAAACGATTAAAACAGCAAAAGAAAGATTTTCTTCAGTATGGCTACTTATGGGTATGAATATGAGAAAACCCTCATATACTTTACCATCAGCTGGATTTACATATCTTAATAATTAGTCAACTGGTCAATATGATACAAATCCGGTATTGAATCAATACAGTAGTATTTGGCTTCATTAATTTCTTTACGTTTCAAAACGTGTTTTCTCACTACTTCTATTATTTATTCCCAGATCTTTAAAGATAAGTGAGAAGGCTTTCCAGTGCCCTTATTGTCATACTTAGCTAAATGAGAGCCTAAAAAAGATCGTACCCTGCAAGTAGCTCTAAAATGCCTAAGTAGTTCCCATTATTTTGTGAACGAAGGATCTCTATATCACTTCTAAACGCTAATGCGAGAGAAGATAGAAACAACCACAGAGACTATTTTTTCAGAACTTAAATCCAGTAATCTCATTCTTGAATAAATTAAATCTCTAAAGAACTGTCAATTCGATCATGAAGGCGCTGCCTGTCGCAGCTTTTAACTTTTGTTACACTGATATATTTTCAAAAAAACATAGATTGTGTGAAAAATCTTGTAATGCATTCAAAATTTCTTTTTCATGCTGAAAAACTTCCACCAAGATTTTTACATTCTGATGAACCTTTCCCAATCAAAAATTACCATATTTCTTCAGTTATGGTATTCCATAATCCTATGTTGTTTCCGAATTCTGAGCCCAATTTACCTTTAACTTCAATTTCTAACGTAATTTCGGTTTCTGATTCTTTTCTTGAACTGGAATATAACTGTCATTGTATGTTTTTTCATCTTCTTCATTTACGGAAGCTGTGTTTCCTTCAGTTATTTCTATTTCATCACGTGTATTTTCATTGGTTGCAGCTTCACTAGCTGTTGATTACTGTGTGAAACCGAGTTTATGGTATTGCGCGATATTTGAATTTTTCAACAAATATATCTATGATTTATAGTTTTGATTTAATTCTAATTATTATTTTTTCGGTTTGGGGCCTACGAGACCCCCTTTGGGGCCGAGGCCCCTAGGCAACTGCCTACTTTGTCTAATGGTTAATCCGGCACTGCTAGAAAATTGTGAAAAGTTCAAATCAGCTTTATTTATTTATTTATAGCCAAAAACAGATATAGCAGTCCATTTCATCATTAGAATGATTGACATCCACTGTAAATATATTATGTATCAATGGAAACAAACATGATGAAAATAATATAAAGCATAAAACTTAAGAAAAAATCAAGTAATGGTAATACAAAAGATTAAAAAGCAGATACCTACCTAATAAAAATTAACAAGAGAGTAGAAAAATAGGAAATTCTTACGACAGTCAAAATAGAGTACCTTAGAATGTTCAGATCAGTTACAAAATTAGGAGGAAGAAAACAGAAAAGTTAGAAAATAATAGATGACTACTGAAAGAAGTGTGAAAATCACAGATAAGAAAAAAATAGGGAATGAGACGGAGAAACGTAGGACAGACATGACAAGATTACAAAAAGGCAAAAGAAAACATAAACAAAAGTAAAATCCTTAGCAAAAAATAGGAAAAATTGAGCATAAGTTGTTTATAGTTAATATATAATATAACGTGCTCTAACAGCTTAAGATTTTTTTATATTACCCTATAATATAACATTATGTATCAACGGAAACAAATATGATGAAAATATAAATAAAGTATAAATCTTGAAAAACAGGTAATATAATCAACAGGGGGTCAAAGAATAAGAAAACTAAAAGGAAGAAAACAGAAAAACTACAAATTAACAGAAGATTAGTGAAAAAAATTTGTCAATAAAAGACAAGAAAAAAATAGGGAAAGAAACCGAGAAACCTAGGACAGACGCGAAATAACTACAAAAATGGAGAAGAAAATAGTGAGCAGACGTTGTTTTATTTAATTAACGAGCTCTAACAAAGTTTTCTTTTAATATTTTACCCTAGAAAATTGTGAAAAGTTCAAATAAGCTTTAATTATTTTATAATCAAAAACAAGTAGGTGTAGTAATCCATTTCATCATTAAGATCATTTACAGTCGCTGAAAATATTATGTATCAACGCAAACAAACAGGATAAAAATATATAAAGCATAAAACTTGAGAAAGTAAAAGTATTGAGTAATGGCAATACAAAAAAATTAAAAACAGGTACCTAATGCAAATACCAAGAGAGTAGAAGAATAGAAAAATTACGACAGTCTAAATAAAGCACCTTAGAATGGTCAGAAGAGTTACAAAATTAAGAGGAGGAAAACTACTAATTAGTAGAAGAATAGTGAAAGAAATGTGTCTCAAAGACAAGAAAAAAATAGGGAAAGAAACCGAAAACCCTAGGACAGACGTGACAAGATTACAAAAAGGGACAAGAAAAACATTTTCTTAAAGTTCCATCTCATATCGGAAGTTGGATATCATAATGGCTATGGTCATTTTGTTGGCTGCTGTTCTGAATAGTTGTAATGAACTACAGTTTAAACCATTCTCTAAGGTTCCTCAACCAGGAGACGCGTCTTCTTCCTATGCTTCTTCTTCCTTGGATCCTTAGCAAAATCCTTGACACGAACATGAAAAGAAAAACATGAACAAAAACAAAATCCTTAGCAAAAACAGGAAATATTAAGCAGAAGTTCAGTGCTCTAACAAAGTTTTTTTAATATATTACCCTATAACATTATGTACCAACGGAAACAAACATGATGAAAATATAAATAAAGTCTAAAATTTGAGAGAAAGTATCAAGTAAATGCAATACAAAAGAATAAAAACAGGAAAGAAATCTGAGACAGACGTGACAAGATTACAAAAAGGGAGAAAAAACAAACAAAAGCAAAAGTTTTAGCAAAAAATAGAAAATTTTGATCAGAAATTGTTTATAGTTAAGTTAGTCAGATTAATGTAACGTCCTCTAACATACTTTTCTTTTAATGTTATAAGTGGCAATGGGAATTTTGATAAAATCCAAATTAGCTTTATTTTTTTATAGCCAAAAACAAGTATAGCAATCCATTTTTACGATTTCTGTGTATTTTCCTTAACAACCCAAAAAGCCCGCCAAACGATGAGTTATCTACTAATAGATTAACTGAGAATTTACAATAATTTTGTTCCTACTTATCTACATATAACGAGAAAAAAATTTCTAATTAATTAGGAAATAGCAACAATTTTCGACGTAATTGATGTAACGCTCGCGGAGTTATGCCAGATATCTGTTATCTCAATGTGTTTTATTTGAGAGACTGATTTAAAACTGTTAAAGGGAAAAAATACGATTTAAAATCATAAAATAAAAACCGCAGATTAATAAGAGTAATTATCATATTCAGCATCTACAAAACCAGAACCTGTTGCTTAATTTAGATAAATAAATAATAAAAGCTGAATGTGTCTATTATTTAAATCTAGACGGAACAAATTATGGTATTTCCATGGATCAAAGTTCTGTTTGCACTTAAATGGTAATATAATGAAAGAAAACATTGGCACTGTACCTTACATCTCCTAGTGATGATATTGTAAATCGGCATTTTTCGTTGTCTAGTTTTCCCTGTCATTCGATAACAAATTATAACGGCTTTGGTCAATCTAGCATCGAAGAATCTATGACGCACTTAAAATCATATTCCTAAATAAGCACTTAAATACGACACTTACAGTGAAAATACAGTCAATAGCGCGGATTCGCGTAAAACCCGAATTACAGAGATAATAAATAAATACTGAAGAGATACACGATACGCGATACGTCTAGATACTTTCGGTAACGGAACCCTGTATCATCTGTCGTCGCGTACTGTTCGTAGTTACTGCACAGCTAAAACGTGTATTAAGCGTACATGCGCGCGCGCCACGTGATTCAGTTCGCAGATGGGGACCCTTTTGAATAATTACACAACTTCATTGTTACTGTAACTGTAAAGAATGATCAACTTCTTAATTATTAATAATTAATTATGTAAAAGCTGTACCAAAAAAATGTACCAACACGCTTTTTAACACGTTGACATAGAGAACGTCTATAGACGTCTAATTTCGATTGATGTAATGTGACACAACGTCTATAGACGTTGGGGAGAATCAAAAAATTGCACTAAAATAGCAATTCCGCCAGTGACGTAGAATTTGGGAAGGGTCAACCATTCACGTTCCCCCGTCGTACGTCTCTGGTAGTAGCCAGAACCGTTTGTTTAAGATAATTTAGTATGGTGTACAGTACCAGCACCACTTACCAAATTTCGTGTTGTTGTCCCATGCCTGTCAGGAAATATTCAAAAATAAATAAAATAAAACTTTAACTTTAACACCCTGTATTTCGGTTATTATCAACTTTTGTACAAAGGTAAGTTAGCTTAAATCGCCCTATTTTAACCTCAGAAATCTAAGGTTAAGCTATGGCCCATTCTTTACTAAACACCCTGTATACATATATACAGGGTGTCCAGAAACTCTCCTAACAAACAAAGACCATAGATTCCTCAGATAATGTTTAAGACAATTTAACCCAATTCACTTAGTCCGAAAATGCTTCCTAAGGAAGCTATAGCTCTTTAATAATAATTTCTCTCTTTTCCTCAGTATCAGTGTGTTTTATGAATTTTTTACTCTCGTTCTGCCACATATGTTTTATTCCATCTTTAGCAAATAATAAACTAATTCTCTGTAATTCTCCCAATCAGATTTGTCTCCCTTTTTGAAGAGAGGTATTAAGATACTTGATATCTAACTTTCTTGCTTGATCTCTAAATTTCTCTACTTTTAACATACATACTGATACTGCAATACAAGTCGAGTAGGATATTAAATAAAAAACTTTCAGAAGCTGAAAAAGAAGCATAACATATATGGGCAATCTTTTTTTATCAATAACAATTTAAGAATTCATTGACTCTCTCTATTTCAAAATATTCGGTATCTTTGTTTACCTTTTCGTTTGCAAATTCTTAGTCTGGGTTCGGCAGTTTAAATTTTGCAAATTGGTTAACAATATTCTGATGGTTACATTAAATTTCACAACAGATTTATTGATATTCATTGTAAGTACTTCAATCATAAGTAATTATTTCGACATATGAGTGATCTGAATATATATGCGTTATTTGGTAACCTACTTCCACTGCAAATCGTTTATCTCTTATGCGCTAGGAAAAAATGGCAACTAAAGTTTTTATTGGTGAAACTCAAGGAAAACTATCACGAATATGCTAAAAAGAAAATACACACATGTAATCTACTCATTTTAATTATAGTATTTGCCTTATGCCACTGATATTACTATTTTTTATGTTAACAGGTATAGAAAATAAAAATTGAACTGTATGATTTGTATTTACACAATCTGTAGTATCGGATACATATACAGGGTAACAGAATACATATACAGAAACTCTACCGACAAACGAAGACAGGAGATTTCTCATATAATTTTAAGACATTTTAACCCAATTCGTCTAGTCCGAAAATGCTTCCTAAGGGAGCTAGAGCTCTTTGAAGATGGCGTCTTGTAATTAGATTTTCTTAAATACCTCAAGAACGCTTCTATTTACAAAAACAAAAATTGGTACACATATTTATCTTTCAGAGATAAATCGATTCCATGCATTGCGAATTTCTAGTACTGGTCATAGGCATCCGTTTTAGGTAGGGCAACAGTTATTTTATCGCATAACTTTTTTATCTTTAATTTATCAGCATTTTTGACTCTGGATTATTAAATTGTGAGGTATTCTACAACTAAAAGGTACTCTTGTTTTAAGTCGATAGGATACATCGTACTCTAGAAAAATCAATTTGAAAATATTTCTTTTTTTGAATTTCCAAAAAAAATTAAAAAAAAACTATTTAGAAATCCGAAAACTGGTACGTTTATTTATATTTCAGATATGAATCGATTTCATTAATTGCGAATTTCTAGTACGGGTCATATGCGTCCGTTTTGGGTGGTCAACGGCTATTTTATCGCATAACATATTTGTCTTAAATTTTTAAGCATTTTTTACTCTAGATTAAGTTATGAGGTATTCTAGTACTAAAATTTACTCTTGCTCTAAGTTGGTAAAACACACCTTTTTTTTAATTTTTTATTTTTTTTTCAAATTCAAAAATCGATTTTTCTAGGAAACCGTGGGTCCTACCGACTTAAAGCAAGAGTACCTTGTAGTACTAAAATACCTCACAATTTAATCATCCAGTGTCAAAAATGCTTAAAAGTTAAAGACAAAAAAGTTATGTGATAAAATAACCGTTGCCCTACCCAAAACGATGGAATCGATTAATCTCTGGAAGATAAATATACGCACCGATTTTCGTTTTTTTAAATTGAAGTGTTCTGGAGGTATTTAAGAGAAACTAATTACAAGACGCCATCTTTAAAGAGCTCTAGCTCTCTTAGGAATCATTTTCGACTAGGTGAATTGAGCTAAATTGTCTTAAAATTATCTGAAGAATTTCCTGTCTTCGTTTGTCGGTAGAGTTTCTGGACACCCTGTATATTATAGGTTTATATTGAATGAATACGACCATAAACAGATTAAAGACAAGGAAAGCAGCAGGACCAGACGACATTATAAATGAGTTCTTCAAGAAAGGGGGAGAGGAACTAGCCCACAGAATCCACAAGCTGATAGAACGAATATGGGAAGAAGAACGCATGCCGAACGACTGGAATTGCGGTCTGATAACACCAATCCCTAAAAAAGGTGACAAGACGAAATGCACTAACTACAGGGGAATCACGCTATTAAATACGATGTACAAAATATTAACTAATTTGATCAGACAAAGAATAGAAAAATAAACGAGAACAAAAATAGGTGAATACCAACATGGATTCAGAGAAGGTAAGTCAACAATAGATGCAATACACATTGTAACGCAAATCGTCGAAAAAAGTTACGAGCATTGAATAGATCTACATATACTGTTTATTGACTACAAGCAAGCCTTTGACAGTGTTATAGGGGAGGAGCTAATTAATGATATGAAGCAACTAGGCATTCAAGAAAAACTAGTAAGTCTCACGAAAATGACGATGAAGGAATCCAAAGCACGAATCTTAACAAGGGAAGGCCCGTCAGATGAAGTACAAATTGAGGTAGGTGTCAGACAGGGAGACTCCCTATCAACAACATTATTTAACATTGCCATAGAGGGTGCAGTAAGAGCAGCCAAAATTAGGGGAACAATTATCGAATCTTCAGCCCAACTGATAGCGTATGCAGACGATATTGCACTGGTTACTAGAGATTTAAAAACCATGCAGAATATAATATTAATACTAGATACAGAAGCAAAGAAGAGAGGGCTAGTAATAAACCAAAGCAAAACGAAATACCTCAAGTGCTCCAGAGAGAATACAAACATCGAGAAAGAAATTAAGTTTGGAGCATATACATTTGAAAGAGTACACCGTTTCAAATATTTGGGAGTGATGGTGAATGGCAGAAATGATAGAACGGATGAAATAAATGAACGAATCCTACTGGGTAATAAAACCTATTGGAACTACCAAAAATTCTTGAAAGAAAAACACATTAGTAAGACAACCAAATTAAAAATTTCCAAGACTGCAATCAGGCCAGTGATCACCTATGGTGCAGAGACGATGTGCCTAACACAAAAAGATGAAATGAGATTAGAAATCTTAGAGAGAAAGATAATTCGACGAATAATGGGACCGGTGAGGATAAGTGTAGGCGAATTTAGAAGATTAACAAATGAAGAAATTAAAGAAGTCATCCAGGGTGAAGACATAATCAAGTTCGTGAAGGCGCAGAGGCTCAGGTGGCTGGGACGCACAGAAAGAGCTAACCCAGACTCTACGCTAAAGCGAATAACTGGCTGGAGACCAACAACAAACAGACCAAAGGGAAGACCCAAAACAAGATGGAGAGATCAAGTCTTAGGAGACATAAAGAAGCTGAGAATCTACAATTGGAAGGAGCGTTGTAAGGACCGGAAAGAATGGAGGAAAGTTGTAGACAAAGCCAAGTCACACACGCTGCTATAATAATAAAAGACAACAGCGGACTGATTCTCCGCAACAAATGAATCAGAGAGCCCAAAAAAGCGGCAAACACGCCAGGAGTGAATAAGCCATGATGATGATGATTGAATGAATAGTTATTTTTTATTGCGTAGTTTGTTTTTATTACATATTTTCTTAAACAACTACTTCTTCTTCTTCATAAAGTGTCCTCTCCTCAATGGAGGTTGGCCACTACAATTGCAACTCTTCTCTGTCTTCAGCTGTTCTTATTAGCTGTTCAAAATTTAACCCTGCCATTGTCGGATAACCAACTACTACCTAATCTATATAACCAATTCAGAGCAGAGAGAGGGGTTAGACAAGGATGCGTTTTGTCACCTGACTTATTCAATATTTATGGTGAATATGGCGAATATTCCTACTAAGACAAGCTTTGAAAATAACATATGAGTATGGAATTGATACTCACCATTTGTTTGTGGATTTTAGATGTGCCTATGACAGTGTAGACAGAAACGCATTATACAAAGCCATGATAGAATTTAATGTCCCAATACACTTAGTGAGATTGGTGAAATCACCCCTCTCAACAGTCGAGTGTAAGGTTAGAGTGCAGAATGGACTATCAAGCACTTTCCAGACACAAACAGGACTTTGACAGGGAGATAGCCTGTCGTGCCTTCTTTTCAACATTGCCCTAGAGAAAGCTATTAGTGAATCTGAAATAACAACAAGAGGGACCATTATTAGTAGGAGCGTACAAATACTAGCGTATGCAGATGACGTCGATATACCAGTAAGGAGAAAGGCAATTGGTTCAATCGTTCACGGCATTGGAAGCAGCAGCAAAAGAATGGGGCTACAAGTTAATATTAATAAAACTAAGTATATGCAGGTCTCAAATAATAATCAAGTAGCAGAATCTGAAGATCTAACGGTTGGAACATATACTTTTGAAGAAGTAAAAGAGTTCGTATATCTAGGCTCACAAATCAACCAAAGCAATACAGTAACTGCAGAAATTAACAGACGTATATATCTAGCAAATAGAGCGTACTATGGATTAAAGAAACTTTTAACGTCAAACATAGTCACAAAAGGAACAAAAATATTGATATACAGAACTCAGATCAAGCTCGTCCTCACTTACGCGTCAGAAACGTGGACAATAACAAAAAGTGATAAAGAACGGTTAGGCTGTTTTGAACGTAAAATCCTCCAAAATATCTATAAAGGCGTGGAGGAAAACGGATTATGGCTTATATGCTATACTTCTGAGGTTTACCACCTTTATAATGAGCCTAGTATTGGTAGATCTATCAAAATAATGTGACATAATTATGTCACCCGACTGTTTTCAGCTCCCGGCCTAACAGATGCCAAAGGTTTTTACCAAGTAACCTTTATTTATATAATGATTTATGCACCTGTGGTTGATTGATTTATGAGGGACCCTAAAGAAAGATCTCGATCGAGTTGTTTACATACCTTTTTCTAATAATTGTGCTTTTGTTATTGTACTAGTAAATTCGATTTTACGTGCTTTAAGTTATTTTGTAAATACTCGTTTTTTCTGGATAATTCTTTTGCATTCGAGATGATTAAGCATTGTATAAATAAGAGGGATTTTGAAATTAGCAGTCAGTTGTGAATTTGAAACCGTCGGTGTACTTTAATATGTAACGGGCGCGGTATATTTTTTGAATTTGTAATTAGATTGCCCAAAGAAGGAGTGATACAAAGATGACATCTAGGTTCCTTGCTGTTTCAAATACATATCTCCAAAGACAAAAATGCTCGTTTTCAAGGAAATATACACACTAATACTTACATATCGCTCTGAAACATGAGTGCTAAACAACAGGAAGAAATAGGATAAAAACAGATGAAATGTTTCACGTATACACAAAGTGTAGAGAAATTTCAACAAACTGAAAAAAGTACTCTGTAGCAGAGATCTTCTGTACAATTTCTTTAAAAATAAGACTTCTGAGATGCTACGTGTTCTCCGTATTATTCTATGGGTTGGAGGCTTGGACATTAAAGAAAGATGTTTCGGACAGATTAGAAGCCTCTGAGTTATAAGTCTACAGAAGAATATTAAGAATAAGTTGGGTGGATATAGTCACGAATGTCGAGGTATTGAGAAGAATGCGAAAAGAAAGAGAGGCTTTAAATACAATTTAAGTTAGAAAACTGCAATATCTGGGACATGTCATGGGGGGTGAGCGTTATAACTTGTTGCAGTTAATAGTACAAGGAAGAATACAGGGTAGAAGAAGTTGTGGAAGAAGACGCATCTCCTGGTTAAACAATTTGACAGCTTCGTTTAACTGCACTTCTATTGATCTCTTTAGAGCAGCGGTATCGAAAGTGCGAATTGCCATGATGGTTGCCGAGATTCTTAGAGGAGATGGCATGGCACATGAAGAAGAAGAGAAATTAAATAAGTACCTTAGGGACAGACAGGGCTGCTTTATTTATTAGGCAATATAGGAAGTTGCCTAGGGCGGCAAATTATGAGAGGGCGGCAAAAATACTGTACAAAAAATATTTGTATATAAAAAATAAAAACGAATAACATTTAAGTACATACATAGTACGTCCATTAATGGAATATAAGTGGGCATTCATTTCTAGAAAACAAATTGCACTTTCTTAACACTATTCATTCAAAAAGGACAGAAGTCGTAAATTTAGGGATTGCTGGGCCGTCGGCAGCACCGCAAAGGCGGCGGGCGTACTGTTCTATATTTTTTTTAAGCTGAACGCCTGAAAAGACCTTTAAAACGACTGCACTGTTAAATTTCGATTGCATTCAAACTATATTTTAACCCCTCATCCACCAGATTTAAATGCATCGTTTTGCTTCTACAATACCTTTTACTATAGTGTTATTTCTATGTTCAACATGTTGGACGGGTTTAAAATGTATGGTTTTTGAAAAAAATAGAATCAAATTATAGAGAGCATTTTTAAATTTTTTTTTAATCTTCCTTTTTCTCCATGTAACTCGAAAATGATAATGAGATACAGTAATGAAAGAAAAATAAAATTGTTATCTAAAAGGAAACCTACATTTTTGTAAGGTATCACTTTCGAATTACATGGAGAAAAAGGAAGATTTTTAAGAAAATTTAAAAATGCGCTCTATAATTTGATCTCATTCTTTTCAAAAACCATTCATTTTAAACCCGTCCAATTATTTGGACGAGAAGAAAAACGATGCATTTAAATTCTGGCGGATGAGGGGTTAAATATACTTCTTATTTTTCCTTAAAATACATTAATCATAAGTTTTTCGGACCATATCTCGCTTAGTTTGAATGTAACCGACATTTAACAGTTGTCGTTTTAAAGGTCTTTTCAACCACTACAAAAGGTATTCGTAGCATTATACCCCTAAAATCGACAATTTCTCTGTTATTTTAAGTTGAATACACCGATTTGAGCATGCACAAAAAAAAATCTTTTTCAATCAACTATTTCTAATGGGAATAAGCCACAATTTTACCAAAAAAAATGATTTTATTAACGTTTCGAAGCCCAAATCGGGTTTCGTTGTCAAAATACAAAATACTACTAGAATAAACTAAAATGTTGTTGCTAAGTAAAAAAAATCTTCTAATAATTTGTTTAATCTGACTCATTTATATTGGCAATTCAGACGTATATTATACATTTTAAAGTAGAAGACTTTAAAATGATATCGCCAATATTTATGAGTTGCGTTCCTGGGACGACTTTACTAAAAGATAGTTAATTCGATTACATGAAATCAATCCCAACTCAAGAATATCCGTCACAAAAAAATCATAGCATGTGATCTGTCTTTAAAAAGACAACCAAATGCAACGATGACGGTAAAATTCTCGCGTTAGAGATTCCATAGTAAATTAAAATAGTTGATTAAAAACGAAATGCCACAAGGAAATAGCTTCAGAACAACATTAAATCTTTTTCACCTACCATCTCTTTTTTTATTAAAACTAGAAGATTTATAAAAAAATTAATCTCTCTGATTTTTCATAAACTATGAAAATGTTTTATATAGTTTTTTTTCGTTAGATGCACAATTTTTATGGTATTCCCAAAAACAGTCTCCGAAAAGTGTCATTTTTCAATGAAAATGGCAAATTTTTAACCACGAATAACTCAAAAAGTATTGAGTTTTCAAAAAAATTTATAAAACAGTTATTGCTTAGAATTAGGTTCTCTGGCCACTTCCGGTGTTGCTTGATAAAAAAATTCCACCCCCGAGGACGGGTGGGAACCACCCCTAAGTTAAAAGCGTCATAGGAAACCAACGCAACGTGTTCGCTGAAAGGTCATTTTCGAAAATGTCAAGAATTTAAAATAGTCATGAAAATAATTTATAGATGATTTTTCCAAAGAAAAATCAAGAAAGAAATTTGATGTGATAGAACTGGAATGACAATTTTTATGTATTCTTATTTAAATAAAAAAATCTGCTTGCAATTTTTTTTCGCAAAAATGGTACATGCTTGAAGGGCGGCTACTAGAGAATTGCCTAGGGCGTCAATTACCCTAAATGCGGCCTGGAGACAGAATAAAAGCAAAATATCTGTTAGTGGAATGAACATCGTCAAAAAGGAGAAAAGAGGAAAACTGAAATATAGGTGTATACTTGGGGTAATGCGGTCAGAAAGAAATCGAAACAGAAGGGCGAAATGTGGCATGAATGAGAAAACTGGAAAAAATTTGTAATCCTACTATGTAAAAATAGGAACAGAAACTAATTTCTCCACAATCGCAAAGTATGAGTCAAAGACAATTAAATCTGAACAAAACCAGTTACATACTTAGTGATAGAAAGTGTCATTGCTTACTTTTCAGTTATCACTTTTGTATCAGCATTCACGAAAACAAATGTATCATATGCAAATCTCATATTATACGTGCTCCACACTCTCGCCGAAGTCGATCGAGGTTCAACAAGTACGAGAGTGTAGACGGCCACCTTGTGTAACTTTGCCTCACTTCGTTCTACTTTCATTTTCTGTCGGTATGGCGCGTTCGAGTCAAAGGGATCTTTGTCGGTATCGCACCGCTTGAATGTGTTCCTCGCGAAGTAGAACGAGTGTGTAAAGAGGCACTTCGAACTTCGGTCAACTTTGGCGAAGTAACTTCGCCGAGAGTCTGGAGTCCGCTTATATTAATATCAATATCTTATCAGTCGAAATTTTCTTCACGAGTACTAATACTTTAGAAGAAGCAATATTGATTCTAAAAATTAATTGATAAAATAATGGGAGAGAGCAACAATATAATTCGATTATTTAATCCACATTTTATTACAAAAATCCAATAAGTAGTTTTTAATTCATTAAATGATTATTACTTCTTAATTACTTTCTAACTGCTTATACGATTTCAATAACTTTATAATTAGTGAAGTAATTGATTCGTACAAAAATTTTAGAATATTTTTTTTTGTAAGCATTTATTAACAATCAGAATTACATATTCTTTAAGCTAATTTGATAACAAATACAATAACATATATCAATGTATTATTGTACACTAAAATGGCGTTATGAGTTACATCACCCAGCAATTTTAGAATATACAATATAGACTGACAAAAAAGTAAGATTTGAGTATAAACATAAATCGAGAAAATTTAGCAAAACGCAATAACTACAGTAGAAGCTTCCTTGTACCACGAACTAAACAGATCTTTTGGAACAATTCTTTTTGTATAGAAAAAGACTGTATGACTTGTACACATTTCTATATAAATCAAAACAGCAACAGGTGTATGTTTTCAAAAAAACTGACACTGTGTAAAAACTTTATTAAAAATCAGCTAAGTACTTTCAGCATATCAAAATGTCATCATCAGAGCTTTTGTCTTAAGGTATAAATAACTCAATAGAAGAGTAGTTGTTGACCAACACATTACAATATTTAAAACTGACTCAGGGCTAAGCCTCTGGTCACGGGTAAAAAACCCTTCATCATTATCATCATGGCATCCACACTCCTAGCGTAGTCATTGCCGCCATCTTTGGGCTCTTCCGATTCGTTTGTCGCGGTGAATCAATCCGCATTAACATTTTGGTTTTACAATTGGTTGTGTGACTTGGCATTTTCTACAATTTTTCTCCATTCGTTCCTATTTTTGCTTATGGTTACCCATTCTCTGACTCCCATCTTCTTAAGGATACTTAAGGTCCTCGACTATCTGGTTCTCCCATCTAGTTTTGGGCCTTCCTAGTGGTCTGCCTGATACAGGTCTCCATTTGGAAATTTTCTTGATGACGGCTTCTGGATTTCTCCTTTCTATATGTCCCATCCATCTGAGTCTCTGTGCCTTGATAAATCTGACGATGTCTTCTCCTCTCAGAAGTCGTCTTACTTCGTGGTTCATGAGTTTTCTAAATTCATTATTACCTAAGTTTAGGGGGCCTGCTATCCTCCGAATTATTTTCCTCTCTAGGATCCTCAATCTTTCTTCCACTTTCTGGGTCAGACACATTACTTCAGCACCATATGTGATTACTGGTCTAATTGCTGCTTTTTTTTTTGAGGTCGTCTGACATATGTCTCCGATGACACTGCAGCCTCATGGGCTTATTGTGCCAACAATCCTACCTTTTATGTCACCCAATCCACAAGCTTGGTTCCACGTACCAAATTGTACATCCCTAGCATGGGTTGGGTGGCATATTCTGCTGGACTTAATTTTGGTTGTCCATAAATAGCCTGCCTTTTGTGATTCAAAGCCTCACACTCGTACAGTACATGATATGCTGTTTCAGTTCCCCTATTGCACAGTCTGCAGTTAAGGTTCCCTTCGTACAGCCCAATTCTATTCAGGTGTCCTTTCAGGACACAGTGACCCGTGAGAAGACCTGTAATTATGCGGAGATGACTCCTATGTAATTTTATTAGTTCCTCAGCTCTCCGTTTTGAGGGTTCCCTTATTAAGGGCCTCCCGTGTCGCTGACCAGGTACGTTCCCCCAGTATTCTTTGTGTTTGTTTTTGACCCATTCCCTGACTTGTCCCCTAATTATTGTTTTAGGTACTCCTAGAGCAGGCTCTTGGCCAAAATATGAAGTTGATGAACCGTTCCTTGCCAGCTCATCTGCTTTCTCATTACCGTCTATCCCGGTGTGTCCTGGCACCCAGAATAGAGTTACACTATTTCTTTCGGCCAGTTCTTCCAGTTCTTGCCGGCATTCCCATACCAGCCTTGACGTCACTTTCGGGCTCATTAGTGCCTTCAGTGATGATTGGCTGTCTGTGAGTATATTGATCCGTCTATTTTCATAGGCCCTCAAGTTGTTCATTATGACACACTGCAGAATTGCGTACATTTCCGCTTGAAACACAGTTTCTGTGTTCAACTGAGTCCAACATTCTCTGTTTCACTAAAAATACCGGCTCCAGTGCCTTCATCGGTCTTTGATCCGTCCGTATACCAGATCGTTCCCCTGATTTTGCTACTGATACTGTCCCACTCCCTTCGGTCATTGATTTCTATTCCGAAGTTCCTATTAAATGTGTATTTTGGTACCATGTGGTCAGTGTATGTATCAGATATACTTACCCCACCTTGGTTCCAAATCTGATTATGCCCAAGGTTCTCGTATTTATCCCTTGGTTTTCCTTGCAGCCTGTATGCTCCCATCCTCGCTTCCCCTTTGATAAATATATCAAGAGGGGGTAGGTCTAACAGGGTTTCCAGTGCCGCTGTCGGTCTTGTTTTTATTGCTCCCGTTATTCCCAAGCATGCAAGCCTTTGTATCCTGCTTATCTTGTTTATAGCGGTTCTTTGCTGCATCTTTGTCCACCATACCAAGGATGCATATGTTATCATGGGTCTCGCTATCGTTGTATATGTCCAGTACGCCATTTTCGGACAGAGTCCCCATGTTTTTCCATGTGTGCATCTGGTCAGCATTAATGTCGCCTCCGCTCTTTTAATTACTCTTTCAAGCTGTCGGTTCCAGGTAAGTTCTGGGTCCAGTATAACCCCTAGATACTTTACCTCTTTAGACAGCTCCAATTGTTCACCATTAAGGATCAGAGGCCCTAAGTCCTCCAGCTTCCTTCTTCTGGTGAACGCAATTGTGACTGTTTTGGAAGGACTGACTCTCAGCCCTTCTTCCTCAGTCCATTTGGTGACAGTATTAAGGGCCTGCTGCATGCGTTCCTTTACTATGTTTTGGAATTTTCCCTGGGAAAGGACTACCAAGTCGTCTGCATAGCCCAGGGTTTCATGGCCGTTCAATTCCAGGGACTCAAGCAAATCGTCCATGACAAGGTTCCATATTAGCGGGGACAGAACACCTCCCTGCGGACACCCTCGTCGGACCTGGGCGATAATGCTCTCCCCTAGAATGGACGTATATACGAGTCTCTGTTGTAGCATGTGGTCTATCCACTTGCAACAAATTTCATCGATCCCTTTTCTCCTCGATGCTCCTGAGATTGTTTCTAAGGATATGTTATTGAACGCTCCTTCTATGTCTGTATGCTGTAATTGCTGCTTTGTAAATATTCAGTTTAGTATTCTGAGTAAGCTTCTTATCTTTGAGGAAGTTATTGTATCTCCAGTAGGCTCTGTTTCCTGCCTGGATTCTTTTACTGATTACGATGCTTCTATCATTAGTTCCATTAACTGAGACTCCAAGATATTTAACCCTCCGTTAGTCGCTATCGGTGTCACACACCGACGACAGAATTATTCATTCGGGATTTACAAAATAACTATTTTTTTCTATCGCCACTTTCTGTACCTCTTCCTATCAACTAACCTCGTGTTAGTGTACATTCTTACCTACTTGGGTACAGTTGTGCGAGTTTTATAGCTATTTTCGGTGCAAGACTCCATAGCGACTAACGGTGTGGTTATTACTTTATTGGCATAACTTGCAGTTCAGGTAAAGATTTAGCATCTTATTATTGCATTTTATCGGTAAGTTTTGGTCAAGTCTTATTTATAGATGTCCTTTGAAGCCGAACAAAAACGTTGGAATGGAATTATGGGAAATGGTTCCTAGCGACGATGAAAATTATTTTGACGATGAGGGAAGTGAAAATGAAAGCGGTTTTTCATTTTATATCTGTTGTTTTTCAATAAGACATTTTCAAAAATATTTTTCAGTCATTCCTATACACAATATAAAATATTTGTACGAATTTTATAGCAATAATTATTTTTTTTTAATTGTCGGTCTCTGACACCGTAGCGACTCTTGATGCTCCGTTTATCCTAGCGACTAACGGAGGGTTAAAGTGTTCTACCTTTTCAAACTCATATTCATCAATATTTAAACTTGTCACATTAACTGGATTTTTTCTTGAGCATATTAGGTATTTTGGTTTGATTTATTTCTAAACCCCTTTTGGATGCTTCCTTGCATAACTTCGTAAATTCTTCCTTTAAACTGTTCAGGTTTCTGCTAATTAATTCTATGTCGTCAGCATATGCCACAAGTTGCGACGTCGATGTTATAATTGTACCTTTTATTTCTTTAGCTCTTATTTTTCCTTCTATTGCGATATTAAATAATGACGTTGATAGAGAGTCACCGTGTCGTAATCCACTTGCTATTTCTATATTTTTGGTGATACCGTTATCTGTAATTATTGCTGCAGTCGATCCTTCCATTGTCATTTTCGTAAGTTTTATAAGTTTCATTGGTATATCTAGATCTTTCATGTCTTCTGTTAGGTCGGGTCTTGTTGAGCTGTCAAAGGCTTGCTTAAAATATATGAGAAGGATGTGTAAGTCGATATCATGTTCGTAACATTTTTCAATTGACTGTGTGATTATGTGAACTGCATCTATTGTTGACCTTCCCTCTCTATTGACGGTTCTCGTCGTGTTAGAACAAACCTGTTGTTTTATGTGTAGATTGAAAACTTAGTCTTTTGCTAGCAGTTGCCGCTAGGGCATCCCTGCCATTTCGTTCGTTGCAATCCGTGACTGCACGCCGGGGTTTATCCTAGTTGCGTCAGAGAGACCAGCATATGTGCCTCCTGATGAGAGACTAATAAGTTTCGAAACCGGTAGAGGTGCTTGCTGCACTCTCTGATTGAACTAGAATAATGATGCGGCTGTAGTTTCGTGTTGCAACGAAATTGAAAATCGTTATTCATTTTTGATTAATAAATAAGAATTTTAAAGTTATTTTCGGTTTTAAAAGAGCAAATAATTATGATGTTTTTATCCAGCAGTATAATTTGAAAAATATCTTATTTACTTATTTTGTTTTAACTATAATATTTCCTATATGGTTACCCGATTAACGTAACTTTCTTAAAATATAGCATGGAGTTACTAAATCGTCTGTTTGCACTGTCAGTTAGAGGATTTACAATGTTTTTATTGTAGTTTACGAAAAGAACGTCATTTCACACTTGACATAAATTACATAGATACAAACATTATACATTTAATGATTAAATAAGTTTATCTTATCATTATCTTGCAAAATGTCTCCATATGTTCTACAACTCAGTCTGTATTAGAACAAGATAAGAAAATCAACGCCATCCTGCTTTTATTGTAAAATATTATGTAAATACCTTCTTCGTTAAAAAATTTGCAAAAGCAAAGGTAGATGCTAATTATGTAACGCAAAGTATGTTCCTTTATGTATCTATTCTTCTTTACGTGCCATTACATAGTTTGCCACGTAGTTTGACACTACAGCCCGAAAGAGTTCAGTTGAGCTGCATCCAAACCATTTTCTGAGGTTTCTCAGCCAGGACATTTTTCTTCTACCTATGCTGCGCCTTCCTTGAATCTTTCCCTGTATTATTAATTTTAGGAATTCATATCTAGACCGGTCTAGTTAGACTCAAAAATAGGAGTGAGGTTACAATAATTACCATCAAGCTGAAAATTGACAGGATTGTTCAAAATACCATCATAAATGAACTCTAAAAAGTCCTCACAAATCCGACCCGAGCTAAAAAATTTACGTGGGGTCAAAGGTCACCAAATATGGTATTTAGCGATTTTCAGCGAAACTTTAAGTTTTATCATAAAATTAGTTCTAACAAAAAATGTAGATTAGATAATTATCTATAAATAATATTTCAATACTTTTTTTCGTAAAAGCCCCCGTTTTTGAGATACAACGATTCAAAGAGTTGAAAGAATTCTAATCGTCATGATATGTATTAGTACACCACGTATATACGTCACTGAAGCTGTAATACAAGTAAACATAATATTCTATCGTCAACTTGACTTATATTACAATGATAATATAAGATATTATAAATATGATAAGGTTTCTACTATACAGCTTGCGGTCTACCGAGGGATGCAAGGTATAAGCTGTATTATATTGCAGTGCCAACAAAACAATCTTTACAAAGTGAATGTAACGAGAAAATAATAAGAATTATTTTTTTTAATTTTACGGCTAATTTTACGTTCTATCGGTACGTCGGCTAATCTAATCACCCTATCTATTCTTTTCTCAGGAGGGTTTAAACATAATAATGAAAGCCAACTTTCTAGGCAAAATGTTTGTTGCTAAGTACTAATAAACATTTAAATATACAATAAAATTTATGCAAATTTAGTTTGATTGCTATTATGCAAATTACACCTTTATCTTCCTGGGTGGCGAAATCCTTCATGTAGATGACATCCTCGAGGTATTAATTAGTCTTGAGTACTACTCCGGAGTGAAAATATGTGTTAAAATTATATTATTGGAATGTGCTTAAATTTAAAAAAAAACTAATTCAACTCCGCAAGAAGTTATTTCCAACGGAATTAGCTTTCTTCTCTCTATGTATGGAGCGCCTAAAAAAACTACGTGCTTAGATAAGTTTCGATATGCATGGTTCTTTAAAAATACTCTAAATAAAAAACAAGTGCAATTGTCTTCCTCCAACCTCAGCGGCTGCTCATCAACATCTTTTTCGGGTATATTACCAAGTTCAAGTGTGGCTTAGTTATCAGCTAGATCCAAAAGACTGGGGATGGAAATTAGTCCACAGTTCATTAGAACCAATTCAAACTTTACTCCCACCTGCGCCGGAAAAACTCCTGAACACAATTTTTTGCAACTGTAAAAAGGGTTGTAGCGCTAAATCTGGTTGCAAAAAAGTTGGACTGTTTTGTTCGGTAGCATGCACTAATTGTCAAAACCGGTCGTGCTCCAATGTTGAATCACCAACAATTGAGGATTCATTTGATTATATCGAGGAGCCATGCGATGTGTCATTATTGGGGCAATTTACTTGCACCCAGGACAAACAAGAAGAAGACGAACAAGAAGAAAAAGTAGAAGGTGAAGAAGAAGAAGAAGAACAAGGAAAAGAGGAAACAGAAATATTAGAAAATTAGGAACCAGCTGGATAAATTTCCCTTTTTTTTTAATTTATACCGCTTTTTATAACTTTTATCATTTTTAACCTTTGCCAATATCAATTATTATTCAACAGCTTAAAATTAAACAGAATCATAACAGATCCATGGAATAGGCCTACTGGGGAGACCACGTTAAAAAACGCGCTAAGTACACTACCTCAAAGGTGGTGTGGAAACGTGTGCGCATATTATGACGATTACAACTATTTGAATCGTTGTATCTCAAAAACGGTGGCCCTTAATAAAAAAAGTAATAAGACATTTTTTATAGATAATTATCTAACCTACATTTTTTGTTAGAACTAATTTTATGATAGAACTTACCGTTTCGCTGAAAATCGCTAAACACTATACCTATTTGGTGACCTTTGACCCCGCGTAAATTATTTAGCTCGGGTCAGATTTATGAGGACTTTTAGATTTCATTTATGTTGGTATTTTAAACAATCCTGCCAACTTTCAGCTTGATGGTAATTTTTGTAACCTCGGATGTGTAAGTTGACCGGAGTAATCTGTCACCATGTGTTAAGACACAAATATTGTAGTTTTCTTATTTTGATGGAATCCAGTATCTCTCTGCTGTTCTCAATTCTTATTAGTGCTTCTTCATTACTAACTCTGGTTTCTTTGATATAATCGTTTGTTTCATTAATATTTGCTCCTAAATAGTTATAATTCTGAACTTGTTCTATCGTCTTATTATTTACGTGTATGTTTCTAATATTTTTCTTTGAGATAATCATGCATGTTGTTTTCTTTATGTTTAGTGACAGACCAAATTCTTCACTCGTTTCAACAACCTTAACTAAAATTCTTTGAAGATCTGTAATATTTTCTGCTATTAGTACTGTATCATCAGCATATCTAATTTCACATACATACGAGTATGCATTAAACAGTGATGGCGACAAGACACAGGCCTGTCTAACACCTCTTTTGATTTTTATTTTTTTAATTTTTAAATGATTTATTCTTATGAACAGCTTCTTGGTCATAATACATATTATTTATAATTCTTATATCCCGTGTGTCGATGTTCTTTGTTCTCAGTAGTTTTATTAACGGATTATGTTTCATTGTATCGAATGCCTTGTTATAATCTAGGAAGCAGACATAGATCCTGGTTTACATCTAAACATCTCTGTATTAGCACATTTACTGCATATAATGCTTCTCAGGCTCGGGTTCCTTGAGCATTTCTAAAGTCGAACTGAGTTTGTCCAATGTCTTATTCTTATTCTAACATTTAATATATTCTACGATGAATAATC
This sequence comes from Diabrotica virgifera virgifera, assembly GCF_917563875.1. Classification (NCBI taxonomy): domain Eukaryota; kingdom Metazoa; phylum Arthropoda; class Insecta; order Coleoptera; family Chrysomelidae; genus Diabrotica; species Diabrotica virgifera. The sequence continues at coordinate 29,044,005 of NC_065452.1, forward strand.
TTTAGAAATACTTTTAGTATGGGGCGCATTATGGCGTCCGCATTGGTAAATTTTTCGTGCGTACCAGCTGTACGTCGCAAATATTTGCGTGCTCGAAAAAATTTTGCTACTCAAATTCTTTAGACTAGACAAACCATTAGTTCAATACGCACGAAAAATTTACCAATGCAGAGGCGCTATTAGACTGATGGTACGGTGTTCGCAACATTGTCTGGCGCTTTTGTATGTATGTAGCTAACTCCAATGTGCGTGACATACTCATATGTACAGGTAAATATAGGAAACAAAGCATCGATTCCATTTAGTATAACATCAGGACCTAGATAAGGAGATCCCTTATCACCGTTGCTATTCAATTTGGCCTTACAATGTGCAGTAAGTAAAATATCATCTGAGGTGACAGGATGAGGAGGATCAAAACTATTGTTGGTCTTTGTTCTACAAGAGAGTCGCTCATTCTACAAGAGACGTGATAGAGGTGTTTTCACAACTCGACAAGGAAACAGGTAGTCTGGGTCTTCAAATAAATGAAGAGAAAACGAAATACATGTTCGTAACCAAGACCAAGCTAGAAATCCAAGACCAAGAGTTAGGCACAACATAACTATTAATGAGCACAACTTCTAAGTAGACCAGGGCGCATCTGTAAAAATATTATTAGTACATTTGGATGTTGAGAGGTAACTCATATTTTTTTGCAGAAATTGCTTCAAAGTAACTCATATAATAATATTTGAGTTATCCTCCCACTCAAAAATGTCCGGAACATTGTTTAAATAATCAAAATGCTAAAAAATGAAGGAAAAATTCGATTTTTTTCTTCGTTTTTTGAATATAACTTTGAAAGTATTTATTTCCGAGAAAAGTTGCATTGACATAACAGTTGCGTAATTAAATTTTATACAATATAGGATTAGCTAAAAGTTTAAAAAATTGTCACCCTTGTTGCAAAATAGCAATAATTGCGAAAAAACTATAAAAGAAAGAAGTATTTGCATTATACGTTTTTCAACCATTTATGCTACACGTAGGACCTTTATATTTCACCCAGAAAAACTTTATGATATAGTAAAACAATGCTGTAAATTTTATTAAGATCGGTTTAATAGATTTTGCAAAATAAATTTTGCAATCCAGCTTTCGCAAAAAAATAATTTTTTGAAAATGTTGCATAACTAAAAATAAAGCAAGTTGAATTTTTTTACATATAGAAGAATACTGTTCCTTTCATTTGCAATTTGCAAAATTAAAATCGGTTAACTACCACGGCGTCAGCAATTTTTTTAAATAAACATTAATTTTTAGTGCTACGCGCAGGACAGCCGATACGTTTGCTCTGATAAATAAATAAATTTGTTTATTGCAAAATAAAAACACATACTCTCTGTCCTTTGAAATTACACTTTTTTTAGCAAAATCTTTCTTTGTTCATATATTTTAACTTAGAAAATAAAAGTTTATTATTTTTAAACATATTCAATTGTTTAAACAATATTTCACAAACAATAATCAAATTGGTTTGATTTTTGTGGAATTAACATATTAAAATACAACAAAATATAGAGTAAGAAAATAATATATCAAATAAAGATTGGAAGAAATTTTGGTGGAAATCAACTTATGTGAATCGAACACCGCTGTCCTGCACGTAGCACCAAAAATTAATGTTTATTTAAAAAAAAATACTGATAACAAAGGCTCGAAACAAATGACTGTGAATGAAAAGCCCTATAGACGGCAAGGAATACAAAATACACTCTTTTTAGATGTAGAATAAAGTAGCCAATTCCTGAACTTCATTTCACCGTTCAACATTTTTCTGGAAAAATTATTCCTTGTTAGGGATCTGTTTATTCGTAAATTTTGTACATTTGTTGTTAGGGATGTTTTCTAGAAATTAATGCCCACTTATATTCCATTGACGGATGTACTTAAATGGTATTCGATTTTCATATTTATATACAAATCTTTTTTGTACAATATTTTTGCCGCCCTCTTATAATGTGCTGCCCTAGGCAACTGCCTTTATTGCCTAATGGATAAAGCAGCCCTGCACAAGTGGCGGGGCTGACCGTTGCGGGGTCAGCCCGCCAGCTTTTGACAATCTTATCCCGCCAAGTTTTGATCATCTCTTATCCCGCTATAGCCTTTAAGGCGAGAGTATGCCTTTCTTTTGAGAAGCCAATCCCTACACCACAGCACAGACTCCTTGATTTTCTTCTCTTTTTGCCCAAAATAAGCCGGGCTATCGCAAGCAAGTCGTCGTCTTCTATCACGAATTACATGGTTATAGTCTGAGTTTCGTCAGGGAACTGATAATAAATCGATGTATGTGGACACTCAATGGACGTTCGATAAACTGCACCAACGAACTGCATAGTCACATTGCTACGACAAATTGTACCACCACAATGTACCACAATTTAAACAGTTATAGTGGAGTAACATTACACCGTGAGTGATTTTCCTCCCCTCCTAGCGAATTTAAAAAAAATGAGTACATAAATATTTTAAGAACTTTCACATTTTAATAATAACAAATGCGGTAAACCCAAAACAGGAGTTACATTATGACAGCTATTCGAGTTCTTGTAAACGTACGTAACTGTAGGGAATCCCAAATTACATTGTACAATATCGCAAGTAATACACGACTGAGTGCAGCGATTTCAAGAATTAAAAACCTGTTAGTTGCAATATTCGTCAACAGCAGACTCGCTATGAAATTTAATTACATTCAAAATGGGATTTGGGTAGTTTGAGGTCACGCTGGCAATAATAACAATAGTAAAATGTTTAATGATATACATATACAGAGTGGGCCAAACAAAAGAGTCCACCTCGATATTTGGCAGTATTTATTAGATTTTAAGGAAATAAAAAAACAGGTCAATTTTTGATCTAAGGGGGACACCAGTGGCGGCTTTTGGGGGTAGGCAGGATAGGCCGGGCCTACCCAATAATTTTAAGAGCTTTAAAATTGAAAAAGATATAAATATTTAAAAATTATTTTAAAGCATGTAAATAACTTTTAAATGTACTAAATCACTAAATACATCAGCGTCTGTTAAGACAACTTTGTTATATATTATCACAGAAATCATCAAATTGTATTCAGGCATTTTAAATATCATTAATAGGCCCGCTCGGAGCTGGCCGACCAGGCTCACATAAGATCTCCGTACAAAAAGCGTTTCAGTTAAGCAGCTTGCCGGAGAATGATTTTTATATTGCCGGTGTTATGCTTGGTGTATAGGCCCGATTGAAACGGGCCTTCGCCAAGCCTCGTTGCCACTTGTAACATAATTATCGAATTGTAACTGACAAATTTGCACAAAGCAAAGAGAGAAGAATAAACCTGCTCTATAAATAATAAAATATGTAAACAATTTGTATATTTTAGTTCATAATTTTATTTACTTTTAAAAATATAATTAAATATAAATATTTGCATATTATGTATTATGCATAGCTATTTGTAATTTGCTGTCGTGGCCTACCCAAAATTTTACCCCACCAGCCGCCACTGGGGGACACATTTTTATGGTACATATATCTGTCATTTATCAACGCCCTCCCTTCCATTTCCCCCACCCCTTATTTTAAAATAGGGAATAGGGGTCGTGTACTAGCTCATTTGAAAGGTTATTCAATTCTCTATTCAGTAATATTAACATTGTCATAATCATTTACACAGGGTGTCCAAGAAAAATTATTTTGAATTAAATTAATTGACACAAAAAAGAATGTATGTAATTTATTTAACTCAAAATAGATTCTACTGCGGACAGAAAACAGAAAAAAATGTTTATTTGATAAATAAACATTGTTTGTTGCTTAAATTCAATATTCAACCTACCAAGAGGCGAGGCAGATGGGTGGCAGCTTGAACATTGAAATTAAGCGAAAAGCAATGTCCATTTATCAAAAAACATTTTTTTTTTGTTTTGTGACAGCAGTAGAATGTATTTTGAATTAAATAAATTACATATATTCCTCTTTTTGTGTTAATTAATTTAATTAAAATATTTTTTCTTGGACACCCTACACAAATAATTATGTTAATGTTGATATTACTGAATAGAGAATTGATAACCTTTCAAATGAGCTAGCACACGACCCCTATTCCTATTTAAAAATAAGGGGTGGGGAAGTGGAAGGGAGAGGGTTGACAAATAACAGATGTATGTACCGTAAAAATGTGTCCTCCTTAGATTAACAATTGACCTGTTTTTTTATTTCCTTAAAATCTAATAAATACTGCCAAATATCGAGGTGGACTCTTTTGTTTGACCCACTCTGTATATATATAGTGCGGTGGAATAAGTGTTAAACGTGTTTATTTTAAGAATATAAGCAAAACGCTCGGACATGTCGATTTTTAAAATAATCATAGTATATGATAACATCAACGTTTCGAACTTTACGCGATCCCTCTTCAGATGACAGGCATAACTTTGATTTTTTCAAACGGTAAAGTACATCATGTGATACCTCATTTAACATCTTTTGAAATACTGATTACAAAAATGTATAATACTTTAATCCTTTTTGAGAGCGTAGGCGCAAAATTTCGGTCGAACTCTTTTTAAAACCCTTAACTTGGCGGTGTGTACTCCAGGATACGTTATTTATTAAAATTAATTTCTCTATATATACGTAAAGTTGCCGCGAGATTTTAAATGTACCCTCTCCATAAAGCATTCGCCTAACCAATAAATTAATTTGAATGTCATACACAGAGATTTCCACCAATGAGAGAGCGTTTTATGTAAGCGTGCTAAAAATGGCTTCCAAAGAAGGTGTTAGTTTGTGTCATTCGGAAAGTAAATTCATTTTTTTAATGTTTTAAGTTATTATATGAAATGGTAAACTATAATTCTAGATAATTAGGCCTGCAACAAACAATCGTATAAAATAATATTCGGAATTTGTTTATAAACAAACAGATAGGTTCACTTTGAAAAGTAGTATCTCTGAAAATACACTGCCAGGTTAGCGGCAATTTAGATAGTATTCTTGAATATCAGTGCCGGCGCTAGGTTATAAGGTGCCCGCCTGCAAAACTAGCACAGGCGCCCCCCCCCCCACCCCACACACATACACACAGATAGTCGTACAACCCCAGCCTCGGGAACATTATGTGTGTTCAAATGGAACAGTGAGACCCACATGTCTGAAGATCAAACCGGTCACTGCGTAACCTGACCCCGTATCTATCTGACTCCCAAGCTGTACCACCACCCCTCCCCATCGCAGTACATAACAAATAAGGGTAAAAACATGCCGAAGATACATGGATGAGCGCGGTGTAGGACGCGATCGCGGTCGCTACATCGATATCAAAACAAACCTTCATTTTCTTATGAGATCGCACATACCAAGGATGTGTCACTCGTTCACCTTCGCGACCTTGCATCGCGGTTTACAGCGATGTCGATGCCAAAACAGGATACGGAAAGTATCTTCGGTATGTTCTGCCAGTCATCGATGTAAACCTCGACCGCGATCGCAACCTACACCGCGCTCATCCATGTATCTTCAGCATGTTTTTACCCTTACCGAAGATACTTTCCGTATCCTGTTTTGGCATCGACATCGCTGTAAACCGCGATAAAAGGTCGCGAGGGTGAACGGGTGACACATCCTTGGTATGTGCGATCTCATAAGAAAATGAAGGTTTGTTTTGATATCAATGTAGCGACCGCGATCGCGACCTACACCGCGCTCATCCATGTATCTTCGGCATGTTTTTACCCTTAGGAGGCTTTGTACTAAACGTTACCTTGGATGCACCGCACACATCCTCTGTATTACTTTATGTGGTTAAACCACCTGATTTTAGGTGTAGCTAGAAGAGCTTTCTATTTAACTAAATAAAAATAATAACTTAACCGTAAATTAATAATAGTACTGAGTAGTACCTACTTAAATATAATTTTATATTAATTGAATGCTAGATTTTTTAACTGCAGAGTACAACTTATATATGTTTATTTTAAATATTATGTTTTTATGGGATTAATACTTAACTTGATACCTATTAATAGGTACATAATACTTAAATAATTAGACAGGCGCAGGCGGCAAGAAAACAGTATTACAATCTTGTTTATTTTACTAGAAATCCTTCATTTCCTCTCATAACTGCTGATACAAAACTAACAACTTGCAAGAAATTTGAAGAACATAAACAAAGCATTCTCATTAAGATCAAAGTTGTTTGGTTGAAATATGATATCTTTGACCAGTATATTACATTACTACATGGTAAGAATTCTATGCCGCATTGCATAATATCTTTGTATATTATGTGATATGCAAAACTAACAAACAAAGATTAGGGTATTATGATGAATTTAAACCACATTTAAAATATTATTTTTTCTATTTTAATATTTTACATAAAACCAGCAGAAAAAGAAGCTCACTTTGGCGCCCCCCAGACAGGGGCGCCCGCCTGCAATGCATCCCTTGCAGGCCCGTTATCGCCGGCCCTGTTGAATATACACTGGCAGATACTGATGATTATAACATATATGTACTCCAAAATAAATCCAAATTCATGTGGACTAACACAATTACAAGAGTTGAAAATGTTGACGTAGATCTATGTTTGTCAATGACCAAAACTAAGGGACATCGCTTAACACCATCAGTAATAACATTCAGAGGAAATAAAAAGGCGAACCATAAATTGTAGACAGGTGTTATCATGGTCTATCAAAGTACTACTTAACAAACGTCTGTCTCAAAAAGCTCGTATAGAAGACTGCATAGAATACTGATAGTCACTGTTGTCACATATGGATCAGAGGCATGGACCCTAACCAAAACATATGAATCCTCTCTATCGATTATTAAAAGAAAGGTACTACGCACGATATTCGAAGTTGTTTGTGAGATTGGAATATGGAAGCGTAGATAAAATTTCTACGTTTCTAAGTACGATTATAAGTTTGGTGGAAAATATATAAAATCAACAGAAATATGCAAAATACAAAGAGGTGTTAGACAGGGTTGTATACTGTCTCCACTGTTATTCAATTTATATTCTGATAGAATATTTAAGGAAGCGCTGCATAATTTGGAATGGGGTGTGAAAGTTAATGGAATTCTGATAAATACAATCAGAAATGCAGACGATACAGTTATTTTAAGTGATGATATGGATGGATTAAAACACCTTTTAAATGCCATTGACACAGTGGGAAGAGAGTTTGGCCTAAACAGAAACTGTTCAAAAATAAAATACATGGTGTTTAGCCGTTTGGCCCATGATTCACGGTTATGATGGTCATATAATTCAAAAAGTACCCAGTTTTAAATATCTTGGTTGCCATATTACTGAACAACTAGATCCAGATAAAAAGATAAAATGTAGAATCGAGATAGCCCGCACGACATGTTTAAAAATGAGGTCATTCTTCTGTAATGATAACTTGCAACTTCAACTTCGAAAGCGCATGATTAAATGTTACATTTGGTCAGTCCTCTTATATGGTGTCGAAGCATGGACATTAAAAATATCCACCATTAATCGTTTGGAGGCTTTTGAAATGTGGCTGCACAGACGTATACTGAAAATACCATGGACGGTTATGCTGACATTTGTGGCAGTCCTTAAGAGAGCAAATGCTGCCCGCGAGTTGCTTGATAACATCAAATATAGAAAGATGGCCTATTTTTGACACATAGTAAGGGGAGACCGGTATAATATTCTTCAACTTATTATGATGGGTAAAATCGAAGGAAGCAGAGGAATTGATAGAAAGCAGGCCTCTTGGTTGAAGAATATCCGGGAGTGGACGGGAATAAAGAAAGCAGAACACCTATTTAAAATAGCTCGAGACAGAGAAAGTTTCGCTATGTTAATCGCCAACGTCAAGGAAACTTGATAGGGCACGTTAAGAAGAAGGAAAATATATTACCACTCTATTCAAGCGAAACCGTCTGCAGTGGGCAGATCATATTTATAGCCCGGGCTCCGGAATCGAGAATTGTCCCTCTGTAACACAATGATGATCATGATGATGCACTTTAGTGACAGCGACCATCATGCGTTTTTTTTGTTCCATTTCATAATTCGCTACATTCTCTACAATCTTAAAAATTTGGCAACTGTGTATGTTAAAACTTCAAATTGGATGCCATGCAATAAAATTCAAACGAAATAATGTATAGTAATATTTTTTCGAAAGTTTTTATGTTTCTTAAAGTATTTCATTTAATAATATACACACCTATGCTTACATCTTCCCGTAATTTGAATACCATCAGTACGAAATCATCTACCATTGAAATAGGTATTTATTTATTGAAACTTTTTCAACGTGTTTATTTTGCGATGTTAAGAGTTTATAGTATGTGCTAATGAAAATATCCACAAATTTTATTTATTCTAATTTAAAATTCAGAAAAATAAATAATTCTGTAACATTAAAAATTCAATAACGCTTTCCTGTATGACGCCACTGCTCAAATTATTTTAATTTGAATGTGAAGAAACTGAATATACAGAGGCTGTCGACAATGAGGAAAAAGGATTATATTTTTTTTACTGTAAACAATGATCCAATGACAACAAAATTATTTAGTAAACAGAAAAATTAATACTTTTATAGTCAAGATTAATTCAAAAAATACATATGTATGATATTCCTAACCTGTGACGTCCATAGCATTCTTTCTTCTTCTAAACTTTTTAGAAACAAGTCAAATATGCAAACATATACAATATGCAGGGTGTAACAAAACTATAGGTCATAAATTAAATCACATATTCTGCGACCAAAAATAGTTCGAAAAACCTACCTTAGTACAAATATGCACATAAAAAAGTTAGCCCTTTGAAGTTACAAAATGAAAATCGATTTTTTCGAATATATCGAAAACCATTAGAGATTTTTTATTGAAAATAGACATGTGGCATTCTTATGGCAGGAACATCTTAAAGAAAAATTATAGTGAAATTTGTGTACCCCATAAAAATTTTATGGGGGTTTTGTTACTTTAAACCCCACAAATGTTTGTGTACGTTTCAATTTAACTATTACTGCAATACCATTAGTTAAACACAGTGTTTTTAAAACTTTTTTGCCTCTTTGTATTTTTTCGAAAAGGCACCTTTCATAGATACGTGGCTTCTTTTTTAATATGGTTCAAAATATACATAAAAAAATGTAAATTATAAATAAATTTTCATATTATTACCAAGTCACATTGTGTTTAACTAATGGTACTACAATAATAATTAAATTGGAACGTACACAAAAGTTTGGGGGGATTTAAAGGAACAAAACCCCCATAAAATTTTTATGAGGTGTCTAAATTTCTCTATAATTTTTTTCTTAAGAAACTACTACCATAATAATGCGACATGTCCATTTTCAATCAAATATCTCTAATAGTTTTCGATATATTGGAAAAATCTATTTTCATTTTGTAACTTCAAAGGGCTGTAACTTTTTTTATGTGCACATTTGTACTAAGGTAAGTTAGGTTCAATGGAACTATTTTTGGTCCCAGAATATGTGATTAAATTTATGACCTGTATTTTTGTTACACCCTGTATATACGGACAAGCATTATTGGTTTCGAAGAAGATATATTAATTTTAAATCAAAAGCAAAAGGTACAAAAATGTTTAATTCAATATAATAAACATCAAAAATTGTTGGCCTTTAGATCAACCAAACAAAAATCAAATAAAGAGGAAGAAGTAAAGATGGATAGTAACTACAGCAGGCTTTTAGACCATCTGTTGTCAATGAGAACACTGGTAAACAACGCAAATAAATTCTTGCCTTCGTAGACTATACAAAGGCATTTGACAGTATCGAGATGTGGGCAATAGAACAAGCTATTATGAATTGTAGAATAGATTCGAGATATAGACAACTAATATATAATATTATATATTATGGAGACGCAACTATAATAGTACAACTAGACGAAAATACAAAACCCATCCCAAGAGAGGCATTAGACCAGGCGACGTAATATCGCCAAAGCTGTTTAATCAAGCCCTAGAAGATGTCTTCAAAACTACAAATTGGTTAACACATGGCATCAACCTGTCATCATGGATGACAGATGAGATCCTGAAACTAATGGACGAAAGAAGAAATGCCAAAAAATGACCTCGACACATATAAAACAATCAATATATCAACAAGAAGGAAAATTAGAGAAGAAATTGAGACTCTACAGTCAAAGTACGATAGTCACAATGTACATAGGAAAGTTAAAGAACTCACAGGTGAACTAAGACGGAGACAGAGAGAAATCTAACTGATTATGACGGAAACATCATCTTAGACAAACAGAGTAAAATTAGAACGAGGAAAGAATATCTAGAAAAACTATTTGAAGACCAAAGAGATAACACCTTTGAGTTAGAAGAAGAGGTAAATGATGGACCAAGAATATGACAGAAGGAAGTTTATGCTACCATAACACAGCTAAAGGATGGCAAAGCAGCAGATCCCGATAATATACAAGAAGAACTACTTAACCCATTAACGCCGAGAAACAAAAATTTGGTTTTCAACAAAATTTATTAAAGATCGTTAAATGTAACAATATTCTGTACAAAACGTAACAAGAATTTTTTTTGTAAATGAAACAATTATTGAGAAAAAAACTGTTCCCATATGGGACCACTAGGCGTGAACCCGGTAGATGATCGTTAAGGGTTACTTGGTACGAAAATTGCGAAACAGTCAATACAAAGGGCCACATCATATTTGCAGAGCATTGTTCTCCCTCGGCTTAAAAATTCAATGCGTGCGCATCTTCATCTTTTGTTTTCTGGTACAGAAACCACAAAATGATTTAATCCCTCGTACCGAATATCTCCAATTCAAGAGTCACTTCTTGCAGGTGCGGACACTCTTCCTGGTGCTCTCGGTGGGATTTTATATATTATTGGATACATTTACATAATATCCCGTGTAAATTCTGATTGGCTAATGTTACGACCAGATTTTCTATACAACGTGCATGCATTTTTAATGTTCGCGTCCACTAGCTATGTAAAAATAGGCCAATACCATTTTTGTGGAACAGATTCCAATTCGATAACAAGATACATCGCTATCCATCAAATCAGTACCACCTATATTATTATTGTATTTTCAAAACAATATTTTTGGCCTCGGAACAACAATGTTTTTTTTTTCTCTTGTCTTGAAAACCTTTTAACATGCCTAGTTGCTGTAATCTAAAAAGTTCTGAAGGGCATGAGCCAGCATACTTTGAGTAATCAGACTCTAGAAAATCATACACTGTAGAAACCAACTCCCTTTCTTTGCAAAAATCTGCATTTTGCTGCAGCGTGAACATATTTATACCTCCATCAGTTGCCGCAGATGGAATTGCTCTGCTAGTACGGGGTGGATTTAAGTGGATTCTTCTACGATCGTGTCTTCAGCAGTGCCTTCGATTCTAGTATCATCCGAAAATCCAATTTCCGCGCCTGAAGACAGCTGGTTCCGATTTCGATTATCAATAAAACCCGTGTCATTTTCATCTGCCGAATCTTCGTTTGTTAAAATATTAGTATCTGGAGATTCTATGTAAACGGCGAAACATCATTATTATTTTCGTTTTCGTCAAAAGCCATATCGAGATCTTTTTTCAAAGAAATTCCTCTAAAAATAAGAAAAGTAAAAAAAGAATAGTGAAGACAACATATCCAGCAAACAGCCTAGCGATTCCATTTGGGAACACCCATATTTTTGGCCTATTTACGAAAAAACCAAAATATGAAGTATTATAAAAACCTGTACAAGTTATTTATTAAAGTTTGTAGAACATCTTTTTAAAACAAAAACAGCGATAATACTACAGAAAATAATAAATAAAACACTTACACGAAACGAATGTCCATATTTTGGCTCAAACAAAACCAACCGTAAATTCAAAATTTTATTGTACTGGAAAATAGGTATAAAACTAAATTTGGGTTGTTCATTCAAGAAGAGGTAACCTTGAACTACAAATAGACCGAATCTCTCTGCTAAATTTTACCTAAAAATATGGTAAATAGACTCCGATGCGTACGAGATTTGTTGGCTCCATATGGTACCCGTAGGCGTTAATGGGTTAAACTGATGGACAACGAATCAGTAGAAATAATCACAAAGATATTCAACAACATATACAACTCTAGAGAAGTGCCAACAGAATGGCTGAAGTCTGAGTTTATTGCACTTCCAAAAAAAAGCAGGAGCCAAAAAATGCGAAGAATACCGTACGATAAGCCTGATGAGTCATCTCCTAAAATTGTTCCTAAAGGTAATCCATACGAGAATTTACAAGCTATGTGAAAGTCAAATTTCGCCCAACCAGTTCGGGTTCATAAATGCTGTTGGTACGAGATAGGCTTTGTTTGCAATACAAGTCTTATTCCAGAGATGCAGAGACGTCAATTGTGACGTATACGCATGTCTGGTTTAATACGAGAATGCGCTTGATCGAGTACAATACGCCAAGATGATGCAAATACATGAAATACAAATACAAAAGAAGCAGGAATTAACAACCAAGATCAGAAAATAATTAGAGACCTTTACTGGAATCAGAATGCAAACCTCAGAGTTGACGGTGTACACACCGAATATGTGAAAATCGTGCGTGGAGTGAGGCAGGGCTGCATTTTGTCCCGCCTAATTTTCAATCTTTACTCTGAAAGAATATTTATCGAAGCTTTGCACGAAACTGAAAAAGTATTCTACTAAACTGCTACCGGCTAAATAACATCAGGTATGCAGATGACACCATAGTATTTGCGGACAACCTAGAAGACCTATAAGTCCTCATGAACAAAATCACGTATTATAATCAACAACATGGACTCAATATAAACGTAAAGAAAACAAAGCTAGTGATCGTCAGCAAGAAAAAGATAACAGAAGGTCAACTATATATCAACCAAACCCCTGTAGAAAGAGTGAGGCACTACAACTACCTCGGCACCATAATAAATGAAGAATGGACCAACAACCAAGAGATAAGAGCGCGCATCGGAAAAGTTAGATCAATCTTCACCGTATGGGCGCGTTTTTTAAGAGCTACAACCTTTCTCTTGGTACAAAAGTAAGAATGTTGAGATATTACGTCTTCTCTGTCCATTTTTATGGTGTTGAATCATGGACCTTGAATGAGGATATGTGCCGAAAGTTGGAAGCATTTGAGATGTGGCTATATCGGAGAATTCTTAAAATCCCATGGACTGATCGGGTCACTAATGAGGAGGTCCTTAAAAGAATGGGGAAGAACCGAGAGGTACTGACCACCATCAAATCTCGAAAGTTGAAATACTTTGGACACATTATGCGAAATGAATCCAGATATGCCCTCCTACAAGCCATCCTGCAAGGAAAAATATTTGGAAAGCGAGGTCCAGAAAGAAGAAGAACATCCTGGTTAAAGAACCTCAGAACCTGGTTCAACACAACATCTGTGCAGCTTTTCCGCGTTTTTGCAGATAAGGTGAAGATTGACATGATGATCGCCAACATTCGTCACGGATAGGCACATCAAGAAAGAAGATGGCATCAACATTATGGCACCAAGTTAAACCACCGCAGATTCGCTGAAGTCATTGGGATTATAGCGAGCACATTCGAGGAACTACAAACTACGATGCTCCCAATACGTCGACCTAGAAATGAATAAGAGAAAAACAAAAACAATGGCAAACACAGATAGTGTAGGAAACAGAGGTTGAACCTTGCAAAATGGACACAAGTCCAGTTTTATTTTTTCTTTCTGTTATATCAAGGGGTACTTATTATAAGACTAACTTTTTCTGAAAAAATTTCGCCCCGGAACCCCTCTTTTCACCCCTTTCAATTGGGTAATTTGTGGTTTTTGCGGAACGTGGAACGTAGCCCTTCCTGTACCTTCTACAAAAATTTTTTTTTATAGAAATATGAAAAGGACTATATTTTCTACGATTTATTTCCCGACAGCATATGTCTATCATCCACCGTTTAGCGGGGGTGGCGCCCCAAAGTTGACAAGTTTTAAAAAAGATGTTTTTAAAAAATATATATTTTTCCCAAACTGTAATGGAAATGAAGAAGAAATCCTGCGTAAATTATTCACAAATAAGTGACTAATTTTTTGGTATAGGTTTCACTTAAGGGTAATTGCCCTATTTTTAATTACAGGGTGTTACATTTTAAAAAACCCCTTTTTATACCCTCTGAACCGTTTATGCTAGAGTAAAAAGACTTTCAGCGATTACCCATGTACTGGTGCTATTTACAAATTTGTATAATGCACCCCCATTTTTTCACCGGAACCACCCCAAAAAAAGAAGAATTAATAAATAAAGTGATTTTCTTGGAATCCTTCACACACAATGCCCTTCATTAATATGCTTCATATATCATTTTGTGTACGTTATTTTTACTCATGTAAGGACACCAAAACCGATTTCCTAGTGCAACCCCGAGAGCCAAAAAAAATAAACAAATGGGGGGTTGAAATTTTTTTTGTTATTTGCTTTTTGATCCATATGGGCATATGCTTCATCAATAGTGCTTTTCAAAAATATATATGGTTATTGCAACATCCCTGCGGAAACCACCCCTATCCTTGAAAATATACTGCAGAAACTACCCCTATCCCTTGGCGAGGATGTTTTTACGATTTTCTCATTACCTATGCAATCTTTTTAAACAAAACTTATACAAGGTTAAAGACTACTATTTACTCTAAAAATTAGATCCTATTCATTTTTTTCGTATAAGCAACCGTTACGGCACAGTGGCGCCGTAAACCTCATATATGCTTGGCGGGCTCCAGTTTTTGTTATTTTTTTTCGTCATCTGTTCGTTTTATTGATAAAGTACTTTGTAAAATAAAACAACACAGTATAACCTACAAATTATGACCTATGCACATTTTACAATCTTTGCGCCCCAAAGCCACAGTGGTGGTCCAAAATTAATTTTTGCATATTTTCGCCACCTACACGCATTTTATTGCATAATGCTACCTTAATAGCACAATATTTACCCTTAAGTGGTCGCTAAGCAGTGGCGGATCCAGGGGGGGGTGATGGGGGTGATGGGGGTGATCACCTCCCCCCTCTCAAACCAAGTGATATTATATTCAAAGATTATAAAACCAAAAACCTAAAGACCAAAAACCTATAGTATAAAATAAAAAAGACCAAAAACCTATAGTATGCAATCATAAAACAAATTGGGACACCTTTCAGGAACGGGTGGATGCATGTATAGATCTTAAAATTCCTCTTAAAACAACCGAGGATATAGAAGTAGCATTAAAAAAACTAACAACTTCCATTCAAACTGCGGGTTGGGTTGCAACCCCGATACAAAAAGACAGTGATAAAATCGACGAAAACCCAATCATAATAAAAGACCAAATTGCTGAAAAGAGAAGACTACGCAAGAAATGGCAGCAAACAAGGACAGCAGCAAATAAGAAAAACCTCAATAAAGCAAGTAAGGACCTAAAAAAACTTCTGTTAACGATGAAAAATGACTCGGTTCAGGCATATCTTGAAAACCTAACGCCAACGGAAGCAACAGACTACTCAATCTGGAGAGCAACAAGAAAATTGAACAGGCCACAACAACATATTCCCCCTATAAAAGATCAACAGGGGAAATGGGCCAGAAACGACAAAGAAAAGGCCAATGCATTTGCACTTCACCTATCAAATGTGTTTAAACCAAATGAAGTAGAGAGTACACAAGAAGACATGGACGACATACAAAACTACCTGGAGTCACCTCTCCAAATGGAACAGCCCATAAGCAACTTTAAATACAAGGAAATAAGAGATGTAATTGTACACCAAATTAAACCAAAAAAAGCACCGGGCTATGACCTAATAACCGGCATTATAGTGCAAAAACTCACTAGAAAAGGAATCACAGCATTACTACAAATTTTTAACGCAATGCTAAGGCTGAGCTACTTTCCAAATCAGTGGAAAGTAGCAGAAATAATAATGCTTCCCAAACCAGGTAAAAACCCTAACGAAATATGCTCGTACAGACCCATCAGTCTCTTGCCAATCTTATCAAAAATATTTGAGAAACTTCTACTCAAGCGAATGCAGCCAATATTAACGGAAAAAAAGCTCATACCAGATCATCAGTTCGGCTTTAGAGCAAAACATGGCACAATAGAACAAGTCCACAGAGTCGTTAAACAAATTAGCAATGACTTAGAAAAGAAAAGGTATTGTTCAGCCGCATTCATAGATATTAGCCAAGCTTTTGATAAGGTGTGGCATCCTGGACTATTGTATAAAATAAAAAAAGGTTTACCTCACAACTTCTATCCATTATTAAAATCATACCTAACTAACAGATTTTTCTTAGTAAAACAGCAGTCTGAATATACTAACATCTACCACATAGAATCTGGAGTACCACAGGGTAGTACCTTGGGCCCAATATTATATTTATTGTACACGGCAGACATTCCCACTACAGAACAAACAACAGTATCAACATTTGCTGATGATACAGCAATACTAGCCTCCCATCACAATCCTGCAGGAGCTACAAGAAACCTACAAACAAACTTGAACAAAATAGGAGTATGGCTAAAAAAGTGGAAAATAAAAGCGAATGGATCCAAATCAATTCACGTTACTTTCACGATGAAAAGAGATCAGTGTCCACCAGTGAAACTAAATAACAGCCAATTAGCACAAGCTGATAGTGTGAAATACTTAGGCATGCACCTAGACAAACGCCTCACATGGCGAACACATATATTCAACAAGCGAAAACAACTAGGACTTAGACTGCAGCAACTATACTGGATTATCGGCAGGAAATCAAAACTGACCATTCAAAACAAAATACTTGTATATAAATCAATTCTAAAACCAATCTGGACATATGGAATCCAGCTATGGGGCACAGCGTCAAATTCAAACTTAGAAATACTTCAAAGGTTCCAAAATAAGGTTTTAAGAATAATAGTCAATGCCCCTTGGTACGTGCCAAATACAGCAATAGAAAGAGACTTGGAAATCCCCACCATCAAAAGTGAAATAAAACGACATAGTGAAAAATATCGGGATAGAGCAAATACGCATGTGAACCCCCTCGCGAGTGATCTATTTAACACAGTAGGTGAGGTGCGCCGCTTAAAAAAATTTAAACCAACGGACCTGATAAGCAGGTTTAACTAAGTGTACTCAGAATAACAAACAAATAACGGTTTTAAATAAATAGGTTAATTATGTAAAGGAAATAATTCACTGGAAATATTTCCTACATGTCCAATGTAAATATCCGACCATTTACTTATTGTCCTTCAATATTATATATGTGACAGATTGTAAATATACTGGGAGTTAATAAAAAAAAAAAAAAATATTTTCGCCACCTACACGCATTTTATTGCATAATGCTACCTTAATAGCACAATATTTACCCTTAAGTGGTCGCTAAGCAGTGGCGGATCCAGGGGGGGGTGATGGGGGTGATGGGGGTGATCACCTCCCCCCTCTCAAACCAAGTGATATTATATTCAAAGATTATAAAAATATTCATTTATTTTTATAGAAATACTTATATTATATTATTATTTTTATAAGAATGGCGTACTTTTTATGCTTTAGCGACAGTGGAGGACCCAGCATCGTTAAGAGGGGGTGCCAATTGACTAAATTTCTATAAAAATAAAAGAATATTTTTATAATCTTTGAATATAATATCACCTGGTTTGAGAGGGGGGAGGTGATCACCCCCTCACCCCTCCCTGGATCCGCCACTGCCTAGCGACCACCTAAGGGTAAATATTGTGCTATTAAGGTAGCATTAATGCAATAAAATGCCTGTAGGTGGCGAAAATATGCAAAAATTGATTTTGGGCCACCACTGTCGCTTTGGGTCGCAAAGATTGTAAAATGTTGTTTTGTGTTGTTTTATTTTACATAAGTACTTTATCAATAAAGCTAACAGATGACGAAAAAAAAACAAAAACTGGAGCCCGCCAAAGCATATATGAGGTTTACGGCGCCGTTGTGCCGTAACGGTTGTTTATACGAAAAAAATGAATAGGACCTAATTTTTAGAGTAAATAGTGCTCTTTAACCTTGTATAAGTTTTGTTTAAAAAGATTGCATAGGTAATGAGAAAATCGTAAAAACATCCTCGCCAAGGGATAGGGGTAGTTTCTGCAGTATATTTTCAAGGATAGGGGTGGTTTCCGCAGGGATATTGCAATAACTATATATATTTTTGAAAAGCACTATTGATGAAGCATATGCCCATATGGGTCAAAAAGCAAAAAACAAAAAAAAACTTTTAACCCCCCATTTTATTTATTTTTTTGGCTACAGGGGTTACACTAGGAAATCGCTTTTGGTGTCCATACATGGGTAATAATAACGTGCACAAAATGATATATGAAGCATATTAATAAAGGGCATTGTGTGTGAAGGATTCCAAGAAAATCACTTTATTTATTAATTCTTCTTTTTTTGGGGTGGTTCCGGGGAAAAAATGGGAGTGCATTATACAAATTTGTAAATAGCACCAGTACATGGGTAATCGCTGAAAGTCTTTTTACTCTAGCATAGACGGTCCAGATGGTATAAAAAGGGGTTTTTTAAAATGTAACACCCTGTAATTAAAAAAAGGGCAATTACCCTTAAGTGAAACCTATACCAAAAAAGCAATCAATTATTTGTGAATAATTGCCGCAGGATTTCTTCTTAATTTCCGTTACAGTTAGGGAAAAATATATTTGTTTTTAAAACATCTTTTTTAAAAACTTGTCAACTTTGGGGCGCCACCCCCGCTAAACTGTGGATGATAGACAGATGCTGTCGGGAAATAAATCGTGGAAAATATAGTCCTCTTCATATTTTTATAAAAGAAATTTTTTGTAAAAGGTACAGGAAGGGCTACTTTCCGCAAAAACCACAAATTACCCCCTTTAAAGTGGTGAAAAGGGGGGTTCCGGGGCGAAATTTTTTCAGAAAAAGTTAGTCTTATAATAAGTACCCCTTGATATACCAGAAAAAAAAATTAAACCGGACTTGTGTCCATTTTGCAAGGTTCAACCTTTGTTTCCTCCACTAAGACGTATAATTATAAATGTGAATAAGGTCCATGAATGAGAGGTATCAAATTCTGAATTTTGACAAAGGGAACCAAACTGCGAAAATCACTAGAAGGGTAAGACTTGAATGGGCAGGATTTGGAAAACTTGGAAACTAGACTCTAACCAGGGCAAATATGAACAAACGAGCCACAATAGAAGGGGCCATAGAAAGGGCAATGTTATGTATACGACTGTCAAATATAAAGAGGAAAAACTAGGTAAGATCAAAAACAACAGTCAAGATATTACAACAAATGCAACTTCCCAGGCCAAACTCCTAGACAAAAAGACCAACGTTGGAATGCCACAATACAACACTGTTGGGAGTTGGGAGAGACCTATTCCCAAAAACCGACGATAGAAGGCTAAGAAGAAGAAGAATTTTGTATGGTTCTATTTTTTCATTTTTCTTCTTCTCTTCTTCTTCTTCTTTTTGTATAGACATAACTCTGTCTGTTTTTTCAATGTGTGTCTAGTAAGTTGTCGTTCCATCGTTTTCGTGGTCTTCCCACTGATCGTCTTCCTATTTGGGGAACCGTCTCTCGCTGTCCTGGCTACCCTATTTGTTGTCATGTGGTCATTCCATTCTATTCTTTTGTTTCTTACCCAGTTATTAATATTACTCACCTTGCATCTCCGTCGTATATCTGTACTTCTAGCTCTGTCCCATAGAGTCTTACCATCGATTGTTCGAAGGGTTTTCATCTCCGCTGTTTCGAGCAATCTTTTTGTCCTCTCTGTGTCGGGTCTTGTTTCTGTCGCGTATGTCATTATTGCTCTGATGACTGTTTTGTAAATTCTGCCTTTCATTTCACACCATTTCATACCATATTGTGTCATTCAGGCAACCTGCTGCTCTGTTTGCTCTATTCACTTGATCTTCCACTTCTGTTTCGAGCCTTCCGTAGCTACATAGTGTGATGCCTAGGTATTTAAACTCCATCACTTGTTATATTATCTGACCTTCCAGCTCCAATTTACATCTTATTGGATCTACTGTTATAACCATGCATTTTGTCTTTTTTGAGGAAATTAACATGTTAAATTTTCTGGCGATTATGTTAAATTGGTGCAGCATACGTTGTAAATCATCTTCACTTTTAGAGATTAGTATTGCATCGTCCGCATAGCAAGTATCCTTTTTTAGTTCTTACTTTTTTTATTATTTCGTCCATGATCAGGTTGAACAATAAATGACTCAAGGAATCTCCCTGTCTCATCCCATTGCCAACTTCAATTGGGTCAGTTAGTTCATCTTCCACTTTTACTTTTATTGTGTTGTTCTGGTAGATGTTTCGATGGTTTTAATTATTTTTTCATTTTTATATATGTACATTTTGGGGCGGCTTGTAGTATTTTCAACTCATATATCTCAGAGATTTGAAGTCTGTGACTGTTGTTGATATTGCATGCACTTCTTTTATTTTATATCTATAAATCTTAATCCTCCTATATTATTAGTGTTTATATATTATTTCATAACAATAATTAAATGAATAATAAATGTATACTAAATAATTTACAATGTATTCACTACTTGTCTACGATTGATTTTTTTTTCGATTAAGATATTACCTTTAGATTTCATTAGAACCTTTATATTTATTATAAACTACAAAATCAGTTCTCCGCTTATTGTGAGATACCTGATGATTTAGAAATGCAAAAGCACTTGAAAAGATCAAACAAAAAGATTGAATATCGCCAGTAGATTTTTTTATTGCATCATATTTATATCTCACAGAATCTATGTACTTTATTCAATTTCTTATTAAACTAATAAAAAAGTAGATATGGATTGTAATAAATTTACAGTGTGGTCTAATTTCCCCCCCAAGGTATTTTAAAAACATGCAAAACAAATCAATATAGGGTTGACTCCAAGAAATACTCTTATTTGGTAAGTTCAGAGGACGGAAGTATAAAATTATAATTATCAAAAATCGCCTTTACAAAAATTAGGTATGTAGTAAGTTTGTGGAAGAATTTATGAGCACTTAAAAAATTAAATCCTTTAGGGCAAAATAAGTCCTGGACAAAAATATCTACACAAAGAGGTAAAAATATTTTGTGGGCAGAGAAGCTAGAGAATATGAAACATAAGAAAGAAAAACTATTGAAAATGATATCATGAAAATCTTAGAGAAGTATAAAAAAGCAAAAAAAAAAACAGATTAAGAAGAACCACGGATACCTGTAAATTTTTAAGATATCTAAGAGACTTGGATAACAGTATAAGAAGTTTCAAAATATTTTGGCACGAACGAATATTTTGAAAAATGACATACAGAACAAAAAAAAATAAGACCAGATAGTACCTTCTCATTTATTACGGCTACTAGAACAAAATGAGTGCGTACCACATACCAAAAAGAATAATTTTTTTTATTACTTCATTTTATGTAGGTAACAGTACTGTTAGGGACAATTGGTTAAAGTTATGACTTTCTTAAAATAGGACATAGAGGTAAGAATTCCCATGAAAATTTTCCTTTCTAAATTACCAACTAATGTATAGATAGTACTTAATAAAATTAATTAACATTTATACTACTACTATCGGTTTACCAGCGTTCTCCGACGCCTTCTGGCTCCTAACCGCCATTCTTCTCTGTTTAAATACACTAAAAAAAATATTGTACATAGTACCAATGAACGCCATTCATTGTCTTTTTTTACATTGATTCAATGAAAATTTCGTTAATACTATAAACACGTAGTCATTCAGTAATGACCATATTCATTATTACAATGTAATTCTATTCATTAAAAAATAATGAATAAAATCATTAATCCAATGAATTGTTTTATCTATCCAATGACTTTTTTCATAATACTAATAATTTGTTAATTGTATATATGAAACTAGTCGGTCTTGACGGTCCAGTTAGCTGGGGCTCAGTCGATCGACAAGGTTAGTGGATTTGCGATTTGCGGTCGCTGGTTCGAGCCTCAGCTAGGTCATGAAATTTATAAAAGGCCAACGCCGTAGTATAAAACTCAATAGAGTCTACGGCTTGGTCTGGAATAAACTGGCGTCTGATCGGCCTATGGAGGAGCGGTACGGGAAGGGATAAGGGCTTCCGGCTTGGTGATACTCCTCCATAGATCCCTACCGAAGGGCGTTGACGCCTAAGAACGGTGTATACATACATATATGAAACTATACTTCAGGATTATGCGGTTAAATTAATGAATATAAAACCTTGCACTAATGTACAGTGTTCTTTAAATTACTAACTCGTTTATTGAATCAATATTTTCGACTTTGATTAATAACTCGATACATTGTTTTGATGTAACGCAATCATTGTATTAATGTAGTATACCTGAATCAATGATCAATACATTGTAGCAATAATCTTGTATATAAACCGATACATTTCTTAAAACTCTATAAGGGTTTTTATTGGTGTAAAAAATCACGTGACAACAGTTGCAGCCTCCTAGCAGACAGTCACCCTGCAGACTCTGAGGAGCGGTGTTTGGTACTAGTGATTTGGTTGATTTTTCTAAGGTATGTATTTTGTATTTACATATATATTTTTAACTATTTATAAATTATTTTGTTGGATTTCTATAAAAAAAAGTTGTACTTCTATTTCCACTTTTGCAGATTGATATGGACTTTGGAGTAGCATTAGGAAATGGAAATTGACTTATTGATCCTTTTTTTCAATTGAGACATTTTTTCGAATTGTGGATAGATGGCGCTATAATAGGAAAAAAATTATTTATCCTGACACTCTAGATAAAATATAGAAATGGTCATATCTCGAGAACTACACTTCCAAGTGAAAAACCAAAAAGCACGTTTAATATTTTTCATAAACCTATCGAATAACACTAAACATGACCTTCACTCCATCCCATGGAGGTGAGGTGGGGGTTACTTTAAAATCTTAAAGAGGAACCCCTTTTTTGTTGCAGATTTGGATTCTTCATGAAAAAATAATGAATATTTATTCGAGACATTTTTTAGAATTGTTGATAGATGGCGCTGTAATTGGAAAAATATGATTTATTATCGCGATCTATCAACAAATTTAAAAAATGTCTCGAATAAATGTTACTTACTGTTTTATGAGGTATTCAAATCTACAATAAAAATGGGGGTTCCTATTTAATAATTTAAAGTGACCCCCCCTCCACCTCCATGGAATATAGTGGGGGGTCGTGTTTAGTGTTATTCAATAGGTTTCTGAAAAATATTAAACACGTGTTTTTTGGTTTTTCACGTGGAAGTGTAGATTTAGAGATTTAGTTAGACCGTTTCTATAATTTATCTAGGGTATCAGGATAGATAGTTTTTCCTATTATAGCACCATATATCCACAATTCTAAAAAATGTCTCGAATAAAGGTTACTTATTTTTACGTAAGCAATCTGAAATAAAAAATGTGGGTTCCTATTTAAGATTTTAAAGCTACCCCCACCCCAACTCCAGGGTATGGAGGGAGGTGTCGTGTTTGGTGTCATTCGATAGATTTTTAAAAAATATTACGTATTTTTCAGTTTTTTGATCCGATGCATATTTTGTGGGATATTCCACCGTCCCACTATTTTTGAAACACCCTATATAATTATTATTATAATAATGTATTTTTTAATATTTAAACATCTATTTTTATATAAAATCGTCCAATAAACACGATGGTTTAATTGCTTTTTCGCTAGCTATTGTAGTTTTCGAGAAAATTTCGGAAAATCTCTATTTTTCGATTTTTTCGGATTTCTCGGCATTTTCTCGCAAAACTAAATTTCAGATTCGGATTCCTGAGGGTTGAAAACATGGATGCAAAAAGTTTTCGCCTTCTCTGCCAATTGTGAGAAGTTGAGGAATATTTCAGTGGACTAATTTGCTGTAACTCGTACTTGCTTTATTATTCTTCTTTACGGTGCTCTTTAATTGAAAGTTCCAATTAGATGAGTTATGTATATTAAAAAAATTATTCAACTACAACCAGTTCCATAATATGTGAGTTCTCATTTCAATATATTTGCATTGCTTGATCTAAATCACTTATGCAGCCACTCCCAAAATTTTCTCCAGCTCGAAAGGTGTCGTATTCAGAGTTGGGAAAAATCGTTCCTTTTAGTAACTCGGTTCCTTGGTATTGATTCTGTGCCTGTTAATCGATCCGACGAATTTGTTTAAAATTCATTTTAATGGTTCTGTAGCGACTACATAATGTTTTCGCTTTTATCAGCGTTTTTATGTTTTGTATTTGAATGTATCATCTCTTAGATGATATAACCAGACAAATTAAAAAGGAAGCGGTGAAAAGAGACTTAAGAATAAATGAAGAGAAAACTAAATACATGAAAATAGAGAGGAAAAACAAAGATACAGAGGAAGGAAATATAAAAATCGGGAATTACAATTTTGAAATAGTCAGTAGTTTTTAATACCTAGGAGTCACAATATTAACAACAAAAATGAAAGAAATATAGAAATTACCAACAGAATACAAGCGGGTCATAGAGTATATTATAAATACGAAAGTATTTTAAAAAACAAAAAAATCAGCAGAGTTACGAAAATCCGAGTATACAGAACAGCAATTCGAACAGTGGTGATATTATATGGGGCAGAAACCATGAGCCTAACAAAGAGGGGAAGAAGAAATGTTAAAAATATTGGAAAGAATAATGGTAAGAAGAAGTTATGGTCCAAAGAAAACAGTGCACGGAGATTATGAAAGGCTCTTGAATTTAGAAATAAGACATACTAGGAGGCGAGGATATAGTGAAAGCTATAAAAACCCAGCGACTACGTTGGTATGGACACTTAAGAAGAATGGGAGAAGAAAAATATGTAAGGAAAGTTTCAATGTGGAACCCAAATATAACAAGGGCGAAAGGAAGACCAAAAAGTAGGTGGGAAGACCAGCTATTGGAAGACAAAAAGATTAGAAGTGCCAAGATTGAGACAGAAAATACAGGACCGGGATATATGGAGAAAAATAACAGAGGACGCTAAGAGAAACCCTAGATTAGACTAGTTAACTGGAGTTAACCCTCTCACCAAATCAAAACTGGTGAGAAACTGCAAATATCTCCTCAATAACCTGGCAAAAGACAATAAAGTGTCTTTAATATGGGTGCCGGGTCATGAAGGGGTGCATGGGAACGAACGAGCAGATATGTTAGCGAAATAAGGCTCGAGAGAAACTTTTGAAGGCCCAGAACCTTTCTGTGGCATCACTAAAGATGCGATGAAAAACGATGTTCAGAAATGGCTGATAAAGAATCATCAAAATAAATGGAGAACCACTCAAGGGCAAATCCAGACTAAAAAAATAATCAAGAATATTGATAAAAAACTCTCGAACAGTTTGATGAACCTCAATAAACGAGAGATCAAAACGGTCACTGAAATGGTAACTGGACATTGCCGTTTAAGAAATGACCTATACAAACTAGGTAAGGTGAATGAACCATGGTGCAAAAAAGTGCGAAATGGAAGAAGAAACTGCCATACACATACTATGCCATTGCAGTGTGCTAGGTGATGTAAGGCAGGACTTCACTGGTCAAATGAACCAGAAGAATCCTAAAACTACCAATAAGAAACTTGTTGGCCTTCGTTGAGGCCACCCGACTTATTAAAGTTTAAGGAGAAAAACAGGGTTTGGTACAAAGATCTTATGACCAAGTGCCAGAGACTAACGAGTCTCGCCTGAGTTAAGAAGAAGGAGAAGAAGAAGAAGAAGAAGAAGAAGAAGAAGAAGAAGAAGAAGAAGAAGAAGAAGAGGAGGATATCTTTTATTTGATTCGAGATCCTAGATCAATGTCTGTACTACGAGCTTTGTTGAAAGATTCGACATATCGAGACCCACGATCAACGTCTGTTACTAACGAGCAATCCACAATTATCGGGATCAAAGCTAGCCGTGCAAAAAATTACGTATGTCTTGTTTTAATCTGAATTTACATCATTGGTTTATCAATTAATTTTGATTAATATTATAAAACATAAAAAATCAGTCAAAACCTTTAACACAGAACTTTAATCAAAAATAAAAAGAATTAACAAAAGTATAAGTAACAATAATAAATAAAATCAAACAAGATGCCACCACCAACATCTCTACATAAAATTCATGGTGACGTTTCAATTATTACTTTAATCATCGTCAGAATAATAAGTTTCTTGAGCGGATGCTTTAAAATAATTTTAAAGGAACAAACAATCACTGGACAAAAAAAAAATAAAAAGTTTTTGTCCCAAGAGTTCTGTTGCCTGATTCTTATAGTACTTTTTATCCTGAATTCAAAAATGAAACCCGTTTTTTTCTATCACGTAAGGTTTTCTTGTGAAACTCAAATACATATAATACGTTATTCACCTATTCTTAGCTATAAGGATATGGGTGTACTTACGTTAAAATGTGGCTGTAAGCGATTTTCTTGAGTATTTCGCTTCTGGTACATCTCTTTTCAGTGTCCAACAGTAGTCAGCCAGCATTCTTGGACTCCATTTTCCTTGATATCGGTTTTCCATACTCGAAATATCTTGATGGAAGCGTTCTCCATGTTCATCAATAACATCACCAAGATTTTGTGGAAAAAAGTCCAAGTGGAAATCAAGGAAATGTATTTTAAGGAACATGTTGCATCCCAAATCACAGTAGGCTTTCAGTAGACTGTTGACATAATCCTTGTAGTTGTCAGCTTTGTAGTTTCCCAAGAAATTTTTAACAACATTTTTGAAACAGGTCCATACTCTTTTCTCCAAGTCATTGAGTTTACATTCGAAATTGTTGTCCTTAATCAGATCTCTTATTTGTGGACCTACGAAGATGCCCTCTTTGATTTTAGCTTCACTTAGTCTAGGAAACTTTTCTTTCAAGTATAAAAAACCTTGTCCGTTCTTGTCCATAGCTTTGACAAAGTTTTTCATCAAGCCTAACTTGATATGAAGTGGTGGCAGGTAAACTTTCTTAGGATCAACCAAGGGTAAGTTTGCAACATTTTTCTTACCAGGCTCGAGGGATTTCCGCTTCGGCCATGATTTTTTCTTGTAATGACTGATGCGATCTCGGCTGTCCCATTCACAAAGAAAGCAACAAAACTTTGTATACCCAGCTTGTAAGCCAAGTAACATAGCAATGACTTTGAGATCTCCGCATAAGTTCCATCTGCATTGGTCATATTGAATTTTTTCAAGAATCAGTCTCATATTTTCATGTTTCTTTCATTTTTGCCGCATGAGCCAAAGGAACAGAAGGAAATGCGTTTCCATTATGCAATAAAACAGCCTTGAGGCTAACTTTGGATGAGTCTATAAATAAACGCCACTCTTCGGGTTTATACTCATGCCCTAAGGTGTTCATCACTGCTGAAATATCATTACAGAATACTAAATCTCCTTCTTGGGAGAAAAACCCCTCAAAATCCTGTTGCCTATTTCTGAAATAACATACTTTAGTGCCTTTGCCAAGTAAGTTCCAACCCTTAAGGCGTGACCCCAACAGTTCTGATTGGTTTTTTGAGAGATTCAAATCACGAACCAAATCATTAAGGTCTCCTTGAGTTAATAAATGAGGCTCAGTGGATTCATCAAAACTAGGATCTTGTAAATCATCATTTTCTTCTTCATCTGGTTCAGGAATTGTAGCTTCATCAATTTCTATGGACGTTGGAGGAGGTGGTATGGGAAGTTCTTCACTATGCGGTACAGGTCGGATCGCCGAGGGCAAGTTCGGATATTTTAAAGTATGTTTTGACTTATTTGTAATCCCTGCTGTCTTTGTCAAACAAAAAAAACAGTCGGAAGTGTGATCCGTTGGCTCCCGCCAGACCATTGGAACTGCAAACGGCATGTGACGAGAACCATTGGCCCAGCCAGTTAGTAGTCTACCGCATGTTACACAGCATATGTGTGGGGCCCAGTTTTTGTCCTGATCACCCACTTTACAGCCAAAATAAAGTTCATAGCACTTTTTCATTAAAGGAGTAAGATTCCTTCTTTGTGATTTGAAAGTCAACTCACCACATACATAACAAAACGTGTCCGGATAGTTTAAACATTTGCGAGGCATGCTGAACTGAAAATGCACACTACACAACGTGAAAGCACTGTCACACAAATAGAATTCACTGTTCAAGGGACCAAACAGTACTGAGCGGCAGACTGAGCTCGACAGCTGCATAAGTCAACAAGTGCAATCATGTCGCGACATGTCTCTGACCTTCAACACAACCTAGACAGGAAATTACTCCCAACCACCCCCCACCCACTCACTCTCAAACCATAACATTAAATGTTTAAATTAAATTTTTGGGAAGGGGTTTATTTCTAATATAATCAAATTTCAAAAAAGACATGAAAATCATAAAGACAAATGGGTATTTTCCAAGAAAACCTTGCGTGATGGAATATTTTTGATTACAAATTTGAATTATACCCATCAAAATACATAAGAATTGGTGGAATTGATACATGGGACAAACCATGTGTTTACCAGTGTAATTAATGAAAACGTAAAAATGACATTGACAATCATTGGGTTAAGTCAATAATTTCAAACACGCCATGTCTTGTTGCGTGTTTAAGGGTGGCTTCAAAAGAAATATGGATAATGCCTCCTTGATGCTGAGTTCTGTTGGAGAACTTGCATAACCAATGATTGAGAAGTCCTTACGACTAATAGGGTGGTCAGAATCGGTCATATGTTGGAATACCGCTGAATTTGGAATTGTTCTTGATCGTCTTCCTAAGTGAGGAGTGACACCTAAGTGTTCGCAACATCTGACATTAAAGTGACGTCGAGTCTTCCCGACGTACGTAGCTGCACAGCTACTACATTTGAATTGGTATATAATGTTAGATGCGAGATCACTAGGAATCATGTCTTTCACATGGAAACGAGATCCTATTCTTTCCAAAGTCGTGAAAGCAAATCTTAATTCTATAGAGGGAAATGATTTTTTAATTGTTCTACGGATGTTGCGTCGGATTTGTAAGCCGTGGTAACCAGTATATGGAAGTTTGATGTAGATCTTTTCTTTGATTTCTTCTACTTTGCTGTTTGGTTGGAATTTGTTATTGAAAAAACGTGTGATGTATCTTTCTAAGAAGTTCAACGAAAAACCATTTTTACCTAAGATCACCTTTATGTTTTCTAACTCTTCATGTAAGAATTGCCAGGTTGAACAGATAGTGAAAGCGCGGTGAACAAGTATATTGATTAAACTTGTTTTGTATTTGTTGGGAATGAAGCTATCTGCGTTTATATACAGGCCGGTGAAGGTTGGTATTCTATATATTGAAGTGGAAAAACCTGAAGGTGATCTGAAGATGTTAATTCCTAAGAAGGGCATAAAATTTCCAAACTTCCATATACTGGTTACCACAGCTTACAAATCCGACGCAACATCCGTAGAACAATTAAAAAAGCATTTCCCTCTATAGAATTAAGATTTGCTTTCACGACTTTGGAAAGAAGAGGATCTCGTTTCCATGTGAAAGACATGATTCCTAGTGATCTCGCATCTAACATTATATACCAATTCAAATGTAGTAGCTGTGCAGCTACGTACGTCGGGAAGACTCGACGTCACTTTAATGTCAGATGTTGCGAACATTTAGATGTCACCCCTCACTTAGGAAGACGATCAAGAACAATTCCAAATTCAGCGGTATTCCAACATATGACTGATTCTGACCACCCTATTAGTCGTAAGGACTTCTGAATCATTGGTTATGCAAGTTCTCCAACGGAACTCAGCATCAAGGAGGCATTATCCATATTTCTTTTGAAGCCACCCTTAAACACGCAACAAGACATGGCGTGTTTGAAATTATTGACTTAACCCAATGATTGTCAATGTCATTTTTACGTTTTCATTAATTATTGTTTGCTCCTTTAAAATTACTTTAAAGCATTCGCTCAAGAAACTTATTATTCTGACGATGATTAAAGTAATAATTGAAACGTCACCATGAATTTTAATTTAGTTATGGGTTTTATCTTTAAGTTTAATAAAATCTCTACATAACCTAACTTTTCTTGTTAAGTTGGCGTACACTGCAAAGTTGACGTAAACTGGAAAGTATATCTGAACTAAGAATAGACATGCAGTGTATAACTATCTCTGCCGTTCAGAGCCACCTATGGTGACAATAATTTTGGATCACACGTTACGAACATCGCGTTGTGGAGAGACTTGATGCAGATATGTAAAAGAAAATTAAAGAAGTGGCAATTAGGAAAAATGATTAAAATGACCAATTATTATTGAAAAGCGTGAGGATCCTAAGAAAGATAATGAAAAAGGTAATTTGTTAAAATCACGCCACCTCGATCGGACTTCATTCTACGAGTATTGTTCAGAACCTTGATTTAAACTATATGTACGAAGAAAGTTGTTGTTGTACGTATGTTGTATGTATTCTGAAAAGAGAAATGTAAAAAATATGTAATTGACAGAAAGGTAACAATTGGCAAATGAACAAGCAGAATTTCTTAAAGAGGGGTAGAATAAGCAGAAGAAAGATGTATATCTTTAGATGTCAGCGTTAGAGTTGCACAAGTTTGACTTGAATGTTTGAACTTGACTTGAGTTTGACTTAATTTCAAGTCAAACTCAAGTCAATCCTTCCGACAAATAATTCAAGTCAAGTCAAACTGGTCAATCGTACAGGTTTGAAAATTCAAACTGTTTGTCAAACTAGTTTGAAAAAGTTTGAAAAATAATTTATTTTGTAGATACACTTTTTTGTTGAGATAGATATGTTAGTTGCCAATTAAGATAAGAAATTTAATAATACAATGAGTTCCATATAAAAGTAACTTGATATAGGAAGCGATTATAGTCAAAACAGAGTAATAAATTTCTTAAAAGTGATTGTTGTATGCTTAGAATTGCTTGCAAGTCTCCTTTTATCGATAACTTCTTTATATTTTTGTGTTATTACTAGATTAAAACAAAGAATTCTTTGAATGGTTTTTTTATCATACCAAGTGTAATTTAGTCTACTTTAACAAAAATTTATGAAGGAACAACAAAATATAATATTTTTAATAGAGTAGGTTTAACGCATTTTTTTGCAACTTTTCAATTTCGTTTTAAAGTATTAGTTCACTATGTGTCATTTTATAACACTGTTCTTTATTTTTACATATTATACACTTTGCAATTTTCATTGTTTTGAAATTACCTGCCTTACGTCAAATACAGCAGTATATTTATTGTTCTTAATTATTAATACTCCTTCGACTACATATTGTTTCTCTTAATTTGTGCAGTGGGAATACCTTCAAAATCAGACTCAATTTGTTCTGGTACTTATTCTGAGCCGAAAAATATCCAGGTTCAGATAGTATCTCACAAAGCACACACTTCAAAACGAACGTAATAAACAAGCCAATCATAGATGTCTAAATATGAACTCTTTCTGGTATCAACCGAGAAACGAAAAATACACATACGCAGCAGAAGAAAGAAATGCAAGAAGCATAATTGACTACATAGTATATCCTCGAGACGCAGAACTAACGAAACAAAATATAAAAACAGAGAACGAAGCCGAACTCGGTACCCAACACAGACTAGTAACAGCAGAGATAAACATGAAACTAATGGAAATAATAGAGAGTCCTCAATATACAAGAATAGCAATACATAAGATGAAAAATATGGAAATGAGGAAGTTATACATACCAAAGAGAGACAGATAAAATACTGGAACAGCATGAAAACAATGAGGCAATATGGAATATGGAAGCGAGATGGAAAAAATTGAGAGACACGTTATGGAACACTGCAAAACAAGTATGTGAAATAAGAAAGAATGGCAAGAATAATAAAAGAACTGGATGGTGGAATAAGGAAATAAAGCAAGCAGTAAAAAAGAAGAAAGAAATGTGGAAGCAATACATAAACACAAATGAAGAGCAAAACCGAGACGAATACAGAAGACAGAGAAATATAGTGAAAGAACTAGTAAAAGATGCGAAGAAGAAAAGCTGGAAGGAATTCGGTGAAGAATTGAACGACGATTTTGGGAATAACAATAAACAGTTTTGGAATAAAATAAGAAGCATGAAAGGAACAAAATGGAAACAAATAAGAGGAATTAGAAATTAGCGAAATGAATTGAAAACAAACATACAAGACATACTGACCATATGGAATAAGCACTATAACGAAAAATTCGAGGCAAGCAACCAACAAAATGAGGAGAGAGGACAGCAGGCAAGAGAAGAGGATAGGGACAATCGAGTAGACGAAATTCATATCAAAGATATTGAAGAAGGATTGGCAAGAATAAAGATTGGAAAAGCGGGAGGTGCCGATGACATAGATTCGGAGATGATGAAGTACGTGGGAAAACGTGTCAAGCTTTGGCTACTGGAAATAATGAGGGAAGCATGGAGAACAGAAAAGATACCGAAAAACTGGGAAGAAAATGTATTGATGCCAATACACAAGAAAGGAGATGAAGCGGAATGTGATAACTATAGGGCTATACGCTTATCATCAGTGGCATATAAAGTCTACACCGGGATAATAGAAAGGAAGTTCAGAAAATAACTGGAAGGAAAACTAGAAGAAGAACAAGCGGCTTTTAGTAAGGAAAGAGGAACAATAGATAATATATACATACTGAGAAATATAATTGAAAGGAAAAATGAAATAGGAGAAGACTTATATATTACGTTTATAGATATTAAAGCTAAAGCTGCTTTTGATTCTATAAATAGAGAAGTAATACGGTCAGTAATGGAAGATCTGCCAATCCCGCAAAAGATAGTAAGCGTGGTAAAAAGTACATATTACAGAAACGTACTTGCTAAAGTACAAATAAACGGAAACAGATCGCCAATAATAAACCTAAGGAGAGGAATAAAATAAGAGGACAGTCTCAGCCCAGTTTTGTTTATATTAGTAATGAATAGAGTAATGAAGAGCGCTAAAAGAAGGTCAAGGCAATTACAGTCAACAATAGGGTACAGGAATTTAGTACCAGTGAGAATGGAGGGATTACTATATTATGCAGATGACTTAGTAATAATAGCAGACAATAAAGAGAAAATGCAAGAACTATTCGATATCTGGGTGGAGGAAATAGAAAATTTTAAAATAAAGGTAAATGTAAAGAAAACGTAACCCAAAAGAAAGAGGAAGAAATAAACCAAATGATATTTAGGTGCAATAACGAAATAATAGAAACAGTCTCGACGTTTGAATGAATAACTTGGAGTAATAATATCTGAAGATGGAAAGATATACGTATCAAGAAATCTCATACATATATACATAAATAAAACAATATTTGGAAAGGAAGAAATAGATAAAGAAATAAAACTGAAGGTATACAACGCAATCTCTGTACAAACTTTAATAAATATATGCAAGTGAGACATGGGTAAACAATGCAAAAATAGACACTACAATAAACGCAGCGGAGATGAAGCAGATTAGAAAAATAGCAGGAAAAACGAAATTGGACTGAATAAGAAAGGAAGATATTAGACAAAAACTGAAACAGGAATCGATAATAACCAAGATATAAAAAAAAAGAAAATTAAAATGGTATGGACACATTAACAGAATGGACCAAGGAAGACTACCAAAGCAGGTGATGGAATCAAAAAGATATGGTAAAAGAAGGAAAGGGAGGCCAAGTAAGAGATGGATCGATCAGATTATAGAAATTGGACAGGAAAAAGGAAAAACACATCAACAAATGAAAGAGTTAGCAAAGGACCACAAGAAATGGAAGATATGGATAGAGGATGAATAAAACCTCCGACGCCCCTGAGGGGCATATTGGAGTTTCGAGAAAGAAGAAGAAGATATTTAAACCACAGACAGACAAATTAAATCCAATAAACCCGCTATTTAGGATAATTAAGAAAACTTAATGCATCTATATTGATTTATTTAAAATTTAAACCCAAACATAACATTATTTTGTAGCCTGTAAAACCAATAACCCTATGGTCAGTTTTGAATTTTAGAAATACTTTTCTATTGTCGTGTTTTCTAGGAAACTGCAGGTTGATGCCAGATGTTTATTTCGATGAGATAAATGCCTCTGTTAATGAAAGAAAGTCATAAAAACTCAAAATGATATTTATTTTGAATTGTCCATTGATAAACCAAATAGTATTTTTTGGCAACCATTAAGGGCATAGGCGTAACATCTCCTCTGTCAAAATATTCAATGTGTTTTAAATGTATTTATTTTTTTCGAATCCTGAGAAAACAAATAAATATTTTTGAACAATTTAAACGCAGCGTGAAAGATTACATTATTTCTGAGGGCCGAAAATCCCTGAAAACTTCTATAATGTTTATTTTAATAAGTTACAGAGTAAAAATAAAGGGAACATTTAGTGTGATTATTAATTGAAATATTTCATTCAAAAGAAACTTAGATATTATTTATTCTAAGGGACTTTCGGCCCTAGGTAATAATGTAATCTTCCATTCTGCGTTTAAATTTTTTAAAAATACAGGATTCGAAAAAAAAATGAATATCTACATTTAAAACACATTGAAAATTTTGACAGGCGACATTTTGCACCTTTCCCCTTAACGAGAACTCGGAGTAACAAAGTGCTTTATTCCGGTTCGAAAGTCAAACTATCCGTATAGATTCATTTCTTCATATAACAAGTTGTAAAACTCCCGTTTAGTAATTCCTAAGTTCTTTATATTCTTGAATGTACTAATCTGGTTATTGGTTAGTTTTTTTAAGTGAAACTTTTTATTAAATATAATATATTAGATTATAAACAAGGTACATTCCAGGTCAAATAACTCAGACAAAAATTTTAGGATCTCAGATTTGTCTGAAACTCAGTGTATAGTGTATAGCTTCTGCTTAATTCTTCCTATTTTCTCTCAAATACCATTTTAAGCGGTTTTACAATGACTTGGTATTTATCTAAACAAATTTGTATTTTTTATCGTAAAATATCAGTAGAAAAATAAGTTTTTACTAGTAGCGACTCAAAAATTCATTATCATGCATTATAACAAGTTATTTTAATTAAAAACAAGATATTCTTTCTAAATTCTTTCTAAATTCATATTATTTAACACACCTCGTATAAAATTAACAAACTTGTATAACTGATGGTTGCATTTTGAGGTTGAGACCATGCACAGATTTTTATGAAGAATAACTTTTTTTCCTAAAATTATTAATAAAAGAGTTATTACATGTCTAATAAATAAAAATTATGTTCGGAATCGGTAATTTACTAAAATTTCAGAGAATTTTTTTTTCAAGTAGAAAGCTGTTATTGCATATTTCAATATGGTTTTTAATTACAAATAACTTTTCATAATTAATTTTTTGATATTTTGAAATATAAAGGTAGTTTGCTCTTGAGCGAAATTCATATTTTTTGACATACCTCGTATACTGTTGACAAAATTTGATATCTGATGATTGCATCTTAGGTTTTAGACTATGCAGAGTACTTTATAAAGAATGACTTTTTTTCGTAAAATTGATATTAAAAAAGTTTCCCATATGGTTCCAAGTTACGCAGACACCCTGTATAATATTGACTCAGATATTATTGCATGTAACTTTTGTTGTATTTTAAAACTATATAAATTCTTCGACCCACTTAAAGTCCTGTGTTTTGGCTATGTGTGGGCAAATTTTCAGCCAAATCGAAGAACTTATATTTTGGGAAAGGAGGAACATGTAAAAAACAGTATTTTAATGTTTTCTACACTAAAATTTGATCAAAAAATTGTTTTAAATAAAAAAACTTGTTATAGTGCCTAATATTCACATTTTTGAGTCCCTTCTATTAAAACGTTGTTTTTTCCATTGATATTACGATAAAAAAATGCAAATTTGTTTAAATAAACACCAAATCACTGTAAAATCGGTTAAAATGATAGTTTGAGAAAAAAAAAAGAAGAAGAAAACGGTTCGACGATAAATATTAATGTATTATTTTTACCCCCCCCCCCCCCCCCGGGCAAATTTTCAAATTTTTTCCGCCATTGGCGGAGTAGCAGAGATAATTGGAAATAAACACGTTGCCTAATATGATATTCAAACTTCAAACTGTTTGAAGAAGTTTGATTTCAAGTCGAACCTAAAGATATCGAAATCAAGCCAAGTCAAACTTTTTTACCAAAAAAGTTTGGTTTTCAAGTCAAGTCAAGTTTGCTGAATAAAATCAAACTAGTTTGACTTGATGCATCTCTAGTCAGCGTAACGAACGAACTTAAAATTCTCTTGGAAGGCCATATAACTAATCAGGAAGAAGTTAAAGAATGAACAACCCATTGTGATGGAATTGACAAATAAAACCAAAAAACTCAAATATCTGGAATGTTGTATAGGTGAAGATAAAGTAGCAATTAATAGAAAAAGACTGTATGACTAGTACACACTTCTATATAAGTTAAACCGGCAAACAGATGTATGCTCTCAAAAGCTGATAGTGTGTAAAAAATATTTATTAAAATCAGCTAAGTACTTTCGGCATAGCACATACCATCATCAGAGCTTCCTATAAAGAACATTAAGTTAAGGGATTTTTTATAAAAATACAAAGATCGAAAAAACTTACGTCTTATAGGTATAAACACCTCATAGAAGAGTAATTGTTGACAATATATTAAAATTAAATTGATACAGGGATAGGTCTATGATTTAGGGTGAAAACCCTTACAAATATTAAATATCACATCTAATGTGCTTTAAGACAATATGGCTACGACAGTTCGATGGAAAGCGGGGTCCCGGTAGGCGCCAGATTTCATGGCTTAAAAATATCAGAGACTAGACCGGCCTTGATTCAACATCTTTGTTTAGAGCCGCATTGGACAGAGACAGATTTGCCAGTGTAGTCGCTTACCTCCACCAAAGGAGAGAGCACCATCAGAAGAAGAATATTTATATGATAGATATTAAATAACCTTTCCAATGAGCTAGCACACAACCCCTATTCTCATTTAAAAAAATATTCGATTACGTCATCACGCCCAAATGGATAACGTCGCTAGTATGATATTATAAATGATAACTTACGTGCATAGAAATCGGCCAACTTAAAAATTTGGTCACTTTTGATGTGTCATATTTCCTAAACCTGTTAGCCTATTTAGGTGATTTTTAAACATGTTATAGCCTGATTCTTTAGCAATACCACTGTAATAACACTGTTGCTAAAGAGGTAAATTTTCATTGTATACCGAGTGTACCAATCAAACTGTGTATTTTTCTCAAAGTTTGCATCACTCTGTGGAATATTCTGGCATTTAGAAAATACTGAAATTAAAAGCCGACTATAGCCTCAGGTTTTCTTAACATTCTGTTTTTTTATTCATTCGTTTATGTTGGATAATAAAAAAGTTACGTACTTTAACAACTAGACACGTTCTTCATCAATACACGATGTTTCTAAATAAGTGCAACAAAATTTAAGGGGTAATTCTGCATGAAAAAATAATGACAGTTAAAAATTTTATTACAAACTGACGATTTATTTATTGCTTTAAAACCAGTTGACATATGCAAATGAATCAGTTGAGACATGCAAATGAAATTTCGTAGGTTTTAGAGATAGTTATGGCGGATTTTTTGACATAAAATTAAGAATTTTACATTCACCATTAACGTGCATACAGGTAATATGATCGGTCATATTACACGTATGCGCGCTAAAGGTGAATATTAAATTCTAAA
The DNA here is from genome assembly GCF_917563875.1 of Diabrotica virgifera virgifera. Classification (NCBI taxonomy): domain Eukaryota; kingdom Metazoa; phylum Arthropoda; class Insecta; order Coleoptera; family Chrysomelidae; genus Diabrotica; species Diabrotica virgifera. The sequence continues at coordinate 29,081,809 of NC_065452.1, forward strand.
TTTTATGTCAAAAATCCGCAATAACTATCTCTTAAAACCTACCAAATTTCATTTGCATATGTCAACTGGTTTTAAAGCAATAAATAAATCGTCAGTTTGTAATAAAATTTTTAACTGTCAGTATTTTTTCATGCAGAATTACCCCTTAAATTTTGTCGCACTTATTTAGAAACACCGTGTATTGATGAAGAACGTGTCTAGTTGTTAAAGTACGTAACTTTTTTATTATCCAACATAAACGAATGAATCAAAAGACAGAATGTTAAGAGAACCTGAGGCTATAGTTGGGTTTTAATTTCAGTATTTTATAAATGCTGAACTATTCCACAGGGTGATGCAAACTTTGAGAAAAAAACACAGTTTGATTTGTACAGCCGGTATACAATGAAAATTTACATGTTTAGCAACAATATTATTATAGTGATATTGCTAAAGAATCAGGCTATAACATGTTCAAAACATCAATTAAATCAGACAACAGGTTTAGGAAATATGAGACATCAAAGTGACCAAATTTTTAAGTGGGCAGATTTCTATGCACGTAAGTTTATATGCCAAAAATCATAATTTAAAAATAAAAATCGACTAGTTTCGGGATTTGTCTCCAAATTCGCCCATTCTCGAAAACATTAATTTATTCCATAATTTTGCCTCTCACTTTATATACATAATATGCAGATATTTGAATCCAATTCGTAACGTGTTGTGGTATGATTCCAATAAATCGACTCTCATAAAACGATCTGACTCACCTCTAGGAATGACTGCATAATTTTACTTGTGTTCATTGACTTGTATGCAAAAACGCGCCCAGCAATGAGTGGTGTAAATTGTTTTCATACGAGCCAAAAATTGTTGACCTTCAAATTTTCTGTTTATATCGATAAATAGAACACTTTCTATACAATGGCTGTATGTATACATTTTGTCAACTGTATCAATAATTATACAATTAACTTTAGCCCTATGTGGATACATTCTGTTTACAGGTGTAAAAAGGACAGTGCCGAATTTAGTATACTTGCGGCCCTAGGCGACCTAGGTCAAATACCCAAAGCGGCCCCCGATAACTTCACTATTAAGTAATTAAACATAAAGCACATTTCATATTAATACATATGGTTTATTTTAATTTTACTTTTTAAAATTGGTACAATATATGAAGCATAACCTAAATGAATAGAAATGACACTAATGTTCTATTTGAATACGGTACATAAATCGGTTAAAATGTTGTACCTTTTAGTACTAGAATACCTCACAATTTAAGAATCCAGTATTAAAAATGCTTAAAAGTTAAAGACAAAAAACTTATGCGATAAAATAACCGTTCCCCCACACAAAACGGACGCCTATGACTGGTACTAAAAATTCACAATTAATGGAATCGATTTATCTTTGGAAGATAAATATGTGTACCGATTTTTGTTTTTCTAACTAGAAGCGTTCTGGAGGTATTTAAGAAAAACTAATTACAAGACGTCATCTTCAAAGAGCTCTAGCTCCCTTAGGAAGCATTTTCGGACTAGGTGAAGTTCGTTAAATTGTCTTAAAATTATCTGAGGAATCTCCTGTCTTCGTTTGTCGGTAGAGTTTCTGGACACCCTGTATTACTGAATAGATAATTGAATAACCTTTCAAATAAGCTAGTACACGACCCCAAGTCTCATTAAAAAAATTATCGATTACGTCATCACGTCCAGATGGATGACGTCAATAGTATGATATATATGTCAAAAAATTACAATTTAAAAATAAAAATTGCCCTGTTTCGGGATTTTTCTTTAAAGTCGGCAGCTTGTGAAATTACGAATTTATTCCTTTCATTTGCACCATACTGTATATGTGAAATTAGTTTTTTTTATGTTGAACCCATCACCATCCCATAATAAAATTTTTATATTTTATTAACAACAGTACTATGTATTTGTAGGAATATTATGAAAATTTTAAATCATGTACTTTTTGGAAAAAAAAGTAATCAAAATATATTAAAAAAAAAACGGTAAAATCCTGTATAAAAGGTATATTTAAAAACCCTCAAAAGGGCAACATCAAAATCACATAACTAGTTTTCGACTGGTTTACCAGTCATCATCAGTACTTACGTGCAATGTACATGCTAACCACCAAGATAGTATTTAACAAAAATATGTGGGTCAAAGCCCAGTAAAAGAAGCCCGTCAAGGAAACATTGGTTTAAAAAGCTACATTAAATATGGATGTTTAAAATATTTAGCTAATCTGCCCTAGGTAACATCTGAGGCAACAGATGAGGTAACATCTGACGGCAAGTGTGCCGTCATTCTTTCAACATGTAAACAAGTCAAATCCACAGCTCAGATGTCAACTGTCAAATATAAGTCAAATTATTAATGTTAACATTGTTAATCAAAATAACAATTTACTGTTTTTTACCATTCTGCAAAATACAGGGTGTTTTATAAATAAACGTTAAAATGTATAGATACTTACGTAATAGAAAATAGATATTGTACAGGGCGTCAATAAGTTAGATTTTATGAATGAAATACCATGACGTCACTTTTACTTTTCCTCCCTAGGGAGGAAAAGTACAACTTTGCTCCCTGCAATCAGGTCCGGAAAAGTATACTTTCGGTATAAAGTACCTTTTCCTTGATAAATGCATTCGGTGAAAAATTTGGCCAAAACCTGGATAATTTTATTTCCACCTTGTTTGATTGCCTCGATCACTACTCCGTCATCGCCAGGGGATTTATTATTTTTCATTTCTGAAAGTGTCTTTTTAACTTCGTATGGTGTTACTTCTGGCATTAATTCGGATCCCTGGTTTGTGATTTTGGTCAGGGGCTGTTCTTGCCTTGAGTTGGTGCCCTCATACATTTCGCGATAAAACGATTCGACAACCTTAAAGGGCGCTTTACAGCTTGCAATTCTACCTGCAAGACGCAAGAAAGTTGCCTAAAGGCATGCGCAGTATGTCGTCAGTTGATTATTGCATGCAACTTCTTGCAACTGCGCGATAATCGGTTTGGTGCCATTTTTTCTGCAAGTTTTCATGCAAGTCTAGGGGAATTTGATTTTTCCACAATATCAAATGTCATTGACGACACGGATTCACGAATACATGCCGATCAGCTGTTTTCTGTTTGTGAAATATATCAAGGATGGAAATGAATGAATAATGAAATGGCACTTTCTGAGATTCTATAATTATTTTAAATTGTATATTAAGCTACGGAAGCTCTCTCTCCTCTAGCTAAGTACCTTAGAATAATAATTAATTTGTGTTCCGCAGAAATAGTATTTCGAAATATAGATTTCTTTGTAATTGTTCAATTTTTCCCAAGGGTTTATTAAAATGTACATTCATTCCTAGAAAATTAGAGTCATTTTCATCATCTACTTGGATAAATTCTTCTGTTGGAGATACATTATTACCCCTCTTCTTGTTCAACTAAGATCTTACTCACCATCTCCGATCTCGGCGTTCTAAATTAGTGACTAAAAGGCTGGCTGCAGCAATAATAATACTTAAAGTTGCTGCTACCGCCTTTTTCCTTTTATATTTGGTTATTTCTGATAGTCTTGGCATTTCGAAATTTACCAAGTTAAATAAACAGCAATAAAGTAATTAAAAAAAACAAAAGTTTATAAGTTAGGTTAAGGGTAAAACTTTCAAATTGCATGCAAGCCGGGTTGCAAGCTGTAAAAGACCATGCAATAGACTTGTATGAAAGTCTTGCATGCAAGAAATTGCAGCAAGTTTTCTTGCAAGCTGTAAAGCGGTCTTAAGGATTTCGGCTCTATCCGTAGCAATGTTGTTCATGTTGTCTTGGTTTCTTATTCTGTACATATTTTTGTTGCCAATGTTATTCCTATTTCGCCGCAAAATTTTTAAACTTTTGTTTTCTTGAATTATTTGAGTTATTTCTCTTGTATTGTTTTCTCTTATGTCTTTTCGGATTGATCGGTGGATATCTTTATTTAATTTCTTCAGTGTTATGTAGTTGGAGTCGTATTTTTCCGTCAGTTGTCTTCTTTTACTTATTAACTCTTTGGTATTTTGGCTTAATTTTTCTTTATGGGTCACGACCGTCGGGCAGCACTTCCTTTCAGTTTCTTTTGGTGCCTTCGTTATGAGATTATTTGCTAGTTCGATGTCTTCTATTTCGTTTTCTAAGTCTTGTATATACGTCTGGTTAGTATATCTTCATAGAGGTCGTTGTTTTCTGGGGGAATCCATTTCTTCTTTCGTGTTTTGAAGATCATCTTAGTTCTTTTCAAGTTGACATTTAATTGTATCCTTGCTCGAATTAATCTGTGGTCGCTTCCTATCGAAAATTTGTTAAGTACTTCAACATCTATAATTATTTCTTTTCTATTCGTTATGATAAAATCTATCTCATTTTTGACACTGCCATCTGGGCTTATCCATGTCCATTTACGGCGAGGCTTTTTATCGAAAAAAGAGTTTATCATGAATAAATTTTCCTGGTGTAAGAAGTTGAGCAGTCTTTGCCCTCGTTCATTTCTTTCGCCGTACCCATACTTGCCCATTGCTACTTCTGCATCATCTTGTTTAAAGCCCATTTTCGCATTAAAGTCGCCCATAATTGTGTAATATGCTTGTGTAGTATGTAGTGCTGTTTGTAGGTCATCATAAAATGTTTCAATTTCTTCATCCGAGTGGCTAGTCGTTGGAGCATATGTCTGGATTATCTTAAGGTTATTGTTATATATATCTTGCATTTAGTTTGAAGATGAGGTACACAATTCTGGCACTTATGCTATTAATTTTAGTTATATTTTGGGCGTGCTTTCTATGTATAATGAATCCTACTCCACCATTTGAAGTGTCTTCTTCTCCTCTAAAATGAAATAAGTATCTCGATTTAAGAGTAATTTGGGGTTCTCCTCTTCGTCTGATTTCGCTAAAGCCGATGATGTCCCATTTTATTGTTTTCAGCTCTTCCTCCAGTTCCATCATCTTCTGGTCCGATATAAGAGTTCTAACATTGTATGAGGTGATATGCATTTATTATGCAATATTGATAGCCCAAGATAAAGATAGTCTGCAAAGATTAGTCCACATATTTAATGTAAGAGCAAAAGAATTCAATATGACAATGTGACGTTCCATCACTTATCTAAGTAATTATTAATGGGAACACCTTATTTAATTATGGTTAAAATTATTTTTCTCGTAATTAAAACAAGCCGTTCGCACAAAATCCTCTGGATGACGTCATACCTAGGTACTGTGGCATCACTGATAGATTTTTGAAGTTGGCATTGACGCCGGTCGCCAGCTGTCATCAAGTCGAACGGAGCAAGGAGGGGGATTGTTCTCTGCGAAGTGCCAAGAAGGGCGGTGTAATCTCTTACAATAAGTGATTGAGAAAATTATATTTTAGCCGCATGGTTCAATTATTACTGTATTGCCAGTTATTTTATTAAGTTTGTGTTTGAATCAAAGTGACGAAATATAATGAAACTGTAAGAAGAAGGATTTTGCACCGGTATGTTTTATGTGTACTAGTTTTTCATTATGGCGTCCTAGTTTTGGCCATTGTAATATTATTTTCATTATGGATTGAATTTAAATCAAGTCATCGATTGGCTTTGATGTAGAATATTGCAGTGTCTATAATGTATCCAGAAAATATCTCTAAGAATATACTTAATATGTGGTTATGTTCATCAAAATTTTCCAGTTCTGAAAACCTATTGAAAATTATGTCATGACTTCCTGAAACTTATTAAATCTTACTTTGTAGACTTCATAATTCTTTTCCCATATCTAGTATGTTCATATATTTCCACAGTACCTATTTCTTTATACAATACATATACAACTACTTTTGAAAAAAAAAACATATTATTTGTTAAAATAAAAATATCACATCCAACATTTAAATTGTAAGTTTTCTTGTCTATTCTAATCAAGGCCATATGTGTTAAAACTCTTATCACAACCTATGGTTAAAATGTCAAGGTAGATAGGTTTTTTTGGGGTCAATGAAAAGTCGAGTTTTTGTAGTCTTCTCTTCTAAAAACCTTTCCTCGTCAACTTCTCTCTTTTACTTCTTTTTATAACAGGTTTTATTGGAAATAAACTGGGAATGTTTTTGGTTTTAGCCCTTCGGGAGAAATCTCAAACGACGTATGAACTTATAAAGACCCAACAACACCACGGGTAGGCACTTCCAGGGTTCAATCGACAAGGGACAGGTCTGGAGGATATACAGCCTCCCATTTGATCTTGTTTATTTTGGTTGTTCTTCCTGCAACCCTCAGAGGGGCAGTTTCAGTAACGGTTGGACCGTTACACCACATTGGTGTTAGCTTCGTACCACGGACTTGGGTATTAGACATCAAGGAACATTGGAACCTGTGAAAAGGGGTTTGTTTTGGGGACATTTATTTGTAACGGTTAAAGACATACTGTTTTTTTTAATTTTTCAGGACATTTAGCATACTTATACTTTCATAATTTAATTACATATATTTTTTCTTTCCTCCAAAAACATAAGTATACTGTAATTTATCAGAGCCATACCTAAAGTTGATAGTGTTCCCCAAATTTACATAATTCCTTGGTAGAAGTTTCGAGCTCGAATATTCTTCCCACATATATGTTCTTTACCCTTGGTTTGTATTAATTTTAGACTTGTTCCCATGTAAATTAAATATATAATTGTCTTAATTCTCTAACTTTAAAATCATTTAACTTGCTTTCATACTTTATCAATTTTTATTAGTTTTTTGCAAATATTATTTAACGTTAACGTATCAATCATTTCCTTTTTATATTAACTTTGAATCAATCCCTAGTACCTAGCCCCTCAGGACCTAGTACCTAGCCCCTCAGGACGGTACTAGTTTTACTTGTTATTATTATTAAGAACCACTAGTCATAAAAGGGTTTTTGTATCCAGTACTACGTTGGTTCATTTAGGGACTTGTTACCCGTCAACTCATTGAGAGTTATATAAAAATATTATTTATATTAGGTATTTTTATTATTATATTATCAGGTAGTATTCAATTAGGCTGTACGTATTTTATTCGTACTATTATTTGGGGAAGGGTTGTCATTTAACCTAGATGTAAGTTGAGGGTATGCTTCCTAGGAAAGCTACTCCAATAATAATTTAATAGGTAGTTATATTTATATCACAATAGGTAATTATTTCTCATTGTCATTTTAGAGTTACATAGTTACACTTGTCATAACTTAGAGGTTGTCAATAATCTAGATAGTTATATATAATAAATATTTATTTGTTTTGTATACCAATTATTTTTTTTTCCCAGTTTTGAATTTAATAATTTAATATATTGAATATTTTACAGCAGTGTAAGATACCTGGAAGTTTGGTCCATTCCAACTTCTGGCGCCCACAATTCAGTCTATTTTATTTATCTTCTATATTCTTCTATTTTTATTATATTATTATATTTATTTAATTTATTTTCTGAACATATATTTTTATCTTAAGATTTCCCTTTTCTAGTCATCATCTCTCTTTAGGTTGAGCTACTGTTCTTTGACAGGCATGCAAACGAGCCGTATCCATCCTTGAGTGTCAAGTTGTTCTCTTGCAGCTCTTGCTAGCCAACTCTATTCAGTTTGCCTCTGTCTCTCCATACTTCCATTATCAGTTCATCACCCTTCCTTAATTCATTTCATCTTATCATTTTAGTTCAACAAATACTACTGCAAAGTGGTAAATTTTTGTTACAATTGGCGCCCAACGTGGGGCCAACCTTTTATAGGTTCTAAGACAGTAGTTCTTTTAGTTCATTTTTTTTTCTTTTATTTATATTATTCCCTTCTGATATCTTTTTATACATTCTGTTCTGATTTATTTTGTTTTTAATTACTTATTAATACTTAACAGGTATACTGTCACTGCTGGATCTATTAATTAGTTGAGATTTTGAAACCTCTTTTATAGGTTGTCATACAGCTTACATTCTAGGTTGAATTTGAAACGAAGTATAAGTAACTAACATATATATTATATAATATTATTATTGCAAATTTTACTCCTTCAGCCAGTGGTGTATTTGTATGTACAGTTGATCGTTAATACTTACATATTTTTTTTTGGGTACAAGTATAATAGCTAAAATTTTTTTTTTCCAATATTTAGGTACTATATTCACTTGATTATACCTTATTTACTGTATTTATTTGATATATATTTTGCTGGCCATTTTTGATTTTGTTGGTGTGTTGCTAATATTTTCTCCGTACCTATATATTTTGCATACAAACTTAAGTATATTTCGTATTTCTGACTTTTGGATTGCTTGTCAATAATTTTTGCTTTCATCATGTGTGCTTTTAAAGTTGAACATCTTCTGGTGGACGAATTGGACTATGAGTTGAAAATTAGGGACGTAGTACCAGAGGAGTCAGCAACCGTCGATAGAAAACGCAATCTTCTGCGGGGTGCTTTGAAGCAAGAAGCAGGCAATAGGAGTTTCACCCAACTTTCGGCTGTACATATCCCTTTTGAGGACCAACGGAAAGGAATATCCGAAACGTTGGATAGCTTGTCGAAGAAAATAGAGAAGTTTAGGGGAACTGTACAGGACAATGAATATGTTAGATTAATATCTCGTCTAGCTCATATTTCTGGCCGGGTACACTTGTTACAGTGTACTACAGAAGAGCAGGAACCTTTTAAAAAGTCTGTTTCTCTTAAAATCCTTACATTGGAGGGTGAGCTTGATTCTAAGGTTAACCCCATAGCCACATCTACTCCTAATGCTCCAGTCAGTGTCGTTCCTAGTTTCACATACTCCAAACCCGTGCAAGTACACAAATGGGGTGTTTCATTTTCCGGTGAAAAACAGCACAATGATGTGATTACATTTTTAGAAAAGGTCGAATGTCTTCGTGTATCTAGAGGTGTCTCTGAAGAAAATTTGTTTGCTGCTTCAGCTGAATTGTTTACTGGTCCTGCTTTTACCTGGTTCATGAATAATAGAGGTAATTTATCTTGTTGGTCTGATCTGGTTCGCAAGTTGAAGTCAGATTTTCTTCCTTATTCATACCAGGATGATCTCTTGGATGAAATCAAAAACCATAAGCAGAAACCAGGGGAGTCTGTCACTATGTTCATTAACACTATTTTAGGCATGTGTAGCCGTTTAGACACTCCTTTATCTGATTTGTCCAAAATAAAAATCATCTTAAAATGTTTATTACCTTTTTACCATCAACTGATCACTGCTATCCGATTTCGTCACCTATGTTTTCATAGCAGAGTACGCTGATGTTTATCCATCAAATTATTTCTGGTCGGGAAATGTCTGCAGCATTTCCTAACCATCCTTGTGTAATTAGTCCAATTATTCCAGTTACATGTTTACCATTTGTTAGGGAAGTACTTAGTTTATTATGTCTCGTACTTCATAGTATGGTTGTTGTTGACTACCCATATACATAGTAGGTTCCTTAGTTTAGTATTTGAGGTGTTTGAACAAATCAATTGTTTATTTTTAGTAGATTCCCACTTCTTTCCTTAGACATTAGTTTGTTTAGTTTAGTATTAGTGAGAATTGGTCCATAAATCTTCCTGATCGTTCTTCTTTGGATATGCTCTTATAAATCTGGTATCCATTGATAGTCCGATTTTGAATTAAGTGTCCGATTCCTCACTTATTTTGTTTATTTGGTTGTATAGGCTCGTACTACCGGATGTGGGTGTACGTATACCTAATTTATTTATGTGATTTAATATTGGTGTGAATTGGTCCATAAATCTTCCTGTTCGTCCTTCTGTGGATATGCTTTATGAATCTGGTGTCCATTGATAGTCCGACTTTGGATTAAGTGTCCGATTCCACATCTATTTTGATTAATGAGTTTTTGGATGACTTTGATATGTTTACTATTTGTATTATTTGGCACTGGTGAGAATTGTTCCATAAATCTTCCTGATTGTTCTTCTCTGGATATGCTATTACGAATCTGGTGTCCATTGTTAGTTCAAATTTGGATTAAGTGTTCGATTCTTCACTTATTGTAGTTATTGATTTCTTTGGTCTTACTTCAGTATATTTATTTGCGTTATTGTACGAACAGGCTCACACCTTTGCCTGGTTGTTCGTCCTTGGATATACATTTTATAAATCTGATGTCCCTGGATAGTTCAATTTTGGATTTCGGGCCCATTCGACATTTATTTGTTATTATGAACTTTAGTAAATTATTTAGTTTATCTTTGGCTTTAGACAATGCCGAGGATATTTTAATATGACTTCGAGTCATCTGTTGTAAGTCATGATATCTGTTGCAGGGACTCTCCTGCTTTCCTCTATTCCTTGGTTTGTGGTTACTTTGTAATCTGGCGAATCAACGCGAAATAATACACTACTACTACTTAAGTTTAATATTTAGAGTATAAATAAAAAAAAAAAAATTTAATAAATTTTTTTTTCTCCCAGTAGGAGAGGAATGTGACGTTCCATCACTTATCTAAGTAATTATTAATGGGAACACCTTATTTAATTATGGTTAAAATTATTTTTCTCGTAATTAAAACAAGCCGTTCGCACAAAATCCTCTGGATGACGTCATACCTAGGTACTGTGGCATCACTGATAGATTTTTGAAGTTGGCATTGACGCCGGTCGCCAGCTGTCATCAAGTCGAACGGAGCAAGGAGGGGGATTGTTCTCTGCGAAGTGCCAAGAAGGGCGGTGTAATCTCTTACAATAAGTGATTGAGAAAATTATATTTTAGCCGCATGGTTCAATTATTACTGTATTGCCAGTTATTTTATTAAGTTTGTGTTTGAATCAAAGTGACGAAATATAATGAAACTGTAAGAAGAAGGATTTTGCACCGGTATGTTTTATGTGTACTAGTTTTTCATTATGGCGTCCTAGTTTTGGCCATTGTAATATTATTTTCATTATGGATTGAATTTAAATCAAGTCATCGATTGGCTTTGATGTAGAATATTGCAGTGTCTATAATGTATCCAGAAAATATCTCTAAGAATATACTTAATATGTGGTTATGTTCATCAAAATTTTCCAGTTCTGAAAACCTATTGAAAATTATGTCATGACTTCCTGAAACTTATTAAATCTTACTTTGTAGACTTCATAATTCTTTTCCCATATCTAGTATGTTCATATATTTCCACAGTACCTATTTCTTTATACAATACATATACAACTACTTTTGAAAAAAAAAACATATTATTTGTTAAAATAAAAATATCACATCCAACATTTAAATTGTAAGTTTTCTTGTCTATTCTAATCAAGGCCATATGTGTTAAAACTCTTATCACAACCTATGGTTAAAATGTCAAGGTAGATAGGTTTTTTTGGGGTCAATGAAAAGTCGAGTTTTTGTAGTCTTCTCTTCTAAAAACCTTTCCTCGTCAACTTCTCTCTTTTACTTCTTTTTATAACAGGTTTTATTGGAAATAAACTGGGAATGTTTTTGGTTTTAGCCCTTCGGGAGAAATCTCAAACGACGTATGAACTTATAAATACCCAACAACACCACGGGTAGGCACTTCCAGGGTTCAATCGACAAGGGACAGGTCTGGAGGATATACAGCCTCCCATTTGATCTTGTTTATTTTGGTTGTTCTTCCTGCAACCCTCAGAGGGGCAGTTTCAGTAACGGTTGGACCGTTACACCACATTGGTGTTAGCTTCGTACCACGGACTTGGGTATTAGACATCAAGGAACATTGGAACCTGTGAAAAGGGGTTTGTTTTGGGGACATTTATTTGTAACGGTTAAAGACATACTGTTTTTTTTAATTTTTCAGGACATTTAGCATACTTATACTTTCATAATTTAATTACATATATTTTTTCTTTCCTCCAAAAACATAAGTATACTGTAATTTATCAGAGCCATACCTAAAGTTGATAGTGTTCCCCAAATTTACATAATTCCTTGGTAGAAGTTTCGAGCTCGAATATTCTTCCCACATATATGTTCTTTACCCTTGGTTTGTATTAATTTTAGACTTGTTCCCATGTAAATTAAATATATAATTGTCTTAATTCTCTAACTTTAAAATCATTTAACTTGCTTTCATACTTTATCAATTTTTATTAGTTTTTTGCAAATATTATTTAACGTTAACGTATCAATCATTTCCTTTTTATATTAACTTTGAATCAATCCCTAGTACCTAGCCCCTCAGGACCTAGTACCTAGCCCCTCAGGACGGTACTAGTTTTACTTGTTATTATTATTAAGAACCACTAGTCATAAAAGGGTTTTTGTATCCAGTACTACGTTGGTTCATTTAGGGACTTGTTACCCGTCAACTCATTGAGAGTTATATAAAAATATTATTTATATTAGGTATTTTTATTATTATATTATCAGGTAGTATTCAATTAGGCTGTACGTATTTTATTCGTACTATTATTTGGGGAAGGGTTGTCATTTAACCTAGATGTAAGTTGAGGGTATGCTTCCTAGGAAAGCTACTCCAATAATAATTTAATAGGTAGTTATATTTATATCACAATAGGTAATTATTTCTCATTGTCATTTTAGAGTTACATAGTTACACTTGTCATAACTTAGAGGTTGTCAATAATCTAGATAGTTATATATAATAAATATTTATTTGTTTTGTATACCAATTATTTTTTTTTCCCAGTTTTGAATTTAATAATTTAATATATTGAATATTTTACAGCAGTGTAAGATACCTGGAAGTTTGGTCCATTCCAACTTCTGGCGCCCACAATTCAGTCTATTTTATTTATCTTCTATATTCTTCTATTTTTATTATATTATTATATTTATTTAATTTATTTTCTGAACATATATTTTTATCTTAAGATTTCCCTTTTCTAGTCATCATCTCTCTTTAGGTTGAGCTACTGTTCTTTGACAGGCATGCAAACGAGCCGTATCCATCCTTGAGTGTCAAGTTGTTCTCTTGCAGCTCTTGCTAGCCAACTCTATTCAGTTTGCCTCTGTCTCTCCATACTTCCATTATCAGTTCATCACCCTTCCTTAATTCATTTCATCTTATCATTTTAGTTCAACAAATACTACTGCAAAGTGGTAAATTTTTGTTACAACAAGTTCATCTCAGAAAACCAAAACAATAGTAATCAGTAAAGAACCAATCAGATGTAAAATTTAAATTGATGGTATCAGTATTGAACAAGTAATGGAAGTAAAATACCTTGGAATTATATTGTCAAGTTACGGAGACCTGGACAAAGCAGTGAGAAATCAAGTACAAAAAGCAAATAGACTGGCAGGATGCCTAAATAACACTATATGGCGAAACCGACATATTAACACTGACATGAAGTCAATAATTTATAAAGCCAGTGTAAGACCAATAATGACATATGCATCAGAAACCAGACCCAATACAGCCACAACACAAAGACTACTGGAAACGGCAGAGATGAGAGTACTGAGAAGAATTACAGGAAATACACTGAGAGATCGAAAGAGGAGTAAAGATATCAGAAGACAATGTAAAGTACAGTTTATAAACGAATGGACACTAAATAGAAAAAAAAAAAGAATGGAACAACCACATAACCAGAATGGGGGAGACACGTATGGTCAAAATTAGGGATGGCGGTTTTCGACAAAACACCGGTTTTCGGTTATACCGGTTTTTTTGCTTACGGTTTAATCTGGCGGTTATAACCGGCCATAAAAAACCGGTTTTTGGAAAAACCGGTTTTTGGTTTTTTTAATCCAATAGGTTACAAGAAATAAAATTTAAAAAAAATAATATCAACATAAATATTTTACTTAAAAATAAATTGGATAATGCAATTTATCTTTTATTTTTACTACCATCAACAAAAATTTATCATGTATTACTTTTAACACGTTTGTATATTTGTAGAATAGGTATATTTTAAATCATTTAATACTTCCTGTATGGGTGTATCGTTTTGAAAACGTAGGGAAATTCTTGGAGATTCGTATTCGTAATCAGTAATTCGATATTCATAGTCAGAGCATTATTTTTGGTAATCAGAAAAAGTTATTCACCCACTTTCAATGTCAAGAGTTAAGTGTGAAAAATAGATGATGTTTGCGTCTAATTCAACCAGATCACCTCTTATGTAAATATTATGATTACAAATACCTTTTCAAGGAAATATTATAATAAAACTTAATAAATGTTTCTGGCTGATGTGAGATTGCACTTTCAGTTTGCTTCTGTATTTATAAAATAAAATAAAATTTGAATTATGGTTTTGTTTGGAATAATTACTTGAGAATAATAATTATGATTGGGATCCAAAATAATACCTAACCTAATCCTAATCACCGTAAAAACCTAATAACCGGTTTTTACTTTAAAAAGAAAAAACCGGTTATAACCGGGACTAAAAAACAACCGGTAAAACCGGTTATTGTGAAGTAAAAAAACCGGTTTGAGGTTTAAACCGGTAGGTTTTTCCCATCCCTAGTCAAAATAGCAAGAGATAAATCACCAATCGGTAGAAGAAGTATCGGCCGACCGCGCAAAAGATGGAGTGACAACCTTCCATGGAGGTATCAATTCGCCAATAAACAAGCAGAATTGCTTATAAAGAGGAAGAAGAGGAAAACTTTTTACGTGAAATGGATGATTTTTTTACAGATCGACTGGTTTATTTATTTGCCCTGAGATATTATCTCTCAGATATTTACCCAAACAAATATCACTCATCCTGTATTTACTACCAACACTATTATACATTAGTTGCGGTTTGTCATGTAACATTGGTTTGAAACAATATATACGTTTGACTGATTTTAACGATAAACCGTTACGTAATTGATGTCATTTTGTTTGTACATCCAAAAGCAAACAGCTACATACAAGTTGAAAAATTTATTATGTATTGTAAAATAAAGTAACTGTCGTAAAATTGGTTATCAAAAAATAATCTAAATTAACCAAATTGTATATCAAATTGAGCACAACGGTAAATTTTGGATGAATCGCGGGCAAAATGTTGTTTAAATTTATTTTGCTATCATGCCACGTGTATAACCTATATGTACAGTGTTATTCCTTGGTAAACATTATCTTCTTCTTGGTCCCCTTTTTATGTATGGGCAAAATTACACTTATTTCCCAATCTCTAGGTCAGGCACGTAGCCAAGGGAGGGGTCCATGGGGTCCGGACCCCTCCCAAAACTACCTCGGCTTTTGTACCAAAGCAGCAAGTTTATCCATAAGATATTATTAACATTTTTGAAAAAGTGAATGTAATTATTATTATTTTTTACCAGAATTATTTCTGTTTTTATTCAGTGTACGGATCAACTTACATCTAGTTTAAAAATCAGATTTGGCAAAAACAAAAATATTCTATCAGCATTTCAAATTCTTTTACCTGCATTTGCCTCTAGAGAAAAAGTAAAATTGCTAGAAAATTTGGGTGCCTATTACTCCCCCGACACTTCCCTTGCAGCAGTAAAAGCTGAATATGTATATGTTATGGTGTAACTGTAATACAATATCATCTTTGGAACCAAATAACGAAGTTCTCCACGTAATGAAACATTCTAATAAAGATTTGTTTCCTAAACATTTACAAATTCCTTACAATTTTTGCAACTATACTTGTCACAACGGCCAGTGTAGAACCTTCGTTCTCAAAAATGAAGCGAGTAAAAACTTTACCCAGAAACAAGATGGAAAACGAAAGACTCAGTTGATTGGCTCTTTGTTCCGTCCATTGGAACGTCGAAAGCTAGATATATAGATATCAAATCATGATCACAGATGTCATAGAGCGAATAGCATAGCTGAGGTGGAATTGGGCGGGTCATGTAGCCAGAATGAAGAATGGTGGTGGACCCAAAAAATTACAGCGTGGAGACCACGAACGGACAGAAAAAGTAGAGGTAGACCACCTACACTCTACACGATGGACAGACAACGTCAAAAGGGTTCCTGGGAATTTGTTGCTGGATGGCCAAGATCGACAGAACTGGAAGAAATTAGGGGAGGCCTATGTTCAACTTTGAATGCAGAAGGCTGAATGATGATGATATATCAAATAACCCAAAATTATTGAGTCGACAGCTGAATAGATGACCAGGTGTACTCTTTTCCACGGAATTCTATATTTCGTTAGCAGTCACTAACATCATCAGGGAAGCTAAAATGATATTAAAGATACAATGGTGAAATTAGCTATTAAAAACAACTTACTTTACTACGGTGAGATTGTTGTCATATAGATGTTATATCTTAGTAAAGTACATAGTAAAAACTTGTTATTGCAATTTTTAAAATATTGAAATAGTTTTTTCAAATTTTGCATGTGGATCTAAAATTTATTCTGAATATTTTTTTTTTCAAAAATGAATAACCATTTTCAATTTCGTTGCAAAACGAAAATACAGCCGAACCATATTCTAGTCCAATCAGAGAGTGCAGCAAGCACCTCTACCGGTTTCGAAACTTATTAGTCTCTCATCAGGAGGCACATATGATGCTCTCTCTGATCCAACCAAAACAAACCCCCAGCGTGCAGTCCCCGATTGCAACTAACGAAATGGCATAGATGTCCTAGCGGCAACTGCTAGCAAAAAGACTAAGTTTTCACTCTAATGGCATATAAAACAACATAATGCTATTCTACACCCCACCAGAATGAAAACAATGGGAACCTTCTCTGGTTACACCTCCGAGGCTTCTACAATTTGCAAGCCATACGGATGCTGAGACTAAGGAAGATGAGGGAATTCTACAATTTACAATTCACGTCCCATCTGCTCAGCGCGGTAAGGTTCCAACGAGAATGGTTCCCTTCATACTCCAATCAGAGTAAACGTACATCAAAAATGAATAACCATTTTCAATTTCGTTGCAAAACGAAAATACAGCCGAACCATATTCTAGTCCAATCATAGAGTGCAGCATGCACCTCTACCGGTTTCGAAACTTATTAGTCTCTCATCAGGAGGTACATATGCTGCTCTCTCTGATCCAACAAAAAAAAACCCAGCGTGCAGTCCCGGATTGCAACTAACGAAATGGCATAGATGCCCTAGTGGCAACTGCTAGCAAAAAGACCAAGTTTTCACTCTAATGGCATATAAAACAACATAATGCTATTCTACGCTATTCTTATATGCCATTAGAGTGAAAACTTAGTCTTTTTGCTAGCAGTTGCCGCTAGGGCATCTATGCCATTTCGTTAGTTGCAATCCGGGACTGCACGCTGGGGGTTTGTTTTGGTTGGATCAGAGAGAGCAGCATATGTGCCTCCTGAGGCTACGGCTCCACGGGCTGGAAATTGACGCTAGCAGTAGCCGCAAAACGAACTTAAGGTTCCACGGAACGGAATAGGAATAGCCGAACTGAACCGACTACGCACAAGTCGTGTAGTCGGTACAGTTCGGCTATTCCTATTCCGTTCTGCGGAACCTTAAGTTCGTTTTGCGGCTACTGCTAGCGTCAATTTCCAGCCCGTGGAGCCGTAGCCTGATGAAAGACTAATAAGTTTCGAAACCGGTAGAGGTGCTTGCTGCACTCTCAGATTGAACTGGAATAATGATGCGGCTGTAGTTTCGTGTTGCAACGAAATTGAAAATGGTTATTCATTTTTGATTTACATGTTTACTCCGGTTGGAGTACGAAGGGAACCATTCTCGTGGGAACTTTACCGCGCTGAGCAGATGGGACGTGAATTATAAATTGTAAAATGCCCTCATCTTCCTTAGTCTCAGCATCCGTATGGCTTGCAAATTGTAGAAGCCTCGGAGGTGTAACCAGAGAAGGTTCCCATTGTTTTCATTCTGGTGGGGTGTAGAATAGCATTATGTTGTTTTATATGCCATTAGAGTGAAAACTTAGTCTATTTTTATTTTTTTTTTCAATATCTTACCGTCTAACCTAACAAAAAATTTGAGTTTTATTTGGACTCTCCTCAAGAACATTTCCTGGCTACGTGCCTGGTCCCGAACATGGTACATTTCTAGCTTATTACCCTGGAGTAATATACAGACCAACCTTTATTTATGGGTGTGAATCATGGGTACTCTCAAAGAGAACGAAAAGTAACATATAAGCGACAGAAGTGAAGTCCCTGAATACATTAATGACATTAACACTCAAATACAAATATCCCATAAGAAACAAGCAAAGAAGGCAGATCTAAAACAGATCTAAAACTAAAAGTGATCTCAACGTTCATACAAAATGACAGTTAGGTTGGTAAGAGCACTTGCAAAGATTGGACATCAGAGGGCAGTCTAAAAGATACGAAAGATTAAGATCCAAAAGGCCCTGTAAGTGTTTTGGAAGGAGTTCGATAAGGCGTAAGATTCGGATAGACCGGGTGGGGAAGTTCTCACTCCCGACACGGCCTATCCCAAATGGTTATAGGGAACGGTAATAGGACAATAGTAAAGGTGTGAATAATAAATTCAAATAAACACCCACGGATAACCGATACATGACATCTTCTTAGCCTTCTATTGCCTATGTTTGGACATGTCTTTATTCAAACTCCTTCCATCTTTCTCTATCCTGAGCAACATACCTTCAATTTGTTCCGGCTATTTTTTTATATCATCTATCCATCTCATCTACGATCTTCTTCTTGGTCGCTTACCTTTACACATTAGGTCTCGAATGTTGTATTATAGCGTTCCAATGTTCTAGCAGTGTGACCTGTGAATCTCCATTGGAGCTTCGCAACTTTTGTTGTTATGTCCTCGACTTTTGGTTGTGATCTTATCCAGTCATTCCTGTTTTTATGTGACAGTCGTATACCTAAGATTGCTCTTCTCATTGACCTTTCTGCTGTGGCTAGTTTATTCATATTTGCCTTGATTATAGTCCAGGTTTGACATCCATGTCATAATAGGAAGGATGCTTTGGTTGAATGCTTTGCTCCTCAAGTATTCGGGTATTTTTGTGGTTCTTAAGTATCCAACTAAGTTTTCCAAATTCTGCTCATGCTAGTCTTGCTCTTTTAGTAATTTCCGCACTTTGGTTCTCTTTGTTAGAATCTGAATACGTCTGAAAGTACGTGAAAACTTTAAAAAATTCCGCAGGCTCTCCTGATTGACCATTCAATTTTTCAAAGTGCGTTTGAGCCTCTCTTTATATGTAAAAAAAATCGACTATTTAAAGTGCTTATTTTGAGCCAGCATAATTTTACAATAATTATTTTTGAGGACCCTGTACTGCAAAATTATTATGCAAAAACTATTAAACCGATCTAAATGAAATTTAAAACACATTTCATTCGTGTTATATTTATAGTTTTTTGAGCAGAATATAAAGACTCTAAGTTATGTTTAAGGGATCGAAAAAATTTAAAGAAAAAACTCTATTTTTTGCACTTTTTCCGAATTATTATTTTTTTTTAACACTAATCATTAAACTTTTAATGTTAACTAGACAAATATTACTTAACATCTTTTAAAAACAAAACTTTCGAGTTACAGGCGAAAATGTAAACGCAAAAATTTCGATTTTTTTTCAGATTTTGTATAAATAAAAAATTAAGCACAAGGTTTGCGACTGATGCATATCTAGCCCGATCAAAGAACAATCTGACCCAAAAAAATAAAGGAGTGATGAAAATTTGGGAATAGGTACATAGTTGAAATTGTCTATTAATATATAAGAAAAAGTTTACAATTCTACATCCTCTCTGGAAAGTGAAACATATACATTCAAAATAAGACCTGAATTGGATAAAATGACTAATTCTAAACAACTTTTGTTCTATATAGTACTTTGGGTAAGTCAATACTTTTCGAGTTATTTGCGAGTGAATATATGTTAATTTTTAACAAAAAAAAAACATGTTTTTGTACGGTTTTTCGGAGATAACTTAAAAAGTAAGTATTTTATTGAAAAAAACATTCTTAGCAAAAATAAAGCTTATAAAAATTTGAAAAAACGGTGTATGCATGAGGTCTGTAATCTGTAGACCCAGTAGAAGCCGAGTTTTAGCTAATGAAAAGTAGGTTCTTCTTCGTCAAATTCCAAATCGAATATTTTAATGTGAAATAACCCGAAGACGGAGCACTTTTCGGGGAAAATTCATTTCAACTTTTTTAAAGTGTTTAAAAAGGATTATTTTTTATTTAAAAAAAAACTTCTAATATTAAAAGTGAGTTACGCTCAAAATATTGTTGGTCCCTTTTATTTTTTGGTAAAAAATATCGCGAAAATCGCCCCCTAATTAGCATCACAAATAAATTTTATCATTACCACTTGACAAGTTATGTTGCTTATGTATTATTTATCTGATCTGTAAGTTTCATCGGTTCAAAGTGCTTATTTTTGAAAAAAGCTGTAGTTAAAATGGCTTGAACAAGTAACTAATCATGAGTTTGGGCAAATTTTGAACAGCCATAGCATAACCAATTTTTGTCTAACAAGGAAACAAAAAATATTCAGAAAAGAAAAACGAACATTTTATTACTCTTTGAGATTTTTGGTATTACTAATAATTTTTAAGTTAATTCCATAAAATTCCATTTTTTTTTCAAAATTAAAAAAAAAATTTATTTTAAACCCAATTTTTTTCAAAAATGAGCACTTTGGACCAATGAAACTTATAGATAATATAAACAATACATAAGTAAAGTAACTTGTAAAGCGGTAACGATTAATTTTATTTGGAAGGCTAATTAGGGGGGGATTTTCGCCATTTTTTTAGCAAAAAATAAAAAAGACCAGCAATATTTTAAACACTTTAAAAAAGTTGTAACTTGTGAAGCGGTAACGATTAATTTTATTTGGAAGGCTAATTAGGGGGGGATTTTCGCCATTTTTTTAGCAAAAAATAAAAAAGACCTGCAATATTTTGAGCGTATTTAATATTAGAAGTTTTTTTTTAACAAAAAATAAACCTTGTTTTAAACACTTTAAAAAAGTTGTAATGAATTATCCCCGAAAAGAGCTCCGTTTTTGGGTTATTTCAAATTGAAATATTTGATTTGGAATTTGACGAAGAAGAACCTACTTTTCATTAGCTACAACTCTGCTTCTACTGGGTCTACAGACCTCGTGCATACACCATGTTTTTTATAAGCTATATTTTCGCTAAGAATATTTTTTTTCTCTAAAATACTTACTTTTTGAGTTATCTGCGAAAAACCGTTCAAAAATCGTCTAAAAACTTAGTGAAAAAGCTCTATAGAACAAAAGTTACTTAGAATTAGTAATTTTATACAATTTCGGACTTATTTTGAACGTATATTTTTTCACTCCTGAGAAAATATTTTTCACACCGTATTTCCCAATTTTTGTAAAATGGCAGGGTTTTAGAATTGTAACTACACTCGCGATCATAAAAAGCGGGTCACTCGATGAGTTATTCAAGTTAGATGTTTCGAATTTTCTACCCCTGTTGTCCGATTTGAGTGACTTTTTAGTATGTTATAGCCTTATTCTTTAGCAATATCGCTATAATAATATTGTTGCTAGACAGGTAAATTGTCATTGTATACCGGGTGTAAAAACCATACTGTGTTTATTCCTAAAAGTTCGGAACACCCTGTGGAATGTTTTAGCATAGATAAAATATTGAAATTAAAACTAAATTGTAGCCTTAGCCTCTCTTAACATTTTCTTTTTTGATTTATTTGTTTATGTTGGATAATAAAAAAGTTAAGCACGTTAATAACTAGCTATGTTCTTCATCAATACAGAGTGTTTCTAAATAATTGCGACAAACTTTAAGGGGTAATTTTGTATGAAAAAATAATGACAGTTTGCTTTATAAACATATGTCCGCAAATGCTTCGTTCCGAGATACAGGTTGTTGAAATTTATCTTACAAACTGACGATTTATTTATTGCTCCAAAACCAATAGAGATATGCAAACGAAATTTGGTAGGTTTTAAGAGGCAGTTAATGTGGATTTCTGACATACAATTATTAATTCTAATATTCACCATTGGCGTGCATACGGGTATAAACATTTTAGATACGCCAGTTTTAGTATGCACGCCAATGGTGAATATAAAATTCCTAATTGTATGTAAAAAAATGCGCCATAACTACCTCTTATTAACATCTACCAAATTTCATTTGTATATCTCAACCGGTTTTAGAGCAATAAATAAATCGTCAGTTTGTAAGAACAAATTCAACATCCCGTATCTCGAAACCGAAGAATTTGCGGTCATACGTTTATAAAGCAAACGGTCATTATTTTTTCATGCAGAATTGCCTCTTAAAGTTTGTCGCACTTATTTAGAAACACCCTGTATTGATGAAGAACATGGTTAGTTGTTAAGGTGCCCAATTTTTTATTATCCAACATAAACAAATAAATCAAAAAAGAAAATGTTAAGAAAGCCTAAGGCTACAATCGAGTTTTAATTTCAATATTTTGTATATGCTAAAACATTCCACGGGGTGTTTCGAACTTATGATTGTTACACCCGGTATACAATGACAGTTTACCTTTCTAGCAACAATATTATTATGGCGATATTACTAAAGAATAAGGCTATAACATACTAAAAAAATCACTCAAATCGGACAACAGGTTTAGAAAATTCGAGAAATCTAACTTGAATAACTCATCGAGTGACCCTCTTTTTATGATCGCGAGTGTATTTTCTTATATAATAATAGACAATTTCAACTACCTATTGCCAAATTTTCATCCTTCCTTTATTTTTTGGAGATTTTCGTAAAATTTTTTGTTCCCTGATCGGGCTAATCGTAATTATTGATAAAAGGTACATCTTGAAGTGATTCCAGCAAAAAATAGACTCCTATGCGAAATGTCAATTATTATCGTCTGCTTTTCGACAGATTTCGGCTGGACCCATATTGGTTTATAAAATGCTGGATAATATCCGCAATCCTTAAAATTAGATAAAAAATCGTCTTTTGTTTGATATGTATATTGTTATGTAATTCAAAAGATACTTGTAAAGATTACCACATAGTTTTTAGATAAACAAAATAAGATCTTCAAACAATTAAGTACGTTTAACGAAAAAGGAACTAAGATTTATTTATTTAAAAATTTGGCAGCCTATTCAAATAGGGATTAAACTCTTGATTTACAAATTTCTTCAAAGACGTGTATGTCTTAAGATGAACTATGTTTTTACTCATTGTAGTCCACTATCTTATCATTTTTTAAATGAAATGACGAAATTATGTAAATGATTTATTATTAAAGAGCTTTTATCTTTATTCGTTTAATTGCCACTTCCACACGCAAATCAGATTTTACGTTTACGACCGTCTCGATATGTAAATATCAATTTTAATCTATTAAGCTTATTGATATTGACGCTACTACAAAGTTATCTTGAACATGCTGCCTTTAGACAATCGTTTACTACAAAATTAATGTACTTAATGTGGATGTGGGTATATTTAATACAATTGACGTAATGCTGCTATTGAATATTTATTCAATGTCTTGTAGGACAATTTTAAGAAAAAGTTCAAAGTTGGTCTCCAGTTTGATATCTAATCTATCTATCTACCTATCTAAAACGTGTCCCAAAATTCACGAAAGATTTCATATAGTTTTCATGCTGGTTTATCCTGAGTGTTAGTTGTCTGGCAGTTTCTCCCACATAGAAAGTGTTGCATGAACAGGGTATTTTGTAGATGCAGTGCTTTAACCTCTCTTGTGTGTTGTTGGTTTTTTTTCTGGAAGCCGTCTGTTGTGAACCGGTTGTACTGCAGCCACTTGGCTTATTGTACATCTTCCATTCGTTTATGAAACCCATTCCAGAATTCTGGAACCCTGTACCAGCTTGTACAGGTCTAGTGGGTAGTGGGTGAGTGCCATATATATTTTGAGTCACTTCGATGTCTCTGAAAAGTATTTGCCGCCTCCGATCCAATGCCTCACAGTCATGTAAAATATGGTTGACTATTTCAGGTTCTCTGTTGCACAGTCTGCAGCTAAAGTCTCCATGAAACAGTCTCATTGTATGCAGGTCACCCTTAACTGGCGCATGTCCAGTGAGGAAACCTGTTATGACTCCGAGCTGATTCCTGCTTGCTTTCAGCAGTAACTCAACCCTACTAGCACATATCCGTCCGATATGCATCTTGCCATATTGTGTTTGTCCGGGTATACTCTACCAGTGTGAGTTGTGTTGGCTTCGGATCCAGGCTTTTTTTCGTTCGCGGATGGTGCTTTTTGGCACTCCCACGGCCGGCTCTGGACCCAGGTATTTTGTAGCTGATGCTCTCTTGGCAAGTGCATCAGCTCTTTCATTGTCGTATATGTCCCGATGACCTGGAACCCATACCAGTATAACACTGTTATGTTGTGGCAGTCTGTCAAGTTCTTGTCGACATTCCCACACCAGCCTAGAGTTCACCTTAGGGCTTATAAGAGCCCCAATGGCTGGTTGGCTATCTGTGCATATGTTAACCCGCTGCAGTTCGAATGCCCTCAGGTTGTTTTCTCTTGCACACTGCACGATTGCAAAAATCTCTGCCGGAAATACGGAGGTATATTCTCCCAGTGGAATGGAACTGTTGAAATTTCCACCACTACAGAATATTCCTGCGCCCGGACCGTCTGCAGTTTTAGACCCGCCCTTATACCAGGTGTAACCCTGCAGTCTGAGTCGAGATTTTCCTCTGCCTATTCGTCTCGTGGGCAAATGTCCACTTGAAAAGGTATTTCAGGCTTGTATCTTGATGTCATATGGTCAGAAATCATCATCTATTCGGCATCATTAGTTTCATTCGTTATTCTACTATGTCCTGATTTAACTGGTACGTTGCTCAGGTTTTCTCGCAGTCTATAATATCCCATTTTCGCCTCACCTCTTATTGTTATATGTAAAGGAGGGAGATCCAGTAGTGCCTTCATAACTGCCGTAGATGTGCCCCTCATAGCCCCCGTGATCCCAAGACAAGCAAGTCTTTGCACCTTGCTTGTCTTGGGATCACGGGGGCTATGAGGGGATAAAAAAGTGCCATCATCAAATTAAGCAATCTGATGATGGCACTTTTTTGCTGCACTTTTGGCCACTATATCACTGATGCATATGTAATTGTGGGTTTTACCATCATGTTATAAATCCAATATACCATGTCTGGTCTCAAACCCCACATTTTTCCATGAGTACGTCTGGCTACCATTAACGTAGTTACCGCTCTCTTTGTTATTCTTCCTATCTGCTGATTCCAAGTAAGTCTTGAGTCTAATATTATCCCGAGATACTTTACTTCACTCACCAGATTTAAATGTACACCATTTAGACTTAGAGGGCCCAATTCCTCTGAATTCCTCCTTTTAGTAAATTTTATGATTTTTGACTTTGGAGGATTGATGTTAAGCCCTACATTTGAAGTCCATTCTGTAACTACGATCAGAGCCTGTTGCATTCGATCTCTGACTGTACCATTAAATTTTCCGTGGGCTAAGATGACTAGGTCATCCGTATAGCCCAGGATATGATGCCTACGTTGTCGAGTCTAGCTATCAGGCCATCCATGACCAGATTCCACAATAGAGGGGATAAGACTTCCCCCTGTGGGCAACCTCTGGCTACTTGAGCTGACACTGTATCCCCTAGCAACGTAGCATGTATCACACGGCTCCTCAGCATGCAGCTGCAGCTTGTTTCATCTATTCCTTTTAGAAGGATCGCCCTTGTGATCGCTTCGTAGGAGGTGTTGTCAAATGCTCCCTCAATATCGAGAAATGCACACAACATCACCTCTTGGTTTTCTAGAACGTACTCCACCCTCTGTACGAGATGGTGCAGTGCCGTTTCTTTAGAGACTCCCGCTCGGTACGCATATTGTCCCTAATGTATCGGGCTTTCAACCAATACACCATCCCTGATATGCCTATCGAGCAGTTTTTCTAAGGTCTTCAGTACGAATGACATCCAGACTTATTGACCGTAGAGACTTGGGCTTTTCCTGTCCGATTTTGCCAGGTTTGGGTATAAAAGCCACCCTTATCAGCCTCCATGCTTTTGGTATGTACCCCAGCCCTAAACTAGCCTGCAGTATCTTACACAATTTTTTGAAAAGAAGGTCGTTGTGGTATTATAATATCACCCTGTACAAAAGATGTTTTATTGAAAGTAAATTGTCCGCCCTTGACCAAGGCCGACGCGTGAGGTTGCAAAGTTCATTCTAATATATAAGTAAACGCCCGATGATATGATACCATTATTATTATTGTTATGATTATTGTAATAGTTAGCAGTAACCACGTTTAAGATAGGTCGTGATTATAAACAAGTTATTATGATTTAGTCATCGATATGGTAAACCAAAAATATATGTATTTGAATAGAAATAAGAGTTTTAATTAATTGGGACCGGAAGGCCCACTTATTTATGACATGGCGTTCCTGTAAACTAGTTGGAGAATCTTCTGAAGATGGGAACTAAAGATTGGAAACACCGACGGCGGAAAATGGACCAGACCAGGACCCAAGAACCGAACCCAGTGAAAAAAGATACAAGTGCTAAAATGTAAGTAAGAAATTTAGTCTATCTTTATTGAAAATGCTTCCCTCGTTTTTTATATATACATATTATTATTGAACATTGAATATTTATCTTTTCTGATTTTTGAATAATTTATGAAGTATCGATTTTTTTTAAGAATATCTATGAATTTTGAAACATGAAGTGATTTTTGAATTGAATATTTTATCAAAGTTTATTATATATGCTATTATTGAATTTTTATTGAATTTTGAATTTTTATTGAATTTATTTGAAAAATCTCTATCCGATTTCGATTTTTAGTACGGTTATTTTTAAATATTTTATGGAATATCGAATTTTTTCCAAAAAATTCTATCGAATTTTGAGATTTAAACTTATTTTGAATATGTTTATCTAACTTTTGCATATGCTATTTTTGAATCTTTATTGAATTTTTGTCGAATATGTATACTATTATTGAATTTTTATTAGCCAGTTGTTTTTATTATTGATATTTATTGATTATATAGATACATTTTCATCGATTTTGTGTTAAATTTTTTATGATATGAACCTGAATTAATAATTTTTGTGCGATAAATGATATATAAATTATTTTGTTAATGAATAATGATTAGTGATGACATACGTTGATATAAGAGCTTAAGATAAACATTGCTGTAAGCAAGAAATATACTTTTAACGAACCGACCTGATGAGTCGAGATAAGGAATTTGAAGAAGAACTATATAGATAAGAAGAAGAACTAACAATATTATAAGTTAAATATTAGGAGGCAACTAGAGACAATAAGAAACCCACTGCTTTTGTCAAATTAGGAAGGTACTAAGTGATTTATAGAAGCTTGAAAGCTCATTAGAGACCCACTCTGTGTTTTGAAGGGTATCTATTTTATTCATGATTATTCGTGAATAAACAACGGCCTCCAAGCAAGGGATTGAGGTTGTGATATTTTTAGAAGAATTTAAAACGCATAAAATACCTATTTCGTGTTTTGAGTTAACTATACCACCTCAATGGTGCGACATCCGAGTGAAACCTCTTTTATTAAGGTAAAACGAAGGTATCGGAGCTAGTATATGAAGTGATGATTATGATGTTATATGAAATGATATATGAGATAAATGATATATGATTGTTATATGAAATATGTATACGAAGATGAATTATGTACACTGTAGAAGTGTTATTATGTGGAGAAAAATGAAGAAATATATAGTTGTAGTACCAGACAAGAAGAAGAATAGAAAAAATAGAGAATTTTTAGTAAAATATGTGGGAAAAATGAAAGAAGACACATCAAAATTGCAAGAAAAGAAGCAAAATTAAGAAGATACTAAGCAAATAAGTAGCTAATCCAATCATTGAATTATGTCTAAGAATTAAAGTTGTAAATTTTTTCTCTAAAGTAACCAGTGGCGTAGCTAGCCCCACGGGGGTCCCATATCAAAGTTTGTCGCGGGGCCCTTTTCCCCGAGACAAAAGAAGCAAAAACGCTTGTATAGAACCGAATAGAAATATGCTTTATTGTCACTGAAAAGTTTACAATTTTATGGACAAAGCTTACAAAAAGTCGAAAAAAAAAACAAAAACAAATACAGTTTACCGAAATTACATAAATCGTCAATATTAGTACAAAATAAAAGATAATGAAATAAAACAAAACACACAAAACACCCAAATATAGATAATAATAATAAACCTAATAAATTTTAATTAACCAAAGTCGAAAAATATATTTGAATTGTCGAGACTCATTGTTTGAAAACTGATTCAGCTTTTTCAATCCAAGGATGAATGGGCTTTGCAAATGAGCTTAAACAAAGAAGCTCTGTTGTTATGGTATAACGGCGAGCAACAGGCAAATACACTTCTCCAAGAAATTAACGTATGTACCACCTAAAAATTGGTCATTTTTGATGTCTCGAATTTCCTGAACCTGTTGTATGATTTAAGTGTTTTTGTAATGTGTTATAGCCTTATCCTTTAATAATGTCATTGTAATAATATTGTTGCTAGACAGATAAATTGTCATTATATACAGGGTGTGCCAATCAAACTGTGATTTTTTCTCTCAAAATTCGCGTTACCCTGTGGAATATTTTAGCATTTGTAAAATGCTGAAATTAAAACCCGACTACATAATTATAGTCTAGTAGTAAAATAAAATTACACTACATGTAAATCGTACAGGTTGGAACAAATTTTTTATCAAAGTTTAGGTGAGTACAAAAGATATTTTCAAAAAAAGTATCCAAATCATATAAGGGGATCATTGTTTAAATAATTAAAAAGGGGTCATTTTTGCACCATATTATTTACTTTTTTAACTGCTGAGGTAATTCACGTTTTAATGAAGGTGTTTAGAATATTTTTCTGCAAAGCTGAAGGGTAAGTCTTTCACCTAAGACTTACTAAATCCAATTTGACAGAATTGTATATTAAATATGTATTAAGTATTTATTTAAAGAATTGTATATTAAACTTTAAAAACAAATTTGCAAAAAATAGTATTTGCGATTTAAATAAGCACTATAAAATATTTTGTTTTATAGGAAAAGTTGCGCTATTTTCCAGTATTAAGCAAAAAAATTGGTCGAAAAATATTTAATAATTTATGAAATATTGAATTTGTTTATTAAATGTCACTATATTTTCAATTGCAAAAACGCGGTTGTAGCCAAAAGATTTTAAACCTGCAAAAGATCTCATTATTTTTATTAAACGCTTTTATTTAGTTCAATAGTTTGCGTCAAATCGTTAGACGTTAATTTGACTGCCTTTTCTTCAATGCAAATGAATGAAAATTTGCAGACATATGCATTCGCGGGAACAATACACGAATAGTCAATAAAATTTTTTTTTCATGTTTATTAATTGTTTAAATAAAAAAAAAACGATTTTAATGGAAAACGCTTAAATTCTCTTGTTTTTTACAATGTAAAAACTTGAAATTTTTACGTATTGTTTAGCTAATGATATGAACAATACATAATTTCACTTTTTACGTTAATTGTTTACGTTATGCTTCATTAATAAACAATAAAGTTTCAAAATTTTTGCCGATTCCGACTACTTTTTATGTTAGTATATCATAAATATGTTTTATACATATTTTAATAAACATGACAATATATTTTAATGTTTGAAAAGTGTAAGACTAAAAAGTAAAAAATAAAAAAAAAAAAAAAAACATTTTTAAGAAACGCTTTTCTTTAGTTAAAAGTGACTAAAATTAAAAATATTATAAAAAAATCAACCAAAAAGCAAAAAATAAAAAAAAATTGAAAAAATCTAACACATTCGTTAAAGAAAAGCGTGGGGCGAAAACCGTTTATTCGATGAAGACGCGCCACGCTTTTATTTGACGGATGTGTTGGATTTTTTCAATTTTTTTTTTATTTTTTGCTTTTTGGTTGATTTTTTTATAATATTTTTAATTTTAGTCACTCGTAACTAAAGAAAAGCGTTTCTTAAAAATGTTTTTTTTATATTTTTTTATTTTTATGTATATTTTCAATAAATGTATTGATACATTCAAATTTTAATTAAACTCCCCTCTAAAATGGCATTTAAAAATTGTTCTAATTTGTTTATTACTTCTTTTTTAAATAACGTCGTTGAGGATAAAAAATTCAATATCTCATAAATTGTTAAATATTTTTCGACCAATTTTTTTTCTGCTTTATACTGGTAACATGAACTTCTTGTATAAAACAAAATATTTTATGGTGCATATTTTATTTGTGTTAAGTTTTGAATATAGTTATTTAAATAAATAGGGGTCAAATTTAACTTAAGTAAATCTTAAGTGAAAGCTTTATTCTTCAACTTTGTAGAAAAAAAATCGCATAGACCTTTATAAAAGCGTGAATTACTGCAAAGAAGTGAAAAAAGTAAATATTGTGCAAAAATTACCCCTTTTAATTATTTAAACAGTGATCCTCTTGAAAATATCTTTTGTATTCACCTAAACTTTGATAAAATGCTGTCCACAATATGTTTGCAACGAATTCTGCAATTCTTTGGTCACGTGGTTCGCAGAGGTGACGACAGTTTGGAGAAATTAATTGTTTCTGGAAACGTTCCGGGAGAAGATCAAGAGGACGATCACCAACTAGATGGTCCGACCAAATAAAGAATTCAGCTGGAAACTCATTCTACGAAGCTCTTAGAACGGCTGAAGATAGAGACCAATGCAGAAACATTGTTAGGAATATTGGGGGAAATCACGATCCCTCAGTAATGGGGAGACGACAAGATAGAGAGAGAGAGAAACTTTGATAAAAAATTTTAGTTCCAACCTGTATTTAGTACGGAATTACACTACATTTTTTTTATTTTATTTGGCTATTATAGCCAACATTCTGTTGTTTTATTCATTCGCTTTTGGTTCATTCATTCTTATGTTGGATAATAAAAAGGTTAGGTATTTTAACAACTAGCCTTGTTTTTCGTCAATACAGAGTGTTTTTAAATAAGTATGGCAAACTCTAAGGGGTAATTCTGCATGAAAAAATAATGACAGTTTGCGTTTGCTTTATAAACCTGCTAGTGTGCAAATGCTTCTTCTCCGAGATAGGGTTATTAAAATTTTTCTTACAATCTGACGATTTATTTATTGTCCTAAAACCGGTTAAAATATGCAAATAAAATTTGCACATGAGGCTATAGTTGGGTTTTAATTTCAGTATTTTATAAATGCAAGAATATTCCACAGGGTGTGGTGACTGAGAAAAAATTACTGTTTGATTGGTACACCCGGTATACAATAACAATTTACCTGTCTAGCAACAATATTATTACAACGATAATGTTCAAAACGACTATAACATTTAAAAAAATCACTTAAATCGGAAAACAGGTTTAGGAAATATGAGACATAAAAAATGACCAATTTTTAAGGTAGTACGTTAATTTCTTGGAGAAATGTAGATATACATAAATAAAATTATAGATAAAGAACAGATTATACGAACATACATAATATACCCGAACAATACATACTGTTTCAAATATTCAAAGATAAAGCGATTACAAAAATTGCAATTCGGCATTCTTCAATATACATTATACAATAACTCACACACATCCAACGGAATTGACAATAAGAGATACCTTGAAAACAATAAAGCTCTGTTCTTATGGGGCAGAGAATAGATAATAGGTAATTATGATTTATATAGGTATATATAAATAAAGAATCCACTACACCAAAATGTTGATATCCAATCCAAACAGCATACACTGTTTCAAAGCGTTTTAATAGTGAAATAATTGTAGAATATTTAGTTCAATCTTTGTAAATGGAATTTTGTTTCGACATGCCGCGATGGGGCCCTTGAATGTCGGGGGCCCCGTATAATTGATACGGCTGATACGGCGGTAGCTACGCCCCTGAAAGTAACGTAAATTATAAATAACTTATTTTTAAATGTGTATAATGAATTCAGGTTAAATTTTCGCGGAAAATAATGGAAGTGCTTGAAATAAGGATAGACAATATCTTACAGTGTTAGTTACCTTAGTGTTAGTATTAGAAAAAAAAAGAGAACCCTAAAAGAAATTTTCTTTAAACTTGATATGATGAGAGACATTTACTAATATTTATTCTAGCAAGAGACATTAATTTCTTTTTATTATTAAGAAGGGACGAATAGTAATTAATCAAAAGACTGAAATAGGAATTAATAAAGTAACTTTAAATTTTTACTAAGAAGGTTAGGTAATATTAAATGTAGTTAAATTTGGAAATATTATTAGGTAGATTTAAAATATTATATAATTATTCACTGCTTATATGACGTAAATTAGTGTAGTACACTAAAAAGACTAAAGACTAGATTAAAAATTAGGATAAGTTTTATTCATTGTTTTAAGAAAGTGAATTAGTAAACGAAAAAAAAATACTAAAAGACACGGAGGAATAGTACGTGATTTAGTGACAATTACTTATAAACAATTATTTGTAGTTTTTATAAAATACCAGTTTAGTATAGGGACAATATGAACTTTTGTGTATAATAGGATTTTCGTTAAGTGTCTTATAGCGGCCGATATAGGACCTTAACTATTAAGTAATATAAGGTCTATCTCCTAAAAGGCGATGATGGACAATCAATCTCATTTTAAAAATATGTAATTTTAACAAAACGGGGAGGTGTGGTATTATAATATCACCCTGTACAAAAGATGTTTTATTGAAAGTAAATTGTCCGCCCTTGACCAAGGCCGACGCGTCAGGTTGCAAAGTTCATTCTAATATATAAGTAAACGCCCGATGATATGATACCATTATTATTATTGTTATGATTATTGTAATA
Source organism: Diabrotica virgifera virgifera (assembly GCF_917563875.1). Classification (NCBI taxonomy): domain Eukaryota; kingdom Metazoa; phylum Arthropoda; class Insecta; order Coleoptera; family Chrysomelidae; genus Diabrotica; species Diabrotica virgifera. Next base: position 29,114,553 of record NC_065452.1, read on the forward strand.
GTTAGCAGTAACCACGTTTAAGATAGGTCGTGATTATAAACAAGTTATTATGATTTAGTCATCGATATGGTAAACCAAAAATATATGTATTTGAATAGAAATAAGAGTTTTAATTAATTGGGACCAGAAGGCTGTAACAACACACATATTTATGACATCGTTTCCCTTCTGTAGAAGTAGTGGATAAATCCCGTCCGAACCCGATGATTTATATGGCTCGAATGAGTTTATTGCCCATTTGATTTTGTCGTGATTTATAACTTCTTTTGCCACATGCCAGTTTTCCCTAGAACCATAAGTTATGATATCCAGTCCGGTTTGCCATGTGTCTAGTGGTATCAGTTTTGTTTCAGGCTCAGGAAAGTGCACCCTGAAAAGCTCTTTCAGGGTGTCTTCGCCATTCTGAGTGTATTCACCTGACTCTTTTTGGAGCGAGAGAATACTTATCTGAGGGTCCTTTGAGAGAATTTTATGGAGCCTTGACATTTCTGAAGTCCCTTCTATCTCTTCACAATGCCTTCTCCACGATTCTCTTTTTGCTTTCTCAGTTCCTTATTGTAGTCAGTCAGAGTTTTGCAATAATCGCCCCACTCACCTGACCTTTTGGCGAAATTAATTTTCGTCTAACCTCTGTCCTTTGATTTACAAGATTATGATTCCACCAGGGAGCTTTCCTGTTTGAATTCCTCACTATCTCCGGACAGTTGTCTTCGAACGCTGACATGACAATCTCTTGAAATTGTTCGGCAGCAATGTCTAGGTCCAATGTATGCCTTATCTTCCCGTTAATCTTGCCTAAGCTATATTCTTGGTCTGCTTGATATGCTTCCCAGTTTGTTTTATGAGGATTACTATAAGTTTCCTTGATAATCTCATTGCCTGTCCTTGATAAGCTCAAGTTGTTGGGTTTGGTTTTAGACAGGATATATCTGAGTGTATTGGTTTTTTTGAATGCTGTTGTATTTGTTAGACCTATGCAGCCTCTGTTCATGACTTGCTGCTGTTCTCTTGATTACTTTGGTCACAGTTTGCATATCCAGGTCCTGATGGAGGTTGTTGTTACGGATGTACCAAGGAGCATCAATAGTTGTTGTTTCCTCAGTACTGTTTTGAAATCTCTGGATAACGTGTAAATTACTAGTTTTGGTACAGCCTCAGGTTTGGTACCCATATATACATACTGGCCTCAGTAGTGGCTTGTAAATGGATACGTTATTATGAATGGATAATGTTGAATTTCTTCCAATCAGCCAATACATCTTCTTATAGTTAATATCAAATTCTCCCCTATTATTTTTGACATAGACTTTCTAACGCAGCCTTACATCTAGAGTGACGTCCAAGTATTTTGCTGATGTTGCATAAGGAACTTGGGTATAATTTATGCTCACTAAAAAAATTTTCAATTTTTTTATTTGTACAGTTAATGTGTGTAGATTTAGTCTCATTTAATTATTTTATTCGCCATTTTTTGGTCCATGTATGTATTGTATTTACTGATAGTTGCAGCTTATCAGTCGCTTCTTCTTGCACTTTGCTTCAGTATACACTTCTTCTTGCTTTCTTCTTCTTCTTCTTCTTCTTCTTCTTCTTCTTCTTCTTCACATACCATATCAGAATTATCCGACGTTGGCGATCACCACTGCGCAGGCTTCTCGTTCTTCCGCAATATGGAATAATTGTCCTGAATTTGATAGCTGAGTCTATTCATGAATGTTTTTAACCAAGAAACTTGTTTTCTTCCTACACCTCTACGGCCCTCTATTTTGCCTTTAAGGATCAATTGTAATATATTAAATCGATTTCCCCTCACTATATGTCCCAAGTCCCAGATAAGACATTTTTCGGTGTTTAACAGTCTTTAGCAGTTCCCTATCTTTGTTGACCCTCCTTAGTACTTATTCATTAGTTTTTCTTGCTGCCCAAGGCATTTTCAGCATCCATCTATCAATCCACGTTTCCAATTCTTTAATTCTGTTCATGATCGATACTTTTAGCGTCCACACTACTGCACCATACAAATACAAAAGTACGGACCAAACATAGCACTTAACCATTCTTTGTCTTAGTTCTAAACTGAGATGATTATTGCAAAGAACTGACTTCATTTTCATAAAATTAGTTTTAGTCATTGCTATTCTACGTTTTATTTCTATGTCTGGATCTAGCTACTCCGTTATCAAAGTTCCAAAATATGTCATTTTGTGAACCTGCTCTACTCGGACTCCATATAGTTGAAGCTCTGCATCTGGATGTGGGTCACGACTAAAAACTAAAAATTTGGTTTGTTTGAGTTTATTTGATTTTAATGCCCATTTCCTCATCTACCTCGTGAATACGATCAAGCAGAATTTGGAGACCTTCAATATTAGAGAGATTTTGCACCTCTTAAAATAACCGCTGATTTTGTCTCCGCTATGGTTAACTTTATTAAGTATAACGATTACGGCAACGTTAAAAAGCAGAGTTTTTGCAGCCTGTCAAGTAGGCTTTTCGTGTCATCGTTATCGTTATTTAAACATAACCTCACTTCACAACGTTATTGTAATTTTAAGCATCTACTTGAACAGTTTTTGATATTTTAATTTATACGTCATCAAAATTAGAATCTATGTAAATGTAATTTTACTGATTTTTTTATATTCTGGCAACAAAGCAATTTAACCATTACTATAACGATAACGATAAGCACTACTTTAAACCTCCGTAAATTACGGAATCCCTTATGTTTAATAACGATAACGGATCATATATTCGCTACTGCGCAGTATAACGATAACCATAACGGAATTGCAAAATAAGAGGTGCAAAATCTCTCTATTATCTGACCGAATTACTGTATCATCTGCGTATCTAATCAAATTAAGTAGTTCCCTGTTGATTTATATTACATATGGCGGTCTCTCAAGTGGCTTCTTAAATAACTGGTCCGAGTAAATATTAAACAATGTTGGCGACAAAATGCAACCTTGTCTGACTCCCGTTGTATGAAGATTTCATCGGTGAAGTCATCTCCAACTTTTACATGCATTATCGAAAGAAACCTTGTTTTACTTTGAAATATCTATTCGAAATGTATGATTCTCTCTTATAATATCTCTTGTAATATCCCCAAAACTCTTCACCTTAGCTCTGGAAGACGTCTTTAAAGAACTGGAATGGAAAGACATGGGTATCAACATAAACGGGAAGAATCTCAATCACCTCAGATATTGCGATGATGTTGTATTTATTACAACCAATCAAGAAGAACTAGCCACACTGCTGACTCAACTAGCACACGCATCAGAGAAGATAGGATTAAAAATGAACATGAGTAAAACCAAAATCATGACAAATACAAACGACAGAATAAATATAAATATAAATAATGTGAATATTGAGGTTGTTGACGAATATATATACCTGGGTCAAATAATCAACACAAATAAAGAGAGTCAAACAATTGAAGTACAGAGAAGAATCCGATTAGCGTGGGCAGCATTTGGAAAGATGGACACTAAAAAGCACAAAGATACAACACTACATAAAAACCCGTGTATTTGACCAGTGCAGTGCATCCTTCCTGTTCTGACGTATGGGTCAGAAACATTGACATTAACAAAGACCACCATAAATAAAATAGAAATAACTCCATAAGATCCATGTTGGGAATAAAACTACAAGACAGAAAATCAAACAAATGGATAAGAGAGAAGACAAAAGTAAAAAATGTAACTGAACATATGAGCCCCTTAAAGCACAAGTGGTGTAACTCACATTAACCTTGTTTTGAGTTATGTAATGTTTTACTGCAATTGTTATAAAAAATTCAAGAATATAATGTTTAAGTTTTTTCTTTCGAAAATGTATTAAAAAGTGTTTGTTTTAATTATTACTGATAAAAATATGACCATTTTATTGAACGTACATTTAATATTGTTATAAAAGTTCAGGAATACAATTTTTTTTTTCGTAAATGTATTAAGAAAGGTTTGTTAAAAAAGTAAACATTTTATTTAACATACATTTAATATTGCAGTTACCAACACTTAACTTATATAGTTTTTTACTCATCTTCAATATTGACATCTACCTGCAGTGGCCCTATGTCTTGAGCATCTTCTGAAGTAAACAGATTCTCAAAATAGGGATGATGAATGGGTCGAATAAAAGGGAAAAGGTCTTTCATATCCTTTTTCTTCTCTTTGGTCACAGGTCGAGGTCCACTGTATAGTTTTGGTTGATCTATATTAGGCAAAGATCCTGGTCGTCCTGTTTTAGATCCCGGCTTTAGGTCTAGCTCAAAGAATGGCATTTCATCCCAAAGGGTTTCCTTAAAGAGTAATGTGAATGGAGTACTCTTTTGGTATCGAATCCACTGCATTTTTAACCATGCTACTGCGTGTTTTCCGTGTCAGTCTTTCTTTTAGTGATTGACTTCAACAGTGTTCACAGACAAAAAATCATTATTCATCATAACGGTAATCTGGAAAGGATTTTTCTTCCTTGACTTGGCAATAATACTGTACCAATCAGTGGGACATGAAACTTACTATAATATAAAAATAAATATGCAAATGAAACTTAATGTATAAAAAACTAACACCCACAAACACGTGTGAAAACAAAAACAGTTGCAGGAACAGTGGTGTATATCCCTTGTACTTCACTTTGGCTGTCAACAGATAGGTGACTCCACTGACAACACAAAATGTGTTGCCTATCTACAAGGTTACTATATGACTTAACTTAAACCATTTGTGCTAATATAAAATACTTGTTGCGGAACACGATTTAGACCTTAACTAAAATTTAATGGAAAATGGAGTTACACCACTTGTGCTTTAAGGGGCTCATATAACAGGGTTAAAATGGAGATTTGCGGGCCACAATGCGAGACAGGAAGATAAAAGATGGAATGCTGAAATACAAAACTGGAGACCGTGGGCAGGAAGAAGAGGAAGAGGAAGACCTCAGATGCGATGGAAGGACGATATTGTAAAAGCTGCAGGAACTAACTGGAAAAGCGCAGCCAAGGACAAAGAGAAATGGAAAGATTTGGGGAAGGCGTATGTCCAAGTTTGGATAGAAATGGGCTAAATAAAGAAAAATAATGTATGATTCTATGCTTTCCGGATACTGCTTATAGGCTTATTGGGCGTTTTTAGTTTATAGTTTAAACCCTCATGCCAGACTTTATTAAACGCCTGTGCTACGTCCAAGACGAGTGTAGAACAGACTTTCTTTTTTCTAATATTTCTTCTATTATATTCTTTATTCTGTGTACTTGATCTATGGTGGAATGTTTATTTTTGAAACCAAAGTGATGCCTCGGTTTCAGATTTCTTTCTTTCTAATGCTAGGGCCACAGTAACGCCTAATGCCGGTAATTAACGCATTATTTGCATTACAGAGATGGCAAATATGTAATGCATTAATTAACGGCATTAGACGTTACTGTGGCCCCAGCACAACGAACATAGAACGTTTCATATAGCACGTGAAAAAGCACGTGCCAACTTCGTGAAAATGAAAAAGATTTTATGCAGCAAAAATTTGACATTGGCCTTCAGGTTAAGATTAACTAAATGTTATGTACCGGGTGTCCCAATAAGAATGGCTCTCGGCCATATCTCAGGAACCGTTTATAGTACAGCTTTGAAAAAAAAATATTTATAACAAAAGTTGCCTCCGGAAAATCCTGGAAATTATTTTCATAATTGTAGGTCTACCGCTAGAGGGCGTAACTGAATATCAAAAATTAAAAAATCAAAATTTTACAAAATTTAACTAATGAAAGGGCACTGAAAATCCAATCATCATATTTATCATAAAATTCTGGGCATATTTGATTTCACAAGTTTAAGTCTACCTTTGCAAATAAGAGGTGGGGCTGAGTGGAAACGTTCTTATGAAAAAATGGCTGTCCAAAATGGCATCTTATGAAAAAAGTCCGGTTCTGCTAAATCGAATTTTGCACACTTGGTCTTGTTGAAAACAGCTCTTTTTCGTCAATGTAAGAGTCTTATTTTCGAAATAACCTAATAAGTAATATGACAGCTAGTAGGCGTTATTTAATTATATCCGGAAATCTAGTTTTCTTTGGAGAATATTAAATACAAGTATGCATTTTTAATCCTGTATTACAAAATTAGACCAAATGAGAAACATAATACCAAAAACCGCATGTCGATACCTTTTTCTATCTCGAGATATCTTAAGAAACGTGTAAATTTTAAACAACTGTTAATGTCACCGGTAGACGAAGTTAAGAAAAAGTAGTGCGCTGTGGAAAAACCAAATAAACATTTTCCAGATGTAAACGTATATAATTAATTAAAAGAACAATAAGACAAACAACACTATAAAATATAACAAAGAAATAACAGCAACTACTGACTTAGTGACGACCTAAATGTTCAAATCGTTGCCCATCATTTTCGATGCAAGCATTTAATCTTTCAAGAGTAAATTGAACAGCAGACTCAATTTCTGCTTTCGCAATGCTTTGAATGGCGTTTCGTATTCTCTAGATTCTAGATCATGTTTTCTCGAGTAGTGGGTCTAGCGGCAAAAACAAGGTCTTTCATCCGTCCCCATAAATAAAACTTAAATCTGTTGATATTCAATGTACTCATGAAAGAGTAAATTCTTGCATCGAAAATGATGGGCAACAATTTGAACATTTAGGCAGTCACTAAGACTGAGTAAGTAGTTGCTTTTATTTCTTTGTTATATTTTATAGTGTTGTTTGTCTTATTGTTGTTTTAATTAATACGTTTACATCTGGAAAATGTTTTTTTGTTTTTTCCATAGCACACTACTTTTCCTTAACCTCGTTTACCGGTGACAGTAACAGTTATGTTTAAAATTTAAACATTTCTTAAGATATCTCGAGATAAAAAAAAGGTATCGACATGCGGTTTTCGGTATTATGTTGCTAATTTGGTCTAATTTTGTAATACAGGATTAAAAATGCATACTTGTGTTTAATATTTTCCAAAGAAAACTAGATTTCTGAAAATAATTAAATAACGCCTCCTAGCTTGCATATTACTTATTATTCTATTTCGAAAATAAGACACTTACATTGACGAAAACGAGCTGTTTTCAACAAGACCAAGTGTGCCAAATTCGATTTAGCAGAACCGGACTTCCCACATAACAATTTCATGTTCTTAGTAGATTCATAGAACATACTTTTCAGAAAAAGTATATACCTACTTAGAATATGCGTAATTACCATTGCGAATGTGCAGAGCATATACTGAGTATATACTACATTACAGTACTTAAACGTTCTATGTATATACTTAGAATGTACTACCGCACTTCTTTTCAGTATATACCAAGAACATACTTTTTAGAAGATTCTAAGGAGGTGCTGTAAACCTTCTATTTATATACTTAGGATGTACTATCGCACATATTTTTAGTATATGGGAAGAATATTCCAAGGATGTGCTGTATTTCTCAGAAGTATGTTTTCAACATCACCTAATCTCATCCTAGGTTCTACTAATATATTATATTTACATATTCTAATTGCATATGAGAATGTAGTTATTACATTCTACAATATTACGTAAAAAGTAAGTATAAAATATATAAACTTTAGTTAGTTATATAGGTACCTATGTATAATAAATATTATATGGGTAAGTAGCCTATATACAGGGTGTTTCATTAATAATTGTCCATATAGTAACTGGAGAAACCTTAACACAAAATACGAATATTTAACCTAAAACACTTAAATAAAATGTGGTCCCTTACTGAGTTACAGGGTGTTTTATCTAAAAATTTAGAAACTATTTTTGCCCCGCATTTTAAAACTATTCGACGTATCCTTTTCATACTTTGCAGAAAGTGCGACTACTAGACACCCTACTAAATTATGATAAACAAACGTTTATAGCTACTACCAGTGGCGTACGACAGGGGATAGTGAATGGTTGACCCTTCTCAAATTCTACGCCACTGGAGGAATTACTATTTTACTGCCCTTTTTAGATTCTCCAATACTTTCTACGTAAATAATATACTCTTCGTTGGTAACGATTAAGTTATTAGTTTTCGAGATATATGAAGTTAAATATGAAACGGCACAGTTATTTTGATTAATTTACGATACGATTCATATGATTAAAATTTAAAAATTATTTGTACCTAGTACTTTAAAACTATTTGGCGTATCCTTATCATAGTTGGCAGAAAGTGTAGGTACTGTACACCCTACTAAATTAAGATAAATAAACGTTTCTAGCTACTACCAGAGGCGTACGATAGGGGACAGTGGCTGGTTGACCCTTCCCAAATTCTACGCCACTGACGAAATTGCTATTTCAGTGTAATTTTTTGATTTTCCAGTACTTTTTATGTAAATAATATATTCTTCATTCGGAACGATAAAATGATTAGTTTTCGAGATATTTGAAATTAAAAATGAAGCGACACAATACAATAATCAAAATAACCGTGTCGTTTCATTTTTTACTTCAAATATCTCGAAAACTAATGACTTTATCGTTACGAATGAAGAGTATATTATTTTCATAGAAAGTATTGGAGAATCCAATAATTGAACTGAGATAGCAATTCCGCCAGTGGCGTAGAATTTGGAAAGGGTCAACCATTCACTTTCCCCCGTCGTACGCCTCTGGTAAGAGCCAGAAACGTTTGTTTAACATAATTTAGTAGTTTTTACAGTACCTATACTTCCTGCCAAGTATGAAAAGGATACGTCGAATAGTTTTAAAATGCTGGGCAAAAATAATTTTTAAATTTTTAGATAAAACACCCTGTAACTCAGTAAGGAACCACATTTTATTTAAGAGTTTTAGGTGAAATCTTCGTATTTTGTGCTAAGGTTTCTGTAGTTACTATATGGACAATTATTAATGAAACACACTGTATAAAATATAATTAATATATTTAGTTATGTGCACATCAAAATAAAAATGCTGCTTATATAAATAGCCAAATATATATTATATGTATGTAAATTACTAAAATTTATAGGTATCTATATACATTATGCATACTTTTACTTACTAGGTATTTAGGAAATATTGAAGTACCAATATGAATTTATTATTTTCAAGCTGCTTTTTATGTTCTTAAAAATGTTTTAGTCCTTGTAGCTAGAAATACTTCGTCTTCGCCGTCTTCGCTTCGTCCTAACAGGGTAGACATAAATGCCTAACTGTAACTGTACTGACTGGAAACTATTTTCATATTTTGCCCTTTTGTTACCTACCCCCTTCCCTTGTGCAGGTATAAAATATGCAATGCAAGGGTCAGAATGACAATGAATGGCCGTTTCCGGATTCCCGAAAATTATAGGTAAAAATACTTATGGTATAAACTCAAATCAAAATGGTATATTCATTTCAATTTAAAACGAAACGAGAATTTCTCATTTTTCTTCAATAGAATTAAGTTTTAAACTTTTTTACCATACAATTAAAACGGTTTAAAAAAATGAATTAGATAGTTCAGTAGTACCTACCAAAATACCTAAATTTTATTAATTATTCTTAACGCGAAGTTGATAATCTATAGGCTAACATTATTCTTCTTCCTATAGGTACCTACAGTATATTCTTTTTAAGATATTTTAAAAGTATATACAAGTATGTGTTAAGCATATGCTTTTGCATATACTTACGCATATACTAAGAATATTCGATTAAGGTATATTCTAAGAATAAACTTTTACGAACATTCCGAGATACTACGTACACGAATGTGCTCAGTATATTCGGTGCAAGAATATTCTTTGAAGCACATGAAATTTAGAATGTTTTTTATGGTATTTTTTTATACATGCTATGCTTGTACTACGCATATACTAAAAAGGATATACTTCGACGAATGTTGGTAGGATATGCTTAGAACATGATGCGAACATCATTGTTATGTGGGTTACAGCCATTTTATCATAAGAAGGTTCCCACTCACCCCCCACCTCTTATTTGCAAAGGTAGACTTAATCTTGTGATATCAAATATGCGGAGAATTTTATGAAGAATACGATGATTGGATTTCCAGTGCCCTTTCATTAGGTAAATTTTGTAAAATTTTGATTTTTTTAATTTTTGATATTCAATTACGCCCTCTAGCGGTAGACCTACAATTATGAAAATAGCCTCCAGGCTTTTCCCGAGGCAACTTTTGTTATATGTATCTTTTTCTCAAAGCTGTACTATAAACGGTTTCTGAGATATGGCCGAGAGCCATTCTTATTGGGACACCCGGTGTACCGTGCGCTTTATTATGGAGTTCAATCATGGACATTAAATCTAAATACAATAAATCGAGTTAACGCGTTTGAAATGTGGAAATTTCGAAGAGTGTTCATGGTAGATTTCATGGGTAGATATTTCACGAATATAGAAGTGGCAGAGAGAGGGAAATTACACAATAAAAGAAAGGAAATTGCAATATCTCGGACATGTGATGAGAGGCGAAAGATATAACATCTTGAGACTCATAATTCAAGGAAAAATAGAGGTTAGGAGAAGCGTAAGAAGAAGACGCGTTTCCTGGTTGCAGAACCTGAGAGAATGGTTTGGTTGCAGCTCAAGGCAACTGTTCAGAGCAACAGAGATGGCACGTAAAGAAGAAGACGAATGAATATAAATATTTGAAATCAAAAACTGAAGCATTGTTTCTCTTTCTACATTAATATGTATTGATCGTCGTCAATGCAGAATTTTAAATGCAGTCTAAAACAGCATACGTTAATTTTTCATTTCGCCAGTGAGCGATTTATGAATGAGATGTGTATAAGTAGTTTAGAATTAACGAGGCATTTGTTTCAATTAAGGAGCCATTATGCGTAATCGTTACAAATGATATACGATGTGAGCAAACTTGCATTTATCTGTTTTCTAATAAAAAATTATTTTTTTGTATGCATTTTTTTTTAAACAACATTTTATTATATGTATAAAATTATGTTTTTGATTTAGATTTGTTTTTTAAGCTAAACTGTCAGATTTATATACTTAGAAAAGGACTGTATGACATGTACCTACACACTTCTATATAAGTCAAAACGGCAACAGGTGTATGTTTTCAAAAACTGATAGTGTGTAAAACACATTAAAAATCAGCTAAGTACTGTCAGCATAGCAAAATGCCATCAACTACCTTCCTATAAAAACATTAAGTTAAGAGACTTATTCATAAAAAATACAAAGATAGAAAAAACTTACATCTTATAGGTACATAAACACATCAAAAAAACTTACGTCTTATAGGTATATAAACACCTCATTGGGGGACATGAAAGGAGCCTCCACGTAGATTGTGAATACAATCGGGCGTCCCCTGGAAACGAGTAATGTCGGCTAATCCTTTCAACACCGGTGTACCAACAACACAGATGCAATCAGAATCAAAACGGTCCTTATCAAGGCCATTGTTGATGACGATCTCAATTAATATTGAAGGATTATCAGCAGATAAAGAAGACCTATTGTCTAATATGTGCAGAGAACATGGTGTCGATATTCTACTGGTTCAAGAAACCCATAGAGGTAGTGCAAGCCGCAGACCAAGGATTCGGGGTATGAAGCTTATACTGGAGAGACCACACGACCAATATGGTAGCGCAGTCTTCGTCAGACCAGATATCGACGTAGCTTCCACATCTCTAACAGATCAAAATGACATCGAGATCCTCACAGTGGAGATAAACTGAGATAAACTCCTGTACAGTAACGTCAATCTACAAACCACCAAACGCTGACTTTGCTTTTGAGGAACCTAGTAACTTTCAATCACAGCAAATCAAATTCGTACTGGGTGACTTCAACTGTCACAGTGTCGCGTGGGGTTATAACGAAACAGATTCCAATGGCGAAGAACTAGAAAAATGGCCTGAAAGCATGAACCTAAAATTTATTCACGATCCAAAGCAGCCTGCGTCGTTCAACAGCGGAAGATGGCGCAGAGGTTACAACCCAGACAATATATTTGTCAGCGACAGAATTGGGGACCAGGTGACAAAAATCGTTGGAAGCGCCCTCCCAAAGACACAGCACAGACCAATAATTTGTCTTTCCAGCGCGGCAATCAGATACGAAATTGTTCCTTTCAAGAGAAGGTTAAACTTTACTTAAGCAAAATGGGAAAAATTCTCTGAAGCATTGGATCAAGAAGTTTCCCAGCTAGAACCTTGCCCTGATTCATACGACCAATTTGTAGAAATCGTAAAGCAAGTATCACGGAAATTTATCCCTAGAGGTTGTCGAACTGAGAACATAGCGGGGCTCAATGAAGAATCTAAATCCCTACTTAAAAGATATGAACAGCTATATGAAGAAGACCCTTTCTCGGAAGCAACAATATAGGCTGGGGAGGAAATGTTACATGCGATATCCGCCAACAGAACGGAAAGGTGGTGCAAGCTGGTCACGAGTCTGGACATGAAACAAAACAGCAGACGTGCCTGGAAGCTGATTCGGAATCTTGGCAATGATCCCGCTGCTCCGGCAGTCAACATGACAGAAGTCACACCCGATCAGATAGCCCAACGTCTTCTAATGAACGGTAAGACGATATCAAGAAAGAAAATGGTGAGAGCTCAAAGGAATATCGACGAAGAAAGAGATGTTCTAGGTACCTCTTTTTGTCTAGAGGAGATGAGAGGCGCGATCCACCAAATGAAAGATAATAAAGCGGCTGGCCTGGACGACATACGAACAGAACAAATAAAGAACTTTGGACTAAAAACCGTAGAGTGGCTAGTAAAAATGATGAATTGCTGCATTCGTACATTACAAATCCCCAAAATCTGGAGGAAAGCTAGAGTGGTAGCCCTCTTAAAACCAGGGAGGGATCCGGCAGATACAAACAGTTTTAGACCTGTCTCTCTTTTGTGCCACCTTTTCAAAGTATTTAAAAGAATAATACTGAAACGGATCGCTGAATATGTGGAGACTAAAATTATTCCAGAACAAGCAGGAATCAGACCCGGAAAGTGCTGCTGAAGTCAAATTCTTAATCTCACCCAACCTATTTAAGAAGTTTTTGAACGGAAAGAAATAACAGGAGTAGCGTTCATAGACCTAACTGCCGCCTATGACACAGTTAACCATCAACGGCTACTCGCAAAACTCTACGAAACTACAGAGGATTTCCGACTAACAAGGTTAGTGAAATGTCTCCTCCAGAATAGACGCTTCTACGTAACGCTCCAGTCCAAGAACAGTCGGGGGAGGGACCAAAAAAATGGGCTATCGCAGGGAAGTGTCCTCTCGCCGATTCTATACAACATATACACCAACAACCAACCCATAAACCAACAAACAAGGCAATTTATTTACGCTGATGATACAGCTCAGGGAAGAACCTTCAATGAAGTCGAAGTGAAACTGACAGATGCCCTGGGAGACTTAGCTCTATACTACGATAAAAACCATCTGAAACCCAATCCCACAAAAACCCAGGTATGTGCTTTCCACCTTAGAAACAATCATATCCGAAGGCCGCTGGAGGTGGAATGGCGTGATCAGATGCTGGAACACAACGAGACGCCAAATTACCTTGGCGTCCATCTGGATAGAACTCTGTCTTACCAATACCACTGTCAAGATGTCAAGAATAAAGTAAGTGCCAGAAACAATATCATCCGCAAGCTTACTAATACAAAACGGGGAGCACAACCACACACTCTCCGCACTTCTGCCTTAGCATTATGTTTTTCGGCCGCGGAGTTTGGAGCACCAGTATGGGCAAACTCTGCTCACGCAAAGAACGTCGACGTGGCTCTAAATGGAACGGTTTGGATAACATCGGGTTGCCTCAAACCGACACCTATCGAAGAGGTATACCCCATAGCTGGGATTGCTCCACCACCTATCAGGAGGAAGGTCACGTCAGAGGTAGAACGAAAATAGCAGGAGACGGACCGAAGACACCCCTTATATGACCACCAAACTCAGCCAAGCAGACTAAGATCTCGGAAAAGCTTCCTGAAAACATCAAGATCCATCCCCCAAGCGCCAGAGACGCGCCGAATACACCTATGGCAAGCGTCAGCTACCGCGACACATTTTCCTCCCTCAGAGGAAATGGCTGCTGGACACAGTTTATCGTATCCGACTTGGAAAGCGCTAAACAGACTTAGAACCGGCGTTTCATGTTGTGCTAGTAACCTGAAAAAATGGGGATACCAGGAGGACGATACCTGCGATTGTGGAGCGGTTCAGACCAGCCGGCATCTACTATCATGCACAGAGATGAGAGAGACCTGCACAGAAGAAGACTTAATTATAGCAAATGACAGGGCCATCTATGTGGCTAACCATTGGAAATACAGAATTTAAAGTTGTTGGTGTTCCGGACACGAAAAGTAAGTAAGTAACACCTCATTGAAGAGCAATTGTTGACAAACAACATATTAAATTTAAAATTGATTCAGAGCTAGGCCTCTGATCTTGAATGTTGGCAATCATCATGGCTATTTTGACCTTCGATACAGCTGCTCTGAACAGTTGCCTTGAGCTGCAGCCAAAACATTCTCTTAGGTTCCTCAACCAGGAAACGCGTCTCCTTCCTACGCTTCTCCTACCTTCTATTTTTCCTTGAATTATGAGCCTCAAGGTTTTATATCTTTCGTATCTCATCACATGTCCGAGATATTGCAATTTCTTTTCTTTTATTGTGTTTTCAAATTCCCTCTCTCTGCCTATTCTCCCTAATACTTCTATAATCGTGACGGGGGGTAAGAGTGTGTTATAGAGGTACACCTTTTATTGGAACGACTACTTACGGCTCCACGTGCCACATCCCGGGCAACTTCATTGGTCTGCAGGCTAAACTAAGTGAGGGTAGCCAGACATGGTGATAGGTTGGACAGTGGCAGCTGGCTGTTCAAAACAGTGGCTGGCAAAACTGACCATGCGGCGAGAATGATAGCCACAGAAACGGCACATATACAGCGGTGCAGAAGGCAAAGAAAAACCACTGCACTATTTTCCAGGCGCGGATCCAAGGGGGGGTCAATGGAGTCAATTGCCCCCTCCTTGAGACCTCGCCTCGTGGTGTGTACTGACACTTTTAGAAAGAGATTACGGTTAAAAAAAAATAGTGAGTTTTGTGTGCTGTTGATAACTGAATAACTGAAACATACCTAAATATGGCAGAATTCCTTAGAATCGAAAATTATTAAAAGTCTTTGGAACATAACAAAATGAAAAATTCCCATAATAAATCTGTTTATTACCATCTATTCAATTCAATGCCAGAGTGCAGATAAAAATAGTAATTGCCGCTGCATTGTTATGGTAATTTGTTTTCTAGAAAGGTTTGTATTGTCGACTGCAATAAAGTAAGCCGGTGGTCACCAATAGACGCTGTAGGCTGCGTACAGCATCACATCGTAGGAAAATTATTCATTTTCGTTAATTTTAATAAACCTTGAAGCACAAAAACTATCTTATTTTCTAAAATTGTAATTCTAAAACAAAGAGCCTGAATAAGAGCCACTTTTAGAAGGATGTTTAAAGTGTCATGTAACAGAGACTTAAAATTGGCATTAAGGACCTACGTTTCTCTGTCTTACTGTATGGTGTCGAGTCTAGGACTGTGAATAAAGTCGATCTAAATCGCCTTGAGGCTCTCGAGATGTGGTGCTATAGAAGAATTTTAAGTTTCCTGGGACGAGAAGATTCAAAACTCCACAATACTAGAACGTCTCAGCAAGACTACTGCGATTATAAAAAACATCAAGAAGAGAAAGCTGGAGTATTTCGGACATGTAATGAGAGGTCCCAAATATAGGTGGCTACAAAAATAGCAGGCAAACGCAGTCCAGGACGAAGAAGAACTTCATGGTTGATTAGGGCGGCAGTGAATAAAATTAAGATAGCTATGACGGTAACCACCTCTCTGAAAGAATATGGTACAAACATGAAGAAGAAGAAAATAAGAGACCATCCCGAAGAAGAATTCTGCGTACGCCAGTGACGAGAAATTTTTTATTTCATTGCCCCCACCTTGCAAGGTTGCTGGATCCGCCGTTGCTATTTTCCCAAGAGAATTTCTTCCCATAACGATGACAATTTCAGTAAGTGAAGATGGCATGTGTCCCGACTCAACCTCGGCGCCATCTCGGTTCCGGGTCGGATGGTGTGAAATTTGCTGCCGGCTGCCAAGGTGTGAGGAACCATGCATCTGGCAGAAATTGTGCGTCTGAATCCAAATTTTCATTTAATTTAAGAAAATGTCAGCGAATTGGTACATGGAACGTCCAGGGACTGATCCAAAACCCTAGAAAGTTACACATACTTGAAAAAGAAATGGCAGACCACAATCTTTCGGTACTGGGACTCTCAGAAACTCACTGGAGAGGAAAAGGGCATTTTAAAACAACTGCTGGCAACGTCGTCTATTTTTCAGGCCCAGATAACAAAATTACAAATGGAGTCGCAATAATTGTATCGTCTAAACTTAACGACTGCGTAATTGGATATAATACTATTGATGACAGGATAACATTCCTTAAAATAAGAATATCCACCAATACCCTACACCTTGTCCAGGTATACGCTTTTACAACAGCTGCACAAGAAGACATCAACAGGTTCTACGGTCGTCTAGAAGAAACTGTTCGCGCTATTCCGAATCGTGAACTCGTCATAATTTTAGGAGATTTTAACGCCAAAGTGGGGTCATCTAATGAAAATATTGAAGGAGTGCTGGGCAAAAATGGACTGGGACAGAGAAATGAGAATGGCGACCGTCTAGTGGAGTTCTGTGTAGAACAACATGTTACAATTACAAACACGTTATATCAACATCATCCACGGAGATTATACACATGGCGCAGCCCAGATGGACGAACAAGGAATCAAATAGACTACATCCTAATAAGATCAAGATGGAAGTCGTCGTCCATCAACTGTAAAACATATCTTGGCGCAGACTGTGGAAGCGATCATCAACTCCTGGTATTGAACGTTCGACTTCGTTTTAAAGTCCTCAAAAGAAGACACCAGAGAAAAGTCATGTCTCTAAATCCATCAAAAATCAATGACTTCCAACAAAACCTAGAAGAAGCTCTTTCTTTAGACCAAGTAGATAGTGACTGCAAAAGACTGTGAGGCAGCGGTTTCCACTGGTCGTAAGCCATGGATATCCGATAATACGTGGACTGTAAATCAACGCAGAAAAGAACATAAAACTAGATACGGAACAAACAATGAATACAGAGCGTTATCGAGAGAAATCAGAAAACAGTGCCGTAAAGATAAAGCTGATTACATCACTCAAATATGCAGAGAGATAGAGGAACATGGCTGTCGAAATGAACCGAGGGACTTATTCCAGAAGATCAAACTCCTTATCAGAGAATTTAAACCTCAAACGTGGTCTATAATAGATAAGGACGGTAATTTAAAGACCGATACTGATGAAATATTGGAAACATGGCGAAACTACTGTGGCGAGCTATATAAAAATAACGAGGTATCAGCAGAAAATCAGTGGCCTTCTGACTACCCTAGAGAACCTATACTGTCTTACTCGCTGAAGTCAAAGATGCAATTAAATCACTAAAGAGAAATAAATCCCCAGGCATTGACTCAATACCATGTGAAATACTACAGTTACTAGGTGACAAAGGATTACATATCATCCATTCTATCTGTGTCGCTGTTTGGAATTCAGAAAAATGGCCATCTGATTGGTGTACCTCAATTTATATCCCACTACACAAAAAAAGGAACTACTACCAGATGCAGTGGCGGATCCAGAAATTTTGTTTGGGGGGGTCATGGGTTTTGAGGGTGATTTAATTACCTATCTTTGATGCAAGGTCACTTAGTCTTACCGACCCTAGGATACGTGGGTTTACAATTATGGGGGGGGTCATGGCCCCTGTGACACCCCCCTGGATCCGCCAGTGACCAGATGTGAAAACTACCGCACATTGTCACTAATAACACATGCTAGTAAATTCTTGTTGCGTATCATCAAAAACAGATCAAAAACCTATCTACATTACCAAATACCTCAGGAACAAGCGGGGTTTGTAAAGGGTAAAGGTACAATGGAACAAATCCTGAACCTGAGACAACTCATTGAGAAGTCTAGAGAATTTCAAGTACAGTGGAACCCGTTAACTCGGATTAATCGGGACCGCGGCCGATCCGGGTTATCGAAAATTCGGGTTAGCCGGAGAAAATGGTAAAAATTATTAAAATATGGTATGCTTACAGATAAACTCCGTTATAATTGGCACACAGACACTTGTAAACCACGTTCGCGTTCCACACATACAAAGCGTCGTCGAGAGTCTCATTTTTAGCTTTCTTATCTTTGCACCGATTGTCCAAACTGTCTTTTGTTATCATTTTGAAACAAAAACAACATTTTAAGTTTTATTGCCATTACGTAGACAAAAAATCACGGAAACACAAAATCTGAATATATTTACGAACGATTACAGAACGGAACGAACAATGCGACTTTACTACACACAATACCGTCTCGCAACGAGAACGAACTTATGTTATTTAATAAGAGTGAAGACTAAGACCATTGTTTGAAAAATAATTTTTTAATAGTTTTTTCTAAACAATGCTAAGACAGTTTCAAGTAAATAAAGGATACTACAGATGCCTGTTGGTTTCGATAACACATTTTTACTAAGGTATATTATGTATCAAATTACACAAATACGCATTATCTCTCATTGTATAATGTGTTTGACATTGAAAATTGAAACGAATGAACTACATAGGAATTCGCTAAAGCGACAAATTTTTACGAAGAAAGTTTATTATGATAAATAAAATTAGCCTGAAAAATATAAGATATTATAGTATTGGAACAATATGTTTATAAGGAAAGATAAAAGAAAATATTTTAAGATGTTGAAAAGAAATTGGAAAATCCAGCATAAAGGACATACATTTTTATTGTTTTAATGTTTGTCTGATAAAAATCGGTCCGGGTTAGCCGGAATTCCGGGTTATCGGGGGCCGACTTATCGGGGTTCCACTGTACCTATGATTATATGCTTCGTTGACTACCAAAAGGCATTTGATTGTGTAAGCTGGATAAATCTGTGGTCAATATTAAAAGAAATTGGCGCACAAATGCACCTGGTAACATTTATTAAAAATCTGTACCAGTCTAATACAGCGACAGTACGACTAGATCAGAAGTTCTCAAACCAATTCAAGACCGAGAGTTGTCACCTGACTTATTTATCATTTATGGTGAACATGTCATGAGGATGGTTTTAGAAGGATCGGCTGGTGGAGTTAGAGTAGCTGGTAGGAAAATCTCCAATTTAAGATTTGCTGATGACACTACACTTATAGCAGCAAATGAGCAAGAAATTTTTGATCTTCTGCGAAGAGTTGAGTACGAAAGCAATAAAGTTGGTCTGAAAATCAATAAAACTAAAACAAAAATAATGGTGGTCGACAGATTCGACACTATTCAACTGACTAACATGTTACAGGAATACCAGATAGTAAACACCTTTGTCTATCTCGAATCTAGTATAACTAACGACGGTAACTGTGACGGAGAAGTTCGGAGACTTATTGGTATGGCAAAAAATGCGATGAGTCGCCTAACTAAAGTTTGGAAAGACAGATCTATCTCTCAAAATATCAAGATGAGACTGGTGAATGCCCTTGTGTTCTCAATATTTCTATACGGAGCAGAGACTTGGACTCTTCGCGCATGCGAGCGCCAAAAAATTGATGCCTTTGAGATGTGGTGCTGGAGAAGTATGCTGCGCATACATTGGACAGCTCATAGGACAAACGTTTCCATTCTAAACCAACTCAATATTAAAAAAAAAGGCTGTCTACAATATGTCTGCAACGAATTCTGCAATTCTTTGGTCACGTGGTTCGCAGAGGTGATGAAAGTTTGGAGATATTAATTGTTTCTAGAAACGTTCCGGGGAGAAGATCAAGAGGACGATCACCAACTAGATGGTCTGACGAAATAAAGCATTCAGCTGGAAACTCATTCTGCGAAGCCCTTAGAGCAGCTGAAGATAGAGACCAATGGAGAAACATTGTTAGGAATATTGGAACAAATCACGATCCTCAGTAATGGGGAAACGACGAGAGAGAGAGAGAGAGAGAGAGAGAGAGAGAGAGAGAGAGAGAGAGAGAGAGATTCGTGACTCTATCTACCCATGAAATCTCTATCCACACTGTTCTAAATGTCCACATTTCATGCAAACGCGTTAAGTCGATTTATTGCATTTTGATTTAATTGTCCATGATTCAGCTCCCTAGTGAAGCACACTGTGCACATAACATTTAATTATTCTTATTCTGAGGGCCAATGTCAAATATTTGCTGCAAAAATCTTTTTCATTTTCACGAAGTTAACATGTGATTTTTCAATTCTCACTCTTATTTCTGCAGTATAGTCGTTATTTTTCTTTCTTTATAGTCGTTTTTTTTTTCATTATCGGGAATCGGGCAGGGGCGTCATTTGAGCGTCCAGTGGGGGCATTTGCCCCCCCCTGGCCCTGAAAATGACTGAAATTTACAAAAAATACATCAATATTTATCATAACATCATATATAGTGTATTGTATATATAGTGCTTGCCCCCCCTCAAACAAAATTTCAAATGACGCTCCTGGAATCGGGCAACAAAGAAAATAACGTAATTATGTTTTGACTGCGTTGTGCATTGACCACAAAGTCTGTACTCCAGCCATAATCAACCAGTGACTCTCGGTATGCTATGCCTGTCAAAACCTGGAACTAACGCATAAACATACCGGTTCGGTAGTAAATTTGAATTGCCTCTTTCCCTACTACCCAAGATATCGGAACCCGTGTTGAGGTGCCCCCCCCCCCCCCACTTGCAAAAATCAAAAAACAAATAGATTTATGAGCTCTCATATTCCGCAAACTAAAAATTTTGAGCTCGTTCCACTGAGCAGGAATTTAATACTTTAGTGGGGGGGGGGCTGAGTCAGCCCCCCAGTACTTAAAAGTAGGAATATTGAATCTGTTTTTGCGGCAGAATTACGAGCTATTTATGAGCTCTTGAAATTATATAGTTTCGATTTTTGAGCTCATCCCCTTCACCCCCAAACAACCCTTTAATTGATTTAACTTAAGAGAAAAATGCTGAGAAAACTTAAAATATATCGTATTGCGGATAAAATTCCTATAGCTTATATACTCTAAGAATAAACTATTAAATCACGTGCATTTCGATTATTGAGCTACAACCCCTTCGCAAGAAAACCACCCTATCTTCCCGGCTTAAGAGAAAGATGTACTTAAAATGCATTAAACTAATTATTTGGTGACTACATATCATTTAATAATTTATAAGCTTCCAAATTACGCGCATTTAGATCAGTAAATTGCAATTTATTTTGTATAGTGCAGTCACTGAAAGTAAAAATCAACGATTACCTTCAATTTCGGTGAACCTTCATCGATTTTCACGAAAATTGGTCAGTGGTTAGAGGATACGTCAAGAAACAAAGGTGACATGGTACCACCTTGCGCCTTTACCCTGAGGGTGGATACCGCCCCTTCTCGGGGGTGAAAATTATTTTATACAAAATAACTGCATAACTCAATAAAAGAACAAAATAAAAGCAAAATTTATTATACAAAGTTAATAAAATAAGTCAATACTTTTTAAGTTATTTAAGATCAAAAATTTTAATTAGGTATTCGTGAAAAAAATGCATGTTTTGAAGCGGTTTTTCGTAAATCACGGAAAAATTGTAAGTTTTTACAAAAAAAGTTAATAGTAGTTTAATTCGTATAGCTTATATTCTAAGAATATACTCTTAAATCACGCGCCTTTTGATTATAGAGCTATCCTTCGCAAGAAAACCATCCCATATTCCCGGCTTAAGAGAGAGTTGTACTAAAAATAATTTAAATTAATTATTTGTCGACTACATATCGTTTAATCATTTATGAGCTTGCAAAATATACGCATCTCAATTATTGAATTGCCATTTTCTTTCTATAGTTCAGTCACTGAAGGTAAAAATCAACTATGACCTTCGAATTCGGTAAATCTCCATTCATTTTCACGAATTGACAATAACAACTTGGGGTTTTAGCCTGGGGTATATGTCACTCCTTCTCGGAGTTGAAAATTACTTTATTAAAAATAACCCCACAAATCGAGAGAGGGACAAATTGTAAGCAAAATTTGTTATATAATGTGATTAAAATAAATCAATACTTTTTGAGTTATTAAAGGTCAAATATTTTAATTTTTGTGAAAGAAAATGCATGCTTTAAAGCGATTTTTCATAAATAACTCAAACACTGTAAGTTTTTACAAAAAAGTTTTTATCACTAAAATTGATGCTAATAAAAAATATAATAAATTGCTTACTTGAAAAACCCTTTAAGTTTAATTTAAAGTAAGTTATTGGTAATTAAATTTATATTTTTTTCTGCGACTGTTCAAATCTAAGGATTCAAGTTTAAATAACGGGAAAGAGATGCATTTTATAACACTTAGGTACTAAATACTTGTTAAAGTACTTAGAAATACCTATCAAAAATGAGCTCCAGAAAAAGTTGATAGCATCAAAATCCGCTCAACAATTTTCTTGAAAATTAATGGAGATTAACCGAAATCGAATCTCATAGTTGATTTTTACCTTCAGTGACTGCACTGTAGAAAGAAAATGGCAATTCAATAATTGAGATGCGTATATTTTGCGAGCTCATAAATTATTAAACGATATCTAGTCGCCAAATAATTAATTTAAATTATTTTAAGTACAACTCTCTCTTAAGCCGGGAATATGGGATGGATTTCTTACTAAGGGGCTGTAGCACAATAATCGAAAGGCGCGTGATTTAAGAGTTTATTCTTAGAATATAAGCTATACGAATTTAACTACTATTAACTTTTTTGTAAATACTTACAGTTTTTCAGTGATTTACGAAAAACCGCTTCAAAACATGCATTTTTTCACGAATATTTAAAATTTTTGATCTTTAATAATTTAAAAAGTATTGACTTATTTTAATAACTTTATACAGTGCGTCCATAAAGTAACGCATAAATTCATTATCTCGTAAACCGGTGATATTAAGGAAAAATCCCGAAACAGGTCGATTTTTATTTTTAAATTCCGATTTTTTAGCATATATATCATACTAGTGACGTCATCCATGTGGGCATGATGACGTAATCGATGTTTTTTTAAATGAGAATAGGGATCATGTGATAGCTCATTTGAAAGGGTATTCAATTCTCTATTCACTAATATAAACATTAACATATTTATTTATACTAGGTGTTCAAAAAAACATTTTTTTAATTAAAATAATTGAGACAAAAAGAAGAATATATGTAATTTATTTAATTCAAAATACGTTTTAATGTTGTCAAAAAACAGGAAAAAAATGTTTATTTGATAAATAAATATTGTTTTTCGCTTAAATTCAATATTAAAGCTGCCACCCACCTGTCTCTTGGCAGTTTGAACATTTCGTTTAAACGAAAATCAATGTTTATTTGTCAAATAAATTTTTTTTCCATTTACTGACGGTAGTAAAATGCATTTTGAATTAAAATAAATTACATATATTCTTCTTTTTGTCTCAATTATTTTAATTAAAAAAATGTTTTTTGAACACCCTGTATAAATAATTATGTTAATGTTTATATTATTGGATAGAGAATTGAATACCCTTTTAAATGAGCTATCACATGACCCCTGTTCCCATTAAAAAAAATCATCTATTACGTCATCACGCCCAGATGGATGACGTCACTAGTATGATATATATGGCAAAAAATCGTAATTTAAAAATATAAATCGACCTGTTTCGGGATTTTTCCTTAAAGTCACCGGTTTACGAAATAACGAATTTATGCGTTACTTTATGGACGCACTGTATAATAAATTTTGCTTATAATTTGTTCTTTTATAGATTTGTGCAGTTATTTTTTATAAAATAATTTTCACCCCCAAGAAGGTGAGTAAAGGCGCAAGGTGGTACCATGTCAACTTTGTTTCTTGAGGTATCCTCTAACCACTGACCTATTTTCGTGAAAATCGATTAAGGTTCACCGAAATTGAAGGTAATCGTTAATTTTTACTTTCAGTGACTGCACTATACAAAATAAATTGCAGTTTACTGATCTAAATGCGCGTAATTTGGAAGCTTACAAATTATTAAATGATATGTAGTTGCCAAATAATTAATTTAATGCATGTTAAGTACAACTTTCTCTTAAGCCGGGAAGATAGGGTGGTTTTCTTGCGAAGGGGTTGTAGCTCAATAATCGAAATGCACGTGATTTAATAGTTTATTCTTAGAGTATATAAGCTATAGGAATTATATCCGCAATACGATATATTTTAAGTTTTCTCAGCATTTTTCTCTTAAGTTAAATCAATTAAAGGGTTGTTTGGGGGTGAAGGGGATGAGCTCAAAAATCGAAACTATATAATTTCAAGAGCTCATAAATAGCTCGTAATTCTGCCGCAAAAACCGATTTAATATTCCTATTTTTAAGTAGTGGGCGGGGGGCTGACTCAGCCCCCCCACTAATGTATTAAATTCCTGCTCAGTGGAACGAGCTCAAAATTTTTAGTTTGCGGAATATGAAAGCTCATAAATAGCTCATAAATCAGGGCTATTTGTTTTTTAATTTTTGCAAGTGGGGGGGGGCAGCTCAACACGGGTGAAATCGGAACACTGTCCCTAGTACGTAAACGCATCCTTACTTCGAGATATAACGACACGTAATAATCCTACAGTACGGAACAATCTTGGGCGGTTTCATACAGTAAGTCAATACAATAATGTACGGCTTATATTGACGTCCCGTTCAGAGTAACAGGTTGGATATAGCTGTTATTGGAGATAAAGGCAATGTGACCAATGGGCAAAATGACTAATGGACAGCGAACGAATTATTTTCTGGTGTACTTAGCGTAAACATGTAATACTGTGTTTGGAACGTGTTAGAACGCCATCTGTGTAGTTGAAACGGCAATAAGGAAACATCGAATACACTAATTAATTTTATTTATTAGGCCAGGATTTAAATATAAATTTAAAAATGTGTCAACAACCACCGCAGGCTCAATTATTTATCATATCACTCATGCGGAAGAAAGTGTTATAACTCAAAAAATAACTTTTTTCAGGAGAGACAAAAATGAATTTTTTATGTCTTAATTTAACTGTAGATTTTAAACGGTAAGAGCTAAAATTTATAAATTAAAAACGAAAATCATTGATATGTGAATGTTTGTAATTGTGTAAGAAGCAAAACCAAAATAACTATATAGACAAGGTGAAAACGGCGGGTTCTTTGGAGAAAATATTCCCATGAGATGATGTTGCATAATAAAATTCGTGAGACATTCCAGAATAATATTCAAGAAGTCGCCCACACGAAAAGTGGTCCAATTTTTTTTAACAATTTTTTTAATCAAATTGCAAAAATCAATATTTTTGGCCGGAACAATTTTTTTTAGGTTTTTTTTGGACCATTCTGGATAAAAAAGTCTCTTATAATTTTCTCTAAAGTTAATCGTTTTCGAGGTAAAAGCATTTTAAAATTGAAAAAAACGAAAAATGGCGATTTTCAAGGCTTAATAACTCGGTTAAAAGTTATTACTAGGAAAGTCAGAAAGTAACTAGATCAAAGTTTAAAGCGTACAAGATGCTGAAGAAATTTTTGTCATTATATGATTACTACTATAAGCTGTTATTTTTAAGTAAAAATAATGAGCGCCATGCACGTATTAGGCGGCCGTCCGTGATGAGTGCGAAAGAGATGCCATTCAGGCAGTCCAATGGCGAATCTCACTCGCACTCACATGTACAGCCGCGTCAATACGATCTTACCGCTCATTATTAATAATTAAAAATAACAGCTTAGTAATAAATTAATGACAAAAATTTCTTCAGGATCATGAAGGGGGGGCTTTAAATTTGATTTAGTCACTTTCTGACTTTCATAATAATCATTTTTAACTGAGTTATTCAATTTTAAAAATGGCCATTTTCGCGTTTTTCAAATTTTAAATTGCTTATAACTCAAACACGATCAACTTTAGAGAAAAATTATGAGAGACCTTTTCTGTCCGAAATGGGCCGAAAAATCTAAAAAAAAATCTCCGGGACGAAAATATTGATTTTTGCAATTTGATTAAAAAAAATTGTTAAAAAAAATTGGACCACTTTTCGCGAGGGCGACTTCTTGAACCTTATTCTGGGGTGTCTCACGAATGTGATTATGCAAAAAAAAAACTTATGGGAATATTTTTTCCAACGAACCCGCCGTTTTCGCCTTGTCTAATGATATAACACTTTTGTTTTAAAATATTGGTCACTTTTTTAAACATTAACGAAAAATACCAAACATTCTTCGAAAATTTTAAAAATAGAAATAGACCAGGGCGCATCTGTAAACATATTAGTACATTTGGACGTTGAGAGGTGACTCATATTTTTTTGCAGATATTGCTTAAAAATAACTCATATAATAATATTTGCGTTATCCTCCCACTCAAATAGGCCCGGAACATTGTTTAAATAATCAAAATGTCAAAAAATGAAGAAAAAATTCGATTTTTTTCTTCGTTTTTTGATTATAACTTTTAAAGTATTCATTTCCGAGAAAAGTTGCACTGACATAAAAGTTGCGTAATTAAATTTCCTACAATATAGAATTGGTAATAAATTTTAAAAATTGTCACCCTTGTTGCAAAATAGCAATAATTGCTTACAAAACAAGTATTCGCATTTTACGTTTTTCAACCATTTATGCTACACTTAGGACCTTCATATTTCACCCAGAAAAACTTTATGATATAGTAAAACAAAACTATAAATTTTATTAGGGTCGGATTAATAGATTTTGCAAAATAAATTTTGCAATCCAGCTTTCGCAAAAAAATTCATTTTTTCAAAATGTTGCAGGACTGAAAATACAGCAGACAGCAAGTTGATTTTTTTTTACATATAGAAGAATACTGTACCTTTCATTTGCAATTTGCAAATTTAAAATGGGTTAACTACCACGGCGTCAGGAATTTTTTTAAATTAACAATAATTTTTGGTGCTACGCGCAGGACAGCGGATACGTTTGGTCTGATTGGGCACTCCAATGACTTCTGATAATGATTGATAAATTTTAATTTTTAATACGTTTCGATATAATTAAATAAATTTATTTATTACAAAATAATAACACATACTCCGTCCTTTGAAATAACACTTTTTTAAGCAAAAACTTTCTTTGTTCGTATATTTTAACTTAGACAATAAAAGTTTATTATTTTTAAACATATTCAATTGTTTAAACAATATTTCACAAACAACAATCAAATTTATTTTGGTTTTTGTGGAATTAAAATATTAAAATACAACAAAATATAGAGTAAGCAAATAATATATTAGATAAAGATTGGAAGAAATTTTGGTGGAAATCAACTTATGTGAATCGAACACCGCTGTCCTGCGCGTAGCACCAAAAATTAATGTTTATTTAAAAAATTCCTGACGCCGTGGTAATTAACCGATTTTAATTTTGCAAGTTGAAAATAAATATTCTTCTATAATATACAAAAAGATTTTTTAACTTGCTATCTACTTTATTTTCAGTCCTGCAACATTTTGAAAAAATAATTTTTTTTTGCGAAAGTTGGATTGCAAAATTTATTTTGCAAAATCTCATAAACCGATATTAATGAAATTTACTTTTTTGTTTTATTATATCATAAAGTTTTTCTGGGTAAAATATGAAGTTCCTAAGTATACATAAACGGTTGAAAAACGTAAAATGCGAATAATTGTTTTTTTTGTTTTTTTTTGCAATTATTGCTATTTTGCCATAAGGGTGACAATTTTTAAAATTTTTGACCAATCCTATATTGTAGGAAAATTAATTACGCAACTTTTATGTCAAAACAACTTTTTTCTGAAGTGAACAAATTTAAATCCCAGATAGCACAAGTACGTTTTATGGACATCCAATGGACGTACATCTGTGTACATTGGAACGTCCAATGGACGTCCCGCTAAGGTACAATGGACATCCGATGGACGTCCAACGAATGTCCAGAGTTCACAAAATTGGACGTCCATAGAACGTCCGCTACAAACGTACATTGTACGTTGTATTGAAGCTTTCAGTGTACACCTTATGTACATTCAGTGTACGTCTTATGGACATTTGTAGGGCACTTTTCAGAAAGAAATCTAGTATCCATAATTTTGTGAATACATAGCAAAAAGCCTTTATAGGAAATAGTTCCTTATAATACTAAACTTATACTTAAAAATATTACACAAAAGACCTTTTTATTTCTCTTTACTATAACTTCATTATAATATATACTTTATTATAGGAACTAGGAACTTCATTAATGCACGACTGCACTTGCACGATAAACAGAAAACACAAATATATCACAGGATGTATTTTCATAAAGACGAGATTCAGAAAATGACGCCCTAGGAAGCATGCACATTAAAAGAGGTTTAATCTCTGTTCTGTTTCTGTTCCAAACTATTTTTAGAGTCAGTACCGTTGTTGTATATTACAAGCGCGTTTGCCATTCTGTGAATTATCATAAATAAACCATCCTTCAGTATTCTACAACAATTAACAGCGATAATCCCCTAAAAGTACCTGCCTAATAATACTACCTTTCACGACCGATAGCGCGAAGAGCGACAACGTTGTCAAGAAGATTCTCACTTAGTTTGTATTGGGACTTAATATAATAGTCGCGTTTTGTGTAAAATATCCATGGACCACAAATGGATGTCCAATGTACGTTGAAATCAAACGTCCAATGGACGTCCCGTAATGTACGTACATAGTACGTCCAGTTTTGGTCCATGGACGTTTGGACTTTAAATGTACGTTATATGGACGTACATCGGACGTTATGTGCGATATGAAGAATCAAAAAACGAATAAAAAATAATTTTTCCTTGATTTTTTGACATTTTGATTATTTAAACAACGTTCCGGACCTTTTTGAGTGGGAGGATGACCCAATTATTATTATATGAGTTAATTCCAAGCAATTTCTGCAAAAAAATATGAGTCACCTCTCATCGTCCATCTCAAAACAAATGCGCCCTGGACTAAAATAGTTAAATCTTGATCTATAAATAAGATCGAGAATAGAACAAGCCAGAAAATCTTTCGAAAAAATCAAAAAACTGCTGTGTGATTCTCGAATAAAACTCGACATTCGACTACGTTTATCAAAATCGACGTCTGGTCGACTCTTCTCTACGAAGTTGAGATATGGTCTCTTAAAATATCAGCCGTAAATAAATCGGAGGCTTTTGAAATATGGATCTACCGGAGAATCTTCCAAATATCATGTACATCGCATACCTCAAACGAAAAAGTTCTGCATAGAATAGGCAAGGAAAGAGAACTTTTCAATACAGTGAAAGTTAGAAAAACATCATACATAGGCAACACACTGTGAAATTATAAGTATGTACCTACCAATATGCTCAACTTACAGTGAAAGGAAAGTTCAAGGGAAAGACAGGACCAGGAAGGAAAATACTATCGTGGCTCAGAAACATCCAACAATGGACAGGACTAAATTTTGAACAGCTAATAAGAACAGCTGAAGACAGAGAAGAGTTTGCAATTATAGTGGCCAACCTCCATTGAGGAGAGGACACTTTAAGAAGAAGAAATCAAAAAATATTCCAAAAAACTGAGTTCCACAAAGAGTTTTAGACCAATCAAAATGACGAAATTATTTTCAATAATAATTACAACTGTTTTCAAGATTATGTCTGATATTAATCTCAATATTATTACAAAGCTATCAATGATTGCGTACTTATACTACGTTAATGTGAAAATAATCTAAATTCAATTATCTAAATATTAAATAAAGTAAAAAGTTTTTTACTTCTGGAAGTAAATATTCAAATTCGATGATAATAATCAAAAATCACCGAAGTATTTGATGTTTGCATCGTGAATAAAAGAAAACTGTACTGATAGATAACACATACAATTCAACTCACTTATTTTTTAAATTTTTAATACTTTAAAATACGTTAGACATTTATAACTATAATAACGTATTTTTGTGGAATTGTTTTTTTTTAAGGAAATTCAAAAAAATTAAATTTATATCAACGACCATGAAATGATAGTTTTTCATCACCCTGTATATGGCCAAATTTGTTTAGAATTTAATGTTACTAGTAAACAAGTGTTTCGGAAAAATTAAAACGATTAGTGATAATTATTCGACGAAATTGACGGGGCATTAACAAAACATTTCGGTGATTAGAAAGTGGAGAGAGCGTTGACGGGACAATAACGTTTTTAAGATCCTTCCGGGAAGGTATTTTAATGTGGTATACAAACGGTATTATTTTAGTTGTAAGAGTAGAAAGTAGAAAATAACTAATTATGATTTTCCTTGAATTTGACAAATTGGAAAAGTTATGTGGAAGAATATTGGGTTTCTTAAGAAATAAATGGTTTGAGAGAGGTTGTTGTTGAGTGGACGAAAAATATGGGGAGAAGGGATAATGGATGTGAGAGTATGGTTTTGAGAGAAAAATACGGAAACTGTGTAATTGACATCGGAAGAAAGCAGTCGAGTTTTAAAGTGTATAATCAGTCAGAGTGGTGTGATCAGCCTTTGCGAGCAGAGTCAAGTTGAAACCAAATCGTCGACCGGTTGAAGAGTTAATTTTCCTGGTCCGAGGGAGAGTCCTTTGTTTTGTCTAGAACGAGTAGCTGATTATTATCCGTTTGTGCACGAGATATTCGAGCAAGTCCTGTGTGTTTTTCTTGGAAGCAGTTTTGACGAGGGGGACTTTTCGCAACAACCAGAGAGTACGTGTTGAGAGAGTCAAGGACAGCGCAATCCAGAAAACGAGGGAGTGAAGAATAAAAGGTTAGTCAAATCATTTGTCTGAATGGAGAAAAGTTACCATATTTGTTTACTTGTTTATTGAACAATTTTTTTGTAACGCAGTTAGTCATTTCAAATTTGAGAAATCAATTCAAAAGAAGAAAAGTAAAATTCATTCAATTTAGTATGAGGAAATAAGAAATTAATTAAATAAATAATTTTGTCAAAACAAGGAGATATCAGAGTTAGAGTTTTAATTTATTAAGTTAGGAATTGTTGCAACAAAGTTAAATTTTAATATTTTTGAATCATATGTACACGGAATTGAATAAAAACAATAGATTACATTTATATGAATTTGAGTGTTGTCAATTTCCCTGTTTCTACCCCGGAAGAAGTAAGCACCTAGAAATACTAGAAGCCACAGATTACAGGTATTGTATCAAATACAAAATTAGCCCTGATAATAAAATTGATTGGAAAATTTAATTGGAATTTAGTTATGTCTTTACATGGGCAATAAATAAAATAATTGGATAATCAATCAAATTAAGAATTTGCTAATTAATCTAAATAAATAGAAAAGGTAGAACATAACAGTATATATACCTATTTCATGGCCAATACGATTTAGGTCTGTAGATTGTGCTGGCCATGGTAGTACATCAACACCTTTGTTGGTCAAACAATTTGACACAATAAGTGCAATATGTGGACGAGGATTATCATAATACAAGGTGAAAGATTTCGCCAACAGCATCTGCTAATGGACGAACACTAGGATGAAGAATGGTATAGAGATACTGGTAATTGTCAGGAACCGATTTGGAGAAGCGAGGTCGGTTCTGCTAGGTCGGTTCTGCTGACAATAATTATTCCGACCCATTATTGTGTCATCCCTGTATGTGTAGATTTTTGGAGATATCTCAAACGTTCTGAATTTTCCGATTATCTCTATATTCTTATTCGACGCGAATCCAGATGAACTACAAATCAGGATTCAGCGGTAAATAAAAGTATGCTCAGTCAGTTTCTCCTTTTATATTAGAACTGAGAGTAAGTACTCTCAGATGCTGCGTGTTTTCGATACTGCAATATGGAGACATTACTTATTGGTTGAAAGCTGGATATTGAAGCAAGAACACATAAATAAACTACAGTCATTTGAAATGTGGTGTTACAGAATGATGCTTAGAATAGCGTGGACACAGAAGAAAACGAACACGGAAGTATTGCGAGAAATGGTCAAAAAATACGAAATAATAAACACAATAATAGTAAGCTAATTGCTTGTCCAGCCCAGTAAGCCCAATTACTTGTCTTCCAACTTTGTATAAATTGGTCACATCCTGTATAACCCGGCGTATCTACCAACACTGTGCTCTAAGCAATATCATAGGGCCTCAACAGAAATGATGCGCTAAGGGTTCTATGGGTTGCAAAGAACAACTTATCATCGACTCAGTCATTTCTAACCAGGCATTCACCAAAAAAAGAACCTCTTTACTGCCTTTATTGACTACATAAAGGCCTTTGACTCAGTGCCGCATGAATGACTTCTAGATATATTAAGAATATACAAA
Organism: Diabrotica virgifera virgifera; assembly: GCF_917563875.1. Taxonomy (NCBI): domain Eukaryota; kingdom Metazoa; phylum Arthropoda; class Insecta; order Coleoptera; family Chrysomelidae; genus Diabrotica; species Diabrotica virgifera. The sequence goes on from NC_065452.1 coordinate 29,146,998, forward strand.
GTCGATGATAACATAGTGACTTTTTTAAGGCATATAATGACAAGTTGGAAGACTAAAATTCACCTCCAAATACCTGGTGAAAACAATATCGAAACGGAACATATCGCAATCAACCGGAGCCTGTTTCAAGGATACTCGCTGAGTCCATTGTGGTTCAGTTTGGCTATGAACCCCTATCACAGCTATTAAACTTCACTGGCTCAGGTTTTAGCATTAAAAACAACAATACTGTAGTAGCGAAGCCTAATCATCTGTCGTATATGGATGATTTGAAATTAATGGCTTCTACTCGAGACAATCTAGAACAGATGCTAAAAACAGTAGAAACATTCTCTAATGATATTAATATGCACTTTAGACTAGACAAGTGCCGCGTTTTAAATATAGTCAGAGGAAAGATACAGCCCGGTGGATTCAATATGCAAAATGTCCAGAACATCGAGGCCGTGGGTGAAAACGATATATACAACTTGGAGTAAAGCAGGCGCGGAAAATTGACCATAAGCAAATGAAAACTGAGATAACTACTGAGTTTATACGATGGATAAAACAGCTGCTTCGTTCACAGCTTAACAGTAAAAATTTGTTTAAAGCACTAAACACCTACGCTTGTTCCGCGCTTAGCTATTCAATTGGTATTGTTAAGTGCACAAAAACAGATATAGAAAATCTTCACTGAAAAGTAAGAACACACCTCACAAAGGCACAAAAACACCATGCTAAAAGTGCAGTAAAAAGAACGACATTACCACGGAATCTAGGAGGAAAAGGACTTATGGATATAGGTGTGCAATTAGATAAACAAATTGCTAATTTAAGAACTTATTTTCAGATACAAGCTGAGACATCTACTCTACATTGCGCTATTTGCGCAGTAGATGACACAACACCGATCAAACTGAGGGAACCAGAAATGCGCATAAACCACCTCACTAAAGACGAAAAAATGCGCACCTGGATGGGTAAACCTCTGCACGGGCGATATCCCAATGAGCTCAGCCAAGACTATGTCGACAATATAGCGTCGAACTATTGGTTGACATCAGGAAAGATGTTCCCTGAAACGGAGGGTTCATTACTGGCCATTCAGGATCAGGTTATACCAACCAGAAATTACGTGAAATATATCGTCAAAGACCCTCAGGTTCAAAACGACAGATGCCGATATGGATGTCAAGCCGAAGAAACCATCCAACATTTAACAGGGGGCTGCCAGGCATTTGCTTGCAACTGAAGACAAGGAACGGCATGACGCAGTGGGAAAACTCCTTCATCAACAGATAGCTATCAAGCTGGGACTTCTCCAAACGCACCATCTCCCCTATTATCAATACGCCCCTGAGAGTATGCATGAGGATGGCAACTACAAGCTATCTATACTGGGACCGCACTGTGCTCACAGACCAAACAGTGGCACATAATAGACCAGATCTCGTACTAGTTAATAAATTAACAAGACAAACAACACTAGCTGATGTGGCTAGGTACCTAACAACAATAAACTACGTAGTAAATTTACTGAAAAAATCGCCAAGTACAGAGATCTGGACATCCAAATACGAAGGCAATGGAGAATGCAAAGTACCCAGACGATACCGATTATTATGTCTACTACTGGAGTCATTCCGAAGACCCTCCTCGAAAGCATCAAAAAGCTGGGTCTGAATGAACATCTTTATAAGACCATGCAGAAAGCTGTACTACTCGCGACCGACGACCAGAAGTGAACGAAAATTTTTGGGAGATACACGTACATTCCAAGTCACCTAGGGCTCAATAACACGGAAAGAGTCCCACCAGAGCTCAATCCTTTTGATACCGTAAGTATCTGGGATGAGTCAATTTTCTCCTTAGAGGGAGTGTGAGCCGTATGGCTAAATCTGGATAAGCTATTAAACTTCACAGACGCAGGTTTTATCATCAAAAATAACAACAATGTGGTGGCAAAGCTTAATCATTTATTGTACATGGATGATTTGAAATTAATGGCTTCCACTCGAAACCAACTCGATGAGATGCTAAAAACTGTAGAAAATTTTTCTAATGATATTAGTATGCACTTCGGACTAGACAAGTGCCGTATTTTAAATATAGTCAGAGGAAAAGTACAGCCCCTGAGGATTCGATATGCAAAATGGCCAGAACATCGAGGCCATGGGTGAAAACGATATGTATAAATATCTTGGAGTAAAGCAAGCGCGGAAAATTGACCATAAACAAATAAAAACAGAGATAACTACTGAGTTTATACGAAGGGTAAAACAGCTGCTTCGTTCACAGCTTAACAGTAAATATTTGTTTAAGGCACTAAACACCTACGCTTGTTCCGCGCTTAGCTATTCATTTGGCATTGTTAAGTGGACAAAAACGGACATAGAAAATCTTCAGCGAAAAGTAAGAAGGCACCTCACAAAGGCACAAAAACACCACCCCAAAAGTGCAGTAGAAAGAACGACATTACCAAGGAATTTAGGGGGAAGAGGACTTATGGATATAGGTGAGCAATTAGACAAACAAATTGCTAACTTAAGAACTTATTTTCTGATGCAAGCTGAGACATCTACTCTACATCGCGCTATTTGGGCAGTAGATGACACAGCACCGATCAAACTGAGGGAACCAGAAATGCGCATAAACCACTTCATTAAAGAGGAAAAAATGCTCACCTGGATGGGTAAACTACTGCACGGGCGACATCCCAATGAGGTTTGCCAAGACTATGTCGACAATACAGCGTAGAACTATTGGTTGACATCAGGAAAGATGTTCCCTGAAACGGAGGGTTCATTACTGGCCATTCAGGATCAGGTCATACCAACCAGAAATTACGTGAAATATATCGTCAAAAACCCTCAGGTTCAAAACGATAGATGCCGATATGGATGTCAAGCCCAAGGAACTATCCAACATATTGCAGGGGGCTGCCAGGCATTTGCTGCAACTGAATACAAGGAACGGCATGACTCAGTTGGAAAGATCATTCATCAAGGGATAGCTATCAAACTTGGACTTCTCCAAACAGACCATCTCCCATATTATCAATATTTCCCTTAGAGTATGCTTAAGAATGGCAACTACAAGCTATACTGGGACCGCACTGTGCTCACAGACCAAACAGTGGTACATATAAGACCAGATATTGTACTAGTTAATAAATTAACAAGACAAACAACACTAATTGATGTGGCGATACCTAACAACAATAATCTACGTAGTAAATTTACTGAAAAGATCGCAAAGTACAGAGATCTGGAAATTCCAATACGGAGACAATGGAGAATGCAAAGTACCCAGACAATACCGATTATTATGTCTACTACTGGAGTCATTTCGGAGACCCTCCTCGAAAGCATCAAAAAGCTGGGTCTGAATGAACATCTTTATAACACCATGCAGAAAGCTGTACTACTCGCGACCGACGCGCGACGACCAGAATTGAACGAAAATTTTTGGGAGATACACCTGCATACCAAGTCACCTAGGGCCCGATAACATGGAAAACGTCCCACCAGAGCTCAATCCTTTTGATACCGTAGGTATGTGGGATGAGTCAATTTTCCCCTTAGAGGGAGTGTGTGCCGTATGGCTAAATCTGGGTAGGAAAGTTACAATATGTGGGACTCGTAATGAGGGGACAGCGATACGAAATGCTAAGATTGATAATATTGATAATACAGGGAAAGCTAAGAGGAGGAAGGAGTATAAGAAGGAGTTGTCATGGTTGAAAATTTTAAGGGACTGGTTTGAATGCAGTTCCATAGAATTTTTCAGAGCAGCGGTACATAGAGTAAAGATAGTGATGATGATATACAACCTTCACTTGGGAGACAGCACTTAAAGGAGAAGTTTCTCCCCAATCTGGATAATCTTGATACCAGTCCAAGTTTGCAGCTTGTTTATCTCTGGAAAGAGATAAACAAGCATTTAAGTGGCCTTCGTCTAAAAACATTGACATCCTGGAGAACACTAGGATATATCATTGAATGAATAAGAATATTATACAATGGATATACCATATTATGAATCGACCATAAGAAGCCCTACGACGGCCTACCAGTATTCCAGTTATGGGATGTATTCTTCTTCTTCGTCAGCCATTTTCCATCCACTCCTGAATGTAGGTATCTCCCAAGTGCTTGTATCTTTCTCTATTTTGTGCCAATCTAATCCACTGTTTGCCTGCCATTGCTCTTATCTTATCTACCCATCTCTTTTGAGTTTTTCCCATTCTTTTTGTTGTCAACCTTGGTCTGCGTTCTAGGATTCTCTGTGTCCACCTGTTATTATCATATCTGGCTATCTGACAAGCCCAGTGCTATATCATTTTTGTTATTTCTTTCACGATATCCCTGAACTTCCCTGTTCTCTCAGTGATGTTCCAAGCATGTTTCGTTCTATTGCTCTTTGCATTGGTTATAGCTTTTTAGCAGATTCCTGGTAAGGGCTACGATCTCCAACACTCGTAGTTACAAACTGGTAGTACGCATGTGTTACACACCTTTTTCTTTAAATTTATAGGAATTGAGGTGTTTTTCAAGATATATGCTACTTTACCGAAAGCGGCCCATGCCAATTGTGTTCTGCCCATGCTTCTTTTAATTTCACCATCTTCGTGTGGTTTTCTTAGTTTGATGACATGGCTTAGGTATACATAATGTTAAATATTTTCTATGGCATTGTTTTGTATTGTTTGTTATACTTGTCTGGTCCTGACTCATTGCTCTTGTTTTACTGTAGTTCATTTTTAATCCTATCGCTCATTGAATTGTTGTAACATTTCATTTAGCTCTAGAATGTTATCTGCTATTAAAACTATGCCATCTGCACATCACAAATGCATCTCTCACGTGGGTAGGGATGAAGGATGGAAGGTGGACACGCAAGTTAACCGAATCGAGAGCAAGAACAGATAAACTAACAGAGAAAGACCACCTACATGATGGTAAGATGATCTGCAAAAGTTGATGAAAAATTGGATCCATGCTGCACAAGACCGTGGACTCTGGATACAAACAGGGGAGACATATGTCATACAGTGGACTTCAAACAAGCTGATGATAATATACGAGCAAATAATAAGAAAAAATCAAGCAATGCTCTTATAAATAAACAACGTAATAAATTTAGAAGATAAGGAAATAAATATAGTAGTTAGAACAAACATAAGATCAAACATGCGACAGGAAAATGATAGAAGATCAACAACTTGTTCAGGCAATTTTTTATAAAAAATTATATTTTTTTATAAAAAATCACTTAATAATTAATAATAAATATTACACCACAAAGCAGAATTAAATATTAATAAATGGTGTATGTATTTAATAAAACATTTTCATCTCTGGATATAAGTATTTTAATTATTCGTCTAAATCTAAGTGATTGCGTCTTTTAAGAAGGTGGTGGAAAATCTTTAGGAAAGTTTTGCATATACCCTACGTAGTGGTTGTGGTACCTAATATAAATATACAGTAACTATAAAAAGACAGTTTTATATTTTATCAATAGTATTGGTATTATGCCTAAACCAGTTTTGAACTCGGAGATTGAATACCTATTAGTATGTCGATGTACACTATACCATAATTTAGGCAACACACATTACAGTTAGCTTTTATTGCAATAGATATTTTATTATTCCTGGGTTCCTGCACAACAGGAACACGAAAGACTTTGATTTCGTATTTCTAGAAGTGTTTGTAGTTTTGGGCAAGATTCTGTTAATATTTTTGAATAATCATTACAGTAAATACGATGATTATAAATTTTGTTCATATTATGAAGATTATAAAACCATAGGTACTATAGGTAGATGTTAGAAGCCTACCAAATACACACATCAGAAAAGGCTAGGGATTTTTTTTTAAAGAGACACGTAATTTCTTCTTTAAGTGTTTTGAATAAATAATAATAGATTTGCAGTGTTTAGTAGTAGTTAATATACAACAAAATTTGGTAAAATGTCCAAAATATCGAGTAGTACAATTTAAAAGAAAATAGGTTATCACACAACATGGTCGTAATAAAAAAAGAAAATTAATACACATTTGGTCGTCCACTCTGGTTTATTAAGGGTCTACATCACATCTGTTGTTCATAAAAAATGAAATTGTCGATACCCTTGTGCACTGGCGGATCCAGGGGGGGGTGTCACGGGGGTCATGACCCCCCCCCATAATTGTAAACCCACGTGTCCTAGGGTTGGTAAGACTAAGTGACCTTGCATCAGAGAAAGGTAATTAAATCATCCTCAAGACCCATGACCCCCCCCAAACAAAATTTCTGGATCCGCCACTGCCCTTGTGAGGTACGTTTGCCCATTCTTCGATCGGACGTACGAGGGAACGAAACGGCGTGTATATGTTACCCATATGTGGAGTAATTCTTCGTTAAAGCATGTCCCATACATGCTCGATGGGATTCAGGTCGGGGAATTGTGCTGGCTAAGGCAACTCATCAATACCTTTCTTTGGTAAGAATGTATGTCACTGGGCATGCGACATGTGAACCAGCATTATCATGCATGTGGTGGAAGTTTTGACCAACCTCATCAGCAAACGGATGAACGATAGGTTGTAGAATGATGTCGAGGTACTGCTGAGATTGTGGAGACTGGCTTCATGGAGACGATTTATTACAGTATCACGGCCTGGTTATTTTTAGCATCACTGTTGGTAAAAAAATTAATCGAATTTTTCACATTCATCAGTTTTTATTAATTTTTTTAGCAACAAAATTTAAAGTTCAGTAACAAAAACTGTGCCAAAATAATATAATCATAAAAATAATTAGTTCAAAACTACGAACATCTTAAAAGTGGCTCTTTTTTCGTTTTGATTAGTGTATATTAATTAAGTATAAAAGGAAAGTATAAACCAGAAAAGTATTATGCAGTAGAGACCTTAGTTTGCAACTCAAAGTAAGAATATTACGTTCATATTATGTGTTTTCGGTGCTGCTGTATGGGGTGGAGGCCTGGACCTTAAAGAAAGATATAAGCGATCGACTTGAAGCATTCGAGATGTGGACAGGTCCGTGAACTTGGCCCGAAAAAGTCGGGAAAAAAATGTGATCGATGCCATTCGATTGTCCATTGATTGTCCATGTTTGTCCACCATGCTATTTCGTTAGTCCACCCATCAATTTTTTTTATAAACAAAAATTTTTTTTTCGGACTAACTTCACAAATCCACAAATTCTCGAAAGTTTAAAAAAACTCTTGCTATATTGTTTGTCCATCGTTTGTCCATGTTTGTCCACCACATAATTTTTTTTTGTCCACCCACTGATATTTTTAAAATAATTTTTTTTATATATAATATATTGCTTACGGATAATAGGACAGTACCGCCGAAAAAGTACTTCAGACATTAGAATGAATGTTTATGCGTGAGCAGAATCTCAACTACCCATTTGTCCACACCCTCGCAGCGTTTTTCCAACCCCTTAAAGTGCAAAACAACCCTCTTGAAGATGATGGAAAAAGGGGTGACAGTAGGTGCCAGATTTCATGGCTTAAAAATATCAGAGACTAGACCGGCCTTGATTCAACTCAACATCCTTGTTTAGAGCTGCATTGGACAAAGATTGATTTGCCAGTGTAGTCTTGAAAAGTTTCCAAGACAATATTATGTTTGTACATGAATGAAAGTAAATGAATGAGTATATACAAAGGACCCCGCAGAAACCTTATGGGAAATGGCTCTCTGTCAAATGCTCTGAAACTTTGGGTTCTGGTAGTTCTTGATGTGTAGAACAAAACACTCAATGGGCGCATAGCTCCAAAAAACCATGGTTTTAAGATATAAGCCTCTGAAGTTATAGGTACAGTGAGGACGTTTGAGTTGGAATAAATTCTTTCCTCGAGAATGGGCGACTCTGGAGATAAATTACAAATCAGGTTAATTTTTATATTTAAATTATAATTTTTTGGCATGTATATCATACTAGTGACGTCATCCATCTGGGCGTGATGACGCAATCGATAATTTTTTTAAAATAAAAATAGGGGTCGTGTGATAGCTCATTTGAAAGGTTATTAAATTCTCTATCCAATAATATAAACATTAACAATATTAAAAAATAAAAATGTATACCATTTTTATTCAGTTGCAATGCGAAGGCAAAGCAATCTTACTTTTCAATTAGAATACGGAGTGCAGTCCAGTCCCTTGAATCGCGATTTTCGGCTCTTATTGGAGCCTCATCGGAAAGAACGTAGGCACTGTTCTTCATATTTTAACTGATTTGCATCGAGAGCCTTTCCCACCCATTGCAACCGAAGTGATGATAGTAGGTGGCTAGCGCCATCTGGCATTGAAAGACGAAGTAGTTTTCAATCCTAATAGTAAATTATTAATATTGAAAATATTAAAAATATTACTAAAAGATTTTTAAATTTAAAACTTATTGGTACACTTTCCTGGTGACACCTCCAAGACTTCTACAATTTGCAAGTCAAATGGATGCTGCAGTGAAGACGGGAGGGAAGGAATTCTACACTATGCAATTCACATCCCCCGTCTGCAGCTGGTAAAGTTCCAACGGAAAAATGCACCTAGTTACTCTACGGAGTAATACGACTATAAAATAAAAATGTATACCATTTTTATTCAGTTGCAATGCGAAGGCAAAACAATCTTACTTTTCAATTAGAATACGGAGTGCAGTCCAGTCCCTTGAATCGCGATTTTCGGCTCTTATTGGAGCCTCATCGGAAAGAACGTAGGCACTGTTCTTCACATTTTAACTGACTTCACATTTTAACTGATTCGCATCGAGAGCCTTTCCCACCCATTGCAACCGAAGTGATAGTAGGTGGCTAGCGCCATCTGGCATTGAAAGACGAAGTAGTTTTCAATCCTAATAGTAAATTATTAATATTGAAAATATTAAAAATATTACTAAAAGATTTTTAAATTTAAAACTTATTGGTATTCCAATGCCAGATGGCGCTAGCCACCTACTATCATCACTTCGGTTGCAATGGGTTGGAAAGGCTCTCGATGCGAATCAGTTAAAATATGAAGAACAGTGCCTACGTTCTTTCCGATGAGACTCCAATAAGAGCCGAAAATCGCGATTCAAGGGACTGGACTGCACTCCGTATTCTAATTGAAAAGTAAGATTGTTTTGCCTTCGCATTGCAACTGAATAAAAATGGTATACATTTTTATTTTATAGTCGTATTACTCCGTAGAGTAACTAGGTGCATTTTTCCGTTGGAACTTTACCAGCTGCAGACGGGGGATGTGAATTGCATAGTGTAGAATTCCTTCCCTCTCGTCTTCACTGCAGCATCCATTTGACTTGCAAATTGTAGAAGTATTGGAGGTGTCACCAGGAAAGTGTACCAATAAGTTTTCAATTTAAAAATCTTTTAGTAATATTTTTAATATTTTCAATATTAATAATTTACTATTAGGATTGAAAACTACTTCGTCTATTAACAATATTATTTATACTGGTTGCTCAAAAAATTTTTTGAATTAAATTAATTGAGACAAAAAGAAGAATGTATATAATTTATTTCATTCGAAATACATTTTACTGTTGTCCGAAAATAGGAAAAAATGTTTATTTGATAAATAAATATTGTTTTTCGCTTAAATTAAATATTAAAGCTGCCACCCACCTGCCTCTTAGCAGTTTGAAGATTTAATTTAAGCGAAAAGCAATGTTTATTTTTCAAATTAACAGTTTTTCTGTTTTCTGACAGCAGTAAAATGTATTTTAAATTAAATAAATTATATACATTCTTCTTTTTGTCTTAATTAATTTAATTCAAAAAAATTTTGGGCATTCTGTATAAATAATTATATTATATTCACTAATATAAACATTATATTAATGTTTATATTAGTGAATAGAGAATTAAATAACCTTTCAAATAAGCTATCACACGACCCCTTTCGCTTAAATTAAATCTTCAAACTGCTAAGAGGCAGGTGGGTGGCAGCTTTAATATTGAATTTAGGCGAAAAAAATATTTATTTATCAAATAAACTTTTTCCTGGTTTCGGACAACAGTAAATTTCGAATTAAATAAATTATATACATTCTTCTTTTTGTCTCAATTAGTTTAGTTAAAAAAATTTTTGGGGACCCTGTATAAATAATATTGTTAATGTTTATATTATTGAATAGAGAATTTAATAACCTTTCAAATGAGCTATCACACGGCCCCTATTCTTATTTAAAAACATCATCCATTGCGTCATCACGCCCAGATGGATGACGTCACTAGTATGATATACATGCCAAAAAATTATAAATTATAAATAAAAATCGACCTGATTTGTAATTTATCTCCAGAGTGGCTCATTCTCGAGGAAATGAATTTATTCCAACTCAAACGTCCTCACTGTACCTATAACTTCAGAGGCTTATATCTTAAAACCATGATTTTTTGGAGCTACGCGCCCATTGAGTATTTTGTTCTACACATCAAGGACTACCAGAACCCAAAGTTTCAGAGCATTTGACAGAGAGCCATTTTCCATAAGGTTTCTGCGGGGTCTTTTTTCTAGAATCTTAGGCATAATCTAAAAATGCAATAATATACAGGGTGTTATACTTAAAATAACGAGAGTTACTTGGTATAACCGGAAGTGGTATGTCTGTCAAAATATTTTATTTAAGGTCGTCATAACTTGTAGTCGCCATTTAACAATCTTCATAAATATCGTGTAAGTATTTTCCGATATACAGATAGTGTAATCTCGTCGTGAAACACGCTGTACCTATATATATGTTATAGTCAAATCCCCTTAGATTAATGAAAACACCGAGATGTAACATGGTTCATTGCGCAGCGTGCCAAATTCTTCTTTATCCCTACCTACGCCATTCCACCAATTGGAGTGGACATTAGCATCGTACCGTGACGAGAACCGCCGATAATGTTCGAAGCTCATATTTTGTTTCGTGCCGTTGAAGGTTAACGCAAGCAATTAAATTGTGAATATCAAAATAGTTTCTGTTTTTTTTTGTGATTTTAGTGTCAAAATGAGTCGATGTATTGTAAAACAATGTGTATACAACAAATCTAAAGTATGCCGACGTGATAAAAGAAGTATTAATTTGTTTACGTAAGTATTGAACAGTATTTAAATTCAAATGCCGCGCCGGTTTGTTTACATTCGACACCAGGGCCAGGGTGGTATTAGGCCCGATTGTTTGTAATTGTAAAAAGTACCGAGTTACTTATTTTAGCATTATATTGCTTTGTTTATTTTTTTATATATGTATATGCTCAAGATGTCGTAGTCTGTTAGTTGTTTATTCTAAATATATATTAATGCAATGTAATATAACTTAAAAAAATATTACAAAAATTTAGACACCCTATTTCATCAAACTTCTCACATAATCATTATACAGGGTGATAAAGTAAATAAAGCATGTAAACATAAGTTAGTCATTATTACTGATTAATACAGTTACTTTTGATACATTACTTTAATTTGATGGTGTATAATCAAGAGTGTGTGATATTATGGATATGTAGATTATGGAGTTGACTTACAAACGGATTGTCATTCAATTGCCAAGGAAGCAATAGTATTTATGTTAGTATGTATTAATAGCTCTTGGAAACTTCCCGTAGGGTATTTCTTAATTGATTTATTAACTGGCAAACAAAAACAAAATTTAATATTACAATGCTTAAATTTGGTAAATCAATCTGGTGTAGAAGTGATATCACTGATATCAGTAACTTTTGATGGTGCATAAAATAATGTGACAATGGTAAAGGAGTTAGGGTGTAGTTTTCAATTAAATTCATTAAAATCTACATTTACTTTACAAAATTCAAATAAAGAAATTGCAGTTCTGTTCGGCCCGTGTCATATGATAAAATTATTAAGAAACACACTAGGAGATAAACTAATTTTAGTTGATGATAATGGTGAAACTGTAGAGTGGAAATATATTAAGGAATTAAATAAACTCCAAGCGGAAGAGGGGGTTCATTTACGAAATAAACTTAAAAAATCTCATATTAATTATAAAAAACAAAAAATGAAAGTAAGGTTGGCAACACAATTATTTAGTAACTCTGTGGCACATGCTATTGAATATTCAACACAAGTTTTACAGTTACAACAATTTAGTAACTCTGCTGCTACGGTCAATTTTATTCGTATCTTAAATAATTTGTTTGATGTTTTTAATTCTAGAAATATGTCACAAAAAGATTATAAAAAGCCTTTAAATACAGAGAATTATATCAAAATAATGACTTTTTAACCGAAACTGCTGAATATTTAAAATCATTAACTTTAGTTAACGGGGTAAAGCTTTGCGAAAGCAAGAGAAAAATGGGAGTTTTGGGATTTCTATTTTGTATTAATAGTCTTCAACATTTGTACAAACAATTAGTGGAAACAAATTTATTAGTGTATATTCCAACCTATAAATTAAGTCAAGATAAGAACTTTTTTTGGGTTAATTAGATCAATGGGGGGTTATAACAATAATCCAACTGCTAAACAGTTTAAGGCAGCTTATAAAAAAATGTTAAAACATTTAGAACTAAGGGATAGTTTTAAAGGAAATTGTATTCCTTTAGAACTGATTACAGTTATGGCTCCTGAAAAAATAATTAATAAGTCTTGTGGCAGAGAACGAATTGTTGAAGACGAATGTGTTGATGAAAACGATGACATATTCAATACGAATTTTATATCACTTCAATTAAGGAACTTATCATTTACACATTACAAGAGAGAAGTTATTATATACATTTCAGGATATGTCGTTTATAAAATATCGAAAATTTTGAAATGTGAAGACTGTGTAAACGCGTTTATAGGAGACCGAGCAGACTTGTTGACATCATTCATCAACCAAAGAGATACATTAAATTTAACTTATCCATCCAACGATGTTGTTATTATTTGCTCTACTGCCGAAAAAGTGCTACAGTGCCACATACACATTAATAAAAGTATTAATGTTAATATTGTTAATGTCCAAATATTAAAAGAATTACCAGAACAATTATTATTTAAGAACTTAAACAACCATTTCAAACATTATTCCATTTTAGAGTCAAATTATTCCAATTTATTAAAATTAATAATTTTCACCTACATTAACGTCCGAATTCGACAATGAAAATATTTTTTAGTTTTTGATCATTGATTATTTTTATTGTAAAACTTTATGTTGTTTTTTGTGATTAGTCAATACGATTAGTGTAATTAGTTAAATAAGTGTATATTAATTTGTGTTATATTCGGAACTAATTCAATAAATATTATTAATTATTCTGAATCCAACTCTGTTTCATTTATGTAGAAGCTCCCCACCCCTGCAATTCTGTTTAGAAACAAGGCAACATTCGCGCAGCTATCTAAATAGGTTCATGTTACATCTCGGGCTTCTTAAATCTATGCAAATCCCGAATTTCAGGCACTCCTAGGTTTGACTAGTCAATCCTCAGATCTGACTGACGGTCTTAGTCAAAGCCCGAAATAAATTACAGTTTCGGCCTTTGGCTAGTCAAACCTAGGAGAGACTACGTTGGTCAGGCAAAGGTCGAAATTTAATTTTATGAAATCGGGGTTTGACTAGTCAAACCCCGATCAGCTAATAAAATGTCGTAATTTGTTAGATTAGGTTTAATAAAACGTCATTTTTTAATTTAAATGTTTATTATTTGTATATTGTCGTAATTAAAATAAAACAATTAGTGTTTATTCTCACATGTTGAGGCATTATCGCACTTAGAGTTGCCCAATACGTTAGACACCCCTTTTACACTTTCATAATTTTGAAGAACGTTTCTTATTTAAGTAGCAATTTATAAAGCCTTGTACTCCAAATTTATAATATTTCGTACTAATTACTCTTAGAGACAGCTTAACGTCTGGAACATCTTCAAAGTTAAGAAAATTCTCTTTGCATATTTGATTTCTTGAAAAAAGTGTATTTATTGTTCCGTATTTCATGCCAACTCTATATAAACCGTCAATTGTTTTATCTTGTATAATACCCAAAATATTTCGAGCATCTCCTTTGGCTCTATCAAAGCTGGGGATAGGTATTGTTACAGTTTTTCCGATCGAAATGGGAGGTTTGTGGTTTGTTGTACTTGCCACAAAGAGAGCTCATACGTACATAATTTGTAATCAGTTGGTATTATGTTGTATATGCTGACAGCACACTTCTTGGTGCATACTATGAACATTTTGAAAGAAAAGTTACATGCATGCGTTGTGCACAGACAGAAACGATTAAAAGAAATAAAGGAAAGGTGATTGAAGGTCTTCATGCTCAGGCTAATGCTATAAAACAATTAAGTAAGTGAAAAAAAATTTCCCCCAATTTCGATCGGAAAAACTTTAAACAAAACCTATCCCCAGCTTTGATACAGCCAAAGGAGATGCTCGAAATATTTTGGGTATCATACAAGATAAAACAATTGACAGTTTATATATAGAGTTGCTACGAAATACGGAACAATAAACACAATTTTTTCAAGAAATCAATTAAGAGAATGCAACGCGAATTTTTTTCTTAATTTCGAAGATGTTCCAGGCGTTAAGCTGGCTCTAAGAGAAATTTGTACAAGACATTCTAAATTTGGAGGACAAGGCTTTATAAAATGCTACTGCAATAAGAAATGTTTTTCAAAATTATGTAAGTGTAAAAGGTCTAACGTATTGTGCAACTCTAAATGCCATAGTGCCTCAACGTGTGAGAATAAACACTAATTGTTTTATTTTAATTACAATATAAAAATAATAAACATTTAAATTAAAAAATAACGTTTTATTAAACCTAATCTAATTATCATCATTTTAATAGCTGATCGGGGTGTAACTAGTCAAACCCCGATTTCATAAAATTAAATTTTGACCTTTTCCTGACCAACTTAGTCTCTCCTAGGTTTGACTAGTCAAAGGCCGAAACTGTAATTTATTTTGGGCTTTGGCTAAGACCGTCAGTCAGACCTGAGGATTGCCTAGTCAAACCTAGGAGTGCCTGAAATTCGGGTTTTGACTATAACATATACACTGATCCGAAATAATTATTGTCGTCATAGTCGGCTCTGAAGGACAGAGATATACAGCGCATGTCTATCATTAATTCAGATATACTCGTCAGTTTACGTCAACTTTGACTTCTCAAGTTTTAGTAAACAAAATTGTTGTTAAAAATAGTTTTCACGGATGAACAAAAGCCATCTACGTTCGAAATGTATGTTAAAGAAGGCCAAAGAATAAACGAGATAAGTACTTTTGAAGAATTTGTTGAAGAATTTCCCAATGGTGCGGTTCATTCGTCGCGTTGCAGATGTTTATAGAGAAACGGGAAGCGTAACTCACAAGCCAGGGGCAGGCAGGCCTAAAGTGCGGACTGAAGAAAACATCTAACTGGTCAGAACAGTTTTTGTAGATCAACCACATACATCAATTAAGCATTTACATCATTCACATGGAACTTACCAGCGTATTCTCAAGCAAGATTTACATTTTCAATTATTTGCAATTTCAATGATAATGATGATGTATTAGGCAAAACCTTTTTTACTAGCGAATGTTGGTTTCATGTTTTTGGACACATAAATTCTTAGAATATGAGGATGTGGAGTGAAGATAACCCGCATTATTTTATAGAAACGCTTTTATATCCATAGAAACTTGGAGTTTGGGCTGCTATAAGCAGGACCCATATTTTTCGAAGGGATTCTAAATGATATTTATTTTAATATTTAATAATTTAATCTAAATATCGTCAAGAAATTTGAACTCCATTTATGAATCAATTGGTGGTTGATGAATTAATAGAAGGATATTTTCAGCAGATGGTGAAGATAGCACGAGAGAGATCACCAAACGGTCGAAGAAATAGGAAGGGAACGCCAAGGAAGAGATGGAGTGACAACCTGGATATCTGATGAGGAGACATCCGAAGATGGAACAGGCGAGAGCCTATTAAGGAAGCAGGAAGAAGAAGAAGATATTTTCAGTAGGACGGAAATCGAATTCATACAACGCTGCAAAATTTGAATTTTTTATGGACTTTTTATATAATATGATATTCCTCTCTCGATCGTGTGATTTGATTCCCTGCGATTTCTCGTTGGCCACATTTAAAAAAATCGATTTTTAAAACTCCTGTAGCGGATTTGGAAGATCTTAGACAAAGAATAGAGAATAATATTGAAGAATTAAAGAATACTTCGTGGGTCCTAAACAATGTTATGACTCATCAATGAGAAGAAGAGTTACGTTAGAGATGCTGGACATAATATACGTTGGTGGTGGACATAATATAGTGGGTGTACACTTATATTTTCCCCCATTTTAACTGCCTATAACTTCTAAATGGGTTAAGATAGAAATATGCGGTTTTCGCTGAAATGTTTTATTTTACTAAAAGTTTTGTTTGAATGGATTGAATTTTGCATATCGCTTGTTGACTTTTTTTTTAATGGAACACCCAGTATGTTTTTTTGTAAATTGAAAGAAAGGTCATTTACCTATCCAGCGATATAACGTTTTTCAAAATCGGTTGTCAGATCACTGCTTAATTAATTTTTAAAATGAGAGGTGCAACATGGATATCACATACCTAAATAACATAACTAAGCAAATTGATATTATGTTATGCGGTCTCCACATTGCATCTCTCATTTTAAAAATTAATTGCTCAGTCTTTTGACAACCGATTTTAAAAAAATTTATATCGCTGGATAGGTAAATGGCCGTTTTTTCAAGTTTTTAGGTAAATGACCATTTTTTATATCGTTTTTAAATAAAAAATGGAGGATTTTTAAAACAAAAACGTTGTTGACTTTTTTTATTAAAACACCCAGTATATTTTTTGTAACTTGAAAAAATGGTCAATTAACTATCCAGCGATATAAAATTTTTAAAAATCGGTTGTCAAATGACTGAGCAATTAATTTTTAAAATGAGAGATGCAATGTGGAAATCACATAACATAATATCAATTTTCTTAGTTATGTTATTTAGGTACATATGTGATATCCACGTTGCACCTCTCATTTTAAAAATTAATTACTCAGTGATTTGACAACCGATTTTGAAAAACTTTATATCGTTGGATATGTGAATGACCTTTCTTTCAGTTTACAAAAAAATATACTGGGTGTTCCATTAAAAAAAGTCAACGACGTTTTTTTCAAAAATCCGCCATTTTTTTTTCGTATTTGAAAGCGATATAAAAAATCAATCCATTCAGACAAAACTTTTACTAAAATAAAACATTTCAGCGAAAACCGCATATTTCTATCTCGAGCCGTTTAAAAGTTATAGGCAGTTAAAATGGGGGAAATATAAGTGGACACCCGGTACAGTATCTTCTTTGATTTTATTCATTATTGTTACTTATAATTTTGTTACTTTTTTTTATTTTCGTATGTTTTACAATGGTAATTAAAATTAATTTATAAACCAATGATACAAATTCAAATTAAAACTGACATAAGTAATTTTTTGCCCGGATAGCTTTGATGAAAATAGTTTGTTCAGTCCAAAAAAAGCTCCAGGGTATGACCTGATCAACGGGAAAGTACTGCAGCAATTGACATGCAAAGGTCTGAAAATGATAACGCAAGTATTTAATGCAATAATTAATAAATAAACGTTAATAAAATCATTTTTAGGTAAAATTGTGGCTTATTTCCCCTTTGAATATACTTAATTATAAAAATGCCACAAGAAAATAGCTTCAGAACAGCAATATTTAGGCTAGGATACTACCCAGAACAATGGAAAGTTGCTCAAATTATTCTCATACCTAAACCAGGGAAAAATAAAACTCAGGTGACTTCATACAGACCAATAAGCCTGCTACCTGTTCTATCAAAAATCTTGGAAAAACTTCTCCTTAAACACTTATCCCCAGTTATAGAAGGAAGGAAACTAATTCCCCAACACCAATTTGGGTTCAGAATACAACACGGAACGATAGAACAGGTACATAGACTGGTAAAACACATCAGAAGTGATTTATAAAATAAAAGGTATTGTTCTGCTGCATTCCTGGACATTGGTCAGGCCTTCGACAAGGTATGGCATGCTGGTATGCTCTTTAAACTAAAGAAAAACCTTCCACATCCTTTTTATCAAATCCTAAAAAGCTATATTTCCAACCGACATTTCCTAGTCAAGCAGGATAATGAATACACAAGCCTAAAACAAATAAAAGCCAGAGTACCACAAGGAAGTGTCTTGGGACCGATATTGTGCTTGCTCTACACTGCTGACCTACCCACAAGTAACAGAACAACGTGTGCAACTTTTGCTGATGACACTGCTGTACTAGCCTCTCACCATGATCCAAATACAGCATCCCGAATCCTTCAGAAAGACCTTAATAATATACAAAGATGGCTTAAAAAATGGAAGATAAAGGCAAATGAGAGTAAATCCATCCATGTAACCTTCACCATGAAAAGACAAACATGTCCATCTGTAACACTAAATGAAACGCAACTCCCACAAACCGATACTGTTAAGTACCTAGGAATCCATCTTGATAGGAGATTAACTTGGCAAAAGCACATTTTTGCAAAAAGAAAACAACTAGGAATAAAATTCCGAGAAATGTACTGGATCATCGGTCGTAAATCTCAACTATCTCTTGAAAACAAACTGCTGATATATAAATCTATATTAAAACCAGTGTGGACCTATGGTATCCAACTTTGGGGGACAGCCAGTCAAACTAACCTAGAAATACTGCAGAGATTCCAGAACAAAGTCCTTAGAACAATGCTGAATGCCCCTTGGTACGTGCCAAACTATGTGATAGAGCAAGACCTCAATGTGCCATCCATAAAAACAGTAATAACAGAATATTACAAAAAATATTCCAAGAGACTAGAATCTCATCCAAACGAGTTAGCCAGCAACCTCACTGATGACCACAATGATGTACGACGCCTGAAGAGATTCAAAGTAGTGGACCTAGCAAGAAGATTCGAATAATCTTCTTCTTCTTGTAATAGGACTATGTCCTGTTTCTTCTGTTACAGTCTTTGCTGCGATCCGGAGCTCCAACTCTCGTACCATCGTTTTTTGGGTCTTCCTATGGGTCGCTTGGTGTTGGGCTTCTGTGTTTTCGCCCAATGCACCATACGTTCAGGGTCCATCCGATCTACGTGGTCCCTCCACATGCGTCGTCGCGCTCTTGTCCATCTCACTAGGTCCTGAACGCCTAGCTCTCTCAATGTGTCTTCGTTTCGTACTCTATCTCTGAGTGTGATACCTCTTATGGATCTTAGGATTTTCATCTCTGTTGTTCTCATTATCTGTTTGGTCTTTGTTGTCTCGGCCCTTGTCTCAGCTGCGTATGTCAGTACGGGTCTAACACATGTCTTATAAATGCGGACTTTGCTTTCGGTGCTCATATATTTATACTCAGGAAACCAGATATTCTCGCTGCTTTCATTGCCTGCTGTTTTGATTCTTGCCACAGATGCCTGTCGCTAGATATTTCCACACCTAAGTATCTGCAATCCATTACCTGTTCGATTATATGGTCGTCCACTACTAACTTACATCTAATTGGGTTCCTGGATATTACCATCGATTGGGTTTTCTCTTTGGATAGTGTCAGGTTATACTTTTCGGCGGTTATTTTGAATTTTTGTAGTACGCGTTGTAAGTCATCTTCGTTCTCGGCTATTAAGATTGCATCATCTGCGTAGCAAAGTATTCTCATGGTTCGGTTACCCATTTTGTATCCCTGATTCATTATGTTAACACTACCTATAACTTCATCCATTATTAAATTAAATAGGCATGGACTGAGGCTGTCCCCTTGTCTAATGCCTGCATTGATTTTGATTTCTTCCGTGAGCCCGTGTGTGGTTTTAATTCGTGTTTTGTTGGATCTATTGAGCTCTTTGATTATGTTTCTATACCTCTGACCTATGTTTTTCTTTTCAAGGATACTGAGCACGTCCTTTAATCGTACTCTGTCGAATGCTTGTTTCAGATCTACAAAGCATGTGAACATGGGCTTGTCGAATTCTATTGATTTCTCAACTAATTGTCGCATTATGAAAATAGCGTCTATTGTAGATCTGTTTGGGCGAAAACCCTGTTGTTCTTCCGATACACCGGCTTTCTTATATATTTTTTGGGATAGAATTTTTGTCAATAGTTTTGATGTAGAATTGAGTAGTGTAATTCCTCGGTAGTTCGTAGGATCTGTCTTTATGCCTTTCTTGTAGATTGGTATTGTTATACTCTCTCTCCATTCCTCTGGTACTGTCATGTTGTTTACAATTTTTTGAAATAATGTTGTTATCTCTTCTATTATTTTTGTACCTCCGTATTTAATTAATTCATTTGGTATATTATCCGGACCTGGTGATTTTCTATTTTTTGATCTTTTGATTGCTTCGTTTACTTCTTCTTGGGTGATGTTGTCATTCTCTGTTTCTTCTTGGTGAATGTTTTGTAGGTCATTTCTTTGTACTTCATTATTATCGTCGTTATCGTCTTTGTATAGATTCTCGAAATGAGTTACCCATTCTTCTGGTTTTATTGCGTTAATTTGCAATTCTTCGGTAACCGGCTTCTTCCTGTTCCTCAACATGTTCCATACCTTCCTTTGACCTCCTCGTAAATCATGTTCCATGTCATTTGAGAATTTTTCCCAATATATTTGTTTTAGATCTTTGATTCTGTTAGTTGTTCTATTTCTTTCTGATTTATATATTTGATACTCTTCTGGGGTCCTATTGTTAATATATCTTACGTATGCATCTTTCTTCTCTTTTGCTAAATCTTTGACTTCCTGTGTGAACCATGGTTTTTGGTTTCTGCCGCCGTTTAAGTCAATTGTTCTTTCTCCAATGGCTTCTTTTGCACTACTAGTTATATGATTTTTTATTTTTTCCCATGCTTCGTTTATATTGTCTGTGATTTCAATAGGGCTAAGATTGATCTTTTCCTCAAGTCTTTTTTGGTAGAGATCCTTAGTACTTTCGTCTTGTAGGGATTCTATGTTGAACTTGGTGATGTAGTTAGGTGGTTTCTTTCTCTCTATTATGTACGCGTGACGGTACTTACATATAACCATTCCGTGTTGCGTGTCGAATAATCTGTGATAACTAAACTATTAACTTGTTTTAATTTAATTTATGTAAAGAGGGTGATCACTGGATCTCCCTCTACAGGTCAAAGTTTCAATTTTTGTCAACGAATTTACCTATTTTTCTTAGTTAAGGACAGCTTGTAAATATTACAACAATAAAAAAATAATAATTTTGTTACTTTTTTTTTTATTTTCGGTTAAAGTTCTGTGTTAAAGGTTTTAGCTGATTTTTTTTATGTTTTACAATGGTAATCAAAATTAATTTATAAACCAATGATACAAATTCAAATTAAAAGTGACATAAGTAATTTTTTGTCCGGATAGCTTTGATGAAAATAGTTGTGGATCGCCCGTTATTACTTTTCTGTCGAACGTATCCTAGTTAATCATTGCATTTCACGAGAAAAGCGCGATCAGTGACGTACGAAAACAACGTTGAGTATGTGATCTATTTTAAATGACTTTCCTTATACATTACCATTATCTAATTACCTATTTTTAAATGCCGCTTACCTCAGTTCGCACAACTGGTGGTCCCTGAATCCACACTACGACATCACTCGGGAATCGGGAATATCACAAAATGGTGAAATATTACCGAAAATTATTTTGAACGTACGTGGAGAGAAATATGCTTTATTGTCACTGAAAATTTTACAATTTTATGGATAAAGCTTACAAAGTCAGTAAATAATAATAACAAATACAATTTACTGAAATTACACAAATCGTCATCGTCAATATTACAAAATAAACGATAATGAAAATAAAATAAAAACAATATATTGCAAAATTTACATAAATTGCAAATTGAACATACGACAAATAAGATACAACGTTAGGAACTAATAAGTTAAAGCTGCTGCATAGGTATAATACCCAAATATAGATAGATAAAATACTTTAGTTACTTGTACATTGAGGTAGATACTGTAATTTCTTAGTTATTCAATAAGAAACTCTTCTACTGAATAATATAGTTTTTAGATAGATATACTTTGTCATTTTACGGATCTTGGGGAAAGAAGTTGCAGATTTAGGTTGTAAATGGAGATGTTTTATTATTGGAGATGTATTATGGAGTTGTGAATTGTGAGCAGTGGACGGGAGCGGTCAACAGACATCAAAGGTAGGATTTCTGGTAGGATAGTCATGATTAATTCTTGCTGGAAAGACATGTAGGTGTTTACGAATTAAGCAAACAGTTTCTTAATGTTGTTGTTGTTGTTGTATAGACATGCATTTGTCTATTTTGTCAATGTGCCTAGAGTAAGTTGTCGTTCTATCGTTTTCGTGGTTTTCCCACTGATCGTCTTCACTGGGGAACCGTCTCTCGCTGTCCTTACTACTATATTTGTTGGCATTCGTCTTATGTGGTCATTCCATTCTAATCTTCTGTTTCTTACCCAGTTATTAATGTTATCCACCTTGCATCTCCGTCGTATATCTGTACTTCTTGCTCTGTCCCATCTAACCATCGATTTTTCGAAGGGTTTTCATCTCCGCTGTTTCGAGCAATATTTTTGTCCTCTCTGTGTCATCCATCCCCTAGATCACATGATCTAGGGGGCCAATTCCGATCAGCTAAACGAGACCTTACCGAGAGATGTCTCATGCAGTAATTCAATTGAACTCTGTAAGCATGGAGATACAAAATTTCAGTAAGTATAAGCTGAACAGAGCTTCTTGAAATTTTTAATTCTTATCCACGACGTTGACGCCAAATTGATGTTCCTAGACTTTCACAAACACTTTCACGCACTGTGTCGATATTAACATCTGAGCGACTTATTTTTGAATGACCATAGTGTTTAGTATCTCCAATTGATCCAGTCTCCCTTATTTTGTACGCAATTTTTGAACAGTGTTCACCAAACTTTCATTATTTTTAAAATATTGTTCAACAACGAAAACTCTTAATCTCCTGTGTAACACTTCATCTTTCTTCTTTTTAACGTGCCCTATCAGGTCCCCTTGACGTTGGCGATTAACATGGCAAAACTGTCTCTGTTTTGAGTCTTGAGCTGTTCTAAGTAGTTGCTCTACTTTCTTTATTACCGTCCACTCTCTGATATTCTTCAACCAAGAGGCCCGTTTTCTTCCAATTCCTCTGCGTCCGTGGATTTTACCCATCATAATAAGTTGAAGATTATTATATCTGTCTCCCCTTACTACGTGTCCAAAATAGGCCATCTTTCTACATAATGTTGATGTTATCAAGCAGCTCGCGAGCAGCAGTTGCTCTCTTAAGGATACATTGGTCAGCATAGCCGTCCATGGTATTTTTATTCTACATCTGTGCAGCAAAATTTCAAAAGCCTCCAAACGATTAATGGTGAATATTTTTAATGCCCATGCTTTGACACCGTATAAATGGACTCACCAAATGTAACATTTAATCATGCGCTTTCGAAGTTGAAGTTGCAAGTTATCATTACAGAAGAATCACCTCATTTTTAAAAATGTCGTGCGGGCTATCTCGATTCTACATTTTATCTCTTTATCTGGATCTAGTTGTTCAGTAATATGGCAACCAAGATATTTAAAACTGAGTATCTACTCTTTGAATTATATGACCATCAACATATAACCGTGAATCTTGATGTGGCAAACGGCTAAACACTATGTATTTTGTTTTTGAACAGTTAATATTTAGGCTAGTGTTGCCCAAAATCGGTCTTGGTCTTGCAGTCTTGGTCTTGTTCTTGCATTTTCGCAAGACCAAGAGTAAGACCAAGGCCGCCTAACTTTAACAAGACCAAGACCAAGACTGACCGTTCAAAATTTGAGCAAGAACAAGCCTAACCCTGCGAGACTCTTGCGTCTTGCAGTTAGGACCGAATGTCGTTTTAGGGAGTATAGTAGTTCGGGTATACCTATGCTTAGATGCATAGAGGTTCTATGAGACGCAAAAAAATACGTAAGAAAAATTTGGAAAATTGGACTTACGCGCATTATGAACAATACCATAAGCATATGTAGCCAATCAAAATATCCATTAAAAGAAAACTTGGCACATTTGATACGTACTCAGAGGTCATAAAACTACAATGTAAAAATAAAACATTTGAAACAGTCTTTTCCAGCCAGCAGACGATTTTTTCGCTCTGAAATTAATTGTCCAGATTTTGATAATAGGCGCCACAATAGCCGCCGTCCAATCGTTTAGAAATATATGTCATCTTAGCTTAGCTGATAAAAAATATAATAATATAATAAATCTTGTCGGCCCAAATTATTAAGACTAAACATCGTTTGTGCTGAGTGTGCGATATCGGTTAAACAAACCAAAATTTGCTGAAAAAGCGCGGCTAACTATCAAATAACAGTATATTTCAGACAGTCTATCAATTCCAATAATTAGATCATATCCTCGACCCAGGTGGAATCTTAGAAAAGAAAACTGGAAGAAGTTCTCTGAACAACTAGACCGGACCTTGAGCTGGGTCCCTCCAACCAGCAAACATTATGAGAGGTTTGTGGGTGCAGTAATAAGCGCTGCCAAGGAAACCATCCCTAGGGAGTATCGCAAAGAATATGTGCCCAGATGGACTGAAACATGTGAAGACTTATACACGAAGTTTCTCGTGACCGAGTGACCGAGAAATTGCCGATGAGCTTTTACACAACATCGATACAGCTAGACGCCAAAAATGTATAAAGACTGTCGAAAACCTTGACTTCAAAAAATCAAGCCGGCAGGCATGGTCCCTGTTGCGGAAAATTGGAGGAGCTAACCAGCTGGAATCCAGAGAGTCTAAAATGTCTCCTAACAAGGTTGCCTCCCATATAGTTTCTCTATCCAGAGCTCCACGAGATCGAACACATACTACCAACGTGAAAAGAGACTTACGGGCATTAAAACAAATGAACAGAACGAACATCGAATATTCAGCAAGAATACTTATATCTGAAATCACACATGCGCTGAAAGAAATGAAATCAGGTAAAGTACCTGGGTTTGATGGTATCCATCCAGAGTTCTTGATACACAGTGGTGCATACACGAAACAGTGGCTTGCAATGTTCTTTAATGATATACTTCAGTCAGGTAACATTTCTTTCTCACTTAAGCGAACAAAGATAATTGCAATTCCGAAACCGGGCAAATCAAACGATAAGCTAGAAAACTACTGCCCTATAGTTCTACTCAGCATGGTATATAAACTATTAGAAATGCTTCTCCTCAACTGAATTAGTCACAGGATACTAGAAAATGTCCCCATTGAACAAGCGGGCTTCCGCCCTCATCGAAGCTGTACGGACCAAGTGCTGTCATTAACAACTTTTATAGAAGCTAATTTTCAAAAGAAACAAAACACAGCAACAGTATTTATAGATCTAACAGCAGCATATGATACTGTTTGGAGACAGGGATTAGTATTTAATATATAAACTGGCCCGTATTATCCCCTGCAGAAAGATAATTAACCTCATTGACAACATGCTCACAAACAGAGCCTTCCAGGTTATTATGGGAAAGGAGACGAGTAGACAGATGAAACTTAACAATGGTCTTCCACAGGGTTTTGTCCTTGCCCCTTTACTTTTCAGCCTCTATATTGCTGACATGTTTAAAACCGAATCTCGGAAGTTTGGATATGCTGACGACTGGACCCTTGCAACAAGCCACCAATCTTTAGAAACTACAGAAATCACTCTCACGAATGACTTATCCATACTCAGCGAATACCTTAAGAAATGGAGACTACAGCCAAGTATTACAAAAACTGAAGTATCAGCTTTTCATCTCAACAACAAGCTGGCAAATAGAGAATTGCGAGTGTATTTTAATAACAAGCTGTTAAAACACAATAAATACCCGAAATACCTTGGGGTTACTCTAGACAGAACGCTCACATTCAGAGAACACCTGACGAAAACAGCAGCAAAATTGAAAACACGCAACAATATAATACAGAAACTCTGCGGCACTACATGGGGATCCACAGCATCAACATTAAGATCCTCTGCTCTTGGCCTGATATATACGGTGGCAGAATACTGTGCTCCAGTGTGGCTAAATAGCAGGCATACCCACCTGGTCGACACCCAACAAAACCGTGCTATGCGTATGATAACAGGCACAATTAAGCCCACCCCTACAATGTGGCTACCTACCCTTAGTAATATAGCACCACCCAACCTACGCCGCGAACATGCATCGGTTAAAGAATATAACAAAATAATGGACAGTCGCCAGCTTCTAGTCCACAACGACATCCCCGATATTCTTGGAAACCGTCTCCGATCCAGGGTACCCCCTTTACAATCTGCTCAAGCGCTGCAGCAATCCAACTTTGACTCAAATACCCGATGGAGAGAAGATTGGGAAAGTAGGAAAGATCCGCATTACCATAGTCTACCGGACATCATAGGGAAACCTGGCGAATTTGAACGTCCCCGTAAGATTTGGGCATCCCTTAATCGAATTCGAACAAACTGTGGAAGATGCGCCGACTCCCTCTACAGATGGGGTAAACTCCCCTCGCCTTCTTGTGACTGCGGCGCTGCAAGACAGACGATCAGTCACATTGTTCAGGACTGCCCACGCAAAGCATACACAGGCGACCCTATAGACTTTGTAATGGCAACCGAAGGGTCAATCGAATATAAAAAAAAATTGGACATATGTTTGCGATGCATTGTATAATGCATAAATCTAAATATATTCTGTGATGTACTTAAGCCATACGCTAAGTAAATAAATAAACAGTATATTTCTATTATATTGAACATAATGAACAATAAGTTTCTTTGACATTGTTGTAATTGTTTATGACACCGACACATATGTCGCGTTGTTAATCACGAAACAGATTATGTTACCTTTTCGATATGTATATCTTTGATAAAGAAATTTAAACTCATCATTCGACACACACAACAATATCCTACTTAGGGTATTGGATAGTAACGAGTATAAAAGAATCTTTGTATTAATTCTTGGTCAAAAAAATTATTATAAAGATAAAGTAAAGTCAAAGCAATTGCGTACTGTTCTGTAATTGAATTTGTATTGTATTTTACTTTTTATTTAAATAAATGGCAAATTGTATAACTCTTATATTCCATTTCATATAAGGTGAGGGTCGATCAATCCTTTTCTAGACAGATAATGTTCTTTGAAACACAGTCATTGTCATTAATTTGTTTTTTTTATTTTAACCATGTTTTAGCACATGTAAGCTTATTAAATGCAAACGTTTATTAAGAAACAGACTGTCTCCCGTGGGCCATGGTATATAGTTGTTAGTTAGAGGTTAGAGTATAGGCACGGATCGCTTAGATCGTGAGTTCATACCTTACCTAATGTCGGTTTAGACATTTATTAATTTTGTTGGTCATTACCATGGCTATGATAATTCAAGATTAAAATGTACCTACTCTCTTACAGTTTACATATTCTAAAGGTGCCGGTGGGGGATGGCGTCTATGCGCAGTATTATAGTCGATGTAACGAGAGAACGTATTCGAAATAATGAAATAACAAATAATATAAAATATGTTATTTCATGATTTTGAATACTTTCTCTCTCATAGACCGACTATAATACTGCGAATAGACGGCGTCCCCCACCGGCACCTTTAGAATCTGTGCACTGTACCTACGTTGTCCTAAGATCTAAAGTAACGCTTAAAGAAAAGCAATAGGCTAATGTGTAACTGCGAGACTTGCAAGACTTTTGCTACAAGACCGAGAGCGCAATACCAAGACCAAGACCAAGACTGTCTAAGTCTCGTCTTGGTCTTTGGGCAACACTACTTTAGGTCAAACTCTCTTCCCCCTGTGTCAATGGCATTTAAAGGCATTGTTATCCATTCATGTCATCGCTTAAAATAACTGTATTTTCTGCATATCTGATTGTATTTATCAGAATTTCATTAACTTTCACGCCCCATTTAAAATTATGCAGCGCTTCTTTAAATATTCTATCTGAATATAAATTGGACAACAGAGAGGACAGTATACAACCCTGTCTGCCACCTCTTCTTTACCCTAATCATCTTTCCTAACCCTAAACTGTCACGTAAGATTTTCGCGGTTAGTACAAAAAAACAACTAAGATTATTGTTAGAAAAATGAATCAAACTTCTTCCTTACCTCAGATGTACAACTGGTAGCTCCAGAACTTAGAGCTGGTGAAAGCGCAGGAACATCGTAATTCGGTGAGACTTTTCCCTGTGGGTAGAATCCCCGTGAATTGGTAAAGTTCGTTGAATTGCTGTATCCATTCGTACCAGTACCACAAGTCGGAGCACTGTGAGTCTGAGTTAATCTATGATTTGGGGGCACAACACTCGACGTTTGAAACGACTCACTCAAATACTGTTTCACTTGGTTCTTCTGCTTTTGCATCACATGATACTTCGTAGGATTCGCTAGCTTCGTTTGGACTTGTAAAACTTGTGGAGGAACTTCTGCTATACTATTTAATGGCACTTTTAATGGCTGATTATTAGGAATATTTATGTTCTGAATGTGATTATTAATAGGACTAATAGGACTCGAGTTGTGGTTAGCGTGGTTGTGATGGTTGTGGTGGTGGTTGGAGTGAATCGGGTGTTGAGGGTGAGGAGGAGGTTTTTGTGTATTCTC
Organism: Diabrotica virgifera virgifera; assembly: GCF_917563875.1. Lineage (NCBI taxonomy): Eukaryota > Metazoa > Arthropoda > Insecta > Coleoptera > Chrysomelidae > Diabrotica > Diabrotica virgifera. The sequence goes on from NC_065452.1 coordinate 29,175,688, forward strand.
TTGTTTTTGTCGTTGTTGCTCCAGGAGGGCGTGATCCCGCATTAGTTGAAGCTTTAGTTGCGTCCTCGATGCTGGATTTATAGTTTTCAAATTTGGTGTGCTGAAATTGGAAACAATTCTTAGCATTAACCAAAAAATAAATTATATAGGAAGTAAATAAAACAGAGCAAGGAATTTAAAGATAAAGAACTATCACATATTGGCTTACACCGATCATGTTGCGAGATTTTATCTAGATCTAGAGACTACACCGATGGTACTTCATTTAATTGGCTACATTTCGTGTCTTCTATTAACTGTTATAAAAGTCCTCTGTGGACCTGCTTTATAAAAGTTATCTGCCAATACGCAATAGAGATATTATTTACTATGTATGTATCAAGGCGATTCGTCCCAGGCAGAGGAGTAAGAAAACACATTCTTAATATTCGCCAAATTATCGAAAAATCTCGAGAGTTTAATATAGAAACATAGTTGTGCTTTTGGTGTCTACCCCAAGGCCTTTGGTAACGTAAAATAGGATAAAATGTTACATATAGTTAGAGAAATGGGTACGCCAGGACATCTAATCTATTTGTTACAAGAACTGTATGTACATAATGCTGCGATGTCAGTGTTAATAATGTGGGTTCGAAAAAATTAAAACTAAATTCTGGAGTTCGACAGGGATGTACAATATCCCCCATTCTAACCAATATTATATAGTGAACACATTATGCGTCAAGTTTTTGAGGAATGGCAAGGTGGAGCACCTATAGGAGGAAGAAAAATCAAAAACCTACGTTATGCTGATGACACTGTTATATTGGCGTCTTCACCAGAAGAACTGGAAGAAATTATGAATAGGCTAGGCACGGTGAGTACGAAATATGGTTTGAAAATAAACATATAGAAAACCAAAGTAATGATTATCAATAGAATTAGGTACAACCAGACAGAAATAAGAAAATTGACCGGTTACGAAGTGATCAGACAATATTACTTAGGCTCCGTTATTACTAACAGTGGAGGATGCAAAGACGAGATCTGTCAACGTCATTACAATGGACAGATCGGCAACAGCTTAACTCACAAAAATATAGAAAAACACTGACATTAAAAAAAACACAAAGTTACGCTTTGTTCGAGCATTAATATTTCCTATCGCCACCTACGCTTCAGAGACTTGGACCATCAAGAAAGCCGACTAGAAGAGTATAATGGCATTTTAAAAGTGCACATCGCACAAATAATTCAGTACTGGCAGAACTTAACATAAAAACTAAACTCACCAGAACTAGCAACCAAAATATACTGAGATATTTTTTACATATAACTAGAACAAGAGATAGCTTGGAACGAATGATAGTTGAAGGCAATGAAGAGGGCAATAGGTCCAGAGGAAGATCTCCAGTACGACAGTCGGATCAAATAAAGAACATGACTGGTTACTTATTCTCCGAAGCAAAACAACACGCAGAGAAGGGAGATAATTTGACAGAAGTAGTCAAACAAATTACATGACGCCACTACATTCTTACGAAGGAGAAGAGATAGAGGAGGATCAAGGCGATATCTACACCTTCCAAAGCAACACTAAGTTCTGCTTCCTTATGCTGAAGCTGTTTGCATCAGAAACAGAGTCCGCTATTATGGTCGCCTCTCTTCCTACCCCTTTTGACTCCCCTTCTGGGTCATCTCTTTTTGTTTCGTATATATTTTATTTTATTTATTCGTATATACAAGGAGTCCATATTATACTAATCCTTTAAAGTTAGTCAGCTTTCTAGGATATCGCTTAGACACTCATTTACACCCTGTGTCATGTATTCTCTGGGCACGATTTTGTTACACTCTCGAATTGGATGGGGCAGTAGCGCAAACAAAAATCTCAAACATATGATGAGTAAGTTGTGGTACTGTCTGACGATTTTCCGTTTAAGCAAGGTATGTGTACAGCAGTGTACAGCTGGTAACATAGCTGCAACCCAGCCCCTACATCATCTTCTCAGTTGATCAGCGGGTGCTCAGATTCAAATTATTCATATATACCTACATATATGTATTATGTTCAGATAAGATTCAAAATTTTATTGGTTGTAACATTGATTCTATGTTATACTTCTGTCTTATGTTCAGTGGCGTAGCTAGGGTGGGGCGGGGGGGGGCGGTCCGCCCCGGGTGTCACCCCTTCAGGGGTGACACCCGAGAGACCCGATCACAAAAGAATAAATCATTAATTTGTGACTTTACTCACGTATCAATCTAAAGTTCGATATTATTTTGTGAACACACGAAACCACAGTATAAATAGGGACACTAGAACTGCTCTGAGAAAAATTGGAAGTAAAATCGTAAAAAGAAGTAAAGAAGTAAGAAGTAAAAAAGGCGCATGGCGACCGCGCAAGGTTCCCAGTCGCTAGACCGCTAGAGTACCACTCTCGCATTGCTACGTACCGGTTAACTTCCGGTAGTACTTCTTGAGATCAAAGTGCCTACATAGAAGAAATTTTACTGTTCCTCTTTATACTGTTCCTCTTTATACTGTGACGAAACCGAGAGAAGTCGAGGTGTAAGAAGCATTTCTTGGATTTTTTTCCGTTAAATGGAAAAAAGCAGTTAATCTAAGTAACGAAATTCTCAAGAAGCTTGAAATTGATGGTGTAGAAATATTATGAAATACCGTTCACAGGGATACGATAATGCATCTGTTATGAGCGGCGTACATGGAGGAATACAAGCTATTATTAAAGCAAAAATCAAAAAGGCCATTTTCCTCGGATCTATTGATCATTTAATTAATTTATGTGGCCAGCACTCTTTTGCACAAAACACATCTTGTATAACATTTTCCAGAACTGAAGAAGCAATTTTTAAGTTTTTTATGTGTTTCCATTAGCTGCTAGGAAGTGCTTATTAAACACAGCAAAACATCTGTTAAGCGACTTTCCACAACGCGTTGGAGTTCTCAGTCACTGCGCAGTATGCTGGCTGCAGTTAAAGTATTGGCAGAACATTTTTATAGTGTTGTTCCTTCAATTTACAAAGTCTCTCATCAACAAGAAAATTTATACACCAGAGGTGCCACACATAACCTTATGCCCGCTTTGTATAATTAAAGGCATTGATCAATCAGCGACCAAAATAGGGGTACTTCGTCTTTATATTGAAGAAAAACATAATCATATTATAAAATAAAGTAATACATATATTTTGCAACGACAAAATATGAAGACGACGACATTTCTACCTAAAAACTCTACACTTCGAGCCGAACTTCAAAAAGATAATATTATGTTGAAATGTTTTGACATTCAATGTTGAACTCGAAACCAGATCAGTCCATCCATATGGCTTTTTTGTTCGAGGCTGTGCAGACACACACTTTACTTTTCCACGAACAGTAAACAGTTGAAATTAGCTGTTTCAACATTTTGTGACTTTTACCATGAAGAGGTATCAGAAGAAGACCTCCTGCTAGAAATACCAAGGCTTAGAAGACTTTTACAAGCGGCCAATATTACAGTATCTAAATGGTTAGCTGTAGACTTTTTAAAATTCATGGTGGAATGCGATTTTATGGAATCTCTCTCAAACTTGGTCGCCTTAAACTTGTTTATGACCATTTTTGCATCGGTTGGTTCATGTGAGAGAAGTTTTGGGAAGCTAAAATCAATCAAGAATTACTTGCGAGAAACAATGACGTCAACAAGGCTTAATAACCTCGGTTTATTAACTATCGAACGGAGCAATTAATGTTAGGAGAATGGAGCGGTCAATATTAGGAATAACAATGCGAGACAAAATCAAAAACGAAGAAATTAGCAGAAGAACAAAGGTGACTAACGTCATCGAAAGGATAGCCAGGTTGAAGTGGAGATGGGCAGGACACATAGCCAGAACGACAGATGGGCGATGGACGAAGAGGTTACTGGAATGGAGGTCAGGAGAAGACAAGAGAAGCGTCGGTCGACCGCCTACAAGATGGACTGACGACTTAAGAAAGCTAAAAAAACTGGATCAGAGCGGCGCAGGATAGATGGAGATGGAAACGAGGGGAGGAGGCCTATGTTCAGCAGTGGACTATTGAGGCTGGATGATGATGATTAACTATCGAACATGAAGCAACACAAAACATAAATATAGAAAATGTGATTTCAGAACTTTTCGCTAGTAAAGCTAAAAAATATTTTAATTCATTCACATAGTGTAAAACAAAAAAGTAAATAAACTATTATATATAACTGCCGGGAACTAGAGAGTGGTAGCTCGAGATAGGGAGACATGCAGAAACTTAAGAGGCCTATGTTCAGCAGTGGACGATAGCGGTTAGACGACGACGATGATATACTATTTACTGCAGTTTCGTTAACTATAATTCTTAATTTTTTCATTATTCAAAACATACGGTTATCGGATTTTTAGGATTTGGGGTGACACCATCGATTACCGCCCCGGGTGTCACCCACCCTAGCTACGCCACTGACTTATGTTGTTTTTCAAGTGTATTCCAGTGTATTTGTTTTCTGAAAGCTATTAAAATAACGGAGATATTTAAAAATCATGTAAACGGGTTAAAAAAACATCTTTAAAGTATGTTCACTTGTAAAATTGCATGTTAAAATTAGACTTTAAAACTCTCCAAGAATAAACATAATATGATCATTGGGAAGACTATAAAAAAACACTCAAAGAAAATATAGAAAAAACAGTAAGGACAAACTGAGTGAAGACCAGGTAGCATAATTTAACCCTTTCCTTTTTTCTTCGTATTTTGTAGTGCGCATATGTGTATATATTCTTTTAAAAGCTCTTTTGTGATTTCCTGCTCTCTTGTGTTTAGAGGCTTCACTTCATGTTCCAAGTACCGATGTGAAGTATATTTCTCATTTTCCACAAATTCGGTGTGTTCTTTTTTACGTTGGTCGTTTCGAGCCATAATCCTGTTTCTATCACCTGTATGGTTTTAAAGTCTATCATCATCATATCATCATCATCATGGGCAGGGCATCAGGGCATGTGATACGCAGTAATCAATCGCCTTATATACATAAACAATGTGTTCTGGGAAAGGCCATATAGAAGAAGGTTTATAGGACGGCCTAGAAAAAGGTGGAAAGATGCAGTCAAAGAAGGTCTTGGAAAAATGGGAGTGTAACAATGGGAATTAGTGACACAGGACCGACAAACATGGAAGGCAATAATAAATGCGGCAAAGACTCACGAAGAGTTGTAACGCCATTGATGATGATCATTATCATCCTTGGCTTTTACAACTCTTCGTGAGTTTTTGCCGCGTTTACTATTGTCTTCCATTAATTCCGATCCTGTGCTACCATTTAACCATTTACCATGGTCTCACCTCCATCTTCTCCAGGTCATCTCTGCCTGCATCTTTCTACCTTTTCTAGTCCATCCTACCGATCTTCTACAGTCTGGTCTTTCCCAAAACACATTGCTCAATCTGTCGTCATCACTCCGTACCACGTGGCCTGCCCATCTTAGTTTATTGACTTTTATGTATCTCACGATGTTTCCCTGCCCGAAGAGGGTCTCTAATTCATTGTTGTATCTGCTCCTCCATTCATTTGTCACAGTGTCCCTGCAAGGACCATATAATATAACTCGCATGATTTTGTGTTCCTACACTAATAGTTTATTGATTATCTTTCTCAATGTCCATGTTTCACTTCCGGATGTCACTGCTGGTCGTATTATGGTTTTGTATATTTGGATTTTGGCACTTCTTGAGAGAAGCTTTGACCTCATTAGATGTTGAACGGCAAAGAAAGATTTATTCACCGCCAGTATTCGCATTTCAATCTCCCGTTCTTCTGTGTTGTCACTGGTAATTGTTGTTCCTAGGTATTTGATTTCTTTGGCCACCTCAAAATTATGATGGTAATGTTTTGTCTTATTCGCTGCTGTTCCTTTCTTGACACGACCATGTATTTAGTTTTTTTTTTCGTTTACTTTCAGGCCGACATTTAGTGATACTTCTTCAAAGTTCGAAACTATATCCTTAACTTCCAGTGTTGTCCTTGCTACGTCATCTGCAAATGAGACAACAATCATTGTTCCTCTGGCAGTTGTGTCTGGTTTGACTCTGGTATAGATTTTTCGCATTGCATATTACAATGCTACATTACATAGTAATGGGGACAGCGGGTCTCCCTGTCTGAGTCTGGTGTTACCTTTGAAGTCTATCAGTAGGGTGCTAACCTGGCTGTAGACCGAGACCCCTTTCTCCTTTATCCGGGCTTAGGACCGGTAACACTTCTGTAAAGCTACTCGATCCACCCAACAAAACTGCAGACGGAGTTTAATGTAATGGTTTTTAGAAGAATAAAAATTGCGATGTTATTATTATTAAAAGTTATTAGAGAGATATTGAAACCGTCGTTTTATAATGAAAATATCCTTTATTTTGACACTTTTGACATATATAAGCATGCATATTTATGTCAAAATAAAGGATCTTTTATTAAAGGACGCCGTTAAATAGGGTTTTGATATTTCTCTATTTATATTTATCCCAAATCCGCGTTATAAAAGGCGGTTAGCGGTATAAAAGGGAGAGTATTATTATTTATATTTATTGGAGATAGGACAAACACTCCTGACCATGGAACATGGAGCTGCGCGAAGGCGGATATTTTCACGTTACTCTTCACAAATTTCGTCTCGTTACTATTCACAAATATTCACAAATTTCGTCTACTGCGCCGTGGTCACGAGTATTTGCACTATCTCTAAAATATTGAAGAGCTCTCAACCATTTGACCGTTACAGTAACTTATCAGGCACAAGAACGCTAGTAGCGACCTCTATAAGAAGCAACGAGAAGTCATGAGACGTCTCTTCGATTACGAGTTAGATGACAACCCGTGTTGAGCTGACCCCCCCCCCTCCCCACTTGCAAAAATTAAAAAACAAATAGCCCTGATTTATGAGCTCTCATAGCTCATATTCCGCAAATTAAAAACTTTGAGCTCGTTCCACTGAGCAGGAATTTAATATTTTAATGGGGGGGGGGCTGAGTCTACCCCCCACTACTTAAAAATAGGAATATTGAATCGATTTTTGCGGCAGAATTACGAGCTATTTATGAGCTCTTGAAATGATATAGTTTCTATTTTTGAGCTCATCCCCTTCACCCCCAAACAATCCTTTAATTGATTTAATTTAAGAGAAAAATGCTGAGAAAACTTAAAATATATCGTATTGCGGATATAATTCCTATAGCTTATGTACTCTAAGAATAAACTATTAAATCACGTGCATTTCGATTATTGAGCTACAACCCCTTCGCAAGGAAACTACCCCATCTTCCCGGCTTAAGAGAGTTGTACTTAAAATGCATTGAATTAATTATTTGGCGACTATATATCATTTAATAATTTATGAGCTCCCAAATTACGCGCATTTAGATCAGTAAATTGCAATTTATTTTGTATAGTGCAGTCACTGAAGGTAAAGATCAACGATTGCCTTCAATTTCGGTGAACCTTCATCGATTTTCACGAAAATTGGTCAGTGGTTAGAGGATACCTCAAGAAACAAAGGTGACATGGTGCCAACTTGCGCCTTTACCCTGAGGGTGGATACCGCCCCTTCTAGGGGGTGAAAATTAATATGTCAATACTTTTTAAGTTATTAAAGATCAAAGATTTTAATTCTTCGTGAAAAAAATGCATGTTTTGAAGCGGTTTTTCGGAAATCACTGAAAAACTGGAAGTTTTTACAAAAAAGGTAATAGTAGTTTAATTCGTATAGCTTATATTCTAAGAATAAACTCTTAAATCACGCGCATTTCGACTATTAAGCAGCAACGCCTTTGCAAGAAAACCATCCCATATTCCCGGCTTAAGAGGGAGTTGTACTTAAAATAATTTAAATTAATTATTTGGCGACTACATATCGTTTAATAATTTATGAGCTAGCAAACTATACGCATCTCAATTATTTAATTGCAATTTTCTTTCTATAGTGCAGTCACTGAAGATAAAAATCAACTATGACCTTCGATTTCGGTAAATCTACATTCATTTTCACGAAAATTTGTGAGCGGATATAGGATACCTCAAGAAACAAAATTAACAATAACAACTTGCGGTTTTAGCCTGGGGTATATGTCACTCCTTCTCGGGGGTTAAAATTACTTTATTAAAAATAACCCCACAAATTGAGAGACGGACAAAATTTGTACCCCACTAAGCAAAATTTGTTATATAATGTTATTAAAATAAATCAGTACTTTTTGAATTATATCAAATATTTTAATTTTTGTGAAAGAAAATGCATGCTTTAAAGCGATTTTTCGTAAAAAGCTTAAAAACTGTAAGTTTTTACAAAAAAGTTTTCATCACTAAAATTAAAGCTAATAAAAAATATAATAAATTGCTGACTTAAAAATAATGTTAATTTAAAATAAGTTATAGGTAATTAAATCTATATTTTTTCTGCGACTATTCAAATCTAAGGATTCAATCTTAAATAACGGGAAAGAGATGCATTTTATGTAACACTTACTAAATACTTGTCAAAGTTCTTAGAAATACCTATCAAATGAGCTCCAAAAAAAGTTGAGCATCAAAATTTATACTAATTTTTCTAAAAAAATGAATTTTTTTTTAATAACTCTGTTAATTTTTATGATATCAGGCACATCCAACTATTTGACAGGTAATTTCAAGAGCTCTAAAACTGTATTACATTTAATCTTTCAAATACTTTATTTTTTTAGGATAATAGTAAAGGGCTCCCGTTACATTGTTCTCGTAGTAAAATTTATCTATCATTTTTTACGTGTATCGAGTATTGCTGGAGTTATTATTAAACGCAAATAATTTACGAAAATTTGAAAAATTTTGATTTTTTAAATCATATTTAAAATAATAACTCCAACAATACTTTACTTTATTTTAAGTACAACTCTCTCTTAAACCGGGAATATCGGATGGTTTTCTTGCGAAGGGGTTGTAGCTCAATAGTCGAAATGCGCGTGATTTAAGAGTTTATTCTTAGAATATAAGATATACGAATTAAACTACTATTAACTTTTTTGTAAAAACTTACAGTTTTTCAGTGATTTACGGAAAACCGCTTCAAAACATGCATTTTTTTACGAATAATTAAAATCTTTGATCTTTAATAACTTAAAAAGTATTGACTTATTTTAATAACTTTATATTACAAATGTTGCTTATAATTTGTCCTTTTAATGATTTGTGCAGTTATTTTTTTTTAAATAATTTTCACCCCCGAGAAGGGGCGGTATCCACCCTCAGGGTAAAGGCGTAAGGTGGCAGGCACCATGTCACCTTTGTTTCTTGAGGTATCCTCTAACCACTGACCAATTTTCGTGAAAATCGATGAAGGTTCACCGAAATTGAAGGTAATCGTTGATTTTTACCTTCAGTGATTGCACTATACAAAATAAATTGCAATTTACTGATCTAAATGCGCGTAATTTGGGAGCATATAAATTATTAAATGATATGTAGTCGCCAAATAATTAATTTAATGCATTTTAAGTACAACTCTCTCTTAAGCCGGGAAGATAGGGTAGTTTTCTTGCGAATGGGTTGTAGCTCAATAATCGAAATGCACGTGATTTAATAGTTTATTCTTAGAGTATAAAAGCTATAGGAATTATATCCGCAATACGATATATTTTAAGTTTTCTCAGCATTTTTCTCTTAAATTAAATCAATTAAAGGGTCGTTTGGGGGTGAAGGGGATGAGCTCAAAAATCGAAACTATATCATTTCAAGAGCTCATAAATAGCTCGTAATTCTGCCGCAAAAATCGATTCAATATTCCTATTTTTAAGTAACTCAGCCCCCCCCCCCCCAAATAAAATATTAAATTCCTGCTCAGTGGAACGAGCTCAAAATTTTTAATTTGCGGAATATGAGAGCTCATAAATAGCTCATAAATCAGACCTATTTGTTTTTTAATTTTTGCAAGTGGGGGGGGGGGCAGCTCAACACGGTTTAGATGACCTGTAAATTCAAGCTTATAGTCCAGTGAAGTAAGGATTTTCTCAGGACACTGAAAAAATAGATAGCTGGCCACTTTTTAGTTATTGTAGACCCATAGGAAGAAAACCTACCTGTTTCCTGCCTAAAGTTTGGACCAATTTTTTACTTAATAATAACTTACTGCAAAAAACGCAATTATTTCGGTTTTTTGCACCCCTTTAAAAAGCTAAAGTATAGTTTACATAAAATTACAAAATTTGATCATTTGTAACATTGAAAAATCTTCGAAATTCTGATTTTTTAAAGTTAAAAAGTCAATTTGTTGCCTCGCAAATTGCAAAATAATTGAAAATCGATATTTGTTAATAACTTTTACTAAAACTAACTTAGAACTTTAGTGTTTCGCCTAAAGTTGGGTATTGGGGTACTTAAAAATCCCTCAAACTTTAAGACCGATCCATTAATTAGTTTAAAAGGTATTCTATTTGTTTATCCCAGAGACCTTCTTTTGCAATAACATAAGACAGAAAATAATAAAGATAGGGTAATTCGACGATGCCAAATGAAAGTAAAAGACTTATAAACAGGGCCGCGTTTAGGTCAATTGACGCCCTAGGCAATTCTCTAGTAGCCGCCCTTCAAGCATGTACAATTTTTGCGAAAAAAAATTGCAAGCAGATTTTTTTATTTAAATAAGAATACATAAAAATTGTCATTCCAGTTCGATCACATCAGATTTCTTTCTTGATTTTTCTTTGGAAAAATCATCTATAATGTCGTCATAATTTATCGCCTTTGTTACGTCACTTTCTATGGACAAAATTGACAAATTGTTAAGAAGTTCTTGCGTCATACTTGATCGGAAATTATTTTCATGACTATTTTCAATTCTTGACATTTCCGAAAATGACCTTTCAGCGGACACGGTTGGCAACTGGCAGGCACAAATAAATGCGCAAAGCAATATCAAATTTAGGGAAAATCTCTTTCAATCCACTCTTCTTTAAATATTTAGATATGTCAATTATTGGTGATTGGTGATTTTATTGTGATTTCCAAATGACCCTATAAGTGAATTCATTCATGTATGAATGATGAAGGTATCTATTAGTGCAGCCAGTGAGGGTATTTGGCTCCGAATTCCATCGTACTGCATCAATTTACTTGAGTAGGGAACAGCTCAAGAAACAATGTCTACCCTATATCCTACGGTGGTTTTAACTTAGGGGTGGTTCCCACCCGTTCTCGGGGTGGACATTTTTTTTATCAAACTAACACCGGAAGTGACCAGAGAACCTAATTCTAAGCAAAACCTGTTTTATAAATTTTTTTGAAAACTCAATACTTTTTGAGTTATTCGTGGTTAAAAATTTGCCATTTTCATTGAAAAATTACACTTTTCGGAGACTGTTTTTTTGGGAATACCATAAAAATTGTGGATCTAACGAAAAAAACTATATAAAACATTTTTGTAGTGTATGAAAAATCAGAGAGATTCATTTTTCATAAATCTTCTAGTTTTATTAAAAAAAGAGATTGTAGGTAAAAAATATTTTTTTTGGTGCATGCTCAAATCGGTGTATTCAACTTAAAATAACAGAGAAATGGTCGATTTTAGGGGTATAATGCTACGAATACCTTTTGTCTTGAAAACACCTTTAAAACGAGAACTGTTAAATGTGGGTTACATTCAAACTAAGCGAGATATGGTGCAAAAAATTTATGACTAATGTATTTTAAGGAAAAATGAGTATAAAATAAGAAATAGTATATATAAATATAGAAAAACAAGTATGTTTAACCCCTCATTCACCAGAATTTAAATGTATCGTTTTCCTTCTACAATATCTTCTACTATAGTAATATTTCTATATTTAAAAAGTTGGACGGGTTTAACATGAATGGTTTTTGAAAAGAATAAGATCAAATTATAGAGCACATTATTAAATTTCCTTAAAAATATTCCTTTTTCTCCATGTAATTCGAAAGTGATAAGATATACGTAAAAAATACCTTACAAAAATGTAGGTTTTCTTTTATATAACAATGTTATTTTTCTTTCATTCTTTCATCACTTATATTCCATTGATGGATGTACTGTACTTCAATGTTATTCGATTTCAATTTTTATATACAAATATTTTTTGTACAGTATTTTTGCCGCCCTCTCATAATTTGCAGCCCTAGGCAACTGCCTATATTGACTAATGGATAAAAATATAAAAAATAATAATAATAAATATTGACTAATGGATAAAAAACTTATAAATACTATGAATATGTATTAAAAAAAGATAAAAAAATGATTTGTTGTAGTCAAAAATACTAATGCCAAATTTTTGAAATTTTGTAGTTTAGAAACATTTATTTAGAATAACTTTAAAAATATTGTCCGCAGAAAAAATCTTTTCATACATTCGAAATGCTAGTAGTTTAACACGAATTTTCAAATAAAAAAATTTGGCCTAGGTCAATTCGGGCCAAAGTTAGCCATGTGTTTTTTTTAATTCACCCTTGAAGAAGAAGTATCAAACATAAATATGAAAATTAATACAGAGATAACAAAATCAATGATAATTTCAAATACAAGGAAGACACACGCAATAGAATTAGACGGGAAACAACTAGAGCAAGTGTAAACGCAAGCAAAAATGCTAAGCAAGACATGGAAATAAACGAAAGAACAGGACGAACAGAAAGCTTATTTAACACTATGAAAACAACATTTTTGGGGAAAAAAGAGATACCTGAGAAAGTAAAAACAGCAGTCGTTAGATCGGTCGTTAGACCAACAATCATGTATAGCAACGAGACGTGAACATTGACGGGAAGACAAAAATCCAGAGTCGATGCTATGGAAATTAGTTTCCTGAGGAAAATAGCAAACAGAAAGAGGAGAGACAAAATACGAAACGAAACAATAAGAAAAAAACCTAAAACTAGAACCAATCAATGAAAAATAGTAGAGGGATAACTTAGATGGATCGGGTACGTGTGTAGAATGTGGAACAAGAGACCAACAAAACGAGTGTTCGAAACGAGAGTACAGGGGGGAAACAAAAAAGAAGACCAAGAATTATGTGGGTGGATAAAATCAGGAAAGAAGTCAAGAAAAAAAGATTGACATTTAAAAGTGCAAGAAACCTAACACAAGATCGGAAAGTATGAAGACTACAGTGCCAAACTCAACTCCATACCAGTCTTACACCTAAAGGTAGAAAGTAAGACTTTTTATTAATTAATAAATGTCTAGACAAATTGCATATTTGTAATGTACCTACACAAAAAGTTCATACAAATTGAAACAAGAAAGATCGAAATCCCTTGAGTTTTTGAACTCGTGCATTTGTCGGCTCCCAGCTCCTCTTACCACGATTAGTCACCATTTAAAATACATTATTAAAAATTCGTGGAAAATACATACCAGCTTTACAAATTATGCAAACAGATTTTTTCTACGGACAATATTTTTAAACTTATTCTAAATATTTATAAACTACAAAATTTTAAAAATTTGGTGTTGGGATTTTTGACTATAGTAAATAATTTTTTTATCTTTTTTTCTATTTTTTTAAGTTCTAAGTTAGTTTTAGTAAAAGTTATTAACAAATACCGATTTTCACTTCTTTCGTAGTTTGCGAAGCAACAAATTGACTTTTTAATTTTCAAAAATCGGCATTTTGAAGGATTTTCAATGTTCTAAAAAATTCAATTTTGTAATTTTATGTCAAATATTTAGCTTTTTAATAAAGTGCAAATAATCGAAAAGGTCGCGATTTTTGTACTAAACCGTTAATAATTAAAAACGGCCCCGAACTCTAGACAGGAAAGAGGTAGGTTTTCACCTTATAGGTCTTCTTCTTGTGGTGCTTTCTCCTTTAGTGGAGGTTAGGGACTACACTGGCAAATATGGTCGCTATCCAAAGCGCCTCTTAAAAAAGATGTTGAATCAAGGCCGGTCCAGTCTCTGATATTTCTAAGCCATGAAATCTGGCGCCTATCGGGACTCCGCTTTCCTTCAATCATACCCTAGATCAGGGGTCACCAATTGGCGGACCGCGGTCAGTGGCGTAGCTGACAGGCCCGCAGTGCCCGCAAGGCGGGGGGTCCCGACGTTAGGAGGGGCCCCTTAAAGCCTTCAAGCTTAATACTTCTACTTTTATTTAAATTGGGGACCAAAACATATTTTACTAATAAGCATCAAAATAGGGAATTTGGAAGGAAGTAATGAAGCGGGTAATTGACGTAACTCTTTCTCTTTCTGGGTGCAATTTAGCGTTTCGTGGACATGATGGTATGTAGTTTAGATAAAAGTGAATCCCAAAAAGGTAATTTTTTGTCGGTGGTTCTTTTACTCTGCTAAATTTGATCCTGTTTTAGCTAAATTAATCGATAAAAACAATAACAATAACTTAAACATTACTTGAGTCCCCAAATACAAAACGAAGTTATAAATTTTCTGGCTTAAGAAACTGAAAACAAAGTGAATAATTTAATTAGAAAAAGTTGTTTTTATTTAATAATTCTTGATGCCCTCAAGATATTTCCAAAGACGATCAGCTTAGTTTTATTTTCCGGTATGTAAAAATAACTTGCGACGAAAATAATTTACACTCCAAGCAGAAGTTGTTTTTGGGATTTATTCGTATATTAGACCAAAGTGCAGAAGGTCCTGTAAATGAAATTTTAAAATTTATGTAATCAAAGCACCTTTCCGTACACAACTGCAGAGTAAAGGGTAAATGGTAAAGAGTAAAGGTATGATGGGGCAAGCGTCATGAGTGGTGTATCAGGGGTGGCCCGTCGGGGTAGGCAAGGTAGGCGCCGCCTAACCTCTTCAAATGTACAATACAATAATAAATTAGGTATTTATTAATATAAATTACTTATTTCAAAATTGTAACTTATAAATTTTGACACAATACATAAGTATCTAAAATAAAAAAGCTGCTTTTTAATTTCTCTTCGAAGTTGTAATTACTGTACGCTCCTCGTAGTAGTGCTACTCACTTCTATTATGGCACTACCCTATAGTCAGACACTTTTCAAATCCGCCTGAAGAACAGAACATAATGATATGCGTCTCTCATTCTTTACGCTAAGCACAGCGCTGTAACTGTGGCTTGTCTAGCCATAGTGGACGAGAATTTCCGGGAACTTTTTGGGGCTAGGTTAGGCTACATTTTTTGCGCCTTCGACAATGGTTGTCCTGAGCTGCATCTCGGGATAGCCAATTGTATGTTTTAGGATCCTGACTACAAATAATGAAAAAACTAAAAGTGCGAATTTTGTCATGCAATTTGGTACATAAGGTTAGAATAATATTTGGAACAACTTTTTCAAATAACTTTTTCCGATATCTCTAACGCGAAGCAAAATATCGAAAATTCGCCCGGTTTGTAGATTCGCAGTAGATAGCGTTTAAAATTTAAATTTGAGTTGACTATGACTATCTTAAAAAATGTGAACCATCACCATTGCTCGACTGCAAAAATTTAAATCTGTATTTATTTTGATAGCCGCAACATAGGGGTGTCTTCATCTTAAATGCGACACAATGTGTATATAGGTATACGAGTATATAATATGTAGAGTATAGAGTATATGTAAAGGTATATGTGTCGCCTAGGGCTGGCGTAGCGCAGGCGGTAGTATGCTTGCCTCGCATGCTGAGCTGGTAGCGTCAGCGTCAGCGGTATAAAACGGGCGACTATTATTATATGTGTCGCCTACCCGCATACTGAGGTCACGAGCCGCCACTGTGGTGTATATTCAGGCGTACAAAGGCGCATAACTGACATTGAAAAAAAGAACAGTTGCCTATGTTCATTCAACCTAATATTGAATGATGCCGTTGCTGGTGTACACGAGTTGTTTTTTTTTTACAATATAATGAAGAGATTATAAAATATGTCTTTTTTGTGCAAGTATTAAAATATGGAATGTACTATGTACTATTATGACTTTGGATTCATCGCGTTTGACAACATTTAAGGTTATGTGAAACCCGACGATCATCCAGACATGATGCTGTTATAGCTTTGCGTCGAGCTTTTCGACAAGTAATGAAATCTGTAACGAAAATTTCACTGTTATCAAAAAACTATGAAAAATTAGAAGCTAAGAGCTGCTTATTAGAGCATATGAATAATTTTGAATTTGCCGTTAACATTACTATTCAATCTGAAATACGTAACTTTATTCATCTAACATCAAAACTTCTGCAATCTGAAACGGCAGAGTTAACGGTCCTTAAACTTTTTGAAGAAACTCGTGATAATCTTCGACAAATGAGAAATTCGTTTTCCGAAATTTTATCAGAAGGAGCAGGAATAGCAGAATAGTGAGGATTACACCGGAATTTAAAAATAAACGGATAAAACGTATAAAAAAATTTACGAAGAGCTCAGCTGCAACGAAAAAATAACTTGTAGCAAAAAAAGTTTTTAAGTTAATGTTTTCAATGGAAATTTATTGTATTGCATATTGTATAAAGTATTGAAACAACTTAATAATAGTTTTGTCGGATTAAGAAACATGAAGGTATACTTAAAAGGTGTTCATGTCTATTCCCAAAAAATCTATTAACACTAACTGATGAAGACTATTAAAAAAGGTCAAATATTGTAATTTACACATATTTTAGAATTAAAATGTTATTAGTTGTCGTTATGTTTATAATACGGAGGCCCACAAAAATTGTCGCGGGGGGGCCCCGCAATCTTCAGCTACGCCACTGACCGCTGTCCGCATCCGTACCGTAGGCTGGTTTTGTGCGGACCGCGATTAAATTCAGAATATAGTCTTTTGCAATTTTGAAAATGTTTGGTCATGAAATTGTGTACTATGTTTGGCTAAACTTATGTGTGCGAAGCAGCTTTTTCAATAATAAACTTTATTAAAAATCGGTGCACATCTCAGCTAACAGATGAATATCTCAACTCCCTATTGAGAATCCGTTGCAATAAACTCATTCCAAACTTCAGACAGGCTGTACATTTCTTTAAACCAGTTCAAAATTACGTTTTTACTCTGAAAAATGTATTTCTAGGTTTTTTGGGTGATTTTAAAAAGGTCTCTTGTGATTTTTCTCAAATGTTGATAGTTTTCGAGTTATAACGGATTTAAAATCTGAAAAATGCAAAAAGACGCATAGGCATTTTCGAGGATTGAAAACCCATCAAGGGGAAAGGAGCAAAGTGCAAAATTTTGTTAATATTTTGACAACGGCACCCGATTTGGGCGTCGAAACGTTAATAAAAATCATTTTTTAATAATATTGTGGCTTATTTCCCATTCTAAATAGTTAAAATTTGTTAATATTACAATATTAATTAATGTTAATATTTACATTTTACATATAAATAGGTATTATTAGTATGTTTTGTTTTTAAAATAAAATTTTTCGTTCATTTTGTGTAGTTTCATTTAGTAAAAATAAAAGTTAAGTTTCAATAATATTTAAGGGCGCAGGCGCAACATTTCGGCTCCAATTCTTTTTAAATGCATTTATTTTTTTTTTCGAATCCTGAGAAAACTAATAAATGTTTTTGAAAAATTTAAACGCAGAATGAAAGATTACATTACTACCGAGGGCCGAAAGTCCACTGAAAACTTCTATAATGTTTATTTTAATAAGTGACAGGGGTGAAAATAAAAGAGGAAATTTAGTGTGATTTTTAATTGCAAATATTTCATTGAAAAGAAACTTTTTACTTATTCTAAGGGACTTTCGGCCCTCGGTAATAAAGTAATCCTTCATTCTGCGTTTAAATTTTTCAAAAATACTTATTAGTTTTCTCAGGATTCGAAAAAAATCAATACATTTAAAACACATTGAAAATTTTGACAGGCGTCAAAATTTTGCATTTTGCGCCGTTCCCCTTAAGTGTAAATTATTACTGTTCAGGTTGACAAGTGCCCAAATTAAAGCTTCTACATTCAACTTCAAGATTCTGACGAGTAATCGCGGCTTATTTCAATATAGAACGTTGTTTTTTAATTGTTAATCGCCGTTCGTCACACTTTACGTGTATACGTGCGTCTCTGTCACACGTATACATATACGTATTTATGCGAAATTATATTATTATAAACGTACTTATGGGAAAATTTATTAAAATTTTATAATATATTATCAACATAGTTTTTTTTTCAATAATTTATTTATTTATTCAGTTAATTATTGCCAATGTGCTAATTAAATGCGCCAATCATATAGTGCGTTACGCACTGTGCGCCAATGTGCTAATTAAATGCGCCAATCATATAGTGTGGCGCACCGCCGCGGCGGCTTAAGGGTCGAGTGGACGGGCATAATTAACAATTAAAAACAACGGTCTAAAAAAAGTCAACAGTCTAAAAAAAAATAAGCCCCGATTACTCATCAGAATCTTAAAATTGAATATTTAAACTTCAATTTAGGTACTTGATCACAAAAATAATAATTTACACATGAGTTTTCAAGCTTCGAAAAAGCTTATTTTCGCATTTTTCAGATTTTAAATCGCTTAAAACTCGAAATCTATCAACGTTTGAGAAAAATGACAGAAAAACTTTTTTGTTTAACCCAAAAATGCCAAAAACATATTTTCGGGGGCAAAAAGGTAATGTTTTGGATTTGTTAAAAAAAATGTTAAACAACTTCCCAAAATTTTTGCACGGCACCTTTCTGATTTGTTTAAAGGGGATATTTTTTAACAATAATCCGCAAATAAACCGAATCAGAACCACCAGACACAGGTAGCATTCAATCCGGACCCCGCAAGTGTCATAGGTTTGCGAAACGGACCCTCAGGGAACATAATTAGTGAACCCTGCCCTAGATGATCAGTTACGCGAGGCGGTACTTTTCGTTTCTCATGTGTCCCAGGTAGCTAACTTTTCTGACTTTAATGATTTTTAACAGTTCCCTGTCTGTACCTATTCTCTTCAGAACATTTTCGTTGGTGGTGTGAGTTGTCCAAGGTATTCTTAAGATTCTTCCCTAAAGCCAGAGTTCAAAGGCTTCTAACTTGTTCATTAATGTTATGTTGAGTTTCCATGCCACCGTTCCTTACAAAAGTATTGACCACACACAGCATTGCAGAAAACGACATCTAAGGCTGATATTAATGCTACTGTTACAAAATAAGCTTTTCATTTTGATAAACGCTTGTTGGGCTACCTTTATTCTCGCTGTTACTTCTTGTTTATAATCAAGTTGACTGTTGTACCAGCAACCAAGATATTTGTATTGGTTTACATATTCAAGCTGTTGGTAGTTCACATATATTGGAAGGGGTAATTTTTTGTTCCTTGATATTTTCATAACTTTGATTTTCTCAGTATTGATCTTCATCCCCATGTTTTCACAACTCTCAGTAACTCTCTTTAACAGTATCTGCAGACTATGATCCGAATCAATCATTAATACCGTGTCATCTGCATCCTCCTCCTCCTCAGTCGTTTCCTCATTGCTGAGTGTTGTAATTCCCTATAATACGAGCAACTATCTCTTTCCATCGGCTTCTGTTCTGAGCTTCCCTCATGGATTCAGAGAATGTTTTTCCACTGGCTTTCTGTACTTGATCCGTCTATCGAGTAGGTGAGCGACCTCTACTTCTGCGCCCTTCAACGTTTCCAGAAATTATAAATCTCTCAAGATTATCATCATTTCTTCTTGCAATATGGCAGAAAAATTTTAAGACGGTGGAGAGGCAAATAGAGGAAAGTCGAGTCTGAATATTAAGCTCTTGGAGGATTGAGTGATTTGTTCTGTGTTCCTTCTATGAGATCCGAAGCATTCTTCTCTAGCACCACATTTCAAAGGCGTAAATCCTTTTTCTGTCGTCCTATTTCATTGTCCATGTTTCGGATCCGTAATTAATATGAGAAAAATTAAGGCACGTACTAAACTTATTTTGGTGTTCTTCGACAAGGAGCGATCTTTCCAGATTTTCGATAATCGACTCATAGCGTTTTTGGCCATGCCTATTCTCCTAGATATTTCTGTTTCACAAGATCCTGTATTACTGATGTAGGATCCTAGATAATTGAACTCGTTAACCACTTCAAACTGGTCCAAGGCTCCTGTTGTCTGAAGTGAATTTGAATAATCTATCATAATTTTTGTTTTTTGTTTATTGATCTTGAGACCACATCTATTGCTTTCGGCTTCCACTAGCTGCAGCAGGCTGGACATTTTTTCTTCGGATGCAGTTATTAATGTTTTATCATCTGCATATCTGGGATTTGAGATCTTCTTTCCTGCGATAGAAATACTGCCATTCCATTTGTCGAGTACTTTTCTCATTATATATTCCCCACAGAAATTAAAAAGACTTGGAGATAGAATACATCCTTGTCGGACTCCTCTACCTATTTTAAAAGGATCGGACTTATGGTTTTAATTCTTATTCTGGTTTCACTGTTCTCATATAGGCTTTTCACCAGAGCTGACAGATGATCAGGAACCCCCATCTCATGTAGAACTTTCCACAAAACTGTCCAGTTTACACAGTCAAATGCCTTCTGATAATCCAGAAAGCAGATGATCATCGGAATTTTGAATTCTCGTGCTTTCTCAATGAGTTGTCGCAAATTAAGAATTTGCTCCCTTGTGCCTTTACCCTTCACGAAGCCTGCCTGTTCTTGTGGTATTTGTCTATCCAGGTATGTCTGCATGCGACACTTGATGATTCTCAACAGAATTTTACTTATGTGTGAAATTAGTGAAATGGTTCGGTAGTTACTACATTTTGTGGTCACGCCTTTCTTATGAATGGGAGTAAATAGTGCGGTACACCAATCACTGGGCCATTTGCCGATTCTCCATACATGATTGCACAGTCTCCACATTAATTGGAGACCATGTTCACCCATGTTCTGTAAAAGTTCTGCCGTGATGTCATCGCAACCAGCTGATTTATTTCTTTTAATGTGTTTTATGGCTTCATCGTTATTTACTCTTTGACCGTTTATCCTGATTCCTTCTGAAGAGTGCGATAAAGCGTTCGCAAATATTACCTCAGAGTAGAAGTTAAACAGTATAGGTAATAGCACACAACCCTGTCTGACACCTCGTTTTCTCGTTGTATTTTAATTGGTCTTGACGTGTTACTGTGTTACCATTGGTCTTTGATTGCTGTCTGATTCCAATAAATAGCCTCTAAGCGCCGGACTCCACTTGTGATTTGTAGTCGCGCAATTGTTTTGTCGCGAAGATTGAACACATTGTTTCAAATACAAGGCAATTCACTTGCGACTAAATAATCGTGGATTGACTTGTATTTGAAACAATGTATTCAATCTTCGCGACAAAACAATCGCGCGACTAGAAAATCGCAAGTGGAGTCCGGCGTTAAAGGTCTTTAATAACTAAAAAATTTGTCAGCTACCTGGATATTTTAGTGTCCCGAACATAGTATATTTCTTGCGTATTTACCTGAAATAATTTATTATAAAAAGACTATACAAGACTTGTAAAACATTGTGAGATTCTGACGTAATATAAACACAGTATTTATTTGTGTGCGTAATACTTTAACATTTTAATCTAAGTAATTTATGAGAATTTTATCTTTTTCAACAAAATATCGAACATATTAGCTAGGCCTGTACATTTTATAGCCCCTGTACAAGCAAAAAATTCCATTTGATCTGAAAGTTGCCCCGTATATAACGCAGACAAACGATTTCACTTTATTAAGGTCATATTCATGAATATCACATGTTTTGTTGCCACTGATTGTGCCACTGGTTAAAGCAATAAAAATTGTGACGTACGATAAATTTAAAACGATTGTGGTTCAAAATATGTTTTAGCAAATGTAATTTAGAAGAAAGTATTTTGTATCGTGATTTTTTTGTTCAATGGTAGGTTTCTGTATACCCTGTACTTTGGGCTGAGTGGATATTTCTATTTTTGTGCATCTGTTTTTATCTCACGAGTCGCCAATGCACCACTGGAAAAAATCTTGTATTTTAATTCGCCAAAGATTTGACTATTAATAAAATAAAAAATAAAAATACAATACAACCTTCGTCCAAAAATAATCCTTCGTTTTTTTTTCGACCAAAAAGAATACCTTTGTTTTCAAAAATATTTTAATATTTTCTATGATCTAAAAGCAACTAAAATATTTATAACGTCAGATAGAACATAAGTTTTGAAAAAACAAAACACTAATTGTGGAACTTGAAAGTTCTGTATACTTCTTCTGTATAACTTCTTTATTATTAATATTTTCGTTCTGTTTGTGACTATGTTTGATGTTAAAAGTTTGTTTAATTCATAGACTCTATACTCTATTTGCTAAATATACAGGGTGTTTCATTAATAATTGTCCATATAGTAACTAGAGAAACCTTAGCACAAAATACGAAGATTTAACCCAAAACACCTAAATAAAATGTGGTTCCTTACTGAGTTACAGGGTGTTTTATCTAAAAATTTAAAAACTATTTTTGCTCAGCATTTTAAAACTATTCGACGTATCCTTTTCATACTTGGCAGGAAGTATAGGTACTGTACAAGCCACTAAATTATGTTAAACAAACGTTTCTGGCTATTACCAGAGGCGTACGATGGGGGAAAGTGAAGGTTGACCCTTTCCAAATTCTACGCCACTGGCGGAATTGCTATTTTAGTTCAATTTTTAGATTCTCCAGTACTTTCTACGTAAATAATATACTCTTCATTGGTAACGATATAGTCATTATTTTTCGAGATATTTGAAGTTAAAAATCAAACGACAAGGTTATTTTGATTAATATATTGTGTCGCTTCATTTTTAATTTCAAATATCTCGAAAACTAATCATTTTATCGTTACGAATGAAGAGTATATTATTTACATAAAAAGTATTGGAAAATCAAAAAATTTAACTAAAATTGCAATTTCGTCATTTGCGTAGAATTTGGGAAGGGTCAACCAGCCACTATTCCCTGCCGTACGCCTCTGGTAGTAGCTAGAAACGTTTATTTATCTTAATTTAGTACAGTGTACAGTACCTACACTTTCTGCCAAGTATGATAAGGATGCGACAAATAGTTTTAAAGTACTGGGTACAAATAATTTTTACATTTTAATCATATGAATCATACCGTAAATTAATCAAAATAACTGTGACGTTTCATATTTAACTTCAAATATCTCGAAAACTAATGACTTTATCGTTACCAATGCAAAGTGTATTATTTACGTAGAAAGTATTGGAGAATCTAAAAATGGCACTAAAATAGTAATTTCTCCAGTGGCGTAGAATTTGAGAAGGTTCAACCATTCACTATCCTCTGTCGTACGCCTCTGGTAGTAGCTAGAAACGTTTGTTTATCATAATTTAGTAGAGTGTATAGCAGTCACACTTTCTTCCAAGTATGAATAGGATACGTCGAATAGTTTTAAAATGCTTAGCAAAAATATGTTTTAAATTTTTGGATAAAACACCCGGAGTAACTCAGTGAGGAACAACATTTTATTTAAGTGTTTTAGGTTAAATCTTCATATTTTGTGCTAAGGTTTCTCCAGTTACTATATGGACAATTATTAATGAAACACCCTGTATTTATACGTCTCTTGATTTCTGCAGTTATTGTGTTACTTTCGTTGATTTGTGAATAGAACTCTCTTACTCCTTCGAATGTAAATGTTCGAACCATTAGATCTTCGTGTTTTGCTACTTGATTATTGTTTGTCACCGTCATATAATTTTTTGTTTTACTACAAACACTTCTCCAAGAAATTAACGCAACACCCTAAAAATTGGTCATTTTTAATGTCTCTATTAATTTTCTAAACCCGTTATCCGATTTAAGTGGTTTTTTTTATATGTTATAGCCTTATTCTTTACAATATCGCTGTAAGAATATTGTTGCTAGACAGGTAAATTGTCATTGTATACCGGGTGTACCAATTAAACTGTGATTTCTTGTCAAATTTCGCAACACCCTGTGGAATATTCTAGCGTTTATAAATTACTGAAATTAAAACCCAACTGTAGCCTCATGTTTTCTTAATATTTTGTTTTTTGATTCATTCGCTTATGTTGGATAATAAAAAAATTAGGTACTTGAACAACTTGTTTTTCATTAATACAGGGTGTTAAAGTGTGTAAAAGTATGGCAAACTTTAAGGGGTAATTCTGCATTAAACAACAATGACAGCTTGCTTTATAAACATTTCTCCGGAAATGCTTCGTTTTCGAGATACGGGATGTTGAAATTTTTCTTACAAACTGACTATTTATTTATTGCTCTAAAACCGGTTGATATATGCAAATGAAATTTGGTGGGTTTTAAGAGGTAGTTATTGTGCATTTTTTGACATACCATTAAGAATTTTATGTTCACCATTGGCGCACATAAGGGTCATATTACCCGTATGCGCGCCAATGGGTAATTCCAAATTCTAAATAAAAAATGCGCAATAAATGCCTCTTAACATCCACCAAATTTCATTTGCATATCTTAACCAGTTTTAGAGCAATAAATATATCGTCAGTTTGTTAGAAACATTTCAAAAACCCAGTCTCGCGAACGAAGCATTTCCGGACATACGTTTATAAAGCAAACTGTTATTTTTTCATGCAGAATTACCCCTTAAAGTTTGCCATTTTAAAAACACCCTGTATTGTTATAAAACAAGGCTAGTTTTTAAAGTTCCTAACTTTTTTAGTATCCAACATAAGCGAATGAATCAAAAACCAGAATGTTAAGAAAAGATGAGGCTATAGTTGCGTTTTAATTTTAGTAATTTATAAATGCTAGAATATTTTACAGGGTCACTCGAACTCTGAGAAAAAATCACAGTTTGATTAGTACAGCCGGTATACAATGACAATTTATCTGTCTAGCAACAATAGTATTACAGCGATATTGTTAAAGAATAAGGTTGTAACATATTAAAAAAAAATCAGTGTAATCGGACAACAGGTTTATGAAATTCGAGACATCAAAAATGACCCATTTTTAAGGTGGTGCGTTAATTTCTTCTTGGAGAAGTGTAATATTAAGGTGTAGCTCCATTCTTTTTGCTGCTGCTTCTATTGCTGTGAACGATTGACCAGTTCCGCCTTGCTGTGTGGAAATACAAATTGAACCAATCAATACTTAAAAATATATATAGGACCAAGTGTCAGCTGAAAGTATATAAATATTATACGCATACAACGTTTATCTTTTTCTATAAGTTCTTTGTTATTCCGACATTGAGGTATATACTTATACGATTTATGGATTTTTATGGTTTTAAAGCAATGTTTTGTCTACGCGAAAAAATGAAAAGTTACAGACAAATAAAATTCCAGAAAATCCTGATATAAGTTGATATCTTGATAGGTTGATTACGAAAAGTCAGTGGATGAGCTAACAGTGGAAGATAAATTTAAAATAATTTTTTTCATCTATATTTTAGACAATGTCATTACTACTTTGATTGATTGATTTTCGCTTCTAGAAACACTAAAAATTTAAAAATTTTATATGATATTAAATTGAGGGAAATAGACGATAAAGCACTAGAAAAATATTGTATGAATCTTCATTCAATGCTTTCAATAGAAAGAGAGAAGAAAAGAAAAAGAATCAGATCTTCTGAAAAAAGATCAAAAGAATGATCTTCTAGAAGAATTTCGTGATATATCCCAAACGATACTATACCCCATGAAATCTTCAGAGGTTCTGAACTATTTATGACAAAATAACCTAATTTCTTTATACCTAAACGTACTTGTTTCACTAAGAATTTTATTGACACTTCCTGTCTCGGTAGTTAGTGGGGAAAGAAGTTTTTCAAAATTTATTAAAAACTATTTACGAAGCTCCATAAGACAAACAAATTTCAAAAATTTAGCACTCATTTCAGTAGAGTCCTAGCTGCTACTTTAGACTACACCCATCTGATTGACGAGTTTGCTAAAATTACAGTCAGAAGGGTAAAATTGTAATTTTTGTAAATGTTATTTCTTCTTCTTCTTTCTCGAAACTCCTTATGCCCCTCAGGGGAGTCGGAGGTTTTATTCATCTTCTATCCATATCTTCCATTTCTTGCGGTCCTTTACTAACTCTTTCATTTGTTGAAGTGTTTTTCCTTTTTCCTGTCCAATTTCTATAATCTTATAATCTGATCGATCCATCTCTTCTTTGGCCTCCCTTTCCTTCTTTTACCATATCTTTTTGATTCCATCACCTGCTTTGGTAGTCTTCCTTGATCCATTCTGTTAATGTGTCCATACCATTTTAATTTTCTTTTTTAGATCTTGGTTATTATCGATTCCTGTTTCAGTCTTTGTCTAATATCTTCATTTCTTATTCTGTCCAAGTAAATGTTATTTAATGTTAATATTTACATTTTACATATAAATAGGTATTATTAGTATGTTTTGTTTTTAAAATAAAATTTTTCGTTCATTTTGTGTAGTTTCATTTAGTAAAAATAAAAGTTAAGTTTCAATAATATTTAAGGGCGCAGGCGCAACATTTCGGCTCCAATTCTTTTTAAATGCATTTTTTTTTTCGAAACCTGAGAAAAGTAATAAATATTTTTGAAAAAATTAAACGTAGAATGAAAGATTACATTATAACCGAGCGAGGGCCGAAAGTCCCTTAAAATAATAATAATAATAATATGTAAGCACTACGAGCCTAGTAGGCCCATGGCCTGATGTACTATTTTTTTCCATTCCCTTCTGTCAGTCGCTTTTCTTTCCCAGTTCCTTACGTTAATTCTTCTCATATCTTCTCTAACTCCATTACTCCATCGTGACCTCGGTCTTCCTCTTCGTCTTTTCCCTGCTAATGCACTAGATAGTACCATTCTGGAAATTCTAGATGGAATCATCCTCTGCACATGGCCCAACCATCTAAGTATTTGCGCCTTAATTACTGCTAGTATGTTAGGATCTTAATAGAGCTCAGTTAGTTCCTTATTTGTTCTTCTTACCCATTGTCCATTTAAGTTTTTCCCACCGAAGATTTTGCGCAGTATTTTCCTCTCCCAAACTAATAACAACTCTTGATGGTTTTTTGTTGTGACCCATGTTTCAGAAGCATACGTTACTATCGGCCTTATTACGGTCTTGTAAGTTCTTAGTTTTGCTCTTCGTGATATATTTTTACTTCTTAACAACCCATTAAGAGCAAATATAGCGCGGTTGCCCGACATAATTATCTTTTGTATTTCTTCTTCACAGTTAGGATCTCTTGTGAAGACAGTTCCTAAGTACTCAAATCTCTCAACTTCTTCGAATTTATACTGTGTTCCCTTCGCTGTTGTCATTGTTATGTATTGCCCCCGAACGAATTGCTTATTTGTCCATTCCATATACTTTGTTTTTGCTTCATTTATATACAATCCTTTGGTTGCTGCCCTCTCCTCGAGTTTCATGACTGTTTCTATAAGTTCTATTTTGCTCCTAGCCAAGATTACCAAATCGTCTGCGAATGCCAAGCGCTGATGTTTTTTGTGGTAGATCAGACCTGTTCTATTAATGTTTGCTTCCTGTATAACCTTTTCTAGTAATATGCTAAACATTATAGACGATAATGGATCACCCTGCCGCACTCCTTGTTTGACCTCAAAGCTTTCTGTTATAGTATTGTTTATCTTGACTTTATTCATTGTTCTTTGGAGAGTTAATTTTATAATTCTAATAAGCTTTGGAGAAACGTCAATGTCTTGCAATGCTGTGAATAACTCGCTTCTTTTCACTCGATCGAAAGCCTGTTTAAAGTCAATGAAAAGAACCATGGTGTCTTTATTATATTCGTAACTTTCAGCCTGTATTTCTCGTAATGTGAAGACCTGATCCACAGTACTTCTGCCTTTTCTGAACCCACTTTGATATTCTCCTATGCTTTTATCAACATTTGTTGTTAATCTGTTTTTAATATGCATAGCCAATATTTTATACGTTATGTTTAGCAGCGCTATGCCTCGATAATTCTGACAATCAGCCATATTTCCTTTTTTGTGAATAGGACACAGTATTGCTTCTGTCCATTCCTCAGGTAGTATTTCTTGTTCCCATATAGTATTAATTAGTTTATGGATTTTCTCTACTAACTGATTTCCTCCAAATTTAACCATTTCAGCCGTTATGCCGTCGCTTCCTGGGCTTTTGTTCATTTTTAATTTATCGATGATATTCTGAATTGCGCTTATAGTCGGAGCCTGCTCTTCACCCTGTTGATTTTGTATTTCATTTACTAGATCCTCTGTTTCCTCGTTATTATCGTCTGTCTTTTCAGGTCCATTTAGAAGCTCATCAAAGTACTGCTTCCAGCGTTCTAATATCTCTGGTTCACCCATAATCATTTCTCCATTTATGTCTTTATAATGTACAGTTTTCGGTTGGTGCCCTCGTTTCTCATTTTTTATCCCTTGGTACAGGTTCCTAATTTGATTATTTTTGTAGCTTTCCTCTATATTTTTCAGTTCAGCTTCCTAATGTTTTGCTTTTTTTTCTGGTAGTATTTTTTTGGTTCTATTTCTTTGCTTAGTGTAATTTTTCTGCGCTTCTCTTGTTCCTTGAGTTATCATTTTTAATCGTAGCTTGGCCCGTTCTTCCAATGATTGTTCACATTCTTCATCAAACCATTCTTTTTGTTTTTTCTTTGTATTGTCATTGGTGCTGGAAATATTTGCTGCTTCTTTAATTACATCTTTTAATGTTCCCCACATGCATTCTACATTCGTTTCATCCACTATGCTCTCTAATTTGTTGTTAATAATTTGTCCATACAACGTTTGCTCACATTATGTCTGTAATCTGATTGGTTCGTTTCTTTCGTATTTTAATCTCTTTTTGTTTCAAAGAGTTGGTACTAATTGTTTCATCCATATTCCGACCAAATAGTGGTCTGAGTCCATATCAGGTCCTCTATATGTTCTCACCTTTGTTATGCAGTGTTCTTCGTTTTTCTCAATTAAAATATGGTCGATCTGGTTGACTGTACGGCCGTCTGGAGATTTCCATGTTCCCTTATAAATGTCCTTTCGTTGGTGGTACGTACTTTTTATTATAAGTCCCTCTTCTTTGGCAAAATCTACCAGGAAATATCCATTTTCGTTAGTCTCTGGATGTAAACTGTGCTTGCCTATAGTGGGCATTAATATTTCTTCTCTGACTATTTTGGCATTAGCGTCTCCTAGAATGATCTTCATACCATACCTAGGTATAGCCTCACATACTTCAAATAATTGATGGATTCGACCGTTACTTGATGGAAGTTGAAAGAAAACAAAAGTTTTCAGTGTTTTATTATCATATACTTCATCTAATTTGCTATAAAATTGCTGTTTCAGATCCATCCCTTTTTCCTCCCTTAAAATAAACAAAAAGTTTATTTTGAATGAGATATTTGAAATTAAAAATCACATTAAATTTTCTCTTTTTTTTTTCACCCTTGTAACTTATTAAAATAAACATTATAGAAGTTTTCAGGGACTTTCCGGCCCTCGGTAATAACGTAATCTTTCATCCTGTGTTTAAATTTTTCAAAAATACTTATTAGTTTCCACAGGATTCGAAAAATATTGGAGCCGAAATTTTGCAGCCTACCTCCTTAAGGGGCGGGATTTCGAAGACTTGCATCATATTGAAAAGAACCACCGCACGGCTCTGTTCTTGTTGTTATTCTAGGTTCTCTAATAACTTTCTCTAGGACAATATTGAATAGAATGCACGATAGGCTATCTCCCTGTCGAAGTCCTATTCGTGTCTGGAAAGTTCTTAATAGTGCACCAGTCTTAAAGTCTTAAAGTACACCAGTTCAATAAATGTTTTGAGGAATATTAGGCAATTTTTGGGTGAAAAAGTGTTTTATGCAGTCGAAGATTTTTTTAGATCTTAGATATTAGCTGTATTTCACTTAGCTTATAAATTCATTTCATGTCTTGTTTAGTCTAGTTTAGTGTTTAGTTTTTAGCAATGTATATTTAAGACTAATTCTATACAAACTATGTTTGTCAGAAAGAAAATAAAGAATTTGAATTTTGAATTTGAATTTAATACTCCGTTTTGTACTCTAATCTTACACTCGACTGTTGAGAGGGTTGCTTTCTTCTGCATGGCTTTGTATAGTGCGTTTCTATCTGCACTAGGTATGACAGTCTGCACAATATGTTGATAGGCATATCTAAAATCCATAAATAAACGGTGAGTATCAAGTATCAATACCATACTCATATACACATTCGTATGTTTTTTCCAAAATTTGTCTTAAAATAATCGATAAGACATCATACTTAAAATATTTCGTTGAATACAAAAAAAAAGAGTCAAAACAGTGATCAGTAGAGTAAATGTTTTAATTGGTATACAAGATGTTTTCTCGCCCATTTCCACATATTTCGACGTTTAGTTTCCTTTAGTGAAAAGTTGGAAGGTCTCCAAGGCCAAAACCCATGCATTTATTTATTTATTACTTACTTATATTGAAAAGTCGGAATAATGAAGATATTTTTTGCTGCTACATTCAAAGAAACGGAGTTTAAAAATACTCCTGCTATTTTTAAATTGAAGGTTTGAACTCCACGTCTAATTGGTCATTTTTGATTACGAAAACAAGTTCACGGTTACTATAGTAGTTGTGTATCTGGATATGTTTTGAAAAATTATTTAGAACATTGTGAATTATTCAAATTTGTCAGTTTTGCTTGTAGCTTGTCGGGTTTAGATTGAATAAAATAATCATTTTCAACATTTAAAACAAGCAACATGTTGAGATAGATATATTTTATCGACAATTAAACCTAACAGTCTAAAATTAACCAAACCAAACAAGAAAATTTAAAAGATCCAAACATAAAACATCGTACGAGAGACGAAATGAAAATTTTGTGATACATGTATTTTTCGGCAATTAAACCCAACAAACTAAAATTAATCGAACAAGAAAAGTTGATCAAAACATAAAACAACGTATGATAGAAGAACTGAACAAGAATCTCATTAATGCCAAAAAACAAATAATTCAAACATGCCTTAGGCCTTAGACATACTAAGTGGTAAATTATAAAAACAATAATTTTAAGAAGTACGGACAAAGAAATAATATGCTCAATTAGTCCAAGCTGTATCGTCGCCCCCGTTAGGTAAATTATTCCGATTCGATTTTTTGCACAAACTTACTCAAAAAGAGGTCCTTATAGCAAATCCACAGGGTGCCAGGCAGTACCGTTGTCGAAAAATGGTTTAAACAATTTTTTGCTGTGTCATTTGCATATGTAGCTGTCGTGGTTTGAAAGTTTGTTGGTGAGTCCGCTGTGTACAATAGGTATAACACTGGTCCGAGAACACTGCCCTGTGGAACTCCGAATTCAACTGGAAATAGAGACGTGCACTCATCTCTATGTTGTACAAAAAAGTAACGGTTATGGAGGTAGGATTTTAAAATTAGGAAGTGAGTAAGAGGAAGCATTTTTTTTTAATTTGTATAGAAGGCCTGTGTGCCAGATTTTATCGAATGCTTACGAGATGTCTAGAAAGGCGGCAGTGCAGTACATTTTGTCTTCCAATGCTTGATTAACAGTTCTGCATATCCGATGATGGTGCCTGGACGTCAATCAAGATATATATGCTTGTTTTATTGACTATAATAAAGCATTCGACAAAGTACGACATGAGCAATTAATGCATGTCCTGGAATCAAAGAAGCTGGACTACAATGACCTCAGGATTATATCGAATTTATACTATAAGCAACGAGCAAAAGTACGTGTTAACGATCAGCTGTCAGAGGAAATTGAAATCAGACGTGGAGTGAGACAGGGATGCGTGTTGTCGCCGGTTCTTTTTAATGCCTACTCGGAAGAGATCTTGAAAAAAGCTCTTGAGGGTGAAACAGCTGGAAAAGGTAAATGGAGTTCCCATTAACAACATTAGATATGCGAATGACACTGTCATCTTAGCTGAAAATATTGGGGATCTTCAGAGGCTGGTGACCAGAATATCAGAGTTTGGAGAAGAATACGGGCTAACAATGAATGTCAAGAAGACAAAGTTTATGAGAATATCGAAAACTCAAAGAAATAACGAAAATCTCGTCATAAACGGATCCAATATCGAACGAGTCGATCAATATGCATACCTTGGAACAATGATCAACTCCACAGGAGATTACTTACAGGAAATCAAAATCAGGATAGAAAAGGCTAGAGCAAATTTTAACAAAATGAGGAAAGTGCTCTGCACAAGAGATTTGAAGTTGGAGCTAAGAGTTAGGTTGGCTAGATGCTAGGCTTTCTCGACTCTGTTTTATGGAATGGAAGCTTGGACCTTGAATGCTGCATCAATGAAAAAACTAGAATCATTCGAGCTGTGCGTGTACAGAAGAATTCTGAAAATATCGTGGACAGAACACGTTACAAACAAAGAGGTTCTGAGAAGGATGAATAAAGAAATGGAAATCCTAAATACCATCAAAACAAGAAAATTGGAATATCTCGGACATATTACACGTGGAGAGAGATACAGCTTGCTCCAATTGATTATGCAGGGAAAGATTCAAGGAAAGAGAAGCATAGGGAGACGCAGAATATCGTGGCTGCGCAACCTGAGAAAGTGGTATGGATGTACATCAAATGAACTTTTCAGAGCAGCAATCTCTAAAATACGAATAGCTATGATGATTGCCGACCTCCGCCGCGGAGATGGCACTTAAAGAAGAAAATATCCGATGAACCTGTTCTATGGTTGCGTGTTGGGATCTGAATCCAAACTGGTGTGCAGGTATTAGTTCTCGATTCCTTCTGTGCGAAAGTAGAATGGGTAATAAGCAATTTGGATTTAGAAATGGTCTAGGAACTAGAGAGGTACTATTCTGTAGGCGTGTTCTCTTACAAAAAAGTTGTGAGTTCCGAAAAAACGTTTGTTTGTTTCATCGACTTATAGAAGGCACTCGACTGAGTACAACATGATACACTTTTTGATTGCCTGTAGGCAGCAGAACTTGCGACTAAGGTATAAGACTACTGAAATACTTATATTACGATCAAGTAGCCTCTATCCAAATTGGAGACAGTCGTGCTGGAAAACTACCCATAAAACGTGGAGTACGACAAAGTTGTGTTTGATCACGCACATTTTTTAGTCTATACTCTGAAGAAATCTTTAGGGAGGCTTTGGGTGACAGACAAGAGGGAGTAAGGCTAGGCGGAGAAGTAATCAACAATATTAGATATGCTGACGATACAGCCATTCTTGTAAAAAATTTACAAGATCTTCAGATACTACTAAATCTAGTCAGTGAAGCACGTTATTGGAGAGGCCTTAAAATCAACATTTTAAAGACAAAGTGGATGGCAGTTGGAAAGATTAATATAGATTAAGGTCTGCTTTCTCTTGATGGAGAGGAGATAGAACGGGTAAATCATTTCAAGTACCTTGGCAGCTGGTTAAATGTAAATTTTGACTCTGATGAAGAGATAATAACTATAGGATCGAAATATCACGGAAGGCTTTTATGACCTGGAAATCAGCCTTATGTAACAGAAAGCTGTCAATGAATGTTAGAAAGCAGTTTCTGAAATGTTATGTGTGGTCTATCCTATTGTATGGTTGTGAGACATGGACGTTAAAAACCACAATGCTAAACAAATTGTGATGCATTCGAATACATCGAAGCATTAGATTTGTGGTACTATCGACGAATCCTAAAGATATCGTGGGTTTCGCACAATTCCAATGAAGATGTTCTTCAAATGATGAATTCAGAACGTCTATTCATAAGCGTCATACAGAGGAGAAAAATAGAATACTTTGGCCATATAATTCGAGGGCCTAAATACCATCTGCTTCGCCTTATAATACAACGAAAACTGGAGGAAAAGAGATGGATTGGTCGAAAGAAACTTTTATGGCTGCGTAATATTAGACCATGGTGTGGCTGCACAGTAGAAGAATTATTTCTCACAGCAGCCGACAGAGAGAGGTTTCAGGAAATTGCAAACATGATGACGGCCAACGTCTGAATACAGACACGGCACCTAAAGAAGAAGAGGTATTTGTTTATATACTTTAGATCTAGATACATCGAGTCCCCTTACATTCTCCTGAAACTTCGAAGTTTTTAATTAGTCAAAACATATTCCTTATTAATGTGTGCTCATTTGCAACAGTAAGTGATTCATATTAATATACGTCGACTACGTAATATTTCAGAATTATTACTTACATGTATGTATAAAAAATTCAGTTTAACTGGTATCAAGAAGTTTTTAAAAATAAGTCCTAATGAACAAACTCCGCCTATGTTAAGGAGTGTTAGCAGACTCGATTATAGATCTCAATTTATTTACTTTCAATTATTCTGAGAAGAAAACCATTGCCTACCTTGGCCTACAATTTTTCTTACTACCAGTGGTGTCATGGTGTGGGAACGCGTGGGAACGCCGTTCCCGCACTGGTTAAGAAAAGAAAAAAAAATAATAGAGAATTTAGGTTTTGTAAACAAAAATTAGCAGTGCGTTCCGGCACTGCGTTCCCGCACTGCTAATTTTGCCATGACACCACTGCTTACTACTGAACCTATTCAGTCAATATATCCAATGGCTGATGTACAGAACCAGTGAGAACGTACTCAAAAGCAAAAGGTTGAAAGATAATATCAGTTTTATTGCGGTTTAAGCATCGCCGACTTGGCAACATGACAGCAAGTGTGATGAACAATTTGGTAATGTCACAATGTTACAGTCAGCTATTTTGTGTATTTTTATTTCTCGAGTGAAAATTCTTAATTTGGTTTACGGAACCAAATGTGTGTTTTCTACAATGTTTTGATTTTTTGAAGTTATCTTTCACTCTCTATTATTATGTCAATAGTATTTATTGATTTTCGTGTTTTGCCCGAAGGTAATCCCGCAGGTAATTCTTTTCGTACGAAATGCTTTTTAAATGCATTCATTTTCTCAAATCCTGAGAAAACTAATACGTATTATTGTAAAATTTTAAAGCAGAATGAAAGATTACCGAGGGCCTAAAGTCCCTGAAAACTTCTATAATGTTTATTTTATTAAGTTACAGGGGTGAAAAAAAGAAAAAATTTAGTGTAAAAATCTCATTAAAAAAACTTTTTGTTTATATATTCTAAGGAACTTTCGGAACTCACTAATAATGTAATTTTTCATTCTGCGTTTCAATTTTTCAAAAATATTAGTTTTATCAGAATTCGAAAAAAATGAACGCATTTAAAAAGCATCGGCCCGAAATTTTGCGCCTACGCTCTTTATCTCTTTTATGTGATTTTGCTGAAATCGATAGTATTAGTGTTCGTAGTGTTCATATAAATAATGAATCTCTATCTTCTGCTTTTCTTAAAAGCGTCTGTGTTTAACCCGGTCCAGGCACGATTATTTTTCGGCTAGGCAGTGATTGGCAAACTTTTTAGCCAAAGAGTCAAATATGAACATTACATCAATTTAAAAAAAATTGGATGCCAAATGTGCTTGTTCAGCAAACGTTTATTACACTAAATAAAACTAAAGGTTCTAGTCGGTTAAGATAGTGAAAAATGCTTCCAGCGATATTCCAAAAATAAAAAGACCACGACATGTTCTACATCAAAAACTATTCGACCAAAAAATTTTTTAAATCCGTAACCCCCCAAAATATTAAACGTGTTTTTGAAGTTATACTTCTTTACGATCGAGAGTGAAATTTTATAATGCCGGGCGCATGCGCACACAGACAGTATGTAGTTCGTTGCTAATCTTTCAAGATATGTATGTATCAGCGCTGTCAGCGCAAATAAGTCATTAAAAGGATATATTAGTGTTTTTAGTAAATGTATTATTTATTATAATTTTTGTGTCTTTGGATTTGTCTTCCTCGGGAATAAGATATTTTATAATAATAGTAAGTATATTAAAAGTATTTTTGTATACTTCACTTGGTCTATTAAATTTTTCAGTATGTATGAGAAATCTTGTAACCTGTCAAAGCAAAGGGAATATAGCTCAGTGGTAGAGCGTGTGATCGGAGATCGAGAGGTCCCGGGTTCAAATCCCGGACGATTTATATTCTTTTTTTTATTATTTTTGGTATCGTTTTAATAAAAATTTTTCAAGTGTTAGGTAAGAAAGTTGGTTTAATATTTAAATAAAATACAAATAACCTGTTAAGTATATTAATTTCGTTGAAATCATAATAATAGAAGTATAACTTCTTACGTGCGTACAAAGTACACACACATTCTTTTTTTCGTTTTTTTTTTGGCGATATCTTCGTTTCTAATCATCGTAGAAACTTCGGACATCTTGGATATTAAAGCACCCTAGTATGTCTGTGTAGATATTGGCATTGAATCCGACTCGGTCCGACCGTCACATGCAACACCGTTGCCGTATCCTCTATTTTTTCATACTATCACGTTACAATTTTTTGTGATATTATATTTGTGCGTGAAATGTATCATTTTTGTGTATTTTAGGTATGTTCTAATATGTTATGTATATATATATAGGTTTTTACTTGATTATTTTAAATCATTGTGACGTTTAACTTGCTAGAAACCTTGTAATATTGTGTACCTAATGTGTTAAAAGTAAGTAGTTTTGAAACACCAATTAAGTAAAGGTTATTATGTTGTTGTTTTTACCAATTTTGAAAAAATGTGAAAACATTGAATTGTTCACGTCCGTCTGTCCGTCCGTCCGTCTTGTCTGTCTGTTTGCAAACTCAACTCCTCCGTCATTATACCAGGTAGAATGACAAATGAGGTGTCAAATGAAAGCTTATCCAAGGATGGTACTAAAGGTGAGAGATTTAACCTAGGCTGTCTGTCCGTCTGTCTGTCCGACCGCGTATATGATTCCTTCGTCACTGTACCAGGTAGAATGATAAATGAGGTGTCAAATGAAAGCTTATAATCCAAGAATCGTACTAAAGATGAGAAGTTTGACATAGGCTGTCTGTCCGCCTGTCCGTCCGACCTGGTATAGTGACGGAGGAGTTATATTCGCGGACAGACAGACAGACGGACAGACAACCTAGGTCTAATTTCTCACCTTTACTACTATCCTTGGATTATAAGCTTTCATTTGACACCTCATTTGTCATTATACCTAGTATAATGACTGAGAAGTAAATGTTATTATTCTATTATTCTTGTAGGTACATTTAACATTGATTGAAATTATGAAAGAAATATATAGAAAACAGCATGGCAAGACTGTGATGCACAAACATAAAAATTCAGCCACATTCAGCTGTGCCGGCTGTGCGTTACATAGGGTGCTTTAAAATCCAAGATGTCCGAAACTTCTATTTTCTTTCGTTTTGTAAAGTTTTATTTCCTACAACACTATATTTTTTACAAAATTTTCAGTGCAAAATTCATTGCAAACGTGAGCTTTTTCAGCTGATCATAAGAATCTGGAATACTATTCCAAGCGTTGAAAATGATCATGTCTTCCTTCTCCAGGTCATTCAAAGCAGATCACTTATGCTGTGAACATTTTTTTCTTCTCCAATATTTCCAATTCAACACAAAGACCTTCGAATTTAGAGCGCCATACCTCCTTGTCCTTATCCAGAAATTTTATTTAGAAGCTATTAATGTCAATTTCAAAAACAGAAAATTTCAACTCGGCTATCGTAGCATCAAGAGGATTTTTGACAAATGCTAAAGTTTGTAAGTTTGATAAAAGCTAATTTATCAGAATAAGTTTTTCCTACCAAGTTTTTTTAATGAAAATATTATTGCGCTTTTGTGGATATTTGTGCCAGAGCCGCACCTAAGGAGCCAAAGAGCCACATGCGGCTCCGGAGCCGCACTTTGCCAACCACTCGCTAGGGACCCGTGTTGAGCTGCCCCCCCCCCCCCCCACTTGCAAAAATCAAAAGACAAATAGCCCTGATTTATGAGCTATTTATGAGCTTTCATATTCCGCAAAAAAAAATTTTGAGCTCGTTCCACTGAGCAGGAATTTAATACTTTAGTGGGGGGGGCTGAGTCAGCCCCCCCACTACTTAAAAATAGGAATATTGAATCGGTTTTTGCGGTAGAATTACGAGCTATTTATGAGCTCTTGAAATTATATAATTTCGATTTTTGAGCTCATCCCCTTCACCCCCAAACAACCCTTTAATTGATTTAACTTAAGAGAAAAATGCTGAGAAAACTTAAAATATATCGTATTGCGGATATAATTCCTATAGCTTCTTTACTCTAAGAATAAACTATTAAATCACGTGCATTTCGATTATTGAGCTACAACCTCTTCGCAAGAAAACCACCCTATCTTCCCGGCTTAAGAGAAAGTTGTACTTAAAATGCATTAAATTAATTATTTGGCGACTACATATCATTTAATAATTTATAAGCTTCCAAATTACGCGCATTTAGATCAGTAAATTGCAATTTATTTTGTATAGTGCAGTCACTGAAGGTAAAAATTAACGATTACCTTCACTTTCGGTGAACCTTCATCGATTTTCACAAAAATTGGTCAGTGGTTAGAGGATACGTCAAGAAACAAAGGTGACATGGTACCACCTTGCGCCTTTACCCTGAGGGTGGATACCGCCCCTTCTCGGGGGTGAACATTATTTTATAAAAAATAACTGCACAAATCAATAAAAGAACAAATTAAAAGCAAAACTTATTATATAAAGTTATTAAAATAAGTCAATACTTTTTAAGTTATTAAAGATCAAAGATTTTAATTATTCGTGAAAAAAATGCATGTTTTGAAGCGGTTTTCGTAAATCACTGAAAAACTGTAAGTTTTTACAAAAAAGTTAATAGTAGTTTAATTCGTATTTAACCTGGCACTGGAGTATGCGGTTAGGCAAATGCAAACTGGACGAGGAAATCTACT
The DNA here is from genome assembly GCF_917563875.1 of Diabrotica virgifera virgifera. Lineage (NCBI taxonomy): Eukaryota > Metazoa > Arthropoda > Insecta > Coleoptera > Chrysomelidae > Diabrotica > Diabrotica virgifera. The sequence continues at coordinate 29,214,454 of NC_065452.1, forward strand.
GACCAACCGAACGGTTCAACTGGCCGCTTATGCTGATGATATTAATATTATGAGTAGAACATCAACAGGAGCACAGGAAACATATGCAGAGTTAAAAACACAGACAAAAATGCTAGGTCTGGAAATTAACACAGAAAAAAACAAAAATAATGACTCAGACGAGAAGAAATATAGTCCCAGAAAACATTATACATGAAGATGACATTGAAACGGTTGAAAAGTTTACATACCTGGGAGTAGAAATATATGCCGACGGATCAGAAGATGGAGAAATACGGAAGAGAATAACGCACGCAAACAGAGCTTATTTTGCCCTCTCCCATATATTTCGGTCTAAAAGTGTCCACCGAAATACAAAGATGAGAATCTATAAAACCTTAATTCGACCAATAACATGCTATGGCAGTGAAGCCTGGGTGCTGAAAGAAACATCCAAAAACAAACTCGACACATTCGAAAGGAAAGTACTTAGGAGAATACTAGGACCTGTGAGGGAAAACGGAATCTTCAGAAGTCGATACAACAACGAGCTTTATCAACTTTATCAGGAAACGCCCCTGTCAGACTTCATTATATTACAAAGATTGCAATGGGCCGGACATGTGATAAGAATGGGAGAGGATAGGCTACCAAAACGAGCACTGAATGCTAGAATGCAAGGAAAGAGACCGGTTGGGAAGCCACGAAAGCGCTGGGAAGACACAGTAAACAGCGACGCACAAGCCCTTTTAGGAGATCGTGTATGGAGAAGATCAGCCACAGACAGGCAAGGGTGGAGGCAAAAAATAAAGGAGGCCAAGGCTCAATTTGGGCTGTAGTGCCGTAGAAGAAGAAGAAGTTTAATTCGTATAGCTTATATTCTAAGAATAAACTCTTAAATCACGCACCTTTCGATTATAGAGCTACAACCCCTTCGCAAGAAAACCATCCCATATTCCCGGCTTAAGAGAGAGTTGTACTTAAAATAATTTAAATTAACTATTTGGCGACTACATATTGTTTAATAATTAATGAGCTCGCAAAATATACGCATCTCAATTATTGAATTGCCATTTTCTTTCTATAGTGCAGTCACTGAAGGTAAAAATCAACTATGACCTTCGATTTCGGTAAATCTCCATTCATTTTCACGAATTGACAATAACAACTTGCGGTTTTAGCCTGGGGTATATGTCACCCCTTCTCGGGGGTGAAAATTACGTTATTAAAAATAACCCCACAAATCGAGAGAGGGACAAATTCTAAGCAAAATTTGTTATAAAATGTTATTAAAATAAATCAATAATTTTTGAGTTATTAAAGATCAAATATTTTAATTTTTGTGAAAGAAAATGCATGCTTTAAAGCGATTTTTCATAAATAACTCAAAAACTGTAAGTTTTTACAGAAAAGTTTTCATCGCTAAAATTAAACCTAATAAAAAATATAATAAATTGATTACTTGAAAGACCCTTTAATGTTAATTTAAAGTAAGTTATTGGTAATTAAATGTATATTTTTTCTGCGACTGTTCAAATCTAATGACTCAAGCTTAAATAACGGGAAAGAGATGCATTTTATAACACTTGCTAAATACTTGTCAAAGTACTTAGAAATACCTATCAAATGAGCTCCAGAAAAAGTTTGATTTATTTTAATAACATTATATAACAAATTTTGCTTAGAATTTGTCCCTCTCTTGATTTGTGGGGTTATTTTTAATAAAGTACTTTTCACCCCCGAGAAGGGGTGACATATACCCCCGGCTAAGTTGTTATTGTTAATTTTCTTTTTTGACGTATCCTCTATCCGCTCACCAATTTTCGTGAAAATGAATGGAGATTTACCGAAATCGAAAGTTATAGTTGATTTTTACCTTCAGTTACTGCACTATAGAAAGAAAATGGCAATTCAATAATTAAGATGCGTATATTTTGCGAGCTCATAAATTATTAAACGATATCTAGTCACCAAATAATTAATTTACATTGGGTTTGTTCTAGCAAACAGTCAAACTAGTCAGAAACCGTCAGCAAACAGTTGGTCAGTGAGAGAACATAATACAGTCACCAGTGCTATCCCCTCTACTCGCGCTGGTCGACTATTCGCTGATGGTTTCAAACCGTTTGAAACTGATGCTAGAACAAACCTATTAATTTAAGTACAACTCTCTCTCTCTCTTAAGCCGGGAATATGGGATGGTTTTCTTGCGAAGGGGTTGTAGCTCAATAATCGAAAGGCGCGTGATTTAAGAGTTTATGCTTAGAATATAAGATATACGAATTAAACTACTATTAACTTTTTTGTAAATACTTACAGTTTTTCAGTGATTTACGAAAAACCGCTTTAAAACATGCATTTTTTTCACGAATAATTAAAAATTTTGATGTTTAATAACTTAAAAAGTATTGACTTATTTTAATAACTTTATATAATAAATTTTGCTTATAATTTGTTCTTTTGTAGATTTGTGCAGTTATTTTTTATATAATAATTTTCACCCCCGAGAAGGGGCGGTATCCACCCTCAGGGTAAAGGCGCAAGGTGGTACCATGTCACCTTTGTTTCTTGAGGTATCCTCTAACCACTGACCAATTTTCGTAAAAATCGATGAAGGTTCACCGAAATTGAAGGAAATCGTTGATTTTTACCTTCAGTGACTGCACTATACAAAATAAATTGCAAGTTACTGATCTAAATGCGCGTAATTTGGGAGCTTATAAATTATTAAATGGTATGTAGTCGTCAAATAATTAATTTAATGCATTTTAAGTACAACTTTCTCTTAATCCGGGAAGATAGGGTGATTTTCTTGCGAAGGGGTTGTAGCTCAATAATCAAAATGCACGTGATTTAATAGTCTATTCTTAGAGTATATAAGCTATAGGAATTATATCCGCAATACGATATATTTTAAGTTTTCTTAGCATTGTTCTCTTAAGTTAAATCAATTGAAGGGTTGTTTGGGGGTGAAGGGGATGAGCTCAAAAATCGAAACTATATAATTTCAAGAGCTCATAAATAGCTCGTAATTCTGCCGCAAAAACTGATTCAATATTCCTATTTTTAACTAGTGGGGGGGGCTGACTCAGCCCCCCCAATAAAGTATTAAATTCCTGCTCAGTGGAACGAGCTCAAAATTTTTAGTTTGCGAAATATGAAAGCTCATAAATAGCTCATAAATCAGGGCTATTTGTTTTTTAATTTTCGCAAGTGGGGGGGGGCAGCTCAACACGGGTTCGCTAGGGTATTTTCGTCTATCAGGCCCCCTTTCCTTCGATTTTACCCTTCATGATCATCTGCAGCAACTCGTTCTTATCAATTCTAAGTATGTGTCCCAAATATGCTGTCTTTCTCCTTTTAATGATGGTTAAAAGTTATCTGTTCCTTCCCATTCTGTAAAACACCATTTCGTTCGTAATATGATCGGTCCATGGTATTTTCAAAATTCTCCTAAAAAGCCACATGTCAAAAACTTCCAGCTTTCTCATTAAGTCAGCATTGATAATCCAATAAAGGAGAATAGAGAGGACGTAACATTTTAAACAATGATTTTACTATCCGATATCGGATTTTCAGATTGAATCTTTGGTTACTCAGAAATTTCCTCGTGCTCAAAAAGGCTGTTCTTGATTGCTCTATTCTTGATCGAATTTCTCAATGTTATTTTTATCTGGATCCTTGCTATGACTTAATATGGACCACATTTCTTTAAAAATTTCGAAACATATTTTACTGAGCACAAATTGTTCGCAGGTACACCAAGTAAAACACCAAAAGTTATTTATTAGTTATTTATTAGAGGAAATAAGACAATTTATTATTACTGTTATTTATTATTAACAGTCAAATTTCTTTGCCAAAATTCTTTAAAATGGTACTTGTAGGATTTTTGTCAAAAAAAATATGTGGGCAGAAAAAAACTCCACCAAAAACATTCGCTTGTGCGCAGCATACATATTGGGCATAGTCCTACGGCCCGGGAGACATTTTGAAAATTTAATTTTGGCCTGCGCTTAAAAGTATTTGCCCACCCCTGCGCTAGAGTATTCATTAAAAAATGTTTAAAAGTTAAGGACAAAAAATATGCGATAAAATAAGCGTTGCTCTACCCAAAACGGACGCCTATGACCAGTACTAGAAATTCGCAATTGATGGAATCGATTTATCTCTGGAAGTTAAATAGGCGTACCAGTTTTAATTTTTTTAAATACAAGCGTTCTGGAGGTCTTTAAAAAAACTAGTTACAGGACGTCATCTTCAAAGGGCTCTAGTTCTCGAAGCGTTTTCGTTATAGGTGAATTGAGTTAAATTGTCTTAAAATTATTTGAGGAATATCCAGTCTTCGTTTGTCAGCAGAGTTTCTGGATATCCTGTATATTCAGTTTTTATATTTTTAGCCATATAGTCCAGGCTGTATCGTCGCCACTGTGAGGTAAATTATTCAGATTCGATTTTTTTGCACAAGCTTACTCAAAAAGAGGTCCTTATAATAAATCCACAGGGTGTCAAGAGGTACCGCAGTCGAAAAATTGTTTTTTTAAACAAATTCACAACAACAATTTTTTCACTTCGGACAAATTTTTTTGATCATTTGGATCATTCGGAGCAAAAAAAGTGATTTTTCTATAATATTTATTGTTTTTGAGTTATATGCGATTTAAAATTTGAAAAATGCGAAAATGACCATTTTTAAGGCTTAATAACTCGGTTAAAAATTATTATTATGAAAGTCAGAAAGCCACCAAGACTTATTTCAAAAAAGACGGTGTCTTTTACTGACTTAAAGCAAGAGTAACTCTTAGTACTAGAATACCCCATAATTTAGTCATCAAGTGTCAAAACGGCTTAAAAAATTAAAAACAAAAAAGTTATGCAATAAAATAACCACTGACCTACCAAAAACGGACGCATATGACCGGTACTAGAATTTCGCAACTAAGAAAATCGATTTATCTCTGGGAGATAAATAAACGTACCAGATTTCGTTTTTCTAAATAGTTTTTTTTCGAATTTTTTTTTTTCAAATTCAACAAACGAAAAATTTTCCAATCGATTTTTCTAGAAAACGGTGCATCCTACCGACTTAATGCACGAGTACCTTTTAGTACTAGAATGCCTTACAATATCCAGTATAAAAAATGCTTAAAAATTAAAGACAAAAAACTTATGCGATAAAATAACCGTTGCCCTACCCAAAACGGGCGCCTATGACCGGTACTATAAATTTGTAATTAATGTAATTGATTTATCTCTGGAATTTAAATAGGCGTACCAGTTTTCGTTTTTCTAAATAGAAGCGTTCTGGAGATATTTAAGAAAAACTCATTTCAAGAGGCCATCTTTAAAGAGCTATATCTCCCTTAGGAAGCATTAGCGGACTAGATGAATTTTGTTAAATTGTCTTAAAATTATCTGAAGAATCTCCGGTCTTCATTTGCCGGGAGAGTTTCTGGACACCCTGTATATCAGAGATTGTATGTCGTTAATCCCTGTCCATTGCCTTATGTTTCGGAGCCAGGGCATTTTCTTGCATCCCATTCCTCTCTTGCCTTCAATTTTACCCTCTATTATAAGTTGGAGGAACTGGTATTTTTCGTTTCGCATGATGTGACCTAGATATGCCGTTTTCCTTTTCTTGATGGTTTCGAAAAGTTGGCGCTCTTGGTTAATTCTTTTAAGGCCATCTACATTTGTGACTTTCGTCGTCCATAGTATCTTTAGGATACGGCGATAAAACCACATTTTGAAAGCTTCTAATTTGTTTATATCACTTGTTTTCAGTGTCCAGCCCTCTACGCCATATAGCAGCACCGACCATACGTAGCACTTAGTAAACCTTAGTCTCAGTTGAAGATCGAACTCTGAACAGGTCAGTACCCTCCTGAATTTTACGAAAGCTTGTCGAGCTTGCTTAATACGACATTTTACTTCCCTGTTCGATGCCCAGTCTTCAAAAAGCCATGTTTCCAGGTATTTAAATTTGCTCACTCTTTAAATGGACTTGGTATTCAGTGTTATGGTGGGGTTCTCAAGTGCATCCAAGTGTCTGGAGGTGATCATGAATTTGGTCTTTTTTTTATTAATCTCTAATCTCATTTGCTTACTGTATTCTACGATTATATTGACAAGTCAATAAAGATCGACTATGTTGTCTCAAATTAAGACACCATCATCAGCACATCGTATGTTGTTGATCAATACTCTATTCACTTTGATTCCCATCTCTACATCTTCCAAAGACTCGTGAAATATGGCTTTCGAATAAATGTTAAATCAAAGAGGGGAAAGCACACATCCCTGTCGAACACCCATTCTTATATGTATGGGTTTGGATATAGAATTATCTATTTTTAATTGTGCCTTTGATACCAGTACAAGTTTTCAATTCATCTTATGTCTTTTTGGTATATCTCAAGTTTCTTGAGAAACTGCATTAACTTGTGGTGTTGGACACCATCAAACGCTTTTCGTAATCTAAAAAGCATAGGAACACGTCCTTCCTCCGGACAAAAATTCCCGTACAAATAATCCCCGGACAAAAAATTCCCGTACAAATAATCCCTGGACAAAAAATCCTCACAAAAAATCCCGGACAAATAATCCTCACAATTTATTTTGGACACAATATCCCCACAAAAAATTCCGAACAAAAAATCCCCAATAAATATTTGCTGCCGAATAGCTCTCTAAAAGTTTTCCCGAAATTTCACCAAATTTCGAATTCCAATTCCATGCCGAAAACTTCAAATTTTACATGACAAAAATCTTTCATAGCTGTAAGACGGCCTAGAAAAAGGTGGAAAGATGCAGTCAGAGAAGATCTGGAGAAAATGGGAGTGAGACAATGGAAAATAGTGGCAAAGGACCGATAATCATGGAAGGCAATAGTAAACGCGGCGAAGCCTCTAGAAGAGTTATAACGACATTGAAGATGATGATGACTAAATATTTTTGACGTTAAATTTACAAAAAGAAATAAGTTTTTTTGCATTACAATCAAGATTATCGTTTTCAAGACCAGCAGTTATCACGATAATACGCAGTATTTTGAACATAGTTATTCAAAGCAGAGTAAGCAAAAGATTTAAGCAAATATGTAATTACAACATGATTGCTACATGCACAGCCTTAGCTCATTCCCCATATCTTCCACGATTTTTGAAAAAACTCACACTCTTTTGTCATGTAAGATTTGAAGTTTTCATGTTTAATCTTAATTGCTATTCTATATTTTCGTACCGAAAAGTTGTTTTATGGTGATTGCTATCTATAAGTAACTTTCCGACTAAGACACTGGTGTCTGACACTGACACCGGTGTCCGCCACCGTGCAGCAAAGCATTGTTTTAAATAAAGGACTACAGACGAGCCACTTTTGAATGTCTGGCTGATTTTAGTAGCTCATGTTTTGCTTTGCTGCAATTGAACACCGGTGGCGGACACCAAAGGCGTAACAGAGGCCCCCGCAGCGTGAAGCTTGCGGGGGGCCCCAATCGATCAGGGGCCACATCTTGTCGTCTGATATTATGTAAAAATCTGTTATAGGTATATGATTTTACTTTGTGTGTTTGAATTTAAAGACGTAAATTTCTAAATAGGCGTATTCGGCAAGTGAATCATCGCATATCTAGATACTTACTCCTTTCCGGTCTCACGAACTTTTATGGTGACGACAATAAACTATGTTTTGTACGTGACTATTGAAAGTTTTGAGAATTGCAATTTGAAGGTTTTCGGTTTTCTCTTTAATCTTTACCTACGTTTAGTATTTCGATACAATTATCCAGAGGCGTAACAGAGGCCCCAACGCCCTAAGCTTACTAAGCTTATGGGGGCCCCAATATGTCAAGGGTCCCATCTTGCCGTCTAATTTATGTAAAACTGTGTTGTTATATTATTTGCATACATACGTTTTTTAAGCAGTGCAGTATTGAAAAACAAGTTTCAATAAATTACAGTTTTGGAGTGAAATTATCAACGTCACAACGGACGTATTTGCTTGACAATTTGGATTTAGGTTCTAGTACACTCCACTTCAAAGTTTGACCCCAGTAGGGGGTGAGACCCCTCCTTGGGGTGAAAACATAGGTACGTTTAGTCCGGAAATGCATAAATTGACTAGTAAAGCAAATTTTGTTCTATAGAATTTCTTTATCTATGCTAATAGTTTTCAAGTCATTTATTTATTGACTTGAAAACATTGAAAATGTTTATTTAAAAAAAACAACGTTTTCAGACGGGTTTTTCGCAAATAACTGAAAAATAAATATTTACCGAATTAAATATTAGATATCGAAAAACTATTTGTAGCAAAAATGTAGTTATAAGATACAAAAAAAAATGGTGTACTTATTCATGAAGACTGTCGACACAGTAAAAGCACAGTTGACGTTTATGAAAAATTATTCTTATTCGTCCAATTCCAAATCGAATATTTCAACCTGGAATAACCAAACAATGAAGCCCTTTTACTGCTTTAATACTTTAAATTATTTATTGTTTATATGATCTGTAAGTTTGACCAGTTCGAAGTTCTTATTCTTGAAAAAATTTGGTTTCATAATAAAAAAAGTTTTTTTTATTTTGGAAAAATGCCTTTTTTTAAAAATAACTTAAAAAGTAAGTATTAGTGATACGAAAAATCTCAAAGAGTAAAGAAATGTAGGTCTTGCTTTTATAAATATTTTGGTTTTATTTTGTTTTCTGTAAGACAAAAATTGGTTAAGATATTTCTGTTTAAAATTTGCATATACTCGTGATTAGTGACTCGTTCAAGTCCTTTCAACTAAAACCCGTTTAAAAATAAGCACTTTGAACAGGTTAAACTTACAGGTCATATAAAAAAGTTAAGTAATTTGTAAGGCGATCATGATTAGTTTCGTTTGGGGTGCTAAATAGGGGGAGATTTTCACAATTTTTTTACCAAAAAATGGAACTAACTGTATTTTAAGCGTAACTGGCTTAGTTTTCATGCTAGAAATTTTTGTAAAAAATAAAGCTTCTTTTAAACACTTTAAAAAAGTTCTAATGAGTTTCCCCGAAAAGTATTTAATTTTTTGGTTATTTTACGTTGAAATATTCGATTTGGAATTTGACGAATAAGAAAAACTTTTCATGAGCTACAACTTTTCTTTTACTGGGTCGATAGACTTTATTTTTGTTTCATTTTTGTATAAGCTAGATACATTTTTGCTAACAATATTCTGTTAGATCAAATACTTACTCTTTGAACTATTTGTGAAAAATCGCCTAACAACTTGGTTTTTTGCTGAACAATAAACATTTTTACTCATAAATAACTCGAAAAGTCTTGAGTTGACTACTTCGGTGGTGACTCTGAAAATTACACGGTATCGCCATATTTTACGTTCATTTACTGGACTGTAACACATATAATAGGTATTTGTTACACATGTTGCATTTAGTAATTTTTTAAAGGGGGTCCCATTTCCAATCCTGAAGGGGTGCCCCGACGGAGTTTGTTACGCCACTGGCGGACACCGGTGTCTTGGTCTGAAAGGGTACTAACTCTCATGTACCGAGGCTGAAAAACATTTGCGTCGATTGCATTCACGGGAAAACTTTTAGAGTTCTTCTTCTTCTTCTTATGCAATCCACTAATGGATGTTCGCGATCATGTTTGATCTTTTTCTCTATCCCTTGCAGTATGTATTAGGTCTCCTATGTTTTTTAGTCCTGTCCATTGTTTGACATTACGGAGCCATGACATTTTCTTCCTGCCCACTCCCCTTCTTCCTTCGATCTTTCCTTCAATTAAGGTTTGCAGAAACTGATATCTTTCATTTCTAATTATGTGTCCCAGGTATGCCGTTTTTTTTTTCTGTTTAATTGTGCACATCAGTTGTCGTTCTGTACCAATTCTTCTCAGGATTTCTTCATTTGTTATTCTTGCGGTCCAGGGAACTTTAAGGATTCGTCGATAGATTCACATCTCAAATGCCTCTAGCTTATTCATTGTGTTTATTTTTAACGTCCATCCTTCCATGCCATATAGGAGCACCGACCATATATAGCATTTTGTGAATCTTAATCTTAGGTTTAGGTCAAAGTCAGAGTTCGTAAAGACGTTTCTGAATTTCATGAATGCACTTCTGGCTCTTTCTATCCGACATTTAATTTCCATATCCGACATCCAGTCTTCACATAGCCAGGTTCCCAGGTACTTAAACTTTCTTACGCGCTCTACATCTTGGTTGTTATATGCTAGTCTTGCATTTTGATGTTTACATAATTGACGGCTGATTATAAGGAACTTCGTCTTTTTTATGTTGATGCTAAGTCCCATGTTCTCGCTATGCTCTCCAATTTTATTAAGAAGGTTTTGGAGGTCTTCTATATTGTCTGCTATTAAGACCGAATCATCCGCATATCGTATATTATTGACCCAGGTACCATTCACTTTGATGCCGCTTTCGCATTCCTCAAGAGCTTCCTGGAAGATACTTTCCGAATATAGATTGAACAGTAGTGGGGAGAGAATGCATCCCTCTCTTACACCTCTGAGAATTTTTTGAGCTTGCGTTGTTTCATTATCCACCTTGACGACAGCTGTTTGATTCCAGTAAAGAGCCTCTATGCAACTAATGTCTTTTTGATCTATGTCGAGTTGTTTTAGTATATGTACGAGTTTATGATGTACTCGATCGAAGGCTTTTTTATAATCTATAAAGCACATCATTACATCTTTCCTTTGATCGTAGCAGTTCTGAGCTAGCACTTGGGTTGCAACTAGTGCTTTGCTGGTACCCAGGCCTTTTCGAAATCCAAATTGTGAGCAACCAATAACCTTATCGCATTTTGTGGAGATTCTGTAGTGAAGAACTTTGAGGACTATTTTTAAAGAATGGCTCATCAGACTTATCAGTCGGTGCTCTTGACACTTTGTTGCGTTGTTCTTTTTTGGCAAAGGGATAAAGGTAGATACAAAGCCATTGGACAGGGAATTTTCCTTTTTTATAGATTTGGTTGAAAAATCTTTGGAGTATCGTAATTCCCTCTTCATCTAACAATCTGAGTAACTCAACAGGAATTTTATCAGGTCCAACTGCTTTCCCGTCTTTCGAGGTATTTATTGCTCTAGTAATTTCTTCATTTGTGATCTCGGAACCAGATAGGTTGTTAATATCTATCACTTGTTCCTGAACGACTTCTTTTAGAGTTATATGGCAGCAAATATTTCTTAAGGATGTTTTGTCCCGGATTTTTTGTGGGGATATTTTGTCCAAAAAAATTTGTGGGGATTATATGTATGGGATTTTTTGTGGGGATTTTTTGTCCGGGGATTATTTGTCTGGGGATTTTGTGTCCGGGGATTTTATGTCCAGGGATAATTTGTGGGGATTTTTTGTCCGGGATTATTTGTCCGGGGATTATTTGACCTAGCTTCGTTGCTACTATTGCTTCTCTTGTTCCTAAACTTTGCCTAAACCCGAACTGAGAATCACTGATGTCCCGTTAATATTTTTTGTATAATCTTTGATGTAAGTAGTATTTTTAAGAATATTAACGTGTGACTCATCAGGCTAATAAGTCTGTCATCCTCACATCGTTTTGCATTGACTTTTTTGGGTAAGGGTATAAAGGTAGAGTATAACCACTGTTGAGGATAACAACCAGTTTCATAAATAAAATAAAATATTTTTTGTAGTGCATTTTAGACTACTTTGATAAATATTTTAACTATCTTTTTAGAAATTTCAATACGTGATTATCCATTTGTCTAGATAATTAAGGAGTTAAGCATTTTTTTATATACACTCACCAGCACAAAATTCCTCCACCCAAAATTTTTGATTAAGTTTGACAATTTATAACTTTATTATTTATGCTCTGATTTTCAACATTCTTGCACCAGTTTGTAGGTGCATGTATTGTTATCGTTCGGTATTATTCCGGTAACACAAAAATTTTGCTTGCATGGCAATATACAGGGGTGAATGGAAGTGTTGTATTGTCTCCTAACTTTAAACAATTCTGTGGAAAAATGGAAGAGCAGGTTTTATTTCATAGTCATGTCATATTATCCCGGAGGCATCACTAAAATTTTTTTCTGGAATTATCCGAATATCTCTTTTCTGGTACGAGCTGTACCATTTTTTGTAAATAAAAACACTGACTGACTCATAAAATAGAGGTTGGATTGATAAGATTAGAATGGCCCGCATGCAGCCTAGATCTCAATCCTATTGAGCATTTATGGGGTGAATTAAAAAAAGCTATTCGTCATTCTAGGCCTCCAGAAAATTTGGTACACTTATGGCCCTGGTAGAGGAATATCGGGCTATTCCCCAGGCAAGGATAACACATATTTATTCGATGCCAAACAGATCGCGAGCAGTCGTAGCTGCAAGAGGTGAATATATCCGCTATTGAATTGTTTTGTTTTGTTGATAATTTTGTTTTGTTTTGTTAATTTTAGTGCGTTTGATATTTTTAATTAAATTAACTTTCAAAGCAGTGTTTTTATTTACAGCTCTTAGAAGACAAGGGATATTCGGATAATTCAAAAAACAAAACCTTACTGATACCTCCAGGATAATAAAAAAGAATTATGAAACAAAATCAGCACTCCAATTTTTCCACAGAATTTTTTAAAGTTAGGAGAAAATACAACGCTTCCATTCACCCCCTTATAATGCCATCTGCGCAAAAATTTTTTGTCGCCGGAATAATAACAAACAACATCAATACATGTATGGTCGAAGCGAAGATCGGTGGGATATGTGCATTTTATCAATGAAATTCGATATTTTTAAGATATCCGAGAAGCCGCTACAGATAAAATGTTTTAACAACCTATTAATCATTCATAATGACTCGACTGATATTAGTACAGTTAAAATAATTAAGACTATAACCGGACAATGATGATTTAATGAGTAAAATTTAAAGTTTTTTTACTTTAATGACAAAAAAAGTAAGCCCATTAGCAGAACCCAATTAAAAATTATTTTGCACATCTTATTTGAAACATTATTTCGTTGAAAAATCTCATTTTTGTTGGTAAAAAAAAATATATTAATTTGTTTGGACTAAATTACAGTTGTGTTTATCTTAAAAAGGATATGTTACTATCAACTTTCACACAATGTTGCCAAACTGAATTTTGTTATTTTGGGTGTAAATTTTTTCCACGGATATCCGAGGGTACATACCTACAAACTGATGCAAGACTCTTGAATATCGGAGTACAACTAATAAAGTTATAGATTGTCAAACTTAATCAAACATTTTGGGTGGCGGAATTTTGTGCCGGTGAGTGTAGAATAGTTGATAAATTTTTTGAATCATCATCATCAGGGCTTTTCATTCCGGGTGGAATGTTTGCCGCTCTTACTTAGAGCTCTCAGATTCGCTTATTGCGGTGAATCACTCTGCATTACACTTGTATGTTGTCAAAGTTTGTTGTATGACTTGGCTTTCGTTACAATTTTCTTCCACTCATTTCGATATGTGCATAGTTCCCTCCAGTTTCTCACTTCCAGAATTTTTATATATCTCATGACCTGGTCCTCCCATCTCTCTCTGGGTCTTCTCCTTGGTCTTTCAGTTGCTGGTTTCCATCTGGTGATCTTCTTAATCAGTAGGTCGTTTTTCCTTCTCTCTATATGTCCCAGCCATCTCAGCCTCTGTGCTTTAATAAATCTAATTATATCTTCTCCCTTCATTATGTCTCTTAGTTCATGGTTCATTCTTCTTCTCATTTCTCCGTTGTCCATTCTTATCGGGCCCATAATGCGTCTGAGGATTTTCCTTTCGAATATTCTCAATTTTTCTTCATCTTTTTCCGTGAGGCACATTGTCTCAGCTGCGTACGTAACTACTGGTCTGATTGCAACTCTGTATATTTTCAGTTTTGTATTTCTGGATAAGTTCTTGTCCTTCATAAGCCTATGATATCTCCAGTATGTTTTGTTTTCTGCTAGTATTCGTTCCGTTACTTCTTCACTTCTATTGTTTTGGCCATTCACTATTACTCCCAAATATTTAAATTGTTGGACTCTTTCAAAAGTGTAGTTTTCTATTTTGATTTCTCTCATCCTGTTATCTTCTCTTCTGGAGCAGAGTAGATATTTTGTTTTTCCATCGTTAATTTCTAGGCCTCTTTTCCGTACTTCTTTTGCCAGGATTGTTACTGCTTCTTTTAATCTTTCCTTGTCTCTTCCCATAAGAACTAAATCATCTGCATATGCAACTATTTGTGTTGAGGAGTGGGCTATAGTTCCTTTAATTTTGCCGGCCTTGACTTTTCCTTCTAGTGCTATGTTGAATAATGTGGTTGACAGGGAATCGCCTTGTCGCACTCTTGTTTCTATTGCAATTGATTTTGTGCTACCTTCTTCTGTTGTTACTTTAGCTCGAGTTCTATCCATGGTCATTTTTGTTAATTTGATTAATTTTGCTGGTATATCTTGATTTTTCATTTCAATAAATAATTTATTTCTTCCAATACAGTCAAAGGCTTGTCTGAAATCTACGAAGAGGATGTGGACTTCTATGTTGTGTTCGTGGCATTTTTCGATTGTTTGTGTAACTATGTGGATCGCATCTGTAGTGGATCTGCCTTCTCTGAATCCTTGCTGGTAGTCCCTAATTTTTTTCTCTGTGAATTGATTGAATTTTTGTTTGATGAGGGCTGTTAGAATTTTATATGTTGTACTCAGTAGAGATATTGCTCTATAGTTGTTACAGTTTGTTACTTCTCCTTTCTTAAATATTGGTATAATTCTGCCTTCTTTCCAATCCTCGTGCATTTCTTCTGCTTCCCATATTCTAACTATTAGGTTATAGATGCTTGTTAATAACTTTTCCCCTCCGTTTTTAATTAGCTCATTGGGAATTTCATCTGGGCCTGGTGTTCTTTTCTGTTTCATTTTTTGAATGATGTCTAAATATTCATCATATGTTGGAATCCCTATTTCATTATCTCTAATATCTTCCATTGCGCCTACCTCCTCTTCAGGGCTTTCTTTGCATCTATATAGTTCTGTGAAGTGTGTTTCCCATGATAAATTGTCAATTTTAACTACTGGTCTGCCTTTTCTTTGTTGAGCTTTTAGGTATCCAAATAGTTTGGCGCTATCTTTACTATTCTTTTCTAGTTACTTTAACAGCTCTTCCATCCACAGTTTTTCTTTTGTTCTTACAACAATTATCAGCTGCTTTCTTTTTTCTTTATATTCGTTTCGATGATGCACTTCTTTAGTTGATATCCATTTATCTCTTGCTTGGTTTTTCTGTTTGATTTTGATTTCGCATTCTGCATCAAACCACTCTTTCCTTCTTTTTATTTCCCTCTGTCCTAGCACCTCTTCAGCTGAATTCAAAATGGATTCTTTTATATTTTTCCATATGTCCTCTGTGTTATTTGCTTCTGTTAGATTTTCCTTTAGGGTTGTCTCATATTGTCAAACTTAATCAAAAATTTTGGGTGACGGAATTTTGTGCCGGTGAGTGTATAATAGTTGATACATTTTTTAAATATTTGTTATATTTATTAGATCAGTGAGTATTTTCTTAATGTATCGGTAATGTAAATGCATTGAATTCTGCAATAAAAATAGAGGTCGTTGTATATTAATTAGTAAATTGATTATCTGCAGTTTGTGGAATTAAAGAGTTTTTTATAAATGATTTAACATGTTGTCGTTATCTATTAGAATTCCTATTAGTGACCTCTTATTCTTAGTTTATGAGCTTAGAAATCCTTCATATTCTGCATAGAGAAGATACAGGTAAAATGGAACCAAAAGCCTAATTTTTATTACGTCCTATTTAAATTTTATGTATAGGGTGTGCCAAAAGTAGTGAGACGGTCGAATGTTTCGCGAAACAATCTTCGGATCGAAAAACTAAAAAAAAGTATTCAATATTTTTCAAAAATCTATTGAATGTCACCAAACACGACTCTTCACTCCACCCACTGGAGATGCGGTGGAGTGGTTGGGCAACTTTAAAATTTTAAATAGGAACCCTCATGTTTTATTGCAGATTTAGATTCCTTATGCAAAAATAAGAAACTTTTATTGCAGCCATCTTTTCGAATTATTGATAGATGACGCTATAATAGAAAAAACGATTTATGCTTATACCTATTTTATGGAAACATTTTTAAATGAAAAACACATGTTCAATATTTTTGAAAAATCTATCGAATGACACCATACATGACCCTCCACCCTACCCCTTGGAGGTGGCTGGGGGGCAACTTTAAAATGTTTAATAAGAACATACATTTTTTTATTGCAGATTCTGATTCTACAAAATATTATAAGCTGTTTTCAGTTGTTCTACCAAATCCTCTATTTTTGTAGCGTGTGTTGTCGCGTCCCTATGGCCTTGTTTCTTTCTATTCAGCTTGGCTATTACTAATTTAGGGATATCTCCTTTTATACCTTTTTTTAATGTGTCGATAATTTTCTCGATGGAATCCTTTGTCGTTATCAGACTTCCTGCTTTTCCAATAAGCCTTGATTTTACCAGTGATATTGCTGTATTTTCGTGCCCTTCTTGTATCGATTTTACAAATTCTAATGCAACCACGAATGCTTGCAGCTTCACGATTTCTCCATCGAATTCTCTGGGCAATACCCTACTCACTGTAGTTAGAAAGTCATTCATACTTAAGGCCTTGTGTGTTTTCTTCAGGAAGTGTTTTCTTCAGTTTAGTTGTCGCACTGTGCTACTATCGTATTATTTTATACGTTGTGTAATCGTCTTGGGAACTATTATCCTTGAGTCTAGAGCTTGGAAAGATCTGATAACCTTATCCCTGATTTTGCAGAAATAATTGTAGACCAGGGCGCATCTGTAAAAATATTAGTACATTTGGACGTTGAGAGGTGACTCAATTTTTTTTGCAGAAATTGCTTGAAAATAACTCAGACATTCATATTTGAGTTATCCTCCCTCTCAAAAAGGTCCGGAACATTGTTTAAATAATCAAACTGTCAAAACATGAAGGAAAAATTCGATTTTTTTCTTCGTTTTTTGATTATAACTTTAAAAGTATTCATTTCCGAGAAAAGTTGTACTGACATAAAAGTTGCTTAATTCAATTTCCTACAATATAGAATTGGTTAAAAATTTAAAAAATAGTCAGCCTTGTTGCAAAATAGCAATAATTGCAAAAAAAAACATACAAAAACAAGTATTCGCATTTTACGTTTTTCAACCATTTATGCTACACTTAGGACCTTCATATTTCACCCAGAAAAACTTTATGATACAATTAAATATTACTGTAAATTTCATTAAGATAGGTTCAATAGATTTTGCAAAATAAATTTTGCAATCCAGCTTTCGCAAGAATAATTCATTTTTTCAAAATGTTACAGGACTGAAAATAAAGCAGATAGCAAGTTGAATTTTTTTTGCATATAGAAGTGTACTGTATCTTTCATTTGCAAGTTACAATGTTAAAATCGATTAACTACCACGCTGTGAGGAATTTTTTTTAAATAAACATTAAATTATTGGTTCTACGCGAAGGACAGCGGATAGTTTGCTCTGATTGGGCATTCCAATGACCTTTGATAATGATTGATACATTTTAATTTTTATTACATTTCGTTATAAATAAATAAATTTGTGTATTGCAAAATAAAAACAGATACTCTATTCTTTAAAATAACACTTTTTTAGCAAAAACTTTCTTTGTTCATATATTTTAACTTAGAGAATTAAAGGTTATTATTTTTAAACATATGCAATTGATTAAACAATATTTCACAAAGAATAATAAAATTAGTTTGTTTTTTGTGAAATTAAAATATTAAAATACACAAAATATAGAGTAAGAAAATAATATATTAGATAAAGATTGAAAGAAATTTTGGTGGAAATCAACTTGTGTGAATCGAACACCGCTGTCCTGCGCGTAGCACCAAAAATTAATGTTTATTTAAAAAATTTCCTGACGCCGTGGCAATTAATCGATTTTAATTTTGCAAATTGAAAATGAAAGGTACAGTACACTTCCATAAGCAAAAGAAATTCAACTTGCTATCTGCTTTATTTTCAGTCCTGCAACATTTTAAAATAATGAATATTTTTGCGAAA
Organism: Diabrotica virgifera virgifera; assembly: GCF_917563875.1. Lineage (NCBI taxonomy): Eukaryota > Metazoa > Arthropoda > Insecta > Coleoptera > Chrysomelidae > Diabrotica > Diabrotica virgifera. The sequence goes on from NC_065452.1 coordinate 29,232,516, forward strand.
CCTGGATTGCAAAATTCATTTTGCAAAATCTATTAAGCCAATCTTAATAAAATTTACAGTCTTGTTTAACTATATTATAAAAATTTTCTGGGTAAAATATGAAGGTCCTAAGTGTAGCATAAATGGTTGAAAAATGTAAAATGAGAATACTTATTTTTGTATGTTTTTTTTTTCGCTATTATTGCTATTTTGCAACAAAAGTGACTATTTTTTAAATTTTTAACCAATTTTATATTGTAGGAAATTTAATTACGCAACTTTTATGTCAGTACAACTTTTCTCAGAGATGAATCTCTGTTAATCTCTAAAGTTATAATCAAAAAGCCAATAAAAAAAATCGAGTTTTTCCTTCATATTTTGACATTTGGATTATTTAAACAATGTTCCGGACCTTTTTGAGAGGGAGGATAACCCAAATATTATTATTTGATTTATTTTCAAACAATTTCTGCAAAAAAATTTGAGTCACCTCTCAACGTCCATCTCAAAACAGATGCGGCCTGGACTATTGCTACAAATAGTAGGCTCGTTAAGGATTCCTTCGTTCTTGCTTACCAGTGCAATAAGCGTTATATGTAGTGTTAGGTTATTGATTATGTCCAATCGTACTTCTGTATTTTTGGATATTGCCTTGTTCAATGCTCCTTTACTCTGTCTATCACTTTCTTTTAACATGCTATCTAGTCTAGGCTACTTTTCCTCCCTACAGGGTGTTTTAAACTTTTGTTTCGGTTAAAACACATGTTAAACTACAAAACCGTCTATTTTATTTGTTTCTAAAGATATCAGGCACATTCAAAACAAAGATTTTAACAAAACATAATACGATTCCGATGTATACTCACATTTGCACCTCGTCCTCTATACAGGGTGTATCACACTTAACATACAGGGCCTATTTTACCACTAGGCCCGTGAGGCACTTGCCTCGGGCCCGAATTTTAATGGGGCCCTGAAAGATCACCAAAAAAATAGTTATTGCAGTAAAAAAATAAATTTTCCGAATTCTTTCATTTTATGAACAGGAAAAAATGATTAATGATAACAATAATAGTTATATTCATAAACCATAAACCGTTCTTATCAATTTTTTTAAAAGGACATGAAAATTTTAAAGTAAATAATTTTTTACCTATTTGTGATACTAATTGCTCAACTATCCCAAATTATATTTAGGGGCCCAAAAATTGTGTAGTGCCTCGGGACTGATTTGAAGTAAAATAGGCTTTGTTAACATAAGAAAACATTTATTTTCTTCCACCCAGTATATGTACAAAAAAGGAGTTTATGTAAACTTTTGCTTAACTGTGTAAATACTAAAGAAAAGTCTAAAATAACAAAAAAATAGCGGAATCCCACAGGTTCACAAAAAAACCAACTATGAAAATGATCACAATTCTCTATATCCCTCCCTATGCCTCGCAGTATATTTGCTTATAGTCTCTCTGTACACACATGACATTAAGCCAACTAACACCCAATAACTCACCTGAGACATATTAAATAATATGCTAATTAAACAAGGCAATTTAATAACTGTGTAAAGAAATAGGACTTTTAATATCGAGTCAAACTTGTCCATAACTTTTGTAGTATTTACCATCTGTGCTGATGAATCACAGTAAAACAACTTGGCTGAACTTCAAGCTGATTTGTGATTTGTTATATATTTTTAGAAAGGATAAAATATGTGTTAATGCCGTAAGCTATCGGTCAGTGGAAGTAAAAAATAAAGCCTATAGTGCAAATAAAATTGTTCGTAGGTAAATAATTTGATCACGCCGAAGAACATCATTAAAGAGAAATAAAGATGTGATCAGATTTTGAATAATGCAGGTAGCTGACAACTTTTTTAGTTATTGTAAAACTATAGGAAGAAAACAACAACAATAGAACTCTTCGAAACTGAGACAGATTAAAATGGGCCATGATGATCGCCAAGGTCCTTAAAGGATGAGGCACTTGAAGAAGAAGACGGAAGAAAACCTACCTGTTTCCCGCTAAGAGTTCGGAATCATTTCTTAATTATTAACAATTTAGTGCAAAAAATACGATTTTTTCGCCCCTTTTTGCACCCTTTTAAAGGCGGATCCACATCAATAAAAATTTGTCTGTGTGTTGTATTTTAAGGATTAAATACAGAAAAAATATTTGCGGCATAAATTTAAATCTGGTCAAGTATTTTTACGACGTGCCGAATCCACTTAGCACCAAGTAGATAATCAAGTTCACATTAACACTGCTGTGCGGCAAAAATTTCTTTGAAGTCGACTGAAAAACCGACAGTGTGACGTATAGCGTACGTTGTTCGTCGCAAAAATATTTTTGCATAAATCCATGCGGTGCACAGTCCACAGCAACAAAAATTTCAATGCACATGAGCAAATTTGTGTAAAATACAACGTACAACATAAATTTTTATTGGTGTGGATCCGGCTTAACCTTCATCGGGCGGCATAGGTACAATTGTAAATTTTGAGTTTTCAAATTGTGATAACTTTTTTTTGTTAAAGAGATAGAGACTTCAAATTTTGTGACATCACTACATTTATTCAGTAGATTATGTGAGCCAAATATAATAAAGAAATTTTTATTCAGTTCCCAGCAGGGGGCTTAAATTCCCAACTGGGGGCCCCATAAACGACGGCATAGGTACATTTGTACCTTGTATATTTTTTAAATGAATGTTATAAAATATCAACACATTTTGTATTTAAATGATAGTTTATTTGAACTAAAATACAAAAGTGAATGTTAGTGTGAATTTTTGCAAAACATGCATGTCGTCTTAGACAAAGAATAATGTTTGTTACAGATAGGTAGAAAACATACTACACAACTTTTTATCGTTTTAGGTTGTTTTTTCCGTTCGTTTTGACAAACATGGCAACTTCCAATTACTGGAGTAGATCCACGAATGCTGCGAGATACTTGAGGAGTATCTATAGCAAGACAAAGATCTTTAGAAAGATCCTTCAACAGCTGCTTGCGTTGGTCCTTTGTTTTTTGTAATGGATTATGCTTTTGATCTCGATATAATGTACGATGCTAAGCCAGTGACGTCAATCATATTATAAAAAAAGGCTAAGAGCCAAAGCAATGTTAGACGTTTGACCGTATACTCACCCAGCATTTTATCCATGGTATCAACACCCATTTAGTTTTACTCTAATACTCAATTATTTCCGGTCACTTGTCCTGTTATATTCATGGACGAGAGTAACACTACTGCTTGGTTTTTCTTTAGCAATTAATAGCATTCATGATTGTATGCAAGATTTCTGGAAAAAATAGCTATTTTCTTGCTTGCTTGTATATTGATGAGAAGAAATCTCTTATTTTTTTTTAATTGAGCCTACTAACCTCATGTGACATGAATTCTAGACTTTAGTTAGTTCATAACGGGTAAAAAGTTATCTGTGGTAACATTTCGCCCAGAACCTTTATAAGACGTGGCCAGATCCAAAACTTAATAAGTTAATGTTGGCCAACATTAACTTATCGGGAACCATAATATGCTGTTTTTCAAATATAAAAGTGAATTTGTATAGTATTTGATGCATTACAAACCCAAAATACCATGTTTAGTGGGTTTGGAAGATATATATTGTGTAAATTGTGTGTTTCCTAAACGGAAACAGTTGTTCATCTATGGTTACTCATTGGGATGGCTTGTAGCCTTAGTGCACATTTTAATTCAGCATTTTCCAGGTGTCTCGTATGAGTGCAGCCTTATCGGCTTTTTTGCGTAATTGGCGGGTATTTTCGTTGTCAAATCTTATAAATCTTAGCATGGTCTTGAAACGATCACTAGACATTGCTGCACGTATTAGTGGCAGAGGCTCCATATTCCACATCTCTCACAAGATTTCTTTGTTGATTCTATGTATACCTCTTTTGTCGGCATTTCGGTAAACTAAATTTAGAATCATTATTACTCGTGATAATTTTTAGGTATACACGTATTGACAAACACCAAATTATAACTAAATGTGGTTGAAATCTATTATGTCTCTAATTTAAATACAGTACAATGCTACTCTTCCTAGAATTTGTTTACGACTACTATTTCTAAGTTTATTGTTGCAGTAATTTCAATAATTTACGATAATTTACGGTAACAGGGGTCACTTAAAAGCGGCTTCTAATTTTTGTTTGTAAATCCGTACAAGAAAAAACTACCGTATATTATTATTTATTTATTGCAATATTAAACAATTTTTAACCAATTATGCTAGTAATAAATAACATTATCTTAAAACTAACAAAAATTTCCCATTAGATTAAGGAATTTTTAAGAAAATAAATAACAGGTACAATTGTACCTATGCCGTCTGTTACCGGTGTAAAATTATACCGCTCGACAAAGGTTAAGAAGCTAAATAGTTGACATAAAATTACAAAATTTTATTTTTAACATTTTTGAAAGATAAAAAGTCAATTTGTTGCTTGGCAAACTACAAAATTTTTATTTTTTAATAACTATTATTAAAATTAACCTAGAACTTTGGTATTTCGCCCAAAGGTGGGTATTGGAGTACAGTGGAACCTCAATAAATCAAATTAATCGGGACCGCGGCCGATCCGGGTTATCGAAGATCCGGGTTAGCCGGAGAATATGGTAAAAATTAATAAAACACGGTATACTTACAGATAAACTCCATTATAATAATTGCAAAAACATGAAATACATATGCACATTACATCTAAATTACGTACAGTTGTATACAGTATTCTTTATTTCTTGGTAAAAAAACTCAGTCAAAGTGAAAAAATGTTTGTTTTGTCTGATGAAAATCGGTCCGGGTTAGCCGGACTTCCGGGTTATCGGAGCCCGACTTATCGGGGTTCCACTGTACTCAACATATCCTCAAAATTTCAGAACAATCCTTCAATTAGTTTACAATCCTTCAATTAGTTTAAAATTTATTCTATTATTTTTTATTATGTATATTCTATTATGTAGGTATAAAGAAATAGTATATTATTCAACGAGCATGTAATGATGGCTATTACTCACGATGATGAAGTTTTCGTAATACATCAGAGTAAGTAATCAAACACTTCACGAAGACTTAAATATACCTTTCATCAGAGAAGAAATCCATCAAGCCACGGAGTCACAAAATGAGCGTACCATTCACCATGAAAATGAGTTAGTAAGGGAATTATTCCATAATGGCCCTGCCACAAGGAAACTAGATAGATCCTGGCCTCAGGACCTATTTTGAAACTTAAACATAAATAGAATAAGATGAAACATCATTGGAAGTCTCGTCTTCATGCCCAAAAACATGGAACAAATTTACTTAATACTCTTTTAATAATGTAGATTGTAAATAAACATAATTACATAAAAAAAATCTCTTTTAGGTGGAACAGGACTGTCGTTACATGTTTTTTCATATTCTTCAGTTGCGGAAGCTACCTCACTAGCTATGGATTTCCGTGTAAAACTGAGTTTAAATAAGTTTTGGTTCTGTTTTAGATTTTGCTTAAGGATCTTTTCTTTCTCCTGTTTTTTCTTGCGTCTTTCTGCTCCACTCTCGAATCTTTTTTTCTTATTTCTATCTGTAGGACTGTTCCTTCTACCAAAGGGCATTCATTAGAGATTTATTCTCACAACATATTATACTTTCTATGTGAACAAAAGTATGCGTTTTATACGACCTCCCAGGGCCCCCGTAAGGGGTACTGGCGCCTGTGGGCAAAAAAGGATTTTGGCGCCCCTTAAGGCATTTTGCATCATGTTTTTATTTATTTTTTGAAGGTAGGTAGGTGCTTGAAATAAACCAGAAAACTGTAGAATGTGAATTTCGCCCCTTCTCGGGGGTGAAAAAATATACGTTCAAAAAAGTCCGGAATTGGATAAAATTACTAATTTTAAATAACTTTTCTTCTATAAAGATTTTTCTGTCAATACTTTTCAATAGTTTTCAAAAGTTATTTTCGAGTAAATTTATGTTCATTTTTCAACAAAAAAAAACAAGTTTTTAGACGGATTTTCGCAAATAACTCAAAAAGTAAGTATTTTATCTAAAAAATATAGCTTAAAAGTGAAAAAAAAAATGGTGTAAGTACCTATGTATGAAGTTTGCAGACCCAATAGAAGGAGAGTTGTAGCTCTCCTAAATAACCAAAAAATCAAGCACTTATAAGGGAAAACTCATTACAACTTTTTTAAAGTGTTTAAAAGAAGTTATATTTTTTAACATCAAAAGTAAGTAAGTAAGTTAAAAATAATGTTGGTCCCTTTTTTTGGTAAAAAAATCATGAAAACCACCCCCTAATTAGCATCCCAAATGAAATTAATCGTTACCGCTTCACCACAAGTTACTTTACTTATGTATTGTTTATATGATCTGAAGTTTTATCGGTTCAAAGTGCTTATTTTTGAAAAGGCTGTAGTTAAAAGGGCGAAAGGACTGAGCGAGTCACAAATCATGAGTGTATGCAAAATTTGAACAGCCATATCTTCCAATTTTTATCTTACAGGAAAACAAAACATCCAAAATATTCAGAAACGCAAAATCTACATTTTTTTACTGCTTGAGATTTTTGGTATCACTAATTAATTTTAAAGTTATTTGGAAAAAGAAATTTTTTTAAGATTGAAAGAAAATTACTTTATAACCAAATTTTTTCAAAAATGAGCACTTTAAACCAATGAAACTTACAGATCGTATAAATAAAGCTTTTCTCAAACAATTTAAAGAAGTTGTAATGAGTTTTCCCCGAAAAGTGCTTAATTTTTTGGTTGTTTCACGTTGAAACATTCGATTTGGAATTTGACAAATAAGAACCTACTTTTCATTAGCTACAACTCTGCTTTCTACTGGGTTTTGCAGACTTCATATTATTATATAAATTATTTTTTTCACTTTCTTGTAAGCTATATTTTTGCTAAGAGTATTTTTTCGATAAAATAATTAGTTTTTAATTGCGAAAAACCGTCTAAAAACGGGGTTTTTTGTTGAAAAATAAACATACTCGCAAATAACTCAAAAAGAATTGACTTGTGAAAATATCTATACAACAAAAGTTGCTTAGAATTAGTCAGTTTATCCAATTCAGGACTTATTTTGAACGAATGTTTTCTCACCCCGAGAATACCCCACCCCCGAGAATACCTACAGGTATTCTCGGGCGTATTCCCCTGAGAATACCCCTTTTACCCCCAGAGCAAAAGCACACATCGGTATCACTTCATGTCTCGTTAGCTATGTGTATGGCAAAATTTATGTCAATATAAGCGGTTCTTTAAAATTTTCAACAAAAACCGTGAGTAAATGGACTATTATTAGGAGGCTAAAAATATCAAAATGAAACAAACAGAATAAAAGCATAACAAAATAAATTAAAATGCCTGACTTCAGACATGTTCTCGCAAATGGGAATCGGCAGTAACTGGATGATATACTAATAAAATTTCGTGTGTTTAAACTGAATCCTATCTAATTTCTCAACTTTTATTTTAAAATTAATTTTTGTTTTTTTTGTGTCTTTGCTTTTTTGCAATTTTTGACCCCGGGTTTTGGCGCCCCTAAAGGATGGCGCCCGTGTGCATTGCACACTTTGCACATATGGTAGCGGGGGCCCTGCGACCACCATCACTTTTATGGTATTGCGCAGTATTTGAATTTTTCAACATTTATAATTTTTATTTCATACTAAATATTATTTTTTCGTTTTGGGCTCTGCGAGGCTCTCTTTGGGGCCGAGGCCCCTAGGCAACTGGCTCTTTGCCTTATAGTTAATCAGGCACTGGTGGCATGCGCCACTTGAATCTAACTTCATCCCGTGAGTAATGACCCGTGAGTAACTTCAACCTGTGAGTAATGAACTATTACTCACGAGTAAAGTAATATTAACTATTCAAAGATAGTGAATAATGAGCATATTATTAAACGGTCATAGAAAAATATATATTTCACAAAACATTTTAATTTTTGATTCAATTTTAATTAATCGTCTACTGTATGATAAACCTTTAGGTCTTTATCTTTAAAATGAAACTAATTACTTTTTTTAATTAATGTAAACAAGTTAGTAGGAATTAAAAAAAAATTACGTATTTTTTTGTCTCATCGTCCAAGAATAACTATTTAATTCTTTCAAATTTGTGGCAAAATGATCAAGTTTTCGAATATTTAAAAAAAAATTTGGGACATTGTTTTTAAAGTTATTCTAAATGTTTTTAAACTGAACTAAACATAAACATGTCAATAATTTTGCATTAAGACTTTCGACTATAATAAATAATGTTTTAATATATTGATAGTGCGAGTCTTTTACTATAATTTGGCACCAGAAGAATTGCCATTATCTTCATTATTTTCTGTCTTATGTTATTGCAAAAAAAGAGCTCTGAAATAAACAAATAGAATAACTTTTATAATAATTGATGGATCGGTCTCCTCTAAATTCACAATCAAGATGTAGTAGAAATAAACAAACCAGGACACGTTAAATGTTACAAGGAGCACTGCCGAATCATAATTTACAATGTATAAACTTTGTAAATCATAATTTGGGATTAACAATGTAACTACATTATAAATTATGATTTGAGAGTTCTCTTAGTAACATTTAACGTGTCTTGGTTTGTTTATTTCTACTGCATCTTGATTGTGAATTTAGAGTCGAATTTTGAGGGTTCGTTAACTACTCCAATATACAACTTTGGGTGAAAAACCAAAGTTCTAGGTTAATTTTGATAATACTTATGAACAAAAAACGATTTTGCCTAATTTTGCAGTTTGTAAAGCACCACATTGACTTTTTAACTTTCAAAAATCGCCATTTTGAAGCTCTTTCAATGTTCTAAAAAATCAAGTTTTGTAATTATGCCAACTATTTAACTTTGTAATGGGTCTCTCTCTCTCTCTCTCTCTCTCACTCTATATATATATATATATATATATATATATATATATATATATATATATATATATATATATATATATATGAATCCAAATTAAGTTAATAGTTGTGAATTCTTGCAATCCACGGAAAAACGGTTTTTAGAAGAACTGATCAAAAACTACTCGTCATCAATTAATCTGCTGTATACACTTCACAAATTCAAAATAAAGTTTGCAATTATTTTCATTCAACGGTTCCTATTTTTTCCGTTTGGCAAATGATTGATAGATTCAGGGCCAAGAAATTCAAACGTGTGTCTATCGCCATATTGTTGTGACTATTAAAATAGAGTTTGTTTGACGGGAATTATTTTGATCTCTATCTAAAGATATTTATTTCTAAATCACTGTCTTTTACTGAAAAATGTCTGTAACGAAAATATATGTTGTATATTATTGGAATTATTTACTGTATAATTTACTAACATAAGGTGTTTCTTTACACGGCACGGTTGTGAAATTTCTTCAAACTGCTAGTGTTAAGCTAGGTATACACGACAACGATTTATCGTAGCGATGCCGATGTAACTCTGCAATTCGTTGGTACACTTCTGCGTTGGTGCGCTGGTGTAGATGAAAATTGGGTTAATCGTTCTGTTCGTTCTCAAGTCTTTTGATTTTGATTAATTGTTTGATTTGTTCAACTACTTTACAAATGTAAATATTGTTCGTAGCAAGTCAAAAATACATAGTAGGTACCTATATAAAAAATAATTATAAAACGTAACTTAAAAACATTTCAAACAAGAACGCAGAGTAACAGAAAATAATTTATGCTTCTGAGCAGTAATCGCAATGTTTCAGCAGATAATATTTGCTAAAAAACATATTATGTTTTGATAAATATTTTTTATTGGTTGTTTACTGTGCAATCTGTTTCTTAACTTAAGAATGGTAAATCTAATGGTAATTTTTGCTTAAGGCATCTAATTTGTTGATTATTGTCCAATAAATTTAGCGCTAACACATTTGGGTGGTTTTCTAGTCGCTGTAAATATTATTTATCACTGTGTGACACTATCACTTCACACACAGTTGGCACTTGAAGGTCTTGTAGAATGTCTTTGTTGCTTACAAACCACGGCGCATCAGTTATTGCTCGTAACACCTTGTTTTGAAATCGGTTTATGATTGCTAGATTAGATTTTGTAGCAGTGCCCCACAACAACTGTATTTAGTACTTCCAAATTGGCTTGAGTATGGCATTGTGTGCTAGTAAGTTATTTCTCAACCACAACTGGGATTTTCTTCCGAGCAACCAATAGTATTTTCTATATATGGTATCAAGATGTTTTCTTTTTTTTTTTCATATATGAGTTTTCAAAGTGAGTCTCTTGTCCATATGTAGGCCTAAGTACTTTAAAGTATCTACCGTTGGAAGGAGAGCATTGTTGAGTGATTTTTGAGGAGAATCGCCATGGCATTTATTGAATACTATGTGGCTTGATTTGGATTCATTAAGTTTTACCTTCCATTTCTTAGTCCATTTCTGGACTTTATTAAAGTTTTCTTGGAGTTGTTCTGCTGCAACAACGGGATCAATGTACCGCCATTATTGCGGTATCGTCTGCAAATGTGGCTGTACGTACTTTATTGTCCGTAGGCAAATCGGAGGTAAATAGTAGATACAGGATCGGCCCAAGAGCGCTACTTTTAGGAACGCCTGCCTTTATGTGATGTAGACCGGTTATCTCGTCTTCATATTTTACCTGGAAATATCTTTCTTTTAGGTATGAGTATACTTAGTATGTCATACATGTTCTGGTGTAGGTCCCTTTTTAGTTTATATAGTAGTCCCTGATGCTACACCTTGTCAAGAGCTTGACTCACATCGATTAATGCAGTTGAGCAATATTGCTTACTTTCAAAAGAGTCTTGGGTTAATTCTACCAGTCGATGGATCTGTTCAATTGTTGAATGTTGGACTCTAAATCCAAATTGGTTTATCAGTAGAAGTTCTTTTTCTGCAATAATTTTCATTAGTCTCTTAGCTAGTAATTTTTCCATAATTTTCGACATGACAGGCAGTAGACTTATTGGTCGGTATGAAGTTGTTTCGTGTTGAGGTTTACCAGGTTTAGGGATTAGTATTATTTGCGCGACCTTCCATTGCGCAGGAAAATATTTGAATCTTACGACGGCGTTAGTAAGGTAGGTTAACATAAGTATTCCTTTTCGCGGTAGTTCTTTCAAATATTTTCCAGTGATTAGGTCGTGTCCTGGAGCTCTTTTAGGGTCTAGCTCTGTTTTTATAATGCACCGTACCTCATTTGGTGTAATATGTTGTATTTGCTCATCTGATGGTATTTGTGCATCCAGAAATGCTATAATTTCGTCATCTGTATCTTCTCTTGTTGAGAGAGGTTTGAAAACTCTTTCAAGATGTGTAGCGAAAATTTCTGCTTTTTTATAAATATGTTTAGTTATTTTCATTATTTTAGTTTACTTTTCAGGTTTAGATTCAGGGCCAAGAAATTCAAACGTGTGTCTATCGCCATATTGTTGTTACTATTAAAATAGAGTTTGTTTGACGGGAATTATTTTGATTTCTATCTAAAGATATTTATTTCTAAATCACTGTCTTTTTACTGAAAAATGTCTGTAACGAAAATATAGGTTGTACATTATCGGAATTATTTAGGTACTGTATAATTTACTAACATAAGATGTTTCTTTATATGGTTGTGAAATTTCTTCAAACTGCTAGTGTTAGACTCGGTATACACGACAACGATTTATCGTAGCGATGCTGATGTGACTCTGCAGGTCGTTGGTGCGCTTTTATCGAACGTGTGGACGAAAATCGACGCAGATTTTTGGTTGGTGGAAACGATCTGCAGGCAGCAACACAATTTATTCGATACATTGTTGTCGATCGGGGCTGCACAGTTTTATCGTAGTGTGTAGATAAAAATTAGGTTAATCGTTCTGTTTGTTCTCAAGTCTTTTGATTTTGATTGATTGATTTATTCAACTACTTTACAAATGTAAATATTGTTCGTAGCAAGTCAAAAATACATAGTAGGTACCTATATAAAAAATTAATATAAAAGTTAACTTAAAAAACATTTCAAACAAGAACGCAGATTAACAGAAAATGATTTATGCTTCTGAGCAGTAAACGCAATGTTTCAGCAGATATGTTTTTATAAATATGTTTACTAGTTATTTTAGTTTACTTTTTTGGGAAAATATGTTTAGCTTGGTAAAAGACGTTTTTTTTCAACTTTTTTTTCCTTTTCACCCATAAATTAAAAATTCTGCCTATCATTCAAGAGAAAGATAAAAAAATACACAAGAAATTACTATTTACAAGTTGGCCAAAAATTCTTAACATAACCTAAAAAAATATTGAAAGTTTCAATGATTTTTCCTAGGCCCAATCTTCAGTTTCAAAATCTGAAAAAATCAGGCTGTTTTATATTCAAAAGATACATCTCCTTGAATTTTTTCACATTTTTTGAAGTAAAATTGCGCTCACAAAAAATAAAGTCGAAAAAAGCTATTTTTCTCTATTCAATCTTCAGTTTTGACCATCTTTTCCTGATAAAGCCTTTAGGTGAGAGTATGCCTTTCTTTTGAGAAGCTAATCCTTATAATATTGTAGTAAACAGTAATTTATTATCTATCGTTGCTGAATGGATCAAGTAATCCAAAGCCAATAAGGGGAAAAAATACCACAGACTTCTTGATTTTCTTCTGTTTTTGCCCAAAATAAACCAGACTATCGCAAGCACGTTGTCGTCTTCTATCACAGATGACATGTTTACAGTTTGTAGCTTCGGCAGGGAACTGATAATCGATGCAAATTTTGGATAGGTGTGGACATTCAATGGACGTTCGATAAACTGCACAGTCACATCGCTACGATAAATCGTTGTCGTGTACACTGAGCATTATAGTTGTTTTCATATCAGTGTAGAGCAATAACAAATAATAAACTAATAAACTGTATGGACTTCAAGTAAATATATCAAAAACTAAATTTATGATCATCAGCAAAAATAAAATTAGAGACATAGTAGTTATCTATAATACAATATCTATCCCAACTACTTATCAATAATACACCCAGGGCCACTTTATCCATTAGGCAATATAGGCAGTTGTCTAGGGCGGCAAATTATGAGAGGGCGGCAAAAATACTGTACAAAAAATATTTGTATATAAAAATTAAAATCGAATAACATTTAAGTACATTCATCAATGAAATAGAAGTGGACATTCACTTCTAGAAAACAAATTGCATTCAAAAAATGCAAAGTCGTGAATTTAGGGATTGGGCCACAGGCAGCACCGCAAAGGCGATGGGCCATTGAACACTGCAATGTAAATGTACTTTGCCTAATAGACAGAAACTAAAGACTCGGTTTAGTTTGATTTATACTGAAATGTGGAAGTACCATTGTTCCGCCAATAGAGAGCATTCGACTGGAATAAACAGATTCCTAACAAGGAATAATTTTTTCAGAAAAATGTTGAACGGTGAAATGAAGTTCAGAGGAATTGGCTACTTTATTCTACATCGAAAAGGAGTGTATTTTATATTCCTTGTCGTAGGCCGGAATAAAAAATCAAAATAAACTGGCTGAGTACCTACGTACCTTGCTCTGGACATTCTCTTAATTTGGTAGGATCTTTAGCAGCAGAATCCTGTCTGAACGCCACTTCATTTTTCATTTTTTTACAAACATTATATACATTTTTTTTCGGTTTCCACATATAGATGAAAAATTTTGACTGACAACTTAAAATCGCCCGTTGTGAAATATCTTAGTGAAACAATATGTGTGAATGTTAAACTGCAGCTGTGAAATATTCTATATTTAAAAAAATGGACGCTTTTGAAATGGCTTTATTAGCTGTCATTTGGCAATATATTTTAGAAAGAGTGAACCTATCCAATAAGTATGTCCAGAGTCTTGCAATGGATCTGGGTTCTGTCGTTAAAGAATATTAACTCTTTCAAATTACTTTACCTTAATCAAAAATAATTTGGCCATTTATAAAGAGGAAGTCAAAAAAATGTGCCCAAATAGAATATATAAAGAAATAAGAAACAGAAAAAAATCAATTTGACGAGGGGGCCGATGATGAACTAAACTTTTCAGCTAGTGATGAGATGAAAATCCACACATTCTATATTATAATCGACACTGATAAGAGCCCTGAATAGACTTCTGGAATGTTATCGACTTATTTATCAACGTTTTCGTGTTATAACAGATTTGCCAAAATTAAACAATGAAGAAATTATTAAAGATGCTGAAAATCTGACAAATTTATAAAAACGACCTAGATACGTCATTGCACATGAATGCATTTACTTAAAGGGTCATTTAGATACCACAATAAAATCATCAATTGACATATCTAAATATTTAAAGAAGAGTGGATTGAAAGATATTTTCTTTAATTTTGACATTGTGCATCCCAGTTGCTAATGTGTCCGCTGAAAGGACAATAAGGTCCTTAAAAATTAAAAATAATTTTCGATCAAATATAGCGCAAGAACGTCTTAACAATTTGTCGATTTTGTTCATAGAAAGTGACGTAACAAGAGCGATAAATTATGACGACATGATAGATGATTTTGCCAAAGAAAAATCAAGAAAGAAATCTTTGATGGGATCAAACTGGAATGACAATTTTTCTGTTATTATGTATTTAAACATCGTAGTTTAAATCCATTTTTGGTGTATTCTTACTTAAACAAAAAATTCTGCTTGCAATTTTTTCGCAAAAATGGTACACATACCTACATTTTAAAAGGGCGGCTACTATTAGAGAATTGCCTAGGGCGTCAATTGACCTAAATGCGGGGCTGAATATACCAGTGGACCGAGTAAAACAGTATAACTATCTTGGAACAATAGTAAACGAACAATGGGATCACTCACAAGAAATAAAATGTAGAATAGAGAAGGCTAGGAGTGCATTCAATAACATGGCCAAACTCTTTAAAAGCCACAACCTTAATCTGGAGATAAAAATAGGGCTCCTACGATGTTATATCTTCTCAATATTGTATTACGGACTTGAATCCTGGACACTCACTGAAGCAATGGAGAAAAAACTTAAAGCCTTTGAGATGTGGCTATAGAGGCGAATCCTAAGGATATCATGGACGGCATAGGCGTAACCAGGGGGGGTTTGGGGGTTGTAACCCCCCCCATTGGGATGTACTTTGAGCTTTATACGCTTAACACCATAGCCCTCAGAGACCTTCCAGTAGTTGTAACCCCCCCCCTTTTAGGTAGTTGTAACCCCCCCCCTTAGGATCATCCTGGTTACGCCTATGATGGACGGACAAGATAACCAACGAGACCGTATTACGAAGAGTGGGCAAAAAAAGAGAGGTGATGTATACCATTAAAAGGAGAACGTTAGAATATCTCGGACACATAATGAGAAACGGCACTAAATACAGATTACTGAAGGTAATCCTTCAAGCATTTTGTCACCAACATTGTTCAATGTTTACTCGGACCAGTTATTTAAAATGGCACTTGAGAGACAGCCATAAGGAACAAAAATCAACGGAGAACTACTTAATGTGATTAGATATGCAGACGATACAATAATTCTGTCAGATAATATTGAAGGTCTCCAAATTCTGCTTGATCATATTCACAAGGTAGGAGACGAAATGGGCATTAAAATAAACTCAAATAAAACCAAATTTTTAGTGTTTAGTCGTGACCCACATCCCGATGCAAAGCTTCAATTAAACGGAGTCCAAGTTGAGAAAGTTCACAAAATGACATATTTGGGAACTGTGATAATGGACCAATTAGATCCAGACATAGAAATAAAACGAAGAATAGCAATGACTAAAATTACTTTTATGAAAATGAAGTCATTTCTTTGCAATAGCCATCTCAGTTTAGAACTAAAATAAAGAATGGTCAAGTGCCATGTTTGGTCCGTACTTTTGTATAGTGCAGAAGTGTGGACGCTAAAAGTATCGATCATGAACAGAATTGAAGCTTTCGAAATGTGGATTCATAGACGGATGCTGAAGATACCCTGGACAGCAAGAAAAACTAATGAAGAAGTACTAAGGAAGGTGAACAAAGATAAAGAACTGCTAAAGACTGTTATAAACATCGAAAAATGTCTTATCTGTTACATATAGTGAGGGGAAGTCGATATAAAATATTACAACTGATCCTTAAAGGCAAAATAGAGGGCCGTAGAGGTGTAGGAAGACAACAAGTTTCTTGGTTAAAAAACATTCGTGAATGGACTCAGATATCAAATGCAGGACAATTATTCCATATTGCAGAAGATCGAGAAGTCTTCGCAATGGCGATCGCCAACGTCGGCTAATTCTGATATGGCACGTGAAGAAGAAGAAGAATCCTTCAAGGTAAAGTATTCGAAAAGCGAGGAATTGCGAGAAGAAGAATATCATGGTTAAAGAACCTGAGGAAATGGTTCTCCACAACAACAACAAATTTATTTAAAGCATCAGTTAATAAAATAATTATAGCCAGAATGATCGCCAATATTCGAAACGAATAGGCACTAAAAGAAGAAGAAGTAGAGCAATATTCACCTGAAATCGCTGTAATTATGTTTGTAGAGGTTTCTACAATTCTATTAATATTTTTTCAGTCGATTCTCTATTCTTTTTTATTATTTCGTAATAAAAGTATTAGGAAGTAACAGAAAATTAGCAATGTATTAGTCACTGGCATATTAAAATTTGTCCTTTATTCCATTTCGATGTGAAACTCAGTTTAAATAATAGTTTTAAGTAGCATATTATAATATACAGGGTGCCCAGGGTGTCCAGAAACTCTACCGACAAATGAAGACAGAAGATTATTTTAGATAATTTTAAGACATTTTAACCCAATTCACTTTGTCCGAAAATGTTTCCTAAGGGAGCTAGAGCTCTTTGAAGATGGCGTCTTGTAATTAGTTTTTCTTAAATACCTCCAGACCGCTTCTATTTAGAAAAACATAAATAGGTACGCGTATTTATTAGGGTGGTACGAAAAAAGTCAAGTTGATAATTCCGTATCGCTATAGTGCGAAAAAGTTGCGATTGGTAATTATAAGGAAAACAAAAAAAGAATTATTCAAATCGGACTTTATCTTCCGATCCCGCAACGGGCCTAATGATTATGAAAAAATTGAAATGTTACCTTTTTTTCAAAAAATTTTATTTATGCTCCATGTAGGTTTTATTTATCGCTATAGTAAAATTTATCTACAGTTTGTATAGTTGAGTAATAAAAAAATAGTTTTACGCATTTAAGAAATATCTTCCGATTCCGCAAGGTCAATCAAAATCTATAAAAATTTTAAATTTTTGATGATTTTGATAAATTAAAAAATATTTAGTTATCTTATTTTTCTATTACATTGTGAAGCTCTTCGCTTGTTTAGATATTGTATGATAATATTTAAACAACTCAGAACTCACAACGAGGTGGTGGTTGCACTTCTAGGTCTACTCCCAACCTTCTCTCCAACCAACCAATGAGTGTGTGTTTTTTACATTATTTACAAATGTACATTTCTTTTTGATCTGTTTGTGTCCAGCTTTTAAACGCCCACTTTGTATTGTGATTTGGTGGTAAATCTGGCAGCATTTACCTTGATCTAAGTGTTGCCCTGATGAATCCATCTCTTGATTGGGATCCACGACTCACATACATTAGATTAGACGATGCAACCAACGTGACCAACTTTCCGGACCGCTCGACAGCTTGCCGCAGGTGGCATGGATAGTTTTGTACATTCCAGTCTGGCATGATCTAATGCAGGAACTTATATCTTCATTTGAAACTCTGCGAGGAATTGGTGGATAAGATAGTTTCGCTCGATTCCTGTCTATTATTTCAGTGTAGTCCTGTGCTTCAAAATTGAAAGTAGGAAGAATGAATTTTCTAATACTTTAGCCCTTGGTTTTAGTCTGTCCGGCGTTTAACGCTCTCCTTAGCTCTAGCTCTCTAATGTGTTTCCTTTCTCCCTCCTACTTGAAATTTTGAAGCACATGACTAAACTAAACTAATAGACTGACATGTTGCAAAACTATCTTCTCCATCACTTCTTCGAAGGGTTTCAAATAAAGATATAAGCTATTGCATTACATCGGGCGACATGCCAGACTGGAATGTACAAAACTATCCCTGCTACACGCAAGCTGACGAGCGGTGCGTAGAGTTGGTCACGGAAGCATCGTCTGTCTAATGTATGTTGGCCCCAATCAAGAAATAGATTCATCAGGGCAATACTTCGATCAAAGTAAATGCTGCCAGATTTTACCACCAAATCACAATACAAAGTTGGCGTTTAAAAGCTGGACACAAACAAATAAAAAAAATGTACATATGTAAATAATGCAAAAAACACACACTTATTGCTTTGTGGGAGAGAAAGGTGTCAGTGGACCTACAAGTGCAAACACCACCTCGTTGTGAGTTCTGGGTAGTTTATATATTGTCATACAATATCTAAACAAGCGAAGAACTTCACATTGTAACAGAAAAATGAGATAATTAAATGTTTTTTAATTTATCAAAATCATAAAAAATTTCATTTTTTTATAGATTTTGATTGACCTTGCGGGATCGGAACATATTCGCTAAGTGCGTAAAATTATTTTCTTTATTACCCAACCATGAAAATTGTAAATAAATTTTACTATAGCGATATTTTTTTCATAATCTTTAGGCCCGTTGCGGGATCGGAAGATAAAGGCCGATTTGAATAATTGTTTTTTTGTTTTTCTTGTAGTTACCAATCGCAACTTTTCCGCACTATAGCGATACGGAATTATCAACTTGACTTTTTTCGCACCACCCTAGTATTTATCTTCCAAAGATAACTCTATTCCATCCATTGCGATTTTCTAGTGCCGATCATAGGCGTCCGTTTTGGGTAGGGAAACGGTAATTTTATGGCCTAACTTTTTTGTCTTTAATTTTTAAGCATTTTTGATTCTGAATTATATTGTGACGAATTCTAGTACCAGAAGGTACTCTGTTTTAAGTCGATAGGATACACCGTTTTCTAGTAAAATCGATTTGAAAATTTTTTGTTTCTTGAATTTCAAAAAAAAAATTAAAAAACAAAAACTATTTAGAAAGACGAAAATTTGTACATTTATTTATATTCCAGAGATGAATCGATTTCATTAATTGCGAATTTCTAGTACCAGTCATAGGCGTCCGTTTTGGGTAGGTCAACAGTTATTTTATAGCATAACTTTTTGTCTTTAATTTTAAGCATTTTTGACACTAGATTATTAAATTATGAAGTATTCAAATAGTAAAAGTTACTCTTGCTTTAAGTTGGTAAAACAAATCTTTTTTTTTTTGAAAAAATTTTTCAATTTTTTTTTTCAAATTCTAAGAACGAAAAACTTTCAAATCGATTTTTCTAGAAAACGGTGCGTTCTACCGACTTAAAGCAAGAGTACCTTTTAGTACTAGAACACCTCACAATTTAGTACTAGAATACAATCCAGTATCAAAAATGCTTAAAAGTTAAATAGAAAAAAGTTATGCGATAAAATAACCGTTGACCTACCCAAAACGGATGCCTATGACCGGTACTAGAAATTCGCAATGAATGGAATCGATTCATTTCTGGAAAGTAAATATGCATACCAATTTTTGTTTTTCTAAATCTGGAGGTATTTAAGAAAAACTAAGTACAGTAATACCTCGACTTACGCTACCCCGACTTACACGAACCCAGAGTTACGCGATTTTCAAATCTTGTCGATTTGTTATTTGATATGCGATTTTAAAATCTTGTTGATTCATTATTTGAGCGCCACACAATCGTTTAGTTATCGACTAGATAGAATTACAACCCACACACTATTTCTCATCCAATGTATTATACATGTTTGGACTTTTCACATGGAATCAGTGATTTTATTTTGTATTAGGTATTTCTTATGTGCAGTTTTGTCTAATGGAGTGGGTGTTTGTTACTTTTATAAAGGGATTATGTAAGAAGACTTGAAAGAGTGCATTTTTTTAACTTCCGGTCCCAATTAAAATAATTTATATACATAGATACATATACGAAATTATACCCCGACTTACGCGAATTCGACTTACGCGATTATCGCTCGGTCCCACCTATCGAGTAACTTCGGGGTATTACTGTACATGACGCCATCTTTAAAGAGCTCTAGCTCCCTTAGGAAGCATTTTCGGACTAGGTGAATTGAGTTAAATTGTCATAAAATTATCTGAGGAATCTCCTGTCTTCGTTTGTCGGTAGAGTTTCTGTACACCCTGTATTTTGTGAAGTTCCCATTCAATAATGTACAGTGCACCGATTCTAAAGGTGCTGGTGGGGGGTGGCGTCTATGCGCAGTATTATAGTTGGTGTATGAGAGAGAAAGTATTCGAAATATTGAAATAACAAATAATATAAAATTATTTGTCTCATCATATCACTAAGATGAAATTATTTCCCATATAGTGCGAAAGGAACAGAGTGTTCAAAGAAAAAAATCTGTGTAATGTACCTCTCGCTATTTAAAGAGCCTCCACGTAGACACCAAATCCGTACTTATTCTCAAGGAAATTCCACCCCAAAACATCACAGAGCCTCAATTAAACAATCTTGTTTCTCCTATGTTGCGTTGCTCATACCGATTACCTGATCGACAAATAACTGATGTCGATCAGAACAGTTCACTCGATCAGAACATGTGTTTTCTGTTTATAAAGTTTTGTTAACTGGTACTTTTTATTGTTAATTTAGTTTTGTTTCAGTTAAAACCAAGGGCGAATCCAGAATCCCTCCGAGAATTAAAAAAAATATAAATTTAAATATTTGCAGCTTAAATGTTTTTAGTTTCAAACACATGTATATGTACAAAACAGGAGATAAATATATTATTGTCTGGACTAGAATTGAAAAAAAAGCAGTAACGGTAGCTTCAAGAATGACATAGGATGTTTTGCAAATTAAAATGTTGATAATTTTACAAAGTGCCAATTTTTAGAACGACCTTGGCAGCCATCAAAATCGTATCAATTTCCATATTCTGTACACACAAAGAATAGAAAAGAAATAAAGCATTATTTAGGTCACTAGCACTTAGAACAAAGGAGTTGGTTGGTACTTTCGCACAGTCAAAAGGGATTGTTTATCAAGTATTGCGTTTTATTTTTCTAACGAAAAATATGGTCACAATAAAGGGATGATAGCTCAAAGTCTTGTCATGAAACCTTTAACATCTTTCACCAAACTCATGCTCAAGGACGGAGCCATACAAACCCACGAAAAAACATCATACCACAAGGAGTGCGTTCAGGTTGGGCTGGATTTTCTACAAAGTTATCTTCTTCTTCTTCAGTTCCTTATCCAGTCCGGATGTTGGCGATCATCAAGGATATCATTGTTTTGTTGACTGCTCTGCGAAACAGCTCCGTGGATGTTATGCCAAACCATTGTCGGAGGTTTTTCAACCACGAGATACGACGGCGTCCCGGTCCTCTCCTGCCAAATACTTTGCCCTGCATGACGAGTTGAAGAACTCGATATTTTTCTTCGTTCCGTATCACGTGGCCAATGTACTCAAGCTTACGTTGTTTTACTAAATTAAGTACTTCTTTTTCTTTTGCCATGCGCTGCAGGACCTCAATGTTGGTGACATGGTCCACATAAGATATTTTTAGTATCCACATCTCGAAGGCTTCAATCTGCTTTTCAGTGGCTTGCGTCAGTGTCCAGGCTTCAACTCCATACAGTAGCACTGGAAGAACGTAGCACCTCACTATGCGCATCTTGGTTCCCAAACTGAGATCACTGCAGCACAGCAAGGATCTCAGCTTGATAAATGTAGGCCATGCCATTTCAATTCTGGATCTAATCTCTTGAGCGTGGTCCCATTGTGAGTTGAGGGTAGTTCCGAGGTAAGTGAATCTGTCGACTCTCTGGATCTCTTCGCAATCTGCCATTAGTGCCACGGGATCTAAATTTACACGGCTGACAACCATGAATTTAGTTTTCTGAATATTAAGGTTCAGTCCGTATGTTACGCTCACAGTTCTCACACGGTCTAATAAGGGCTGTAGATCCTTTAGGCTGGTTGCTAGTAATACAGTGTCATCGACAAACAGAGTTATCAACAAAGTTATCGCAACCCTCAAATGTCAATCATTAACCAGATAGACTCTCAGAGGTCTAAATAGGTACTAGAAAATAGAAAAAGACTACAACTAATAGTAGTGTCTATAGTGTTCTTAAGTCGAAAAAATATTCCTCCAAGAGACCATCGTGATCATAGCCTTCTGCTTCTGGACGAAGATGCTGGACCTAATAATGAAGGGAATTGTTAAGGTTTAAAATCGCATCAGAAAATAAGACTCTTAAACAACACCTATCCACAGCATCTTCTCGAGCAACATACATTAGTAGCACCAATCAAAATCAATTAATAACATGTTGTGGTGAAGAAATAATTGAACAAATAATGAATAAGGTTGAAAGTGCCAATGTTTACTCTGTCATATTTGACGAAATGACTGACGTACCCCACGTGGAAGAGCTTTCTCTAAATTTGAGATACATACACAATAACAACATTCGTGAAGACTTTGTCAAGTTCATTGACGCTTATGAGAACATAAAATAATTAGTGAAAATCAAAAAGAGGGGAAGAACAAGGCCTGACAGGAGAAGCGTTGGAAAAAATAGTATTAAACTTGTTGAAATAACTGCACTTGGATCTGAAGAAATGTATAAGAATCTTTACTGACTTTAATAATGCCTTAATAACGATAAGTTTTGAATGTCTTTATGGCATTGAAAAGTGTGTGAAAAGTGCCTTAAAACATACCGTTGTAACCCAAATTTTTAAAAATTATCCCCAGACCCTCCGGTACTCCTCTCGAAAAAAGTTCATGGGCCCTCCCGAAAATCGGTCCTGAATCCGCCCTTGGTTAAAACACATGTGAGCAGTGAGCGGTAGGATGGTAACTGTGTGTTGATGTTTGAATATGGTTACACTGGACTGAAGTGTAATGGGCTACGAGTCTGAGTGTGTAATTATGTAGATAGATTGATTTATCAGATATTGAAGTTTAAGTAAACCTTTACACAACTGTGTAAATACTAAAGAAAAGTCTAAAATAATAAAAAAAACTTGGCTGAATCCATTGATCCGTTAATGAAAAAATCAACTATAAAAATGAGCATAATTTTCTATATCCCTAATTATTATAGTCCAGGGCGCATCTGTTTTGAGATGGACGTTGAGAGGTGACTCAAATTTTTTTGCAGAAATTGCTTAAAAATAACTCAAACAATAATATTTAAGTCATCCTCCCTCTCAAAAAGGTCCGGAACATTGTTTAAATAATTAAAATGTCAAAAAATGAAGGAAAAATTCGATTTTTTTCTTCGTTTTTTGATTATAACTTTAAAAGTATTCACTTCCGAGAAAAGTTGTACTGACATAAAAGTTGCGTAATTACATTTTCTACAATATAGAATTGGTTAAAAATTTAAAAAATAGTCACCCTTGTTGCAAAATAGCAATACTTGCGAAAAAACCATACAAAAACAAGTATTCGCATTTTACGTTTTTCAACCATTTATGCTATACTTAGGACCTTCATATTTTACCAAGAAAAACTTTATAATATAGTAAAACAATACTGTAAATTTCATTAAGATCGGTTTAACAGATTTTGCAAAATAAATTTTGCAATCCAGCTTTCGCAAAAAAAATTCATTTTTTTAAAATGTTGCAGGACTGAACATGAAGCAGATAGCAAGTTGAATTTTTTTTTTGCTTATAGAAGTGTACTGTACCTTTTATTTGCAATTTGCAAAATTAAAATCGATTAATTACCACGGCGTCAGGAAATTTTTTAAATAAACATTAATTTTTGGTGCTACGCGCAGGACAGCGGTGTTCGATTCACACAAGTTGATTTCCACCAAAATTTCTTCCAATCTTTATCTAATATATTATTTTTTTACTCTATATTTTGTTGCATTTTAATATTTTAATTCCACAAAAATCAAATTAATTTTATTATTGTTTGTGAAATATTATTTAAACAATTGCGTATGTTTAAAAATAATAAACTTTTATTCACTAAGTTAAAATATATGAACAAAGAAAGTTTTTGCTAAAAAAAGTGTCATTTCAAAAGATAGAGTATGTGTTTTTATTTTGCAATAAACAGATTTATTTATTTATATCGAAATGTAATAAAAATTAAAATGTATCAATCATTATCAAAGGTCACTGGAATGCCCAATCAGACCAAACTATCCGCTGTCCTGTGCGTAGCACCAATAATTCATGTTTATTTAAAAAAATTCCTGACGCCGTGGTAGTTAACCGATTTTAATTTGGCAAACTGGAAATGAAAGGTACAGTACACTTCTATACGAAAAAAAAATTTCAACTTGCTATCTGCTTTATTTCCAGTCCTGCAACATTTTGAAAAAATAAATTTTTTTGCGAAAGCTGGATTGCCAAATTTATTTTGCAAAATTTATTGAACCGATCTTAATGAAATTTACAGTACTGTTTTAGTGTATCATAAAGTTTTTCTGGGTGAAATATAAAGGTCCTAAGTGTAGCATAAATGGTTGAAAAACGTAAAATGCGAATACTTGTTTTTGTATGGTTTTTTCGCAATTATTGCTATTTTGCAACAAGGGTGACTATATTTTAAAATTTTTAACCAACTCTATGTTGTAGGAAATTTAATTACGCAACTTTTATGTCAGTTCTATTTTTTTAGGAAATGAATACTTTTAAAGTTATAATCAAAAAACCAAGAAAAAAATCGAATTTTTCCTTCATTTTTTGACATTTTAATTATTTAAACAATGTTCCGGACCTTTGTGAGAGGGAGGATAACTCAAATATTATTATTTGAGTTATTTTCAAGCAATTTCTGCAAAAAAATTTGAGTCACCTCTCAACGTCCAAATGTACTAATATTTTTACAGATGCGCCCTGGTCTATTATGCCTCGCAGTTTATTTCTTCCAATTTACATCATACCCTTGTTGTCATCTATGACTGGTAGTCCTTTTTTTTTTCTAGCTTTAATTAATTGTACAATAATTATGTCGTATTCGTATTCCTACTATTTTATGTTTTTGTGTCTTTCAAACTATCATTTATGTGTTAGCTTTCTTATAAAATATAAACAGAATCTGACTGCAATATAAAAAGAGTTAAATCACCGACAC
Organism: Diabrotica virgifera virgifera; assembly: GCF_917563875.1. Classification (NCBI taxonomy): domain Eukaryota; kingdom Metazoa; phylum Arthropoda; class Insecta; order Coleoptera; family Chrysomelidae; genus Diabrotica; species Diabrotica virgifera. The sequence goes on from NC_065452.1 coordinate 29,257,648, forward strand.
GTCTCTTTTGGCAATATATCAAAGTTTATTAAATATAAAGTTGCATCTAAAAATAGGCGTAGGTATTAAAATAAAAAATATCGTGAATACCTTAGCAGTATTTACTTCAATTCGCCTACGTCTGATAGTGGAAAAAGGAGGCAATTATTTATATTTATATTACAAAAGTTTCTGGTGATTTATGCAAGAAAACTTTTCGATAGGTAATAAAAAATGTTATATTTTTAGAGAACTATAAATATTATAGTTCCTAGTACTCTATAAAACCAACTCATTACATTCGAAAGTAATACGAGGGTTATAAAAATCTTTATAAGCTGCAGAACGAATTGTGGAGTACAGAAATACAGGGTGTCCAGAAACTCTACCGACAAACGAAGACAGGAGATTCCTCAGATAATTTTAAGATATTTTAACCCAGTTCACCTAGTCCGAAAATGTTTCCTGAGGGAGCTAGAGCTCTTTAAAGGTGGCGTCTTGTAATTAGTTTTTCTTAAATACCTCCAGAACGCTTCTATTGAGAAAAACTAAAATTGGTACACATATTTATCTTCCAGAGATAAATCGATTCCATGCATTGCGAATTTCTAGTACCGGTCATAGGCGTCCGTTTTGGGTAGGGCAACAGTTATTTTATCGCGTTACCTTTTTTATCTTTAATTTTTGAGCATTTTTGACTCTGGTTTATAAAATTGTGAGGTATTCTACAACTAAAAGGTACTCTTGCTTTAAGTCGATAGGATACACCGTTTTCTAGAAAAATCGATTTGAAAATTTTTACTGGTATGTTTATTTATGTTCAGAGATGAATCGATTTCATTAATTGTGAATTTCTAGTACGGGTCATATTCATATGCGTCCGTTTTGGGTAGGTCAACGGTTATATTATCGCAAAACATTTTTGTCTTTAATTTTTAAGCATTTTTGACTCTAGAACTCTAGATTATTAAGTTATGAGGTATTCTGGTACTAAAAGTTACTCTTGCTTTAAGTTGGTAAAATACACCGTTTTTTTTTTGAAAATTTTTTTCAATTTTTTTTCAAATTGAATTTTCTAGAAAGCAGTGTGTCCTACCGACTTAAAGCAATAGTACCATTTAGTACTAGAATACCTCACAATTTAATAATCCAGTGTCAAAAATGCTTAGAAGTTAAAGACAAAAAAGGTATGTGATAAAATAACCGTTGCCCTACCCAAAACGGACGCATATGATTGGTACTAGAAATTCGCAATGGATGAAATCGATTTATCTCTGGAAGATAAATATACGTACCGATTTTCGTTTTTCTAAATTGAAGCGTTCTGAAGGTATTTAAGAAATACTAATTACAAGGCGCCGTTTTCAAAGAACTCTAGCTCCTTTAGGAAGCATTTTCGGACTAGGTGAATTGAGCTAAATTGTCTTAAAATTATCTGAAGAATCTCCTGTCTTCGTTTGTCGGTAGAGTTTCTGGACACCCTGTATATTTTCTATTATGCAAAATGTCGAATAGTTATTTACAAAAATTATAGGAAATTTTATATTTCACATTATAAAATTATTTTCGTATTTACAGTTAGTTTGTTTTTATTAGTTTAGGTTTTATTGTTTGGTTCGGTTGAATTTTAATTGTGATATATATTTCTATACATACTTTTGATGGCTTTAATCCATCTTTAATAATAAATACAGGGTGTTTCAGAAGAGGTAACACCGTCTCTAGGAGAGCTAAAAAATTGAAAAATAATTGGGGTTTGCCTAGTAAAACATTTTTGTAACGCCATCCGTTTTCAAGATATACACTACGCGACAGAGAAAACGGGAACCCCAAAAAGGGGATATTTTTGATGTCTCGTATCTCCTAAAATTTTGTCCGATTTAATTAATTTTTTTAATACGTAATAGCCTTATTCGTTAACAATATTCTGTAATAATATTATTGTTAAACAGGTAAATTGTCAGTGTATACCGGCTGTACGAATAAAACTGTGTTTTTCTCTCAAAGTTCGCAACACCCTGTAGAATATTCTGGAATTTATAAAATACTGAAATTAAAACCCAACTATCAGTCTTATTCGTACCTTCGAATCGATCGCAGGCTATCGTTTACAAAGAGAACCGGATTCATCAATTTTTGTTGAATTATTAAAAACTCGTTAAAAATTTAATAATCGATAAAGATATAATTTTATAGTCCAGTGAATTTTTAAATAAACAAATTAAATTGGTTCCCCCATTATGGGGGAACAAAGTTCATTAGGGACGTCCTCTCAGACGAAAGACATAGTGAATAGTGAAGATAGTTTAATGGAAAATAATAGTTTTGAACCTAGTGCTACTTTTCCGATAGAAAAACAAAAGGATATTAAATATTTTAACTTGATCTCAGATAAGTACAATTTAGATAATATTTGGGTTTATATTGAAAAAATTGGGAATGAAACTGGTCTTTCTAGATTGCACCCTATGGCGATAGGTCACCTACTATTTAAGACCCTGAAACTTACACATATTAAAGAGATAAAAAGAATTGGCCGTAATCGTATAAAAGTTTTGCTGTCATCACGTTTAGAAGCTAATAATCTTCTCAAAAATAAATTATTAGACGCTCAAAATTTAAGAGCTTACATTCCAAATCACTTGTTGGAAGTTAAAGGGCTTATAAGAGATGTAGACACCCAATTTGACATTAATTATCTCATGGAAAACATTGAATCTACTTCCAAAGTTTTAAATATTTATAGAACAAAGCGTAGAATCCAAAAAGAGGAAACAATTGAATACGTAGATAAAAAAAACTATAGTTGTCACCTTTGAGGGTAATATTCTACCCAACTATATAGGTTTTAATAGAGTTTATTTTCCGGTAGAACAATTTATTGGTAGGGTCGTTCAATGCTATCGATGTTTGAAATTTGGTCATGTGTCAAAGCAATGTAAAAGTTCCCAGGAATGTTGTATTCAATGTGGGCAAACTAAGACTACTGATCATACTTGCGATAAAGCTATGTATTGTATACATTGTAAAAGTAATGAGCATGTCACAATATCAAAAAAGTGTCCCTTTTATGAAAAACAAAAAAAGATTAAAAGTATAATGATCGAACAAAAGACTACTTTTTTAGAGGCAAAACATTTGTGTGAACAATCATTTTCTGGTGTTATGAGTCAAAATTACTTTTCTTTGCTTGAAAATAATGAACAAGAATTTCCTTCGCTTCCAAAAATTAATAAAAATTCTGTCTCCACTCAGCTAGGCCCACAGACCAATAAAGCGCGCCCTCTAATATCTTCTCAATTGAACTATAATTCGCATGCATCTGTAGGAAAGAAAAGGAAACCAAACTCTCCTATCATACAATCTCCTATTCATAAACCTATCTTTCCCTTTACATTTGGACCTGCCCAGCCTTTACCGGCTAATCCACATAAACCCAATTATAAAAAAGTTGAAAATAAAAATCAGTTGACAAAAACTATAACAAATTTTATAATGAACCTCTTGGAACATATTCGTTCAATTGAAGATATAAAAACGTTAGACGATAAGACTATAATTAATGAATTAGAACAGGTTTTAACTAGTGTAAACAATAATAGCTTCTAATGGCTGTACAAGATATTTTAAAAATTGGTCAATGGAATGCTAGATCTATTATGTCAAACAAAAACAGTTTAATGCAATACGTAAACAATAAACAAATTGATATTTTACTAATTAGCGAAACATGGTTTAAAAAAGATTCTCATTACAGTTTTAATGGTTATAACCTAATAAGAAGAGATAGGAAGGAAGACCGGTTTGGTGGCGTTGCGATTCTTATCCGTAACACAGTAACCTTCAGTGAACTAAAACTAAATTATAACTTTAATTCTCATATTGAAGTTTGTGGCATCAAAACAAAATTTAAAAATATTGAACTCAATATATTATCTATATACAAACCTCCTAAATGTAAAAGTACAGTATGTGATTGGGCAAATATATTTTCACAGGTCACTGGTTCAGTAGTTATAGGTGGAGATTTCAATGCGCATAATACGATTTGGGGATCTAATTATAATGATGCAACTGGAATACAACTTATTAAAACTGCAGATGACTTAAATTTTACAGTAATTAATAATGGAGAACCTACCATTTTAACTAAACCAGATCAAAATAAATCAGCTATTGATGTTACTTTCGTTACAGCTGATCTAGTCAATAAAATTAATTGGTCTATACATACAGACACCTTGGGATCGAATCATTTTATGATCTATATGGAAATTACCGACATTCATTTACCTGAAGAAATTATTCCTAAAAGTAAATGGAATACAAGAAAGGCTAATTGGTCCATGTACGAAATTTCAGCAGAGCAATTTTTCAATAACTATTACCAAATGGAAAATACGTCGGACAAATATAATTTTTTAATTGATTGTATAAATTATGCAGCTCAACTATCAATTCCACAATATAAAGCTTATAAAAACAAAATCAGAAATTCTCCGCCGTGGTGGAATACAAATTGTGATAACATTATCAAGGAAAGAAAAGAAGCACTTTTAAATTATAAGCAAAACCGTAACTTTGAAAATTACTTAAAATGCCAAGAGAGCATGGCTAAAAGTAAAAAAAATTAAAGGAAATAGCTAAAGAAAGTTGGAAAAACTTTGTCTCAAACTTAAACAAAAACACTCCTTCCTCAGCATTATGGAATCAAGCTAGAAAAATCAATAGAAAACCAATTACTAATCGAACATGTCTTAATGATACATTAGTCGACGAAATTTTTGATCAAGTTGCTCCTCCATCAGTCCAATTACTAAAAAGCTACAGCTATGCTTCAAATGAACAAAACCATTTTTTGCTAGAACCGTTCAACATTACAGAATTAGAATATGCTCTTAAAAATCGGAATAACACAAGTCCAGGTTTGGATAATATTAAATATCCCATGATACAACACCTTCCAAAAATAGCTAAACTCTTGCTGTTGGAAATATTTAGTGAGATGGTCAAAAATGGGAGTTTAGTTCCTCAATTTCAAGATGTCATTATAATACCAATACTGAAACCAGGTAAAAATCTCAACGTGGCACAATCATATAGACCTATATCTCTTATGTCATGCCTTCTTAAAACAGTCGAACGAATGATAAAACAGAGATTGGAATGGTGGTTAGAAAAAAAGAAATTACTTCCCAACCTTCAATTTGGGTACAGAAAAGGAAGAAGTACTTTAGACGCCCTTTCAACATTAGTGGTAGATATACAAAACACATTTACAGACAACAATTATTTACCTGCAATATGTATGGACATAGAGGGTGCATATGATAGAGTCTGTCTAGATATTTTAGTTGAAAAATTAGTCAAAAATTTCCAAATACCAGCCCAACTAGCAGGAACAATATATAATTTTTACTCATGTAGAAAGATATATCTCAGAGCACATAACAGTAGTCTGATAGGTCCACGATACAATAACTTGGGGCTGCCCCAAGGATCAGTATTGAGCCCTTTGTTGTTTAATTTGTACACTGCTGATCTACATAATAGCCAAATTGAAAACTGCACTTTGAAGATTATACAATATGCTGACGATTTTCTTGTATACTCGTTTTCAAAAAAATATGATAATTGTATACAAACATTAGATAAAATGCACAACTTGTCAAACAATTGGTTCCAACAAAATGGATTTGAAATTTCCACAAACAAATCTAGTGTTTGCATTTTCACACGACACAACTTACCAAATATTGATAAATTACAATTAAGCAATCATGAGTATAGTTTCCAAACTTCTATCAAATATTTGGGGATGATACTTGACCGAAAACTAACATGGAAATCACATATTGAGTTTATGCTAAACAAATGTAATCAAGGAATAAATTTTTTAAAAGCAATTTCAAAAACGTGGTGGGGAGCAGATGTTGAAACATCATTACTTTTCTACAAAGCTTATATACGATCAATCATAGATTATGGTTGTGTACTCTATGGCTCTGCATCTGATCGGGCCCTAAGCAGAATCGACGTAACACAAAATACAGTTCTGAGGATTTGTTTAGGTGCTATGAAATCAACTCCAATTAATGCGTTACATGTCGAAGCTTTAGAGATGCCACTAAAATATAGAAGAGAATATCTAAGTAAAAAATTAATTATGAAATTACAACATAAAGATCCTTCCCTTCATTTAAAAATAAGCAAATTGAATGAAGCTGATCTGACGAATAAATATTGGAAACACAAGAATTCACCTCCACTTTGTGAAGCTTTTCGCAGTATGTCAAACTTTGATGTTACTTCAAATCCAGACGAAATCTTAGACTTTGAAGATTTTCCTTCATTATTACATTTGGTAAAAGTAATTAAGCCAAGTTATCATGAAAATGCAGCTATCAGTCATAACATCTTAAGAAGTATCTTGGACGTTTTTTCGGAGTCTATAATTATCTACACAGATGCGTCGAAGTCAACGTTTGGCACTGGATGTGCCTTTTATGTCCCATCAAACAATACAGAAAAAATGTATAAAATAAATAATGCTTTCTCAATATTCAGCGCTGAAGCAATTGCAATTTATGAAGCTTTATTATATTTTATGAATACAGAAAATAAGTCTACAGTAATTGTTTCTGACTCACTTTCCGTACTGACAGCTATTCAGACAATAATATTTCCAAGTCATAATTTAAACAACTATATCTTCCAAATTAAAAAAATACTTTATGAAATCTATAAAAAACGAAGAGAAGTGCATTTCCTATGGGTTAAAGCACACATAGGTATCACCTGTAATGAACATGTTGATTTATTAGCAAAAATAGCCATCACACATGGATCGTTAACCGGACATAAACCTCCTAATCCAGATATATGTGCAATTGTTAAAAATGAAGTTAACCAACAATGGAGACGTACATGGAACGAATCTAGCAAACATAGTTCCTCTCAATACGCGATGATTCAACCTAAAGTGCCTACTGAGTACTGGTTTAAAAATTATTCCGTTCCCCGTAGATATATTACTTCCATTATTAGAATAAAATTTGGGCACGCCTGTTATCCTTTTCATTTGGCGAAAATTAACATTTTATCTTCAAATCTATGTTTAGACTGTCAAAAAGAGGGAGACTTAAAACATATATTTTTTGAGTGCTCAAAGTATACTCAAAAAACTAATAAACTAATTGAAAATTTATTAAAATATAATATATTTCCACCTTATCATTTATGTTACCTACTTTCTCTAAATAGGAAAACAATATATGACTGTTTAATGGAATTTATTTGTAAAAGTAAAATCAACCTTTAAGCATTATCCACAAATGATTATTTACCTTTGTTTTATCCCATATGTATTTACCTCCTATCCGCGACCTAGTCTAGTTATGTCTAAACGAAATGTCTTGAAGGGTCCCTAGACGAGAAGAAGCAAGTGACCCTGTCTTATTCCTACCTTAACTCCTGAATATAATAATTGTAATATTAACAACCACCTTTACGGTAACGTTTCCTTATCTTTCTTATTTTTGTTTTGTTTTATATCTTTGAAATGTATGTAGATTTTGAAATATACTTGTTGTGACTGGCTGAGTGGCGACAGCCCATGCCAAAAAAAAACCCAACTATAGCCTCAGGTTTTCTTAACATTCTGTTTTTGGATTAATTCGCTTATGTTGGATAATAAAAAAGTTAGGTACTTTAACAACTAGCCATGTTCTTCATCAGTACAGGGTGCTTCTAAATAACTGCGAAAAACCTTAAGGGGAATTCTGCATTAAAATATAATGACAGTTTGCTTTATAATCGTATGTCCGCAAATGCTTCGTTTCCGAGATATGGGATGTTGAATTTTTTCTTACAAACTGACGATTTATTTATTGCTTTAAAACCGGTTGAAATAAGCAAATGAAATTTGGTGGGTTTTAAGACGTAGTTATTGCACATTTGTTTGACATAAAATTAAGAATTCTATATTCACTATTTGCGTTCATACGGGTAATATGATCGGTAATATTACTCGTACATGACGAGTTACATGAGAAAGTCGAAATAAGTTTTTTTAATTAAATTAAGACAAAAGAATAATGTAGGTATATAATTTATTTAATTCGAAATACATTTTACTGTTGTCCTAAAACAGAAAAAAATGTTTTATTTGATAGACAACTATTGTTTTTCACTTAATTCAATATTAGTTGCCACCCACCAGCCTCTTAGCAGTTTTAACATTTAATTTGAGCGAAAAGCAATGTTTATTTTTCAAATTCACATTTTTTTCTGTTTTCTGACTGCAGTAAAATGTATTTTGCATTAAATAGATTACCTACATTCTTTTTTTGTCTTAATTAAATTAATTCAAAAAAATTTTTTTGGGCACCCTGTATAAATAATTATGTTAATGTTTATATCAGTGAATACAAAATTGAATAGCCTTTCGAATGAGCTATCACACGGCCCCTATTCTCATTTAAAAAAATCTTCGATTGCGTCATCACGCCCAGATGTATGACGTCACTAGTATGATATGTATACCAAAAAATTAGAATTTAAAAATAAAAATCGACCTATTTCGGGATTTATCTCCAGAGACGCCCATTCTCCAGAAAATGAATTTATTCCAACTCAAACGTTCTCACTGTATTTGTTTATAAGCCAAAAAAGTGTTTATAACTTTTAAACAGTGCTGAGGCCACTTAGATAATCCGATTTTAATTCTGTAAAGTGTATTAGATAGGTAGAGAGCCTCTTTATATGTGAAAAAACTATCAAACTTCTAAATGGTCTACTTTTTGTTCAGAAAGTATTTAAAAAAATTGAACTTTTTTAAAAAAATTTAGATTGCAAAATTATTATGCAAAATCTATCAATCAGGTCGATTTTAATGAAATTTGGTGGACGATTTAAGTACGTTATAAGGATTTTCTATGCGAATTACAAAGGTTCTAAGTGCAACCAAAGTTGTTTAAAAACACTGAATAAAAAGAGGCTTATCTTGCCACCTTATTTTGTATTTATTGCTATTTTACAGAAAGGGTAATAATTTAAGACATTTTTAACTAGTCGTATATCATACAAAACTCAATTATCTTTATTTTATTTCCCTACGACTTTGCTCCAAAATTAATCGTTTTAAAGTTATAAGCAAAGAAAATAGAAAAAAATCAATGTTTTTCGAAATTTTTAAATATTTTAATTCTTTTTTTATTAATGTTCCGGGCATATTTGATAAGGAGCATAATTCAATTATTATTATTGAAGTTTATCTGCAAAAATCCGAATGCCACCTCGCACATCCGCAAATAGACGTTTTTTTACAGATCCGCCCTGGTCTATACATATCATATTGTTTCAATTATTTTATTAAGAGAATTTAGTTTTTGTTATTTTTTTATAGGTACATATATACACAACATGTTTTTAAGCAAACCAAAAAACATTCGCTTACATAATATGCGATATTCCCCGTGTTGGCTTAATCTGTTACTGTTCAAATTTATTTCTTACTTTTTAACCTATTTACCTGGGGTATTAGAATTAAACAATGGTTTCGAATTCACCTGTATGAAGTTGCGAGTTGGGAGAGTCAGGTAGTAGAAAATTTACGAATTGGCCGGTGTACATTTTGATTTGAAAAAGTTTGTCATTAAGAGTTACGAGTTGGCGCGTGTCCGTGGCAAAGTGTTCTACTCTTTCATCTTTCAACAATTCAGAAATGTAGTTTTTCCAATCTTTTAACTGTTCATTGATATCTAATATTCCGTGTCCTGTGTTTTTATATTCTAAACTTTGGGATAGTTGTTTCCGTTTATTTCCAGTGACCTCTTTTAATTTCTTATGCAAATGAAATGTATCGTGCTCCTTTTCATAGTGTTCAGTTCCATTATATTCTCTACAATCAAATTGTGTTTTCGCAAGTCTTATCTTCTTGTGTCCTCTGGGATCCTCTTCTATTCATTTTTATCTTTATTTCTGACTTCTCTGTTTTGGTCCGTGAAGTGTCAGTATTTCTTCTGTCATCCACTTTTGTTTTCTTCTTGTTTTTCGTTTTTCGGAGACAGCTTCGTCATGTTCATCGCCAACTTCTTGATAGGGCACGTTAAGAAGTAGATTCGTTTACACTATTCAGCAGATTTGACTCCTAGTCATCGTTTGTTTCCAAAAATGAAAGAACGGTTCAACGCTATGATAATTTCACCCAAATTTCCTTACCAAAGTTCCTTATTATTAGCATCCTCATAAAGACTAAACAAATTATGTTAAAGATATTAGATATTTTTGGAACTAAAACAATCATTTTATACATTTTCCAGAGTTACCATTTAATTGTTACATAAAATGTAAAAATTAACTAAGGATTAATAGTCCATTCACTCACGGTAAAATATTGCAAATCTCCAAATTTTAAATAACCAGTTGGATTTACATGAAATTTGGCATAAACGTAGCTAACATGTCAAAGAAAAAAAGCGGTATTGTGCCGATGTGTACTTTTGCCCTGGGGGTGAGTTTCTCCCTTCTCGGGGGTGAAAAATATACGTTCAAAATAAGTCCGAAAATGGATAAACTGACTAATTTCAAGCAGCTTTTGTTGTATATTGTTTTTCATTAAGGTAATACTTTTCGAGTTATTTGCGAGTGAAAATGTTCATTTTTCAACAAAAAAAAACACGTTTTGGACGGTTTTTCGCAAATAACTCAAAAAGTAAGTATTTTATCGAAAAAAATATTCTTAGCAAAAATGTAGCTTATAAAACAGTGAAAAAATGGTGGTGTATGTGTGAGGTCCCTAGACCCAGTACAATCAGAGTTGTAGCTAATGAAATGTAGGTTCATATTCGTCAAATTCAAAATCGAATATTTCAACGTGAAATAACCAAAAAATAAAGAACATTTTGGAGAAAACTCAATACAACTTTTTTAAAGTATTTAAAAAAGAAAATCAATGGGAAAGTCCAACACAATTTTTACAACATTAATATACACCTTATCTTGGTACCTATATAGGTGGTGCACATATAACTAATTTTCTTTTCTTTCAAACTAAATAAACATATTTGCCTTCTTTCTCAAATTTAATCACCGATGACGTCACTGACTAGCATTTTATCTACCTAACACTAACAACAGTTCTTTCTGTAACAGAGAGTAGAGAGTTGCCTTATATACTTTTACAATAAAATCTAATTATTATAATTTAAATTTCAATTTTATACAGTTACTAATATATAATCCAAATTTTTTAAACAACAATAATAATTTGAAATTCATAACCAAAAATTGACTACCTATCTTGTCATGTCACTTTGGTCTGATAATTGGATTGTCATCTCCTTCACTTTTGTTGGTCTGTGTCCATTGAACTGGCAAGAACCACGAGTTCTTAACGAGCAGGGAACCATGTTGCCCTTTGAGCAATCCTAACACATTTCATCTTGTAATATCGACTTGGAGTCGCTACAAATACCACTTAATTATTATGTAAACCATAAATATCGATGTAACCTTTTTCAAAAAGTTGCTAGTTTCTTTTACCAAGCAGAACGTAAGTATTGCCACATTTTTCTTTAACCTAGTCACAATTTTAACCTTTTGCATTCATTTTAACGTGGAAATACTTCGTTCTAGGCACTGAGGATGATCTGATTCAGATTGAAAACGTTTTGCAAATCCTTTTGGAGGACTTTTATGTTTTTTAATAAAACTTTTTATACCAATATACAAAAGAAGTTTTTACTTCTGTATGGTTATTTAAAAAAGATTTGTTTTTATTATTTAAAAAAGTCTCTAGCATCAAAAGTAAGCAAGTTACGCTCAAAATAAAGTTGAATCCTTTTTTTTGTAAAAAAAATCGTGAACATCACTCCCTAATTAGCATCCCAAATAAATGTAATAGTTACCGCTTTACAAGTTGCTTTTTACTCTTGTATGTATTGTTTATATAATATGTTGTAAGTTGCATCGGTCCAAAGTGTTTATTTTTTAAAGGGCTATAGTTGAAAGGGTTTGAACGAGTCGCTAATCACGAGTGTATGGAAATTTTGAACAGCCATATATTAACCAATTTTTTTCTTAGCGAAAAATAAAAAAATTATAAAATATAGAAAACCAAAGCCTAGATTTTTTACTTTTTGAGATTTTTGGCACCACTAATAATTTTTAAGTTATTTTGAAAAAAAACATTTTTTTGAAAAACCAATCAGAGTAAACATGTAAATAAAAAATAAATAACCATTTTCAATTTCGTTGCAACGCGAAACTACAGCCGCCTCATTATTCTAGGCCAATCAGAGAGTGCAGCAAGCACCTCTACCGGTTTCAAAACTTATTAGTCTCTCATCAGGGGGCACATATGCTGCTCTCTCTGACCCAACTGGCAACTAGGACAAACCCCGGCGTGCAGTCACGGAATGGCAGGGATGCCCTAGCGGCAACTGCTAGTAAAAACTAAGTTTTCAATCTAGTAGCACATAAAACAACACTAAACGATGTTACTCTACATCCTGCCAGATTGAAAACATTGCCTTCTCTGTAAATCAAATAAAATAATTTCTACAAACTGTCGAAACCCAAAAGACTCCATCTTTAAACAAATAAATGTTTAAAAATAATAAAATCTTTGGATTTCTTTGGAATGGAAGCGTTATAATACCCATACATAAGAAGGGAAATAAAGAGCAATTCCGAAACTACAGAGGCATATCGCTTATTAGTACAGCGTATAAGATTCTATCAATTATCCTACTAAAGAGACTCACTCCGTATTCGGAAGATATTCTAGGCGACTACCAATGCGGCTTTCGAAGTGGAAGGTCAACAATAGATCAAATATTTACCATCCGACAAATAGTAGAAAAAAACTGGGAATTCAACCGAGATGTACACCAAATCTTCGTAGATTTCCAGCAAGCATATGACTCGATAAAAAGAAGCAGACTATAGCTAGCAATGCTAGAAATGGGAATACCAAGAAAATTAGTGCAGCTCACTCAAATGTGCGTGGCAGACTCATATGCACAAGTAAAGATAGGAAACAGAACATCGATGCCATTTAGTATAACATCAGGGCTTAGACAAGGAGACCCTTTATCACCATTGCTATTCAATTTAGCTTTAGAATACGCAATAAGTAAAATATCGTCTGAACTAACAGGGGGATTCGCAAATCGAGGATCAAAACTATTGTTGGCCTTTGCCGATGATCTAGATGCAGTCGCTCATTCTACAAGAGACGTAAGAGAGGTGTTTTCACAGCTCGAGGAGGAAACAGGTAACCTGGGCCTTTGAATAAATGAAGAGAAGACGAAATATATGCTGGTGACCAAAAATCCAAGACCAAGAGTTAGGCAGAATGTAACTATTAATGACCACAACTTTGAAGTAGTGAAAGAGTTTAAATATCTGGGAGCAGTAATCACAGAGGACAATCACATAGAAAAAGAGGTCTCAGCAAGAATAGCTGCGGGAAATAGAGCATTATACTCCCTATCATCATTATTAAGATCTAAGCTTCTGAAAAGACAATCTAAATTAAGACTGTACATGTCAATTATTCGCCCAGTTGTTACATATGGGAGTGAAACATGGACTCTACATCAGCGAGAAATAAATAAATTGCTGATATTTGAAAGGAAAGTCCTCAGAATGATATTTGGTCTTCAAAGAGATGAGTTGACAGGAGAGTGGAGAAGGCGCCGCAATGCTGAATTGGTGACTCTATATGGTACTGAAAACATCGTCAGACATATAAAAGCTAATCGGATAAGATGGGCAGGTCATGTAGTAAGATCAGAGGAAGACAGAGTGCTAAAGACAGTGTTCTTCGAGAGACCAGACGGTAGAAGATCAGTGGGCCGTCCCAGAAAAAGATGGAAGGATGATGTTGAAACCGATCTATCTAGGATTGGGGTACAACAATGGCAAATCGAAGCGCAAGATCGCAGACGATGGAGGGCCATAGTGGATGCGGCGAAGACTCACCCCGAGTTGTAAAGCCAGTCAAGAAGAAGAAGAATTTCTTGGTTCGGAAGCAGATTCTCTATTATACCTATTCCCCATCCTTCTAAAAATTGCAAGGAAAAGGGTGATGAATGTAGAGACATAGGGAGTCTACATAGTTGCACTCCACAACATATCAATTCACCGAGGTAAAGATCAACAAATCTGCTTCCTAGTACTCGATACGTGAGTAAAACCGTGGGTAGATAAAAGGCATTATATTTAATTTCGATTCAGACATCATTACCATCTTTCTATGGACCATTTCGAACTCTTTTGTTCTCGTCAGGAAAGCATATGCAATGATGCTCTGAATCGAAAAATAAATATCTTTGCCATTCATGTCAATTACAAAATATAATTAACACTTAGACGCTATAGCGACCTCTTTTAACAAACTGTCGAAACCCAAAAGACTCCATCTTTAAACAAATAAATGTTTAAAAATGATAAAATCTTTGGATTTCTTGGTTCGGAAGCAGATTCTCTCTTATACCTATTCCCCATCCTTCTAAAAATTGCAAGGAAAAGGGTGATGAATTGATGAATGTAGAGACATGGGGAGTCTACATAGTTGCACTCCACAACATATCAATTCACCGAGGTAAAGATCAACAAATCTGCTTCCTAGTAAGTACTCGATACGTGAGTAGATAAAAGGCATTATATTTAATTTCGATTCAGAGATTATTACCAAAATAATTTCTCTTCTCTAATAATAAATATCTCTTCTAAAAAAAATAATTTTTAGAATCTTGCCAGTTAGAGGATTCAATTTTGGAGCAAACACCGTGAGTAAATGGACTATAACGTAGAGGAGCATGAATAAAAGGTTCCTTAATTTATTATCTTAACAATAATTTATGCTCCACAGTGACGTTTTAATTAGTTTATGTTAGCACATTTACTCTGTGAATACGAAATTCCAACACTGTGATGTGCTGGTCCTTGATTTTTAATATTACTCAAATAATAAAAAACCAGAGATTATAATTTATTGTTGACTGTGATATAATTTGAGTTACTTGAATGGAATGTAATGTAATGTTAAATTGTATCAACTAGTAAAAGACCGACAGAAAACAGAATAAAATTAATTACCTACTTTATTAATTTTTTACTAAGGCCTAGTTTATTATGCTTCCAAAAAGATAAGATAGACGAAGCAATAAAGCACTAAAATCGGCCTTACCTCCGAAAAAAAAAACGCTGGACGGAAGGGCCGCCCGAGAACTTTATCGTACCGATCTATTATCGTTATCGTACTAGATACTGGCATTCTATAAAAATAACAAAGTTACTCGTTATTTTGATATTTTAGAAACACCTTGTATACTTGAAAATATTTTATGGTTTTACGCATCATTAATTCCCGCATTTGAGAAAATGTTCGGGGACACACTATAGATTATTTATTATTATTATTATTATTATACATAAGCAAGGGCAGAGGGACAAGTCCCTATTATGCCCAAAAACAAAGAAATTACATAACTAACCTACTAGTAGATACAATATAAAACAAAAGAAAAAAGATATAATTTTTGTTTACATAAAAAAAAATAAAATAGTTCAGCTATAATAAGAAACGGTCAAGTCTGTTTTTAAACGTGTTAGTAGAGGGGGCCGTGACAATGTTATCACTAAGGTTATTCCAACTCTCGAACACTCTATTTGGTAGGAAGTTCTGCCTTGATCTCGTAGAAAAGTTCTCTTTTTTAAGTTTGAACTGGTGACCTCTGAGGCGTTCATCTTGGTTTATAGTAAACATTTCGTCGAGATTTCCGAAACTGAATTTTAATATTTTAAAAGTGGTTATTAAGTCTCCACGTTGTCGACGAAGTTCGAAGGAAGTTAGATTGGCCATACTAAGTCTCTCTGCATAGGACGGTCTTCTCAGTCCCAATGGAATTCGAGTTGCTTTTCTTTGGACGTTTTCCAACAATGTTTTGTCTCGAACCAAATCAGGATGCCACGTTGGACCAGCGTATTCAAGAATCGGTCTTACGTAAATAGTGTAAAGTTTACAGAATGACTGCATTGAAACTCTCGAAAAACACCTCCGAATAAGATATAGTCTGGAGTTCGCACGTTTACAAATAGAAGTAATGTGGTCGGACCACGTTAGACTGCTGTTTACGATAACACCAAGGTCGTTATACGAGAACACTGAATCTAATGGTCGCCCGTTAACAAAATACGGCAGAAGTGGGTTATTTTTACCAATTCTAAGCACTACACATTTTTCCGCGTTTAAGAGTAGTAACCATTGGGAACACCAAGTAAAGATAGAGTCCAAGTCCCTTTGGAGGGTTAACTGGTTTGTCATAGGATTGGCATATATTTTTGTGTCATCAGCATAGAACGATATTTTACTGGAAACATAATAAGGAACATCGCTGGTATAAACCGTAAAAAGCAGAGGTCCGAGGACAGAACCCTGAGGCACTCCACTTTCCACTAACCTGTCCTGTGAGAAAGATTCGCCAACTCTAACTTTGTAATGTCGATCTGTCAGGAAATCATCTATCCAACGAAGTAAAGTACCGCGAACTCCGAAATGTTCTAGCTTATGTAGAAGTCTGCGCTTAGGGACACGGTCAAAGGCTTTAGAGAAGTCTAGATAAACAACGTCGACCGGCTGCGAACTGTTAAGGGATAGCGTCCAGTCGTTAACACAATGTAGGAGATTGGTTAGAGTAGAGCGGCCAGACACAAATCCATGTTGTTGTGTTGGAATGACATGTTCCTGGAGAAGGAATTTAGTCATCTCCTCGGAAATAATGGCTTCCATGACCTTACCAACTACTGACAGCAAGCTAATCGGACGATAATTGTTGGGATCGAGTTTGTTGCCTTTTTTAAAAATAGGGGTGACGGATGCTAATTTCCAACTAGGGGGTAAGGAATTCTGGATAAAAGAAGTCTGCATAATTAACGTTAAAGGTATTGCAAGCGTGTCTGCGCATCTTTTTAACATTTTTGGTGTTAAACCATCTAAACCAGGTGAAGCGACTGTGCGAAGTTTCATTAAATGTTGTTTGACATGATCCACTGCATAAATCAGTAGAATATTAGTCATACTTTCATTTCAAAGTAGTCCATTTTTCTGAGAAATTAGTAGTTTACAATATTTGCATTTTACTGCATGGATTGTAATGAAATTTTGGGAGTAGCCCAAAGTCCAATCTCCTAATTCAAAGTCTATCCTATATACTATGGCGCTTTTATCATGGGGGCGGTTCTCACCACTTCTCGGGGATAGAACATTTTTATTTTCGAATTGCATGGAGCAAAAGGAAGAATTTTAAGAAAATTTAAAAATGCGCTCTATAATTTGGTCTTATTTTTTTCACCCCTCCAACTTTTTGAAAGTAGAAATAACACTATATTAAGAGGTATTGCAAAAGAAAAACAATGCATTTAAATTCTGGTGAATGAGGGGTTAAATGTATGTACTTCTCATTTTTCCTTAAAGTACATTAGTCATATATTTTTTGCACCATATCTCGCTTAGTTTGAATGTAACCGACATTTAACGGTGCTCGTTTTAGAGGCCTTTTCAAACACTACAAAAGCATGAGCACTTTGAGCATGCACCAAAAAACAAACTCTTTTTACCTACCATATCTCTTTTTGTATTATAAATAGAAAATTTACGAAGGAACGAATCTCCTTGTTATTTATAATTAAAAAAAAATTTTACATAGTGTTTTTAGTTTGATGCATAGTTTTTAAGGTATTCACAAAAAACCGTCCGAAAACATGTCATTTTTAAATGAAAATGGCAAATTTGCAACTACGCATAACTCTAAAAGGATTGAGTTCTCAAAAAAAAGTATAGATCAGTTTTTGCTTAAAAATAGGTTCTCTAGCCACTTCCATGCTTATTTTGACCAATAAATTTTCCACCCCCTTGAAGGGGTGGGAATTGCCCCAAGATAAAAGCGCCATAGTATATAGGGTAGATTTTGTTTCTTGAGCTATTCCCTACTTACTGTGAAAATATCAAGTACATCGATGTAGTAGGATGGAATTCGGAGCCAAATACCCTCATTGACTGCCCTATAATAATGCTCTGCTATGATCGCGTGAGAGGGGACACACACAAGATTCTAGCAAAATTTCAATTTTCTGTAACTTTTCGAGTTTTTGAGTTACAGCAACGAGTTTTATGTCATTGGAAAGATAATTTTAGATTATTTCAAAATATGTAAAAATATACAGGGCGTATGTAAAAAATTAAGATTTTTTTTTCATTTCCGGTTAAACCGGAAGCCATATTGTGGGTAAAATTTATTGTGCTAATAGATAACAAAGTACTATATATGTCTGCCAAATTTCAAATTTTAGTTTCTATTACAGAGGTATTTACGGGCACTCGAATATTTTTTTATAAAAAATTCATAACTCCCCTCCTATGAGGAGTTAAGAAATCTGATTAATGTTATTCAATTTACTGATAGGATATCAAAAATATATCAAAAAATAAACAAATTCCTTGGAGTCATTTTTGAGAAAATCTAGTTCAAATTTATGTCAAATTTTGACCCCTTAAATATAGGCAACCCATAACTTTTTCTGAAAAACGATAATATTCTTGTTATAGCCCCATCTTTAGGCTATACAAATGTTTTTTCAAATTAAATTTATCTTAAACAAGTTTTTAGATTGGTAGGAAAATGTATCGGGTGGGCGGTCGGCCATGCTGGCCGCCATTTTGGATTTGGAAATGTCAAATTCCGTATTTCTATTTAACTATCGATGAGCTAACTTTAAGTTAAATGTCATTCGTTTCGGTCAAAATTTGCAAAAATGGGCCCCAAATAACCTCCCTATTTCGGCCCCCCTTTGAGAGGTTTTTTTCAAAAGCTTAGTTTCTCGACAAAATTCTCTTAAACTTACTCATAACGAATTTCATCGAAATCGGTCCAGTAGTTTTTGCTGGGCGGTGGCGACATACGTACGTACATACGTACGTACATACGTACGTACCTGCATACGTACATACTTCCGACATGTTTTTTTTTATTTGCTTTTTAGACTCAGGGGGACTCAAAACGTCGAAAAAAAGTGAAATCTGAAAAAATTTTTTTTGCACGATCCTATAACTTTATCTATTATACTCATACTGCGTATGTAGTACGATAAAATAAAAAGACAAGACGGCTCTTAATAATTCTTTTTGAATTCGATTCGTGAATGCGCCAGAAAACTTTGTGACCCCGAGCTATAATATAATATTGAAAAACTGCATGCACAAAATTCATTTTTAAAGTGCATCTCAAACAGACAATACAAAAAAATTCAGAACTCGTCAATTATCGGCGGAAACGAGTTCAATTTTATTACTCGGGAATTTTTGGGGTCGCTGAAAACGAATATGACGTCAAAAGTGATCTCCGGACTACCTGGTGCCCAGGGTACTGTGTTCCTCGTCTTGTGAAGTTTTCGGCAAATTCATTAAAAATTAGTCAAAAATCATTACCCGAGGGTTTTTGGGGCCGCTAACGACGAATATGACATCGGAAGTGATTTTCGGAGTACCTGGTGCCCAGGGTACCTACTGTTTACCTCTCATGTGGAGTTTTCGGCAAAAAATTTATTAAAAAATTAGTCAAAAATAATGACTCGGGGGTTTTTGTTGTCGCTAACGACGAATATGACATCGGAAGCGATCTCCGGAATACCTGGTGCCTAGGGTGCGTATTTCCGTTTGCGTGTTCATTTCAAGACATTGCGGTTTTGAAACGGACACCGAAACGGTGATACATATAGTTCCAAAAAGGTGTTGATTTGAAAGCGCCAACCCCCGAAATGTACACGGGTTTGTACCGAAACATGTGGCGTTGGAATTCTACAAACAAGTGCATAGAACTAATAGGTCTATTATTCGTTGCACGTGCTGTTTATCAACTTAGCTTTGAGGGTAGTGTTGTGTATTTAAGTTTAAGTAAATTATTTAAGGTGCATTCGTAACTCGTTGGATCCATGGTATTTTCAAAATCCTCCTATTGCACCATATCTCAAATGCTTCCAACTTCTTTATGTTGTCTACTTTCAGTGTCCATCTTTCCATTCCATACAAAAAAGTCGAGAACAGGTAGCATGTTAAGGCTCTTATTCTCAGCTCCAGAGAAAGGTCTCGATTAACAAACATTTTTTTTATTTTTATAAATGCTTTTCTTGCAATTTCGATTCGTGTCCTGATTTTTCTACCTTGGTCGTTGTTTTCTGTTACCCAGGTTCCCAGATATTTGTAGTTATTCACTCTTTCTACTTGTTTTCCCTCGATATCTAGCTTTCCTATTGTATGTTGTTTAGAATTAATCATGAACTTGGTTTTCTGAACGTTCATTCGTAGTCCATATTTTATACTGACTTAATGTAATCTATTTAGGTACTACTCGTTGCAGTTCTTCTAAACTGTCTGCAAAAATAGCGGTGTAGTCTGCGAATCTTATGTTTTTCAAGAATTTTCCGTTTATTGATATACCCTGTTCTTCCTCTGATATTGCTTCCTTAAAAATAGCTTTAAAAATAGCTAAAATATGTTTGCCGAACAATAATTGTTTAGCTGTAACTAAAATATGTTTTTAATATACTGTTATATTTCTATTTGATATGAAAATTAAATTTTGATAATTATAAAAAGGATTCAATTTAATATAAAATATTTTCAATTTTCTCAACCACGGGCATATAAATTTAGAACAACCTGTATACAACAAATTGTTATATTTAATTTTAAGAAGTGATTAAACGAAACTCGGGAAAATGCGCTTAGAATAAACAAAGTGAATGGCGCGTACCATTATCGTTGTTCGCGGAAGGTTCGATCATTAGCCTATGCTAAATAAGACTCAGTTGGAATCGATAATAGGTCATTATCGTGTTCGCGGAAGGTTCGATCATTAGCCGATGCTAAATAAGACTCAGTTGAAATAGAGAATAGGTCATTAAATTTTGTAAATAGTAGAAAGTAATTTTAGAATGGGAATTAACTATTTCTTTTTTGAAATCCATTAAGCATATTTAGAAAGATTAAAAATTGGTTTTGAGGAATACTGCGAATGAGAGTTGGTGGTGGAAGGTTGATTTGTGAATCTGGAAGGGATATTTAGAAAGTAGGGGAATGAATGAAAAAGATAGATCAGAATGTTTTGAGCTGTCGAGAAGTGAAGTCCAGTAGTAGACGGTAGTGTACGGAGAGTGAGAAAGCCGGTGTAGTTCCGTGAGTGTGGAGTATCTATCGTGGAACGAGAGGTAGGCCAGGTTGAGAGTAAAAGAACCTCCTTGAGCCAAGAGTGTCCCGGTAGCTGATTGCAGTTTCGAAAAAGGTAGAATACAGCATCACGACAGAAGCAGGAACGAGAGCTATACGAGCTAGTTTTCAAAGGAGAACATTACTGAAAGCCAGGACGAGGTTTTGATCGCAGCCAAGGATAGCAGGAAACGGGTCTTGTGTGAAGACATTCTCAGTTCACCAGAAAAAGGTCAGTCTCATTTGTTTGGACATGAATGTATGGGTTTTTCGTATTAAATACCACATTATAAATTGAAGAACATAATAAATAATATCAGAAAAGCTTCATCAAACTTAAATAGAATTGTTGCTAATAAATCCTAATAGTTAAATGTTAATAAAAACTTTCAATTGGAAACCAAAAGGAAATAAGATTCCCATTTGTAAATGTTATGTTTAAGAAAAATGAGATCTAGCAAATATTAAGCAGTGATTGCCATTTAAATAAAATAAACAATATTTTGATTATAATTGTAACCCATATGTGTGTATTATTTTACTCTTTTCTTTCCTATCCCGATTAGGAACCATTGAGAAATATTTAGAAGCCACGAGAGCAAGTAATTAAGTTTATAATTCGCCCTGAGATTGAAAACATATTGATATGTGATCTGGTAAATTAATTAGATTATGATTAATGCATTGATTAAATTAAATGACATATAAGAATATTATCTCATATCAATAATCAAGATCACATCAATACATAACACTTTTAGTACCTATATTGTTGTGCATTACTACAAAATGTATACGTATCGTAATAGTTTATTTTGACAGGGAATTTTGGCACTACTTTGAGTTTTTTTTTTAATTATAAAGAAAAAAAGAAGGTAACTTTGGTAACAAAATTGTTTTATTTCCACAGATCCAATGAATGATAATTTGTTATTCTGCAAATAGGAGCTATTTGTGATAAACAGTTCAAATAAAATAAAATAATGTTACAACTTAACACGTATTTGTGATAATTTTAGGCGCGAAGTTCTTTTACAAACCAGTGCGCATTTCAAAATTAAACGTCTTGAAATGCACACGTGTTTGAAAGCAGATATGCTCCGCCGTTTACGTGCCGATTTCAAAACTACCCGGTCTTGAAATGAACACGGAAACGTAAATACGCGCCCAGAGTACCTACTTCGATTTCGGCAAACTTATTAAAAAATTAGCCAAAAATCACTACTCGGGGAGTTTTTGGGTCGCTGACGACGAATGTGACATCGGAAGTGATCTACGGAGTACCTGGTACCAAGGGTACCTACTGTTTAATTCGTTTTCTGGAATTTTTGGCAAATTCAATTAAAAATTAGTCAAAAATCATTAGTCACGAGATAAACCCTGGGTACCAGGAACACTGGAGATCACTTCCGATGTCATATTCGTCGTCAGAGACTCCAAAAACCCCTGAGTAATGAATTTTGACTAATTTTTTAATGAATTTGCCAAAAACTCCAGAAAACGAGGATAAACAGTAGGTACCCTGGGTACCAAGTACTCCGTAGAGCACTTCCGATGTCATATTCGTCGTCAGCGACCCAAAAACCCCGAATAATGATTTTTGGCTAATTTTTTAATGAATTGGCCGAAAACTCCATAAGAAGTAGGTACCCTGGGCACCGGGTATTCCGGAGATCGCTTCCGATGTCATATTCGTCGTTAGCGACCCCAAAAACCCCCGAGTAATTATTTTTGACTAATTTTTTTTTAATAAATTTTTTGCCGAAAACTCCACAAGACGAGGTAAACAGTAGGTACCCTGGGCACCAGGTACTCCGGAAATTACTTCCGATGTCATATTCGTCGTTCATCATCATCATTGGCTCGACAGCCCTTTCTGGGTCTTGGCCTGTTCCAGGATTCTCCTTCACTCTGATCTGTTTCGTGCTTTTTTTCTCCAGTTTTTTATTTTTAAGGTTTTTATATCATTTTCTATTTGTTCTAAATATCTCAGCTTCGGTCTTCCTCTTGTTCTTTTTCCTGCTGGCATCTGTTTGAATATTTCTGGTTGATTTTAAGGCCACTATTTTGTGCAGCTCGTTCTATTTGATTGAATGCCTGTATCATTTCTCTTCTTGATCTTGCGATTATGTCAACATCATCTGCAAATGCTAGTATTTGCACGCTTTTATTAATTATTGTTCCTCGGTATTGACTGTTGTGTCCCTCATTATTTTCTCGAGTACGATGTTGAACAAGATGCATGATAGAGCGTCTACCTGGCGTAGTCCCTTTTTCACATTTATTGTTTCCGTTAGTTCGATTTGTATCCGGATTTTACTTTTTTCTTTTAGAGATTCTTTTATCAGTTCTATTAGTTGTGTTGGTATATTAAATTCTTTCATTGCTTTTATTAAGAATTCTCGGTTTATATTGTCATATGCGCTTTCGAAGTCTATGAAGAGATGATGTGTGTCGATGTTATGTTCACTTGTTTTTTCGAAGATCTGTCGCAGAACAAATATCTGGTCTATTGTTGACTTCTGTCTACAGAAGCCACTTTGGTACCTGCCAACTATTTTTTCAGCGTGTGGTCTAAGTCTTTCATAAATGACGTTGGACATTATTTTGTATGCTGCATTCAGCAGCGTGATTCCACGGTAGTTTCCACATTCTAACTGATTCCCTTTTTTATGTAATGGTACAATAATACCACTATTCCACTCCGCTGGTAGCTGTGTTTATTTGACCATATCTTTGTTATCAATTCATGTATTGTTTTCTGTAGTGCGTCTCCTCCTTCCTTCAGTAATTCCGATGCTACTTGATCCGATCCCGGTGATTTATTGTTCTTTAATTTGTCTACGGCTGTTCTAATCTCGGCTATTGTTGGTGGACTCTTTTCTCTGTTGTCTGCTTGGTCTAATGGTATATCAGGGTTCGTCTCACTCCCATCTCCTTCAAGCTTTTCCGTAAAATGTTCTGTCCATCTTCTTAGTATCTCTTGCTGTTCTGTCAATATTCGTCGCCTTAGTACTATAACTTGATAACTCCAAAATTGACGTTTTTGAGATAACTAGTTCACAAGATGTATTTTATTTGTCTCCATATTGTGTAAAAACTTGATAGCTCACTTCAAACGGGTTAAGTATTTATTTATGATTGACGAAAGTTGATAAAACTCAAATGCCACTAATATTCAGTGCTAAAACTTGACAAGATAAGTTATCAAGCTATTATTTAATCGAAATAATCGTGAATACGACATACACTGAATGCTATAACTAGATAACTCGAGTTATCTAGTTTTAGCATGTGTTTCTCTGAAACCATTGAACTTACCACATAATTGCTATTTGTTTATTCGGTTCATTTTAATGCAAGAATTCGAGAATTGTTAGCAGATCTGGCAACCCCCATGGCAGAGGGCTAATTTTCAACAAAATAATGTTTAAAATATTAGTTGTGTTAAAAAGTTCACTTATATGCGACTTAGCACAACATGCGACATTACCAAATGTTAACATTATGGTAGTGCTAAAAGTTGATAACTTTAATTTTTCATGTTTTTTTCCATATTGGAAAACAAATTTACACCATATTCCTAAATAGATCAGTTGCCAAAAAGTTAAGGAACAGTATTTTAGAGCCGCAGAGTGAATTCCGTATTTACCAACATCATGGTAGCAGCACAAATATCTTTAAAATCTTTAAACTCGTTTATCTCAAAACTACTAATTTCGAGTTATCAAGTTATAGTATTAAGGCGACGATATTACCTTCCTTATCTCTACACATCGTCGTTCTCGGTTTTAAGTCTTTTCTGCTTTTGTTCAGTTTCTGATAAAATTTTCTTGTCTCTGTCGATCTACTTAGTTCTTGCAGTTCCTGAAGATCTTTGTTCATATATTCTCTCTTTCTTCTTCGGTGAATTTTCTTTTCTTCTTTGCGTAGTTGTTTATATTCTTCCTCTGCTTGTCGGGTTCTGTGCCCCTGTTGCATCAGTAAATATGCTCTGTTTTTTCTGTCTGTTATTCTGACATTCTTCGTCAAAGCAGTCATTCGTTCTTGATCTTCTTTCTTTGCCTTCTATGCCTAATACTTCTTTAGCTGTCTCTTTTATGATTTCTCTGTACTCTTCCCACTCCTTATTTGGGTTTTCATGTTTTGGTCTGTTTTCTAGTTTGATGCTTATCTTTTCTGTATACTCTTTATTTTTGTTTATTTCTTTGAGTCCTTCTACCTTGTATCGTTCATGTTTAGAGCCTCTTTCCTTTTTGATGTTTGAAATTCTAGCCCTTACTCTACTTTCGACCAGGTAGTGATCAGAATCCGCATTTGTCCCTCTTCTGGTGCGGACGTTTATTATATTCGATTGGTGTCTCGAGTCTACAATAACATGATCTATCATATTTACTGTCAGTCCATCTGGGGACTTCCAGGTACCCTTGTGTATATCTTTGCGAGCGAAGTATGTGCTAGCAATCACCATGTTAAGTGATCTTGCTAGGTTTATTAACCTATTGCCATTGTCATTTCATTGCTCATGGAGACTGTGCCTACCTATTGTGGGTTGGAATTGCTGTTCTCTTCCAACTTTGGCGTTTAGATCCCCATAGATTATTTTTATATCATTTTTTGGGTATGACTGATATGCGGACTCTTAATTCATCATAAAACTCTTCTTTAATTTCATCTTCTTTTTCTTCTGTCGGGGCATGCGCATTAAGTAGACTGTAGTTAAAGAAACTTCCTTTAACTCTTAAAATGCACATTCTGGGGATAATGGCTCTGAAATCTCTTACAGTATGTTTTACTCTCTTGTTTACTATGAATCCAGTGCCCAAGACGTGATCTTTAGGATCGCAGCTGTAGAAAATCGTATGACTTCTTTTTTCCATTATATTGTTTCCAATCCACCTCATTCCTTGTATGGCAGTTATGTCTATTTTGTATCTATTTAGTTCATTTAAGAGATTTTGGAGAGCTCCCAATCTATACAAGGTTCGAATATTCCACGCAACCCTCAAATCGTATTCCTTTTTCTCGCACAGTCGTCGTCGTTTGATCAGTCCGGCTTTTCTTCCTTTCACGTTCATAACTCGTAGTTTTTCTAGGAGGAGGTAGTTAACCTTCAGCCCAACCCCCTATTCATCGGAGGACCAAGACTCCCTTCTTCGTCAGCCCTGACCCCACCTTCCACTGGGGTTGGTTACCCAATCTCCGTCATATTCGTCGTTAGCGGCCCCAAAAACCCCCGAGTAATGATTTTTGACTAATTTTTAATGAATTTGCCGAAAACTCCACAAGACGAGGAACACAGTAGGTACCCTGGGCACCAGGTACTCCGGAGATCACTTTTAACGTCATATTCGTTTTCAGCGACCCAAAAACCCCCGACTAACAAAATTGAACTCATTTCCGCCGATAATTGACGAATTCCGAATTCTTTTTATTGTCTGTTTGAGATGCACTTTAAGAATGCATTTTTTGTATACAGTTTTCCAATATTATATCATGGGCCATGGCTGCGGCTCGCAGCCATACGAACACGCTAAATTTTGATTTGAATGTTAATTTTGGGACCCTAAGAAGATGCAAAAAATTTTACCACTCATACCCCCGGGCTTTCCCCAAAAAACCACTTTTAGGGGGTAACATACAAACAAGCTGATTTTTGACTTGAATGTCAATTTAAGAAACCCAAAAACACAAAAATATGCAAAAAAATTTACCATTCCTACCCCGGGCTGCCCCCAAAAACCACTTCTCGTTAGGGTCAATCCATACCAAGTGGTCCAATATAAATTAAATTGGTTGCTTGAC
Organism: Diabrotica virgifera virgifera; assembly: GCF_917563875.1. Classification (NCBI taxonomy): domain Eukaryota; kingdom Metazoa; phylum Arthropoda; class Insecta; order Coleoptera; family Chrysomelidae; genus Diabrotica; species Diabrotica virgifera. The sequence goes on from NC_065452.1 coordinate 29,284,703, forward strand.
TATTTTTACTATTTTTTATTTTTCTACCAATTAAACTTCAGTTTATAGAGTATACAAAATTGCATTCAATTTATTTTTAAAAAATTTATTTTGTTGATGGCGCCCATTTATGTTTCAGCGTATCCAAATCGCTGTCTATTCGCACTGGATAAGACTCCCAAGAAAAATCCATCGTCAGACCTGTATTTACTAACATATGGTTGCGAAACGTGGACTATGACCAAATCAAACGAAGAAAAGCTCAGACATTTTGAACGAAAAATACTTTTCGGACCTCACCACGACATTAACGCAAACCAGTATAGGATCAGAACCAACTTCGAATTAAAAGAACTCTACAATGACACCGATATTGTCCAAGAAATTAGATCATAGCGACTAACACGTGCACAGACTTCATAACGAGAGACTTGTAAGATTGGTATGGGAGGAGATTCCTACAGGTAAAAGACCACTCGGACGTCCCAGAATGCGATGGAGAGATAACATCCAAGCAGATCTCCGGGAAATGAACATCCCATTTGACCCTAGGTTGATGGAAGACCGAACAAATTGGAAGAAAGTTGTACAGTCAGCCAGGACCAACCCAGGGTTGTAGCGCTACGTGATGATGATGATGATATATCTATAATTTTCACAGAAAACATTGCTTCGCTTTTTAGCCAATATTTTCACTTAGGTTTGTCCGAGAACAATAAATCAAAAATCAAACATTTTAGAAAAGTATGATCTAAAGAAATGTTCCAGTGAATTATTTAATTACTACCATTAAGGCCTTAATTGAACCTCAAAGTTTGAGAAGGTAAAATGATAAAATTCAATTTTCAGCATTCTTTAACAACTTAAGGCAAACAGTTAACGGTTTGTAATTTTTTTCTGAAAAAGACCTTCATACCAACCTTAAATGAAAAAAGTTTGAACCTGAAGACTAAAGTAGATTTTTTCAAAAAAATCTCAAAAATGTAAATTTTTGAAAAATTTCAAAGTTTGACCATTTATATCTCTGATGGGCACGCATGTAAAAATTTGAAATCTGGCTGAATGTTAGCCCCTAACAAGTAGAATAAGGGGTAAAAATTTGGAGTTTTAGACTTACAGCGTATAGGAGTTACAGGCCTGGGAAAATGGCCAAAAATCATTAATTTGAGCGTTTGCGGGCAGAGTAATTGAAATTCAAATAAGAAATAAAAATTAATGTATTTTCACCAAATTTCACAATGAATACAAATTTATACTACGTTATAGAAAATATTTACCTACATTTTGAATTTTGGCCGTTCAGAAGTTGGGATATTTTATCGCATAAATCTTGAGATATGTTATGATTTTGTCCAGTTGCTGTTTTTAGTTATGAGGGTGTGATTTTCATCAAGATTTTATGAAAATGCACCCAAGTTTCATCATGAGCACTTAACTTAAACGATGTTCTGAGTCCAGAAGGTTCAAAAAAGTGCACATAGAAGTCAATATTAGGGTGAGCCGAATTTTTTTTTTTTTATTTCGTGTTGCTATAGCGCGGGAAAGTTGCTACTAGGCATAGGCGTAACCAGGGGGTGGTTTTGGGGGTTATAACCCCCCCTTTGGATGTACTTTGAGCTCTATACGCTTATTAACACCATTATTATTCCATACCCCCCAGAGACCTCCAAGAAGAAGTAACCCCCCCTTAGGATCATCCTGGTTACACCTCTGCTACTAGGATAGAGTTTTAAATTAAAAAAAGAATTTTTCAAATTGTTTGATATCTTCCGGTCGAGCATTGGTCATGAATTTCAAAAAAATTGGTTGTTTTTGAAATTTTTATTGCATTTTTATTGCAATTCAGTTGTTTTTTTTATTTAAGTCTTGTGCCTGGCACTTGAAAAGTAGGACCGTTAAGTTGGTTTTATATTATTAAAAGCGTTGTATTTTCAAAGAAGAAAATAGCAAAAAACGATGTTTTTTAATATTTTATGGACGATGCGCGACCGGAATATGTCAATATATATTTTTTTCTTTGCTTTATTTTAATCCTGACCCCTCAAGGAAAGATGTAAGCGGTATAGCAAAACGGGATAAAATATTTTTGTGTTTTTAAAAAAATTTCAAAAACAACCAATTTTTCAAACTTTACGACCAATGCGCGACCGGAAGATATCAACCAATTTGAAAAATTATTTTTGTAATTTAAAACTCTATCCTAGCAGCAACTTTTCCGCGGTATAGCAACATGAAATAAAAAAGAAAGTTTTGTTCGGCCCACCCTAGTCAATATGTTCAATTCTGACAGTTTGTATTACCCATAACCACTAATTTTCCTCATATACACAGGCTATTACATCATTTTCACTTAAGGGAAAGGAAGATATCGCTTGTAAAAAATTATTAATATTTAGTTGCTTGGGATGTATTAAAACATTTGACTTTATTTTAGCTTTAATATAAAATAGACTGGTTATCTATTATGAATAAAAAAGATGTAAGAATACATGATACAGTGCACTGCACAACACTACAGGTTAGACTGAACAGAGCTTGTCACTACAAGCTCAGAAGAGTTTTGCCTGCAGAGACATAATATGATGTACCTGCAAAGACATGAACTGCTCCAGCAAATTCCTATACAGTACAGAAGATATCCTATATAGTACAGGATTCCTATACAGTGGAGAAGAGATTGCAGCTTTCACCCATGGCAAATCAATTATATATTTAACCAAATATATATGATTGCCAATCACATTTTAGTGGTTTAAATTAATTACCAAGCTTAAGTTGGTCTAATTTTAATAGGTAAGGTCGTTAAGTACTAATTAGTTTTTTCAATTTATGTGATGAAAATTTCCTGAAATTTTCGGGACTGCTAAATATAAAAAGAGTAAATATTTAATAAAATAGTACAAATTTGTATTCATTGTAAAATTTGGTGAAAATACATTAATTTTTATTTCATTAAACAGTTTATTTGAATTTTAATTACTCTGCCTGCAAACGCTGAAATTAATTATTTCTGACTATTTTTTCAAGCCTGTAACTCCTATACACCTTAAGTCTACAACTTTAAATGTTTACCCCTTATTCTACTTGTTAGTGGCTAACAAGCCAAATCTCAAATTTTTGAAATTTTTCATGTACATTTGTACGCTGTTTGTCGCCCTTATTTAGAAACACCCTGTACTGATGAAGAGCATGGCTAGTTGTTAAAGTACCTAACTTTTGTATTATCCAACATAAGCGAGTGAATCGAAAAACAGAATGTTAAGAAAACCTGAGGCTATAGTTGGGTCTTAATTTCAGTATTTTATAAATGCTAGAATATTCCACACGGTGTTGCGAACTTTAAGAAAAAAGCACTGTTTGATTCGTACACCCGGTATACGATGAAAATTTATCTGTTTAGCAACAATATTATTACAGCGATATTGTTAAAGAATAAGGCTACAAATAATGACCCATTTTTTGTGGTGCCCGTTTTTCGTGCCAGTCAGTGTATATGTAGAAGCAATGAAGTAAAGACATTTAAGAATAATTACTTAGACTTAGACACCAAAAAAACTCGGAAATCCTTCAGAGAGAACTAGGAGTTTTAAAAATAGAAATATGATAGAGTTATTTTATAGTGTACTAGTGTGAGCATCTATAACAAATTTCTTAATAAAAACAAAGAAAAAGCTGACACACGTTTGATACATGTGAAAAAGTGTCCATAGATCAGACAAGTACCTACAACTTTCAAAAACCTGATATTTTCTCAATGGAGAAATCATTCGATATTTGCTCGATACAAGAACATGAAATAAAGCGACAAAGAAGAAAAGATAAAAGACATGAGAGAAAAACCAACACAAATATTGAATGGATGCAAACAAAACTGAAAATATTGAATGGATCACTGGAAAAAAAGTGAATATGATCATGTCCATTTCAGGATCTGTTTTCACTTCTACCTGTGAATCAAGACAACTTCGAAGGGTGACAGAGACAGCAGAAAGGTACAAAATAAGAAACACAAACATAACGTAGGATGGACAATGTTAATCGTTAAAAGAAAAAACAAGAAAAAGCCAAAATAAGAAACGGTAAACACATGGGGGAAAAGGCAGCACCCCTACTATTAAAGAAAAGAATATAATGCATTACCTATCGGCATAAACAAAACTGAAAACAGCGCATACGAAATACTGGGAAACAAAAATAAATGGGAACGTAACAGGAGGATGAGAGAGATAACAAAAATGTACGAAATAAGAAACATAAGAGAATATCAGCAATTTAAATCAACTTCCGAATTTATCGAAAAAACCCTAGGATATTTACAAGAAATAGAAGATAAGTGACGGTCTTCAAAAAATGTCGAGTAAAAACGAAATAGAGATAGAAAATAAACATGAGATCGTGAACATTTTGTGTAATTACAGAAATAAGAATAAAAACATGGATAGCAGCAATATCAGGAACACACAAGTAAAAGCAGGCTAAACTTGTATAAGGTTACTTAAAAATGTACTTTTTTACTGAAAACATTTTTAGTTTTACGGATATTTTCTTGAAAATTTAAAGTTTTAATGTAAATAAAAGTAGTAAGCCAAATGTGGTGTTCTTAAAAGAGGTTATGTTTGTAAACAGTTAATATAAATAAATGTTGTCCTTGTTTCACATGTGTAGTTTTGCATAAAGAGTTAGATAGGAAGAGAGCAGCAAAAATGCTGTTATAAGAGGTCCTGGGCTCACCTTTCCACTACTGGCATAGTTTTTGAGGTAAGTTCGTAAAACTCCTGGTTTTTCGGGGTTCCCAAGAGGTCGTCAAAGTCAATAGCACTTTCAATATCAAAGTCGTCAGAAAGAAGAGCAGAGAGATCATATCCTATATCGATACCCGATTCAGCCATTTTTTTATCACAGTTTGTTCACAGATTGTTACTTAAAATAAAAAAAGTGTCACCTAGCATAGCTATATATAGAATCACGCAACCATCAGTAGGCAAATCGAATGTCACTAATATTCTGTTTTTCCACAAACATAAACCACAGTAATGAATTAATTGGAACGTACACAAAAGTTTGGGGGGGGGGGGTTGAGGGAACAAAACCCCCATAAAATTTTTATGGGGTGGACAAATTTCACTATAATTTTGTTTTAAGATGTTCGTGCCATAAGAATCATACATGTCCATTTTCAATAAAAAATATCCAATAGTTTTCGATATATTGAAAAAAATCGATTTTCAGTTGGTAACTTCAAAGGGCTCTAACTTTTTTTGTGTACACTTTTGTACTAACGTAAGTTGGATTCAATCAATTTATTTTTGTCCCCGGAATGCGTGATTTAATTTATGACATACCTTTTTGAAATACCCTGTATATGTGGAATGTAGAAGTAATGAAGTAAAGACATTTAAGAATAATTACTTAGACACCAAAAAACTCGGAAATCCTTCATAGAGAACTAGGAGTTTTAAAAATAGAAATCTAGAGTGATTTTATAATGAATATAGTGTATTAGTAAGAGCAGCTATATCAAATTTCTTAATAAAAATAGTATCAACACAGTTAAAAACGAACATATTAAAAGTAGTTCATTAGGTAAGTACATAAAAACAACAAAGAAAAAGCTGACACACGTTTGGTACATGTAAAAAAGTGTACATTGATCAGACAAGTACAACTTTCAAAAACCTGATATGTTCTCAATGGAAAAATCATTCGAAATTTGCTCGATACAAAAACATGAAATAAAGCGACAAAAAATAAAAGATAAAAGACATGAGAGAAAAACCAACACAAATATTGAATGGATGCAAACAAAAACTGAAAATATTGAATTAATCACTGGAAAAAAAGTGAATATGATCATGTCAATTTCAGGATCTGTTTTCACTTCTACCTGTGAATCAAGGCAACTTCGAAGGGTGACAGAGACAGCAGAAAGGAACAAAATAAGAAACACAAACATAACATAGGATGGACAATGTGAATCGTTAAAAGATAAAACAAGAAAAAGCCAAAATAAGAAACGGTAAACACATGGGAGAAAAGGCAGCACGCCTACTATTAAAGAAAAGAATATTACCTATCGGATAAACAAAACTGAAAACAGCGCATACGAAATACTGGAAAACAAAAATAAATGGGAACGCAACAGGAGGGTGAGAGAGATAACAAAAATGTACGAAATAAGAAACATAACGTATAAGAGAATATCAGCAATTTAAATCAACTTCCGAATTTATCGAAAAAACCCTAGGATATTTACAAGAAATAGAAGATAAGTGACGGTCTTCAAAAAATGTCGAGTAAAAACGAAATAGAGATAGAAAATAAACATGAGATCGTGAACATTTTGTGTAATTACAGAAATAAGAATAAAAACATGGATAGCAGCAATATCAGGAACACACAAGTAAAAGCAGGCTAAACTTGTATAAGGTTACTTAAAAATGTACTTTTTTACTGAAAACATTTTTAGTTTTATGGATATTTTCTTGAAAATTTTAAGTTTTAATGTAAAGAAAAGTAGTAAGCCAAATGTGTTGTTCTTAAAAGAGGTTATGTTTGTAAACAGTTAATATAAATAAATGTTGTCCTTGTTTCACATGTGTAGTTTTGCATAAAGAGTTAGATAGGAAGAGAGCAGCAAAAATGCTGTTATAAGAGGTCCTGGGCTCACCTTTCCACTACTGGCATAGTTTTTGAGGTAAGTTCGTAAAACTCCTGGTTTTTCGGGGTTCCCAAGAGGTCGTCAAAGTCGATAGCACTTTCAATATCAAAGTCGTCAGAAAGAAGAGCAGAGAGATCATATCCTATATCGATACCCGATTCAGCCATTTTTTTATCACAGTTTGTTCACAGATTGTTACTTAAAATAAAAAAAGTGTCACCTAGCATTATATAGCATCACGCAACCATCAGTAGGCAAGTCGAATGCCACTAATAATATTCTGTTTTTCTGGTGATAACGCTTACGCTTATGCTAGGCAGCCCAATGTCAGGGCCTAGCCGTGAATGCGCCACTAATGCTTGGCTTTGAAGCTCTCAGTCAGTCTGAAGTCAGTTCGTGTGGAAAATGCGAAATAGCGAAGCGAAACAACGAAATCAACGCGCCGCGGAGATCTCGGATCACAACGCACTGATACCGATTCGCCGAAAACGGCGGCAACACAACTGCGCGTCGCGTCGTCGATGTCTTCAAAATCTTGGCATTATTTTCAATTATTTCCTTTGAAAATTTCCACTTTAACACCTTGTCCAAAACAAACAAACTAAATAATCGATTTAATTAACTATATTTATGTTCGTTGTTCATACTCAAAATTAAAGAAAATTAGTGTATATTGAATTTTTTTAAAATCTACAGGATGTCCCATAAAAAATCAGTCTGTTTAACAAACAAGCAAAATATAATAAACCGTCAAGCAGGTATTCTTTTTCTCATGAGCATCTTTCAGTGAGTCACAGTTTTTCCATTTCTTTCTAACGCATTAAATTGTATGTGACAGCAAAAAACGCACGTCGGTGATTACATTTCGTCGATGACATTTATAACATTTATTCTAGTTGTCAATAGATGACGCCATAATCGAAAAAAATTATTTACTAATTATACCGGGTGTCCACTTATATTTTCCCCCATTTTAACTGCCTATAACTTCTAAACGGCTCAAGATAAAAATATGCGGTTTTCACTGAAATGTTTTATTTTAGTAAAAGTTTTGTCTGAATGGATTGAATGTTTTATATCGCTTTCAAATACGAAATAAAACATGGCGGATTTTTGAAAAAAACGTTGTTGACTTTTTTTTAATGGAACACCCAGTATATTCTTTTGTAAAGTGAAAGAAAGGTCATTCACCTATCTAGCGATATAAAGTTTTTCAAAATCGGTTGTCAAATCACTGAGTAATTAATTTTTAAAATTAGAGGTGCAACGTGGATATCACATACCTAAATAACATAACTAACCAAGTTATGTGATTTCCACATTGCATCTCTCATTTTAAAAATTAATTGCTCAGTCATTTGACAACCGATTTTAAAAATTTTTATATCGCTGGATAGATAAATGACCGTTTTTTTCAAGTTTTTAGGTAAGTGACCATTTTTTATATCGCCTTTAAATAAAAAATGCCGGATTTTTGAAAAAAACGTTGTTGCCTTTTTTTGTTAAAACACCCGGTATATTTTTGTATCCTGAAAAAACGGTCATTTACCTATCCAGCGATATAAATTTTTTTTAAAATCGGTTGGCAAATGACTGAGCAATTAATTTTTAAAATGAGAGATGCAATGTGGAAATCACATAACATAATATCATTTTGCTCAGTTATGTTATTTAGGTATGTGATATCCACGTTGCACCCCTCATTTTAAACATTAATTAAACTCAGTGATTTGACAACCGATTTTGAAAAACTTTATATCGCTGGATAGGTGAATGACCTTTTTTTAATTTACAAAAAAATATACTGGGTGTCCCATTAAAAAAAAGTCAACAACGTTTTTTTCAAAAATCCGCCATTTTTATTCTCGTATTTGAAAGCGATATAAAAAATTCAATCCATTCAGATAAAACTTTTACTAAAATAAAACATTTCTGCGAAAACCGCATATTTCTATCTTGAACCGTTTAGAAGTTATAGGCAGTTAAAATGGGGGAAAATATAAGTGGACACCCGGTATAATAATATCTACTAATATACAGGGTAGCGAGAAAGTATGGAAACACGGTGATTTCTCGGAAACCGCTCGAACAGTTTTTTGCATTATGTTCAGGATGACGTCAGGAAAAAAGTCTACTATTCAAAAATGGGTGGAAATGCATAATTGCACTGTAAGGTGCATAAAATGCATCAAAAATTGCATAAACATAAAAATAAAGTCAAAATCAGTATACTAAGGAACATAATTTATTACTTCGGGGTTTTTGGGGTCACTGAATACGATTACGCCATCAGAACTGACCCCCGGATCACCTGGTGGCCAAGGTCAGTTTTTATAAATTTTGGTGGGTAGGGGTGTCCTAAAGCGGCCGATATTATAGTGGTAATTACATTGTTGTCAAATCTTCCGTTTTTCTGGAAATCTAATGAACTTTCTTATTTTAAATAAAACACCCTGTATATTTTTTGCGTTTTGAAGTCCTTAAAAAATACTGATTATTTTTCATGTTATGTTCCCTATACCTAAATCCCATAATTTCGGAGTTATTGCTACATTTATTAAAAAAAAAAATTTTTAAATCAATTTTTTCGGCCCAAGTAGGCATTATTTTAGGTTCTTTGGATCATTGGGAACAAAAAAGGTGTTTTGTAATTTTCCTCAAAAAATAATCGTTTCCGAGTTATAAACAATTTAAAACTGAAAAAAATCGAAAAATGACGATTTTCAGGGGTCAAAAACACAAGTAAAAAAATCATTTTTAAAATTACGAAGTAACTAAATTCAAGCTCAAACCTTTTTCTATCAGATCCCTATAAGAATTTTTGGCATATTTTATTCTAAAACATTGTTTTTCTTTAATTGTTAATAAAGCTCATATGAGAGGACGGGCTATCGCGCATCATTAACAACTAAAAAATAATGTTTTAGAATTAAATAATACCAAATCACTTATCGGCATCTGATAAAATAAGGTTTGAACTTGAATTTAGGCAATTGATAGTTTCAAAAATAATGTTTTTTACTTATGTTTTTGAACCCAGAAAATTGTCATTTTTCGATTTTTTTTTCAGTTTTAAATTGTTTACAAATCGGAAAGGATTAACTTTTGAGGAAAATTACAAAAGATCTTTTTTGTTCCCAATAACTCAAAGAACCTAAAATAATATCTACCCGGTTCAAAAAAATAAATTTGTATAATTTGCTAAAAATTTTTTTTTTATAAATGTAGCAATAACTTCGAAATTATGGCATTTAGGTATAGGAAACATAACATAAAAATAATCAGTATATCGTATGGACTTCAAAACGCAAAAAATATACAGGATGTTCCATTTAAAATAAGAAAGTTCATTAGATTTACAAAAAACGGAAGATTTGACAACAATGCAATTACCACTATAATATCGGCAGTATTAGAATACCCTTACCCACCAAAATTTATAACAATCGTTCAAGCGGTTTTCGAGAAATTGCCGTGTTTCCATACTTTCTCGCTACCCTGTAATCTGTACAATTTATAAGACTATACAAATAAAAGAAAATACCATTTTATAAATGCAATAAACACAATTGATTTGTTTTTATGCCAAATTGCAAATAAAATGTGACAACTGTCAGATTTAACTAAAATGTCATGTTAGAGTAAATGTTATAAATGTATATTATCACGGACTTGCCTTTTTTTCTATAATTTGTGACGCACTGAAAATTAGAGAACATAGGTCATGGGCCCACACTTAAAAAAAATATTACTCCTTGTCCTCCCTGATGAGACTTTTTTATGCAGTTATTCATGTCGAGTCGGACAACTTTTCTATTTCGGAAAATTTTCGGAAAATGAATAACTGAATAAAAAAAGTCTCATGAGGGAGGTAATAAATTTTTTTATAAAGGATTTTAATCCCACTTTTTGAGGGAGTGTGAATTGAAAATTATTTACTAAGATATAGAAATCATTTGCTGCACTATTAAAAAACTACTTCTAAAAATCAGTCTATTTAATACACAAGACAATGTTTTTATTATAAAAGCCATGCTTATTGTATTTAATCAATTCCTATTTCGGAAAATTTTTCGGAGGTGGGCTTTTCGTAAATATAGAGGTTTCTAAACTTTGGTGCGTCGGACAACCGGAGTAACCTTAAAAAATTGTCGGACAGTACTACCAGTTAATTGAAAATATTTTATCAAACAATCCTGCAAAAATCAGCTGTGAGAGCATAAATTTTATGACTATTTATGACACGTACGCCCTCCCCCCTCCGCATGAAGGGCACACTATGAAGTCATAAATGATGATTTTTTTGCAGGATTTTTTAATAAAAATACTTATAATTTACTGGTAATATTGTCGGACAAGCTTTTAACGGTACTCCAGTTGTCCAACTCATCAAAGTTTAGAAACCTCTATATTTACGGAATGCCCCCTCCCGAAAATTTTCCGAAATAAGAGAGTTGTCCGACTCATAACTGGACGGGATTCTGCAGAAAGGAACCAAACCACAAATATGTATTTTTCCTATTAACAGTCTCATAGGTTATAAAATACCCTGTAGATACTTGTGCAGAAAAGAACCAAGCCACATACGATAGATATCGTCCTCTATGAGCGAAAAAACCAACCAACATTATCGTTGCAGCATGACAGCGTTCTGCAGAAAAGATCCATGTGGGTTAGTTCCTTTATACAAATTCACTTAAGTTATTTTGCAGAAGGGAACCAAGCTACAAAAGTGGATTTTTTTAAAATAAGTGTTTTCTTGAATTCACGGGGCTTCCGGATTTTGAAATCGAATAAATTATTAAATCCCAGTAATTTCATATTAACATTTTTTTATATTATATGCCTGATTATGTAACTCAATAATGGAAAATAAAAGTTTGTTAACTTTGAATTCACTTAAGTTGTTTTGCAGAAGGAAACCAAGTGACAAAAGGGGAATTTTTTAAAACAAAACTGTTTTCTTGAATCAAACAATATGTGTTAAATCAAATCTAATGCATGTATTGACGATTTTAATGTTAAACCATGATTATTTTTAATAGAGAATTTTAAATTTTATCGTAAAGTTTTTGGATAATATCTCAGTTTTAACAAAGTGTGGTTTGGATCCTTACTGCAGACTACCGTCCAACTGAATAACTGAATAAAAAAAGTCTCATGAGGGAGGTAATATACACATAGTTTCAAAAGTTATGCATCACCTAAAATTATGCTCATTTTCATAGTTGATATTTTCATGAACAGATTAACGGATTCCACTATTTTTTTATTATTTTAGATTTTTTTTGGTATTTTCACAGTTGTACTCAAACTTATTTTTTGAACTTGTGGGTTTTTCTACCGGGTGGAAGAAAAGATATATTTTTCGGTTCTTAAGTTTGAGACATCCTGTAGGTAGGACAAGGTATAAATGTGGCTATTCGTCGAAATCGTATTATAGTCTTATGTTTTATGAAAATTTTGTTTTTTTAATATCCCTAATATCTTTAGAAACAAAGAAATTAGGCTGTTTTTTTCTTTAAAATGACGTGTTTTAACTGAAACAAAACTAAATTAACAATAAAAAATAGCAGTTAATAAACATTAAAAGAGATGAGGGCATTTAGCACAAAATAAATAAATTTTTAAATACAGCACCTAGAGACTTGCAGCTTTTTGCATTATGTTCAGGATGACATCAGGAAAAAAGTCTACTATTCAAAAATGGGTGGAAATGTATAATTGCACTGTAAGGTGCATAAAATGCATCCAAAATTGCATAAATATAAAAATAAAGTCAAAGTCAGTATACTGAGGAACATAATTGATTACTTCGGGGGTTTTTGGGGTCACTGAATACGATTACGCCATCAGAACTGACCCCCGGATCACCTGGTGTTCAAGGTCAGTGCAATAGACGCCATCTTCTGGAGTTTCGATGGTTTTCGGCATTAAATCAATGCAAACGGATTACTCACGGGTTTTAGGGGTCACTAAGTGACCATATCACTAATATGCCATCAGAATTGACCTCCGGAGTACTTGGTGCCCAAGGTCGCTACTAAGGTACGTCATCTTCTGAACTTTCGAGGGCTTTCGGTATTAAATTGGTGCAAATCGATTACTCGGGGGGTTTTTGAGGTCGCCAAACACGAATATGCCATCAGAATAGACCACCGGATTACCTGGTGCCCAAGGTCACTGCAAGGCACGTCATCTTCTGGAGTTTCGAGTGCTTTCGGTATTAAATTAATGCAAACGGATTACTTACGAGTTTTTGGGGTCGCTAAATACGAATATGCCATCAGAATTGAATTCCGGGATACCTGGTGCACAGGATCGCTACTATGGCACGTAATCTTCTGGAGTTTCGAGTGTTTTCGGCATTAAATTGATGTACACGGATTACTCACTGTTTTTTGGGGTCGGTAAACATGAATATGCCATCAGAACTAAACTCTGGAGTACCTGGTACCCAAGGTCGCTACTAGGACACGTAGTATCTTCTGGGGTTTCGAGGGCTTTCGGCATTTAATTGATGCAAATGGATTACTGGAGCATTTTTGAGGTCGCTAAACACGAATTTGCCATCAGAACCGACACCCTGTGCACCTGGTGCCCGCGGTTACTGCAAGGGGCGTCATCCTTTGAGCGAGGTTTTTCGGTACTATATTGACGCAAACCGATTACTAATAGGTTTTTGGGGTTGCTGAACACGAATATGCCATCAGAACAGACACCGGACCAGCTTGTGCCTAGAGCACGCCATCTTCTGGAGTTTCGAAAGTTTCCGGTACTAAATTGATTCAAACGGATTACTCATGGCTTTTTGGGGTTGCTGACTACGAATACGCCGTTAGAACACACACTTTAGCACCTGGTGCCTAAGGCACGTTATCTTCGGAGGTTGGGTGAATTCTTGGTACCAAATTCATGCAAACAAATTACTTTTGGGTTTTTGGGGTTGTTGAACACAAGTATGACTTAGTTAGATGAAGAATTCTGAAGTACCTAGTGATTACAATGATCAGTATTAACATTGTCATAATAGAATATAGTAAATCGATCTGGAAATAAATAAAGGAAAAACAATGTTAGATATAACTAAAATTTATATAAATTTTATATATACATAAGTAAGAAAATTGAATAGCACAGTGACGTCCCTTGCAGTGACCATGGTCACCAGGTGCTCCGTGGGTCTGTTCTAATGGCCTATTCGTGTTTGGTGACCTCAAAACCCCTCTAGTAATCCATTTGCATCCATTTTATGCCGAAAACCCTCGAAACTCCAGAAGATGACGTGCCTTAGTAGCGATCCTGGGCAACAGGTGTTCCGGAATTAAATTCTGATTACATATTCGTGATTAGCGACCCCAAAAACCCGCAAGTAATCCGTTTGCATCAATTTAATACCGAAAGCCCTCGAAATTCCAGATGATGACGTCCCTTTCAGTAACCTTGAGCACCAGGTGATCCGGTGGTTTGTTCTGATGGCACATGCGTATTTAACGACTCAAAAACCCCCCGAGTAATCCATTTTCACCAATTTAATGCCGAAATCTCTCAAACTCCAGAAGAGGACGTCCCTTGCTTGGGCTCCAGATGCACAGGGAGTCGGTTTTGATGGCATATTCGTATTTACAGACCTCAAAAACCCGTAAATAATTCGTTTGCATCAATTTGATAACGAAAGCCCTCGAAACTCCAGAAGATGACGTCCCTTACAGTGGCCTTGGGCACCAGGTGATCATAAGGTCTGTCCTGATGGCATATTCGTGTTTAACCACCTCAAAAACCCCTGAGTAATCCAGTTATATCAATTTAGTGCCGAAATCCCTTGAAACCCCAGAAGATGACGTGCCTTAGTAGCGACCCTTGGCACCAGGTATCCCGAAGGCCAATTCTGAAGGCATATTCGAGTTTAGCGACCCCAAAAAGCTGTAAGTAATCCGTTTGCATCAATTTGATAACGAAAGCCCTCGAAACTCCAGAAGATGACGTACCTTAGTAGCGACCCTAGGCACCAGCTACTCCGGAAGTCAATTCTGATAGCATATTCGTATTTAGCGACCCCTAAAACCCCTGAGTAATCCGTTTGCATCGATTTAATGCCGAAAACCATTGAAACTCCAGATGATGACGTCTCTTGCCGTGACCTTGGGCACCAGGTGATCCGGTGGTCAGTTCTGATGGCGTAATCGTATTCAGTGACCCCAAAAACTCCCCAAATAATAAATTTTGTTCCTTAGTATACTGATTTTGACTTTATTTTTATATTTATGCAATTTTGGATGCATTTTATGCACTTTACAGTGCAATTATGCATTTCCACCCATTTTTGAATAGTAGACTTTTTTCCTGACGTCATCCTGAACATAATGCAAAAAACTGCAAGTCTCTAGGTGCTGTATTTAAACATTTATTTATTCGGGTGTTTTTAGTGCTAAATGCCCTGGTCTAAAAACAGAAAGGCACATAACGTTAACAATTCTGGTCGACACCTTAAGAGTTTAGTTGTCGACCAAGTGAGATTTACGTGAACGAGAGACGAGATTGTTTAACACTTTGGCTACCAATGATACTGTGATGATTCTGCGTTTTGGTATCATATGTATCACCGGTGATCAACCTTCTTGGTTTATTTATGGACCATGTGTATCACCGGTGATACCATGCAGTGTATAGTCAAAATGACCATTAATATCGTTGGTATATAAAATCGGGCAGAGTGTACCGATAGGATGTAAGTGAACCTCATGGGCGTCCGCAGGATCATAACTAGAGGGGGGCAGATTTGAGAAATAAAAAAATGGTTATATAAGCAATAATAAATGTAGACGTAAATTGAGAGTCTTCACTGAGAGGGGAGAGGGGGAAGGGGTTCCCTTAGGAAAGTTTTGAAAATAACATTTTTGGAGCCAAAATTATAACTCAGACTTCACACAAAAATGAAGCAAACTAAATATAATTTAAATATTTCAAAACTTTTTTAATGCTTTTTACAAGAACGTGATGCAAATTTAACAAGTTTTGCATAAGTCTTCGATTTGTGAAGCAAGATAAATTGTCTGTTCCTAAACACTATTATTTAAACACAATTTATGCGGATCAATTGTAAATGCTTGTAAAACTTTCTCTACAAACTCTTTCTTTTTTGGTAATATTTGTTTTCGATGAATGCTCATTAGAGCTAACCCATTAAGGCGATCTTCGAAAATTGTACTCCACAACCATGTTTTTACTCTTTGAAGACTGCTGAACGACCTCTCAACTGTACACGTAGTGCAAGGCAATGTTACGAGAATTTTCAGCAATTTTTTTGTTAATCGATAAAAAGTAGTTGACGCTCGAACCAGTTCAAAAATTTCAAGGGTGTTGAAGTTGTCTAACTCATTATTAAGGCGTTTTTTATTCCAATGTTCTACCCATACTTCTAGCTCTGCATCTATCCTATGTATTTCATAGTGGTTTAAGGATTGTCTCAGTTGTTCTAATTTAAGGCAATTTAAATCAATTTTTGAAAAATGCTTGGGATGCAGAAGACTCAGAGCGAAGGTTGGCGTATTTTCTTCGCAAAACCGTGTCTCTAGAGAAGATATGAAAGAATCATGGATCGCCTCCAGTATTCACTAGGCGTATCAGGTGGTTGATTGCTTCTATGCTGTTGCTTGCTTACAGTTGTAGGGGTAGATAATTCAAAACCGCATTCTTCGGCTATCTTATTGGCTTCATGCAATAAAGTGTTTGTTACGTTCCCTGCGTTCTGTCTGTGTTTTTTAAAAATATCCATGATTTGACGAATATGTTCCGCTACCTTTAAAACATTAGTTTGCGCAGATTGTACGCGGTTGACTCTATGGTAGGGGAGGGAGCCCAAGCGGGGATTTTTGCAGTTACTCGAGCGCGTCAGATTATCGTATGGGGAGAAACCTGGTACCCTGCATATGTACCTCTACCATATATTGGCTCTTAACACAGGGGAGTTCGTTAAGGGGGGAGGGCCGAAAAAAAATCTATCTTTAAAAATACTCGAAATTCTCATATTAAGATAAGGTAAGTTAAGTATATGCAAAAGAGTGTATATTTCAAAAATCTGATGATTTGAGGGGGGTGTAAGGAAATGGGTGAGTCAAAAAGTGTCACAAAAAAAAGCGATTATTTCGCGAAATGAACGTCAGAACGAAAAACTAAAAAAATACGTGTTCAATATTTTTCAACAATCTATACCTCGCGATATTTCGCAAAATAAACATCAGATAGAAAAACTGCAAAATACACTTATTCAGTATTTTTGAAAAATCTATCGAATGGTACCAAACACGATCCCCCACGGATGTGAAGTGGGGGTTTACTTTAAAATCTTAAATAGGAGCCCCAAATTTTTATTGCAGATTTGGATTCTTTACATAAAAATAAGCAACTTTTATTCGAAACATTTTTTCGAATTATGGATAGATGGCGCTGTAATCGGAAAAAACCATTGTTGGAAATGGAAAATTAAATTAAAAAATGGAAAGTCCCCACTAAAATGGAAAATTGTACTGAACTTGGTTTTAGGACCTAATAATCATAACCCAATAGGTCCCCATAGCGCTCGAGTGACTGCAAAATTTAGCCTACTTTCCTCCTCTACTATTAGGTATTCAGAATATTTTATCCACGATAAATAAAATGACAGCGACGATAAATCCTGACTTGCATGCCGCAGAATGCAACTGATAAGATGTTTTTCTAGTGAGCAAATTTCCTTCAACGGATAGGGTTTGCAAGGCCTGTACAATTTCAATGAAATTTTTTCGAAAAACCCTAATTACCTTGTATTTCTCGGACCACCTGTTTCGCAGAGGCTAGGGATATTTGCTATCATATTCTTTCTTAATACTCATTCACGGAAGAAATTGGTTATATCTTTAATAGTGGCAATAGTATTTCGCACTACATTTGAACAATTCAAATCGTTCACAACCAAATTTAATCTGTGTAACGCACAATGAAAAAAAAAAAGATTCGAATAGAAAGAAAATACGAATTCAGGAGTGGTTGCTGTTGCTTTCAGATTTAAAAAATATTAGGTAAATAAAATAATAGCAGATTTCAAATTTTTATTAAAGTTTTGTTAAGTTTATGTGGTTTTTTCGTCCCAGCTAGAATGTAGAAACAGAGTGGTTGCGTTCAAAATCAAGATTAAGTTACAACTTTGTATTTTGCTATATTGCTTATTCACCAATTTTACACTCGCCTCGTCCTCTCTAGGGGGGGCAGCTACCCCCTGCCCCTCCCTGTGGACGCCCATGGTGAACCTAATAGCATGTCGGACAAGTGGGCATCAGGGGTGATTAATCTTAGTCAAGTTACAAAAGTAATAAGAAAATAGCAAGATTTGACGACTATCATTAAAATAAGAAGGAATGGATCAAATTTGTAAATAATGTAAATAGCAGAGTAATAGTTAAGTTTAAGATCGATCAAGTTTGATATTAAAATTGAGTTGTTTTTGTATTATATTATAATAATATATTATCGCCCTACACCACTATGGGGTAACAGGGTTTTTGAAAATATACACAAAAAGGGTGAAAACAATTACTTGAAGATTTGAATGAACATTTACACAATTATTATTCATAGCTTTGCAATGTTTGAATTGCTTTGTAATATGCATAACGGAATGTGATTATCAATTAACGTAAGGAATTTTAAAATCTTTGACGACAAATTTATTATCTTTTATCAACTACAATCTTCAATAAAACTGTAATACTTGCGTGAATATAAGTAAATAAAACATTGCCCTTATAATCCGCACATTAAGCTAAGCTAATAAGCTAATAATGGTATCTTTATGGAGAAATAAGTCTATTATGTTTTAAAAAATTGTACAATACGTTAATAAAAGTTGGAAGTAATAGAACTCTCTGGAAGCATCGGGAGCATGGAAAATGATTTATAATAAGTACCTATATTCATTGGTATGAAAATAATAAATATTATTTTTCTTAAAATAATTGATGGATTCGACCGTTACTTGATGGAAGTTCATTTTATCTAGCAATAAAACACTGAAAACGTTAGTTCTCTATACTTCCACAAAATTTATTACAACTAAGTGACTACAGCTGTTTCGGCAGAGTGCCTTTCTCAAGTGATATAGTTTACAATGTGTTTGCCTTTTTAAGTCTTTAACTGAAGAGGTTGAGGAGTGGGGAGAAAGGCACTCTGCCGAAACAGCTGTAGTCACTTAGTTCTAATAAATTTTGTGGAAGTATAGAAAACTTTCAGCGTTTTCAGTGTTTTATTGCTAAATTATTTTTCTTCTTCATCCTTGATTTTAGACCAATTGCCCATTCTATATTCATATGTTGCTTTCGGTATTTTAACGAGTTTTTGCTTCCCCCAGATTCCATGAGGCTGACCTCTTTAGAGGTGTGGGATTGAGCACCCATTTGGGGATCACATCCTGTCATTTTAAAACTCATTTGGGGTGAATTAGCCATAACTCGCCACGCTGGAAAGACGGGTTAGGGAGTGTGAGGGGATATAGGGAAGGAATTTGGGATTTAGGTAGGATAATACTGGGGTTTGGACCTGGTTTCCTCTAAGTATGAAAATAGAGGAAAACCAGGAGCTCGCGTGGGCAGAGACGCTACCTCCCTGAAGTAAGTCTACTCTTTATCGGGATCATAGAGGGATATCTACCCGCTACCGCTGAGTATTATGTCATTTGCCGATGACATAGTAGGGGAGAGCAGGGTAAAGTGGAATAGCTAAACTTTGAAATTAAGTAAATTTTACATTTTTCGAAATAAGATTTTGTAAAAAATATATTTTATTTACACAACGTTTAAGATCATTATCTCGAAATATAAATTAAATTAGGTAAGTAAATTTTTTGTTATGAGAGGGTCTGTCAGACATTGTCTTTTTTCCACTTTGCCCCGCACGGTTGGGTAAAGTGAAATAGTCGGTGGGGTAATGTGAGATATAACTAGCATATATAAAAAGCCTTTAAAATAAAAATGTAATTAAGAAAAATAACACAGAAGTACCTATTCTAATATTAGTTGCAAATAATAATTTAAAAATAATAAAAACATTTATGAAAATTTAATTATTCCATGGCGAAGTGAAGAATAATTATGATGAGAACGCCTACAATGTCACTTTTTAAAATAACACTCTCGTCAGTTATATCTGGAAACACAAATGAGTCCTGGTGGTTTCTGTAGTTTCTCAGGTAACACAAATGAGTCCTGGTGGTTTCTGTAGTTTCTCAGGTAAGTTATGGCATATGCTTCTTCCTCGTAAATGTCTTCTAAACACTGCCCTTTAATTTTTCCAACAAATTTCATGACTGTTCCCTTTCTTATCTCTGTTAAAGTTACCACGACATAATCATCTTTTTCAATATTCTTCTGTATTAAAGTAAATTCCTTATCTTTTTGACGAAGTAACTCTGTTGTTTCGAGTTCATCCTCTAGTGAAATAAGATCTTCTGATATATTTGTAGACTCTTCCGAAGAGCTTTCAGATTCCATCGATGTTTTTCAAGACTTCATTTTTTTAGCTTTACTTTTAATATTTTCTTGGATTAAATTTCGTTTAACATTTTTTACGGCTTTTGTATTTGGTTTTTCCAAACTCTGCTTTAGCTGTAACAAATATGGGGAAGATGTTATAATAGCAGTTTTACCATGCCTACGTTTTCCACCCTTTTTTGACAGTTTTGGTGTTGCTTTTGGCAATGGAAGAATATCACTTGGAGATCGTAATTCTTTTAAAGGAGATGTGTGTGAGCTGTCGGAAGTGTTCTTTACATTATAAATTGAACGACAAGAAATTGCTAAATCACTCTTGCTCGGAGTTGTCTGGTCGTTTTCATTATTGTTACCTGTTGAAGTTTCAATATTAGGTTCAACTGTTTCTTTAGTTACCTGATTGTTTGAGTCACGAGAAGCCGAAGGTTCACAACTCATTGGCTTAGGTTGAACAGAAACTATTGCTGGCAAATGATCTGGGGTTTTTTCAAAAATATTTTCTCGTTCTGTTATTTGTGACGGTGCAAAATATATGTCTGAAAATTTGGTATTATCGTATGGGACAATACCTGCTGACTTAAAACCATTTTCTGCATTTGAGAGTGTGGCTGCCCTTGCATAAGCTTTACCAAATATTTGGCCTGCATCTTGTAATTCAATAACTTTATTCGATTTGTTTCTCTGTCAGTTTCTAATCTTTTTAGTATAATAATTGCTTAAAGGGTACATGAAACTTACGTCAAGTGGCTGTAGCTGGTGTGACGTATGTGGAGGAATTACTAAAATGTGAACATGGTAATGTCTTGCTGTTTCAATTAAAGCCAAATTTTTTACGTGTGTTGAGTGCCCATCTAATATTAGGAGTACAGGATCATTTTCAGTTGGATGTGTGTGTTTCAGAAAATGGGGGAACCAGATATTGCTCATTATTTCTGTCTGCATCCATCATCCAGATTTATGAAAAGTCACAATACTTCCTGGAGGCAAGTTTATCTCGTAAATAGGATTTCTTCTCTGACGAGGAATAAAAAGAAGAGGTGGAACGTAATGACCTGCAGTACTAACACAAATTTCGGCTGTAATTAGAGTGCCGCTCTCACGAGATGTCAAGTTTCCCACCTGCTTTTTACCCTTTACGGATATAATTTTTGTTGGCTTATTTGGGACAGAAGTTATACCAGTTTCATCACAATTGTAGGTTCTGCTGGCAGAACCCGATTGCAGCTTTAATTGACTCCACAGACCATTGTTGTTCGGTCGTTTTTCGTTTATAATTTTGCATTTTACACCTGGAAAGACAAATATTCTTTTTTTAATAGTGGCAATCAAGTATAATTACATGTGGGGCAAAGTGAAACGATATTTCAGTTTGCCCCATATATTAATATTTCACATTGCCCCAAGTGGATTTAAAAGCAACACTAGTCCAGTAAAAATATTTAACCCTAACCTAACAATCTATATTTTGTATAATAGATAGTTAACTATAATTGTTTTTGTGTGTTAGTTTCAAAAATATGTTTAGTTAAACAATATAGAAGAATTAGTAATTACACTCACCTGCAGATATTACAAATTGTCGACCAAAAATGTATAAACAGTGATATTTTCAATAACACCGACAGACGACTGCAACAAAATGGTCGATAAGCACGTACTACTTTGGTACTACTTCTAAACATTGACTAAATTGTAAACAGTGGTGACTCCGTTCGCGGAAGAATTTGAAAACGTGCTATTTCGCTTTACCCCACCATTTCACTTTATCCTTTCCTCCCTTACTCATAAGCAACAATACAGAAGAACTAGTCTACGTGCTAAAGGAGCTTAAATAAGAATCTGAAAAAGTGGCTTTAAAAATGAACTTAAAAAAAAAACAAAAGTGATGACAAATCTAGATATCACAATCCACTTAGATGGAAGTGAGATCGAAAGTGTCGAAGAGTATAATACCTATACCTAGTTCACACGATTAAATAGGTAAACAGAATCAAACGGCAGAACTAACTAGAAGAATCAGAATGACTTGGGCAACAGTAGGAAGACAGTGATGTGTTGAAAAACAAAAAGATAATAAATCTAAAGAAAAGGGTATTCAACGGTTGTATTCAACCAGTTATGACCTATGGAATGGCGACGACGACACTTACAGAGGTATCAGCCTGTTCCGTTGTTGGTTAACGGAATCAATTAACTTAAATTAAAATAAGTGTAAAAACAACGAACAGTAATATTTATTTATTTTTGGATAAAAAGGCGTGCTTTTTCGTAAGAGGGTTGTTATTATGTTATTATTATTTGGCCCAGCGAGGGTTGTGTATCGACTCGTTGTTGTGGATCGACTGAATGAAAACACATGTCTGTGGTTTTAAGTTAAAGACTAATTTATTGACATAAAGAGGCTGGCCCTTAGAAGCCTCTTCGAATGCATTTCAAAAGTGATTTATTAAGGTCTGATAAGGTAACTATTTAATGCGGAATTTGTTTCCCAGAAAAAACCATTAATTTTATACAATCTGGTTTTGTATTAGGAGCGAAACATATGTGAATTTTAAATGACCCATATTATTTTCGTTTAGAAAAGAAAGTTAATATTTAAAATTAGCAATTGAAAAATAATAAATGAAGTGTGTCGCTATAAGCCAATAAATTGAGAACGACACAGAGGGCGATCGAACGAGCTATGTTAGGAGTATCTCTGAGGGAACATATACGACATGAGGTCGTGCGAAGCAGGACGAAGGTGGAAGATGTAACTGGAAGAATTGCGCAAATGAAATGGAACTGGGTAGGACACGTGGCACGACAAAACATCGAAAGTTGGACCAGACATTGTACATTGGAGACCACGTGAACAGTCGTAGAAGAGAAAGACCACAAAAAACGATGACTAGACGACATCAAAGCAAACATGTTAATTCAGACAGGCTGAAGAAGAAGAAGATATCCATATGCATTTTTAACTGAGGTGGGTAGGTTCTAAACCGACTAGGGAAGACGTCCCTAGTACTCTAGATTTAATCCGGAAATGAACATATACTAGGACATGGCATCCAGAGTATGTAGTTCCAGTAGATGACTGTTTTCTCTGTTATGAGTCTTGCTTTAGCCAGGAGGTGAGTGGGGAGCGTATCCGTTATTACCTGCATGGCTGTCGTAGAAGTAGTCCGGTACGTGTTTGCTACCTCTAGAAGGGGTTTTCTTTGTGCCTTTGTAAGCAGTTCTTTGTATTCAGCCATTCTCAAGGCTTCGTACCATATGGAGACGTCGTATAAGAGGGTAGAATGTAGATCTTCTTCTTTTAATAGGACTATGTCATGTTTCTTCTGTTACAGTCTCTGCTGTGATCCGGATGTAATTAAAGTAATGTAATCATTTACAGTACTCGTACTCGCACTTATGTTAATAAAAATTAGTCAAAAAACATTACTTATGGGGTTTTTGGGCTCGCTGAAAAAGAAGATGACATTGAAAATTATCTCCAGAGTAGCTGGTGCCTAGGATACCTACTATTTACGTCAACTTCTGGAATTTTCGCTATACAATCAGTCAAACCTCTAAACTTGGAAGTTATTGGATTCACCGAAAGTAAATTTCTGAATGTTAATGGCCTTCAAGGTATGAAGTTATAATAGTGAAGCCACATACTGTGCCTTGGTGTTAAAATGGCCAATGTCAATTTTTTGCGTTTTTTTTTTTGTCAATATTAAATTTTAAATAAAGCTATACAAAAAAGTAAAATATTGACATCGTTTGTGATATTTTAAGCGAGAGATCGTATTTTTACTTTCTCTATTTTCTCCTTGTTTTCATACGCACATACGCAGTGGTACCATCGATTTTATAAAGATTCATCAATGCTACCAACAGAATTTAAAGCGCCAAGTTAAAAAAAATGTGTTATTTTTTAAAGATATCAAATGAAATTTTATGACGTATAGTGTGCTCAAATAGACCAGGGCGCATCTGTAAAAATATTAGTACATTTGGACGTTAAGAGGTGACTCAAATTTTTTTTGGAGAAATTGCTTGAAAATAACTCGAATAATAATATTTCAGTTATCCTCCGTCTCAAAACGGTCCGGAACATTGTTTAAATAATCAAAATGTCAAAAAATGAAGGAAAAATTCGATTTTTTCCTTCGTTTTTTGATTATAACTTTAAAAGTATTCATTTCCGAGAAAAGTTGTACTGACATAAAAGTTGCGTAACTAAATTTC
Source organism: Diabrotica virgifera virgifera (assembly GCF_917563875.1). NCBI lineage: Eukaryota > Metazoa > Arthropoda > Insecta > Coleoptera > Chrysomelidae > Diabrotica > Diabrotica virgifera. The sequence continues at coordinate 29,309,081 of NC_065452.1, forward strand.
CTACAATATATATGTATGTTTAAAATTTAAAAAATAGTCACCCTTATATTCGCAATAATTGCGAAAAAATCATACAAAAGCAAGTATTCGCATTTTACGTTTTTCAATCATTTACGCTACACTTAGGACCTTCATATTTCACCCAGAAAAACTTTTTGATACAATAAAACAATACTGTAAATTCCATTAAGATCGGTATAATAGATTTTGCAAAATAAATTTGGCAATCCAGCTTTCGCAAAAAAAATTCATTTTTTCAAAATGTTATAGGACTGAAAATAAAGCAGATAGCAAGTTGAATTTTTTTTGCATGTAGAAGTCTACTGTACCTTTCATTTGCAATTTGCAAAATTAAAATCGATTAAATACCACGGCGTCAGGAATTTTTTTAAATAAACATTAATTATTGGTGCTACGCGCAGGACAGCGGATAGTTTGCTCTGATTGGGCATTCCAATGACCTTTGATAATGATTGATACATTTTAATTTTTATTACATTTCGATATAAATAAATAAATTTGTTTATTGCAAAATAAAAACACATACTCTATCCTTTGAAATAACACTTTTTTAGCAAAAACTTTCTTTGTTCATATATTTTAACTTATAGAATAAAAGTTTGTTATTTTTAAACATATGCAATTGTTTAAACAATATTTCACAAACAATAATAAAATTAGTTTGATTTTTGTGGAATTAAAATATTACAATACAACAAAATATAGAGTAAGAAAATAATATATTAGATAAAGATTGGAAGAAATTTTGGTGGAAATCAACTTGTGTGAATCGAACACCGCTGTCCTGCGCGTAGCACCAAAAATTAATGTTTATTTAAAAAATTTCCTGACGCCGTGGTAATTAATCGAATTTAATTTGGCAAATTGCAAATGAAAGATACAGTACACTTCTATAAGCAAAAAAAAACTTGCTATCTGCTTTATTTTCAGTCCTGCAACATTTAAAAAAAAAAATGAATTTTTTTTGCGAAAGCTGGATTGCAAAATTTATTTTGCAAAATCTGTTAAACCGATCTTAATGAAATTTACAGCGTTGTTTTACTATATCATAAAGTTTTTCTGGGTAAAATATGAAGGTCCTAAGTGTATCATAAATGGTTGAAAAACGTAAAATGCGAATACTTATTTGTGTATGTTTTTTTTCGCAATTATTGCTATTTTGCAACAAGGGTGACTATTTTTTGAATTTTTAACCAATTCTATAGTATAGGAAATTTAATTACGCAACTTTTATGTCAGTACAACTTTTCTCAGAAATGAACAGTTTTAAAGTTATAGTCAAAAAACCATTAAAAAAATCGGATTTTTCCTCCATATTTTGACATTTTGATTATTTAAACAATGTTCCGGACCATTTTGAGTGGGAGGATAACTCAAATATTATTATTTGAGTTATTTTCAAGCAATTTCTGCAAAAAAAATTGAGTCACCTCTCAACGTCCATCTCAAAACAGATGCGCCCTGGACTAAAAAGATCGTTTTCGATCTAAAATGCGTTCTCAGCGAGCACAAAAACCCCCGAGTAATAAAAAACAAAATTGAACTCATTTCCGCCGATAATTGACGAGTTCTGAATTTTTTTATTGTCTGTTTGAGATGCCCTTTAAGAATGCATTTTTTGTATGCACAAATTCAGATTTTTAATATTATCTCATGGCTATGAGTCACAAAGTTTCCTGGCGCATTCACGAATCGAATGCAAAAAGAATTATTAAGATCCGTCTTGTGTTTTTTTCAGACGTTCAGTACTTTATTGCTTCGACTAATAATTCTCTTAGTGATAGAAATATGAATAAATAATCATTCCTCTACTGTCACCATTGTTTATTTGAAACTTATAAAATTATTATACGTCACTATGACCTTTATTTAAATGTACTAGTAAGCACAACATTGCACAATCGAAAAACTACGATCAGCAAAATCAAATAATTTGATCAAAGCGTTAAATAAATTATCATTTAAGTTAAACAACAAAAAAATCGACATGATCTATTTACACAAGTTTATATTGTTAATTTGTACAATTAGATGTGTGCCGGGCGAATTTAGTTTTGATTATTCGGATTCACTAGACAGTGATTTAGATAAAGAGTGGGATTTGTTTAAGGTAGGAAAGTTAATATTTATTTAGATACACTGCTGAACAAAAACACTGCAACTTTCATATTTCGCACTCAAGATAATAATCAATAATTCTTCTTCTTCACGTGTCATGTCAGAATTATTCGACGTTGACCATCACCATTGCGAAAGCTTCTCGATCTTCTGCAATATGGAATAATTGTCCTGTATTTGATATCTGATCCATTCACGAATGTTTTTAACCAAGAAATTTCTTTTCTTCCTACCCTTCTACAACCTTCTATTTTGCCATTAAGGATCAATTGTAGTATTTTATATCCATTTAGTGCCGGATTAACCATTAGGAGGACTAGGCGGCCGCCTAGGGCCCGGGCACTTGATGGGGCCCGCATCCCACACAAATCCTTAACTACTTCAATTTTGAAGCTATCACAACTTATAAAAAACCATTTTGAAGGTAATTTAAAGAGCTACAACTGTTTTTATTATAATATGTAGTGAAAAACCTGTTATTTTGAAACGGTGAAGGGTCAAAGGGCTCGAGAGAGACTGTGGTTGCGCTACCGCGCGCTTTTTAATCAATCATATCTTCCCCAATTTTTGTGTGATAGGAAAAACAAACAAACCAAAATTGTTGTCAAAAAAAAACCTTTTTTTATTATTACACTTTTTTACGTATCTTTCATTATTTTTGGGATATTATGAAAAGAATGTGGTTTTTTTTTAATTAGAAATTGTTTTTCTTTTAATCGTGATTTTTTCCAAAAAATATGTGTTCCAAAGCAGCGAAACTGCTTTATATTAAAGTTGATTCTAGACGGAATACGATTAATTTTAATTTTGGTGGAAATGGCACTTATGAAATCCATTGATTTAAAAGAAAAACCATTAGATGTTCCTCTTTTTTTCATTACAGCTCAATCATTTTACGTACAAAAGACTTTTAACAGTGCTCATTTTCAAGCTAATTTTAAGCACTATACAATCCTTTCTCATTAGCATGCATAAAATTTATTCGCTCTCCGCTAGATGGCACTGAATACATCGATTAAATTTCACACAAAATAAAAAAACGGCTTTGATCTTCAATATCTCGCTTAACATTGCACTTAGAACACTCTTTAAAAAAACCAATTTGTTCATTTTTTTACCTGCTACAATTTTGATCAGTTTAATCATCATCATCATCATCATCATCATCATCATCAGTAGCTCGACAACCCTTTTTGGGTCCTGGCTTGTTCTAGGATTTTCCGCCATTCTGTTCTGTTCCTTGCTTTGTTCTTCCAGTGGGTAATCTCAAGTGGTTTCAGATCTTGTTCCACTTGTTCCATGTATCTAAGTTTGGGTCTTCCCTTTGACCTTCTCCCTACTGGTGTTTGCTTCATGATGTGTTTTGGTGTTTCGGTCTCCAACATTCGTTCAACATGGCCCATCCAGCGCAGACGTCCGATCTTTATGGATGTTATGACGTCGGGTTCGTTGTATGCTGCGTATAGTTCAAAATTATATCTTCTGCGCCATACGTCATTTTCTTTCACCCCCTTATATATGTGTCTAAGGATTTTTCGTTCAAACGTACCTAATAAGTTCTCATCGCTTTTCGTCAGTGTCCATGTCTCTGATCCATATATAAGGACCGGTTTTATCAGGGTATTGTATAGTTTGCATTTGGTTTTTCTCGTGATGTTGTTAGATCTTAGATGTTTAATGAGTTCATTATATGTTTTATTAGCAATATGTATTCTTCTCTTAACTTCTTCGCTGACATTGTTATCTGCGGTAACTGGTGAACCTAGATATGTAAAAATTTTTACGCTTTCAATGTTATAATCTCCTATTGTCAGATTCTGCAGGTTTCTTTTGCCTGTCGATTTTCTGGCCTTCATGTATTTGGTTTTTATTTTATTAAAATTTAGGCCACTGTTTTGTGCCGCTCTTTCTACAGCATTAAATGCTTATATCATTTCTCTTTTGGTTCTAGCTATGATATCAACATCATCTGCAAATGCCAATGTTTGTACACTTTTTGTTATTATTGTTCCTCTGGTGTTGACTTTTGACTCTCTAATTATTTTCTCTAATGTGATGTTGAATAGAATACAGGATAGGGCATCTCCCTGTCGTAGGCCCGTTCTAACATGGATTGTATCTGTTAGTGCGTTTTGAATTCGAACCCTGCTTTGTATTTTAAGTGTTTCTTTTACTATTTCAATGAGATGAGTTGGGATATTAAACTCTTTCAGGGCGTTGATCAGAAATTCTCGATGGATACTATCATAGGCACTCTCAAAGTCAATGAAGAGATGATGTGTTTCTATATTAAATTCACTAGTCTTTTCCAAGATTTGTCTCAAAACGAAGATCTGATCTATTGTGGACTTCTGCCTGCAGAAACCACATTGATATCCCCCAACTATTTGTTCCGCATATGGTCTCAATCGCTCAGACACAATATTTGACAGTATTTTATATGCCACAGTCAGTAGCGGTATTGCCCGGTAGTTGTTACATTGAAGCTGATCTCCCTTTTTATGTAGTGGAATGATTGCTCCGGTATTCCAGTCTTGTGGCAGTTGTTTATTATTCCATAAGTTCACTATAAGTTCGTGTATCGCATTCAATAGGGAATCTCCGCCGAATTTGTCCGGAAGTTCCCGCGAATTTGTTCAGTATAATATTAACGTTAAAATGCATATTTTTGGAGATATTTGCAAAAAACTGTTGAAAATCGTGAGAAAATTCCGAATTTTCAATTGCCAATAACTTGAAAAGTATTGGGCTTTTGAAAAAACTTTATACAACATTTTTTGCTTAAATTAGGTCTTCTATCGATATCTGAGGTTATTTTGAAAAAAATTTCCACCGCCGAAAAGGGGTGGTAACCACTCCCAGGGTGAAAACGGAGTTCGGGTCAATATCACTTTTGAAGTTAAGGGTTGGATAAGCCTAATTCCAAAATCTCATGTAAATCGGTTCATAGTAAAAAATTTCTGAGCTAAAAAGCTTCAATGACTAGGGATGTGAAAAACCTACCGGTTTTAACCTAAAACCGGTTTTTTTACTTCGCAATAACCGGTTTTACCGGTTGTTTTTTGTCCCGGTTATAACCGTTATTAGGTTTCTACGGTGATTAGGATTAGGTTGGGTATTATTTGGATCCCAATCATTATTATTATTCTCAAGTAATTATTCCAAACAAAACCATAATTCAAATTTTGTTTTATAAATACAGAAGCAAACTGAAAGTACAAGCTCACATCAGCCAGAAACAATTAAGTTTGCTTATGATATTTCGTTGAAAAGGTATTTGTAATCGTAATATTTACATAAGAAGTGATCTCGTTAAAGTAGACGCAAACATCATCTATTTTTCACACTTGACTCTTGACATTGAAAGTGGGTGAATGACTTTTTCTGATTACCAAAAATAATGTTCTGAATATGAATATCGAATTACCGATTACGAATACGAATCTCCAAGGATTTCCCTACGTTTTCAAAACGATACACCCATACAGGAATTAGTTAAAATGTACCTATTATACAAATATAAAAACGTGTTAAAAGAAATACATGATAATTTTTTTTGATGATAATCAAAATAAAAGATAAATTGCATTATCCAATTTATTTTTAAGTAAAATGTTTATGTTGATATTATTTTTTTAAAATCCCATTTGAAAGAGTCTGGGAAATTTTGTTGAAAGTTGAAATGGTTGGGTTAAATTTTATATTATTGCAATATGTATTTATTAATCTTACGCTATATTATATTTAATAATAATCAATAAATATATAATAATAATAAAATTATAAATAAATATAATAATTAATAGAATAAAATGGTTTTATTAAAAATTGTGTTTTATTTATATTGATATTGATGTTCTTTCGATAGTACCTACTAATTTTAATCATATTGATACGAGTCGAGTGGAGTATCGCAAACTATGGTGCATTGTAAATGTAACATTGTAACCTATTGGATTAAGATTAAATAAACCGAAAACAGGTTTTTGGAAAAACCGGTTTTTTGGCCGGTTATAACCGCCAGGTTAAACCGTAAGCAATAAAACCGGTATAACCGAAAACCGGTGTTTGTCAAAAACCGCCATCCCTATCAATGACTGCACTACTCGTTTTGCTAATGTTCTGTTTCCATTCTATTATTTTTAGTGCTTTTATACCATCTTTTACGGCCTCCATTTCTCCCAAAAGTAAACTGTACCTACTGGCAGTAAACTACATCTATGTTTACGGCGCTGATTGATAAGTTTTTTGCTCTACCAGAGAACAACGAACACAGTAGAGCCTCTTCTGGATCGAGGATCTGTTTTAACAACTATTTAAACCTTTTCCTCGCTTTGTTGTTCATTCGACCAAATTTCTACGGTTCTTCTTGTAGTCTAAGGCAAGCCGCACACCAAAGAAACATGAAACGAAAAACATGAAACATGAAACGTGAAACGTGAAACATGTTTCAGGAAAATAAAACACTGCTTAACAAATCTCAAAGTCCGCCTCCCAATGAAACGAGTGTGATTCATGTTCACATTTTTATTTTCGGAGAGTTTCATAAATGGCCGGAGGTATGTTTGTTTAGCAGTGTTTTACTTCCATGAAACGTAATTTACGTTTCATGTTTCTTTGATGTGCGGCTTGCCTAATATAATAGTCGCAACATAAGGGGTCCCGTGAGAAATTCTAGCTCGCCGTGATTTGATGGTGGTAATATGGATTTTTTGGGTCGCTGAATCCAACGGAAGTGGTCTGGCAGCCCAAATATTACCCGTTTAATTGTTATTAACAAATTATGGTAAAATTAGGTATTTTCCAGGTATTATTAGAAGCGCTGTAAAGATATTGATAGTGTTAAGGTCTTCTCTGGTGTATTTTTGGTCGCTGAATCGAATGCGACTAGTCGCGATTACTCAAAATATGTTTGTATTTTGTTAATAACAAAATAATTGTTTATTCGCAGAAAAGATCGAAATAATGCGCTATCTACAGCAAGTTTGTAGTCTTTTTAGTAGTATTTTTATAGGCTAAATTGATTACCAATAGTCATGATAGCTTAAACCACGTTCCGACTTTGTTATTAATAAATTATTGCAAAAATAACTGTTTATAGTACGTGTACTCACGGTTTTTGCTCAAAATTTAAAAAAAAAACACTTGGATTGACATGAAATTTTACATACACATAGCTAACATGTCAAATAAAAAGAGTGATATTGTGCCGATGTGTGCTTTTACCCTGAGGGTGAGTTTAATCTTTCACCCCTTCTCGGGGGTGGAAAAAGATACCTTTCAAATAACTGGAAGTGCATACACTATTAATTAATTCTAAGTAACTTTTGTTTTGTAGAGTTTCTTCACTAATCCAATATTTTTCGAGTTATTTGCGAGTAAATATATTAATTTAAAAAAACACCTTTTTAAACTGCTGTTTGCACATAATTCAAAAAGTAAGTATTTTTCAAAAAAATTTCTAAGCAAAAAGATAGACTATAAAAAAGTGAAAAAAATGTTGTATGTGTGAGTTCTCTAGGCCCATTAGAAGCGGAGTTGTAGCTAATGAACAACAGGTTCATATTCGTCAAATTCCAAATCTAGTATTTCAACATAAAATAACCAAAAAATAAGCACGTTTTGAGGAAATATTATTACAACTTTTTTAAAGCTTTTGAATAAAGCTTTTTTTATTTTTAAAAAAGTCTCTAGTATCAAAAATAAGCAAGTTACGCTCAAATTAAAGTTGGTCATAGCTTCACAAGTTGCTTTACTTATGTTGTGTTTATATGATCTGTGAGTTTCATCGGTTCAAAGTGCTTATTTTTGAAAAACTTTGGTTTTAAAGTAAAATTATTTTAATTTTTAATTTTGAAAAAAATGCTTTTTTTCAAATAACTTAAAAATTGTTAGAGATAACGAAAAACTCAAAGAGTAAAAAATGTAGGCTTTGCTTTTCTGAATACTCTGAATTTTTTGTTTTTCTGTTAGACAAAAATTAATAAAGATTTGGTGTTTCTAAATTTGCATACACTCGTGAATAGTGACTCGTTCAAGACGTTTCAACTACGGCTCTTTCAAAAATAAGCACTTTGAACCGATGAAACTTACAGATAATATAAACAATACATACAAGAATAAAGTAACCTGTGAAGCGGTAATGATTAATTTCAATTGAGATGCTTATTAGGGGGTGATTTTCCTGATTTTTTTATCACAAAAAGGGACCAATTTTATTTTGAGCGTAACTTGCTTACTTTTGATGCTAGAAACTTTTTTATAAAACAAAAATAAAGCTTTTTTAAAACAGTTCTAATGAGTTTTCCCCAAAAATTGTTTCATTTTTTGGTTATTTCACGTTGAAATATTCGATTGGGAATTTGACGAATATGAACCTATTTTTTATTAGCTATAACTCAGCTTGTACTGGGTCTAAAGACCTCATACATAGACCATTTTTTTTTCATTTTTTTATTTGCTATATTTTTGTTATGAATTTTTTACTTACTTTTTGAGTTATTTGCGAAAAACCGTTTAAAATGGAGGTGTTTTTGTTGAAAAATGAACATGTTCATTCGCAAATAACTCGAAAAGTATTGACTTGGTGAAATAACTCTATAGAACAAAAGTTGCTTAGAATTAGTCAATTTATCCATTTCCGGACTTATTTTAAAGATATCTTTTTTCACCCTCGAGAAGGGGTGGGTGAAACTGCCCCTAGGGTAAAAGTACACTTTAGCATAATATCACCTTATTTCTTTGACATGTTAGCTATGTGTATTCCAAATTTCATGTCAATCCAAGCGGTCTTTTTAAACTTAGAGCAAAAACCGTGAGTACACGTACTATAAAAAGTAATTTTTACAATAATTTATTAATAACGAAGTTGGAACGTGGTTTAAGCTACGGCTAGTGGCAATCGATTTAGCGTATAAAAATACTACGAAAAAGACTACCAACTTGCTGTAGATAGCGCATTATTTCGACCTTTTCTGCGAATAAACAATTATTTTGTTATTAAAAAAATAAGAATATATTTTGAGTAATCGCGACTAGTCGCATTCGATTCAGCGACCAAAAATACACCAGAAAAGACCTTAACACTATCAATTTCTTTACAGGCAGGGCCGTAACTACCATTGGGGCAACCGGGGCAGTGCCCCGGGGCCCCCGGCCAAGGAGGGCCCCGCAGGTGCCCCTTTTTTGACCGTGCATAGAGTTTAACGAGGAAAATAAAAATATGTATTTTAAAAGCCGATCCCAACGAAATATTTTTAATACCAACATAAAGTTTTAATTTTTCACTGGAGAAATTAGTATTTTCGACTAAAATGCAATTGGAACAGAACCCTGAGAAGGGGCCCCTGAGGCCTGAGCTGAGCTGTGGCTCACAAGACCTTAACATAAAAATTTAAATTAATACTCAGGGAATTAGTTATTTCGGCGTAATAAAACCTAAAATGCCATTGGAAGAGGGGCCCGGGCTAAGCTGGGGCCCCCGAGACTTTTCGTAAAGATATAAATTGTTACTGAGGAAATTAGTTATTTTGGTGAAATAAAAACTAAAATGCAACCGGAATAGCGGCCCCCGGTCCCAGCTACTTTGTCTTAACCAATCTACCCAGACCACATCTTGGTACGTGAATGGAACCACATGGTACCACATATTGAAAAGAAAGGTAAGGGTAAGATGGAATGAGCACATTGGAATCAGCCCTACCAGTACCACAGCATAATAAAACAGCAGTGACGGTACTCGCCTTCGAAAGTGTCACTGCTGAAGGTACCGGATATCGTTTTCTAATATCCTCGTCAAATAGGATTCTGTATACAATTACTTCCCGACGGTCTCCTCCTTTTTGACATTTTCCTATCTCCGTCAATTTTTCTTCCACTTTTTACATATCGCATTTTACCGCATTCTTGAATTTTTCTTCCACCTTTTCAATTTGCTGTATCTCCTAAGCAATCTGATTTACCTCTTCCTGCATTTTCTCTAAATAAACCTTCATATCTTCATATTTTTCCATTCGGTTTTGAAGTTTCAAGAAATTTTCTTTTTATTTTTTCATTATATAGTCCATGTGGTGAGACCGCTCCCGTCTGGAAAAATTTCTGATTCGGTTTCTTTGCGGAATCCTATTCAAAAATGTCCTCTTTAAACAAATCTGAAGGGTGCCGGGCGGAATTTTTGGGCAGAAATTGTTTAAAATTTTTTTTTAAACAAATACAAAATATCACGTTTTTTTGCTCCAGAACATATATTTTTAAGTTTTGTGGGCAATTCTAAACAAGAAAGGTATCTTGTAAATTTTCTCAAGAATTGATAGTTTTCGAGTTATAGGCGATTCAAAATCTGAAAAATGCGAAAATACGCATTTTCGAGGCCTAAAAACTCATATTTAAATTAGTTTTTTTGAGGTTACCAGATACTTAAATTGAAGTTTAGACATTCAGCTTCAAGATTCTGAAGAGTGATTGTGTGTAACCTTAATTTATACCGTTGTTTTTTAATTGTTAAATATGCGTGTTTATCCGATTTTTTTGCCGGTGCGGCGAGCTATATTTCAAAAATCTCCTATTTTCCTCCGAAAAATATTTGTTCTCATTTCTTTGGAATATTCTAAATAAAATAAGTTTCTTGACATTTTTCTCAAAAGTTAACAGTTTTAAAGTTATAAGCGATTAAAATCCAAAAATGCGTTTTTTGGCATTTTTCGGATTTTAAATCGCTTATAACTTTAAAACTATTAATTTTTGAGAAAATGTCAAGAAACTTATTTTATTTAGAATATTTCAGAGAATCTAGAAAAAATATTTTTCGGGGGAAAATAGGAGATTTTTGAAATAGGGCTCGCCGCACCGGCAAAAAAATACAACGGTATAAGTTAAGGTTAGACGCAACCACTCTTCAGAATCTTGAAGCTGAATGTTTATTCTTCAATTTAAGTATCTGTCAACCTCAAAAATACTAATTTAAATATGAGTTTTTAGGCCTCGAAAATGCGTATTTTCGCATTTCTCAGATTTTTAATCGCGTATAACTCGAAAAATATCAATTTTTAAGAAGAATTACCGGATACCTTTCTTGTTTAAAATGACCCAAAAAACCTAAAAATATATGTTGCAGAGCAAAAAAACGTAATCTTTTGTATTTGTTTAAAAAAATTGTTTAAACAATTTCTGCCCAAAAATTATGCCCGGCACCCTTCAGATTTGTTTAAAGGGGATATTTTCGGTAGGAGGGGAGCGGTCTCACCATATGGACTAATATTATCTCATTTTGTTTTACTATCTGTTCATTTTGTTGTTTTTCTTTTAAATTTTTTAAAGCGAATAAAAAATAAGGTGATTTCAAAATTTTTTGTATTGGTCAACTAAAATAGCAATATGTAGGTTCAAGAAACTTCAGTCATAGAATCCATTAAAATGCGTTTTGAATGGGTTAAATAGCCGACATTTTTCCGGACCCCGCCTCCCGCCGGGGGCCCCCAGATCACCTTTGCCCCGGGGCCCCTAAAATCGTAGTTACGCCCTGTTTACAGGGCTTCTAATAATACCTGTAAAATACCCAATTTTACCAAATTTGTTAATAACAATTAAACGGGTAATATTTGGGCTGCCAGACCACTTCCGTTGGATTCAGCGACCCAAAAAATCCATATTACCACCATCAAATCACGGTGAGCTAGAATTTCCCACGGGACCCCTTATATTGCGACTAGACTATTGTGCTTAATAATTGTATTTTGCCCCCCTACTTCAATTTCTCCTTTATTTATTTCCACAGGTTTTGTATAACAGAAAGTTACTTTATTAATTCCTGCTTGGCGCCCTAAATATCTTCATAATGCCACAGTGCGCGCCAGATAAGAAACTTTCACCAGAAAGGGAAAGGTTCAGGTTTAGGAAGGGTTTTGACATACCAGGATCCAAGTAACTTACACCGTTTGCTACTACTGTCAAATTTTCAGAGAAAGCAACAAACTGATATTTTTACTAATGTTCCTTTTGTTTTCTTCCTTCTTTTTCTAAATTTCTAACACAAGATTAAAAATCACAATTATCAGAGGAGTTTTTAGTTCATTCCATTTACACAATATGTTTAAATGAAAGTCTGTATTGTTTATAATCAACTTAGTACAGGATGTCTCTGTAAGTTGTATCCATATGGAAAACTTTTTTATTATTAATTTTACGACAAAAAGTTATTCTTCATAAAAAGCTCTGCATGGTTCAGAACCTACGATTTAACCATCAAATATCAAATTTTTTGAATATTATACGAGGTATGTCAAAAAGTTTGAATTTCACTCAAGAGTAAAGTAGCTTTATTTTTCACAATATTGAAAATTGCTATTATGAAAAGTTGTTTGGAATTAAAAACTATATTCTAGTATGCAATTACATCCTTCTAATTGAAAATTTTTTTTTTGATAAATTTAGGATAACTAACATTATTTTCAGTTATTTCAATTCAGATAACTTTATTATTATTAATTTTACGAAAAAAGTGATTCTTAATAAAAAGTTCTGCATGGTCTAAAACCTAAAATACAACCATCTTATGTCAAATATTATCAATTTTATACGAGGTATGTCAAAAAATATGAATTTCGCTCAAGAGTAATATTCGTTTATTTTTCACAATATCGAAAATTGTTATTATGAAAAGTTATTTAGAATTAAAAACTATGTTTCAGTATGTAATTACATCCTTCTAAATGAAATATTCTGAACTATAAGGGTACTTTACTTTTGATCTAAATTTATCTTTTTTGACATACCTCGTAAGTATAAAATTGATAAAATTTGATATAAGATGGTTGTATTTTAGGTTTTAGACCACCCAGAACTTTCTATTAAGAATCACTCTTTTTTCATAAAATTAATAATAAAACAGTTATCAGAATTGAAATACCTAACTGAAAATAATATTAGTTATCCATAATTTTCACTTTTTTTCATAAAATTAATAATAAAAGAGTTATCAGAATTGAAATACCTAACTGAAAATAATGTTAGTTATCCATAATTTTCAAAAACAATTTTTTTTTCAATTAGAAGGATGTAATTGCATATTAGAATACAGTTTTTAATTCCAAACAACTTTTCATAATAGCAATTTTCAATATTGTGAAAAATAAAGCTACTTTACTCTTGAGTGAAATTCAAACTTTTTGACATACCTCGTATAACATTCATAAAATTTGATATCTGATGGTTGAATCTTGGGTTTTGGACCATGCAGAAGTTTTTATAAAGAATAACTTTTTTTCGTAAAATTAATAATAAAAAAGTTTTCCATATGGATACAACTTACAGGGACATACTGTATACAGGGTGTTTCTTTAATAAGTGTCCATATAGTAACTGGAGAAACCTTAGCACAAAATACGAAGATTTAACCTAAGACACTTAAATAAAATGTGGTTCCTTACTAAGTTACAGGGTGTTTTATCTAAAAATTTAAAAATTATTTTTGCTTAGCATTTTAAAGCTGTTCGACGTATCCTTTTCATACTTAGCAGAAAGTGCGACTAAAATACACCCTACTAAATTATGATAAACAAACGTTTCTAGCTACTACCAGAGGCGTACGACAGGGGATAGTGAATGGTTGATCCTTCTCAAATTCTACGCCACTGGAGGAATTACTATTTTAGTGCCATTTTTAGATTCTCCAATACTTCCTACGTAAATGATATATCCTTCATTGGTAACGACAAAGTCATTAGTTTTCGAGATATCTGAAGTTAAATATCAAACGGCACAGTTATTTTGATTAATTTATGATATGATTCATATGATTAAAATATAAAAATTATTTGTACCCAGTACTTTAAAACTATTTGGCGTATCCCTATCATACTTGGCAGAAAGTGTAGGAACTGTACACCTTACCAAATTAAGACAAACAAACGTTTCTAGCTACTACCAGAGGCGTACGACAGGGGATAGTGGCTGGTTGACCCTTCCCAAATTCTACGCCACTGACGAAATTGCTATTTTAGTGTAATTTTTTGATTTACCAATACTTTTTATGTAAATAATATTCTCTTCATTCGTAACGATAAAATGATTAGTTTTCGAGATATTTGAAATTAAAAATGAAGCGACACAATACATTAATCAAAATAACCGTGTCGTTTCATTTTTAACTTCAAATATCTCGAAAACTAATGACTTTATCGTTACGAATGAAGAGTACATTATTTTTATAAAAAATATTGGATAATCCAAAAATTGAACTAAAATAGCAATGCCGCCAGTGGCGTAGAATTTGGAGAGGGTCAACCATTCACTTTCCCCCATCGTACGTCTCTGGTAATAGCCAAAAAAGTTTGTTTGACATAATTTTGTAGCTTATACAGTACCTATACTTCCTGCCAAGTATGAAAAGGATACGTCGAATAGTTTTAAAATCCTAAGCAAAAATAGTTTGTAAATTTTTAGATAAAACACCCTGTAACTCAGTAAGGAACCACATTTTATTTAAGTGTTTTAGGTTAAATCTTCGTATTTTGTGCTCAGGTTTCTCCAGTTACTATATGGACAATTATTAATGAAACACCCTGTATAGTCAGTGGCGTTTATTAAAATCAAACAAATTTTTAGCAAAAGTACAATAAGTGCTACTCAAATTATCATGATTCTTCGAGGCGAAAGGCATGGGAGGAAAACTTGGGAATCATCAAGAAACATAATCAAGAAGCTGTACAAGGAAAGCATTCTTATTTTATTAAAGAAAACCATTTGACAGACATGGTAAGTATTTTTTGACAGTAATCTCTACGTTATACTTTGAAGACTGTGTAACAAGTTACTACATTTATCCAGGGCCGTCTTTCAACTATTAGAGGCGTTGGGCACATTAGTATTACAGGCCCCTGGCCTGTAATAAAGCACTATTTTGTTAGAATAGAAAAAGAACATTGATAGATATACAAAGTTTTTGCTTTATTTTTATTCCTTTACATTAGATACCTATTATGTTGTATTATGAATAGATAATTAAAATAATGTAATACACACAAAGTAATTAGCATCCACGATTAGTCCTTATAAGTACCTACCTATCTATGCTGATTGAGAGGCAACCTTCTAGATTTGAGTTGAGCAAAATCCTTAATCACATCTTCAAAATCTGTGTTTTTGAGCATATAACATTATATCGACATTAGCGGAAAACTGTTTAATCTCGCTTGAGGCATTGTACTTCTTAATTCGTTTTTAATTCTTTTTTTAATTTGGAGAAAGAGCGTTCCCCATTGCAGTTTGTTACCATCATGCTTAAGATTCTCAGTGCCATTTCTACAGTAGAGTACAGTCTAAAGATGTCTTCAATTTTGTACTCTTTTAAAAGATGATATATTATATTCAGAACACTATTAGCAGTGGCGTAACAAACTCCGTCGGGGCCCCCCGCAGAATTTGAAATGGGGCCCCTTTTAACCCGGGAGCAGTCGCGCCGTTAGAAAAAATCCAACTTTTTATCATTTTCCGTGAAAACTTAATGAAAAATTTTGCAACATAACTTTCCACTTGTAAGTGCCTCGAAGAAGATTGTAGTAATGCGTAGATTTTTTAATTTCATTTTTATTTTTTTTTTTGTAGAATTTATGGCTTTGGTGGGAACCAATTAGTTTTAAAATTGTTAGAAATAGATATTTTTAACATAACAAGCAAACAAAAATATTATAAAATTGAAATTTGTTTTAAATTCGTATTGTTAGATTTTGTTCTACGCGCGACTGCTTACGTGACAGAAGTGAGCGCGACTGCTCCCGCGTTAAACAATTATAGGTCTGGATCCCGCGTATGAAAAAAAGTTGATTAATAGCAAGCTGAAAATTTGTTAATAGCTTAAGGGTGTCTAGTCGGATAAACTTTGATATATGGGAACACTGTAACAGGGGCAGTTTTAATTGTGGAACAGGTTAAAAATTTGGAACGGTCAGACCACGAAAACGGCACATTTATTTTGTCCGACAGAACAGACTTACACTCTCCGAACAGAGATTAAACTCTCATGCAAATATCCGAGTGCTATTTATCACGTGTCATAATTCCTGTCATTGGACATATTCTACATGTTACACTCATTAAAACGCCCATTTGGTGATAAATAGCAGTCTGATTTTTGCATGAGAGTTTAATCTCTGTTCGGAGAGTTTAAGTCTGTTGTGTCGGACAAAATACATGTGCCGTTTTCGTGGTATGACCGTTCCAAATTTTTAACCTGTTCCACAATTAAAACTTCCCCTGTTCCAATGTTCCCATATATCAAAGTTTGTCTGACTAGACACCCTTAAGCTATTAACAAATTTTCAGCTTGCTATTAATCAACTTTTTTTTCATACGCGGGATCCAGACCTATTACTAAATACGACTTATTTAACAAAAACTTTTTTGTGTTAGCGTTATCATTCACTGTTCATAACAACTTACATTTCTCATCTTTATTGGTATACATATACAGACCCATTCCAAATAAACAACTTCTTTTGTTGTTTTCTGTACAACTTACCTACAATACATTTAATAACCAGCTTTAAAAATAGTAAATGTTAAAACAATTCTTTCTTGATTTCTTATACAGTGTGTTTGCGTAGCTTGGAACCTATGGGAAAATTTTTTATTACATATTGTAACGAAAGAGTTTCGAATCGGCGCAATAAACAGTCCCCGGCTTGGGAGAATTCCAACCGTCGGAATAACAGTAGCCGTGACGTCACAGAAGCGACGGCGCTGTGAGTGAAGATCTCCAGAATATTCATTAGGCCGAGGGATATGTAGACATTTCGAGAACAGGACCTATTGAATATTCTGGAGATCTTCACTCACAGCGCCGTCGCTTCTGTGACGTCACGGCTACTGTTATTCCGACGGTTGGAATTCTCCCAAGCCGGGGACTGTTTATTGCGCCGATTCGAAACTCTTTCGTTACAATATCTATATTACGAAAAAAAGTTATTCTTCATAAAATGCTCTGTATGGTATAAAACCTAAGTTGCAATAATCAGATATTAAATTTTATTGATTTTATACGAGGTATATCAAAAAATATTAATTTTGCTCAATAGTACCTATACACCTTTATATTTTACAATATTGAAAAATTTTATTATAAAAAGTTGTTCGCAATTAAAAACTATGTTTAAATATGCAATTATATCATTCCAGTTGAAATATTGTGAATTATAAAGGTACTTAACTCTTAGAGAGAAATTCATATTTTTCGACATACCTCGTATAAAGTTGGTAAATGTGATATATTACGATTGAATCTTCGTTTTGAGATAATGCAGAGCTTTTTATAAAGAACCTGATAAGAATTTTATAAAGAATTTTTTCGTAAAATTAAAAAATTATTTTATTATTAATTACTATTTTATTTATAGTATTTTATTATAAACTATTTTATTATTAGTTATTATAATTGTAATAAAATGATATGTTGGTTATCGGTAATTTGAGAAATATTTGGAAAAATTAATTTTTTATTTACAAGGATGTAATTACATATTAAAATTAAAATCGTATATTGTAAAATGTAAAAGTACTTTATCCTTGAGTTAAATTCCTATTTTTTGACTTACCTCGTATACAATTGATAAGCTTTGATATCTGATGGTTTATCTGGCTTATTTTGTATCTCAGATTTAAGACCATTCAGGGCATTTCATGAAGAATAACTTTTTTCGTAAAATTGATAATAAAAATGTTTCCCATATGGTTCGAAGCCACGCAGACATACTGTATAAGTGCTCAAAAAAATTTATTTTGAATTTTCAAATTGTAATGTCTGACAGGGCCGTAACTACCATTGGGGCAACCGGGGCAGTGCCTCGGGGCCCCCGGCGACGGGGGCCCTTCTATTTTAATCGCGTTATACTGCCTATAGGCAATATAACGCGATTAAAAACCTACATTATAGCCGAAAAATGTAAGTAACATTATATGTAGTATATTTTTTATGAAAACAGAAAAGATGTTATATTGATGGTAAATATTTAGCTTAAAATAATGTGATTTCAATTTTTTTTTTTGTGTTGGTCAACTAAAATAGCAGTATGTAGGTAGGTACAGGAAACTTCAGTCATGGAGTACATTAAAATACGTTTTCAAGTGGTTAAATATCAATTTTCCCGGACTCATTCTGCTGGGTGATTAACCCCAGACCCCCCGGTAGGGGGCCACCAGATCACGTTTGCCCCGGGGCCCCCAACATCGTACTTATGGCCCTGATTTAATAACATACTCGAATTCAGCATAATCAAAAGGCTAATAGAAACATTTTTGAACAAAGTAAAATGATGAGTTCACCGATATCTTTTAAAATTATTTAATATAAAACAGTTTTATTGTTTAAAGAATTAATAAACAATTAGAGGCATCTGTGAGTAGAACTTTTCATTTTAAGATAAGATATATAAACTAACAAAAAATATTTTAGAAAAATATAAGCTTGTTTGATTTTTTCCGAAACCGAAACTATGCAAGTTTTTCTACATTGACTCCTCTAAAGCGTAAGTGTTATAATTTCCTTATCTTAACGTTTATCTGTTGAGATTGTCCAATGATTACACAAGAAAAGTCGTCAATAATTGTTAAATAACTGCGTACCAAACTGATGCAACTATAACCGTAAAACAACACAAACATAAATAACATTCAATGCAAACAACCAATATGAAATTACTGGCGATAATATTGTATCGAAATACTAAAAGTAGGTAAAGAACAGAGAGAAAGAAAACCCATTTTTAGATTTAAAAATATTGTTCTTAAATTTGGCAAATTGCAATTCTAATATCCTTCAATAGTCACGTACAAAGCATTATATAGTTTATTGTTGCTGCCATAAAATTTCGGTAGGCCGGAAGGGATTAAGTTTCTAGATATTATGAGATGATTCACTTGGCAAATACGTCTACATAGTTAGACATTTTTACGTTTTTAAATTTAAACAGACAACGTAAAAATAATATAAGAATAACAGATTTTTACATAATATCAGATGACAAGATGGGGCCCTTAAGCGATTGGGGCCTCCCCGCAAGCTTCATGCTGCGGGGCCCTCTGTTACGCCTCTGACTATTAGATCCTTCATTTCTACTTTGATTAATTTTCAAGTACATATTCTGTTAAATGCAGACATTCTATTTCTAACTTTTTTCGTTTACGTCTTCATAATAGATTTCAGCAAATTCTTTGCAACTTAGTCTCAACTCTTCGGAATTCAGAATTTTCAAGCGAAAAAAATAATCCAAAGCGTTGACTAATGTTCTTATACGAACTTATCACTGTTTTAGATGAACTTCTTCTTTTTCTTCTTCTTCTTCTTCTTCTGACATTAGGCCTCTTGGCCTGTTCTTAACCGATTTTGAGCTTGTATTCGTAGCTGTGATGTTGACTGCCAGCTATCTCGCTACCTTTTAAAGGGCGTTCCTATGGTCTCTTGTCTGTTGGCTTCAAATCTCTGGCTATACGGGCTATTCTCTCGCTGTCCATTTTCTCACATGCTGATTCCACTTTCGTCTTCTCTATCTTCTCCACCGTACTGTGTCTGGTATGTTACAGAGATCTCTTATTCTGTCGTTCGGTATTCTGTTTCTCAGTGTTTTCCCAGTTATTGACCTCAACGTTCTCATTTCTGATGTCCTCAGTATCCTCTTGGTTTCTGCTGTTTTAGATGAACGTCCAGGTTATATCAATTATCTATGTGGATAAAGGTTCCGACTCTGAATCTGGCGTGAGCTTCTACGTCTGGTTCTTTGAGATAGATCTTTATAATCAGATTCCGGTTATTTTTCTTTGGCGGACGATTCGAAGTAATCAAATTTATAAATAGCCCTGAGGCTAATTATATAATCATCGGGTGCAGTAAACAAATTAACTGCAACGTCCACCGTTTTTGTTTCTTTTTGAAGATAATTGCTTGTTTTATCTATTCTTCCTAATATAGAGCTCCAAATTACTGTTAGTATAATACATTTTTTCGGTGCTTAGATAACCAATCCGGTTATCATTTAGTAACTAAGTCGAGACTAGGGGGCCCCAATCGATCGCGGGGCCCTGGGCACGTGCCCAGTGTGCCCAGTGGAGAAGGGCTTGCATATATCAATTACTTTACGTCAACAATTCCCTTGAATCTAGTGGGAGTCTGTTATACATTAAATAATAGATAATATATGGTTCAAAGACCTTGTCTTTGAAGTAAGAAATAATAATAGAGTAAGAATAAAAGTAATAAAGGTCTACAGATTCAATAATCTCTAAGCATACATTATGTCGGTGGACTCACTCAGAAATAATGGAAAATACAAAATCAGTGAAAAAATATGACAAGTAAAAGCAACAGAAATAAAGGGAAGATCATGATAAACATTTGGCCAGGGTCACTTTATCCATTAGGCAATATAGGCAGTTGCCTAGGGCGGCACATTATGAGAGGACGGCAAAAGTACTGTAGGTACAAAAAATATTTTTATATAAAAATTATGGATCTAGCTTCTGTCATTAAAGAGTATGAAGCTCTTTCAAGTTACTTTACCGCAAGGAAGCCAAAAAATTGTGCCCAAATAAAACATATAAAGAAGTACGAAAGAGAAATTCAATTTGACGAGGGGGCCGATAATGAACTTAACTTTTCAGCTAGTGATGAGATGAAAATCCACATATTCTATGTTATAATCGACATTCTGATAAGAGACCTGAATAGACGTTTAGAATCTTATCGACTTATTTATCAACGTTTTCGTGTTATTAACAGATTTTCCAAAATTAAGCAATGAAGAAATTATTAAAAAAGCTGAAAATCTGATACAAAATAAGGACGACCAAGATACATCATTCATACATGAATTATGAATGCATTCACTTAAAGGGTCATTTGAATACCACAATAAAATCACCAATTGACATAATATCTTAATATTTAAAGAAGAGTTAGTGCAGTCACTGAAGGTGGATATGAGCTATTACCTCCGATTTCGTTGAACCTCCATCGATTTGCATGAAAATTGGTGAGTGGTTAGAGGATATCTCTAGGAACAAAGGTGACATGGTGTCAACTTGCGCTTTTACCCTGGGGGTGAATGCCACCCCTTTTCGAGGCTGAAAATTATTTTATTAGAAATTTCCCAAGAATTCGATAGAGGGACAAATTCTAAGCAAAATTTGTTACATAAAGTTATTAAAATAAATTAATACTTTTTGAGTTATTAATGATCAAAGATTTTAATTTTTCGTGAGAGAAGTGCATGTTTTTACCGGTTTATCATAAATAACTCAAAAACTATAAGATTTTACAAAAAAGTTATTATTACCAAAATTAAAGCTAATAGAAAACGAAATAAACTGGTATATAAACTATAGGTAAGTGATGGTATATCTTTTTCGGCGAGTACCCAAATCTAAGTATTCAAGCTTAAATAACGGGAAAATCATGCATTTTATAACATAACCTTATTAAACATTTGTCAAAATACTTATAAAGAAATATCTATCAAATGAGCCTCCGAACAAGTTGATAGCATTAAAATTTATGCACCAAATATTTTTCAAAATTTATGTTTTAAAATTTTTTCCAAATAATTTATTGTTTTTTTTTTATAACTCCATTAATTTTTACGATATCAGGTTTGCCTACCAACCATTTGAAAGTTAATTTTAATGGCTATTAAACCACGTTGAATTTAATCTCTTAAACCCCTTACTTTTTTAAAAATAAAAGGTTAAATGGCCTCGGTTACATGGTTCTCGTAGCAAAATTTAAGCTTTAAACGTTTCTATCTCGGTTATTTTTTATCCTACAGAAATAGTAAAAAGGTAAAATATTTGATACAGAAAAAACTAAAATTTGGTTATACATATATCACTTTTTACGTATATTGAGTATTTTTGGAGTTATTATCAAAAGAAAATGAAAATTACGATAATTTTAAAAATTCTGATTTCTTTAAATTACGCCTTTTTTTAAATATGCATTCTAAACCGGTCAAAATTGTTTAAATCATTACTTATGCTAATATAAAAAATTCTTCTAAGGATTACTATAAATTTTGATATTTGTGGAAATGGCGTATGTTTTATTTTTCACTTTTTCTAAAAATGTTGTTCTGAAGCTATTTTCTTGTGGCATTTTTATAATTAACTATTTAGATGGGAAATAAGCCACAATTAAATTGAAAAATATAATTTTATTAACGTTTCGACGCCCAAATCGGGTGTCGTTGTCAAAATACAAAATACTACTGAAATAAATAATAATATGATTTTTTTCAATTTAATTGTGACTTATTTCCCATCTAAATAGTTAATTTTTCTAAAAAGTTCTAAATGGTTCTCTTATTTTCATCATAACCTGCTTAATTGTGATGCTATTAACTTCTACTGGAGCTCATTTGATAGGTACTCCGAAGTACTTTGACAAGTGTTTAGCAGGTATATTTTATAAAATGCATCGTTTTCCCGTTCTTTAAGCTTGAATACTTAGATTTGAGTACTCGTCGAAAAAATATACATTCAATTACCCATAACTTACTTTGAATTAACATTAGTTTAGTTCTTTAAGTAAGGAGTGTATTCAGCTTTTTATTAACTTCAATTTTGGTAATAATAACTTTTTTGTAAAAGCTTACAGTTTTCGAGTTATACGTGAAAAACAGCTTTAAAACATGCATTTTTTTACGAAAAAAATAAAATCTTTGATCTTTAATAACTCAAAAAGTATT
This sequence comes from Diabrotica virgifera virgifera, assembly GCF_917563875.1. Classification (NCBI taxonomy): domain Eukaryota; kingdom Metazoa; phylum Arthropoda; class Insecta; order Coleoptera; family Chrysomelidae; genus Diabrotica; species Diabrotica virgifera. The sequence goes on from NC_065452.1 coordinate 29,331,943, forward strand.
TATTTATATTAATAACTTTATATAACAAATTTTGCTTAGACTTTGTCTCTCTATCGATTTATGGTATTATTTTTTTCATCCCCACGTAAAGTGGTAGTTTTCACCACCACGGTAAAAGCACAAGTTGGCATCATGTCACCTTTGTTCCTTGAGGTATCCTCTAACTACTCACCAATTTTCATGAAAATCGATGGAGGTTCAACAAAATCGGAGGTGAAAACATTCAGTGACTGCACTAAGTGGATTGAAATATATTTTTCCACCTACCTCTACCGAAAGTATACTTTTCCGGACCTGATTGTAGGGAGCAAAGTTGTACTTTTCCTCCCTAGGGAGGAAAATATTTTTCCTCCCTAGGGAGGAAAAGTAAAAGTGACGTCATGGTATTTCATTCATGAAATATAACTTATTGACGCCCTGTACAATATCTATTTTCTATTACGTAAATATCTATACATTTTAACGTTTATTTAAAAACACTCTGTATTTTGCAGAATGGTAAAAACAGTAAATTGTTATTCTGCTTTAACAATGTTTACATTAATAATTTGACCTATACTTGACAGTTGACAGTTATATTGTACCTACTCGTTAGGTTTAGTTCTAATAAATTTTGTTGGTTAGTTACATAAATAAATTAAGTAAAAATGAAAAAATGACTTGTTATTTGAGGAAGGTGGAAAAACCATATGTATAACATGGGAGTAAAGTGCCTTTTCCTCCCTTGAATGATTACTGCCCTCCGCTACGCGTCGGGCAGTAAACTTCATTCTCGGGAGGAAAAGTAGCACTTTCCTCCCTTGTTATACAAATAGCTATTTCCACCTACCTCTACCGAAAGTATACTTTTCCGGACCTGATTGTAGGGAGCAAAGTTGTACTTTTCCTCCCTAGGGAGGAAAAGTAAAAGTGACGTCATGGTATTTCATTCATGAAATATAACTTATTGACGCCCTGTACAATATCTATTTTCTATTAAGTACATATCTATACATTTTAACGTTTATTTAAAAACACTCTGTATTTTGCAGAATGGTAAAAAACAGTAAATTGTTATTCTGATTTAACAATGTTTACATTAATAATTTGACTTATATTTGACAGTTGACAGTTATATTGTACCTACTTGTTAGTTTTAGTTCTAATAAATTTTGTTGGTTAGTTACATAAATAAATTATTTAAAAATGAAAAAATGACTTGTTATTTGAGGAAGGTGGAAAAACCATATGTATAACATGGGAGTAAAGTGCCTTTTCCTCCCTTGAATGATTACTCGGGAGGAAAAGTAGCACTTTCCTCCCTTGTTATACAAATAGCTATTCCCTAATTTTGACATTGCTTTGCACATTATTTATTCGTGCTTCCCAGTTGCCAAAGTGTCCGCTGAAAAGTAATTTTCGACAATGTCAAGAATTAAAAATGATTTCCCATTAAGTATGACGCAATATCGTGTTGACAATTTGTCGATTTTGTCAAGAACAAAATTTTTTTTTGAAAAGTCCTTTTTTGAAAAGAAGTCTCTGATGTGATCGAACTGGAATGGCAATTTTTTCTATTGTAGGTATATAAACATCGTAGTTTAAATCCATTTTTAGTGTATTCTTATTTAAATAAAAATTTCTGCAATTTTTTTTCGCAAAAATGGTACATGTTTGAAGGGCGGCTACTAGAGAATTGCCTAGAGCGTCAATTGACCTAAACGCGGCCCTGCATTTGGCAGAGTACTTGGTATTGAAGAAAGAAGGGAAAACATGAACAAAGGTTAATAGGGATAAAGTACTACAGAAAACAAGCAGTAACTAGCTCAGAAGCATAACAGATTTCCTTACTGGATATGTGCCAGTAAAGGTACACCATAATTCAATGGTACTGTATCGTGAATACTTAAACTGTGTACTCTGTAGCAAAGTATCTGAAATTGGCAACCACATCTTGCATGACTGCGAGGCATTAGATCACAGGCAGCAAACACTTTTTGGAGATCCAAGTGACTTCAAAAATATATGATACTCAATCACTAAACCTGTACGCAGGGCCGCCGAGAGGGCGGTACAGCCGGTACATTTTACCGGGGCCCGGCGATGTAAGGGGCCCGGCGTCGACCAGACCAAAGACGTAATTTTTCCCGTTTTTTATTGCTCTATTATGTCCATAATTCGGTTGATTTGGTTTAAAATTTTAATAACAATAATTCACATGAGTCAAATGATACAGTGCAGTCAGATAAAACTATGGTATGGATATTTATGGAGATTAAAAATATATCGTTGCTTCTAGAAAATTTACAAAAAATCAGAAGAATCTATGTTGAAGAATCTAAATTAGTTACCAGCAATTATGGAATAAATCCAGAATTTACATCAAGTAAAGGAAAACGGCGCAAAAGCCTGTGAGATTTTTTGATTATTTGCCTGGGCCTAGTAGTGATGCAACTGATAATTTTGAGCCCGACGCAATATTTCGCTGGAAAATATTTAATATTGTTATATAATAAGCAATTTAACCAGAAGATTTAATGCGGAAAATAAAATTAATTCGCTATTTAACATTTTATGGATATTCCGAGATGAAGATGACGACAATATTAAGAAGAAAATTGATTGTATTGCGACAGTTTTATAAAGAAGACATCAGTGAAGAAATGAGAAATGAAATTTTTCATTTGAGAGCGATATACAAGGATAATATTGGTGAATCTCAACTTTCTCCAATAGATTTGCTTATTAAAATTAAACATCTCAAATTTGAATCGATATTGGGTTAAGAATATTTTGCACATTACCGGTGACAGTCGCAAAAGCAGAAAGATCCTTTAGTTTTCTTTTTCACATAAAAAATTCTATGAGGTAATGAATGAAACAGGATCGGTTAGTTGCCTTTAAACTTTGTGAATTGAAAATGATTTGATAAAACCATGCGATTTTTGCCAAATCAGAAAACTCGAAAAGCACTTGTATCATAAATATTTTCACTCTTATAAATTTAATAAAATTTTGTATAATCAAAATTTAATAGAATTTATATGTATTTGAATTGTTTCTTATTATTTATTATTTATAATTTTATTTCTATAAAAATTAAACAATTTTTTCGCTCTCCACTTTTTGCCGGGGGCCCGCCCTTCACTTTTTACCGGGGCCCGCTCATCCCTCTCGGCGGCCCTGCCTGTACGATCGATTTATTTTGAACCACTCTACTCTACAAGCTGAAACAATGTTCCAGTAAAAAATACAAATGGGTACAGAAGATTAATTAATAATATTTGAAAATAATAATTTCGCTGTAAAACGATATCAAGAGACATCTTACGATTTCGTTTTGCAGCGAAATTATTATTTTCTATTAGGCCGTCCGCACATGGGTCGATCGAAGTTCGCGCGTCATGCTCGTCTTGTACGAACCTTGCGGCACGAGCGATTGTTCTCCGCACACTAGTTGATTCAGTTTGCTCACATCTTCCAACCAGTAAGAACGCATTTTTTATATATCAACCAAAACGACTATTTTGATCTGTGTTAAGTACGGTATTGTTGCATTTTTAGTATAATTTAAATACAATGAGCAATATACTGAGGGCATTTTTCTACTTCCCCAACGAATTTTATATTAAACACCTAGAAACAGAAGTTCAATGTTTTCGGAATTTTATATTACAAACAATATATTTCCACAAAGCTAGTATGGTATGTTTAACAGTAAATGGTTGAGTTTAATTAGTTACCACTATAAACATCCTGGATTAACCGATAATAGTATAAAAGGCCCGGTTTCAGGTAAAATTTAAATATGTTTTCTGGTAAAATTTCTTTGCTTTATTATGGGAGTACCGTTTAGTCAGTGTTAATTGTCAAAAGACCAACTCTGTCTACCTCGGTTGCTTATCGCTCCGGGTGGGTCTTAACAATGGGCCAGGTCAGATAAATTTAATAATATTTACGACCACACTAATTGAACTCAACCATTTACTGTTGAACAAACTATAGGTAGTACTACAATCAACGAACATAACATGCACCGATCTTTAAATAAAACTAAAATTTAATTAAGCGCAAAAAACAACAAAAAACCAAGGAAACCAATAAAATAAACTACATATATGACTGGAAACGTAGGTCTCAATCAAACTTTCTCGTGCGCTACGAATCGCAAGCGACGAAAGTCGTACAAGACGAGGAGATTTGCAATCCTAAACGCTCCGTTTACGGAGCTCAATGCCAGAACGAAGGAACTTGACTGGCGGGGAGAGACCTACGCAACTGAAATCGAGTCGAGTAGTTCGAGCGTCGCCCCATGTGCGAACGGCCTTTAGCCCCGGCGCAAATTGATCCTAAGTGAGACACAACCTGCACCGGCGAACTGCGTGGACAGTTTTGTGAAGCACGCTTATAAGCGGGAGACCGCAAATTGAACCCATCCTACGATCAGTGCATGCGTTCGCAGGTCTCGCTTGGGAACGTTTGTCATCAGCGTACAGTTTTCTTAGGTCGTGGGACGCGTGACTCACTGCCAGTTGTTTATTTTTACTTGTTTTTGTTTGCGAGATGGACGTATCCGAAATGAATACGGATGGTACCTAAGTACAATTTATTGTGATAAATAAAAATATTATCATAGTCAAAACCCCGAGTGAAAACTGCTTTGTCTTTGTCATTAAATTCTGATAACTTTTGGTAGACTAAATAAGCGGCGATACGAAATTAATAATCAAAGTTATGCCCTCACAATAACACATTATTAGAAAAATAAGGTGAAAAATGATTCATGTTACTCGAAACCGTGATCGATAAAAATATCGTATTTCCCTCAAATTCAACTTGTCGGCATATTACATTTTTGTTTATGCTTAAAAATTAAAAACGAAATATGCAGATAGTGTTATTTTTTATGACCGATCAGTAGCGGAGGGATTATTAAATAACTCTGACATTATTTTAAATATTATGTAGGTATTATGTGCAGAAATAAAATACTCAGTATAAGATATTTTTTGTGCACCGCTTATGATCAAATTCGATGTTTTCGAAAGTCATACCGCTACGACTACTAGGGACCTGTAAGATATTTTTAAAACGTTACGAGTTACAAGTATGGAAATACCGATTTAAAGTTGCCTACTCAATTCAGTATAAGGATCAGATACATCAGTATTTTGTAAGCAGTATTTGTACTCAGTACCACTAAGAACCGGTATCAAAAGTAACCGTTACAGCTCCGCACTGATTTTGCCCGTCTCTATTCGTCACAGCGTCATCCAACGGTTGGGTCGGGTTGGGTTTAATATGTGGTGCGCTAGAAAAATAACTGCACGGATCACCCGTCCCGCCGGCGCGCAATGTTCAAAATTGGTCAAAACGTGATCGAAACTAAATTTGTTTAAACTGTAAAAGTTATCTCGCTGAAAACTTATAATATTTGAGGTATTATACCGTATAACGAGCATATATATACCTCGTCCAATTTACTTATTGTTGCACGTCATCCGCGCCATAGCCTGTGACACGATACCAACACGAAATATCTAGGCGGTAGGTGTGTTCCCCTTTAGAATCATTTTGATTCTAAAAAAGAACACACCCACCGCCTAAATATTTCGTGTTGGTATCGTGTCACAGGCTATGGCGCGGATGACGTGCAACGGTAAGTAAATTGGACGAGGTATATATAATAGGAGTCGTTTTTTTAGTTTTCATCCCTTCATTAGGGGGTGAATTACTTAAAAAATATCGTTATACAGGGTGTTTCATTAAGAATGTCCAATATTTGAGTTGTAGATTCTAGACCTTAAAATATTGTAACAAAAGAGAAATCTTGGCCGACCGCCGTATAACAGTAAACACCTCGAGAATGACGTCATCGAATGATCTAGGCCTCGGCGGAAAGGAGGAGGAACTTCTCGAACGTACGACCCGTAGGCGGAACACGCTGATAGCTAGAGATGGGCGTCGATTGTTCCAGAATAACAACTGGGTATAAATACGGGCATATTTGTAAATAAAGTTTAGTCTTAAGCTAAAGTTTGTAAAGTAAACTTGTATAAATAAATAATAAAGTCGTATATAAATACCCGAACGCTCGTTTATTACAATATTATGATTTAACCCAAATCACTTAAATAAAATGTGGCTCCTTACAGAGTTACAGGGTGTTTTATTTAAAAATTTAAAAACTATTTTTGCTCAGTGGTTCAAAACTTTTCGACGTATCCTTTTCATACTTCGCACAAAGTGTAGGTACTATACACCCTATAAAATTATGTCAAACAAACGTTTCTGGCTATTACCAGAGGCGTACTACAGGGGACAGTGAATGGTTGACCCTTCCCAAATTCTACGCCACTGGTGGAAATGCCATTTTAGCGCAATTTTTCTATTCTCCAATACTCTCTATGTAAATAACGTACACTTCATTCGCAACGATAAAGTCATTAGTTTTCGAGATATTTGAAGTTAAACATGTAACGGCACAGATATTTGATTAACCTTTAACTACCCGCGCATCAAGTTATAACATAACTACACGCGTGGCGTACTTTGTACGCCACAAGAAAATACACTTAAAAACAGCGGATTTGTTTAATTTTTTTTGAAAAAATACACTTAGTTGTTTGTTACAAACCTTATTCGGCATCAGTGAATACTTGGAGTTCCTTTTCAGTAAGCCAATTGGGATTTATAACTGGAATCATGGAATAACTGGATTCCATGATAAATAAAATTACTAATAAAAATTTTTTAAATGTGATTTTTTACAGGAGAAAAAGTATTGTTTACAAAAAAAAAATATATTTTTTGCCATAATGACTAAAAAACAATTAAAATATGTACTTATATTACGACTTATAGTAATATAATCCTGGGGTATATTGTCCACCACCGGAAACAACAAATAATAAAATGTAAATTACGATCTTTCCAGAACGCCGATTATAACGAAACTAAAACCAAATTGTAAAGCACATTCCAGTGATAGGTTAGAAAAATAAGCAAGGTCAAAAATTAAATTTTTAAATATATTTCCAGTAGAATTCTTATATCTGGCGTACAAAGTACGCCAGCGCGTGTAGTTAAAGGTTAATGTATTGTGCCGCTTAATTTTAAACTTCAAATATCTCTAAAATCAATGATTTTATCGTTAAGACTGAAGAGTATATTATTCATTCATAATGATAAAATCATAAGTTTTCGAGATATTTGAAATTAAAAATTCAGCAGCGCAATACATTAATCAAAATATCTGTGCCGTTACCTACTTGTTTAAGTTTAAATATCTCGAAAACTAATGATTTTATCGTTAGGAGTGAGGAGTATGTTATTTACATAGAGAGTATATTCTCTATTGAGGAATAGCACTACTTCATCAAAACTAAAATCTGTTTTCGTAACCCTAACAAATAACATGTGTTTGACAAACATGTAAACAATACGTACGATTGCAATTATTAATTCAGACCAAATGCGCGCGGCGCTCGATGCAAACTTATGCGCAATGTACTCAGTTGCGCAACTTTGCGCAGTTTTTCTTATATATTTTTTTATTCCTTACATTGTAATCTTTCATTTAGTGAAGGATTTAATGTGGCACAAGATGGCACAATAAACGTAATACGCTGTCAAACATTAATTTTATCAAAAATTGTATAGGTTTTTAGACAGCCGATTATATCTAAATTAAAATCACCATTCCGTGAAGCTAACTATGCTATTTTAATCTTTAAAGTATGTTATTTTATCTCAAATAATTACTTTTATATTAGCTATCTACATAAATGAAGTAATAATCAAAGTAAAAGGCAGCCTCTGAGGATTTAAATTTGATGTATAAAATTATATTGAATTTTGTACTTTTGATCATTAATACATCTGGCCCTAACAAAATAAAAAATCAATTTTTGCTGAGAAGTTGCATCATGAGTAGTACAAACAAACCCCTTAATTTCGGCATTCTCAGATTTATTTATTTTTTGTGCTCACGATCACGTTTCCTTCAATTTTGAACACTGTGCGGCGCAGGTTGTGTCTCGCTGAGGTTCAATTTGCGCCGGGCCTTAGTCTTACTCCTAACTGAACAGGCAGGAGGTGGGATGCAAATTATAGATCTCCCCGGGCCTTCTTTGATTTCATGATTCGGTTGGTTTGTAAATAATAGAAACCACGAAGGCGTTACCAGAAACTTGGTCTCAATAAAAGTTTTATTTTTAATATTAGTTTTAATTTTATTAAAATAAAACTTTGAATTGAATTGTTAATAATATTTAATTTTGTTTTTTAGTCCAATCGCCAATATCTACAAAACATGGTAAAGCTTACTAAAAGCAGACATCGTAAAGTCGACGCAGATAAAGAGAGAAATGTGTTTGAAAAATTCATGAATCTACCCTCAGAAGTTAACTGGATAGAGAAAGGGTTTAAAACTCCCTCTTATAATCAAAAAGACTGTGGTGCATGTTACGCATTTAGTATTGCTGGTGCAATTCAAGCGCAAGTGTTCAAGCAGACTCATCAATTAGTCCCATTAAGGTAAGAACTGGTTGCTTTACTCTTCTTCTTCGTTCCAGGGGTTTCAGTGGTTTCTGTTTAATTTCAAATATTCCAGTTTTCATATTCAAATATTAAACAATAGATTTTTCGCCCGGTATGATACATTACAAACGAAGAAATAATATACGCATTAAAAACAGTGAAGACCGGAAAAAGCCCCGGATCTGAAATGCTTCATATCGAACTACTAAAAATTATAGATGAGCAGCATATTGATGTTTTAGTGATAGGTACTCTTGAACAAAATTTATAGCTCAGGCGTATTACCCAAAGAATGGTTAATGTCGATATTTATTTGTCTCCCTAAAAAGAAAAACGTAAGGGAATGCGGTAACTACCGCACTATTAGCTTGATCGCCTATTTGCTAAAGTTGCTACTGAAAGTCATCCATAACCGAATATATATCATAAACTGGACTTAGACGTTAATGAGGTTCGGATTTCGCAAAGGCCTAGGAACGCGTGAAGCTCTTTTTTCACTTAATATACTAATATAAAGGTGCCTGGACGTCAATCAAGATATATATCTGTTTTATTGACTATAATAAAGCATTCGACAGAGTGCGACATGAACAAATTAATGCATGTCCAGAAAGCAAAGAAGATAGACTACAATGACCTCACGATTATATCGAATTTATACTATAAGCAACGAGCAACAGTAGTACGTGTTAACGAACAGCTGTCGAAGGAAATTAAAATCAGAGGTGGGGTGAGACAGGGATGCGTGTTGTCGTCAATTCTTTTAATGCCTACTCGGAAAAGATCTTAAAAGAAGCTCTTGAGGGTGAAACAGCTGTAATAAAGGTAAATTGAGCTCCCATTAACAACATTAGATATGCGGATGACAGTATTATCTTAGCCGAAAATATTGAGGATCTTCAGAGGCTGGTGACCAGAATAGGGGAGTTTGGACAAGAATACGGTCTAGCAATGAACATCAAGAAGACAAAATTTATGAGGATATCGAAAACTCAAAGAAATAACGAGAATCTCTTCATAAACGAACCAATGTCGAACGAGTAGACCAATATGCATATCTTGGAAATAATTAACTCCACAGGTGATTACTTCTAGGAAATCAAAATCAGAATAGAAAAGACTAGAGCAAATTTTAACAAAATGAGAAAAGTGCTCTGCACAAGAGATTTGTTGGAGCTAAGAGTTAGGTTGGCTAGGTGCTACGTTTTCTCAATTCTATTTTATAGAATGGAAGCTTGGACCTTGGAACAGAACAAGTCACAAACAAAAAGGTTCTGAGAAAGATGAATAAAGAAATCTAAATCTTAAATACCATCAAAATAAGAAAATTGGAATATCTCGGACATATTACACGTGGAGAGAGATACAGCTTGCTCCAATTGATTATGCAGGGAAAGATTCAAGGAAAAGAAGCATAGAGAGACGCAGAATATCGTGGCTGCGCAACCTGAGTGAACGGTAAGGATGTCCAGCAAATGAACTTTTCACAACAGCCGTCTCGAAACTCCGAATAGCTATGATGATTGCCGAACTCCATCGCGGAGATGGCACTTGAAGAAGATGATTATATTAACGAAATATTATTATTGTACGCTGGCATGTGTGGCCTACAATTGATTCAATTATTGGAGATGATTGCTGATGTTAAAATTTGGCAATCCTTTGTTCTTTTATATCTGTAATTAGCTAGAACGTGGAACGTGACCTAGACACTCTTTTTATAAAACCATTTAGCCGATATAGACCGATCAAATAAAATTACAATACATGTAAATCCAAATGTAATTCCGTACAGGTTGGAATAAATTTTTTATCAAAGTTTAGGTCCAAGCAAAAGATATTTTCAAGAAAGTATATGATTCATATGAGGGGATCATTGTTTAAATAGTTAAACATTGGTAATTTTTGGTCAAAATTTACTTTTTTCACTGCTGCGGTAATTCCTGTTTTGATTAAGGTTTTTACAATTTTTTTCTGCAAAGCTGAAAAAACAAGCTTTTAAATAAGACTTACTAAATTAAATTAGACCCTTAATTCATTTAAATAATTGTAAATCAAAATTGAAAAACGATTTTCCAAAAAAATATTATTTGCATTATAAATAAGCAATATGAAACATTTTTTTTGCAGAAAAAGTTGCACTATGGTACCAGTATAAATAGAAAAAAAATTGGTTGACAAATATTAAGCAGTTTATGAGATATTTAATTTGTTTATAAAATATTACCATTTTTTCAACTGCAAAAACGGGGTTGTTGCCGATAGAGTATACAAGTCTTTAAGATCTCATTATTTTTGCTTTTATATATATTTTAGACAAATGTAATAACCAATCAAAATTTCATTTAATAACTCCTCCAAAATGGCGTTTTAAAATTGGTGTAATTTGTTTAAAATTTGTTTTTTTAATAACATCGCCGAGATTAAAAATTTTGAAATTATTTTTCGATATTCGCGTTCCTGGTAGTTTTTGATACATTCACAAAAGGAAAAAAAAATTTAAAACCATTTTTTGCCGAGATAGCTTTTCCAAGTTTAAAAATTCATAATTTGTTTATTTATCAATATTAACATTTAAAAGTGCGTGAATAGATCCATTAACCCTACTACTTAACAATGCCGTTTATACACATAATGAAAATTGTAGAATATTTTGAAAAATAATGATTTTCATAGCACCTTAAATCAAAACTTATTGCCTGAAAATTGGCGGAGAAGTAGTTTGTAATATCTCCGTTAATAATGGACCAGTTTCAATGTTATTTTTAATTTGGGGTAGCATATAAAAGTAATAACATCTGCATGACCCCTTTTGCAATAAATATTCAATAATTTGTTATACTTAAACAATATTTTTTTCGAATTTTTTTTTCTCTTATATTGTGATAAATAAAAGTTGGCACCTAAGATAACCAACCACAAAACAGTATTAAAACAAATTTTTATTTTAAAATTTTAACAAAATAGTAAAATTTTGTTAAAGAAACATAAAAACTTTTTTCTTTGTAGAAATAATTGGTAAAATCTCGCAAAGTTAATGTGAATACAAAAGAAAATATATAAAAAAATGGAAGACAACCTCTATATAAATATATGTATAAAAGTTAATAACAAATTAAATTAACCAATGTAAATTAAATATATACACAATTTTTAGTGTACTACCCGTTATAAAGATTATAAAATTAAATGTAGCATACATACAGTGCGTCCATAAAGTAACGCATAAATTCATTATTTCGTAAACAGGTCGATTTTTATTTTTCAATTACGATTTTTTTGGCATACATATCATACTAGTGACATCATCCATCTTGGCGTGATGACGTAATCGATGATTTTTTAAATGAGAATAGGTGACATTTGAAAGGGTATTTAATTCTCTTTTCGCCAAAATAAACATTAACATAATTATTTATACAGGGTGTACAAAACTTTTTTTTTAATTAAATTAATTGACACAAAAAGATGAAAGTATGTAATTTGTTTAATTCTAAATACATTTTACTGCTGTCAGAAAACATAAAAATATTTTATTTAAAAAATAAACATTGATTTTCAGTTCAACGAAATGTTCAAATTGTCAAGAGGCAACTGGGTGGCAGCTTAAACATTGAATTTAAGCGAAAAGCGATATTTATTCGTCAAATAAACATGTTTTTTTCCATTTTTTGACAACAGTACAACGTATTTTGAATTAAATAAATTCCATACATTCTTCTGTTTGTCTCAAATAATTTAACAATTTGTATAAAAAATTATGTTAATTTTTATATTAGTAAATAGAAAATTGAATACCCTGTCAAATAAGCTATCACAGGACCACTATTCTTATTAAAGAAAAACATCGATTACGTCATCAAGCCCAGATGGATGACGTCACTATTATGATATATATGGCAAAAACTTGTAATTTAAAAATAAAAATCGACCTGTTTCGGGATTTTTCCTTAAAGTCGTCAGTTTACGGAATAATGAATTTATGTATTACTTTAAGGACGCACTGTATAATATATTTTAATATTGTATAAAGAAAAAAGTATTTAAGAAATTTTTAATGTTATTCAGTATTATTTGGTCAATTTTTTTTATAAAAAATCTTTTGTGTCAATTTTTATTTATCACATCTAGAGAAAAAAAATTGTTTATAACAAATTGACGAATATTTATTGTAAAAAGTGTCATTCAGATGTTAGTATTATTTATATATGCTACCCTAAACTAAAAGAAAAACCGTGAAATTGGTCAATTATTAACGAAGATATTGCAAATTACCACTGCACCACTCTTCATGCAGATAGTTTTCGTTTAAGGTCGCTACGAAAATCATTCTTTTTTAAGATATTCTAAAATTTTAACTCTACAATATGTATAAATGATGTATAAATGACATTGTTGAGTAGTAGGGTTGATATATAGATGTACTTATGCATTTTAAAATGTTAGTATTGATAAATAGACAAATTATGAATTTTTAAACTTTGAAAGGCTATCTAGGCAAAAAATGGATCTAGATTTTTTTTTATTTTGTAAGTATATCAGAAACTACCAGGAACACGAATATCGAAAAATAATTTAAAAATTTTGAATCCCGGCGATGTTATTAAAAAAACAAGTTTTAAACAAATTACACCCATTTCCAAACACCATTTTGGAGGGGCGTTTAATTGAAATTTTGATTTGTCAACACATTTGTCTAAAATATATATAAAGGCAAAAAAAATGAGATCTTAAAAACTTTTATACTCTATCGGCCACAACCGCGTTTTTGCAATTAAAAAAATGGGAATTTTTTATAAACAAATTAAATATCTCATAAACTGCTTAATATTTGTCAACCAATTGTTTTTGGATTTATACTGGTACCATAGTGCAACTTTTTCTGTAAAACAAAATGTTTCATATTGCTTATTTATAATGCAAATAATTTTTTTTTTGGAAATTTGTTTTTCAATTTTGATTTACAAATATTTAAATAAATTATGGGTCAAATTTAATTTAGTAAGTCCTATATAAAAGATTTTTTTCTTCAGCTTTGCAGAAAATTTTTTTAAAAACCTTTATAAAAACATGAATTACCGCAGCAGATAAAAATGTAAATTTTGTGCAAAAATTACCCATTTTTAATTATTTAAACAATGATCCCCTCACATGAATCATATACTTTCTTGAAAATATCTTTTGTTTAGACCTAAACTTTGATAAAAAATTTATTCCAACCTGTACGGAATTACATTTTGATTTTATTTTATTTTATTGGGCTAATAAGGATAAGAGTATTCATTCATTCACTAACGATGAAGCATTCATTATCTCATTCACAATGTAGCAGTCAAATCAGACAGTGTCAAAATTATTAGTTAGCCGCAGAGAGTAACAACTATGTATACAGAGCGAGTTTTATATATGGAAATACTCAATTATCTCGGAAACAGTTTGCACAAATTTTATAAATTTTGGTGGGTAAGGGTTTTATAATGCGGCCGATATTATAGTGGTAATTACATTGTTGTCAGATCTTCCGTTTTTCTGGAAATCTAATGAACTTTCTTATTTCAAATGGACCACCCTGTATATTTTTTGCGTGTTAAAGTCCTTAAGAAATACTGATTATTTTTCATATTATAGTATAGTTATAGTATAGAGTTTTTGGGAGTTATTGCTAAATTTATTACAAAAAAAATTTTCAACAAATTATAAAAATCAATTTTTTCGGCCCGGGTAGACATTATTTTAGGTTCTTTGGATCATTAAGAACAAAAAAGGTCTTTTGTATTTTTTCTCTAAAGTTAATCGTTTCCGAGTTTAAACAATTTAAAACTGAAAAAATTGAAAAATATGACCATTTTCAAGGTTCAAAAACACAAATAAAAGATAATAATTTTGAAACTTCGAAGTGCCTAAATTCAAGATCAAACCTTATTTTATCAGCTACCGATAAGTTGTATGGGCTTATTTCATTTTAAAATATTGTTTTTTAGTTGTTAATGCACCCCGATCGCCAGTCCCCTCATATACGCTTCATTAACAATTGAAGACCTTGGGGCCAGAAGGGGACAAGCCACAATTTCGTCAAAAATGAGTTAAAGTAGAAATCTCACACTCTAAGACCATATTAATGTCCCAAACAGTAAATTTCAGCTTTTTTCTCATAGATGGCGCCGCTGTAGTAAGTCCCGTTGAGCCACCATTACTTTATATTGTAACAGAAGGAGACAATCCACAGTAGTAATCAACATGGCGGCGGAACATTCCGGTGCATGTAAACGGAAAATAGACTTTGATGAGTTTGATTCTGAAACAAAGTGACCAAAATCCATTTTTAAATAAAAGCGAAGATGACAAAGACTACAGTTCATTTTTTAGAATATAATTTTATTTATACAAAAGGGGATAGGCCTCATATTTTTTCAAAAAATGTTCAAAAACTCAAAAACCGTTAAATAATAATTTGTGTTACTTTAATTGTGTATTTAATAATATATTTCCAAACGATTGTGGACCTTACTTCCGAGAACAATGGAAAAATTGGATTTCAGGATCTGAAAAGAAGTTTAAAATGGTGTTTTCTCCAAAATAATCTTTTGTGGCATGTCCCCTACTGGTCCCAAGGTCTTCAATTAAAAAACAATATTTTAAAATAAAATGTGCCAAAAATTCTTACGTCGAACTGATAGAAGAAGGTTCGAGCTTGAATTTAGATATTTCGTAGTTTCAAAAAGTATTTTTTTTTACTTGTGTTTTTGAACATTCAAAATCGTGATTTTTCGGTTTTTTCATTTTTAAATTGTTTATAACTCGAAAACGAATAACTTTAGAGAAAAATTACAAAGACCTTTTTTGTTCCCAATGATCCAAGGATCCTAAAATAATGTCTACCCGGGCCTAAAAAATTGATATTTATAATTTGTTTAAAACTTTCTTTTTAAATAAATGTAGCAATAACTCCGAAAATATGGTATCTAGGTATAGGGAATGTAACATAGAAAATAATCAGTATTTCTTATGGACTTTAAAACCCAAAAAATATATAGGGTGTCCCATTTGAAATAAGAAAGTTCGTTAGATTTCAGGAAAAACGGAAGATCTGACAACAATGTAATTACCACTGTAAGATCGGCCGCATTAGAAAACCCTTAGACACCAAAACATATAAAAATCGTGCAAGGCGTTTCCGAGATAATTGAGGGTTTCCATACATAAAACTCACTCTGTATGTATAAACGATACCTATACTTTGTTTCACGTCAAGAATAAAACATTACGCTTACGGAGATCAGTGTTGCCAAATCTATCGCGCACGGCTGGATACTCGACTGCCGATATACGATTCATTCTAGTCAGTACGGCGTGGCATCGGCGCGCTTCTATCGTCCGTAAGAAATACATGGGGCTATCTCCGCAATGTTCTATTCTTAACGTGAAATGCTCTATAGCCGTTTAGAGGTCCCGTCATTCGGGATGGCACTAATTTGCATATTATTGCACTTGTATAGAAGTCAAAATTTTAAGTTTCTCCTAAGCCATGCCTTGGCATTAAATAATTTCAATGCTCAGTAACAAAATTCTTCTTCTTCTTCTTCTTCTTCTTCTTCTTCTTCTTCTTCTTTTATATAGGCAGTACTGCCTGTTTTTCTTCAACGGTGCCTTTCATTCTGCCCCTAAATTGTCATTCCATCTTTTCCTTGAGCGTCCTATACTTCTTCTGCCTAACGGTGACTTGTCCCTGGCTATTCTTACTAGGTATCCTTGATTCAGACATCCAGCTTATGTGTTGATTCCACTCTTCTTTTCTGTTCTTTAATTGATTTATTTCAGTTTTATTTAAGACCTCCTCTTTTTGTGCTGCTGTCTCCTTTAGTGGAGGTTAGCGATAACACTGGCAAAGCTGTTTCTGTCCAATGCTGCTCTAAACAAAAATGTTGAATCAAGGCCGGTCCAGTCTCTGATGTTTCTAAGCCATGAAATCTGGTGCCTACCGGGGCCTCCTTTTCCTTCAATCTTACCCTGGATGATCAGTTGCGGGAGGTGGTACTTTTCAATTCTCATTATGTGCCCCAGCTAACTTTTCTAACTTTGATAATCTTTAGCAGCTCCCTATCTGTACCTATTGTCCGCAGAGCATATTGTCCGGTATTTCTATCGCAGGATAGAAGATCTCAAATCTCAGATATGCAGATGATACAACATTAATAACTGCATCCGAAGAAGAAATGTCCAGCCTGCTGCAGCTAGTGGAAGCTAAAAGCAATAGATGTGGTCTCAAGATCAATAAACAAAAAACAAAAATTATGATAGTAGATTATTCAAATTCACTTCAGACAACAGGAACCTTAGACCAGTTTGAAGTGGTTAACGAGTTCAATTGTCTAGGATCCTACATCAGTAATACAGGATCTTGTGAAACAGAAATACGTAGGAGAATAGGCATGGCCAAAAACGCTATGAGTCGATTATCGAAAATCTGGAAAGATCGCTTCTTGTCGAAGAACACCAAAATAAGATTAGTACGTGTCTTAATTTTTCCCATATTTAATTACGGATCCGAAACATGGACAATGAAATCGGACGACAGAAAAAGGATTGACGCCTTTGAAATGTGGTGCTGGAGAAGAATGCTTCGGATCTCATGGACGGAACACAGAACCAATCACTCAATCCTCCAAGAGCTTAATATTCAGACTCGACTTTCCTCTATTGGCCTCTCCACTGTCTTAAAATTTTTCGGCCATATTGCAAGAAGAAGTGATGATAATCTTGAGAGACTTATAATTTCGGAAAACGTTGAAGGGCGCAGAAGTAGAGGTCGCTCACCTACTCGATGGACGGATCAAGTACAGAAAGCCAGTGGAAAAACATTCTCTGAATCCATGAGGGAAGCTCAGGACAGAAGCCGATGGAAAGAGATAGTTGCTCGTATTATAGGGAATCACGACACTCAGCAATGAGGAAACGACTGAGGAGGAGGATGTTGAGTGTCCAGACCTCCGTTCCATACAAAAGTTACAAAAGTATTGACCATACATAGCAATGCAAAAAAAGGCATCTAAGGCTGATATTAATGCTACTGTTACAAAATAAGCTTTTCATTTTGATAAAGCCTTGTCGGGCTACCTCTACTCTTGCTCTTACTTCATGTTTATACTCAAGCTGATTGTTGAACCAGCAGCCAAGATATTTGTATTGGTTTACGTATTCAAGCTGTTAGTGGTTCATATATATTGGAAGAGGTAAATTTTTGTTCCTTGATATTTTCATAACTTTGGTTTTCGTAGTATTGATCTTCATCCCCATTTTTTCACAACTCTTAGTAACCCTATTTAACAGTATCTGGAGACTATGGTCCGAATCAGTCATTAAAACAGTGTCATCTGCATAGCGGATGTTATTTACTCTTTGACCGTTTATCCCGATTCCTTCTGAAGAGTGCGATAAAGCGTTCGCAAATATTACCTCAGAGTAGACGTTAAACAGTATCGGTGATAACACGAAACCCTGTCTGATACCTCGTTGTATTTCAATTAGCCTTGATGTGTTACCATTGGTCTTTATGATTGCTTAAGATTATTTTAGACCATCTTGGTTTATTTCAAGAAGCAATTTTATTTTTGGCATTTAGTCTGTGTTAACTATATAACAAACAATGTATATTTCAGCGAACAACAAATCGTGGACTGTAGTTTACCTTTCGGTAACTATGGATGTGCTGGTGGATCGTTGAGAAACACGTTAAGATATCTTGAAAAAGTTGGAGGCCTCATGGCATATAAGGACTACCCGTATAAGTCAAGGGTGAGTATAGAACCTGTTCTTTTTCATAGAGTTTAAGTTACTTTTGTATAAAAATAACCATGAACATCACTGATCCTATAATCATCCCGAAGTCTTCTTCGCCGTTCAGCGCTATCCTTCTTCTTCTTCTTCCTTCTGGTATGTAGGCTTTAAGCCTGTTTCTTCTTTAATATTAGCCTCCTAAATTGTTTAAGTTATTGCATCATCTTTTTCTTGGTCTGCCAATACTTCTTCGTCCATTTGGTGACTTTTCTCGTGCTATTCGTACTATCCTATCCTCTGCCATTCTACTAATGTGTTCTTTCCACTCCTGTTTCTGTTTTGTGACACTTCCATTTATGTCTTCTACATTGCATGCTCTTCTTATGTTTTCGCTTCTCTCCCTATCCAACAAATGTTTCCCTGATATTCGTCGAAGTATTTTCATCTCTGTTGTTTCTAGTAGTCGTCTCGTTTTAGATAAGTCAGGTCTTGTCTCCGCCGTGTATGTCAATATAGGCTTAATTGCTGTTTTATAGATTCTTGCTTTTGTGTCTTGTCTTAGGTGTTTGTTCTTCCAGATTGTGTCATTAAGAGATCCCGCCGCTTTACTTGCTTTTAAGCTTTGTTGTCGTACTTCCTCTTCAACATCTCATCATCACATTGTTTGATTTGCTTGTCTAGAAAATGCTTAGAAGAAATGCGTTCAATGTGCTTCCCCGTTTAGGATTTTGTCCTCTTCAGGGTTTGTAGTGAATGTGTAGTGTTGGCAGCAAAAGCAAACAGTCCGAAAAACACACTGGGGCAAGCGCCGTGTCCTGGTGTTCTTGGATCCTGGGTTATGCCGGACGGTGGTGTCCAGAAGGCTGAGAAGTCAACAGAGAAGAAAGTTTGATGGATTGTTGTTGGTTCCATAGACATTTACGTGTACTGTCCGTGCTTTGCTCTCGACCAGTCTCCCTAGAAACCATTGTACAACGACAGGCGAACCTGCGTCCCTCGTCGGCGGTCAGGAGGTGGCTTTGAGCGCAGCGTGGACAGTGTGCGTTCGAGTGGAGAAAATAGTTGCGGCTATTTTCTTGGGACGAACAGGTATAATTGTGCAATGAAGTTGGGAAACCGCAAAAAACCAACTTCTCCCTGTTCGGGGTAGGGAAGAGGAAATGTTAGAGGTGGGTACGGTAGGCTAACGGGGTAGCCTCAAGGATGTTTTCGTACTCCACCGGGAGTTCGTCAATGCATGTTTGCATTAGAGCGGACGGTACATGAATCTTTTTGCGTTTGGGCTTTCGGTGGAGTACGTGGCCGGAAGATGAACAGAAACATTTGAGAGATTCTTGTGTGTCGGAAGGGGGGCCGTTGATTACTTTGATTGTGAAGTTCCTGTTCAGAGAGTTTATTCTCTCGGTGATTTTGGGGGTGTTCGAGATGTTATGGATTTCGTTTGAGGGATATCGCCAGTGCTCATAGTTGCATCTACGCAAGATTCTACGTTCTGTCCTCAACAACCTCTCTTGTTTTTGTCTTGAACAAAGAGAGTAGATACATGATTTGTACTCCATGACGGGTCGAATAAAGGTCTTGTAAGTGTGAATGAGAGTCTTCTTGTGTGTCTTGCCAATTTTTCCCGAGAGAACGTTGAGAAGTCTGGCCCTGTTCCTTACCCTATCTAAAGTTGCCTTTAGATCTGCGTCCCAGTTGAGAGTCCTGGTGAACAGTACTCCCAAATAGTTCGCAGTCGGGCTAACAACAAGCCTTTCTCCCAACAGTCTCAGTGGATATTGGTCGTCTTCATTGGCTATGATTCTATTTGACACAGAAGGGGCGCGAAACACAATTGTTGTTGTTTTGTTCGCGTTCAGCGTGACTCTCCACTTACAACACCATTCGCCGACGCCGTCCAACAGAGCCTGGGCTCTTCTGAAGAGGAGTCTTGGGTTGTATCGAGAGGTTGTTGAGAGCAGAGTCGTGTCGTCTGCATAGAGAAACAGCCGAGTACCTGGGATATTTTGGTTAGTGATGTCGCTGTTGTAGATGATGTACAACAGCGGTGCTAGGACTGAACCCTGGGGAACTCCAGCTTGTGGAGTGAAGGGGGTGGACTTTTGATCGCCTATTTTAACTCTGACAGTACGGTTGTGGAGGTAGGAGTGTACAATTTTGGTAAATTGCAATGGTAGCCCGATGTCCAGAAGTTTCCGAACAAGCCCGTCGTGCCAGACCTGGTCGAAAGCCTTCTGCACATCCAGAAATGTGGCTATGGCGAATGAGCCATCGTTGATGGTTTGAGTAACTTTGGTAGTGAAATCTATTAATGCATGTTTAGTAGATTTACCTGACTGGAATCCGTATTGGAATTTTGGTATGATATTGTGGTTTTCGAGAAAGTCATTGAGCCTCTCTTTTAGGATTAGCTCAAGAACTTTACCCAGAGTATTGATTAATGAAATTGGTCTATAGGATTCCACGTCGGTTGGGGGTTTGCCTTTTTTCAAAAGCATGATGGTGTTGGCCACCTTCCAAGGAGTAGGAAAGTGGCTGTTTTTGAGACATGCATTGAATATTTTAGTTAGAAGAGGAATGATACTCTCTGGAAGTTTTTTGAGGCACCTTCGGTTGATGCCACCAGGTCCGGGAGCGCTGTTTTTGCCGATTTGGCAAAAGCTCTCCGTTTCCCTGTTTGTGAGGGGGTCCATGATAGGATCATAGACTGGAATGTAGTGGTTGAGAGTAACATTTACAATGTATTCTGTGTTGAATTTAAATATGCGATCAAAGTTCGGGTTATCTGGAGTTTGAAAATTGTTTTGAAGCGAATTTCTGAATGCTTCGGCTTTCCCTTCTGGGGAATTGACTATGTGATTGTTGACCAACAGATGGGATGGTTGAGATAGTTTTTGTTTTGTTAGGACTTTGAATTTTTGCCAGAATTTACCTCCGTCTCTGTAGTCCAGTTTTGAGGTAGTATCTTCCCACCGGCGAGCCGTTAGGACAGATATCTCCCTCTTTATCCTGGCACAGATCCGGTTGTACTCTGTTTTGATTAGTGGGTTTCTGTTGGCCTTGTATTGACGTAGAAGACGTCGTTTTTGTTGGATTTTGGCAATGATGTATTGTGGAAGTGCCGGTGATGTATAGGTTATTTGTTTGAGTGGAATTGCGTGCGTGATCGCCTCAGTGATGAGGTTCTCGATTTCGGTTGCACTGGTGTCGATACTATCGTTAGTGTCGAGTTCGCCTAACATAGGGAGATTTTGTGTGATGAAGTTTTGGAATTCAGTCCAGTTAGCGTGACGATAGTCTCTTATAGATCTTGGAGGGTTTGGTTGTTTTGGAATTAGTATGTCGGTGTCGACAAGAAGAGGTAAGTGGTCTGACGTTATTGAATCGCCTATGTGGCATCTATCCCCGAACCGATCCAGAATGTTACTAGTAACTAGGATGTGGTCGACAATAGAGGCCCCATTGGCGTTCAAAAACGTGAATTCAGTGTTGGTGATTCTTGAAATGGGAAGGTCTAGTAGATAATCCGTGAGGCGGATGCCTTCTGGGTTTAAACGGTGATCACCAAACTGAGTGTGTCTACAATTTAGGTCACCCATCAGCACGGCCTTGCTAAGCGTTGAAAAATACTCAAGCAAGTGCCTGCTGAGTGGCTGACCCGGGTGTTTGTAGTAAGAGACTATCGTGAGGGTTTCGTTATTGGGGATATGCACGTCAATTGCCAGGAAGTCCACATCAGGTGGACGAAAATTTTGTGGGAATGTGTGTGTGGTGTGCGGTATTCCGTGTTTCACGAGAATACCATTCCCACGTGAAACCTGACAGCGGCTTCGATGGATGATCGAATATCCTGCGAAGTGTGGATCGCTTTTCGACAGAGTATCTGTGAGTGCGAGGATCTGGATGTTGTGCTTCGACAGGATATTCTTGATGAGGGGTCTCTTTTTGGAGAGACCCTGACAGTTGACTGTGCCTAGGGTGAAATCCATAAAGGGAGGGTTTTAGTGGTTGGAGCGGAATGTCACCGTGACATTGCTCCCGTACCCGTGGACCACTGTCGAGTGGTCGTAGACTTGGCTAATTAGATTAGCCGTGATTGCAGCGATATGTTCGCGAAGTTCGGGCAACAGGTTCAGTAGCAGAGCAGTCTGAATTGACAGGATGTTTTTCGTTTCCGTTGGGAGTTCGAATGGAGGGAATGATCTTTCGATCGTTAGTGGCTGTATTTCGTGTTGGGCGGAGGGGATAGTGTGTCTTTGTGGACACTTGTTGGAGTATGCGGGGTGGTCGCCGCCGCAATTCGGGCATTTGGGTTCCTGCTGTTTGGTGCAGGCGCTGGATTTGTGGTTGCCGCCGCAGTGGGGGCAGACGAATGCTTTTTGAGGGCATTCGTCGATAGAGTGTCCGTTAATGCAGCATTTGCTGCAGTATTTTGGGGTGGGGATTGTAGGGTCGGAGCCATGTGGAAGTTCGGCATTGTAGATTTCGCCGTCGAGTGTTATGCCTCGGCTCAAAGCAGATGTGAATTTCTCCAAGGATTTGGTCACCACCTTGATCACCTTAGAGTCTTTGCCTGTTTTGTAGGCTTTGACTCTCCACAGTCTTTCGACTGGGAATTGTTGTTCGGTGAGCAAGTCGGTGACCTCCTGCTCAGAATAATCCACATCGATACCAGTAATGCAGAGGAGGTATGTGGGCTCTTTAGTGGAAGTATTTGCATT
The DNA here is from genome assembly GCF_917563875.1 of Diabrotica virgifera virgifera. Classification (NCBI taxonomy): domain Eukaryota; kingdom Metazoa; phylum Arthropoda; class Insecta; order Coleoptera; family Chrysomelidae; genus Diabrotica; species Diabrotica virgifera. The sequence goes on from NC_065452.1 coordinate 29,354,958, forward strand.
TCTGCTACGGCTGTGAACCGTAACCATGGTTTGGCCAGTTGCTGTGTGGATAGCTTTTTCTATCTCCCCTGCATTTATCGGATTGAAAAGTCGAAGGTGTGCAATGCCATGAGAGAGTACTTTACAAGAATGGATTTTGTTGGCTAAGAGAGTGGTGGCATTTATTTGCCGAAAGAAGGTGCGTTTGTTACACAGATCTTTTGGGAGATCTTTGATAAGATATTCGGACAGTGTAGGATCGTTTATGGCGTTTATGACATTTTGGTTTCTGGCTTGAGTTTTGGGGCGTGGATTGGCTGCGGCATTGGCATAAGACATTTGTCTTAGTTGTCTTCTTTGGAAGACGAAATCGTTGGGTTCAGGATTGTTGGAAGCGCTGATGGATGCTTGTTGTTGAGAGGGTTGCTGTTGCGTGGGTTGTTGTTGAGATTGTTGGGGTGCTTGTTTAGACGGTTGGGTTGGAATTTTTGGTATAGCACCCTGCCTCTTCCGAGCGCTCTGACGCTGAGGACCAGCCTGTGCTGGTGTTAAAGGCGGAAAATCGTGTGCGTATCGCTGCAGAAGGGGGTTGGAGGCGTCGTCCCGCTCGATGCGGAGGTAGGCCTCGCGATACTTATCGCGGACGATTTGCATCTCCGCGCTAAGCGTCTCGAGGTCCAGCTCCGCCGTGACACGGTTGTAGCCTCTGGGTGGTGGTACAGTGCCTTCCTGTTGCAAGGAAGCGAACTGGTTGGCTGTAGTGGTGGCTGTATTGGTGGCTGTAGTGGTGGTAGTAGTGGTGGCAACGTTTGTCGAGGTCGTCGTCCGAGGACGAAGCGACCGGGTGGAACTGACGGACCTTACTGATGAAGGCATGACAATTGGGAGGATGCAAGTCTAGCGATCGGAGGGCACCTCAGCCTCAAGGTGTTCTGGGGGGTAAACCCCAGGGATAAAGGTGGCTTGTCCACCCCTCCGTGCTTTTCCGGCGTTAGACAGTGACTATATCTACCTGATGGGTGCAGTTTACCCTGCTGCTGGTGGGTCCCTCGTTGTAAGCCTTTTTCGCGGTTAGTTTGGCCCCCTTACTCGCACTTGTTCTTGGAGCCGTATGTGAACACTAGGTAGAGTTCGAGGCGAGCGAACTCGCTCGAGCCCAGGGCCAGAGTATTCCTCTGAAACCCCGCAATCCGTCTACCTTTTTGGTTTACACGGCCAAGCGTCGTTGGTTTTTCACACTGAGTCCAAACTAATCGCTTAGGGCTAACCGTGCGCCGCTTCTTCAGCACTTGGTGCTCTCAGGCTTCTCGCTGTTCGTCGGTAAGAGTGGGGTGTGCTAGCAGTGACCTTACTCTTCGACGACCGGATCGAGAATGTCAACATCTCCGTAACTGGTTATACAGGGTGAGTCATGAGGAACTGTACATACTCCTACCTCGTATAGAGGCTCCTATGGGGAATAACAAATGACCATTAAAAAGTGTCTGCTCCCCTTGTTTAATACTATACAGGGCGAGTTTCGCATTTTGACAGAAATTTTTATTCGTCATAATTTTTGAACGGTCAGATCGATGTGTCTCTTATTTGGTCAGTCGTTACACTATTACCACCTAATCAACTTATTTATTCAAACTAGAAAAAGTCAGGTCCGGCTTTAAAAAATTAGTTCGTTTGGGTCTTAGAAAAAATTTCACTCTGTATACGCTTTTTGAAAACTCTAATATAAATTTTACAAATTAGACAAAGAGGCAATTAAAATGGCGTATTTATTTTTTTCCCCACACGATTACTTAATTTTTTATAAAAAAATCAAATTTGACTATGAATTAAAAGTTTGGTAAAGTAAACCATAGATTTAAAAAAATATACTTTTATTACAAAAATTAATTTTTTTTTAACAAATATTTGATTTATATTACCACCTAATCAACTTATTTATTCAAACTAGAAATAAATCAGGTCCGGCTTTAAAAAATTAGTTCGTTTGGGTCTTGGAAAAAATTCCACCCTGTATACGCTTTTTGAAAACTCTAATATGAATTTTACAAATTAGACAAAGAGGCAATTAAAATGGCATATTTATTTTTTCCCCACATGATTACTTAATTTTTTATGAAAAAAAATGAAAGTTGACTATGAATGATAATTAAAAGTTTGGTAAAGTGAACCATAGATTTCAAATAAATTTACTTTTATTACAAAAATTAATTTTATTTGAACAAATATTTAATTTATGTTACCACCCAATCAACTGATTTATTCAAACTAGAAAAAAATCAGGCCCGGATTTAAAAAATTATTTCGTTTTGGTCTTGGAAAAAATTTCACCCTGTATACGCTTTTTGAAAACTCTAATATGAATTTTACAAATTAGACAAATAGGCAATTAAAATGGCGTATTTATTTTTTTCCCCACACGATTACTTAATTTTTTATTTAAAAAAACAAATTTGTCTAAATCGGAATTTTAACCTAAAAATGAAAAAAAAGATGAAATCACGGTTTAACTCGCTACAACGTTTCATTTAATTTTTTTTTCTGAAATTTTTACAGCACATATCTCTTACGATTGTGAAGACTATGACAATTGTTGTAGACTTTCAGTCTTCTTCTCGTAAAAGTTATGAATTTTTAAAAATAAAAGGTGCAGATTCGTGAATTGCAAAGTTAAATCGCAAAAATTAAGTGAAAAAATCTAAAATTTATCTATTTGATCACGTCTATGTTAAACTATAGAGTCCAAAGAGAAGTGTTATGGGGAGTTTTAGATCTAGACGTGTTATAGAAAAAAATGGTGAAACTTTTAATTGTAAGAAAAACGTTGTTTAATTTTTTTTTATTTTTGTGGTAAAATTGCGATTTTGACAATAAAAAATTAAGTAATCGTGTGGGGAAAAAAATAAATATGCTATTTTAATTGCCTATTTGTCTAATTTGTAAAATTCATATTAGAGTTTTCAAAAAGCGTATACAGGGTGAAATTTTTTCTAAGACCCAAACGAACTAATTTTTTAACGCCGGACCTGATTTTTTTCTAGTTTGAATAAATCAGTTGATTGGATGGTAACATAAATTAAATATTTGTTTAAAAAAATGAATTTTTGTAATAAAAGTTAATTTTTTTTAAATCTATAGTTCACTTTACCAAATTTTTAATTCATAGTCAAATTTGATTTTTTTATAAAAAATTAAGTAATCGTGTGGGGAAAAAAATAAATATGTAATTTTAATTGCCTATTTGTCTTATTTGTAAAATTAATATTAGAGTTTTCAAAAAGCGTATACAGGGTGAAATATTTTCTAAGACCCAAACGAACTAATTTTTTAAAGCCGGACCTGATTTTTTTCTAGTTTGAATAAATCAGTTGATTAGGTGGTAACAGTGTAACGATTGACCAAAATAAGAGACACATCGATCTGACAGTTCAAAAATTATGACGAATATAAATTTCTGTCAAAATGCGAAACTCGCCTGTATACTCGTATTATTAAACAATGGAAGCAGACACTTTTAATGGTCATTTGTTATTCCCCATAGGGGCCTCTATACGAGGTAGGAGTATGTACAGTTCCTCATGACTCACCCTGTATCTATTCCCAGATATCTACACCTTGCTTCCTGCTTTATTATTTTCCCATAAATTTCGATTTTACATCGTAGTGGGTATTTAGATGTTGTCATACATTTGGTTTTGGATTTGGTTTTTACAGTGCTATCCGTTGTCAGTAATTCATTTTCTCAAGATCATGGAGTGTAAAAGTTGACATTCCTCCTCATGGTGGTGCACCCTGGGTACCGCTGAATTGTCTATAGGCACGTATCCACTATGTTCGCGCTCCTCGCTCACGCAACTGCTCCTACGTTGGCGCTTCCGAGCCGAGCAACAGTGCGCGCTCCGCCTCGGCGCTCCAATCGGTGACGGTTTATATGTAGAGGAGCGCATGCCGTATCCATTGAAGCAGTTGCAGGGAGCGTGGAGCGCAAGAGGTTCGAGAACATAGTGGATACGTGCCTTAACATATTGAAAGCAAGATGATCATAGGGTCTCCTGACAACAACGCATTAAACTATGACGGTAAACGTAAAAGTACGTATCCATTAGGTTGGTGCTCCGTGTAGCAGCTCCACATAGTGGATACGCTCGGCAGTCCGTTCGGTTTATATGTAGAGGAGCGAATGCCGTATCCATTGGAGCTGCTACACGGAGCACGGAGCACCAACGTAATGGATACGTACCTTAACAAGCTCTTCTCAGGTTTCTTGACTAGAAATATTAGACTCTTTCCAGCTCAGGCCAATTCTTCCATAAAATCTTGTTACAGTTCTTTTACAGATATTATCCGTTATTCCTCTTCTTCTTCCGTCTGGCTGGTATTCGAGTGCCTGTCTGGTTATATTATTTTGATCTTTTCTTAGTGTATGTCCTACCAATTTCCATTTCGTCCTTTTAATTGTGACTGTTATTTTCTCTTCTTTTTCTCTTCTCCATTGCTTTGCGTTTATTTTTTATCAGGCCAGAATATTTTTAGGATTTTTCTCAACCATTTATTTATAAAGGTTTGGTAGTTGTTTCTTCCTGTCTCCAAGTTGCTTCATGCAATAATATAATCTTAATACTGCTGTTAAATATCTTGATTTTGGTTAATTCTGATCGGTGGCGCCCAAAATCCCGACAGCCAAAATCCCGACGGCCAAAACACCGACACGCCAGAATCCCGACATGCAACAATCCTCGCATGAGTAAAAATTCCGACCACTACATTTTGAATATTTATTGTTTTCTTTTCAAATGCAATACCAAATCATACTATAGAGTATTGAAATTGAAAAATTATTACTTACTAATAAGTACGGGTACTAATTATTATGTATTTTAAAAGAAAAAATTATTTAAACACTTCATTTTATAATATAAAAGCTATACTTACTGAAATGGAAGGTTGTAAGTGACATGATAATATCTATTATATGAAAGTAAACTTGAATTCAGGATTTGATCATACATATATTATTGCACTATATATTGGCAAAAAAAATAAATTCATATACCCATGTTAGAAATTTTATGTAGAAAATTAGTTCATATTAAATGGTAACTACTTTTGTTTAGTAACACAAAATAAAAACAGATGGCCATAAACAAAAAACAAGAAATAAATGTAATTATATGTTAAAAAGAAACTTATCAAACCTGTCGGGATTCTGGCCTGTCGGGATTTTGGCCTGTCGGGATTCTGGCGTGTCGGGATTTTGGCCGTCGGGATTGTGGCTGACGGGATTTTGGCTGTCGGGATTTTGGGGTAGACCCAATTCTGATATATCGCGTGCGTTCGAGATTTTTTTAAGGAGTTAAATGCACGTTGTGCCTTTCCTATTCTTTTTTCCATGATTGATCCCAGATATTTAAAGTTATTTATACTTACTTTATTTGTCTCTCATCTATTTTAATTTTAGTTTTTTTACTGTTCTTCTTTTAAGAGTTTGGGTTTGTCTGTATTTATCTTAAGACCCATCTCAATTTCGTCTGAGAACTGATAAGTCTGCAACTAGTTGTGCAAGTTCCACCTAATACCTGTTTTTTATCGCTTACTTTCTCCATGATCCAATTCTTTATTATTAGGAATAGTGTCGGAGACAGTACGCATCCTTGTTTAACTCCGTTTTGTGTGGCTATATTTCTTCCGCATGTTCCACTCTAGCTCTGTATACCTTGTAGAATAATCTGATCAGGTTGATGTATTTCATCGGTAGTCCATATAGTTTCAGAATCTTTCACACTTGCTCTCGAAGGCCTTTTCGAAATTAGTAAATATTATATTTATATTACTTTGCCGTTCGCTAGCTTGTTCCAAGATAATTCTTAGAGTACAATGGTGGATACTGGAACGTTTAGCGTGAAAGCCTCCTTGGTTGTTTCTTAGTTTATTATCTAGTTTCAATCCTTGCAACTATTTAGATCGCCCTTGTTTGGTATTTTAATGATTATACCCTCGTTTCATTGATTTGGTAGCTCCTCGTCGGACTATATCTTGTCTAAGAGTTTGTGTAACATTTCTACCGATTAGTTTGGTCGTCTTTGTTTATCAGTACGTCATCACTTCCAACGGCTGTGCCACTTTTTAGTTGTTTCTGTATGTTTTGTATTTCTTCTTTCGTACTGGCCTTAACAAGAACAACTAAAGAAATTAACAGAAATTAACAAGAACAACAAGACCAGAATTATAATGTCAACAGGAGAAACATAATACATAGAACTAAAAGTAGGAATCCACCTACGAGACTCACTCAGCCCATTGTTATTCAATATGGTGATGAATAAAATAATTCACGAAGTAAGAAAAAGACATGGATACCACATGGGAGCGCATAAAATCACGATAGCTATGCCGATGCAGTACTAATTACTGATAATGAGGATTACCTACAAAGGCAGCTCCATACCCTCAAGATCACAGCAAACAAACTTAATATGAGAATATCAGCAGAAAAAACTAAATGTATAGTGATCAGTAAAGAGCCGCGTAGATGCAAACTAGAAATAAACGGCAAAATTGTAGAACGAGTAATGAAATTTAATTACCTAGGAGTCTGTGGCGTACTGAGCATGGTTCCGCGGAACCAGGGCGCGGGCACCGCAGGGGCCCGCTCTGACGCGTTTTTTGCTTCTTTTGTCTCTAATTTGATAAAGGCATTTTGAACTATACAAGTATACACTAGGAAATGTAACTACTTAATAAATTTTAATTTTTGTGTGGCGTAAAGTTTGTAACATCAAAATAATGTTGGTATCTTTTTTTGGTTGGTAAAAAATAGTGAAAATCACCATCTAATTAGCATCGGAAATGAAATTAATCGTTACCGATGCACAAATTACCTACTTTATTTAGGTTTGTATTGTTTATAACATATGTAAGATTCGTTGGTTCAAAGTGCTTATTTTTGAAAAGGCTGTAGTTAAATGGGCTTAAACGAGTCACTAATCACGAGTGTATGCAAATTTTGAACAGCCATATCTTCTATAACCAATTTTTGTCTTCAGAAAAACAAAAAATCTAAAATATTCACAATGGTGAAACCTATATTTTTTTAATAGTTCAGATTTTTGGTATCACCAATAATTTTTAAGTTATTTTGAAAAAAAAAAATTTCAAAATCAAAAAAAAAACTTTTTAATTTAAAACCAAATTTTTTTCAAAAATGAGCATTTTGAACCGATAAAACTAATAGATCATATAAACAAAAGTCAAGTAACTTGTGAAGCGATAACGATTAATTTCATTTGGGATGCTAATTAGGGGGTGATTTTTACGATTTTTTTACCAAAAAAAGGGACCAACTTTATTTTGAGCGTTGCATACTTAATATTGATGCTAGAGACCAAAGAAAAACAAAAATATTTGTTTTTAAAACAAAAGTGCTTCATTTTTTGATTATTTCACGTTGAAATATTCGATTTGGAATTTGACGAATCAGAACCTACTTTTTATTACCTACAACTCTGCTCCTCCTGGGTCTACAGACTTCGTATATATACAACATTTTTTCACTTTTTTATAAGCGATATTTTTACTAACAAGATTTTGATTTTGACAAAATATATGATATATTTTACGATATATGATGATCTATATTTAATGTTTATTAAAAACTTTTGATATACAATGTGTATTTTTATTAGGCGGGCGGGCCCTCATCCCAACTGGAACCAGGGCCCGCTGATCTATCGGTACGCCACTGCTAGGGGTAGAGATCATTAGTGATAAGAATATAAGAACAGAGACCATAAGGCAAGCAGTAAAAGCAGCGAGAGTAAGCGGTTGCCTCCGAGAAACCATATGGAGAAACAAATATCTGACCACGGAAAGCAAAATGAAAGTATACAAGACAACAGTAAGACCAATCCTAACATATGCAGCGGCAGTGGCGTACTGACAGATCAGCGGGCCCTGGTTCCAGTTGGGATGCGGGCCTGCCTGCCCAATAAAACCACGCATTGTATATCAAAAGTTTTTAATAAACATTGAATATAAATCATCATATATCATAAATTGTATCATACATTTAAAAAAAAAAACTAAAAAGCTAATTTATATACATACCTAGTTCATTTTACTCACGGTTGTTGCTCCAAATTTTAAAGAACCGTTTGGATTGACATGAAATTTGACAAAACATAGCTAACATGTCAAATAAAAAAGGTGATATTGTGCCGATGTGTGATTTTGTCCGAGAGGTGAGTTTCTTCCCTTCTCGGGGGTGAAAAAACACACGTTCAAGATAAGTCCGGAAATGGATAAACTAATTCAAAGCAACTTTAGTTCCATAGGTTGTTTTAACTAAGTCAATACTTTTTGAGTTATTTGCGAGTGAATATGTTCATTTTTCAACAAAAAAAAACTAGGTACGTTTCTAGAGAGTTTTTCGGAAATATCTCAAAAAGTCCTCTGTAGACCCAGTAGGAGCAGAGTCGTAGGTAATGAAATGTAGGTTCTTATTCGTCAAATTCCAAATCGAATATTTTAACTCATCACACCTTTTTTAAAGTGTTAAGCTGAATTTCTGTTTTTCTTTAAAAGTTTCTAGCATCAAAAGTAAACAAGGTAGGTACGCTCAAAACAAAGTTGGTCCCTTTTCTTGGTAAAAAAAAATCGTAAAAATCACCACCTAATTAGCATATTAAATGAAACTAATCGTTACCGCTTCACAACTTACTTGACTTAACTATGTATTGTTTATATAACCTGTAAGTTTTATTGGTTCAAAGTTCTCATTTTTGAAAAAAATTGATTAAGTGAAAATTGTTTTTTTATTATGAAATTTTTTTAAATAACTTAAAAATTATTGGTGATACCAAAAATCTCAAGTAGTAAAAAATATGCTATTGTAAATATTTTGGACTTTTTGTTTTCCTGAAGACAAAAATTGGTTAAGATGACTATTCAAAATTTGTATGCACTCGTGATTAGTGACTCATTTAGCCCATTTAACTACAGCCTTTTCAAAAATAAGAACTATGAATCAATGAATTTTACAGATCTTATAAAAAATACATAAGTAAAGTAATTTGTGAAGCGGTAACGATTAATTTCATATCGCATTTTTTAATTTTTCGACCAACATTATTTTGATCGTAACTTACTTATTTTTCATGTTAGAAACTTTTTTAAAAAAGAAAAACAAAGTTTTTTTAAATAATTTAAAAAAAATTCAAATCAGTCTTCCCGCGAAAATTGCTTGATTTTTTGGTTATTTGGTAACTTATTTTGGTAAATTAGTATTTTATAACTTTAGTACTAATGACCATTAAAATAACCATTAACAAATGACCATTAAAAAGTGTCTGCTCCCCTTGTTTAATAATATACAGGGCGAGTTTCGAATTTTGACAGAAATTTATATTCGTCATAATTTTTGAACGGTCAGATCGATGTGTCTCTTATTTTGGTTAATCGTTACACTACTACCACCTAATCAACTGATTTATTCAAACTAGAAAAAAATCAGGTCCGGCTTTAAAAAATTAGTTCATTTGGGTCTTAGAAAAAATTCACCCTGTATACGCTTTTTAAAAACTTTAATATTAATTTTACAAATAAGACAAATAGGCCATTAAAATGACATATTTATTTTTCCCCACACGATTACTTAATTTTTTATAAAAAAAATCAAATTTGACTATAAATTAAAAATTTGGTAAGTGAACCATAGATTTAAAAAAAATTAACTTTTATTATAAAAACTAATTTTTTTAAACAGATATTTGATTTATGTTACCACCCAATCAACTGATTTATTCAAACTAGAAAAAAATCAGGTCCGGCTTTAAAAAATTAGTTCGTTTGGGTCTTAGAAAAAATTTCACCCTGTATACGCTTTTTGAAAACTCTAATATGAATTTTACAAATTAGACAAATAGGAAATTAAAATGACATTTTTTCCCCACACGATTACTTAATTTTTTATCAAAAAATAAAATTTGTCAAAATCGCAATTTTACCATAAAAATAAAAAAAATTAAACAACGTTTTATTTACCAAATTAGTATTTATTAGTATTTTATATTAGTATTTTATAACTTACCTTTTATTATCTATAGCACTGCTGCTATATAGCACTGCTGCTATACGGGTCTACAGACTTTATATACATAGGTATACTCCATTTTTATCACTTTTATCAGCTATATTTTTGCTGGGCGGAGGTAAATTCCTCACCGACCAGTAAAACCATATAATCCGACAGGTATTTTCCTCACCAAATTTAAGGGTTTGTATTAATCCAGTAGGTATTTTCCTCACCAACTCACTGAGGTATATGTATAATAAAATAAAAATATAGATGTAGATAAGTAGAATGTTTATTATGAAAGCATCCGAAATCCGAATACAAGACATTAATTTCCTTACATTATAATAATAGTTTATAATATAGATAATATGCAAAACGTATAAATTATTATTTAATATTTACTACTTATAATAAGAGACACACTTTACAAAATCCATTCTAGTCATTTGATTAGATTGATATCGTATTATTAAATTTTCTACATTTTTCAATTTCAATTTTAGTTTTTTATCTTTGATAGGTTTTGCAATATGCAAATTTTAAAACGAGGAATTGAAATGTGAATGAAAAGATTCGCAAGCATTCGTAGTACGAATAACAGAAGAACTTGCCTCTGTCCACAAATATGGCATTTTCGTCTGTATAAGTTTCAACTAAATAATCAACATATCTATCTAAAATTTCATTTTCTGGTTTGCATGACTTAAATCAAACACAAGACAATCTGATACGTCTTCTGGTTTTATATGTAAGGCCAAAAGTATGTTTGAGCCACTTGCCTACTTCAGAATCATTCTGATGTTAAATCAAGAGACTGAATTTTTCTATACCACATACTACAAGCTTGGTGTAGGTGAAATCTACAACCATATTATATTTCAGTGTTCGGACATATTTGAATGATTGCATTATGTATAGCTTTTTCAAAATCTACAAAAATTTTAGTAGGATTAAACTCAATTTTGAGAGCTTTAAGAATTTCTGATTTTAACAAATAAAAAAGATTGTTGCTAGTTTCTGTTTTTTTTTTGTTTGGCAGTAAACAGTATAATAAAGAAATATAATGCCCATTAATTAGCCCATGAATAGTGAATAAATGCAAATAATATCTGGTACAGTAAGAAAATGTACCATATAATATACAGTGCATTCATAAAGTGTGGAAACGGTTTATTATCTCATGACTTAATTATTTTCAGAGTTAAAGCTCTAACAGGTCGTTTTTATCTTTAAATTTTGATTTTTTGACGTATATCCCATAATAGTGACGTCATCGATTTGGGCGTGATTACGTCATCGATGATTTTTTTAAATTAGAATAGGGGTCGTGTGGCAGCTCATTTGAAAGGTGATTTAATTCTCTATTTAGTAATATAAACACTAAAATCATTACTTATACAGGGTGGCCAATAAATCAATTTTGAACTAAATTAATTGACGCAAAAATAAGAATGTATGTAATTTATTTAACTTAAAATACATTTTACTTGTGCCAGAGAATATAAAAAAATGTTTATTTCATAAATAAACATTGCTTTTCGCTTAAATTAAATGTCAAACAGCCACCCACCTGCCTCTTAGCAGTTTGAACATTTAATTTAAGCAAAAAGCAATGTTTATTTGTGAAATAAACATTTTTTTCTCTTTTCTGGTAGCAGTAAAATGTATTTTGAGTTAAATGAATTACATACATTCTTTTTTGCTGCAATTAATTTAATTCAGAAATTATTCTTTTGGCCACCCTGTATAAATAATGATGTTAGTGTTGATATTACCTACTGAATAGAGATTTTAAATAACTTTTAAATGAGCTACCACACGACCCCTATTCCCATCACGCCCAAATCGATGACGACACTATTATGATATATACGTCAAACAATCATAATTTAAAAATAAAAATCGACCTGTCAGAGCTTTAACTCTGAAAATAATTTAGGTATGAGATAATAGACCGTTTCCACACTTTATGAATGCACTGTATAAAACTCAATGTGGCGGCTAAATGTCTTATATTTTTTGTTTCACAATTATCTTACTTTTGGCACAGTTTATAAAGAGAGAATTTTCCCCCTTGGTTGTTTTTTAAGCACACCTCTTCACAAATTCTTGAACATTATCAATATTGGAAGGAAGTCGACCAGACATCATTTTTCGTCGATAATTATATTATATTTTTTCTTATGTAACTGACATCAATCGTAGAATTGTTTCAGGAAAATTAGCTGCAAGCTTTTGGCTTATAATTTTTGCTGGCTTTTCAGTAATATTCTCTTCGGCTTTACGTTTACAAGAGTTAGAAACAATTTCCCGATTTGTCTTCTGACGATCTTGTTTATGATTATGTTGTAGGCTACTTCTAGATATTGTAAAATTTGCTCCAATAGTAAACAATTTCGCACTACAAGTTGTTTTACTACACCTTGAGAACACTTCACTTTTTAAAACTTTCACTTTCACAAAATAAAATTTCCAAATACCAGTAAAGGTTTATCGCGATTACTTTCTATTAAACATGTCATTTTGTCAAAATTCCAATTGTGACTAAAAATAAAATATTATAATTAATTAATTAATTATTATAGGTACCTACTGTAATTGTACTATAATTTTATAGTATGATAAATAATTTCCTTGCATGCCTTTTAGTAAAATCTACCTGAAATAACCACTTCGATTTTGGTGAGGAAAATACCTGTGGGATTATGACATACCTTTCCAACCGCAGGCAAAAGGTTATTTTGGTGAGGAAATTACACCCGCCGTTTTTGCTAATAGTATTTTTTTAATAAAATACTTCTTGAATTATTTGCAAAAAAGCGCCTGAAAATGTGGTTTTTTGTAGAAAAATAAACATTTGCACTCGCAATTAACTCGAAAACTATTGACTTAGTGAAAAAACAATATAGAAAAAATGTTGCTTAGAATTAGTTAGTTCATCCGATTCAGGACTTATTTTAAACGTATATTGTTTCACTCCGAGAAGGGGCGAAAGTCATCCCCTGGACAAAAGCACACATCGGCACAATGTCCCGTTTTTTCTTTGACATTATTAGCTATGTGCATGCCAAATTTCATATCTATCCAAGCCGTTCTTTAAATTTTTTTGGTTGAAGGTTTTGCAATATTTTACCGTGAGTGAATGGACTATTAAAGCAGTAAATTAATATTAATCCTATCGTTTTTCATACTGACATGACTGATCACTTTACGCCAGCCGTTTTTATAAATATTAAAATTCAAAAATTTTCTACATCTAAATCTCCAGTCATAATAATTTAAAAACCAATATCGGAAAACTACTACAGCTTTTAAAAAATGAACATTGGAATGAAATTTATATCAACCAAATAGATTTCCAAATTGTATATTATGATACATTTATTAATAAGTTAAATAATTACATACAAATCTCTAGGGAGATAAAACCCTTAAACAAGCAAAATATTAAAAAACAAACCTTGGATCGGTGAGGTTGATATCAATCAAACGAAGAGATCTTCTTAAAAATAAATTAGTGTCTATATTTTATTCTTATTATCCTTACCACTTAAATACCACTATAATTGTCTATATTTATGCAGTGTTATGAGAGTGCTATAATACAAAAAAAGGAGTATCGAGCGTCTTGGGATTATTTTTATGACGGTATAAAACTTGCATTGAATATATGTTTCCTAATTTGCAACTTTGCAGTTTTGCAACTTCGTGCTAATAATAAAAAATACAAAAGTGTTTGTGTTAACACGTATTTAGGCAAGCAACGGCGGTTATTCTTTAAACAAGTGTTGAGACAAGTGCTTTGTTTAGTAGGTAAAATGAAGGAACCTTACAATACCTAAAAAACCTTCTCTATGTTACTTAATAAATTTGGTTTTCAAATTTTTGGATGAATAGGTATTTTTTGTTTTTATTTATAAATACCTACACAAAAGTTAAAATTTATTAAGCAGTTACATTTCGTAGTGTGTACTTGTGTAGTTCAAAATGTCTCAAACAAATTAGAAACAAAAGAAGCAAAAAAGCACGTGAAAGCAGGCCCCTGCGGGGACCGAGCCGCGGCCCGCGGAACCATGCTCAGTACGCCACTGTGCAGCGGAGACAAACAAACAAATCAACGATATCGAAATGAAAGTATTAAGATCAATGGCGGGCATATCATTAAGAGACAGACAAAGCAACAGAAGTATACGTGAACAATACAAAATTCAAAATATTAACAGGTGGATAAAAACAAGAAAAAAACTGGAATGAACATGTAAACAAAATGGAACCAGATAGATTAGCAAACATCTGTAAAAACAACAAGCCGTATAGCAGAAGACCCGTTGGAAGACCGCCGAAGAGGTAGAAAGACAATGTACAGTCAACAACAACTGAAATAGAATAAGAGGCAGACAAACAGAAGTACAGTGGAACCCCGATAAGTCGGCCCCCGATAACCCTGACCGATTTTCATCAGATAAACATTTTGATTTTCAATATTTTGTATTTTTCAATTTAATTGTGGTAATTTCCCATCAAAATAGTTAATTATCAGACAAACCTTTCAATAATAAAAATGTATGTAATATAATATTTGAGAGATAATGTGTAGGTATGTGTGTAATTTGAACTATACGATATTAAAAATGACTCATAGCACACGCCGCAGAAACAGCAGCCACCTGTCTGTAGTACTTATTCCTTTTTATTTCAAACTGTCAGCATTGTTTAGGAAAGACTATTTAAAAAATTCTTTTATAAACAATGGTCTTTAGTTTTCACTGTTCTTAAATAACATTACATCGTTGTGACTGTATTGTGTGTCTTGTATTGTTCGCTTCCGTTTGCTTACGTTTGTGTTTGGTGTTTTTTTTAGTAATTTTAATGAGTAGGTACTGTGCATATTTATAAATATATTTCATGTTAATTCAATTCTAACGGAGTTTATCTGTAAGTATACCGTATTTTATTAATTTTTACCATATTCTCCGGCTATCTCGGATTTTCGATAACCCGGATCGGCCGCGGTCCCGATTAATCCGAGTTATCGAGGTTCCACTGTACTCCTAGTCGCATGAAGAAAAAGAAGTACTGAGCTAACGTTTAACTGGCGTATTTCATTTTCTTCGTCTATATCCTGGTGTTGTCTCGTGTTTGGAGTATATTTCTTCGAAGTGTTCTTTCCACCTTTGTAGTATACATATAACTATGTGCTTATTAGACTTATCTCAATATTCTCCTCCTCTATCTTTTCACCTTCGTAAGGATATAGTGGCATCATGTGATTTGTTTGACTATTTCTGTCGAATTAGCTCTCTCCTCTGCGTGTTGTTTGCTTCGGAGAATGAGTAACCAGTGATGTCCTTTATTTGGTCCGATCATCGTGTTAGACCATTAATTAGACTTTTAATATACATATATATTTATTACTACTTTTATGCTTTATTATCACTCAATTCATCGCTCTACGTATTATTCTCATTTGTGCCATATGCATTTTTGTTCTTTTTTTACCTCCCCAACATTCAGTTCTATGCATCATTTAGTTTTATTTTCTTTTCAAGTTCTTCTTCTTCTTCTTGTGTAGACATCACTATGTCTGCTTTTTCAATGTGCCTCCAGTAAGTTGTCATTCCATAGTTTTCTTGGTCTTCCCACTGATCGTCTTCCTATTGGGAAACCATCTTTCGCCGTCCTTACTACTTTATTTGTTGTCATTTGGCTTATGTGGTCGTTCCATTCTACTCTTGTTTTTTTACCCAGTGATTAATGTTGTCCACCTTGCATCTCCGTCGTATATGTTCACTTCTAGCTCTATCCCATGCATAGTGTCTTACCATCGATTTTTCGAAGCTTTTTTATCTCTGCCGTTTCTAGCATTCTTTTTGTCCTTTTTGTATCAGGTTGGGTTTCGATAAAGCCGGTCCCAAGCCCGGAGAAAATGTGGAGAGTGATTGGCAAGGTTAGCAACCTACCAATCGTAAAAACTAATACTGCTCAAAGAAACAATGTGAAGCCTTTTTAAGTTAATTATAATTTTTCTGTAACACAACACATCACTCGCTCGTAATAAAAACAACACTAAAATAGATACTATACATTTTAGAAACAAAGATGCGTGTACGATAAGAACAAAGCCTTAGTAAACATTACTTCTTGGGCTGTGTTACCAGCACGTGATGAACAAGCCTTGGAAGTTGCTCTGGCTAAAGTTGGTCCAGTGGCTGCTTCTATCAACGCCAGTCCTCGCACATTTCAACTTTATCAGTAAGTACAACGAATAGTATTTTTCTTCTAACTATATAGTCTAAGATCCGATATAAGGTCGAACTGCACTGATCTGTTTAATGGAAAAAAATTATTTTATATGTAAATTAGTATGTTAAACGTTATAAAAAACAAGGGGTGCCTGATATAATCCTGTTCTGACTATAATTCATTAATAATTAAAAAATGATTTTTTTTCATAAATTTGACTGACGTGTTTAACAAAAAAAAATTAACACTATCGGTAAGTGCAAATCCTATAGGATATGTAAACATAGGGGTGCCTATTTTTATCCTGTCAAAACGATTGGCTTGCCAGGTTGAAACAGGTGTCTTGTTCATAGACATTTGCACCTACTTGTTTAATCTATCAACCAAACACAAAAATAAACACTGTTTAATTGCAAATACGATGATATAGGGTTGCCCGTAAAAAGCCTGTTCCAAATGAAGGTTGCCTAATTTTTTAAATTTTACAGCGTCTACTTATGGATAATTGAACATATGTAAAACTTGGATATTACTAATTTTACGAAAAAAATTTATTCTTTATAAAAATTTTGCATGATGTAAATCCTATGATTCAACCATCAGATGTCAAATTTTGTCAATCTTATACGAGTTATGTCAAAAAATGTTAATTTCGGTCAATAGTGACTTCGGCCTTTATTTTTCACAAATAGAAAATTGTTATTATGAAAAGGTATTAATAATCAAAAAATATGTTTTAGAGCGCAATTACATCATTATAATTGGGAAAAAAATTTGAAAATTTTTCTGAAATTAGATTACAAACTTCATTTTTATTTCTTACAAGTAGGATAACTCTTTTATTACCTATTAATTTTGCGAAAAAAAACAATTGTTCATAAAGAGCTTTGAATTGTCTAAAACCTAAGGTGCAGCCATCATCAATTTTATAAATTTTATACGAGTTATGTCAGAAAATATGAATTTCGCTCCGGAGAAAATTTATTCAGCATTAAAAATATGTTGTAATATAGAATTATATCCTTGTAATTGGAATATTCTGAAATATAAAGGTATAAAAAACTCTTGAGCGAAATTCAATGACAAAATTGGCAAAAAAGGAAAATCACTGGCAAAGACTCGCAATATATGTATATACAGTCAAACCCGCTTATTAGAATCCCTGTTATAGGGCGAATATCCCGCTTTAAGGAATAGAATTTTGAAGTCCCGAAACGTTTCCACTAGCCACCTATGACCGGTTATTTGAATATCCTGGTTATAGGAATACTTTTGCTTGGCACGAAGGCTATTCCAATAAGCGAGTTCGACTGTATACTCGGATTCACGAGTAAATTTCAGTGCACTTCTTATGACAAGCAAGGTTGCCGATACTCCTGTATCGTTTTACGCGCATCTGAAGTCGGCTCTGCCACGGTAAGTCAGACGACGAACTCGCAACAGCGCAGCGTATTCTTCCATTTTTTTTATTTACGTTGTGCATTAGAGCCAATGCTGAAATCTACAACCGAATCCAATATAGGTACCACTGGCGAAGCGTCCATGTAACCACCGTTATCATACCATTGGTAACAGTTAAAAATCTTGCAAATAAATATTTTATGACGATGAATAATTCTATTTACCAATATTTTTACCAATAGAAATATATTATTATATTATGTGGTAATAGTACCTAACTCAGTAAATAGCCAACTACTCGTAGACACGAAAATATTGGCGAGTGTATGTGACTCAGTTGCACTCTATTATACTCTGTTACCAGACTCATTTCTGGTTACAATGCTTATATACCCACGCTGGCGCTCGGGCCGGCTAGTGACTGAAAATTTTGAAGAAGCGACGGCATAAGCGCGCTGTGTATCAGTAGCGCTGTTACCAGATTTAAAATTGGTGACAGTACCTATAGAAAGTATGCGTGCAGTTAACCATGGATGAGTGTCGCTTCTTAATCGATCAACTACTTGAAAAGTAATTCTCCTTGTATAATTTTGAAGAAAAAAATGAGATTAGAAATGAAAGACCTATTTTAAATAATTTAAAAAAGGAATCAACAAAAGTAGTTCGATATTTTAAACTTAGTCGGTACAGTGAAAATCCTTGTTTATATTATGGTTGCAAAAAAAATATACTGTATTGTTGGCCATGTCTTCTGGTTTCTACAAAAAATGGGTGGACCAGGTTCACGATTTAAATAAGTAGTGTTAGATTTTTAAAAAGGAGACATGAAATTTCTCCGTTACCTACATGTAAGATGTATACCCAATTTGATTCAGTTTGGCAATACAAAAATCAAAAGTTCTCTTAACCAAGCTTTTAAAGCAAATATTGCTAAACATAATGAGTTTGTTAAAAAAAATAGATAGGTATATCCTTAGCACACTTATAAATACATACTATATGTTTTTTGGTCAAACAAGAATTAGCGTTTCGTGGTCATTTTGAGGGCGACGACTCTGACAATCGAGGCAATTACAGGGAATTGTTAACATTAATTGCCAAAAAAGACCAAATATTTTGTCAACATCTAGAAACATCTGTTTTTTCGAGAGTTTCAAGTGATATACAAAATGTTATTATTGAAGCTACACTCACCGGCACAAAATTCCGCCACCCAAAATTTTTGACTAAGTTTGACAATTTATAACTTTATTATTTGTGCTCCGATTTTCAAGATTCTTACACCAGTTTGTAGGTACATGTATTCATATTGTTTGGTATTATTCCGGTAACAAAAAATTTTGCTTACATGTCATTGTACAGGGGTGAAAGGAAGCGTTGTATTTTCTCCTAATTTTAAAAAATTCTGTGGAAAAATGGAATAGCTGATTTTGTTTCATAGTCCTGTCATATTTTCCCGGAGACATCACCAACATTTGTTTTTTGGATTCTCCGAATATATTTTTTCTTGTAAGAGCTGTACCATTTTTTGTAAATAAAAACACTGATTGACTCATACAATTGAGGTTGGATTGATAAGATTAGAATGGCCCGCATGCAGCCCAGATCTCAATCATATTGAGCATTTATAGGATGAATAAAAAAGCTATTTGCCGTCATCCTAGGCCTCCAGAAAATGTGGTACAGTTATGGCCCTGGTAGAGGAATATCGGGCTATTCCCCAGGCAAGGAAAACACATCTTTATTAGATGCTAAACAGATTGCGAGCAGTCGTTGCTGCAAGAGGTGGACATAACCGCTATTGAATTGTTTTGTTTTGTTCTTAAATTTGTTTTGTTTTGTTAATTTTAGTGCGTTTGACATTTTTAATTAAATAAACCTTCAAAGCAGTGTTTTTAATTACAGCTCTTACAATAACAGAGATATTCAGATTAGTGATGTAACGAATGTCGTTTTTTGAACATTCGCGAATACGAATGCGAATGCGAATATCTAATAACGACATTCGCGAATGCGGATGCGAATGCGAATATTCAGTTTTTTTAATTTGTTTCTATTTTTGAAATGTTTTCTAAATTTTTAATGAGAAGTTAATTAATATTTAGTGTAAATCAATCTGAATCTTAAGCTTTATTACATTATACCAAATAATAAAACAACGTGAAGCCTGATAATCTGATTATACGAGGTTAAGTTACCTTTTTTTTAATAAAAAAAGATGAGAAAGAGAATAGATTTTGATTTTATTAATCTAACGTTATTTTCAAATTAGTTTTTCTCTGATATTCATATTCGCAAAACATTCGCACACATTTTGCGAATGCGAACGCGAATGCGAATATGCCAAAAGATGCGGATATTCGCGAATGCGAATGCGAATACGAATATTCGTTACATCACTAATTCAGATAATTCAAAAAACATGACCTTAGTGATACCTCCAGGATAATACAAAAGGAGTATAAAACAAAATCAGCCCTCCAATTTTTCCACAGAATGTTTTAAAGTTAAATCAATACATGTACCTACAAACTCGTGCAAGAATCTTGAAAATCGAAGTGCAAATAATAAAGTTATAGATTGTCAAACTTAATCAAAAATTTTGGGTGGCGGAATTTTGTGCCGGTGAGTGTATATATACATTTAGCCATATCTTCATTTTTTTAAATAATATTTTTTGTATCTGGTTTTGGTAACACTTCAGAAAAAGTCACGCGTCGCCACTGATAGGTACTATGAAATATCCAATAATTTGGAAATTTATTTATATTAGATTAATTTTAAAAAACTGTAAACATTAAATATTTAAATATATTATAATATATTATTCAATATAAATACAGCATTTAAATGTCGTTATAAATTGCAACCAGAAAGCAACACATTTTTTAGGTTTTTTAGAGTTTACCGCTAAAATGTATGCCGTGAATAACTGCAACAAAGTAAATGATGCAAGAAATCGTATTTTTATGAAAACTGATACTGCTAAAGAAGACAGTAAACAGTTTTTGAAAAAAATTAAAAGTTTTGACTTCAACACTATACCACCATGCTGGAAATCTTTAGAACAAAAAATGTTACGAAAGATTTTTGTTAATTCCATAATGTGGCTTAATGCAACTGAGTCGGAATATACAAAACTCTAGCCTGAAAACTGTGGTTGGCATCTAGATGATTATTTAAAACCAACAGGATTTATGGGGGACCAAACGCCTTTGAAAGTGCAGGATATTCTGGAAATGACGGAAGATAATGGTGAATAAGTAAAATTTAATAAAAAATTTTACTTGTAATTATTGGTATACAGCCAGCTACAGGACATTCTTCCTTGTGGATTTTTATAATGGTGAATGTAGCGAAGGCAATATTGAAAATTTTAGTTCCAATGAATCTGATGTAGAGTAAAAATCACTGGAACCAATGTTTTACAAATGTAATATTTATACTTATAGTTTAGAATAATAAAATCTTTGTACTGAATAATAGTACATTGTATACCTAGTAGAAAAGCTTAACATTCCCGGACGATGTAAATATTGCCGTCGAGGCGCAAGCCGAAACAAGGCAATACAGAGTCCGGGAATGTGGCTTTTCATACAAGGTATACATACTATTTTTCCGAAAATCGAACATTTTAAATAGACATAAGTATTATTATTTTGACTCAAATATTCGTGATGCCACAAAATACAGGTTTTGTAACTATAGAAACAAAAATATGCGTCTTTGACGCATTTGCTTATTTTTGACAGTATTTCGAATCTGCTGTAAGGAAAAAGTATTTTTGTATGGATGCTATACAATGTGCAACTTCTCACTACTTACATACGTTCAAAACGAACAATTTCTCATACAGTGAGAAAAGTCGGCCATTGCAGTGAGAAATATTTTTTCTTAGGGGTTCTCCTACGGTTTACACACATATGATCGCCGTTTCCATGGTAACATGTACAATACAAACACAATTAATGTTGTCAAACAAAATGTGTTGAAGCAAAACTTACCAGGAATCACCTTTCAAAACTGCTTAAAAATAACTTAATTAGAATTTCAAATAAATAACGTATAGAAATTTTAAACAATATTAAATACCTCATGTATGTATTGTAGCGGAAGAGAAATCTTGGCCGATCCCCGTATAACAGTAAACACCTCGAGAATGACGTAATCGGATGTGCTAGGCCTCGCCGGAGAATTCTGGAAGGTACGTCACGTAGGCGGAACAAGCCGATAACTCGAGATGGGAGTCGATTGTTCCAGAATAACAACTGGGTATAAATACGGGCATATTTTGTGAATAAGTTTAGTGTATAAGATAAATTCGTCTGTAACTTATATAAATAAAGTCGTATATAAATTACGAACCGCTAGTTTTATTGTAATTAGAAGTAATTACACTAATCACGCTACAGTTGGTGTCGGTGTTCGGTAAACTTAGTGCGATATAAATAAGTGAATTACAGAGAGACTTTAAAAGACTTTTGAACTTTATTCGTCGGGAATAACCGGAGTGCGTTGATTGTTCGGTATTCGGAAAGACTTAAAAGACATTGTGAAAAGTACGTGTGTGCCGACTAAAGATGTTGCTAGAAGAACTCTCGCTAAAACAGCTCCGTGAACAATTAGAAGAGTACGAGCAAGATGCCAGTGGGTCCAAGAAAGTCCTGAAAGCACGACTCGACGAGGTCCTCAAGAAGAATGGAGAGGACCCAAAGACGTTCCACTTCCAGACAGCAGAACAAGCGATCTTATCGAAATTTGAAAGTGTTTCTCAAGTAATTAAAGAAGTTAGTAGACAGAACAACGAGAAACTTGAAGAAGTTAGTAGAAAAAGCGACGAGAAATTCGAAAACATTGCTAAAAGATTCGACGAGACTTCTCAAAAGATTGAAGAAACTTTTAAAGAGGTCTGTAGGCAAAACAACGAAAAACTTGAAGAAGTTTGTAAACAGAACAATGAGAAATTTGAAGAAGTTTCTAGAACATTCGATAAGATACAGAAAAGTGTAGACGACAATAAAGAAATGTTAGAAGAGAAGATCAAACAACTAGAGACTATGGTAACCAATACGAAAGTTCTACCTTCAGTTAATGCAGTATTTTTGGCCGTAGAAGAGAAGATCAAAGAATTAGAGAGCATGATAACCGATACAAAAGTGCAACCGTCAGTTAATGCAGTAGCTTTAGATCCTGTAGTGAAAGATGAACTACCGAGAGACGAAACGTCGCATAATATGAGATTCAAATTACCACCATTCGATGGAAAGTCCTCTTGGTCCATATATCTTAGACAATTTGAAGCTATTGCGACCGCCAATCATTGGACCGAACAGGAAAAGGCTGTTTCCTTGACTGCTGCTTTGCGAGGTGATGCTGCAGATATATTAAGATCAATTCCTAAGGGTCAAGAAAAATGTTACCAGACCTTGTTCACTCGTCTAGAAAAACGCTATGGAGATGCCCATCTACAACAAGTATACAAAGCACAACTGAGAAATAGAAGTCAACGAGCAAGTGAGAATCTGCAAGAATTTGAAGCAGATGTGGCTCGTGTGGTGCGGTTGGCTTATCCGGAGGTGCCAGACAGCGTTTTAGAAGAAATTGCGGTAGATACCTTTGTCAATGGGCTGAAAGATAGTGAACTACAGAAAGCTTTACGACTAGCAAGACCGAAAGTTTTAGATGAAGCACTTGCTATTGCCTTAGAACACGAAGCAGCTAGCCAAGCTTCACGAAACAATCGAGTAATAACCGTGGAAAAAGGCGATAAGAGAAAAGATGAACGTTTGGTGGAAATGGTACGGAGGGTGATTCGTGACACGATGCCGAAGAGACGCATGAAGAGGGCTGGAAGAGTTGGTTCAAATACAGATGCTTCCTCGATACGGCCATGCAGTGAAAGTTGTAATCACCGGCTTAAAGTAGATGAACAGCTTTGCCCTGTGAGACGAACTACCGTCGTTAATGAGCAATGGCAGCCACAACAGTTACAAGAAGCCCAAGAAGACGATCCGTGTATAAAAAGAGTATTGGATTGGATGCGTCGAGGTGAGAGACCTAGTTGGCAAAACATTAGTGCATGTAGTCCGGAAGTCAAGGCCTACTGGAGCCAATGGAATTGCCTGATACTAAAAGATGATCTTCTGTACAGAACCTTTGAGAACGATGATGGTACAGAATCTAAGCTTCAGTTGATTGTACCTAAAAGTAAAGTGTCAGAAGTATTGCGTCAGTTGCATGACGGTACATCAGGTGGACACTTTGGTATTACGAAGACTCTGCAAAAGGTTCGAGAACGGTTCTATTGGGTGAACTGTAAAGATGATGTAAGAAGATGGTGCCGAAAATGTGAACTGTGTGCATCCGGTAATGGTCCGGTTGGTAAAAAGAGAGCACCCATGAGACAGTACAATGTTGGAAGTCCTATGGAAAGAGTAGCTATCGACATTGCAGGTCCATTTCCAGAAACCGATGCTGGAAATAAATACATCCTGGTAGCCATGGATTATTTTACAAAATGGACTGAGGCCTATGCATTACCAAATCAAGAAGCTGCTACCGTTGCAGAGGTACTTGTTAAAGAATTCTTTAGCCGATTTGGTGTTCCCTTGGAGATCCACTCCGACCAAGGGCGAAACTTTGAGTCAGCTCTTTTCCAAAACGTTTGTAAATTGATTGGTGCCAATAAGACCAGAACAACACCCCTGCATCCTCAATCAGATGGGATGGTCGAGAGGATGAACCGAACGATGGGTAAACACTTGTCCAAAGTTGTATCTGAACATCAGCGAGATTGGGACCAACACATTCATTTATTCCTGATGGCCTACCGCTCGGCCGTAAATGAAACTACAGGTCAAACACCAACCTGCCTGATGTTGGGTCGTGAAGTTCGGTTGCCCTGCGACCTAGAGTTTGGCTGCGGACCTTCCGAGGAACATGTTGCAGGCGAAGACTACGTTGACCGCCTGAAATTACGAATGAACAACATTCATGAACTTGCCCGACAACACATCCAGATAGCCAGTGACAGAATGAAAGATCAATATGATTCTCGATGCAAGAATGAAAGCTTCGAAGTAGGTGATCTTGTCTGGCTTTATAATCCGCAACGTCGTCGAGGCTTATGTCCTAAACTGCAAAGACAATGGGAAGGTCCATATGAAGTTAAGAAGAAAATAAATGACGTAATATATAGAATTAAGAAGTTGCCAAACGGTAAACCAAAAGTTATTCACATAAATCGTCTTGCACCATATGCTGGCTCAAATGAAACAGAAGAAGCACGAGTCCTCCAACAGGAGATGAAAGATGTCGCACAGCCAAGTTTTAATCAATTTATGTCAAATTACGCAGCGAGAAAGAGTGCTAGATTCGGCGTGACCACAGAAGTTCAGCAAGATCTGTTTGGTGTTCCAGAAAACGTCTCTCTGGCCCACTGTGTTGCCCAAGACCTCGAGATGACTAAAGGAATATCGTCCGTATTCAATAGAAAGTTCGGCCGCCTGGACGAGTTAAGAAATCAGCAGCCTAAAATTGGAAGAGTACTGCGATTGGAAGATGGTCCTCGATCTTTGCTGTATATGGTGACCAGAAAGTCTTATACGGACACGCCAAGCTACGAGAACATATGGCGTGCTCTAACTAATTTGAAGAAAATCGTGTGTAATTATGACATCAAAAATTTGGCTTTACCAAAAATAGGCCATGCAGTAGAAAATCTGGATTGGAAGATTGTGAGAAGCATGCTTGAAGTGGTCTTCAGAGGAACTGGTGTACAAATCACTGTGTGTTGCATGAACCCGAAGATGTCGTACCCTTCAAAGACAGTAGACTGTTATTTCTTCTTGAAGGGTGTATGCAGAGCTGGAGAGTCGTGTAGATTCCGCCATCCTGGGCCTTCATTTAGAGTTGCTGATCGAGACGCTCAGATCTTAAGAGGGGAGCAGTGTAGCGGAAGAGAAATCTTGGCCGATCCCCGTATAACAGTAAACACCTCGAGAATGACGTAATCGGATGTGCTAGGCCTCGCCGGAGAATTCTGGAAGGTACGTCACGTAGGCGGAACAAGCCGATAACTCGAGATGGGAGTCGATTGTTCCAGAATAACAACTGGGTATAAATACGGGCATATTTTGTGAATAAGTTTAGTGTATAGGATAAATTCGTCTGTAACTTATATAAATAAAGTCGTATATAAATTACGAACCGCTAGTTTTATTGTAATTAGAAGTAATTACACTAATCACGCTACAGTATATTTTATTTCAATTTATGCATATAATATACCTAAAAGCAACTAAATTATTTAATTTTGAAGTTTGAACTCTTGACAAAGCCGCATCCATAGAAAAAGTACAGTGTACAATACATGAGGAAATGATATATTTCTCCCTCGCTTGATTTGCGGCCCTCGGCTTGTGCCAACAAATTTCTGCGCTCGTGAGAAATATGTTTTTCTCACTTGTTGTACAATATACTATTCCTTATAGTAAGGAAATAATATTTCCATCCAGATATTTTTCGTTTCCAGACAACATCAAGATTTCGTTTCCAGATAAGTATGAAAAAATATCGAACGTTTCTTTAAAAAAAGTTGTCAAAAATGTCTAAATTTCTGACCGATTTTCGGAAAAATACCTAACCTAATGGTTTTTTATTTTTTATTTCAAAATTTTCGAAGACTCACTTTGTTCATTTTTATTTACATTCTTGAAAAAACATAAAAGTTTCAAGTAACTATGTGTTGCTTTCTGGTTGCAATTTATAACGACATTTAAATGCTGCATTTATATTGAATAATATATTATAATATATTTAAATATTTAATGTTTACAGTTTTTTAAAATTAATCTAATATAAATAAATTTCCAAATTATTGGATATTTCATGGTACCTATTATACTTGTAATAGTTGCAATATACTTACAATATATACAAATATTGCAAGTTTTTGCCAGTGATTTTCCTTTTTTTTGCCAATTTTGCCAATGAATTTCACTTAAGAGTTTTTTTATACCTTTATATTTCAGAATATTCCAATTATAAGGATATAATTCTATATTGCAACATATTTTTACTGCTGCATAACTTTACTCCGGAGCGAAATTCATATTTTTTTACATACCTCGTATAAAATGTATAAAATTGATGATGGCTGCACCTTAGGTTGTAGACAATTCAAAGCTCTTGATGAACAATTGATATAATACTTATAAGAAATAAAAATGAAGTTTGGAATCTAATTTCAGAAAAAATTGCAATTTGTTTTTCCAATTATAATGATTTAATTGCGCACTAAAACATATTTTTCGATTATTAATACCTTTTCATAATAACAATTTTCGATTTGTGAAAAATAAAGGCCGAAGTCCCTCTTGACCGAAATTAACATTTTTTTGACATAACTCATATAAAATTGACAAAATTTGACATCTGATGGTTGAATCATAGAATTTACATCATGCAGAAATTTTTATAAAGAATAACTTTTTTTCGTAAAATTAGTAAGATAACAAAGTTTTACATATTATGTTCAATTATTCATAAGTAGGTGCTGTAAAATTTTAAAAATTAGGCAACCCTCATTTAGAACATGCTTTTTACGGGCAACCCTATATCATCGTATTTGCAATTAAACAGTGCTTATTTTTGTGTTTGGTTGATAGATTAAACAATTAGGTGCAAATACCTATGAAAAGACACCTGTTTAAACCTGGCAGTCCAATCGTTTTGACAGGATAAAAATAGACACCCCTATGTTTACATATCCTATAGGCTTTGCACTTACAGATAGTATTAATTTTTTTTGTTAAACACGTCAGTCAAGTTTATGAAAAAAAATCATTTTTTAATTATTAATTAATTATAGTCATAACAGGATTATATCAGGCACCCCTTGTTTTTTATAATGTTTAACATACTAATTTACATATAAAATAATTTTTTTCCATTAAACAGATCGGTGCAGTTCGACCTTATATCGTATCCTCTACTAATACATACTGTTGAAATTAACCCGAACACTTTATTTGTTTAATTACCATTAAATCTATGTAAGGTTTATGTTATTAAATGGAACACAAGCTTGGATACTAAAATTATCGGGAATGAATGGATCTTAAGCATTGGAAATGTGCATTCAGGGATCTTAAAAAAGATATTGAACGCCACATACAACTAACAAGGAGTACTGACAGATTTAACAAGAACAGGAAAAATATTAATATAATATAATATATAGGGTAGGTGGAGGCAAAGGTACGCATTTTCTAAATTTTTATCTCTGGTGAATCTCCTAATGCTTGAATTGGCACAGAGTATAAATGAAAGTGAAATTGATACATTTTGTAACCATATAAGGTAAATGGAAATTCTTCAAGATTATTTTTGTAGTGTTGATAACTTTTTGAAAAAAAAAATTGTAAATGCGTACCTTTGCCCCACCCAATGGGGCAAAAGTACGCCTGTGCGTACTTTTGCAGATTTGAGACATTTTACAATTGAGACAAAATTAGCTGATAGAATATCAAGCTCAACTTGATATTCACTTTGAAGATTGACTTGAAACATGCATTTGTCAAGTCTCCCTCACTGGGGTCAAAGGTACGCACTGCAAACGTTTGCCTCATTTGTGTGAGTACTTTTGCCCCATTTGTGCGAGTACTTTTGCCCCATCCGGCAACCAATAATATGTCTAACCTCAATATGAAACTATGCACATGTGAACTTCAAACTGTCATGTAGAAGAAGTCTTCTAACAATAAACTTTCAACATGCCTAACCAATAATATAATCTGAGTTTGAAAGATTAAGAATTAGAATCAATCAATTTTTAAGAATAATTAGATCAAAAGGTACAAAAATAATTTTTACCTCATTTTTGTTGTATTCGCCCTGATTACGCCAAAGTTTCTCATCCAATGCTACTGAGTAGTACAAACATATGCCACAAGATGTTGTAGCCAACATATAAGAAGTTACTGAAAAATGTAAGTGCGTACCTTTGCCCCCACCTACCCTATTTGACAAGTTTTGGGCACACAATACACCACAGAATAAGAAACAATAAAAAACTTTACAATGAAGTAAAAAACTTCTAACGTAATTGGTACTTTGTTTAAAAAACACATTAAAATAGAAAAATCCAAACGGATTACAATATAGTCTAGTCGCTACATAGGGGCTCCCGTGGGAAATTCTAGCTCACCGTGATTTGATGGTGGTATTATAGGTTTTTTGAGTCGCTAAATCCAATGAAAGTGGTCTGGAAGCCCAAATATGGTGCGTTTAATTGTTATTAACAAATTATGGTAAAATTAGGTGTTTTTCAGGAATTATTAGAAGCTCTGTAAATAAATTGATAGTGTTAAGGTCTTCTCTGGTGTATTTTTGGTCGCTGAATCGAATTCGACTAGTCGCGATTACTCAAAATATGGTCTTATTTTGTTAATAACAAAATAATTGTTTATTCGCAGAAAAGCTCGAAATAATGCACTATCTACAGCAAGTGTGTAGTCTTTTTCATAGTATTTTTATACGCTAGATCGATTGCCACTAGTCGTGATAGCTTAAACCACGTTTCGACTTTGTTATTAATAAATTATTGCAATAATACCGGTTTATTGCTCTAAATTTTAAAAAACCACTTGGATTGATATGAAATTTGGCATACACGTAGCTAATATTGTCAAACAAAACAAGTGATATTGTGCCGATGTGTGCTTTTACCCTGGGGGTGAGTTTCACCCCTTTTTGGGGGTGAAAAAGAAACATTTAAAACAAGTCCGGAAGTGGATAAACTGATTAATTCTAAACAACTTTTGTTCTATACAGTTTTTTCACTACGTCAATACTTTTCGAGTTATTTGCGAGTGAATATGTTCATTTTTCAACAAAAAACCCACGTTTTTAGACGGCTTTTCGCAAATACCTAACTGAAAAATTAAGTATTTTTTCAAAAAAGTATTTCCTTAGCAAAAATATAGACTATAAAAAAGTGACAAAAATGGTGTATGTGTGAGCAGCAGCGGACCCAGAAGAAGCGAAGTGTAGCTAATGAACAACATATTCGTCAAATTCCAAATCGAATATTTCAACATAAAATAACAAAAAAATGAAGCACTTTTTAAGGAAAACTTTTTATAGCTTTAAAAAAACTTTATTCTTATTTTTTGAAAAAGTATCTAGTATCAAAAATAAGCAAGTTACTCTTAAAATAAGGTTGTTCCCTTTTTTTTTGGTAAAAAAAACGGGTAAATCACCCCCTAATTAGCATCTCAAATGAAATGAATCATTATCGCTTCACAAGTTGCTTTACTTATGTTGTATTTATATGATCTGTAAGTTTCATCAGTTCGAAAGTGCTTATAAAACCACCAAAAGCGTGGTTTTTTTTGTTGAAAAATTAATATATTCACTCGCAAATAACTCGAAAAGTATTGACTTAGTCAAAAAACTGTATTCGCTCCGAGCGTTAACATAGTGTCAAAGCAAAATCGACCGACCTGCTCATGATGGCGGTTTTTTGAAAGTTTGTAAGGACGCTTTGTGTATGTTTAAATGGGATATTTCAAAAAATGCCGTGTCACGCTAGTGATATTATGTATTAATATAAACAGAAAATAAAAACGAACTTAATCTGATATAAATTCTTCACTTTGCATTATTGATTATCAGTTTTAATCATAGATTTATAATACTCTAGATTGCGCCTTACGATCTTAAAATGGGTGACGGTTGCGACAGAGATAAATGAGCCTATTTGGTCGGTAGTCTCTTTCTAATTCAAGGGGAGTATCGACGACGTCACTATCCTACTCTGTCGTCGAGTATTTTAGATGGTTTGACAGTTCGAGCGCATGGCGACGAGAACTGGTCGTTTGTCTTCGGACGTGGATAATCCTGGTTCGAATCCCATACCAATCTTACTTTTTTTATTTTTTATTTAATCAATATTGCGTTTATTAGATATTATTACATCTCTAAAATAAATCTATGCAAAGAAATATATAACAAATAAGAAAAACTGTGTAGGTACCTATAGATTTTTAAAAATATAAAAGCCAATGTTATTTTTTTTAATAAATTAATGGTAGAATAGTATAAAGCAATTAAAAATATTCGTAAAAAATTACCAATAATTAATATCAACATAATGTACCATCGATTTATTAATTGAATCGGGCATTTCAAAAACAACACGAGTCACATATTCCTAATTTTACAGAAGAGCAAAGAAAACTTAACTATAGTCGAAAGATGGATGAAATGGATGACATCAAAATTCAGAGTTATATTGTAGTTTTGTTCCTAATGTTTTTACTGGACTGGTGTCGTTTTTGCACACAACGTTTATCTTAAAGGAGTCTATTCCTCTCAAAAAGTTAGTTTCTCAAAATTGTGGACTTTGCTGTTTTTGAAATGACCGATTCAATTATAAGTAATTAGACATTTTTATTTATGAAACTATTGTTCCAATTTTTTAAAAAAGTAGAAGCAAAACAAATATTATTCACATCATTCGAATAAGGACGAATTTATATTAATAACGAATGACTTTTATTTTACTATGCAGTTCACAAATTATGTATTCCAATATTAACTTACTATACATAGGTACATTTATTATCTGCTAGATTTACTTAGGTCCATTTTTCAGATGTAAAAATATCTAATAAACGCAATATTGATTAAATAAAAATAAAAAAGGTAAAGTTGGAATGGGATTCGAACCACGATTATCCATGTCCGAAGACCAAAGACCATTTCTCGTCACCACCCGGTCCAACTGTCAACACATATTACTCGATAAAGTGGGATAGTCACGTCGTCGATATTCCCCTTAAATTAAAAAGAGACTACCGACCAAATAGGCTCATTTATCTCTGTCGCAACCGTCACCCATTTTAAGATCGCAGGGCGCAATCTAGAGTATTATATATCTATGGTTTTAATATGTATTTATACATAACCTCACTATCGCAGTTTATGTCAATAAATCTTTATTAACGAAAATGAAAATATTTTTGTTGCACTGTAAATTACACTATAAATTAATAACTAATGAATTCTAACAATAATTGTATTCGGTTATTATCACTACAAAATAAAATATTCAAGTTTAACAAAATAATCCCATAAGAATCATCCCATAAGAATCCATGTTAAAACGTCCTTACAAAATTTGACAGTGTGTCACGTGACTGTAAATAGAGGGGAGACGCACGGTGCGAATAAAACAAAAGTTGCTTACAATTCATCAGTTTATCGGACTTATTTTAAAGGTTTTTTTTTCACCCCCGAAAAGGGGTGAAACACTATTAACACCGACTAGTCGCATTTGATGCAGTGACCAAAAATACAACAGAGAAGACCATAACACTATCAATTTCTTTACAGGGCTTATACCTGAATATAATAATACCTGAAAAATACCTAATTTTACCATAATTTGTTAATAACAATTAAACGCATCATATTTGGGCTTCCAGACAACTTTCATTGGTTTCAGCGGCCCAAAAAACCTATAATACCACCATCAAATCACGGCGAGCTAGAATTTTCCACGGGACCCCCTATGTTGCGACTAGACTAATAGTCCAAACGGTTTAATCATCAGTGAACTTAATAGTAGTTGCTTACAGTGTTGCATCACAAAATAGTATTTGTTGAAATTACATTTTAAAGTTTAAAGATTTTGAAAGTAATGCGACAAAATGTCGATGTTAATGGAATTGTTGGGTATTTGGTTCTGGATTTTAAAATAAAACACACTTATTGAGAAATTGTTGAAAAAAACTGTCGCTTCTTTCGATCTACGTTTTTTTAATACTAGGTATAAGACATGGAGTTATGTTAAACCATTCTGTATACTCCTACCATTTTCAATTGTTAATTCATTTTTAATTTATATACTCAGTGACATTAGAAGTGGTACACCCAGAAGGAATAATTTCTTGAACTGAATTTTTTGGTAAGAGAATGACTACATTTAAAGCATGCTATGATAACAATATCAATGTTTGATCTTTTACACTTTTTGTAAAAATAAAGTTTTATCTTTAAAAAAATTGATGAAAAACTTTCTTTATAAAAGGTATATTTATTTAAAACCCTAAAAAGGGCTACAAATCCAACAGAACGGTTTCGCTCTCTAAAAAGAGCATCATCAGTGTTCTTACAGGCTTTACATGCTAAGCCACCAAAAATACATTGGTTACAACCGTTTAAATATCGACTAAATGTCTCACATTGGAATGTTAAATATTAAGTCCAAAGGATGGATAAAATCTCTAAGGATCTACCCTAAGGCATTATATGACTAAGCACGTGGGTTGTTAAGTAAAAATTATGTGTCTTCCCATTGAGAACGGTGAGAGTCAACTGGATTTTATCTTTACAACCGAGGCGTACCACAGAGCATCAAGATGGGGCTTTAGATTACTGAAGGCCGCGTCCCACCATCAAATAATTTGATCAAACTTGACAGTTAGTGACACAAAGTGACAGTTAGTGACGTCATATCCTGAGTGTTCATTGTGGGTAATAATGAAAAATTTTAATTTTAAATAAAGTACAAACAAGTTAGACAATTCAATACAAAGAATTTGATCAAACTAGACTGATAGTGAGAGCACAGATTTTTAGAATTTCAAAAAAACTGCAATTGTGACGTCACTTTGACGTACTTCCGGAGTTTGCTCAAATTATTTGATGGTGAGACGCGGTCTTGACTCTGCGAGATCGTTTTGCTACTACGTGTCAAATTGCTGACCAATGGTTTGGAGTAGAAGGTAGACCTGTTACTATGCGTACACTATATCGACGCATTCGAGTCTTTGGACTGGTTTCATTCCGCCCACGACTAGTGCTTGACTGCAGACCACTGCCATCAAAGTTTGCAGAGAACGGCAGCATTGGGTGGCAGAATGGCATAATGTAGCATTCAGCGATGAATCCCGATTTTGTTTCTCTCTCTCTTTCTTGTCATTTCCCCATTACTGAGGATCGTGATTTCTTCCAATATTCCTAACAATGTTTCTCCATTGGTCTCTATCTTCAGCTGCTCTAAGAGCTTCGCAGAATGAGTTTCCAGCTGAATTCTTTATTTGGTCGGGCCATCTAGTTGGTGATCGTCCTCTTGATCTTCTCCTCGGAACGTTTCCAGAAACAATTAATCTTTCCAAACTGTCGTTACCTCTGCGAACCACGTGAGCAAAGAATTGCAGTATTCGTTGCAGACATATTGTGGACAGCCTTTTTTTAATCTTGAGTTCGTTTAGAATGGAAACGTTTGTATTATGAGCTGTCCAAGGTATGCGCAGCATTCTTCTCCAGCACCACATCTCAAAGGCATCAATTTTTTGGCGCTCGCATGCGCGAAGAGTCCAAGTCTCTGCTCCGTATAGAAATATTGAGAATACAAGGGCATTCACCAGTCTCATCTTGATATTTTGAGAGATAGATCTGTCTTTCCAAACTTTAGTTAGGCGACTCATCGCATTTTTTGCCATACCAATACGTCTCCGAACTTCTGCTTGTTACCATCGTTAGTTATACTAGACCCGAGAGAGACAAAGGTCTTTACTATCTGGTATTCTTGTAACATGTTAGTCAGTTGAATAGTGTCGAATCTATCGACCACCATTATTTTTGTCTTAGCTTTATTGATTTTTAGACCAACTTTATTGCTTTCGTACTCAACTCTTCGCAGGAGATCAAACATTTCTTGCTCATTTGCTGCTATAAGTGTAGTGTCATCAGCAAATCTTAAATTGGAGATTTTCCTACCAGCTACTGTTACTCCACCGGCCCATCCTTCTAAAACCATCCTCATGACATGTTCACCATAATAAATGTTAAATAAGTCAGGTCACAACAAGCATCTTTGTCTAACACCTCTCTCGGTCTTGAATTGATTTGAGAACTTATGATCTAGTCGTACCGTCGCTATATTGGACTGGTACAGATTTTTAATAAGTGTCACCAGGTGCATTGGTGCGCCCATTTCTATTAAAATTGACCACAGATCTATCCACCTTACACAATCAAATGCCTTTTGGTAGTCAACGAAGCATATAATCATAGGTACTTGAAATTCTCTAGACTTTTCAATGAGTTTTCTCAGGTTCAGGATTTGTTCCCTTGTACCTTTATCCTTTACAAACCCCCCTTGTTCCTGAGGTATTTGGTAATGTAGATAGGTTTTTAATCTGTTTTTGATGATGTGTAACAAGATTTTACTAGCATGTGTTATTAGTGAAGCCTGGGTTTCCTCGAAAGCGGCACCGACAAACTGCGACAGTAACACTTCGATGAATTACGTCATAAAAACTGTACCACGCAAAATAATAGCAGTGGTTTCCAAGCATGCGTTGGAATCCACCGCTTACCGAGTTTACACATTTCATTGCCGCAGTGAAGAACTTTGAATTTTTCACCGTAATCTGACGTCATTCATCGCAGTTTGTCGGTGCCGCTTTCGAGGAAACCAAGGCTTGACAGTGTGCGGTAGTTTTCATATCTGGTAGTAGTTCCTTTTTTGTGTAGAGGGATATAAATTGAGGTACACTAATCAGATGGCCATTTTCCTGAATTCCAAACAGCGACACAGATAGAATGGATATGTGATATGTAATCCTTTGTCGATTTTGTTTAGGAATGCATAATGGTCGTAGGTTGGTAAGACGCCGCCGTGGAGAGCGACAAGATATCGAGTTTGCTTTTGAGATGCATGTACTCAGGACAGTTGGAGTAATAGTCTGGGGGACTATTGCTTGTGATAGCCGATCACCACTTGTGTTTATTCGAGGACGTATGACAGCCGCGCGTTATGTTAATGGCATCTTCCAAACCACTTTACTGCCTTATCTAGACGGCCGTCGGCACGTCCTTTTTTAGCAAGACAAGCTGGCGTTAATGTTTTGTCGTGGCCACCCCGTTCACCTGATTTAAATCCTTTCGAGAATGTGTGAGATATGATGGGAAAGAAACTGTCCACTTTGCACCATCCTCACTATTGATGTAAATCTACCATGTTGCCCAAAAATTAAGTTCAAGAAATTATTCCTTCTAGGTGTAACACTTCTAATGTCACTGAATATATAATAAAACATTTTTAGCCATGGAATATATGACGATTCCTCGTGTTCTTCAGATCACGTCAACCATGCTATGCTGGTAGTAGGCTACACCAAAGACGCGTGGATTTTGAAGAATTGGTGGGGCAAACATTGGGGAGAAAATGGATACATGCGACTACGGAGACATAAAAATCGGTGTGGTATATCAAATTATGCAGCTTATGCTTTGGTTTGAACAATGTTTAACAAAAAATATCACTTGTTTTATTTAAATCTTTGTGTAATTCCTATATTTTCTTTTAACTAAAATACTGAATTTTAAAAAAAAGTATAAATAACCATAGGCCAACATAGACCAATCTCCCTGCTGTCTCAAATGTACAAACAGTATATGAGTAATAATAGGTTAACGTCGAAGCTTGATAGCTATCAACCGGTAGAACAGGCAGGATTCCGAAAGAGTTACAGTACAGCGGATCATCTTCACAGTCAGAAGAACGCTAAGCGAACTCGTACACCAAAGCAATATCCAAATGCAACATGAAACACTCAGCATCTCATATCACTGTTAATGTGTCCCTTGAACGCACTTAAAACTACCTAGGATTCCTAGAACTTCGTTCACCGACTCAGCGGGGATAAGGATCGTCCACCAAAAACCAGATGTGAAACTCAGTGCATATCTTTCCGCAATGTATGTTATATGTAATTCTGTACGATATTGCTTTGGTGTACCAGTCCGCTAATAGCGAAAGCCAATGAATATCACTTGAACTCAGCCACTGGCTTCGTTAATTGATTATGAAAAGGCATTCGACTTTATAAAATTTGGGCAATAGCGAGAGCTATGAACAACTGCAGAATAGATTTCCGATACAGAATGCTCACACATAATATGTACAAGAAAGCTACAATGAATATACAAATAGATGAAAAAACCAAAGCTATACCAACCAACACAGGAATTTGGCAGGAAGAGCGTTAGGGGAATTCGTTATCCCACCAAAGCTATTCACACTGGGACTGGGGACATTAACTGGGGAGATAAAGGAATACATGATAATGGAAGAAAACTGAGTCATTTGGGATATGCTGACGACATTGTAATATTCGCTACAAGTTTCGAAGAATTACAGACCATGATGAAGTAACTATTTCAAGCTTCGGAAAAAGTAGGTCTTAAGATGAAACAAAAATAATGACGAATACACTGGCGCGAGAAATAAGACGATCCCAAAATGATTGCGCAGCATTCGAAGAGACTCCCTGGTCGTTTGACAGGTTTCCCCATCCTGCTGAAACCATTGTTGATTAAGTGGTTGGTTCCTGGCACGACAAAATCGATGAAGATCACGTAGAAATGGAATGATAATCTGTTCTCTGTAGCACTCCTGATTAATCGTTAACGGCGTTCCATCGTTTGATTCAGTGAAATACGGGCCCAATATCCCATGTACGGATACAGCACACCAAATGGTAACACGGTCACTGTGAAAGGAGTGTTTGACTATTACGTCAAGACGTTCGAATCCAAGAAACCGTTTTGTTAATTATTGCTTGCGTGCTTCTTCTTCGAATCGCCCTACAACCCTTTGTCTTGGCCTGCTTAACAATGTTCTTCCATTCTGCCTTGTCGAATACTTTCCTTCGCCACTGCTTGATGTTCATGGTTTTAAGACCTTCCTCTACGTCGTCTATCCATCTTTTACGGGACCCTTCCTCTTATTCTATTTCCTTGGGGCTTCTATCTCTGGATTACTTTTACAGCTCGATTATCTGACGTCCTTTCTAAGTGACCAAGCCAGTTTAGTCTTTGTGACTTTACAAATCTAACAATATCTGCGCTCTGCATTAGTTCATACAACGTAGTTCATTTTAATTTTCCACGAACCATCGCTGCAATAGGTTGGCCCGCCAAATATCTTCCTTAGTATTTTGCACTCAAATATTCTCAGTTGATTTTCATCAGTGGTTGAGGGGGTCCACGTTTCACATCCATATGTGACCACCGGTCCAATTACTATTTTGTAGATGCTAAGCTTAGACTCACGATTCAGTAACTTACTTTTCATTAAGTCTTTGTATGCATAAGCGTACAAAGCACTTATTGCCGCTAAAAATCCGTGCTTGTATTTCTTGACTGTTGTTGTTGTTATAATAAAATAGGCTTATTATAAAGGATGAACGTCCCTCTGCTAGGGGTTGGATATCAGGAATACACTACTCATACTATGTTTATTTAATCACTAAATATGCTAGTAACGAGTTGGTGGACAAAGTCTATATTCTAACTACATTGATGTCTAAATAATGAATGATGAATAATCTGCTTTACTTTCTCCGTATCTATAAATAAACTCGTAATTTTCTTGTTATGATTGACGACACCGTTGTGACCGTGAAATACTCATAATATCAAAATCGCTGACTTGGGTGTTCTTGAAACGAAATCAATGTCATGCAATTATTTACTATAGACAATACTTGTAGATAATGTTTGTGTAAGACCTTTAAAAATTAAATCGATATGGATTACTCTTATTTCTTTTGATGCTAACATAAATCCTGTACATTGTTGTCATTTATTATTGAGACTAGATAGGGAAAAGTGAAGGCATATTCGTAGGTATGGTTGTCTACCTTCAAATTCTCATGTTGATTCGACTTTTCATTCCATATATTTTGTTTTATTTTAATTTATATATAGACCAAACGTAGCAGCTTCCCGTTTCAGCTCTATAGCTTTTTTGTTTAATATCCTCTTGTTGCGGCTCTTTTTATGACATCACATGCATATGCGCATAGATCTTGTATTAATACAGCCGTTCATATCTAATTTTCTAACAACAGCTTCCAAAGTTAGATTAAAAAGTGTTGTTGATAAGGCATCACCTTGCGTAACTCCACTTTCAATATCAATGTTTGCGTGCTTATTAAGCCTAAATGCGTTGGCAGCTGATTTTAAGCTTGGATCGTTTTCGCGACCTTTTCCGTATAACCGTAAATAGTACTCCACTATAATTTTTTTTTGTCGCACTGAAAACCATCATGAAGCATTTAACATTAACACGACATTGACATAATGTTATAACGACGTTCGGAAAACACTCGGTACGTTCCGGCGCATGACACATACAAATTTGACGCATGCATTCCAGTAGTGATGTTGAAAAAGTAACTATTCGTTACAAAGTACTCGTTACTTACGAATACCGAAAGTAACGAATACTATACAGAGAGGCAAATCGTTACTTTGATTATTACTTCGTTACTTCGTACCAATCGTATCAGAGCGAGTAACGACTATTGGATCTACTTTGATTATTCTGGTTACTTTGATTATTCTGATTACTTCGTACTTCGTGAAGGTCGTTATTATATCGGAATACCTATACAAAATACCTACCTACTGAGAAATACGATTCTCGATATGATTACCGGTACTCAAATACAAAAGTAATCATAGTAATCAAATCATTTTTATCTCTTAAAGAGATTGGTGAAGATCGTTGTTATATTGGAATACCTATACAGACCTATCTACTGAGAAATACGATTCTCGATATGATTACCGGTACTCAAATACAAAAGTAATCGTAGTAATCAAAGTAACGAATACTGTAAATGATTACTTTATACAAAAGTAACGATTTGTAACGAATACTCGAAAGTAACTATAATCAACATCACTACATTCTAGTACTGTTTATTTTGCCGCATACCGTAGATTAACTAATCGTCCGAAGCTCAGTCTAAAAAAAAATGTATAAAACTATTTACAAACCACACGTGCCATACCAACACAAAAAGCTGGTGCACAATACATGACATATATTTTTTGGTCAGTGTATACATATTTGTATGGAGTATTAACAGTGATTATTTTGTGTATTAACATAAAAAAAAATAGAGAAAACCACTTTATTAGAAAATTAATCACTACATGGAATTCGTTTAAAAAGTATGAGAACATCTCAAAAATTATTTTTAAAAATCACATATTTTAAATTTATTACAACACATTACAACTCAGTCTTGCCTTCCTTAGGAGATCCACTCCTATCGTAACCCTTAAGTTCGTTGGTAGCGTGTTTGGCTACATATTTAACGAAGTCGTCTACATCTCGACCACCCTGCAAGTAAAAAATCATATTAGAAAATCATAAAGATCATACTGT
Organism: Diabrotica virgifera virgifera; assembly: GCF_917563875.1. Taxonomy (NCBI): domain Eukaryota; kingdom Metazoa; phylum Arthropoda; class Insecta; order Coleoptera; family Chrysomelidae; genus Diabrotica; species Diabrotica virgifera. The sequence continues at coordinate 29,394,911 of NC_065452.1, forward strand.
CTTTTTCTTTTCTATTTTTACTCAAATTTGAGTACTAGAAAGTTTCTTTCTGACCTTTTCCTAGACGAATGAAAACGGAATGTGACTGCATATCGTAGAGTCCTTTTCGTTTTCTATATTCGTCGTCTGCTGTCTTACAAATTGTAAAAGTCACAGATTAAGGATATACCAGAAAGAGTCTCCAACACGAAAAGTTTTCAGATTTAAATAATTATTTGCCATTTTAATTTTTGTTATAATGGTGGATTTTGTATCTGAGACTTTTCGTTTTATTTAAGAGATGTCGCTGATGGCGTCCTAAAGTGGATTTTAAACGATCTTTGAAATTCCACATAAATAGATGGTTTGGCTTCGTTTTGCTTCAGAGGTGTGCAAGCTAGCTCTACTGAAGTCTGGTAGGACAGAAACAGTTGTCTAGGGATTGTGCATCCCTCTTAATGGAAAGGAAGCATAAACTGTCTTTTTCCTTTCATATTAGATTCATCAAAAATTGCGAATACTCCAGGGAAATAAACAAAAAATAGACCATGTTCGGGAAAACTAAATTATCCAGTTAGCTGATAACTTTTTTAGTTATTATAGACCTAAAGGAAGAAAACCTACCGATTTCCTGTCTAGAGTTCGGAGCATTATTAGTACAATATTTAGTGCAAAAAACATGATTTTTTCGATTCTTTGCACCCCAGTAAAAAGCTAAATAGATGACATAAAATTGCAAAAAGTTGACATAAAGTTGACAAAAAATTGCAAAATTTTATTTTTTAGACCATTGAAAAAGCTTCAAAGTTCCGCTTTTTGAAAGTTAAAAAGTCAATTTGTTGCTTCGGAAATTGCAAAATAAGTAAAAATTGTTATTTGTTAATAATGTTAATTAAAAATAACGTAGAACTTTGGTGTTTCACCCAAAGTTGTGTATTAGAGTACTTAACACTAAAAATTTGAGACCGATCCATTAATTAGTTTAAAAGTTATTATATTTGTTTATCCCAGAGACCTATTTTTTGCAATAACATAAGACAGAAAATAATGAAGATAGGGCAATTATGTGGATGCCAAGGGAAAGTAGAAGACTTTCTGCACGACTTTTTGCACTAAATTGTTAATAATTAAAAAACGGCTCCGAACTCTAAGCAGGAAGCAGATAGGTTTTCTTCCTATAGGTTTACAATAACTAAAAAAGTTATCAGCTACCTGGATAATTCAGTGTCCTGAGAAAAACTTTATTTTCCTGGACTATAACGTGTATATTTACATCAGCTGTTGCCACAGCAATTAATAATTATAAAAAATCCTTGAATGTTATTCAAATATTTGTAAAACATTCTTGGGAATCCATTCGGAAAATTGCACTAAAGTATGATTTTAACGTGTAAATTTTCTAAAACCTTAACGAAAATAGATATAACCAATCTTATGTTAAAGGGAACCTTGAACCCCAATTGTTGATATGGGAAAACTAGCAGTCTTAGGGCAATTTGGAGCAAAACTGTTTAGATCTGTTAAGAAATCAAATTTGAATGTTTTTGCCGACAATATAGATGTCGATCAGTTTTTAATGATGATACTTTAACAACTTAAAACACCACAAGCTCTTAGAATGGGTACAAAAATAGTAACCGATTCGAAAGACCTAAAAGTATTAGGGAACTTATACTGGCCTGTTTGGTTGTTTGTGCCAAACAACAAAACTATGCGTTAATCATCAATATAATACAGGTAGTAACATGTCAGACAAGGATGTATACTGTCAATACATAATAAATAGGGAGAAAAATCCATATACATTTATTGGGGCTAACACTGCCTGGTTTACTGTGGTGTAACAGACATCACCAGCTACTTTTGAACCATACAAAACTGCCAGACCGGATGACATATTTCCAGGGATACTCCAAGAAGGCTGGAAATAATTATGGATCCACTGGTTGCAATATTTAGAGCTAGCCCATGTTCTGGGATACATTTCCAAAACTTGTAGAACCATGTTGAAAATCATGAAAAAATATGGAATGAAAACATCAATAAAAACAACAACTGCACCAGCACCAATGGGCGTATCAAGCAGAGAAATCAAAAGAAGCCAACACAATGTGGTGTCAGAACTCGAAAGGAGTTTACACCTGAAAAAAGTCACCCTTGTTACATTTTTAGACATAGAAGGTGCATCGAGTCAATACACAGTGCACTGGTGATGAAAAAAATCAACAACACAATATGCAATTAGATTTTTCAGATGCTTCAAAGCAGAATAATAACCACACACATGTATGAAGGTGCTATCAACCTGGGGCGCAACTAAGGGATGTATTGTCACCAACATTATGGAATATAGTCGTTGATGGCATGATTCATGGATTCTGACTCTGGATCCAGGGTTTGGCAGACATTGTAATATTTACCAGGGAAAAATTTCCCAGTACTGTTGCGGATCAGATGCGATATACCCTTCATTACATTGAGATTTGATGTCTGAAAGAGAACCACTCTAAGAAACTAAATTAAAGAGGAAGCTTACTGGACCGAGTGAGCTGAAATTATTTGGAGAGGTAGGTACTAGAAAGAAACAATAAGGTCAAATATCTTTGGGTAACTCTGAATTCCAAACTCAACTGGAGCACTCATATAAACAATACAACCAACATGGCTAAGCCACTCTTCTGGAATCGCAGACGAGTTGTAGGTAAAACCTGGGAGTTGAAACCATAGGTAATCTGTTGATTATACACATACACGTCTGTGATATGACTGACAGGTCCTTATGGTTCAGTACTATAGTAAAAGGCTTTGTAATCTTGTACGACCTCTCTCACCACCCTACAAAGACAAGGACTTCTAAATATAACAGGAGCCTTCAATAGTACAGGAACGGTATCTTTAGAGGCTATCACAGATCTCACTCCGCTGGAATTATATACTTCGGCGGTAGCCTTTATGACCATCCTGAGATTTAAAACAAACAATACTTGAAATCTGAATAATGTATTTAATAGCCACACAAATACTACTGTGACTATACTTGAGGAATCTATCTTTATCTGAATCCAGATAAATGATGACACCAGAACTAATCTTCACTGAGAAGATTAACACAATTATACTATTTAGAGAACAAAAAGCCCCAAATATTATTGGGGGCTAATACAGTTCACTGATTTATCTACAACTGCCCATGATACTGGATCAGGAGTCTTTAGCCAAACATGTAATTATAATAAATCTTACAGTCTAGTGTTCCAGACTCAAGTTTTGCTTTGGTGCCCGCATCGATGCAGGCCACTAAACTATTGATGGAGACCCCAAAGCAAATAGAATCAACGTTTATACAGATAGCCAAGCGGCTATTGCTGGCAGTAAAGAATCAACTCACCAAATCAAAACTGTTGAGCAGCTGCAAAGATCTCCTCAACAACCAAGCAAACGATAATAAAGTGTCTTTAATATGGGTGCCGGGCCATGAAGGAGTGCATTGGAATGAACGAGCAGATTTGTTGGCAAAAAAAGGCTCGAGAGAAACCTTTGTAGGCCCAGAACCATTATGTGACATCACTAAAGATACTACAAAATACGTAGTTCACAAATGGCTGATAAGGAATCATCAATAGAAATGGAGAACCACTAAGGGCAAATCCAGACTAAGAAAATAATCAAGAATATTGATAAAAATCTCTTAGACAATTTGAATACAGTTGTGCAGCTCTATATAGGAAACAGGGTTCCAAATGAGTGATCAGTAAGTGCTCCCAATTTATCATTAATAGACTATTTTCTAAAACGATATTTCAAAACCATTGTGTACAAAAAAACCTGATAATCTGGATGACCTTGATATAGAACATTAAAACTAGACTGCAAATGTTAAGTTAACAAAATGACAAATAATATAACAAACGAAATAGAAGTATTTATGTATCTGATTAACAAACTGGTAGTTCCTGCTAATCATGTTGGCAATAAAAACGTTCCTAACATCAATAAACATGGAACTATCAATTCCAGTGCATTAGATAATTATTTTGTTTGCATAATCGCGTCCGCTAACAACTTTTGCAATAGTATTTAAAGCAAAATAGACAGTTCGCACGTTCCTCCAATAATACTTAGTAGATAAAGACATAACGACTTAACTTTAAATTATTGCATGAGTTTATTTACTTGCAATAAGAATGATAATTTGGCAAGAGTGTTAGAAGAGATGAGTATGTTGCTTTGTCTACAAAAGTGTAGTAAAGAAACGAAAGATAATCAACCTTTATTTTTGTGGTCTAGGGATTAATTAAACAAATTTAAGTACAGCAGAAGTCAGAAGGAAGATGAATTGCTTGTTAATGAAACATTTACTATATTTAATTGGAATTAACCTTAATTTGAATTGAAAATATATTTATTTTGACCGAAATGGAAATCGAAACGTCAAAAGAAACGAATATTCAGCTGAAAGTGTGGTTAATTCCTATTCGATATAGTAGATAACAGTATGTCACAAAGAAATAGTTTCAGAACCATCTTGATGAAAAATGTCTTCTCTGCTTCTTCTTTTTCTATAGACATGACTGTCTGTTTTTTCAATGTGCCTCTAGTAAGTTGTCGTTCCATCGTTTTCGTGGTCTTACTACTCTATTTGTTGTCATTCGGCTTATGTGGCTATTCCGTTCTACTCTTCTGTTTCTTACCCAGTTATTAATGTTATTCACCTTGCATCTCCGTCGTATATATGTACTTCTAGCTCTGTCCCATAGAGTCTTACCATCGATTTTTCGAAGGGTTTTCATCTCCGCGGTTTCGAGCAATCTTTTTGTCCTCTCTGTGTCGGGTCGTGTTTCTGCCGCGTATGTCATTATTGGTCTGATGGCTGTTTTGTAAATTCTGCGTTTCATTTCTTTTCCGATATTTTTATTTCTCCATATTGTGTCATTCAGGCAACCTGCGGCTCTGTTTGCTCTACTCACTTGATCTTCCACTTCTGTTTCGAGCCTCCCGTAGCTAGATAGTGTGATGCCTAGGTATTTAAACTCCATCACTTGTTTTATTATCACCTTCCAGCTCCAATTTACATCTTATTGCCTTAAAGTCAACTGCATTAGCGACATCTATTAGAAATAACGAGAAATCTAAAGAAGAGAAGAACTAAAGACTTCTTATGCTGGAAATAGCTTCCCAAACCCGCAATTTATCTCGATAAAAATCCTACGAATTTTGAATTCTAGTACTCAAAATGTGAGTAAAACTAACTTTTATGACCGCACTTCACTCTCGTCGAAGTCGATCGAGGTTCAACAAGTACGAGAGTGTAGACGGCCACCTTCTGTAACTTTGTCTAACTTCGTTCTACTTCCGAAATCTGTCGGTCTGGCGCGTCCGAGTCAAAGGGATCTTTGTCGGTATCGCACCGCTTGAAAGTGTTCCTCGCGAAGTAGAACGAGTGTGTAGAGAGGCACTTCGGACTTCGGTCAACTTTGGCGAAGTAACTTCGCCGAGAGTGTGGAGCCCGTTGTAAGTATTAGGAATCAAAACTCGTTACATTTTTACCTAAATAAATTGACGGGGTGTGGAATACTTATACTAGTGAGGGGCAAAATTATGGAATAAATTCATTTTTTCGAGAATGGGAGATGGAGTGCATTCCCGAACCAGATCGATTTTTGTTTGTAAATTATGATTTTTTACATATACAGGGTGTTTAGCAAAGAACGGGCCATAGCTTAACCTTAGCTTCCCGAGGTTAAAATAGGTCGATTTAAGCTAACTTACCTTAGTACAAAAGTTGATAATAACCGAAATACAGGGTGTCAAAGTTAAACTTTTATTTTATTTATTTTTGAATATTTCCTGACAGGCATGGGACAACAACACGAAATTTGGTAAGTAGTGCTCGTACTGTACACCCTACTAAATTATGTTAAACAAACGTTTCTGGCAACTAGCAGAGGCGTACGACGGGGGAACGTGAATGGTTGACCCTTCCCAAATTCTACGCCACTGGCGGAATTGCTATTTTAGTGCAATTTTTTGATTCTCCAGTACTTTCTATGTAAATAACATACTCTTCATTCGTAACGATAAAGCCATTAGTTTTCGAAATATTTGAAGCTAAAAACGAATGAGCATAATACATTAATCAAAGTAAGTGTGCCTTTTCATTTTTAACTTAAAATATCTTGTCCAATAACAAATATTCAGAATTTATATTCGATATTGAACAGTATAATTATATCACCCAGTAGATCGCACGAATTTATTTGTTGTTATATTCACACATGTGGATTATTAGTTTAGATACAAATTGGTCAATTATCAACAATATAATTTGGAAATGATACGAAAGTGCTGACGAAAGTAGAATTATTTACCTTAATTAGATATACAAATCACGCGGGCATCGTGTCAAGGATGACCCAATTTAAGCTTCTATAAAACTAAGATGTCTCAACTAGAGAAAGAGTCTTCAACTAAACGTGTACCTGTAACAAGTCAGTATTCAAAGTTCTCCCGGGGTAATTACCCTAGTGTCGGTTTTATAAATTCTTTTGTCGCTATTGGTGTTTCCCTTATCTGAACAACAGCCTCCACTGAGCCCTAGGATTATACATATCTCGAAAACTAATGACTTTATCGTTACGAATGAAGAGTATAATATTTGCATAGAAAGTATTGGAGAATCTAAAAAGTATGCTAAAATAGCAGTTTCAACAGTGGCGTAGAATTTGGAAAGGGTCAAACCATTCACTTTCCCCTGTCGTGTGCCTCTGGTATTAACCAGAAACGATTATTTAACATAATTTAGTAGGATGTGCAGTACCTACACTTTCTGCCAAGTATCATAAGGATATGTCAAATAGTTTTATAGTACCGGGTACACATAGTTCATAAAGATTTAAATAAAGAAAAAATTAAATAAAAAAAGAATACTTTAAAATAATTTACATATCCGTGTCATACTTGGCAGAAAGTGTAGGCACTGTACACCCTACTATCTTATGGTAAATAATCGCTTCTGGCTACTACCAGAGGATGACGACAGGGGAAAGTGAATGGTTGACCCTTCCCAAATTCTACGCCACTGATGAAACTGCTACTTTAGCATAATTTTTAGATTCTCCAATACTTTCTATGCAAATAATATTCTCTTCATTCACAACGATAAGTCATTAGTTTTCGAGATACATATTAGAAGTTAAAAATGAAAAGGCACACTTATTTTGATTAATGTATTATGCTCCTTCGTTTTTAGCTTCAAATATCTCGAAAACTAATGGCTTGATCGTTAGGAATGAAGAGTATGTTATTTACATAGAAAGTATTGGAGAATCAAAAAATTGCACTAAAATAGAAATTTCGCCAGTGGCGTAGAATTTGGGAAGTGTCAACCATTCACGTTCCCCCGTCGTACGCCTCTGGTAGTTGCCAGAAACGTTTGTTTAACATAATTTAGTAGGGTGTACAGTACCAGCACCAATTACCAAATTTCGTATTGTTATTCCATGGCTGTCAGGAAATATTCAAGAATAAATAAAATAAAAGTTTAACTTTGACACCCTGTATTTCGGTTGTTATCAACTTTTGTGCTAAGGTAAGTTCGCTTAAATCGACCTAATTTAACCTCAGGAATCTAAGGTTAAGCTATGGCCCATTCTTTACCAAACACACTGTATATCATGCTAGTGACGTCATCCACCTCGGCGTATCGATGAATTTTCAAATGGGAATAGGGGTTGTGTAATAGTTCATTAAAAAGGTAATTTAATTCTTTTTTTTAATAATATAAAAATTACCATAATTTTTTATACAGGGTGACCAAAAAAAATATTTTTGAATTAAGTTAATTCAAACAAAAGAAAAATGCATATAATTTATTTAAATCGAAATACATTTTACTGCTGTCAGAAAACAGAAAAAATATTTATACGACAAATATACATTGCTTTTCGCTTAAATTAAACGTTCAAACGGCCAAGAGACAGGTGGGTGGCAATTTGAACATTTAATTTAGGCGAAAAGCAATGTTTATTTGTCAAACAAACATTTATTGTATTTTCTGACAGCAGTAAAAGGTATTTTAAATTAAATAAATTACATACATTCTTCTTTTGTGTCAATTAATTTAATTTAAAATATTTTTTTTAACACACTGTATAAATAATTACGTTATTGTTGATATTACTCAATAGAGAATTGAATAACCTTTCAAATGAGCTATTACACGACCCCTATTTTTATTTAAAAAATCATAGATTACATCATCACGCGCAGATGGATGACGTCACTAGTATCATCTTCTTCTTCTTCTGTTTTTTTAATGGCTTCGCTAGGAGGCGATTCGCCAGCATAATTTGTTGGCGACCGTTATGTAATCTGGTTCTAAACCATATCAAGGCCGCTTACATACATTTGCAAATACATATATAATTTTTCTTCAAAAAACATAATAAGAAATAACACATTAGCAAACATGCTCGAAAATTTTTCTTCCATTAATAAAGATAAATTCCAATAATTTTTCTACAATAACTACAAAAAACAATACTACGGTACTTCACTTTTACGAACTGTAACTAAAAATTAACTTTTTCTTAGGGATGTTTTAGATTATTAAAAATAAATTTAACATTCTATACAAAACGACATACACAAACGAAACAACGACGAACACTCCACTAGTATCATACACTAAGCATCAAAATTAACGCACCACCTTAAAAACGGGAAATATTGATGTCTCGTATTTCCTAAAACTGTTGTCCGATTTGAGTGATTTTTTTAGTATATTACAGCAATATTTTTCAAGAATATCAATGTAATAATATTATTGCTAAAGAGGTAAGTGTCATTGTATACCGGATGTAACAATGATAGTGTGTTTTCCTCCACCGTGTGGAATATTGTAGCGTATATAAAATATTGAAATTAAAACTCAACTGTAGCCTTAGCCTTTCTTAACATTTTGATTTTTGTTTCATTTGCTTATGTTGGATAATAAAAAAGTTAGGTACTTTTACAACTAACCATGTTATCAATACAGGGTGTTTCTAAATAAATGCGACAAAGTTTAAGGAGGGGGTATGGTTTGAAATCAACATATCAAGCAAATTTTTGTGAATTTTTTTCGAAGCTATGGTAGAATTATTTTATTTTTAAATTAAATAAGCATATTAAGTACAATTCAAAGAATATGTTAGAAAAAAATTCAATCCAAAATATTGAAAAATAATCCATTGGTGACAAATTTTGACAGGCAGCTCACAAAAAAATGGATTTTGCGGAGGACATCAGAACTCGACACTCGATCATACGAAACAAAAAATTCAGAAAGATTTTATTAGCTTATGAGTTTCACGAGGTCACAACGTCGAGTTTTTTTATTTTTAATGATTTTTGAATTTTTGGTATCAAGAAATCAAAAAAATTAAATTTTTGGTAAAAATTTTGTGAAAATCAACAGATTTATTATTGTTGAACAAAAAATAAGCAAAAAAAGAAAAATATCTCGACGTTGTTACCTCATGAAATGGCTAAAGAAAATCTGTGCAAAATATCAGGTAGATCGGCCTAGTAGTTTTTCAGTTACAATGTCCACCGCATTTGAAAAAGCAGTTTTGAGAAAAATGCGTTTAAAGTTTTGACAACTGCATCTTCATCTTCTTATTTGTCTGCCAAATCGTAAAGTGATGCACATTGGAATATGTTTTTTGAATCGAGGAATAATCTACAAAAGAGAAGGCGAACAGTTGTTGAACGTTTCTCACTACGCTCAAGCGTGCTGGCGCGAAGTCGCGGCAAAGCGAGTCGAAGGTAGGGATATTCAACACCCTGTATCTCTGGTAATTTTACTCAGATTATTTTGAAATTTTCAGAGAGTATTCTTGGAAGTATGCACTTTTATTTGAAATAATAAAAAAAATTAAATATTTCAAACCATACCCCCTCCTTAAGGGGCAATTACAAAATAATGACCTTTCGCTTAATACACATATTATGTCCACAAATGCTTCGTGTCCGGGATACGGTATGTTGAATTTTTTCTTACAAACTGACGATTTATTTATTGCTCTAAAAGCGGTTGAGATATGCAAATGAAATTTGGTAGGTTTTAAGAGGTAGTTATTGCTCAATTTTTGACATACAATTAAGAATTTTATATTCACCATTGGCGTGCATACGGGTATAAACATTTTAGATAATGGTGAATATAAAATTCTACGTTGTATGTCAAAAAATGCGCAATAAACTACCTCATTAAACCTACTAAATTTCATTTGCATATCTCAACCACTTTTAGTGCAATAAATAAATCGTCACTTCGTAAGAAAAAAATCAACATCCCGTATCTCGGAAACGAAGCATTTGTGGACATATGTTTATTAAGCAAACGGCCATTATTTGTTCATGCAAATTACCCCTTAAAATTTGTCGCGTTTATTTAGAAATACCCTATATTGATGAATAATATGGTTAGTTGTTAAAGTACCTAACTTTGTTATTATCCCACATAAGCGAACGAATCAAAAAGGAAAATGTTAAGAAAGCCTAAAAATACAGTTAAGTTTTAATTTCAATATTTTACATACGCTAGAATATTCCACAGGGTGTTCCAAACTTTGAGGAAAAAACACACTATCATTGTTACACCCGGTATACAATGATACTTACTTGTTTAGCAATAATATTATTACATCGATAGTCTTGAAGAATAAAGCTATAATATACTAAAAAAATCACTAAAATTGGACAACAGGTTTAGGAAGTACGAGACATCAAAAATGTCCCATTTTTAAGGTGGTAATTTCTCTGTTTATTGTATTTCATTCTATTCCCCATAGCTATTCATTTATCGTCTCATATGCCTTGTAAATTGTAAAAGGCTCGGATTCAGGTTGTTATCAGAATTTTGTTTTCCAACTTAAGAAGTCTTTAGTTCTTCTATTCTTTAGATTACTAGTTTTTTCTAATAGATGTCGCTATGGCGTCCACTATCAAATTATTTCATATTAATTTGCTTACTAGACAGTTGGATTTGGTTTTGATTCAGAGCACACCACGAGCACGTTCTGACGAATCCACGAGAAGGTAACGTACGTAAACAGATGGTGGCGGTCTCTGAAGCAGAATTGAATCTTAAGCGTCTTTCACTAACTATGTATTAATTTATGTAATATTTTACTAATGCCATACTCTGTATTAGGTATTGAGAGTACACAGACTCGATTCATACGGGTTCTCTGAACCGAAAATTGGAATGTTTTCCTAACGGTGCCTTTTGATATTGTCATACCTGGGTTAAACAGAGAACTTGAATCGAGTCGAAATTCATTTCACTTATTCCCCGTTAGAGGACGTTCTAACCATACTGCGATATAAACTGTTTTAATTTATATCGAGAAACTATGGTCGTGATGGTGTAAATTTGTCTTCATCAGAGCCTCCTTGACAACAGGTAGACCTAGAAATAGTACTGTCGGGGGATGGAGGGAGACAGATTTAAATCAAAACGAAACCGTAGATTTTCTTATTTTATTTATTAATTGCATAAGAAATGCACTTACCTCGTAGGTGACAGGAGAGTCTTTGGAATTTTTGGGAACCCAGAAGATTGTTGGGAAACCTCGTACTTCGAAGTTTGATGGAACATCATTGGCTGTAGCATCCATCTTAGCGATGACTACATCTTCGTCTTTGAGCTAAAATAAAACAAAGCAACATTAAATAAATAACTAATTTTAAACATGTAATTTAAAGCACTAGTATAAAACAGTAAAATCAAATAACTGAAAAGGAAGAAATAGGTAGTGAGATTTCGGCAAATACAGTTTTTTTATTGTTGGTTTACTGTGCAGTCAGTCAAAAAAACAGACCATAAACACATTTGTTGAAATTTACAATGGCGAGAAGAAAAATATTTCAATAAATATTTACTCTACATGAATATTACAATTACGTTAACAATTAGTGTTTCTTAACTTAAGAATGGTAATTTTTGCTTAAGGCGTCTAATTTGTTGACTATTGTCCAATAAATTTAGCGACTATTGTCCAATAAATTTAGCGCTAACACATTTGGGTGGTTTTCTAGTCAATGTAAATATTTATCACTGTGTGACACTATCACTGAGTGCCAACTCACAGTTGGCACTTGAAGGTCTTGTAGGATATCTTTGTTGCTTACAAACCACGGCGCATCAGTTATTGCTCGTAACACCTTGTTTGGAAATCGGTCCATGATTGCTAGATTGGATTTTGAAGCAATGCCCCACAACTGTATTTCGTACGTCCAAATTGGCTTGAGTATGGCATTGTACGCTAGTAATTTATTTCTCAACGACAACTTGGATTTTCTTCCGAGCAACCAATAGTATTTTCTATATATGGTGTCAACATGTTTTCTTTTTTCCATGTAATATGAGTTCTCCAAGTGGGTCTCTTGTCCATATGTAGGCCTAAGTACTTTATAGTATCTACCGTTGGAAAGGGAGCATTGTTGAGTGATATTTGAAGAGAATCGCCATGGCATTTAGTGAAAACTGTGTGGCTTGATTTGGATTCATTAATCATTGGTTCATCTTCCATTTCTTAGTCCATTTCTGGACTTTATTTAAGTTTTCTTGGAGTTGTTCTGCTGCAACAACGGGATCTGAATGTACCGCCATTATTGCGGTATCGTCTGCAAATGTGGCTGTATGTACTTTATTGTCCGTAGGCAAATCGGAGGTAAATAGTAGATACAAGATCGACCCAAGAACGCTACCTTGAGGAAAGCTTGCCTTTATGAGATGTAGACCGGTTATCTCGTCTTCATATTTTATCTGGAAATATCTTTCTTTTGGGTATGAGTAACGTATGTCATACATGTTCTGGTGTAGGTCATTTAGTTTATATAGTAGTCCCTGATGCCACACCTTGTCAAAAGCTTGACTGACATCGATGAATGCAGTTGAGCAATATTGCTTACTTCCAAAAGAGTCTTGGATTAATTCTAGCAGTCGATGGATCTGTTCAATTGTTGAATGTTTGACTCTAAATCCAAATTGATGTATCGGTAAAAGTTCTTTTTCTGCAATGATTTTCATTAGTCTCTTAGCTAGTAATTTTCCCATAATTTTCGACATGACAGGCAGTAGACTTATTGGTCGGTATGAAGTTTTTTCGTGTTGAGGTTTACCAGGTTTAGAGATTAGTATTATTTGTGCTACCTTCCATTGCGCAGGAAAATATTTGAGTCTTATGACGGCATACAGTTGAGTCCAGGTTTTTTTACCTGTGCGTCATCATTTAAAGCATACGAAGTAAGTCGATGATAAGTCGGAAATTGAAATTTACTAAACGCAACAGCAAGTGACAGTAAGTAGCTACTACTCCTATCACGGGTTCAAATTTGAGTTATCAAATATGTGTTATGATCCATAATAAATACAGATCATAGTTTCTTCGTATTTATTAAATCACTGAAGAACAAAAAACATTCAAATAAATTAACAAGAAGAAATCATCGTATGTGGAGAATACAAATATTGAGGTGTAAATTTCAATAAAATTTATTGTTATGATTGAAAAATGAATAAAAATTGGAAAAGGGGAGAACAAACAAATTTTCTAATCAATGAGAGTAATCTGTCCAACGTAGTGTACAAAAGAATGCTTCCCTAGCCGAACGAATAGTAGGAGGATATCAGTGCGGCTTTCAGATAGAAGACGTGGATTGTGGATACCTTCATATACTTAGGCTCTCTGTTAACTAAAGATAACGTTAGCGAAGAAATTAAAAGAATAGTGCAATAAGTGTTACTAGTGCTATGGCTTGAGAAGGCAGATGGTCTCAAAACTGCACAGGAAAATTAAAGTGACCCTCTATAAAACACTAATAAGACCAGTGCTAACATTTGGAGCAATAACGTGGTCACTTACACAGAAGTTTCAAAAACTTCTTAAACGTTTTAAGCGAAAAATCCTAAGAAGAATTTATCAAGGAATAAAAGAGCAGGGTTTGTAACGCAGGTGTTGCAACTTTCGAGTTGCATACAGTTTGGGTGAACCTGACGTTGTAAAATTCATTAAGGTAGCACGTTCTAGATGGATAAGACATGTAATCAGGTGAGAGAAAAGTGCAACAGCCTGGCAAATTTTTGACTGAAGAGAAAGACCGAAACTTAGGTATCAAGACAACTTAGAGGATGATTTAAAATCTATTGAAATTAGAGCATGGAGAAGAGTTGCCAGAGACAGAGATGAATAGAGAATTGATCTGAAGAAGGTTTTAGCTCATAACGAGTTGTGATGCCACTGATGATGATGATGAAGAGTAATATATTATAGGGATTTTAAACTGGACAATGACAATCGAGATGGACCTGCGCGTCGGCACATATACCACAAAGCAATAGAATAACAAAATAAGCAGGGCGCGAGGATATACAGAGTCGGTATTTTCTTATCGATGGCATGCGCCTTTAATAAGAGCAACAAAGAGACATGTATTTATTATACATTTAAAACGGGTTAGAAGATGTGGGACGGCCGAACGTGGCGGAACTAGGAAGGGTCACCAAAAAATTTCGGGTCGTAGGTAATGGCTTTGTCAGACAGTGTTGCCAAAGTTGGAAATTATCAAAAGAAAATATTAAAATAGAAAAAATAATATATTTAACTTTTTGTAAACAGATATAATAAACAAATTATTTAAAAGAAAAAAACTTAAGTAAAAAAATATTGTTTTCGCCAATTTTAAAAAATGTGAAAACGTTGAATTATAAATATTTCAACGTTTATTTTTTTATTAGTTTTTTCTTTTAAATAATTTGGTTAGTACCTACACTATTTGTTAACAAAAATTAATATAATATGTTTTCTACTTTAATTATGTAAGTTTTTCTGTCCCAGAGACTTTTTAAACACAACTTTTCCGTCATAAGATCAGACAGAAGAACAAATGAGGTGTAAGAGTGAAAGCTCTTAACCTCTTAAGTTAAAGTGAGAAACTTGATCGCACTTCCGGTTTGAGCGTTAAAATTGGAAGTACTATTTTAAAGTCGCCGAAATAGTACAAGCGACATATTATTCGACGCGCCGTAGCAAGATGTTTCCGGTATTATTCAAGTCGGTCCGTCCGACAAAAAAATAGAATGACAAATGATGTGTCGAATGAGAGCTTATAACCCAAAGATGGCATTAGAAGTAAGAAATTTGACCTCGGACTTCTGTTTATAGAGTTACAACCGGGAGTACGGTTTTAATGACGCCGAATTAATACAAGCAATGTATTATTTAACACGCTTTAGCAAGACGAAAACAAATGTATTGTACTATTTCGGTGATTTTAAAACAGTACTTCCGGTTGCAACTGATACCATCTTTGGGTTATAAGATCTAATTTGATACCTTGTCTTCGTATTGCTAAAGCGCATCGAATATGTCGCTTGTACTATTTCGGAGGCTTTAAAACACTACTTCCAGTTTCAACTCTGCAACCGGAAGGGTGAAGTCCAATTTCTCAGCTTTAATACCATCCTTAATTCGACGCCTCATACTTACTACGTGGCGTTACAACCATTCGTGGGTTTTAGCCCACTCGACAGCATGCCTTCACTCTTCTCTGTCTTAGACAATCTCTGTCCAGTTCTCCATGCTCGTAGCTTTCAGGTCTCCTGCTATATTATCTCGCTACCGGAGTTGAGTGTTTTAATAAAGTAGGAGTTATATTCGATAGACAGACGGACGGACAGACTTGCACAAAGCCGGAAAAATATAATGGTTTTCGTCTTGCTAAAGCGCGTCCAATAATAAGTCGTTTATAATATTTATTGGGCGACTTTAAAATATTACTTCAAGTCTCAACTCTAAAACTTTAAGTGCAAGGTCAAATTTCTCACCTTAATAAGATCGTTGGGTAATGAGCTTTCATTTGACAGCTCATTTGTCCTGTCTTATCTAATGACAAAGTCTCTGAGAGAGACAGACATGCGTAATTATCCATCAAAGTAGAAAAAAAAATAATATAGTGATGAGCGCGCTAATAACCAGCAAAATAACGCAAAAGATGGAAAACTTAATACGTTGTGAAATAAAAAGAGATTAAACTAGTAGATGTGTAAAATTATCGATAGGAACCTATAAGTTTGCATTACATCAGGTACATAGTTTCCCTACTTTAGACGTCTGTGACAGAAAACATTTAGAATTTTATAAAATTCTCCTGTCACGGTTAGATTTGTTATACTCCTCAGATATGTCTAAAGGTGCGAAACTATGTAATGTTATGTAAATTTATAGGTTCCTATCGATAATTTTACATCTCTATTAGTTTCATCTCTTTTTATTTCACAACGTATTATGCTTTCCATCTTTTGCGTTATTTTGCCGGTTCTTAATAGCGCACTCATTACTGTACCTATATTATTTTTTGTGAACAAATAAGTACATCTACTAAACAAATTATTTAAAAGAAAAATATAAGTAAAAAAATAAACGTTGAATTATAATTCAACGTTTTCACATTTTTTTAAAATGGGTGAAAACAATATTTTGTTATTTTTAAATAATTTGTTTATTATATCTGTTTACAAAAAGTTAACTATATTATTTTTTCTACTTTAATATTTTCTTTTGATAATTTCCAAATTCGGCAACGCTGTCTGACAAAGCCATACCTACAACGCGAAATGTTTTGGTGACCCTTCCTACTTCGGCCGCCCAATATCTTCTAACCCGTTTTAAATGTATAATAAATGCATGTCTCTTTGTTGCTCTTATTAAAAGCGCATACCATCGATAAGAAAATACCGACTCTGTATATCATGATATTTATATGATATCCAGGGTGTCCCAGACTAATTTAGCCACGCTATATCTCTTAAACGAATAGAGATTTTCGAATGGGAGAAAAAGTGATATATTCTACTTGTAATACACTTTAATGTGGAGTACAAAAAAATCATCTCCTAAATATTTATCCCTTAGTTACAACCCCTAACTTTAATATTTTTAATAGCACCCTGTATATTTTTTATAGTTTTGGATCTGGTCTTCTATCGTCTATTCAACACATTTTTTGAAAATAAAATCGGTTCGTAAATAATCAAGAAAATATCAGTTTAGTTTTGTTAATTATTATGTGTCCCAGACTAATTTATCCAGGCTATATTTCTTAAACGAATAGAGATTTTCGAATGGGACAAGAAATGATCTATTACACTTGTAATACACTTTAATATGGTGTAGGAAAAAAATTATCCCCTAAATATTCATCCCTAACTTACAGGGTGCTATTTAAAAAAAAATAAAGTTAGGGGTTGTAACTAATAATAATAATTTTCTAAATTTTGATTTTGTTTTTTAAATGTTCAGAATTTTAAGTTATTTTGGAAAAATAGAAATACCTATATGTTTAAGTTAATGTTTTCAATATTTTTAGTTAATTTAGTTGTTACTTGGATACTCGTATCATTTTGTTTTATGTTTGTGTAACATACTACCATACGTACGTTTATATTTTTGACAAAATTTTTTTGTATTTTTCATTTAAGTTAAAATATATCTTTTGTACTGTTACATTCTACATTTAGAGTCTTATTTTGGTCAATTTAATATCACATTTTGGATATATCATAATATATCCGATATTTTGATATTTATATAAATATCATGGATATTTTGTGCCCTGAAAATAAGTAACCCTTTCAGACCCGGTGTCCATTGCAATGGACTATGGACAATGGCTAACCTATGAGCCATACAACAAAATTAAACTCCTGTAAATT
Organism: Diabrotica virgifera virgifera; assembly: GCF_917563875.1. NCBI lineage: Eukaryota > Metazoa > Arthropoda > Insecta > Coleoptera > Chrysomelidae > Diabrotica > Diabrotica virgifera. The sequence goes on from NC_065452.1 coordinate 29,412,651, forward strand.
GCTGACAACTAATATTTTTTATTTTGCATATCTCAGTTACTACTAATAGACATAACAATTATCAGTTTAGAAGTATGATTCAGTTTTGAATCATATTGACATGGCATGACGAAGAATTCAGGATATGTATCTCAGAAAGCGTAAGTAAATATTATGTTTCTTCACATTGTAAATTTATTATATGTAACCAAATATTATTTTATACAATAGAAGACATATCAGTTTATATACTACTTTTTCGATGTAGATAATTTATTGTTGTTTTTGGTTGATAACAGACATTAAAATATGATGTCCATTGCAATGGACTACAGATCTATATTGATATTTTTGTTTCAGGTTTTAATCTGGATAATCTGGCTAATTGGCTCTGTCAAAGCCATTAATAAAAAAAAATCTGGATAATCCAAAAGACCAAGCAATTTTAATGTTCTTTTCATATGATGATGATGAATTAGAACAATTAGCTGATAATGTGCTGTCTCAAATTGAAAATTACTCAGAGATCAATCTAATTGAAGTGGGAAAGCCAAAATATCAACGGAGAATTATCCCCACACTACAAAAGACCCAGAGTTGAAATTAGACTATTGAAGGAAATACGCATAAATAAAATAGATCATCTACCAGATTACGATAACAAAAAAGGAAGCATTCAGATGCAAAAATGTTGGGTGTAAAGGGAAAACTCATGTTTTTTGTGAAAAATGTAATGTACATTAATGTTTTATAAAGAACAAAAATTGTTTTAAAAATGTTCATTCAATTTAATTAACATTTGCTTGATATAAATATTTAATAAAAATATTGTATATGACTATTTTGCTAAATTCTTATTATAGTCATTACAGTCCAAATGTCCATTACAATGGACATTCTGTCAAATGACTACCTATTAAACAAAAATATCAAAAATGTAATTTTACACTATTACAATCTTCCGTTAAGAAGATTTAATAGAAAAAACAATTTTTTCTGAAGAGAAAAAGCCAGGTCTGGAAGAGGAACTAAAAAAGAATAATGGGGATAGAAGGTTCCAACATTTTGAGGATATAAAAAGATATCAACTAATCTGGTATGGCCGGTATGGGCAGTTTAAAAAAATGGACACTGACAGGTTGACAAGAGAAACTTTGGATTGGATTTCTCAAGGGAGCTGGAAGAGAAAAGACCTAAGAGAAGATGATTGGAACAACCAAATAGAATGAAAACTAGGAATTGAACAGCTTCGAGACTATCTATACGCCGATAAATAGTACCTATATATTCTAGCTTAAAACCTCCTATAGCTGCCGACCAATTCTGAACGCGTTTTGTCGAAATAATGATTAGGGACAAAACATGGAAATCCTATACTTATACTAAAACTTCTTTTCTGTGATCTCATAACTAGAACAGTAGACCAGGGCGCATTTGTAAAAATATTAATACATTTGGATGTTGAGAGGTGAATCAAATTTTTTGCAGAAATTGCTTGAAAATAACTCACTATAATAATATTTGAGGTATCCTCCCACTCAAAAAGGTCCGGAACATTGTTTAAATAATCAAAATGTCAAAAAATGAAGGAAAAATTCGATTTTTTTCTTGGTTTTTTGATTATAACTTTAAAAGTATTCATTTTCGAGAAAAGTTGCACCGACATAAAAGTTGCATAATTAAATTTCCTACAATATAGCATTGGTTAAAAATTTTAAAAATTTTCACCCTTGTTGCAAAATAGCAATCATTTCGAAAAAACCATAAAAAAACAAGTATTCGTATTTTACGTTTTTCAACCATTTATGCTACACTTAGGACCTTCATATTTCACCCAGAAAAACTTTATGATATGATAAAACAATACTGTAAATTTCATTAAGATCGGTTTAATAGATTTTGCAATCCAGCATTTGCAAAAAAATTCATTTTTTCAAAATGTTGCAGCACTGAAAATAAAGCAGACAGCAAGTTAATTTTTTTTTACATATAAAAGAATGCTGTACCTTTTATTTGCAATTCGCAAAATTAAAATCAGTTAACTACCACGGCGTCAGGAATTTTTTTAAATAAACATTAATTTTTGGTGCTACGCGCAGGACAGCGGATACGTTCGCTCTGATTGGACATTACAATGACCTTTGATAATGATTGATAAATTTGAATTTTTAGTGCATTACGAAATAAATAGATAAATTTGTTTATTGCAAAATAAAAACACATACTCTGTCTTTGAAATAACACTTTTTTAGCAAAAACTTTCTTTGTTCATATAATTTAACTTAGAAAATAAAAATGTATTATTTTTAAACATATGCAATTGTTTTAAACAATTTCTCACAAACAATAATCAAAATAGTTTGATTTTTGTGGAATTAAAATATGAACATACAACAAAATATAGAGTAAGAAAATAATATATTAGATAAAGATTGGAAAAAATTTTGGTGGAAATCAGTTTGTGTGAATCGTGCGTAGCACCAAAAATCAATGTTTATTTAAAAAAAATTCCTGACGTCGTGGTAGTTAACCGATTTTAATTTTGCAAATTGCAAATGAGAGGCACAGTATTCTATTTGTAAAAAAAATTTTAACTTGCTATCTGATTTATTTTCAGTCCTGCAACATTTTGAAAAAATGAATTATTTTTGCGAAAGCTGGATTGCAAAATTTATTTTGCAAAATCTATTAAACCGATCTTAACTAAATTTACAGTATTGTTTTATATCATAAAATTTTTCTGGGTGAAATGTGAAGGTCCTCAGTGTAGCAGAAATGGTTGAAAAACGTAAAATGCGAATACTTGTTTTTTATATTTTTTTCGCAATTATTGCTATTTTGCAACAAGGGTAACAATTTTAAAAAATTTTAACGAATCTTATATGGTAGGAAATTTAATTACGCAACTTTTATTTTAGTGCAACTTTTCTCGGAAATTAATACTTTTAAAGTTATAATCAAAAAACGAAGAAAAAAATCAAATTTTTCCTTCATTTTTTGACATTTTGATTATTTAAACTTTTTAAACAATGTTCCGGGCCTTTTTGAGTGGGAGGATAACTCAATTATTATTATATGGGTTAATTCCAAGCAATTTCTGCAAAAAAAAATAGAGTCAACTCTCAACGTCCATCTCAAAACAGATCCGCCCTGGACTACAGGGTGATGATCCATCCTTATGTACCAACGACAAGACTATAAAAAAATAAATGAGAAAAACAACAAAAATCATACATTTTCTTATGTAGGCGAGATTAATGTGAAATAAGTAGGAAGTCTTACCTTTTCGGCTAGCTCTTCATAAATGGGTGCAAGTTTTTTACAGTGTCCACACCAAGGAGCATAGAATTCAATCAAAGCATCTTTTGAGTTATCAATCACTTGATCGAAGTTCTTGGCAACTAAAGTTTTCAATGGTGCGTCTGCGTCTTCTGGAATTGGCTCAGATTTAAGGTATGGCTCGAGAGCACCATCTAGAACATCGCTTACGAACACTTCGAAGGCTTCGAGGCTGTAAAATAAACAGAAAACTTTGTTTTCACAACCAGAAATCCAAATAACCACTTAACAGACAAAACAATACTTACGAGAATTCTTTGAGGACGAATTTTTGGTTTTTAGCATCTCTAGCACCAACAACTGGTTTGTCTCCTTTCACATAGTCCAATCCAAATTCATTTAATTCATGTTGGAATTCATCGTTTGAGCTGATAGCAAAGTTAGCCCTTTCTTGGAATTCTTTGGCAACCTGGAAATGTCATATTACTAAATCAATAAATTTTATCGTTTGTACAATACTATTTCATGCATGCAAGGGACGCTGAAGTATACTATACTGGGTGCCCCCGAAAATAGTGTGTTCCTTTAAGGTATGGATATAATACACAATTTAGAACAAAAAAGTCCTATAACATTTTTTTCTAAAGTTAACCGTTTCCAAGAAAAAATTACATTGTTCTCCATATAAGTGAATTTTTATTTTCATAAATTTGAATGACATGGCAACGTAGCCTAAAAGAACTTGTTGTGACTGTGGAAATTTAACCTAATAACCCCTTGTTTATTTACTTTGAGGTGTGATTTTTGGGGTGTTGACATCGTAGGTACCTACCTGCAAAATAATGGATATGGGTTTTGTTGATATTTACATTATTTTACCTACCAGATGCAACTAGCCTACAAACTTACTTTTTTAATCTTTAGATTTTTGAGTTGCGCGTTGTTGCCAGACTTCAATTTGCATATCAAAATGTATTTTCGTTTTTTGCTCAAACGGATCAATTTAGAAAAAAATGTTATAACTTTTTTGCTCATCACTGTACCTTCTACCTATACCTTTAAGGAACGCACTATTTTCGGAGACACCCTGTATATTCTATTTTTATATTAAATTTATATTAATAGGGTTAATTACCTTCAATATTCTGTTACGCCAGTAGTTGGTACCTTTGGGATTTTTGGCGTAATCAACAGAGAAGTAAGCAACGAACAAGGGGTTTTCGAATTCTTGTTTGTTATCAGGTTTGCGGTGTCCTACTAGGCCATGTCTAACAGAATAATAAATTTGGAATTAGCATAGAAAAAATTGATAAAAATATTTTAAAAAACGTGTAAAATAGGTAAATGTGTCTCTCTGTGAACCCTTCTAAAACTAAACTGGTAGCCTTTACAAATAATAGTCTAAGAGCTAGTGAACCCTCCGACTAACGGTCGTCCTGTAAGGCTAGAAATTTTTCTAGTGATAATTCATAGCACACCAAGGCTAAAAACCATGACCTGGCAGGCATCAGCGGTGCACGTGTATCTACCAGGTGAATCGAAAAGTGCAAATTTAGGGGGTAAAATAAACTTTCTCCTGTAAGGTTTAAATTTAAGTATGTGTTTGAGTAAGTCATTTAGAAGAAATGTGTACAATGACAGGCGATTCTGAAGAGCATAAGACCTTGCCAGGCGAGGGGAAATATTAGGGGTTTTTCCTAAAATTATTCTTTTTGCATCAAACAATTTTTTTTAGGTTTTTTGAATCATTCCAAACAGAAAAGGTCTTTAGTGATTTTTCTCTTAAGTTAATAGTTTTTGTTATATAAGCGATTGAAAATTTTGAAAATTGCGAAATCGGCCATTTTTAACCCTAAATCGAACATTTATCTAAAAATTTCAAAGTTGCCAAGGTAGGTAGATATTCTTTAAACATTGATTGATGAAATCCCAAAGAGTTTTTTGCAATACAATATCGGAAACGCCTTTGTTTTTTAATTGCTAATCAAGCGGGCGCGACACTGTAGTACCGGGTGTCCACTTATATTTTCCCCCATTTTAACTGCCTATAACTTCTAAACGGCTCAAGATAGAAATATGCGGTTTTCGCCGAAATGTTTTATTTTCGTAAAAGTTTTGTCTGAACGGATTGAATTTTTTATATCGCTTTCAAATAAGAAAAAAAATGGCGGCAAAAAATTTTTTGAAAAAAACGTTGTTGACTTTTTTTTAATGGAACACCCAGTATATCTTTTTGTAAATTGAAAGAAAGGTCATTCACCTATCCAGCGATATAAAGTTTTTCAAAATCGGTTGTCAAATCACTGAGTAATTAATTTTTAAAATGAGGGATGCAACGTGGATATCACATACCTAAATAACATAACTGAGCAAAATGATATTATGTTATGTGACTTCCACATTCTCTCATTTCAAAAATTAATTGCTGTCATTTGGCAACCGATTTTAAAAAATTTTATATCGCTGGATAGGTAAATGACCGTTTTTTCAAGATACAAAAAATATACTGGGTGTTTTAATAAAAAAAGTCAACAACGTTTTTTTTTTCAAAAATCCGCCAGTTTTTATTTAAAAGCGATATAAAAAATGGTCACTTACCTAAAAACTTGAAAAACGGTCATTTATCTATCCAGCGATATAAAATTTTTTTAAATCGGTTGTCAAATGACAGCAATTAATTTTTAAAATGAGAGATGCAATGTGGAAATCACATAACTTAGTTATGTTATTTAGGTATGTGATATCCACGTTGCACCTCTCATTTTAATAATTAATTACTCAGCGATTTTGAAAAACTTTATATCGCTAGATAGGTGAATGACCTTTCTTTCAATTTACAAAAGAATATACTGGGTGTTCCATTAAAAAGTCAACAACGTTTTTTTCAAAAATCCGCCATATTTTATTTCGTATTTGAAAGCGATATAAAAAATTCAATTCATTCAAACAAAACTTTTACTAAAATAAAACATTTCAGTGAAAACCGCATATTTTTATCTTGAGCCGTTTAGAAGTTATAGGCGGTTAAAATGGGGGAAAATATAAGTGGACACCCGGTATAAGTGAGGATAAATTCATTATCTCGAGAATGGGCAAATTTCCAGAGAAATCCTCAGACAGGTCGATTTTTATTTTTAAATTAGGACTTTTTGGCATATACAGGGTGTTTCATTATTAATTGTCCATATAGTAACTGGAGAAACCTTAGCACAAAATACGAAGATTCAACCTAAAACACTTAAATAAAATGTAGTTCCTTACTGAGTTACAGGGTGTTTTATCTAAAAATTTAAAAATTATTTTTGCTCAGCATTTTAAAACTATTCGACGTATCCTTTTCATGCTTGGCAGAAAGTGCGACTACTATATACCCTACTAAATTATGATAAACAAACGTTTCTAGCTACTACCAGAGGCGTACGACAGGGGATAGTGAATGGTTGACCCTTCTCAAATTCTACGCCACTGGAGGAATTACTATTTTAGTGCCATTTTTAGATTCTCCAACACTTTCTACGCAAATAATATACTTCTCATTGGTAACGATAAAGTCATTAGTTTTCGAGATATTTGAAGTTAAAGATGAATCGGCACAGTTATTTTGATTAATTTATAATATGATTCATATGATTAAAAATTTAAAAATTATTTGTACCCAGTACTTTAAAACTATTTGGCGTATCCTTATCATACTTGGCAGAAAGTGTAAATACTGTACACCCTACTAAATTAAGATAAACAAACGTTTCTAGCTACTACCACAGGCGTACGACAGGGGATAGTGGCTGGTTGACCCTTCCCAAATTCTACGCCACTGACGAAATTGCTATTTTAGTGTAATTTTTTGATTTTTCAATACTTTTCATGTAAATAATATACTCTTCATTCGTAATGATAAAATGATTAGTTTTTGAGATATTTTAAATTAAAAATGAAGCGACACAATACATTAATCAAAATAATCGTGTCGTTTAATTTTTAACTTCAAAGATCTCGAAAACTAATGACTTTATCATTACGAATGAAGAGTATATTATTTTCATAGAAAATATTGGAGAATCCAAAAATTTAACTAAAATAGCAATTCCGCCAGTGGCGTAGAATTTGGAAAGGGTCAACCATTCACTTTCCCCTGTCGTACGCCTCTGGAAATAGACAGAAACGTTTGTTTAACATAATTTAGTAGTTTGTACAGTATCTATACTTTCTACCCAGTATGAAAAGGATACGTCGATTAGTTTTAAAATGCTGAGCAAAAATAATTTTTAAATTTTTAGATAAAACACCCTGTAACTCAGTAAGGAACCACATTTTATTTAAGTGTTTTAGGTTAAATCTTCGTATTTTGTGCTAAGGTTTCTCCACTTACTATATGGACAATTATTAATGAAACACCCTGTATATAATACTAGTGACGTCATCCATCTGAGCGTGATGACGTAATCGATGATTTTTTTAAATGAGAGTAGGGGTTGTGTGATAGCTCATTTGAAAGGTTATTTAATTCTCTATCCACTAATATAAACACTAATATAATTATTTATACAGGGTGTACAAAAAAATTTTTTTTATTAAATTAACTTTGATTAAATTTGACAAATAGAAGAAAACTTTTTTTATACACCCTGTATAAATAATTATGTTATTGTTTATATTAGTGAATAGAGAATTAAATAACCTTTCAAATGAGCTACCTATCAAACAACCCCTACTCTTAATTAAAAAAATCATCGATTACGTCATCACACCCAGATGGATGACGTCACTAGTATTATATGCCAAAAAGTCCTAATTCAAAAATAAAAATCGACCTGTCTGAGGATTTCTCTTGAGATTTGCCCATTCTCGAGATAATGAATTTATGCAAACTCAAACGTCCTCACTTATACTACAGTGTCGCGCCCGCTTGATTAGCAATTAAAAAAACAAAGGGGTTTTCGATATTTTATTGCAAAAAACTCTTCGGGATTTCATCAATCAATGTTTAAAGAATATCTACGTACCTTGGCAATATTGAAATTTTTAGATAAATGCCCGATTTAGGGTTAAAAATGGCCGATTTCGCAATTTTCAATCGCTTATATAACAAAAACTATTAACTTAAGAGAAAAATCACTAAAGACCTTTTCTGTTTGGAATGATTCAAAAAACCTAAAAAAAATTGTTCGATGCAAAAAGAATAATTTTAGGAAAAACCCCTAATCTTTCCCCTCGCCTGGCAAGGTCTTATGCTCTTCAGAATCGCCTGTCATTTTACACATTTCTTCTAAATGACTTACTCAAACACATACGGTGAAACCCCGATAAGTCGGCCCCCGATAACCCGGAAGTCCGGCTAACCCGGACCGATTTTCATCAGACAAACATTTCAACAATAAAAATGTACCATCCGTTGCAAGATAATTCGGATGGAATTCCTCAGATTATTTTGTACTTGATATCGGCCCAGTCTCTTAATCTGGGGAATTCCATCCGAATTATCTTGCAATGGATAGTATGTAATATAATATTTGAGAGATAATGTGTATTTGTGTAATTTGAACTATGTATACGATAGTAAAAATGACTCATGGCACACTGCGGCGGCGGCAGAGCGACGGTCATTGTCTCGGATTTATCGGAAACAACAGGCACCTGTTATTCCTTTATTTATTTCAAACTGTCTTAGCATTGTTTAAAAAAGACTAAAAGACTATTTAAAACATTATTTTTTAAACAATGGTCTTAATTTTCACTGTTCATAATATCGTTCAGATTGTGACTGTATTGTGTGTAGTACAGTCTTGTATTGTTTGCTTCCGTTTGCTTAGGTTTGTGTTTGCGTGTTTTTAATAATTTAGATATGTAGATACTGTGCATATGTACACAATCGGAAAAATGAAAGAATACCCATGAACGATCATGTTATTCGCTTATTTTATATTTGCTGTCTTTTTCTATAACAAACGTTTGTTATTTATAGAAAAAGACAGCAAACACAAAATAAGTGATTGATGTGATCGTTCATGGGTATTCTTTCATTTTTCCGACTGTATTTCAATTATAACGGAGTTTATCTGTAAGTATAACGTCTTTTATTAGTTTTTACCATATTCTCCGGCTAACCCGGATTTTCGATAACCCGGATCGGCCGCGGTCCCGATTAATCCGAGTTATCGAAGTTTCACTGTACTTAAATTTAAACCTTACAGGAGAAAGTTTATTTTACCCCTAAATTTGCACTTTTCGATTCACTTGGTAGATACACGTGCACCGCTGATGCCTGCCAGGTCATGGTTTTTAGCCTTGGTGTGCTATGTATCACTAGAAAAATTTCTAGCCTTACAGGACGACCGTTAGTCGGAGGGTTCACTAGCTCTTAGACTATAAGATGAAGCTTACTGTACCGAGTGAGCTGAAATTATTTGAAGAGGTACTGGAAAGAACCAATGAGGTTAAATATCTAGGGGTAACCCTGGATTCGAAACTCAATTGGAATACTCATATTAACAATATAACCAATAGGGCTAAGCGACTCTTCTGGAACTGGAGACGAGTTGTAGGTAAAACGTGAGGATTGAAACCAAAGGTAATCTGTTGGTTATACACATCAGTGATACGACTGACAGTCACTTATGGTTCAGTACTCTGGTGGAGAAAGACGGCTTCGCAATCTTGTGTGATCTCTCTCACTACCTTACAAAGACAAGCACTTCTAAATATAACAGGAGCCTTGAATAGTACAGGAACAGCTTCATTACAGGCTATCACAGGTCTCCCTCCGCTGGAATTATATTTTATATTTCGGTGGTAGCCTTTATGACCATCCTGAGACTCAAACCAAACAATACTTGGAGACCGAATTATGTATTGAATAGCCACACAAACACTACTGAGACCATACATGACGAATCCATCTTTATGATGAACTAAGATATGATGACACCAGAACTAATCTTCACTGAAAATATTAACACAATTATACCATCTAGTGAATAAAAAGTCTCAAATATTAATGGGGACTTAATATGGTTCACTGATGGATCTAAAACTGTCCATGGTACTGGATCAGGAGTCTTTGGGCAAACATGTAACTATAATAAATCTTACAGCCTAGGTCAACATACAACTGTTCCAGGCTGAAGTTTTTGCTTTGGTGGCCTGCATTGATGAAATCATTTATGAAGACTCTAAAGCTAGTAGAATCAACATTTACACAGATAGCCAATCAGCTATTCTGGCTGTAATGAACCCACTCACCAAATTAAAACTGGTGAGAAACTGCAAAGATCTCCTCAACAACCTGGCAAAAGACAATAAAGTGTCTTTAATATGGGTGCCGGTTCATGAAGGTGTGACGATAATATAATTTTATCGTCTAGAGCAGCGATTCTCAATCTGTGGTACATGTACCACTGGTGGTACATATTATTATTTGCGGTGGTACACAAAACACAACAAAAAATCAAAAAAAGTAGTATTTATTAGTCTTGGTAATACAATCTAAAAATGTAGGTGGTACCAAGAATAATAAAAAAGAACTGTAGGTGGTACATGATTCAAAAAGTTTGAGAACCGCTGGTCTAGAGTACGCCAATGAATTAAGTAAAACGTGTTTTTGTACAGTCTCGTACGATATAAAAGTCAGAACGAAAAGCCTAATTGATTATTATTCTTGGAGCGCTGATCGAAGAATAATAAACAACAACGAGATATAACAGGTGAGTTGGCCCGAATATTTTCCCCCGTCGTCTTTGGTGTGTTGAACGAATTTCGACGGTTTTTCCTTATACCTATCCTTATACGAGCGGTGATCGTATTTCCCAATCAACATGTCTTTTCCGCTGGCGAGCTGAGCGAGATTTCCTTTCCTTATATGTCCGTTTCATATTAATAAATGTAATTTCTAATCCACGCGATGGTCGTAGTATTCATTCATGTACCAGATATCGTCACATCGGCCAGAACCTAATGTTCGATACGTAGGTTATAAATATATTTTATTAACGAAATTAACGAGTTGTAATTAAGGCTAATTATCTTATCATTTGTATATTTTGATTCTAAATAAATGTCTTAAAAAGCGAACCTTCTGTCTTCGGCTGAATTTTTGTTACCTGGAGCAACAAACGCAACGACCGCGTTACAAAGGGGTGCATGGGAACGAACGAGCAAATAATATACGTTATAGCCCGGCTGCGTATTTACGTTTCAGTGTTCATTTCAAGACCGGGTAGTTTTGTAATCGGCACGTAAACGGCGGAGCATATCTGCTTTCAAACACGTGTGCATTTCAAGACGTTTAATTTGGAAATGCGCACTGGTTTGTAAAACAACTTCGCGCGTAAAATTATCACAAATACGTGTTAAGTTGTAACATTATTTTATTTTATTTGAACTGTTTATCACAAATAGCTCCTATCTGCAGAATAACAAATTATTATTCATTGGATCTGTGGAAATAAAACAATTTTGTTACCAAAGTTACCTTCTTTTTTTCTTTATAATTTTTCAAAAAACTCAAAGTAGTGCCAAAATATCCTGTTAAAATAAACTAGTACGATACCTACGTATACATTTTGTAGTAATGCACAACAATATATATAAGTACTAAAAGTGTTACATATATTAAAAACATATTTTAGTTTCAGCTAAACAATTATTGTTCAGCAAACATATTTTTAGCTATTTTTAAAGCTATTTTTAAGGAAGCAATATCAGAGGAAGAACAGGGTATATCAATAGACGGAAAATTCTTGAAAAACATAAGATTCGCAGACGACACCGCTATTTTTGCAGACAGTTTAGAAGCACTGCAACGAGTAGTACCTAAATAGATTACATCAAGTCAGTATAAAATATGGACTACGAATGAACGTTAAGAAAACCAAGTTCATGATTAATTCTAAGCAACATACAATAGGAAGGCTAGATATCGAGGGAAAACAAGTAGAAAGAGTGAATAACTACAAATATCTGGGAATCTGGTTAACAGAAAACAACGACCAAGGTGGAGAAATCAGGACACGAATCGAAATTGCAAGAAAAGCATTTAAAAAAATGACAAAAATGTGTTAATCGAGACATTTCTCTGGAACTGAGAATAAGAGCCTTAACATGCTACCTGTTCTCGACTTTTTTGTATGGAATGGAAAGATGGACACTGAAAGTAGACAACATAAAGAAGTTGGAAGCATTTGAGGTATGGTGCAATAGAAGAATTTTGAAAATACCATGGATCCAACGAGTTACGAATGCACCTTAAATAATTGACTTAAATACACAACAACACTACCCTCAAAGCTAAGTTGATAAACAGCACGTGCAACGAATAATAGACCTATTAGTTCTATGCACTTGTTTGTAGAATTCCAACGCCACATGTTTCGGTACAAACCCGTGTACATTTCGGGGGTTGGCGCTTTCAAATCAACACCTTTTTGGAACTAGATTATGTATCACCGTTTCGGTGTCCGTTTCAAAACCGCAATGTCTTGAAATGAACACGCAAACGGAAATACGCAGCCCGGCTACACGCACCGCCTTGCCTGAGAGCATGCCTGCACAGTCTGGTTTGTGCAGGTAAGAGCGTGCGTATGGACGGCAAGACTGTATCGCGCACAGGCCTCCAAGCGCGGACTGTATCCTCCTCAACATGCTGAAGATTTTACCTGTGCAGTTTTTGGTTCTACAGTTTTACTTGCACGTGTGGACGGTAGTTCAGTCCGTTCTTCAGTCCCGCAGAAGTTTTCGCGGTGGCTAGACCAAGATGAGCGACATAAGAAGTGTTACGAAACAGTTAACTGAATTTATAGAGTTATACAAATCTTTGCCGGCGTTATGGAAAGTAAAGTGTAAAGAATATTCCGACAGAAATAAGAAAAACGAAGCCTACGCTTTAATGGCAGAAAAATAAAAGAGGTAATATTTTTTATTTTTTTAGTGATTTTATTTTTTTATTTTTTAATTGGTTCTAAAATAGGGCATACTTTAAAATCAAATAATTTGTACCGTTTGGTATTTAATAAAGATTAACTATTATTTTTTCCAATATTGGTATACTATTATTGAAAACAGTTTATACAGTGCTCTGGAATAACTGTTACAGCTAGTGTTGCCAGGTCCGATTTGTTTTTAATCGGTACATAAGCAAAAACAAATCGGGATTTAGGGTTGCTGATCGGGACAAATAAACAATAGCCCAGTAAATGACCGTTTTGGAGTGTAATTTTCAGAGTCAACTCAGAATTGCATGAAAATCTGGTTTTAGGTTCTACTTACTGTCTACTTCAAAGTTGAACTTGTACCGTTGGTTGCTTTTACTTTGGGGGTGACAGTTAGTTACCCGTATTTGGGTAAAAAACGCGCGTTTAAAGTATGTTTCAAAATGTATCAACTTTTGTTCTATATAATTTTTAAACTAAGTCAATACTTTTCGAGTAATTTTATCGAAAAAAATATTCTTAGCAAAAATGTAGCTTTTAAAAAAGCAAGAAAAATTGTATGTTCAGAAAATCTATAAAACCAGTAAAAGCAAAGTTTTAGCTCATCAAAAATACGTTCTTATTCGTCAAATTCCAAATCGAATTTTTCAATTAGAAATAACCAAAAAATTAAGCAATTTTCGGGCAATACCTATTAAAATTTTAAGTGTTTAAAAAAATCTTTAATTTTGTTTTATATAAAAGTCTCTAGCATTAAAACTAAGCGAGTTACGCTCAAAATAAAGTTGGACCCTTTTTTTTGGTAAAAAAATCGTGAAAATCTCCCCCTATTAACACCGTAAAAATAAATTAATCGTTACCGCTTGACCATTTATTTTACATGTGTATTATTTATACGATTTGTAAGGCTTACCGGTTGGAAGTGTTTAGTTTAAAAAAAATTGGTTTTATAGTAAAAAAAAAATTCCAAAATATTGGAAAATGCCCTTTTTTCAAAATAACTTAAAAATTATTAGGGATACTAAAAATCTCAAGGAGTAAAAAGTAGGTAGGTTTTGCTTTTATAAATATGATAGATTCATTTTGTTTTTCTGTAAGACAAAAATTGGTTAAAATACGGGACTGTTCATGTTCATATTTTGCATATACTCGTGATTAGTGACTCGTTCATTCCATTTAAATCATGTAAAAAATACATAAGTAAAGTAAATTGTTTGTAAAGCGTTAACGATTAATTTAATTTAGGGTGCTAAGTAGGGGGATGTTTTCACGATTTTTTTACCAAAAGAAAGGAGTCAACTTGATTTTGAGCATAACCCGCTTAGTTTTTACGTTAAAAAATTTTTAAAACAAAAATAAAGCTTTATTAAAACAGTTTTAATTGGTTTTTCCCGAAAAGTGCTTCATTTCTTGGTTATTTCACGTTGAAATATTTGATTTGGAATTTGACGAATAAGAACTTATTTTTCATGAGCTACTGCTTTTGCTGGGTCTATAGACTTTACGAGTTCACAATTTTTTTCTTTTTTTTTTTTTTTATATTATGCTACATTTTTGCTAAGCATATTTTTTCGATCAAATACTTACTTTTTGAGTTATTTGTGAAAATCGTCTGAAAACGTGATTTTTTTTGTCGAATAATAAACATTTTCAATCGTAAATAACTCGAAAAGTATTAACTAAGTTAAAATTTTATAGAACTAAAATTGTTTAGAATTAGCCAATTTACCCATCTCCGGACTTATTTTAAACGCGAGGTGTTTCACCCCGAACTAGGGTTGACTGTCACCCCCCGAGTAAAAGCAACCAACGGCACAAGCCGTCCAAATTTTCATGCAATCCGGGGATGATCCTGAAAATACACGGTATCGGCGTATTGTATTTAATCCTAAATAATAATAATCAGACGAACTTACAAAAAAATTGTAGATTAAGTAAATTACATATTTATCTTTTATTAAAATTATATTTTTTATTCGATTTTGCCGCTTTTAGGAGTGCCTTGTTTTTATAACATAGTTATAAAATTCACTGCAAGTCCTCCTGAAATTGGTTTTCGTGGGTGAAAATCGGGACATTTAGTGTCCCGATCAGGTACAAATCGGTACGCGTCCCCAGACCCCTGAAAATCGGGACGTCCCGCGCAAATCGGGACACCTGGTAACGCTAGTTACAGCCCCCTATTAACTTATTTATTTTTAGCACATAAGAAAAACGCTCGGACAAGTCGATTTTTAAAATAATCATAGTAGGTATATCATAGCATCAATGTTGAACTTTACGCGATGCCTCCTCAGGTGACAGGCATAACTTTTTTTTAATGGGAAAGTACATCATGTGACACCTCATTTAAAAGATTTTGAAATACTTATTATAAAAATGTATAATAATTTAATCCTTTTTGAGAGCGTAGGCGCAAAATTTCGGTCGAATTCTTTCTAAACGCATTTATTTTTTTTCGAATCCTGAGAAAACTAATAAGTATTTTTTTTTTAATTTAAACGCAAAATGATAGATTTCATGAAGTCCCTTAGAATAAACAAAAAGTATCTTTTGAATGATATATTTTAAATGAAAAATCAGACTAAATTTTCTCTTAGTTTTTCACCCCTGTAACTTATTAAAATACGACATTATAGAATTTCTCAGGGACTTTTTACCATCCATAATACTGTAGTATTTCATTCTGCGTTTAAAGGACATCGCACACATCTTATGGAAAATATAATGTCACTCAAATTCAATAAAATTTATACGAATAGATTCGTTTTAAATTAACGGTCAAATCTTATCATTGCGCCAACTCTTAATTATGATTAATTACGGCGCAAATTG
The DNA here is from genome assembly GCF_917563875.1 of Diabrotica virgifera virgifera. NCBI lineage: Eukaryota > Metazoa > Arthropoda > Insecta > Coleoptera > Chrysomelidae > Diabrotica > Diabrotica virgifera. The sequence goes on from NC_065452.1 coordinate 29,428,667, forward strand.
CAATTAAAGTTTATTGAAATCACATTTTTGGAGTCAGTAAAAGTGTCAGTTACAATCACTATTGCTCTGGGTGCTATTCAAAAGAGCTTAAACCCCGCTGGGCCTAAGCGGATTAGTGAAACTAATCCGCTGATTTATGGAGTACCGACAATTTGGGTATTTTAAAATATTTTTTCTCTCTCTAACTAATGTACGTACCCATTTGATTTCAGATTTATTTATATCAATTTCTGCTCTTATTTTTGAAAATATAGAGTTGGCGCAATGATAAGATTTGACCGTTAATTTAAAACGAATCTATTCGTATAAATTTTATTGAATTTGAGTGACATTATATTTTCCATAAGATGTGTGCGATGTCCTTTTTCAAAAATACTTGTTAGTTTTCTCAGGATTCGAAAAAAAAAAATGAATGCATTTTAAAATAATTCCACCGAAATTTTGCGCATACGCTCTCAAAAGGCATTAAAGTAATATACATTTTTGTAATCAGTATTTCAAAAGCTTTTAAATAAGGTGTCGCATGATGTACTTTCCTATTTAAAAAAATAAAGTTACGTCTGTCATCTGAAGAGGGATAGCGTAAAATCATCTCTCAAAACTTCGATTAAGTTAACATGTGAATGTATATTTCTCCGCAAGAGCCACTTTTTACTCCCTTTACTTCTACGGCGTCGTTGCTTGTTTGTTTGTTGCTTTTTTATTAATAAACAATACAATAACGCTTACATTAGAAAAACCTCTTCCGTGCTGCTCATCGTGTAGAATTCTCTGAAAGACTGAAGTTTGCACAGTCCAATTTTTTACGTGGCCTGCACGTGTGGACAACGTACGGTGTACAGTTATTTTGTTCCGTCATGCCTGCACAGTTTTGGACTGCACAGGCAAGGCGGTGCGTGTAGCCGGGCTATTAGAGAAACAAGGCTCGAGAGAAACTTTTGAAGGCCCAGAACCTTTCTGTGGCATCACTACAGATGCTACGAAAAACGAGGTTCAGAAATGGCTGATAAAGAATCATCAAGAATATTGATAAGAAACTCTAGAACCGTTTCATGAACCTCAATAAACGAGAGATCAAAACAGTCACTGAAATGGTGACTGGACATTGCGGTTTAAGAAATCGCCTATACAAACTAGGTAAGGTGAATGAACCATGGTGCAGAAAGTGCGAAATGGAAGAAGAAACTGCCATACACATATACTATGCCATTGCAGTGTGCTAGGTGATGTAAGGCAGGACTTCACTGGTCAAATGAGGTTTGAACCAGAAGAGATCCTAAACCTACCAATAAGAAAACTGTTGGCCTTCGTTGAGGCCACATAATTTATTAGAGTTTAAGGAGAAAAACAATGTATAGTACAAAGGTCTTATGACCAAGTGTCAAGAGACTAATGAGTCTCGCCTGAGTTAAGAAGAAGATGTAAACGTGTATTATGTGTAAAGTATGTGCAGAGTATGTGTAAAGTAAAAGTGTTACATACATTTAATCAATCAAATATTGATAAAATAAAAAATTTCAAAAATACTCACAAGTTTTTGGTGATAAATGTTTGGATGCTTCCTGCATCAGCAGATCCACTGTATTGAACTTTGCTATCTTCGAATTTGTTTTGCAGATGAACTGGACGGAACAAGACCAAACCATCTCTATTAAAATACACAAAAATCAAATTTGTACAAACGGCAACACCAATAAATATGCAGTTGAACCTGCTTATTAGAATACCGGTTATAGGAATATCCCGGTTATATGAATACTTTTGCTTGGCACCAAGGAAATTCAAATAAACAGGTTTGACTGTACTTAAAATTTCTGTATAAATACATAAATTGATGTACATTAATTAGTAAGACTTACTTCACTTTCTGGGCATCTAAAAGTTCCTTGAATGAAGTGTGGGCAAATTTAACTTTTTCTCTAAGCTTATCAGCGGTTTTAAGGAATGCAGCTTTAAGGTCTGATTCTTTTTCGAAGAAACCCACGACTACTGATTCTTTTTGGGTTTCTAGGAAGTTTTTCAAGCATTCAGATGTTTTCAGTTCTCTTGAGCTGGGACCAACCTTGGATTGCATGTATTTTACAATACCTTAAACAATAATATAGTGATAATACTGGTTACAATAAACTAGAAACTTAGTAACAATAATTGTAGTTGTTAAGATGATATATTGTATTATCACTAGTGATGTTAGTCGAGAATATTTCCAAGCGAATATTCGCGAACATTGGAAAATTTCCGATAATATTCGCATATAAAAAATGGAAATATTCTCCTGACCGCGAATATTCCCGGAAACTTTCAATGGAAAATTTTCGAGAATATATCCAAGAGCCTTTTGGACATGAGTCATTGACGTTATTTGAATTTACATGGAAGTAGCGCTATTTAATTCACACGGCCGGCGAACCTATACCACCTCCAAATACAAAAGGAACATTGTTTTTAACATTACCTTCATTATTTTTATACTAAAAATGCTTAAAGTTTACTAAAATCACAATAAAGACGTACTATAAATAAACAAACCAAGACACGTTGAATGTTACGAGGAGTACTCCCGAATCATGAATTACAATGTATAAACTTTGCAAATCATGATTTTGGATTTACAATGTATACAGTCGGAAAAATGAAAGAATACCCATGAACGAACATATTATAAACCACGCTGTATTTTCCTGTCACCGTGTCACAAAGAAAATTGCCCAGCGCAAGTACAGTACATGTAATAATAATTATTAATGTACTTGCGCTGGCCAATTTTTTGTATGACACGGTGACAGGAAAATACAGTGTGTTTTACATGTTCGTTCATGGGTATTCTTTCATTTTTCCTACTGTAAACATTGTAAATCATGATTTGGGAGTGCTCCTCGAATATTCAATGTGTCTTGGTTTGTTTATTTCTAGTGCATCTTTATTATGATTGTAGTATAGGTATAATGCATAGGAATATTTCAAAAAGAAATAATAAATTAAAAGAAAAAAATCAAAACTACAATAAAGTTATAACACAAAACTTCCTGTAAAAACTAGGTGGGGTTCAATCCTTAATTGTATAAATAACCTTATTGAGTCTAAAAGTGCTTTAACGATGCTTATGGTCATAGAGGGAGAAAATTTAAAATGTTCACGGAATGTTAAACAGAACTGTCTGGATGATGCAATATTTTGGATAAATTGCAAAAAGTAGCAGTTGTTCTAACACCAATTGTGTGTGGATTAGGTACTTGATTGGAAGGTAATATGTTTAAAATATCCCAGGTTGTCGAGGCATTTAAGGATACAAAAAATATTTTTACCGAGAATATTCCATTACTTCCAATCAGTAAGACTGAGGAAAAGGAATGCTTATCTAATCAGAAAAAAGAAAAAAATGGCAGTGAAGCCTGTGCACTATGCTGCAAACTTACTTGATTCTTCTTTAACAGGACAAAGCCTCACTGGTGAAGAGCATATATTAGCTATGCAGTGTATAGACAAGATATTAATCAATCGTCCCAAGTTTATTGATAAAAAAGAAAACATTTTTACAGAATTAAGAAAGTTCTGTGCAAAAGCAGACCTTTGGTCAATGGATTTTATTTGGCTTTCAACACGATCAGTAGATTGTATAAGCTGGTGACAAGGAATGTGTACCAAAACTTCTTTTTGGCAATTACAATACTGGGGATACCAGATTACTACGCTGAAACTGAGCGTAGTTATAGCACCATACTCTTTCATACATAATAAAAGAAGAAATAGACTGACTATAGATAGGTATCAGTAAGAGATCATAAACATGGAAAATGGTATGTGATGAGAGTCTTTCTATAACTCATCTGTTGGAACGAGAAACACTCTAAATCCAAATCAGAAAATGAAAGATTAAGCGAGACGGAGAGAGACTCTTCATTATATTCTCTTCATAATACAGAGTCCAGCTTGTGTGAAGAAAATGTCTCACAAGAAAAGACTCTTACTTATTTATATATATTTTAAAATTATAATTCCTAAGAATTTTGTGGTTTCTTTTGTTATTATTAGTTAAGAAAAAGTTTCTGCTTTAATACTCTATAGTCTATAGGAATAGATACAGATTACCTGAAGTAAGTTCCTATATAATCAATTTTGGTTTGTTTACTGTATGTTTTAATATTCTTTTAAATAAAATAACTTTTAATGACTAATAACAAATATTCAGAGTATTTTTTTAATTAAGTTAAATAAATTTTAAAAGTATTTTTGGACATTTAATTTTTAACAGATTTTTTCTGTAGTCGTAATACCACAACAATAAGTAAAGCTAACTAGTGATTTGTATAATTTATTATAATAATTTTAATAAAAATGCAATATTTCCATAAGTTTCCGAAAGTTTCCAATATTCCTGGAAAGTTTCCGGAAACTTTCCGGCGTTCGAATCTTCCCGGAAATTTTACATCACTAATTATCACTACCCTTCATCATATACAAAGACAACTGTGGATAACAAATAATCATGTATTCAACATACATCAACAATATACAGGGTATTACATTAATAATTGGAAATATTGTAATTGTAGATTCCTGGGCTCAAAACCCTGTGTAACCCAAATCACACTAGTCCTTCCTAAGGGAGTTAGAGCTCTTTGAAGATGGCATCTTGTAATTACTTTTTTAAATACCTCCAGAACGCTTCTATTTAGAAAACGAAAACTGGTACGCCTATTTATCTTTCAGAGATAAATCGATTCCATAACTTTGCAAATTTGTAGTACCAGTCATTGGCATCCGTTTTGGGTAGGGCACAGGTTATTTTATTGTAGAACTTTTTTACTTAACCTTTTAAGCATTTTTGGCACTGGATTATTAAATTGTGCGGTATTCTAGTGCTAACAGGTCTTGCTTTAAGTTGATAGAATCCATCGAATTTTAGGGCCTGAAACTTTGGCCATATACCTATATTCCCCTTAGTGTGTTGGAAATTAATTGGAGCCCAGTTGTATTCTTCTATCAAATTGTTAAGATATTTTTTAAGGAAAAAGCTTAGAATCATCAACTTGGTACATAGGTTCCTATTGGTATAATAGGGGAGAACTCTATTCGATTTTAAGGGGCTATCCTAGTGTAAAAGTACGAAATTCATATACTTTTTTGGGAATTTCTAAAATAAAAAGTACTATACCAATTGTTTTGAAAATTTGCATGAACATTTATTATAAAAAGAAGTACATGTGAAACTATTTTCATAAAAAAATATTGAAAATTAAACGATTTATGCGCCATCTACTGGCACCGTGAAAATAAAATCATTGCTCCAGTGCTGCAGTGATTGGGACTAATAGAGATACTGAAACATAAAATTCCAAAGTTAATATTGAAATATAAGTTATTTCCTATACCATCAACTAGGATTTTTGAAAAATATTAAAATTTGGATAAATGAAGTGTTGAAACAAATTTTTAAAATCAGCTAAAACATTTTCAGTTTCAAAAACCGCCAAATTGACATTTTATATCCGATCAAAAAACCCCTAGTTGATGGTATAGAAAATAACTTATATTTCAATAATAACTTTGAAATTTTATGTTTCACGATCTATTTTAGTCCCAATCACTGCAGCACTGGAGCAATGATTTTATTTTCACGGTGCCAGTAGATGGCGCATAAATCGTTTAATTTTCAATATTTTTTTATGAAAATTGTTTTACATGTACTTCTTTTTATAGTAAATGCTCATGCAAATTTTTAAAACAATTGGTGCAGTACTTTTTATTATAGAAATTCCCACAAAAGTATATGAATCTCGTACTTTTACACTAGGATAGCCCCTTACGAATAGGTAATCTTCTTTCCGTATTCTCCATCCTTTTTTGTTTTCAAAGTGCAAATCCTAAAAGAAAAGTTCTAGAGTCTTCGACCCTAGTCATAGTTATTAAGACTTGGAGCAAGTCTTAAGAATTTATTTTATTTTGAGGTTCACAGTTCTTCTTCTCATAGTATGTCTTTTCTCTTGAGGAGGAAGGATGAAATGGAAGAAAGTACTAAATTTATTGTTTTATTAAAGACTAGAGAATGCATGGAATATATCCAGAAACTTGATGAATCAAAGAATCGTAATCAGGCACAAAAACTTAAGGGTAAAAATCTCTTAGTGAAAATAATAATCATAGAGAAGTATTTTTTAGAAAACAAGCAACCTAACTGGTATGCTCAGGAATGTGTATAAACTTCTAATTTATTTTTATTGATAGATTCTATATAATACCTATAAAATATATATACATATTATTGTGTTTCAATTTATCAAAGATAGAATAAAAATTTTAATTTTTTTTTTAATATAACGCGGGCACATAAATTTGATACACCCTGTATATTGATTTGTAAATATTCATTAGAAGTTAGCTTTCAACGCAAAGTGGTTTCTCCTTAATGAATTTTTCCATGAAGAGTATTAAAAACATTTTTGTAAATAAAAGTGAAGTGAAAGTTATTTAGGATTAGTATTTTAAACCGATTGTTTATTACGGGAAAGAGAAGCCATAGGTAATTAGTTCTTAGAAAATTAAGGTAAAGAAAGTTTGGAATTTTAAGCTTTGTGTTTAACCCCAAGTAAATTTTGTAGAATTTCCCAAAAGTAATTAGTATGATGGTAGAAATAATTTTGAAAGTATGAGTGGGTTTTCGAATGAAAAAAAGAATGGGGAGAGAGAAATGTTTCTGATTGGCTTGGAAATTTGGAATGGGGAAAGTTTTGTTTGAATGTTGAGATAGTTTTGGAAAGAGGAATTCATTGTGTTACTGGCATCCGAAAGAAGCAGTCAAAAGTTTTCGTGAGTACGAGAAAGTGGTACGAGAGAAATGGTAAGTGGTACAAATCAAATCGAGAAGAAATACCTCTTTGATTCTGTAAAGTCCAAGAGAGTAAGTTACAAGAATTATCATTATTAAAATTATTTGTGACACCAAGTAAAAAAGATACTTGGGTCTAAGGAGATTATTGTTGAGAGAAAGAGAGGAGAGAGATTTGGAGTTTATTGAACGAGTACTGGTTAAAAGGAGCCTGGCTTGTGTTTTGGGAGAAATAGTTGCTGGTTTGCTGCTGGATTTTTGCTGAGAACGGAGAGGGCTTTGATTGGTAGCCTAACATAATCAACAAGGAGGAGCTGTTTGGGTCAAGAGGAGACATCATTGTGTGTGAATCAAAAAGGTCAGTCAATAACCTATAACCTATGTGATAGATTTTCTTTATAATCAGAAGTTACATTTTTTTATGTAAAAGCATATGAATTTAAGATTCCAACATTTCAAAAATTTAATAGGAAGTATAAGTAATTTTGCGAATACCAAATTTGTTTGTTTAGCTGGGTTTATTAATGGTATCAAGAACAAAGCGATAAATATTTGTTTGAATTAGATTAATTTATATGGTAAAAGTTTCTTTTGGACAGTTATGCCCACAGAATTTAATTGATAAATTTACAGAACATTGCTTTTGATAATAAAGGTAATTGTATGTGCTTATTTATGATTTTTCTATTTATTTCCTTTTCCTATTTTATCCCGATAAGGATCAACTAAGAGATACTGAAGCCACGAGAAAGGATAAGTATAACCTAAGAGAATTTAATTAAATTTTTTATGACAAAAGGCACCCTGAGATTTTTTCTTAATTTTTTATGTATGATTTGCGTTAATTAAATAATTAATCAAATAAATACTAATTAATATAAAAGTAATAGAAAGCAGATCATAACAATATATACAATGTACATATGTTGGCTTACCTGATGCATCTCTAGGACCATTGTAGTCTTGAGATACCTCACCATTTCTGAAGATTTTCAATGTGGGGTAACCACTTACACTGTTTTTATCACAAGTTTCTTTACCAGCCTCTGTACAGTCTACTTTCACCAAAGCAATAGGAGGATCATTTCTTAGTAAATCTTCAGCAGCTTTAGCATACTCTGGTTTCAATCTTTTGCAGTGTCCACACCTTAAAAAAAAGTCAATTAGACATCAATCGATATATTATTATGATGAATTTATTGATTTTTGATTAATCTATGATCCATCATCATTAATATTATGAGTAGAACATCAATAGGAGCACAGGAAACATACGCAGAGTTAACAAACGCAAACAAAAAGGCTAGGTCTGGAAGTTAACACAGAAAAAACAAAAATAATGATACAGACGAGAAGAAATAGTCCCACAAAACATTATACATCAAGATGACATTGAAGGGGTTGGAAAGTTTACATACCTGGGAGTAGAACTATATGCCGACAGATCAGAAGATGGAGAAATACGAAAGAGAATAACGCAGGCAAACAGAGCTTATTTTGTCCTCTCCCATATATTTCGGTCTAAAAATGTCCACCAAAATACAAAGCATGCATACAACTTAATTCGACCAATAGCATGCTATGGCAGTGAAGCATGGGTCCTGAAAGAAACATCCGAAAACAAACTCAACACATTCGAAAGGAAAGTACTGAGGAGAATACTAGGACCTGTAAGGGAAAATGGAATTTTCCAGAAGTCAATACAACAACGAGCTTTATCAACTTTATAAGGAAACACCCCTGTCAGTCTTCATTAGAATACAAAAGATTGCAATGGGCAAAAATTGCATTGCATGTGATAAGAATGGGAGAGGATAGGCTACCAAAAAAAACACTGAATGCTAGAATGCAGGGAAAGAGACTGGTTGGAAAGCCAAGAAAGCACTGGGTAGACACAGTAAACAGCGACGCACAAGCCCTTTTAGGAGTCCGTATATGGAGAAGAACAGCCACAGACAAGCAAGGGTGGAGGCAAAAAATAGATGAGGCCAAGGCTCAATTTGGATTGTAGTGCCATAGAAGAAGAAGATGATCCATCATCAATGATGAACAAGGAGTGGATTGTTAAATGGAGACCAAAAGCAAATGAAAGAAGTAGAGGCAGACCTCAAACCACATGGACTGATGACATCAAGCAAATGGCTGGTACCAATGGATCAGTCACTAGGAGAACAAGTTCCTGAAAAGGGTAGAGCAGGGAAGCAAAAGCAGACAAGATCATAAGAAATACTTTCCTGGATAATGAATATACAGGGTGAGGCAGATAACTGGCCTTTTACAAATATCTCGAGAACTAAAGGCAACAGGATCATGAAAATTGGAATACAGCGGTTTTGAAGGATGATCTATTAAATGAAAATATTTTCATCTCTTTGCAACTTCCGGTTTTACCGGAAGTTTATTATAACTTCGTTTTTTTAATGGGACACCCTGTATATTTTTACATTTTTGGATTCTCTTCGATGTCTTCTTTCATAAAATATGAGAATTTGTAATGTTATACAGGGTATTTTAAAAGATAATTACTCGTAGTAATATTCATACCCTGTAGAATTGTGGTAGTTTGACAACTAAAACTCTACTTACGTTCAAATGATTTTTAATGTAGTCTACTATTGTTAAGAACCATTAGTATAGCTAAATTTTTAATTGTAGTATACAGGGTTGGTCGAAACTCGGAATGAGTATTTTCTGAGTTTCCTTAAATGGAACACCCTGTATTTTAGTATTGTAATGAAATGATATTTTATGGTACTTTTTTATTTCTTAAGCATTCCCTATACCTAACTGCCTTAATTTGTGCTTAATTGTTAATCGCACCAACAATCTTAACTACGTAGGTATTTTGATAGCTAAACCATTATTGGTAATTTTAAGGATCAGTCTGGATTAATATGTATTTATTTCTGAAAAATTATTTGTGATTGAATATTTTCACAGCCAACCTAATAAAATTTTACGTATTTTTTGTTGCAATTAATGTTTCGCTTGAATCACCAATAACTCACAAATTAAATCAGTTAGGTATAGGGAATACTTATAAAAGAATAAAGTACTATGAAATATCATTTCATTACAATACTAAAATACAGGGTGTTCTATTTAAGAAAACTCAGAAAATATTCATTCCGAGTTTCGACCAACCCTGTATACTAAAATTTCAAAATTAGCTATACTAATGATTCTTAACGATAATAGACTATATTAAAAATCACTTGAACGTAAGCAGAATTTTTTATGTTAAACTATTACAATTTTACAGGGTGTGAATGTTGCTACGAAATTAATAAAAAAACGTAAATATCTTTTAAAATACCCTGTATAATATTACAAAATCTCGTATTTTAAGAAGGAATACATCGAAGAGAATCCAAAAATGTAAAAATATACAGGGTGTCCCATTTAAAAAAAACCAAGTTATAAGCAACTTCCGGTATAACCGGAAGTTGCAAAGAGATGAAAATATTTTCATTTAATAGATCATCCCTCAAAACCCCTTTATTCCAATTTTCATGATTCTGTTGCCTTTAGTTCCCGAGATATTTCTAATAGGCCAGTTATCTGCCTCACCCTATACAGTAACTGCCGTTCTACTAGATACATAGGAACATTGAGCTATTACAGTCCTGGACCTTTCACTTGTTGCAATGTTTATTTGTATGTCTAGTGACGTCTAGAACGTCAAAAAATGTGTAGAACTGAATATTAACATAGAAAGTTGACAAATAATTAAATAATAGATCAGCTGTATTTGATGTTTAAAGTTGTCATTTTGTTAAAGTTGTAAGTTTTAAAGTATTGTAATATTCTTGGTATTTGAATAGTTATTTTAAAGCAGAGTAACAATACTATTAATCAATGTATTTTTTGAAAGGAAAAACAATTATTTTGAATAGGTTTTTGACAGTAATATGACAGGGATGAAGTCACATGTGAGAACGGACCAGAGTAGCCCATAAGCATAGAAATTAGGTATGGTATGTTAAACAGTAAATGGTTAAGTTCAATTAGTTACCACTATAAACAGCCCGGATTAACCGATAATAGTATAAAAGGCCCGGTTTCAGGTAAAATTTATTTTAGGCTTTATTATGGGAGTACCGTCTAGTCAGTGTTAATTGCAAAATACCAACTCTGTCTACCTCGGTGGCTTATCGCTCCGGGTGGGTCTTAACAATGGGCCAGGTCAGATAAATTTAATAATATTTATGACCGCACTAATTGAACTCAAACCATTTACTGTTGAACAAACCATACCTACCAAGTATCTAGTAGTGTGGCGCTTACTGTATAATGACCTGGTTGAATTCAACATCATCACAACTTATGAGAACAAGTTCCTGAAAAGGCTATAACAGTAAAGCAAAAGAAGAAAAGATCATAAGGAAGAGAATATATTTATCCACATCCTTTGATTGTTTCCTTTTGTAAGCTCCCCATTTTTTTTCTTAATTGTAATCTTATTGTAATTTAACTCCTTAGATTACACAACTACAATAGAGGCACACTGTTTCTCAGTTTTCAAACAATAGAGATGTATATACTAGAACTAGAATAATAGAGATGGATATGAGAGACCTAAACAACAATAGATAAGTATACAAAGAATACTTGGGATATAACAAACAGAAAGTATAAGTAAAAAATGAATAACCATTTTCAATTTCGTTGCAACACAAAACCACAGCCGCATCATTATTCCAGTTAAATCAGAGAGTGCAGCAAGCACCTCTACCGGTTTCGAAACTTATTAGTCTCTCATCAGGAGGCACATATGCTGATCTCTCTGACCCAACTAGGACAAACCCTGGCGTGCAGTCACGGATTGCAACGAACGAAATGGCAGGGAAACCCTAGCAGCAACTGCTAGCAAAAGACTAAGTTTTCAATCTAATAGCACATAAAACAACACCAAAAAATGTTGTTCCACATCCTACCAGACTGAAAACAATGGGAACCTTCTCTGGTAACACCTCCGAGGCTTCTACAATTTGCAAGCTATAACGGATGATGAGACTAAGGAAGATGAGGGAATTTTACTATTTATAATTCACGTCCCATCTGCTCGGCGCGTAAAGTTCCAACGAGAATGGTTCCTTTCGTAGTCCAATCAGAGTAAACATGTAAATCAAAAATGAATAACCATTTTCAATTTCGCTTAGTCTCAGCATCCGTTATAACTTGCAAATTGTAGAAGCCTCGGAGGTGTTACCAGAGAAGGTTCCCATTGTTTTCAGTCTGGTAGGATGTGGAACAACATTTTTTGGTGTTGTTTTATGTGCTATTAGATTGAAAACTTAGTCTTTTGCTAGCAGTTGCCGCTAAGGCATCCCTGCCATTTCATTCATTGCAATCCATGACTACACGCCGGGCTTTATCCTAGTTGGGTCAGAGAGATCAGCATGTGTGCCTCCTGATGAGAGACTAATAAGTTTCAAAACTGGTAGAGGTGCTTGCTGCACTCTCTGATTGATCTGGAATAATGATGCAGCTGTGGTTTCGTGTTGCAACGAAACTGAAAATGGTTATTCATTTTTGATTTACATGTTTACTCTGATTGGAGTACGAAAGGAACCATTCTCGTTGGATCTTTACCACGCTGAGCAGATGGGACGTGAATTATAAATTGTAAAATTCCGTTATAGCTTGCAAATTGTAGAAGCCTCGGAGGTGTTACCAGAGAAGGTTCCCATTGTTTTCAGTCTGGTAGGATGTGGAACAACATTTTTTGGTGTTGTTTTATGTGCTATTAGATTGAAAACTTAGTCAAAAGTATAAGTCTTTATAGAACATGTCGGGCAAGGAGTCCTTACAAATGAACAAAAAGTACTGAATAGCACTGGGTAAAACAAAACCATACTAATTAAAATAGGCAACTCAAAGGGACGGAGCTAAAAACATGGAAAATCTACTCAAAGGCAATATCACAAGGATTTCATTGTTGCCACATCACATTTCATTGAAGGTGCCACATCAGTAGAAGTAGAAATTGGGAGGGGAGTTAGACAAGGATGTGATTTGTCACCCCTGCTATTTGATCTTTATTCCGAGTTACATTTAATGGGGCACTGGGGGGATTCGAAGGATGGAGTCAAGGTGAATGGCATAAACATCAACAGCACCAGATACACTGACAGTATTGATTGCTGATTCTGTTTTTTTTTTTTTATTTTGACGAGTCTACTCAGTGTGACCATATTTAGTAGAAAACTACTTTTTTAGTAGATTTTCGATGTAAATTAACAATTTTTAGTAGGGAAAAAATCTTTAGTAGATTCTAGTAGTTTTAGAGACAGAGACATCTACGAGTAAATTCCAGATTAGATTTCAAAGGAATTTGTCAAAATTCCTGGTTTCTTAGTAAAAATAATATGAAAAAAACGGAAAATAATTAATAAACATTCACGACATCTATGATCTATAATACCAATTTAACATTTAAACCGCGCATTTTTAATAGGAGACGCTAATATGAGTTCTCACGTCAACCATTCTTTGCAATAGCGCATGCGCAGTATCATGTAGTAGTTTTTAGTAGATTTTTGACCTGGTTGTTGGTAGATCCTCTAAAAAATATATGGTCACACAATAACTCATTGACAGGAACAACTCAGTATGTGAACAATTCCACATGAAAATAAACATTACAAGAATCAAAGTGATGTCAACCTGAAAAAACCAGAATGTATCTCAACCTTGCACAATAAATGGAAGATTTTAGAACAGGTCAATAAATTTAAGTACCTAGGGTGTTTGAATGATGGCAGCCTAAATCCTGATCTAGAAATAAGATGGAGAATAGAATGTCAGAAAATCATTCAAAAAATTAAAAGACTGCTATGTCATTCTCAAATAAAACTCAAAATTCAACTGCGTTTATCAAAATGCTACATCTGGTAGACTCTTCAACTTGAAACGTGGACCTTTGAAACATCAACAGTAGATAATTTCGAGGCCTTTGAAATGTGGATCTACAAGAGAATCCTCAAAATTACAAAGAATAGGCAAAAAACGAGAACTTTTCAACACAGTAAGAGTTAGAAAAACATCATAGCTAGGTCACATACTGAGAAATAGTAAGTACCAATATGCTCAACTAATAGTAAAAGGAACAATCGAGGGAAAGAGCAGACTATGAAGGAACAGACTATGTGGCAATCCGACAGGGATAGCCACATCATAAACATCCGACAATGGACAATGCTAAACAGACAAGAGTTTGCAATTGTAGTAGCCATCCTCCACCGAGGAGAGGGCACTTTAAGAAGAATTGTAGAAAATCTACTTATACATTTGGAGCTAACCATGTTTACATTGTTCATAAAAAATGTGTCTAGACTGAAATGACCAAATAGTATGAACTCTTAGGCCATTAAAGCACTGTAAAAGTCACAAAAGTATTGGTATATGATACTAACAAAGTACTTAACTCACTGAGTCAAGACATTTTACTAAAAACATAAGGATCCAGTTTTTTGTAAATACTTCTTTTGTAAGTGAATTACACAAACTAGACCCTCAAGTATCGCTAAAAGATTACTATACAAGTACAGCTATAAGTTTACTAGAAAAAAAAACTTACCAAGGGGCATAAAACATAACAAGAGCGGTCTCATGTTCGGCAATTCTTGATGCGAAATCACTGTCACCCAGATCTAGAACATCTTCTTCTTTGGCTGATCCAAGAAGGAAAAACATGGAAATAGTGAGTACTTTAAATAAAATCATCATTACAGGAGTTTTGTGATAGCCTAAACCCGAAAAAGTTATACTCCAAAACGAAACCGAGTTGGGATGTGGTTGTGTTACACTTGACCACTCAAAATGTGCCACAAACAAACCGGTGTTCCTAAATATACATGTAATACGTGGCTTTGAAAATGCGCAAGACACCGTGCTGTCCACTGTTTATTGGTTAAAATGAAGGATTTGGGTATTCCTATTGGTAGAGTTGAAGGACATATTTTAAACAGAAATATGATAAAAAACAAATTATGACAAGTAGATTTTCGTCTAAAATTAAAATTCTTGTTGGAAATTATTTTTTAAACGTAGACAGAAAAATGCGCCTATTGATAATTTCTTTTTAACGTAATAATAGAAATTTGTAACCATTATATATGAAAATTTACATGATTTTAATTTTAAAATGGATTTGTTTTCGTATAAAATATTCTTGGCATTTTTTAAAAAAATCGAAGTGGATATTCCATTGGTACATTTGTAGCTGTTTATTCTTGTTTTTTAGGTATCGGCATTCTGTCATTCTTAAAACCTAGAACATGTTTATTTTATGTTTATTTCATGTTCTAAGCTCTTAAAACCTTGAAATTTCACAGTGTTGCCAGTCGGTGGAAAATTTCCCTTTTTGCGGGAAGTTTTAACAATTGTGACATATTAAAAAAGTTCAAAAGATTATTTCATTTGCAATATAAGCAATGATGAAAAGATGCTCTCTAGTAGCAGTTGAAATATCAAACTGATCGAACTTTGTTTATTTATTTAAAAATGATGTATTTCCCAGAGGGCGCCACGTACGTCTTTCAGCGCTCATTTAATACGTTCATTTTTTTATCCTTCACTCTGTATACTTTTTGAATCAAAAATTTTATTCTTTTAATATTTTTACTTACTAAAAGGGTATACTCCATTCATCTCGCTAAGTTCAACTGTTTTCGAGATAAACGCATATATTAATTCTGCAGTGCAACATAATTTATGCATAATATCATTGTAGTTAGACCCGAAAAATAAACTTGAAACCATAATAATTGTGCAAGTTCTCATATTTATGTCATTGCATCGCAAATCTCATTAAATTTGCGGTACATTTTTGGAAATTTTTATGGTTTTAAGTTTATTTTTCGGTTTTAACTACATTGATTAAATCACGATGATTATTGGGAATATTATTACATTGATACAATTTTAAAAAACCAAAGGCTTGAGCAATATCCACAGCTGGATCACCTGCAGGACAATGCACCATCACACCAAACTCATAATTCTCCCATGATGCATTGGGAAGATTGTAATCACCAAAAATATAGGAATCCTGTGCTGAGTATTGCAGAACAACATTTTCCACAGTTTGACAAGTTGTATACTTCGCGAGGTAACTGTGGCTTCATTAAGTTGACATAAGATGTACACACACCCAAACTTATATGGAATCACCATGTATTTCAAAGTAATATCTTCGATTTGGAATTTAATAGTGCATTTAGACTTAACCGAAGAGTTGGTAGAAGAAATCATCAATATGTAGAAGATTCTCTATTTTGTTGAGAGATACCTTAAATCCGATAAGTACTAAAAATTCAATGATCTTCCGCTAAAGTGGGTTCCAGCGAGGATTCACAATTTTTTTCAGACTCTAATGCATAAAGACACAATTCAAATTACTGATATAGCGGCAGTAACCCTGCATTTGTTAAGTTTCTAATTATTTTTTATGTACTTTAAAAAGTTATTGTTAATTTTTTTAGTTGTTTTAGATAAAAATCCAGTTGCGTTACAGCCATTTCTGTTTTTTTTTAATTCGACTTTTTAAGTAGTTTTTTTAGTTCTCGTATTGTTTTGTTACAAATATGTCCGTATAATATTTTTAGTTCTTTATATCCACACATTTCCTTAATTTTGTAAAATAGGTATGATATTTTTCGTAATAAAGCTCGTAATGGCGTCTTTGCCATAGGATAGGTAGCAAAATTAATATTAAGTCACAGTCAAAGATTTATTCTTCAGAGCGAAAATGTGTTAAGGAAATTTTTCCAAAAACAGTAATTTTCAAGAAATTTTCCTTTTAGTGATAAAAAGAAGAATGATCATTATTCACATTTATAAGAATTCACATTTACAAAACAGTAAAAATAATTTTTATTTTCGCTCTTCTGTAAAATTTACATTTTGTGACTTAATACACTTTTGTTCTTAGCTACTAGGTAGTAGCTACAGAAATAATATAAAATATCGTTGTTGCCAAGTCAAAAGCTGCTATGTGGGTTTTATAGAATTTTACAGGAGACAGATAAAACCTAAACGTTCAATTCAAGGTCGTTAATTATTTCTGCTATGTGCATGAAGAAATCCACATAGCAGTGTATGACGGGCGCGCGTTATGTAAATATTTTTCTTCTACGTGGATGAGGAATCCACATAGCATGTTTTGCGATACCCGCTGACATAACATATTTTTCAAACTTGGATATTACAGCAATTATATGAATTACCATATAACTGTATTTACAGGACGGTGACCAACGTAAAAATCTGTTAAATGGTACAGATATCTCCTTTTGTGAAAAAGTCCCACTTAGCAGCTTTTGACTTGGCAACGACGATATTATGTAATAAGTATGTAAACACGTAAATTATTAAAAATGTCAACTAATAAATATGGTTCTGAAAATATACACATCCTTAAGGTTAGGACCAACCATACGCGACTAGGAGGCTGCTTTACGGGTTTACTAGTAATTTAAACACCGGCAAAGGGATATACAAAATATATAATAGTGAAAAGGAAAGAGAGCACAGTTGGCGCCCCAAAGTACTGTGAGATTAATACATATTTACTTTTACAAAATCAGTCTGACCACAATTTCCCCAAGAAATTCATGGTACACGTACAAGTTGGTTAATTCATACAATGATACAAATCTTAACACAACGTGGTTAGACTACTACATAGTAAAATTACCACGGCATTGATCGCATCAGCCCACCTAGGGTGGACGCCCTAGTACCTTTATGTTAAATTTCTTTGAACCGTGTCATTTTACCGACAACTCTAGGGAAAAAACGCGACGCTCTTCAGAGGCCATAAATTAGGGTTGGGTATTAGCTTAAGGATCATAATAACAAAATTTGAGCGAAATTTTCTTATTTTACGTTTCGCTGAATCCCGTCTTCAGTTTTTATCTCTTTCTGTTACATTTCTACACGCGCCGTCTGAATTATTTTTTAAAAAGAAATCCCACGAAATGTTGGCACGGCAGGCCGAGTGAAATAGAGAAATGTAACAGAAAAAGATAAAAACTGACGACTGGATTCAACGCAACGTTAAATAGATTCAATGCAACGTGAAGTAGCGAATTTTTCTCAAAATTTGTTATTTGTGGTCCTTAAGCTAATACCAAACCCTAATTTATTGCTTCTGTACCCTATTTTTATTGTCCTGAGGACCAGGGCCCCCGCAAGGCTGATTGGCGCCAGCGTGCGGGACTTATTTTAGCGCCCTTTAAATCTACTATAAAACTAATAAATATTTTTGAAAAAATAAACCTAGAATGAAAGACTACATTATTACTGAGGCCGAAAGTCCCTGAAAACTTCTATAATGTTTATTTTAATAAGTTACAGGGGTGAAAATAAAAGAGAAAATTTAGTGTGATTTTTAATAATTGCAAATATTTAATTGAAAAGAAACTTTTTATTTATTTTAAGGGACTGTCGGCCCTCGGCAATAACGTTATCTTTCATTCTGCGTTTAAATTTTTTTAAAATATTTATTAGTTTTCTCAGGATTCGAAAAAAATTAATACATTTAAAACACATTGAAAATTTTATTAATTTTATTAGGTGTGACATTTTGCACCTTTCCCCTTAAATTTTTTGCAACATTAATGAAGCACCCTGCATATTAAATTAAAAATATACATTTAAGTAAATAAACAATAATATTTTGTTATTTCAAAGTTTTCAAACAAATTTTATACAGGGTGTCTACATAACTAGGAACCATATGGGAAACTGTTTCATTATTAATTTTACGAGAAAAAGATATTCTTCATAAAAAGTTCTGCATTGTCTAGAACTCAGAATGCAACCATCAAATATCAAATTTTATGACTCATATACGAGGTATGTCAAAAAATATGAATTTCGGTCAAGAGCAAAGTATGTTTAGTTTTCACAATATTGAAAAGTTATTATGAAAAGTTGTTCAGCATTAAAAACTATGTTTCTATACGCTGTGAGCTTCGCTGGTGTCGCTCCTAGCGGACTACTAATTCAACTTTCACCGGTAATTTTTAAATTTATTATTTAATTGTTATTGCTTAATATTTACAACGCAAAAAAGTAATTAAATTGTAATCGATTTTTTTAAGATTTTGCTAATCATTTTGACGTTCAATTGACAAAATATGAATTTCTTACTTGGGATACTTTCACAATTATCGTGTAGATGTCGCTAAGGTTAATAGATTAATAGATTAATAGAACATTAAAAAAACTTAAATTCAGTATTTAAAACGTAAGTATATTTAACGTAAAAATATATACCACATCTTTAACCAAATAATATTTTTTATAATTAATGTTTTAATTTTAATTTTAAATTAATAACTTTGACATTTATGTCAAATTTCCGGTAACGGTTTACAGACTTGTCACTACTGGCGCTCACGAATTTGTAAATATCCCCTCTACGTACGAGCTCACAGCGTATATGCAATTACATCCTTCTAATTGAAATATATTGTGATCTAAAAAGGCTACTTTTGATCGAATCTCATAGTTTTTTACATATATCTCATATAAAATTGAAAAAAATTGATAGGATTTGATGGTTGCATCTTAGACTTTAGACCATGCAAAGCTTTTTAGAAAGAACTTTTTATCGTACATTAATTGCACTTTTCAACAACGCCCTTTTCATTTATTAGAAATAATGTGATAAGTCTTTTATTATTAATAATTAGCCCTTTTCAGTTATTACATATAATGTGATAACGCTACTACTACTATCGGTTTACAGCGTTCTCCGACGCCTTCCGACTCCTAACCGCCATTCTTCTCTCTTTAACCATAGACCTGGAGGGATTTCTCTTTCCTCTAGTTCTTTTTTAATTCCCTCCCTCCAACTTCTTTTCGGCCTTCCTCTTTTTCTTCTTCCTTGTGGTGTCCATGCCAAAATCTGCTTAGGGAGTCTGTCATCTGGCATTTTCTGTACATGGCGGTACCATACTAGTTGTTTTGTTTTTATGTCATCAATTATTGTATGTCTGACTTCCATCATTTCTCGTATTTTCTCATTTGGTATCCGATCTCTTCTTGATTTGCCTGCTGCTCTTCTCCAGAAGTCCATTTCTGTTACTAGTAACATTTTCTCCGTTCTTTTTTTCAGTGGCCAAACTTCACTGCCATAATTAATTAATTAATCAATAACAATAAAAGAGTTATCGCATTATTCGTAATAAATGAAAAGGGCGTTGGGTATCTGTAATTTGAGAACAAAAAATTTCAATTAAAAGGATGTAATTGCATATTAAAACATAGTTTTTAATTAATTCCAAAAAACTTTTCATAATATGTAATAATTTTCGATATTGTGAAATATTACTTGATCGAAATTCATATTTTTGATACTCATAAGATTGACACAATTTTATATTTGTTTGCATTTTAGTTTTTCGACTATGCAAAGCATTTTATGAAGAATGAATTTTTTCCGTAAAATTAATAATAAAAAAGTTTCCCATATGGTTCCAAGTTAGGCAGACACAATATCTTAATTATTCTCCTTTTTTTTTTCAAAATAAACTGTAAATTGTGGATTTTATTAGGGAAACCCGATTATAACTATTTAAAATGAATTATTATTATTCTATGCAATGATTATGATACTTACCATTTTCACAATTAATTTAATTTCCACACCACTTAAAATATCCACAAAAAATAAAAAAGATTGTCCAATATTTTTTACACGAAAACAAAAGTTTAAAATCAGGGCAGAACAAACCCAACGGATATTGCAATAATAGTCGTAGGTAATTATTAACACCAATATAAAATAAAATTTTAAACCTTTCACTGCAGGAAACTACCCGTTCACCAGTAACAGTAAATAATAATGTTTGTGCCTAATAAACGCATAGACGAGAAGGGAAAAGATACTCAAGTCAAATACATAATCATAATTCATAGAGTATTCGTTTACTTAAGGGTAATTACATAAATTCGAGTAAAAGGTTCACTTTATACGAGTAAAACTGGTTGATCCAGGTCCAGCAGTGTTTTTGTACGAGTAAAACTGCTAAGTTGAGTTATGGGTGTTAATTTATGTTTCTACTCGTCAATGAGTGTGATTTGATGTTTATTTGACTATTTTGAGTGTCGCTTTAGTATACAACATAAAATAGATTGGATGGTATGCCAAGCGTAATTCAATCTACTTCAAAGAAAAAAATTAGGAAGGAACAACAAAATGTAATATATTTTTGATGAAGTAAGTTTAGCATTTCAGGACGGGAATAATTATTTTTTCAGTAAAAACACAATATTTTATTTTTGAGATTTCTCTAGCTGTTCATGCAATAATTAAAATTTTATATAAAAAATGATTCTCATTTAAAATAAATATTTCTTAATTACCAAACCTTCGGTTTGGCGCCCCTTTGGGGGTTACGCTCGCGTGCGCCGCACGCGTTGCACGCCCGGTTACGGGGGCCCTGCTGAGGACCGTGGAACTTTTTCGTATGAATTGTCGATAAAATAACACAGTTCGCTAAAGCGCCCCCATTCGGCTGAGCTAGGAAGCTAATACAATCAGTACCACGGTAATTTTACTTTATAGTGGTCTAACTTCGTCGTGTTAAGATTTTTATTAACCAATTCAATAAAAATTTTACCGCCGACAGTGGCATCTCGCCTTGAAGACCGCGTCCCACCATCAAATAATTTGATCAAACAGTTTGAGCAAACTCCGGAAGTACGTCAAAGTGACGTCACAATTGCAGTTTTTTGAAACTCTAAAAATCTGTGCTCTCACTATCAGTCTAGTTTCATCAAATTTTTTGTATTGAGTTGTCTAACTTGTTTGTACTTTATTTTAATTAAAATTTTCCATTATTATCCACAATGAACACTCAGGATGTGACGTCACTAACTGTCACTTTCAGTTTGCTCAAACCAGTTTGATCAAATTATTTGATGGTGGGACGCGGCCTTGATGTTCTTGGGGACATAATGGTCTGATTTTATCATAAAAGTAATATTTAATTATTTTACACTACTGTGGGAGTGCAAACGGTGATCTCTTTCCTTTTCACTAATTTATATTTTTATCTGTCGTTGCCGACATTTAAATTAGTAAACCGCTTCAACACGGGCTTCAACGCGTCGTTGGAATTGGGCTTAATATTTCTGGGGAAGTTATAAAAAAGCTTGCCTGAAAGTTGGCAACACTGTAAACAAGCTACTGTCACTGTCAACCTTGTGTCAACATAGACTTAGTCATCTGTATCACCCCATTCTGAATTTATCGATTACAAATATAATAAAAAAAACAGTATTTTAAGAATATCACATATTCATATTAGAATTATTCAAGATGTGTGCAAAAATGGCATTTCAACACCAAGCCGGTACGGCTATGGAGTGTTTAAGTGTAAGTTCCGGTTAAAACTAATAATAAACATGTTATCACAACTAATTGTTTACTTTGCAGATTCCAATAACTCTTCATAAAGAGGTTGATGGCGATACTCTCCGTTGTGGATTTAAAATCGGAGGAGGAATAGACCAAGATTTCCATAAAAGTCCTCAAGGATATACAGATAATGTAAGATTTGCTTTTGATATCAACCTACTGTTTTTAGGGATTATACATTATATAGGAAAATTGACAAGCCATATAATTATAATTAGTGATAAAACCAGTTGACTGACTCATTCTTAGTCACTCTTTCCCTTCGTAGACCAGGGCATTTGGGAAATAATAAATCAAATTTTAAACCTTAAGTACTAACACCCGTCTCGTCTCTCAGAGGCATCGCTTGTTGAAAGTGGGATATTTCCCTTCCTAGAAAATTTTGAAGGTCACCCGTTTATGACTTTTCAAGTTGGGTTGTTCTTTAGTAGGGATGGCAAAAACAAATTGTACATCGATATATTGTATCATATAATACATCGAATGAAGATATTCATATACGATATATATCAGAGAAAAAATATCGACAGGTGCGATATATCGATATATTCTTATATAATTAAATAAAATAAAAGAACTACTAAAATAAACTACTAAAAAAGTAAATTATACAAAATAATAAACAAAAGGATGAGGTTTTCTTCAAAATTTAAAAGTAAAGGTGCAGTTACGTATAAAATCCTTTAATATTTTTAATACATACAGAGTATCAGTAAAGAAATACATACAGTATCAATACAGAATTTTTAAAACTATTATATTAAAAATTACTTAAATTATAATTATATGTATGTTTATATAAATTTTTCTACAACCTGTTAAAAATGCAATTTTTAGCACTCCATACGAGCATTAAAAATGCTACTTTAACCCTTAAACGCCCAACCTTTTTTAGGTTCCATGTACGCCCAAGGGTGGGTAAAAAATGTCCACCTCGAAAATAGCTAATATATTTATTGAGAGTTGTTGGAAATGGATTAAACTTAAGAATCTCATGCTTAATAAATACAGCATCTTCTAAAATATTAATACAGTAGAACGTCGATAATCCGGACGTCAAAAATCCGGACCGTCAATAATCCGGATTTGTATCTAGCAAAAATATCTGATTCTTTTAAAATAAATTAAGAACTTCGCTGTGAAAAACGAACCTCTACTGCAGTTCAAAAATATTTTACACATTTTTTTAAAAGCCCAAATAGTGTCTGATGTTTTTACTGTACACATGGTGCTATTATAAATTAATTACAATACAGTGTTTAAACATAAAAAAATGTTTTGATTAATTTCTCCTCTAGATACTTTACTGTACAAGAGAAAACATAAAATTTTAAAACCTTTGTTGTACTTTAATGTGTATACTGGCCTTTTTTTGAGGTAATTTCGATAATCCGGATAATTTGATAATCCGGATGGGGTCCGGTCCCAATTAATCCGGATTATTGACGTTCTACTGTATAAACAATTTACAAACCTTACAACAAAATTACAATCTACATCAAAATTAACATACCAGTAAAAGCCATTAATTCAGATTTGTCGATTTTCTCCACATTCTTCCTATCAGCCTCCTCATTGGCGGATAATTATGTCGATAATGTAATTATATGTTAATAATTATATGGATTATGTTCCTACCAACGAGAAATTATAGAGAAACCTTTAGTAACAAGTTTTACCAAGGGTGTACTTTTTATGCCCACCCATATTTAACTCAGGATATTACTTTTATTTTCAAAAATATCGGTAAAACCCAATTAACATTCGATAAAGGGCTGCATTTTTAACAATAAATAATTTTTGAAAAATTTTTAAACACGTAATAAATACGTTACAAGGGAATACGCATTAGGTGGACATTTTTTACCCACCCTTGGGCATTTAACCCTTAAACGCCCAACCTTTTTTAGGTTCCATGTATGCCCAAGGGTGGGTAAAAAATGTCCACCTCGAAAATAGCTAATATATTTATTGAGAGTTGTTGAAAATGGATTAAATTTAAGAATCTTATGCTTAATAAACATAGCATCTTCTAAAATGTTAATATAAACAATTTACAAACCTTACAACAAAATTACAATGTACAGCAAAATTAACATACCAGTAAAAGCCATTAATTCAGATTTGTCAATTTTCTCCACATTTTTCCTTTCAGCCTCCTCATTGGCGGATAATTATGTCGATAATGTAATTATATGTCGATAATTATATGGATTATGTTCCTACCAACGAGAAATTATAGAGAAACCTTTAGTAACAAGTTTTACCAAGGGTGTACTTTTTATGTCCACCCATATTTAACTCAAGATATTACTTTTATTTTCAAAAATATCGGTAAAACCAAATTAACATTCGATAAAGGGCTGTATTTTTAACAATAAATAATTTTTGAAAAATTTTTAAACACGTAACAAATATGTTACAAGGGAATACGCATTAGGTGGACATTTTTTACCCACCCTTGGGCGTTTAAGGGTTAAGGCACTAGTGTTTTAAAATATTTTTAAGGCACTGCAGTTCGTATTGACCGTATAGGCAATGTTGATGTACTGCCAAAAAAATATAAAAATGGAATGTCAGTGTCAGTCAAGTTCAAGTAAAAGTTTTTGTAGATATTGTCCTGTAATTACGTTTGTAGAAGAAATATTGTATGATATGTGTGTTAAAAAGTACATTTTTAAGGCACTCATGTGAATTGCAGAACTCATTATCGCTCATTCTGCAAACTTTCACATGTGTGCCTTAAAAGTGTACTTTTAACACTTATATCATAAATAACTATTATGTCTTATGTATGTATTTATGAATATATATACCTATTCAAAATAAATTTAATTCTTGTGGCAGTGAATTCAAAAATATTAATTTTGACAACCGTTTGCCTGCTAAGCGGTTCCTTGTTTTGGTAGCAGTTGCTCCTTCCAACACCAATAATATTGACATCTTGAGTTTTAGGGTTTTTGTCAATACAATACAATTATTTTAAAACTTTATAGAACGTACTAAAGGTGAACAGGTGAACGCGACAAATGGTAAATTTGAGATCATTTTTAGGGTTTACATAGCCTGTCCTCTTAAAAAACATTGTTAAAAGTTAAAAAAATATGGTACTACCTGCAACTTGGACAACAAGTTAAGGGCAAGGGTGGGTATATGACATTCAAATAAAATAATACTGGTCGAAAATCTTGATTATGATATTTCTATAGTGTAGTAGAATATTTCTTTAGTACCTATAATATACTAAGCGTCTCAAAAAAATAAGGATATGATTATAAGATTTTATTATAATTTTATATCTTGCCAATATGGCATATTAATCTTGTGTGGGCGATATATTGAATCTCAAATATCGATATATTTTCCGATAAATCGAAAGTTGAATATCGATATAAAAATATCGATAAAATTTTAAAATATATCGATAAATTTAATTTATCGATACATCGTTGCCATCCCTATTCTTTAGTAGTATTGAATTCGGCAATTTGCGGCAGGTTGTTATTTGAAAGATATTTAGGCTCAAAGTGTGATTTCCGTCTAATAGAGGGATGTTAGTGTTTGTGCCCAGTTCGTCATTACACATAATGTGCCCCAGTTCATCAAAAAACATCAAATAAGGGAATAAAGACCCTGAAAAACTCTTTTGAAATGGTTTGATGAGGTAAAAGACGACATAAGCGAAGTGGAATCAATTTGTGATGAAAATATTGCCACTGACTACCATTGCTACACTGTACTAACTATAGTACCTGTCAGTTTTTTTTGTTTTAACATTTTTTAAAAACCTTTTTATTTTCATTTTTCTTACTCTTTGTTTAACCTTTCTGGAACCGTGCTATAAAAACTTATGCTGCAGGCCGCGTGAGGCAACTATGGTACCCGACTAAAATACTTTAATAATTCATTTAAATTTTACATTATTGTTTGGAAAGTTATATAATCAAGCACTAGTAACTGAAATAATTTGTTTTTATTATTAAAAAGATTTACGTTTTTTTATTTTTACTTGTAATTACAATTTGATCTAATTCATCATTTTTACAGTCAAGGTATAAAAATGTTTTACTTTCTTCTCGACGTATGGTGCAAATGGGTTTTCTGCATGTACCACATGATATTTCAGTCTTTCTGTCACGTGCCCTGACACAAAAGCTGCATCTTCGACTTGTATATTTAGTCCAGGGCGGATCTGTTTTGAGATGGACGTTGAGAGGTGACTCAAATTTTTTTGCAGAAATTGTTTGAAAATGAATCAGATAATAATATTTGAGTTATCCTCCCTCTCAAAAAGGTCCGGAACATTGTTTAAATAATCAAAATGTCAAAAATGGAAGGAAAAATTCGATTTTTTTCTTCGTTTTTTGATTATAACTTTAAAACTATTCATTTTCGAGAAAAGTTGTACTGACATAAAAGTTGCGTAATTAAATTTTCTACGATATAGAATTGGTTAATAATTTAAAAAATAGTCACCCTAGTTGCAAAATAGCAAAAATTGCGAAAAAACCATACAAAAACAAGTATTCGCATTTTAAGTTTTTCAAGCATTTATGCTACACTTAGGACCTTCATATTTCACCCAGAAAAACTTTATGATACAGTAAAACAATACTGTAAATTTCATTAAGATCGGTTCAGTAGATTTTGCAAAATAAATTTTGCAATCCAGCTTTCGCAAAAAAAATAATTTTTTCAAAATGTTACAGGACTGAAAATAAAGCAGATAGCAAGTTGAAATTTTTTTTGCTTATAGAAGTGTACTGTACCTTTCATTTGCAATTTTCAAAATTAAAATCGATTAATTACCACGGCGTCAAAAATTTTTTGAAATAAACAATAATTTTTGGTGCTACGCGCAGGACAGCGGTGTTCCATTCACACAAGTTGATTTCCACCAAAATTTCTTCCAATCTTTATCTAATATATTATTTTCTTACTCTATATTTTGTTGTATTTTAATATTTTAATTCCACAAAAATCAAACTAATTTTATTATTGTTTGTGAAATATTGTTTAAACAATTGCATATATAATAAACTTTTATTATTTAAGTTAAAATATATGAACAAAGAAAGTTTTTGCTAATAAAAGTGTTATTTCAAAGGATAGAGTATGTGTTTTTATTTTGCAATAAACAAATTTATTTATTTATATCGAAATGTAATAAAAATTTAAATTTTTCAATCATTATCAAAGGTCATTGGAATGCCCAATCAGAGCAAACTATCCGCTGTCCTGCGCGTAGCACCAATAATTAATGTTTATTTTAAAAAATTCCTGACGCCGTGGTGTTAATCGATTTCAATTTTGCAAAATTGCAAATGAAAGGTATAAGCAAAAAAATTTTCAACTTGCTATCTACTGTATTTTCAGTCCTGTAACATTTTGAAAAAAATGAATTTTTTTTACGAAAGCTGGATTGCAAAATTTATTTTGCAAAATCTATTAAACCGATCTTAATGAACTTTACAGTATTGTTTTACTGTATCATAAAGTTTTTCAGGATGAAATGTGAAGGTCCTAAGTGTAGCATAAATGGTTGAAAAACGTAAAATGCGAATACAGTACAACCTGCCATATCCGGACCTGTCATATCCGGACCTCCCCATATCCGGACGGTTCTGCGCCCTCCAGATCTACCGAAATCTACCGAGAAAGGCAGTCCTGTTGTTGGACAACGCACTAAAAGAAGAACTAAAAGATGGCGAAATAATGTATTATAGAAACTATAAAACGTGTCTATCGACGAAAGTTATTGACGGCGTTGATTACTGGAATGTATGAAGGAGAAAACGTTTCAGAGACTATAAAAGAAGTAGTGGTCTTGATATTCGGATTTTTTCATATCCGGATCGGTCTGTCGCCACATTGATCCGGATATGGCAGGTTTTACTGTACTTGTTTTTGTATGTTTTTTTCACAATTATTGCTATTTTGCAACAAGGGTGACTATTTTTTAAATTTTTAACCAATTCTACATTGTAGGAAATTTAATTACGCAACTTTTATGTCAATACAACTTTTCTCGGAAATGAATACTTTTAAAGTTATAATCAAAAAACCATGAAAAAAATCGAATTTTTCCTTAATTTTTTGACATTTTGATTATTTAAACAATGTTCCGGACCTTTTTGAGAGGGAGGTTAACTCAAATATTATTATTTGATTTATTTTCAAGCAATTTCTGCAAAAAAATTTGAGTCACCTCTCAACGTCCAAATGTACTAATATTTTTACAGATGCGCCCTGGTCTAATTGTTGAATGTCTCTGGCAGGGGTTTCTGGCACTGTGTGCCCCGAGGAGTTAATTTCAATTTTAGTATAAAATTTAAATTATATTTGATAATTTTTATAAAAAAACGATTTAGTAATATATTTTCTAAGATTACCTGGAGGGATAAAAAAAATAAAAATATTTTGAAAAGTTATAAAGACAAAACCGCATCTGGGGTACCTAAGATGCCCCGCACGGCCACGGAAAGGTTAACTCGATTATAAATTTTTATTAAGATTCTTTAATTTTTTTTTTTAATTTTTATCACACTTTTTCAAGAGTAAAAAGGTACACAAACAATCCTTCAATTCTAGTGATAGATAATGTTTTTTATTTTAATAAATACAGAAAAACTAGATTAATTACTATGTTTTTTAGATAATCAATACTTTCAGTAAGTCATCGAGATATTTTTTTGCATTAAAATATTTAACAAAAACAAAAATTACCACTAAAATGTTAAACCCGTCTGTTAGGCGGTTAGTTAGTGTTTACGTCATTGAGTTATGATGTTAGTACTTAAGGGTTAAATACAGCACCTAGAGACTTGCAATTTTTTTAATTGTGTTCAGGATGACACCAAGAAAAAAGTTTACAATAGAAAAATGGGTGGAAATGAGTAATTGCATTATAAAGTGCATAACATGCATCCAAAAGTGCATAGGCATGTCAAAATCAATATATTAACCTTCGATGACCAAGCGGGGGAAATTGTGACCCCAGCGTATGTTTTTCTTTAATAAATTCAAAAGTATTTTCAATTTTTAACTCATTATTTTTTTATTTGACTTTAATATCATTCTAGATATCCTCATATTTTGAAATAAAAAAAAATCCCTATATTTTACGAATAAAAAATATATTCTGAAGTTGATGTTTAGTAAAATACTGTCTATTATGTGTAATTCCAAGTAGTTTTACTCTAATGACGTCGACTTTTCAAAGTAACAAGACACTTACTCAACATACACACTACACATGACACTAATACTCATGTTGTGACTGGCTGAATGACATAAAGTCCATGCCATAAAAAAATAAATAAATAAATAAAAAAACTTAATTTTTTTGTTAATTGTCATTTTCGACATTTTTGACCTGGGGTCATTTTTCCCCCCTCCCTTGGTCATCCGTGTAACAAAAAAAGGTTGGTCATCGGAAGGTTAAGCACCAGATTTTATTATTCAGGGGTTTTTAGGGTCACTGAACACAAATAAGCAATCAGAATCAACCCCGAAGCAACTGGTGTCCAGAGTTACTGCTAAGGCACGTCATCTGGAGTTTCGAGGTCTTTTGGCACTTAATTGATGCAAACAAATTAGTCAGAGGATTTTGGGATTGATGAACACAAATAAGTAATCAAAACTGACCCTTAGAGCACCTGGTGCCCAGGGTCACTACTGAGGCACATCATCTTCTTCCAGACTACTGGAAAAACTCTTATGTCACTCCAATATATAAATCAGGTCGAAAATCGGATATAGATAACTATCGTTCCATTTCTATTCTTAGTGCCATTCCTAAAGTTTTTGAGAGCATTATTTCCGATTATTTAAGTTATGACTGCTCGCCAATTATAGGGGCCCAAATCAGCAGAATTGGGTCTCATAACATATGTTGATTTTTTGACAGATGCTCTTGAGAGGGGTTTACAAGTTGACTCTGTGTATACTGACTTTTACAAAGCTTTCGACAAAGTTAATCATGAGCTCTCGATTCATAAACTTTATTTATACGGAGTTGATGGCCTTATATTGAAGTGGCTCAAGAGCTATCTTACGCAAAGATCGCAAATTGTCAGGGTTAATCATTACTATTCTCATACCATCTCTGTTACCTCAGGTGTACCACAAGGATCACACTTGAGACCTCTGTTGTTTAATATATTTATCAATGATCTAATACCCTGTTTCCAACTAAGTGAAACTTTGTTATTCGCTGATGATTTAAAATGTTTTAAAATAATACATGTGAGGCTGATTCACTTAGTCTACAAGGTGATAGTGATCGCCTATCTAACTGGTGTATGCAAAATGGTATGTGTTTGAATGCATCCAAATGCCATATTCTTCGTTTTTATTGAACTCATCATCCAATCATCTTCGAATATAGTATAAATAATCTGACCTTACATTCTGCCTCTGAAACTAAGGATCTAGGTGTGATCCTTGACTCCGCCCTTAGCTATAAATCACACATTTCCAGTACAATACAGAAGTCTATGAAGATGCTTGGCTTTATAAAGAGAATCACCAGAGACTTTACTAACACCGCAGCTATTAAATCCCTTTATTTCTCCCTGGTTAGATCTCATTTTGATTACTGTTCCACAATTTGGTCCCCTTATTACTTTACTCATAAACTGAAACTTGAGGCTGTCCAACACAATTTTCTGAGATATACTGCCACCAAGATGCATGTATACTACGAATATTCTGCATTAGAGCGCATACTGAACTTACCTCCTCTTGAGGTGCGCAGAAAACAGAGACTTAATAATTTTATTTAAAATTATCAACGGGCTGTGTAACTGCAACAAGCTTCTTTCCAAAATATCTCTATTTGTCCCCAGTCTTTCGACTAGGCAGGTGCAAACCTTTTATGTTTCTTTTCATACATTCAATTATTCTTACAACACATTTATTCCTAGAACTCTTCGATTAGCTAACTTATTAAATAACCTCGAAATTTTTAATATATCAGTTTCCCGCTTTAAAAATCATATTTCTTCCCTAACTTTTTAATACTTTCGACCAGAGCTTTCGTATTGTGATTAGTGTTACATGACCTGTATGTATTAGATAACTCAAAACCGTTATACCTTGGAACATTTCTGAATTGATTTATGTGTTATCTTTTGTTTGTAATTGTACTGACCTATATGTTATCTTATTTTTTTTTTCTTTTTTGTAACTGTACTACTCATATGATTATTTTTTCTCAAACCACTTGGTTATGTTATATTATGATAATTTATGTTATATTATGATAATTTAGAACACTGTAACATTTATATCTGAATAGGGCTTGCCCGTGAATAAATAAATAAATCTTCTGGAGTTTAGAGGGGTTTTGGCACTAAGTTGATACAAACAGATTACTTGGTTGCCTTTGGGCTAGCTGAACATAAATATTGCATCGCACTGACCTTTGGAGCACCTAAGAGTAACTAAAATGCACATCATCTTTTGGAATTTCGAGGCATTCTGACACTAAATTGATGTAAATAGATTATTAGGTGGGTTCTTCAGGTTGCTGAACACGAATACGCCATCAGAACCAAATTCTGAAAACACTCTCGGAACTTCCAGAAGATAGCGTGCATATCAGTCAGTCTGGACACTAGGTGCTCTAAGGATCAATTCTGATGTCATATTCGTGTTCAGCAACCTCAAAAACCCTGAGTAATCGGTTTGTATCAATTTTGTGTCGAAACTCCCCAGAAATGATGTGCCAGATATTCGTGTTAATGACCCAAAAAATCCCCTGAATGGGCCCTTAATATACTAATTTTGACATGTTTATGCACTTTTGAATGCATGTTATGCACTTTAAAATACAAAAATACATTTCCACCCACTTTTCCATTGTAGACTTTTTCCCTGAAGTCATCCTCAACACAATGCAAAAAGTTGTAACTCTCTAGGTGCTGTATTTAAAAATCGATTTATTCTGGTATTTTTTGTGCTAGATGCCCCCGTCTATATGCATATTTTATTTATTATTTATTGACGGACCGAAGTCCATTAGTACATAAAACAATTAAAATGTCACACAAACTAAAAAAACAATTCAAAATAACCTAGTACAAAATTGGTAAATACATAAACAATAATAAAATTACTTGCTCTCATTTAACAATTGAGAGCTAGTCCTATAACACAAAGTAATAAAATCTAAATATCTAAGACAATAACAGTAATTGACAAATTAGTCCTGAAATTAAAACATTAATTTAAATATAAATGTAATTGTGTGGAAAACGCAGTTAAGTTGTTCATAAAGAAATCAATATGCGGAGATATGTGTTTGCTAATTTAATAATTTTACATCTTAGCTCAACTTGCTATATTTTAGTTTTTTTTTTGTACAATTTGAAAGTAATTTTTCAGATTCTTCATTTTCCATAACTTACTGTTAGATATCCATTTATTATATTTATGTTATTACTAATTTAGTAAGTAATATAAATAGACAGATAGATTCGATGAGGTGGCTTTTGGTCTACTCCCCTGCAACCTTTCCAGATTTATTCTTCTTCTCGACTGGCTTTACAACTTGGGATGAATCTTC
This sequence comes from Diabrotica virgifera virgifera, assembly GCF_917563875.1. Lineage (NCBI taxonomy): Eukaryota > Metazoa > Arthropoda > Insecta > Coleoptera > Chrysomelidae > Diabrotica > Diabrotica virgifera. The sequence goes on from NC_065452.1 coordinate 29,461,502, forward strand.
GCTGCATCCGCTATAGCAATCCATCTTCTACGATCTTACGCTTCCATTTACCATTGTTGTACTCCAATTATTCTAGATAAATCACCTTAAAACTCATCATTCCATCTTTTTCTGGAACAGCCTACTGATCTTCTACTGTCTGGTCTCTCAAAAAATACTGTCTTTAACACTCTGTCTTTCTCTGATCTTGACCACATGACCTGCACATCTTATCCCGTTAGCTTTTATATGTCTGACAATGTCTTCAGTACTATACAGAGTCGCCAATTCAGCATTACTTGCCTGCAAAGGTAAAACAGTAGGTATATGTGAAAAAAATCGATTTTTGAATTTGTTGTCGAAACTGGGTTATTTTTTCCACTCTTTCTTATGCAATTTTTAGTTTATTTCTATCTCATTTAGTTTTCAAAATGTGACACTGGTAAAACAGTATATGAGTACGTGTACTTGCGTCTTTGCTATGGTAAAACAGTATATTCGACAAACTCTACAAAGGCAGAATAGTTATACATTGTCATACACTGCTTATCCCTGGTATTATGTTATATCTATTTTTTGAAACTCTACTGGTAAAACAGGATATAATATGTGGTATATGCTGTTATATGGTAACATATTTCATAAAAACGGTGTTCCAATTCAAATGGTAAAATAGTATAAACATTTCATATACTCTTTTACCATAGTATGACCAATGGGAATTTTTATCTCCCCCGACGGTATATACGTATAAAGTCTTTTATATACTCTTTGGATATACTGGACAAATGGTAAAACAGTATATGTCATTTTAGAAGCACATTTGAAAAAACTATACCTATTTGCTGTTGTAATAATTATTATAATAACATATTTTTTTATATTTCAAATTTCACTTGTCTATCTTTATAAATGACAAAATGGCACAATAAAAGAACAAAAAGTCATTTATCTCAAAACTCACTTTTTTCACATATTATACTATTTTACCTTTGCAGACAAGATTACGGCTCCTTCTCCACTCTCCTGTTACTTCATTTCTTTGAGGGTTAAACATAATTGTGAGTTGTGAGAACCTTCCTTTCAAATATCAGCAGGTTATTTATTTCTCACTGATGTAGAGTAGTAGATAGACAACGTTACTTCTGGCGCATCCCCTAAATCGCAACCCTTAAATATTAATAAATGCCAAACGGCTTAACGTAGGATGACGTGTGACGTATCGTTGGAAAGGGGATGAAAAAGGGGGTTGAACGCAGTATGTGGCGTGCGCATCGGAATATGCCAAAAGGGCATTACGTCATATCTTCATTTCTATTGGTCCGATTTTGACGTAAGAGGGCTCGTCGGAACGGGGAGGGGGTAACGAATAAGTTGAGACAAAAACAAAGATGGCGGCAGTGCCAAAACGGCATTACAACATATCTTTGTTGCTATTGGTCCGATTTTGACGTATGGGGTGTCAAATGAAAGCGGTGGCAACACAGAAGCCAACTGTCAAGTCTTCTTCTTCTTTTCGTTTGTCAATTCTTCTTCTTTTCCGTATAGTGCCTAACAGAACGTGACATTCGACATCTTTGTTGTCATTGGTCCGATTTTGACGTATGGGGTGTCAAATGAAAGCGGTAACGACACAGAAGCCAACTGTCAATTCTTCTTCTGTCAACGTTCAATATTAACTGTCAATTCTTCTTCTTTTCCGTATAGTGCCTAACAGAACGTGACATTTGACGTATGACGTGACATTTATATGACATTGTTCAGTTTTCCGTCCGACATTTGACGCAGAACGTGGCATTTGGCGTGAAATATGACGTGAATGACGTGAAATTCGACGCAGAACGTGACATTTGACGTAGATATGTGACATTCGACGTAGGACGTGAATGACGTGAAATTCGACGCAGAACGTGACATTTGAACGTGAATGACGTGACATGTGACGTAGGACGTAAATGACGTGACGTGAATGACGTGAAATTCGAAGCAGAACGTGACATTTGAACGTGAATGACGTGACATTCGACTTGCTATCCTCTGCTGCGCTCTGCTACCGTCTGCTAATCTCTATTACCTTCTGCTCCGCTCTGCTACACTCTGCTGACCCATTATACCGCTCTCTGATCGTCTGTGCCTTCTGTTAGCTTGTCTCTGATGACGTCTGTACGTCTCTGGTACCCTCTGCTAGCCTCTGTTATCCTCTGCTATCCTCTGCTACCCTCTGCTGCGCTCTGCTACCCTCTGCTGCGCTCTGCTACCCTCTGCTGCGCTCTGCTACCCTCTGCTGACCTCTGATAACCTCTGTTACACTCTCTAAAGTCAAAAAATAAAAGACAACATATTTTATTAATATTATTTATTAACAATTATCCAAATCATTTACAACTTTATTGCTATAATACCATACATATTCATTCAAAGCTTGACTTAACAAAGTATCTGGAAAAATTCCACAAAACGCAGTTAAAGCGTGAAGTCGACTATATAAACTGTTACTCTTATGACAATTTTGCTGAATAAAGTATACAACATTTCTATAATACGAAAAAACTGTAAATACTGTAATTTGTCCAATAACGACACTCGTTGAGACACTAAATCAATGTTTGCTCTCAGGATCTGGCTTACATCATCTTCACATAAATAATATTCGATTCCATGTTTCTCGATAGTCAGGAACTTTACATTTTCCATTACCAATTGTCTTAGTTTGCAGAAATCACCACACTCAAATTCGATTGGATCATACTCATCGGAACAGGTGGGCAAAGGTGGTATGAAAAATTCTTCCATAATTTGTATAAACATCTCAATTAGGGTAGTCCACTCGAATGTGTTTAAACTGATTCTTGTACATTTACCATGTTGGTACAGAATAATGGATGGAGAAAACTGTCGAGCTGGAGATAGACCAATTTTTATGTGAAAACATCCTATTGGATAGGTAGTTTCCAATAGATAATATGGCTCATCTTTGGCAGCTTCTTCATATTTTTCCAGTACTCGATCTAATTCAGCGTCGTAGATAATTGTCTCTTCACTTTCGTATCCGCTATCTGGAGAAGCCATATTACTGCTGTTGCAACTGAATACACAAGTCGGTTGGAGAAACTCAAACTGAATGTGACGGATGGTTGCTGAGAGAATTTATACTTTTTCAATCCCCCACTCTTTGCGTGTAATTGTCAGCATTTTCTAAAAAATGTATGTCTACGCGGCGTATCGAAATATAGATCCTTAAACTACATCTGAACTAGTAATCCAGCTGTTGTGTTTGCTATCCAATCCTAACCATTTAACATACATCTTATTGCCTTTTCGTCTAAGTACTTTTTCAACCAAGTAAATGTCGGGATTTTTTGTTTTCTGTAATTCTTCTTCGTAAAACCCGCCGCTAATCAGTGTACCTTGCATGTCTTCGAGCAAATACGTTATAGGATTCGTTATCTTAACTTATACAATTCTAAATAATTCTTTAGTCCAATTGGGCGTGTAGGCCTTTTCAAAGAAATGTTTTGCCTTTGATATACGTACAATGTCGCCAACTTTAAATCTTCGTGGACCAGCAATCTTTAAATGACTATAACTTTTGTTTAAAATGGCTTTTTCGTTGGATTTGTTGACATGAGATGGCTTGTATCCTGTTTTACTGTGCTTTGTATTGTTGTATTCCTCAGTGACTGTAGGTAGTGCATCTAGCCATTTGTATGATCCATGTAAACTGAAATACTTGTACAACTTTGCTTTCAACGTTCTAATAACTCTTTCACAAATGGCAGCCTTCTTAACCGTGTAGGTGCTGTAATGATTAATTTCGTGTTTTTTCATTAAATTTTGAAATTTTCTGTTGTAAAATTCGGTTCCCTGATCAGATTGTAGGTTTTTCGGAACTCGTTGAGTATGGGCGAGAATATCCGAAAATGCCCGAGTAATTTCCTCACCTGTTTTGGACTTTAGAGGACGTGTCCAAACAAATTTTGAAAAACAATCAATTACAACTAGTATTAGTTTGTAATTTTTATTTTGGTGCGCATAAGGACGCATTTCAGCCAAATCCATCTGCCACAAGTCATCGATTCCTTTGATTATTGTTCGTCGACGAGGATAGTTTTTTCGTGCTGGTTTATGCAACTCATACACCACCTGTTCCTTTTCTTTAGACATTTTTATAAACGACTTTCAATTGCTGTTAGGCGGGTATCTATATTCATCGAATGAAGGTTGTCTACTACATCCTGTAATGCCGCGTTCATTTCTTTTATCTTCTTTTCCATCTTCATATCGTATATCGCATGATGTGCAATGGTTTCTGCAGCAGATTGTATATTCTTATCGGTATCCTTTTTTAGTGTATTCAAATCATCTTTGAATATTTTTTGCAACTTTTGCTCGAGAAGTGGAACTGTGGTTTTATGAAGCTCTTTTCTTACTTCATTTAGTTCCATGGTTAACTTCTTTATATCATTAGTTTTTTGCTGCAGCAACTTATTTACATTATTCTCCGTATCCTTTTTTAGTGTATTCAAATCATTTTTCATTATTTTCTGCAACTTCTGCTCGAGAAGTGGAACTGTAGTTTTATGAAGCTCTTCTCTTACTTCATTTAGTCCGATGGCTAAACCTTCTATCTCCCCAGTTTTTTTCATCAACAACTCACCATGTGTTTGAATTAATGGTGACTGTATGTTACGCAACTCATTTATTTGTGCATCGACGTATTTTTTCGTTGCAGCATCACCATTTTCTGATGGATCCTTGACATTGCAAATTTTCACATTTTCAGCATTAATATTTCCGTCAGAAGTATGTGGAAATGTAACTCGCGTCACCTTTTGAGCGCTACCACCACCACCACGAGAATGATGACCGAATTTGTCGACACTCATAATGGAAATGATATTGTCATTCCCAGTTACTCTATTATATTAGCTTCTTTTAGTTCATTGATGATGGCTACAATTTCGTTGTCGAGAGATGTGTTGCCGGCGTCTTTCGAAGCCACCAAGAGTTGAAGACGCTCCACCAATTCATTTGGATCATCCCAGTAAATATATTCCCTAGGTGTTTCACTGTAAATCAAACGAGTCATCGATAAGCCCTGATCCTTTGGAGGATGCAGCTGGCGAAGGTAGCTGTGGAGACGCTGATTGAGATGATGTTGAACGAGTTGGTAAACGACTATGTGGTGGTTGCTTTAGTGCTGATGATGTAGTAGATCGAGTATTTATCTGTGACGGATTCTGTGATACCGTTAATGTAGACTGTGACAGATTCTGAACTATCGTTGATGTAGACTGTGACGGTTTCTTTGCTACCGTTGATGTAGATGCAGGTCTAAACAATGGCTTAATAATATAATGATATTTGTCTCCACTTGAACCTTTAAGGCGGCCTATTGAATTCAGATGAACTTCGGTTTTCTCTAATAACGTTTTGTATAAATTTTTATCTTCTTCATTGTAGTATTCAGGATCAGGATTATCATAGAAAATAAGGTGATATAGTCCAGGCGTCTCCTGCACCGATCCTCCTTGACCATTTTTGGCGTCATCCATAACCTCTATGGCACCGTCTTTGTTAAACTTTATTCGTCGTTTACCCCACGTCCAGCCCAACAAATAATTGTAAATAGGTCCATAGTTTTTATCGATTTTATCAGACTTCATCCAAAATTCTTTTATATACTCATGACTCATCGGAGGATATTGCTCCATATATTCGTTGAAAGCATCTTCAGAAATATTATCAGGATCAAATATTACTTGTTCGGTTTCGTTATCTTGCGATTGGTGTGTTTCTATGCTATCTTCATATTCTTCATCTTCTTCATCGTTGTTTTCAAACACATCTCCATCACTAATAAATGATACTGGTGGTGTTGGTGTACGATTTTCTGCTATATTCGGCTCTTTTTTTAGTCCTACTTCTTCCTTTTTCACATCTTCTTTTTTAACTTGTCTAAACTTGTTATCGATAGCATGATGCAACGTTTTTGATGATTGCGCAATATCCTTGAGAGGTTTCGAGATTGGTTTAAAAAGTTTATTTAGTGACTCATCTTGTTCTGTCTTGCCTAATTTCAATGCCAAATATTTTTTGCGAATTGATCTAGCCAATTCGGCAATTTTCTTCTTGCGCATGGCAATGGCGACCGCATCATAAGACATCTTGTTGACGACTAACAATACATCAACTTACAATTTTATATATTTATCAAATCCTTTGCGGTATCGGCCATTGTTAAGGGGAAAATCTTTCATAATGACCAAAGTACCATAGCGGTCTGTCGTCCAACATTCTGAACAGAGTTTTTTAAATTCATCAAACGACATGTCTGGCGATACGTGTTCATCAAATATATGCTTCAAATTTATCTCGTCCTGCTTGAATAATACAATCATTTTACAATTGTCTCTTATTAGCTGCTTCGGTATTTTTGAATATGTTTGACATAAATAAGCGGCATCAACATCTTTATGTCTGCACATGGAATAATACTCGCGAATCTTCTGTTGGCCATCACATGCAACATCATCAAATAAAAAAATTGAGTTTGGTTGTGCTTCATCTGGACTGATAATTCCTTCATTGTCTTTGAATGGAAAGTACCCAACACCTTTGACTTGAGCTATTACATCTTGCAGTAGTTGGTATTTCGGTTGAAAGAGGGATTTCGAATAAACATAGACATTTTTGAATTTGGCGCCATTCGGATTAAATAAAAGTGATAGCATGACATTCGTTTTTCCGCACCCACTTGGACCGCAAATAATGGCTCTAAATGAGTTTGGTAGCAATTTACCATGTTTACTGACTGTCACTTTCTGGACAATGTCCAGATTATCAATTGGCAACAACGTCTGCTCTTGTTGAACGATCTTCATCGTGTGGCAAGTGTAGTACATAAGTACGGCAATATATTATAGATGTCATCACTTGCATGGCATCAGTCCAATGTTGGTCGTCGAAGGAGGAGGTCTCGTGAACTCTTTAATTAATAAACTGCCATTTGAGCTACATATTCGTGGCGGTTATCAGTTCTGTGGACGTAAGTAACTTTGCGACAATTTTGTTGTGTTTTATAAGTAAAAAAAAAAATACGTTCTTTATAGCTGGAACACAACTACAAAAACGTCTTGCACGTGGAGATCCAGGTATTAATCCATTAGACGCAGCTTGTAAACAACACGATATCGCTTACTCGCAGCATTCATCTCTCGAAGAACGTCACAAGGCTGATAAAGAATTGGAAAATTGAGCCTGGGAGCGATTCAAGTCGAAAGACGCTAGCTTTGGTGAAAAAACTGCTGCCTTACTTGTAACCGGTGGAATGAAGACGAAAAGAAAATTGGGAATGGGATGTCAGTTACGTCGTGGAAGAAAGGGGCGTTTTTCTTTCAATCGCGATGTTGTCTCAAAAATTGCAAAGTCCATGAAGAGAGGAGCATCGTTACACAATACTGCTTTGACTGCTGTACGAATTGCAAAATCCATAATCAAAAGACTTGGCGGTCGAAAAGAAATTGATGTTCCTCGCGTATTACCACTAAAATCTGGAGGTTTCCTACCACTCATACCTCTCTTTGCTGGTCTTTCGGCATTGGGGGCTTTAACGGGTGGTGCTGCGGGGGTGGCAAAAACTGTGGTCGACGCAAAAAATGCCCAAAAGAAATTGGAAGAGGATATACGTCATAATAAGGCAATGGAACATATCGGTTCAGGCCTGTACCTACGTAAGAAACCCAGAGGCGGATTCGGCTTGTATTTGAAAAAAAACTTCCAATAAAGCTGCCCAATCGTCCGCTGTACGACTTGGACATTGCACATTACGCGAAAATACTTAACATACCACATTTTCGAGGAGTTTTCATGAATGACGCTCTGCCTAGAGACGGTCCTCGACAACGAGAATGTGCAATAGTTAACTTGGATGTGTCCGCGCATAACGGAACACATTGGGTAGCATATAGAAAGATAAACAACGACGTGGAATATTTCGATTCATTTGGTAATTTGAAGCCGACCAAAGAACTGGTGAAATATCTGGGTGCTCGTGCCAGAATTTTCTACAATAATCACCAGTATCAAACTTACAATCAAATCATTTGTGGGCATTTATGCTTAAAGTTTTTATATAATGGACAGTGTTAGATTACTTATGTCCCATATGTTTCGCGAAAAATGTTTTACAGAATATAGTGAAGAAGAACTAAAACACATACCGCTAGAGTATATTCTACGAACTGTTAGACCTTCAGAATTGTTAAGTATATGGCATAAATTGCCTGGGGAATATCGAGGAGAATTTAACTTGCAGATACTACTTCCGTGCTTCGTACATTACAACAGACCAGATTGGAGGACTCACTGGGATGGACCACCCGATTCTCAAGCATCTTGTCATTTATGTAAACTTGCTTTAGAACAAATAAAAAATATGTGAAAAAATTGGTGTTTATTCAACTATATATAAACCTATTAATCTATCGACTTGAATCAGTCATCATGTCGCAGTTGTTGAGAGTAGTTAGTACCACTTATACATTTTCATTTCAACCACCCACACCAATCGTGTTGGATCCGAAAAAAGATTACGAAATAGCTCTTCGTGCCTTCCATTCCTACAACAGTATACCAAACATTGAAAATAACAAGTTTTATTACTGCAATGACAAAAACAAATGGCAAAACTTTGCTTTTCCCGATGGATGTTATGAAATTGCCGATATTGAAGAATACATACAAAAGAAACTGGGTGCTGACAATGAGCTTAAACCAGAATCGATATTTAGTCTAAAACCTAACCACAACACGTTGCAGTGTCAAATATTTAGCAAATATAGGATTTCGTTTAAGCAACCTGATAGCCTTGGTACAGTATTGGGATTTTCTCCGGCAATACTCAATCCTGGACGGATACATTCTTCGAATCTACCTGTTAGGATTATTAAAGTATCTAGCATACGCTTTGAATGTAACATTAGTACTGGAGCCTTCGACGGTAACAGACCTGCTCATACGATCTACGAATTTGGCATACAATCAAATACTGGGTACGCAATTGACGAAACTCCTCACAATTTGTTGTATTTACCCGTTGTGTCGCAGCGTGAACTTACCAATATCACTGTCTTGGCTCTCGAGCAAGAAGGATGACCTGTTAACTTCAGAGTAGAAGAGAGCACATTGGTGCTGGAACTTAGATCAAGAGGGAAATGGGACTAGTAATAAGGTCATCTACTGCTCAAAGGACACCATTAGTTGTGCAGCCGTCCAAGCGACAACATCATATTAAAAGAACACCATTAGTTGTGCAACCGTCCAAGCTACAATATCGTATTAAAAGAACACCATTAGTTGTGTCGAAGCGGAAACCTCTTACGTTCGCAAAAAAATTGTTTTTACAATCACTTGGTTTTAAACTAAAACTTGACAACAATGTATGAAAAACAAGAATGTTCAGACAACATCGTAATGCCTCCAATATTCGATATTTATCGTAAGCCAATGTTTGATGAGTCGATTCGAAAGGCCGAATACCGAACATATGCACCATTCATCAAATCATTCAACTGCAATGATATTGTAGAATTTAGCATTAATCAAGTTGACTCGTTTTTTGCAATGAGCGAAACCTTGTTGTGCATTAAAGGATCACTCGTCGATAAAGAAGGATCTGGCGTAGTCAAACTAGCCAACAATGTGGGTGCTTTTCTTTTCGATTCGTGTACGTACAGCGAAAGCGCACGGGAGATGGAAACAGTGCGGGATCCCGGTATCGTAAGTGCTGTACGTGCCATGACGTGTTACAATCAAGAAGATTCCCATTATATGGTTATGGCGGGTTGGAATTACCCTAATGATCCCATTCTACACGATGCAGGTAATTCATTCAACATACAGATACCTCTTAAGCATATTTTTAACATTTTCAACGATTATCCAATGATTACGTGTGGTCGTCAAACAATAAGACTAGTTCGAGCTCGAAACGACAACGATTGTTTAATTATTACTGATGAAACTACAAAAGCAAAGATTAACATCACCAACATTGAACTCAGAGTGAAGCACATATTTCCAAATGACGAAATTAAACTAGAACTAATGAAGTCCATTCAACAAGATCAACCTATAGTTATTCCATTTAGAAAGTGGGAATTGCACGAATTGCCTACCATTACCAAAGGTGCTAGGCGTGAAGTTTGGGCCGTTAAAACTAGCACATCAGTTGAAAGACCACGTTATGTCATTGTTTTCTTTCAAACAGGCAAACGTAACACGATTACAGCTGATCCTACCTTATTTGACAATGTTAGCATCCAAAGTATTAGATTATCCTTAAATGGAGAATATTGGCCAAACGAGAGAATGCAGTTGGATTTCAGCAAAACTGACTACAACGAGGCCTATTTCAACTATACCGAATTTTATCCCAGCTACATACATTCCCAACAAAAGCGACCTCTACTCGATTTCTCAGCTTTCAAGAATCGTGCATTGTTCGTCATCGACTGTTCAAAACAACAACGTAAAACTCGATATTGAAGCACATAATGGTTTTCCCGAAAATACCAAGGCCTACTGCATTATAATTCACGACTGCGTAATGGAGTACTACCCACTTACCGAAATTGTAAAAAGTCTAAATTAGACGCATAAAGTGTCAGTAGTACAAGAGCAGTCATCATGAGAGTAGCATTCGTAGATATTCAGGGATTCGCTGTGGACGGGTGGTTTGTTCCCAAAGAACTTACCATCGAAATAGGTTTTAAACGAAGTCATTACATCTTTTTACCTCCGAAACCATTCAATGCGCTAAGTAATGATGATAAGAAGACAGCATCATACGTGGAGAAAAAACTGCTTGGCATTCGATATTCTGATGGAGCAGTAGAATTGTCCAAAATAAGTGAAATACTAGCAACCAAGTTGTTGTATGCAGCCGATTACATATACGTTCGAGGAGAACAAAAAGCAGAATTTTTAAGCAAGAAATGTCACATTTTTGGAGTTTTTCCCCTTATTATTGATGTTTGCAAGTTTGATGGCACGCCTCTTGCTACTGGAAACGTTGGTCCTGCTACAAACCCCTGTCACGCCGTTGGACTATTTTAGTGTACAGAAAGAAATGTGGATCGTCTACGTCACTGGTTTTCTTATACAATATTACCATTGTAATTTTTCTATGTATAAATAAATATTTTTAGAGAGAGGTTTTTGCTTTTTTATTTAAACACCTTATTTACTGATCAAGTCTTATATTACATGAAGATTCAAATTTTCTCTTTACAATTTCAAACATAATTTTTAAAATTAAGATAAATATAGATGCTAATATTACACAAGACATTGCAAAGACATTGTCTATTTCACTTTTCACATACTCGCTGGTGTTGTTGCTGGCACCCATGGTGTAGGCTGAATACGTCTCAATGGATATGTAGCTTGTGGTAGTTTTCTAAAAGCGTAAAGACCTTGCTGCTGCTGCTGTAAATTCAACTCTTCAGGCTTCCACGTTTTGTCCTCAATATGCAGACTATCGAAATGTCTTTTAATTTGTTTTATATCCTCATATGATTTAATATCTTTATTTAACTGATTAAGTTTAGTTTGAAATTCCATAACCCTATGTATGTACTCGGTGGGATTCATATCAATACTGAACATGTTCAGTGTCACAATGTCTCATAAATGCCACGTTCTGCGTCAAATGTCGGACGGAAAACTGAACAATGTCACATATCTACGTCAAATGTCACGTTCTGCGTCGAATGTCAGCGCTTTGCCACGTCACACATAAATGTCACGTCATACGTCAAATGTCACGTTCTGTTAGGCACTATACGGAAAAGAAGAAGAATTGACAGTTAATATTGAACGTTGACAGAAGAAGAATTGAATGCGCCAGAAGTAACGTTATCTATCTACTTAGAGTGCATGTTTCGCTTCCATATAATAACAACTGGGCGAATAATTGACATGTACAGTTTTAATTCATATTTTCTTTTTAGCAGCCTAAATCTTAATAATGCTGATAGGGAGTATAATATTTTTTGTATTTTGACAACGACACCCGATTTGGGCATCGAAACGTTAACAAAATCATTTTTTAGTACTATTGTGGCTTATTTCCCATCAAAACTAGTTAATTATAATTTATTTATTTATCAATGCTGAATAATAGATAATGCTCTATTCACCGCAGCTATCCTTGCTGAGACCTCTTTTTCTATGTGGTGGTTACCTGTAATTACTGCTCCCAGATATTTAAACTCTTTTACTACTTCAAAGTTGTGGTCATTAACACTTTATGTGCGGATGGCATATATGTGAGCCACATAGTGCCTCCACTAATGTGCAGACAGCTCGCATGTAGATATGCCATTGGATATATGAACTTCTAAGATGAAAATTAATTTTAGTTCGGAGTGTAAGTCTTAACTCATTACAGCCGCACACAACGTGGTAATAATTATGTTCTGCCTAACTCTTGGTAGCTATTGGATTTTTGGTTACAAGCATGTATTTTGTCTTCTCTTGTTGGTTGTTCCATTCTAGTCTTCTGTTTTTTACCCAGTTATTAACATTGTTCTTCATCTCTGCTGTTTCTAGTATTCTTTTTGTCCTCTCTGTATCAGGTCGTAATTCTGTAGTGTATATCTGATGTTTGTTTTGTTAATTCTGCCTTTCATTTCTTTTCCGATATTTTTATTTCCCTATATTGTTTCATTCAGGCACCTGCAACTCTGTGTGCTTTATTCAATTGATCTTTCACTTCTGTTTCGAGTTTTCCATAGCTAGATAGTGTCATGTCTAGATACTTAAACTGCATCACTTGTTCTATTATCTGACCCCCCAGTTCCAATTTACATCTTAGTAGATTTGCTATTATAACCATACATTTTGTATTTTTTGGGAAAATTAACATGCTACATTTGAGTGCGCTCCACTAATTTTCTGGGTATTCCCATTTCTAGTATTGCTAGCCATAGTCTGCTTCTTTGTATTGAATCGTATGCTTGCTGGAAATCTACGAAAATTTTGTGTACATCTCTGTTGAATTCTCATTGGTAGTCGCCTAGAATATCAGTACCCTTTTAGCAGACCTACTATGGCTTTGACTGTTTTCCTGTCTTTGCATATTAGATTTACAGTCAATTTTGGTGAATGTTCTATAATGAACTGTTCTGTCTGTGTTTGTCCTAGTCAATTTCTCCACTATTCCAGAGATTTGTTAACTACCCACTTTATTGTAACGCCACAAAAGGGTTCTGATCCAATAAATAGCATTAATGAGCCTTGTTTGCACATTTCATGTGCTTTTTTATTGCCCTTATGCCCTCGTGCACTGGTACCCATGTTACTGTAACCTTGCTACAGTTTATTTAGGCCACCCACGCAATCCCATACTAGCTTAGAATTGACTTCTAACTACTGAATTGAGTACATATCTTAAGCTCTGCCTGGCTATCTGTGAAGATAGCAATTGGACAGTACATTTTTTTCTGCCTACTATCTTCTTGTTAGGGTGCCTGTCCATTCCGAATGTTGATGATCATTCTGGCTATGATGATTTTGTTGGTTGCTATACGGAATAGTTGTGTTCAGGTCTTTCTATACCAGGTCAGCAAGCCAGGATATTCTTCTTCGTCCTGGGCCCTTATTCTTGAATTTCGGGGAGTAGAAATGGTAAGAGAAAGTGACGTAAAAGTAGGCGTGTCTAACTAAAACCGAAAATGATGTATTCTTGAAACAAATTCTCTTAATTTTTGAGAGAAATGTCACTCCCCAAGGGAATAACATTTTCTATTGATAGTATGTAAGAGAAATTGAAAATGGGAGTGAAAATAACAATACATACCCCTAAAAAAGCGGAGAGGTCTCAAAACCGTCTATTTTATTTATATCTGCTTTCTTCAATATCCATGTTTCCCATGCATATGTGGCCATGGAAAAATTAGAGCTCTTACCAGCTTTAACTTTGTTTGCATTGTTATGGTTAAATTTTTCCAAATTGTTATATACCAGTTTCATCATATTCATAGCTGTTTTTGCAATATTAAGTCTTCTGTGTATGTCTCTGTCACATAATATAATCTTTTCTGTCTGAAATATTTTAGCTAATCAGATTTTATCTAACTCTTAGCCTCTGGTTTTAATTACAATTTAGAGATGTTTTTTTATTGAGAGGTTTCCTAATGTCATAGCTAGATCTTGTTGTTTTACACAGAAACTTATCCTTCAATCCACAAACTTCTATATGCAGATTTATGGATAATCTATATCTACATATCTATAGAATAATGTATATTACATATCTATATATAGATATTCCAATAAGTAAAAAGTTTGAATTTTAGGGGTTTCGTGCTAAATATTGGGAAGTGCTTCAATAACCAATATTTACTAATTACAAATGGTAACAATTCTATAATTAACTATTCTAATTAGGAAATAAGCTACAATTTAATTGAAAAAATAATTTTATTAACGTTTCGTTAAATATTAATATTTTGTATTTTGACAACATCCGAATTGGAAGTTGAAACGTTAACAAAATTATTTTTTCAATTAAATTGTGGCTTATTTTCCAATTAGAATGGTTAATTACAAAAATGCCACAAAGAAATAGCTGCAGAACTCTATAATAACGTTCAGTGAAGATGTCACACATGTATTTTGTCATAAAATGGTAATTATTTTAGTTCCAAAGTGTAACAATTCGAGTCGTTTCATTTTGTAACTGACTTTTTTCTTAAGCGTTTTATTTTCTCAGTCGTAAACAGTTAGATTTCTAAATTTTTCACTTCAGAGTTGGCTTTGAACGTTAAACAAATTTTCAAAGACTGGATGTCCAAGGATGGATGATGAAAGAAATATTTTCGCAAGAAGGCATATTAGATTATTTTCCTGTAATGGAATCTTATTACTGCTGAGCTCACACACTCGCACACAGAGAATATATTTAAAGGGGGACTTGAACTTATCTGAAATGTATTAGTTGTGTCTAAAGCAGTGCACAGAAAATAATTATCAGTCTATTAAAAAGCATTTATATGGAAATATTTTCTTTCAATACTGAGTACAATATTTAAATTTTTTTCAGCCAAAAAAGATGCATGTTTTTTCTGTGAATATTTTAAAAATCTATCCAATGAAGAGAAGCTGAAAAACAGGAAATCTTTGATCCTCACATTAATAAAAAGAACCAAAGTCAATTAGAAAAAGAAAACGATTTAAAACTGTCTTCTTCGCCAACTGTAGTATGTTGTTTTAACTTACCAGCAGTTCAGGTTGTTCCAAACGGAGACAGAAGTGATTTTTTTTATAAAAGAGGGCTTGCCTGTTAAAATTACACAATTTACGATATACATAATAAACAAAGATACAGTAGAGTCTCGGTTATCCGCCATAAACGGGCCGACGGAAGGGCGGATAAGCAAAAATGGCGGATAATAGGGAGCGTTAAATGAAACACAAGTTTAGGCCTTGATGATTTCCAGTTTCCGATAGAAGTGGCACAAGAAGAAGAAGAGAATCAGTTTAATTTTGACTGACATTGGACATTGTAGATAGAATGATTTAGGATGAACAAAAAAAAAACTAGTGATTTTCATCTGCCTTGTCGATGTATCTCGTTTTGTTGCTGCCAATACTCGTCATCTTGTAGCATCATAATATCAACAGCTCTGGCTTCTTGTTGCTCGGCGTATTTTATCTCATCTTAAAAAATGTGTACTCATTATTTAATATTTTCAAAGTTATATAAATTTGAAAAAAAAAATTTTGCTTAAATGGTGCGGCGGATCAAACGGAACGGCGGATAAGCGAAGGGCGGATAACCGAGACTCTATTGTAATGCTTTTTATAGCACGAAGGGTAGCTCATAGGGGTATTAACAAAATAGGTGGTTGTTCGCTAAAATATTTTTAAAACATTCTATTACAAAATGGCCAATATGGTTTATAAATTTTCTGTTTGACAAAATACACGTCCACTTGTCTCTATATTTTCTATGTATTTGGGTGTTCCTTACAACACTTCGTTTATGTATCTATATTAAACAATATTATAACAGCTACCTGATATATGACTTTCCACAGAATATAAATGGTGCTTTATAAGTAAAAGAAAACTAAATTTAAGATCAATATTCAAACTAAAAAGGATATACACCAGGTCTAAAGGCATGCAGAAAATGTATCACTCATTAACGAGTCCCATTCTACCTCATTCCAAAGGTATTACCTTCATGAAAACTTTTCGACGGTATGAAAAATATTTTGGTTTAATATATTCATGGAACGATGAGGAACTATGTCAAAAGCTGTCAGTATAAAAATAATTGTATTTCACAAAAATAATTGTATTTTTGACACTAAATAACAAACAAAACATGTAAAATTAGTGAGAACACGAGAACTCTTTGTCAACGTTGTGTACATACAGAAAGAGAAAATAAAGGCTAGTTTAAGCACAGTTTAATCAAAGAAATATTCCATCCATTGGATGGAGTATTCTTCGGTTTAATGTTGAGTTTAAGAAACCTCAGCAAAGAAATAAAACAAAGGTACAAAGCTGATAAACAATACTACTATCACAACATGTATATGCAAAGAAATTGAAAGCCACAATCAAAACAACTAGCCAAGAGATCTATTTAGGAAAATACACAGAGACTCTATACTCTACAAAAAAACTATGTCTGTTTTATTTGTTGAAAAATAATGTAAAATGTAATTGTAAACAAAAACAAATGATCAGGTTGACAGTTGACGGTATCATGTCATTTGCCAATAATTCACTTTTGTGATTGGTTGAAATTTTCAACAACAATCCGGCAACACTGTTCGCAGTTTCTCTCATCCCTTTCTACTCCCTCTGTTCAAGAATACAGCTTTTTAAAATCGAGAGAAATTATGAAGTAGTAGAAAAGTGAGTTAGCTTAGTGGGGAATAAAATTTTCTCTCGATTCAAGAATAAGCGCACTGGGGCCCTTTTTGCTTCAATTTTACCTTACAAAATGCATTGGAGTAGCTCGTATCTATGCCTATTCGCGAACTCAATCGACTGTAGGTGGCAGTGCAGTTGCATGAAAATGGCCGATGTAATAGACGGCCGGGGTGATGACGTAGAAGTGTCAATTTTTATTGACATATATTTTTCCAAACCTTTCCAAACAAACGTTGTTTAGTGTGGCAAATTTGTATTTTTTTTATTGTTTTTTCAGTTTTTACAGAGAATATTTCCGTTTTTTGCAATATGTAAGTATGTATTGTTATAGTTACTATAACAATTTTACAAGGTTGTGTAAATAATAAAGCATGATGTTTTATATAAATAGCAATAAAATGTATGTATGGGTGAAGTAAGGCTATGAGACCGAATTAAGATAGTGAAATTAAAAAAAAACACTATAATTAAACATAAAAAATAGCACAGGAAGCAAAATTTTAACTTTACACTAATTAAAAAGTCTTGAGATTCGGTAAACTCTATCTTTTCAACGTGTTTACAATCTTTTTTTGGAAAGTAATAATAACACTGAATATAGCCGCAGTTGGCCGTGACGTCACACTCCGGCCGTCTATTGGAATAACGTATTTTGATATAATTAATATCTTTATTGATGTAATTAATTAATATAAATAAATCATTCATTAAATGAACAAATCCGACAAGCATTCAAACGACGTTGATACATACGTTAACGGATGATTTGTTTATATTTTCATCCCAATTCCTCTAGTTCCAAATAAGCGGCAGCACCCTCGCTTGAGTTCGCGAATTATAGCTGCCGACAAGTTAATAAACTAAACAGCTCAAAATTAATATTATTTGTGTTACTTTTAGGGCATTTATGTAACAGAAGTACATGATCATAGTCCAGCGTCTAAGGCAGGACTTCGGATTCATGATAAAATACTACAATGCAATGGTTATGACTTCACGATGGTGACTCATAAAAAAGCTGTGAGTTATATCAAGAAACATCCCGTTCTAAACCTTCTTGTGGCAAGAAAAGGTGTCACATCAACATAAAACAATTGTTATTTAAATTTGTATGTATTATATTATAGTTGAATGTATGTGTGTATAAAGGTCGATTCTCACTATACGTTCCGTTTACTTTCCATATCCGTGGCTTTCCGTTTACGTACAATATTATTAAATACAAATCACATAGTATATGCCCACTTTCCGTTCCTTTTCTACCATTCCCGAAGCCTTTGGTAACAAGTCGTGATGTGACAGGTATGCTATAGATAGTGTGAATATTTTTAACCCTCGCGGTTTAGTTGAAGTTGTTGAGACAAAATATGAACGATGAAAAATTGATAGAGCTTTGAGAATAAGATTCAGGTCGAGAGCATTTATACTGATTTGTCAAATGCCTTTTACAGGGTTAATCATAACCTGTTGGTTCACAAACTTCTTGCATCCGGCATTGTTAATTGGATTAAAAGTTTTTTGATGGGATGTACACAAGTTCGTTTTAACAATTATATTTCAAAATAATTCCATTGTTGTTCTGGTGTCCCACAAGGGTCTCATTGTAGTCCCGTGTTTTTAACTTGTTTTGTAGAGATATCTTGCAAGACGGTGTAAATAATATATGTTTATGGTCGAAACATAATGGTTTAAGCTGAAATCCAACTAAATGTTCTTGTATTTCATTTGGTCTTATAAATATTTTAATCTTATCTAATAGATATGTTTTTAATGATGTACTCTTGGATTCAGTTACTGAGATTAGAGATTTTGGTGTATTATTGGATTGTGCATTGACATTTAGAAGCCATTTTCTTAAAATTAAGAAAACAGGATGTCGTAATTTTGGTTTTATTTATCGTAACAGTCATGATCTCTCATCTACAGTATTAGAATTATTGTACGGCTCTCTGGTACACTCAGGTCTTGAATACTGCTGTGTTGTTTGGCCTCCATTTCATCAGGTTGGGAACTGATATATTATTTCTGTTTAAAATTCTAAACAACTCTATTAATTGTCCCTCGTTATTAGACAAATGTGTACTTAGACACTTGAAAAGTTGCCACCCCCTATAATTTGGTCCCTATAGAAAATCTAAAAATATACAAAAACACGTCAAATTTATTTATAAGGGGGACATTTTGTAGACCTATAGAACTAAATTACACTAACCCTCTAGCGGGGGCGGACACAACCCCCAAAATATTTAATGGAAAGGGGGGTTGAGTGATACCTCATTTTAAAGGTCGTTCGATTACCTTTTCAAAAATACCACATACATTATATTTCTCTTCAATAATTTTGGAAAAATCAAGTGAAACTGTAAAGATATTAAATACAGTGAAACTTGGATAATTCGAATCTCAGGGGACCGTTAAAAAAATTCGAATTATCCAAAAATTCGAATTAAAAAATAAATCAACAAAAACAAGGATTGCCTACAAAAACATCTGCAAATGATAAATATCAGTAGTTGATCAGCAAAAAAACAGCAGTTGATCATTTTTATTGCTTGGAGATGTTTTTGTTCCTATTCTTGCACGAATTTTGTCAACCTAAAAAAATGGGCTAAAAAATTCGGCCAAAAATACCAATTAAAACATTTGAAAGCTATAAAAAAGACCGACTTCATTTTTTTTCCAAAGAGATCCGAAAATTTTAGCTGATTTTTAGAATTTAGCTTCTCAGTAATGACAAAAGATTCTAAGATATCCAGAAAAGATAGCAGAAAAGTTCGAATTATCCAAAATATAATTCGAATTATTCACGACTTTTTACCATTACTTAAATAGGAAATAAGGACCAGAATAAAAATTCGAATTAAAGAAGATTTCGAATTAAGCAGGTTCCACTGTATCGAGTTCAGAACTCCAAAAATTTTTTTGGAGTATTGAACTCCAAATTGAATTTTTTTCGGGGTGTTGAAGTATTTAGAGTGTTTTTTTGAAGTATTTTTGGAAAAATCAAGTAAAACCGTAAAGATATTAAGTATCGAGTTCAGAACTCCAAAATTTTTTAGAGTATTAAGTCCAAGATTTTTCCAAAAGTACAGAAAAGAAATATAAGGCATGTGGTATTTTTGAAAAGGTAATTTAATGACTTTCAAAATGAGGTATCACTCAACCCCTCTTTCCATTAAAGATTTTGGGGTTGTGTCCGCCCCCACTATAGGGTTGATGTAATTTAGTTGAAAACTGGTCTACAAAATGTCCCTCTCACAAATAAATCTGACGTGTTTTTGCATATTTTTAGATTTTCTATTGGGACCAAATTATAGGGGGTGGCAACTTTTGAAATTGACACACTGTAGAACTCTCAACACACTGCACTTTTTATATTACTTTTCATAGGACTGATTAGGCTCGTCATTTTCCCTTGCCTAGAATGCTCAGCTTTTGCAATGACCTGTTACTGTATCCATTCTGTCCAAACATTAATGTTTTCAAAAGGCAACTTAGAAGTTTAATGATCTAAATATGTGATATCTTTTTACATTTTGTGATTTGATATATTGTTTTAATGTACCTACAAATTTTAAATTGTTTAATTGTCTCGTTTTCGTTGTTGTTTTGATGTTTATTGTACATAATCTTTACTTTTTACTATTTTTTTTATTTCATTGTAAATGGTTGTACCATATGAGTCAACTATTCCTCGTCAGCCGTAATGGTTGGGTGAAAAACAAAGTTTTAATGTGTTTGTAACGTTTAAGTGGATGTTTTTCATGTTTTTTTCCTGTTCCGGGGTTGCACAAGAAAGCGCTTAGCTAATGAAATATTATAATTTTACACACTTCAATATACAATTTTTTCGCTTCCTTTATTCAGTCAAGTGTGTACAAAATTTATCAGTCTTTCAAGTATCCAATAAATAAATAAACTTGTCTGGTGTAATAACTTATATGATTTTGAAAATAAAAAATACAGTAATAATACATTTAAAGACAATATTTGGTCGGCTGTTGCCAAGGAATTAAATTATTTTCTTTATTCAATATAATAGCTGTTTTAAATTTTCTTCATTACACATTTTATCAAGCCAGAAAAAAAACACGCGTATTCCTGTCAAAAACTTAGGATAAAATGTCACCAAACTGGAACAAAATATGTATGTACAATATTAAACGGAGACGGAAACGCAACATGTACTAATGAGAATGGTGGTTAACATAACGGGAGGTGCACTGGCGAAACGTCCATGTAACCACTGTTACCATTGGTAACAGTTAAAAATCTTGCAAATAAATATTTTATGACTACTGTAAAATAATTTCATTTTATTTTTTTTCTAATAGAAATATGAGTTAATACTAATTCACTAAAAAGCCAACTAGACGCACGAAAATATCGGCAAATTTATGCGACTCGGTTGCAGGTTACATTGTTACCACTTTTAAATGTGGATACACCATGATGGTCCATCGGCTATCGATCGCATGGTCGGAGACGGCTCGTGTCTGAAAATTTTGAAAGCCAAAGGCGTGGGAGCGCTGTGGATATTAGTAGGCTTGTTACCACTTTTTGGAATGGTTACAATGGTTACTTACCTATTACAGTGTGCGTTCAATTAAACATGGACGACTTTATTTTTGAAATTTTTGACACTATGACTATCCAACTTAAAAATAGGTTTTGTAATTTAAAGCCAAAAATTTTCAGATAGGGCCTCTCATCAATTTGTACAGCTATATGGACAAAAATTTGACACAGTAAAGTTAAAAACAGAAGTTTTTATAATGATCCAGATTATCTTTTAAAAAATGTACAACAATTGTATCAATATTTAACGTCTTCAGAAGTTGATAATGGATTTCAGGAACTTTTTAAATTGGCAAACCTATTTTTAATAATGCCGGCTACAAGTGCATCCGTTGAAAGAAGTTTTTCAGCAATAAAACGGATTAAAACATGCCAAAGAAATACCTAATTGCAAGATCGAATGTCGTCATTTTCTTTCATTTCCATTGAGTAACGCTTTTTAAAATGATTAATGACAGAACCCTCTTTCTACGATTCTGTTATTAACATTTTTGCAGATAAAATAAACAAAAACTTATATTTGCGAGGTTCTTTTAAATAAGATTTTTTACATCTGGGTTTGGTAACACTTTAGAAAAAGTCACGCGTCGCCACTGGGGAGGTGTATGTAAAGAAGGTTTCACATTATGCTGTTTCCATGCTAGGCAAGACGGCAAGAGCCATGCAAGACAGATTAGGCAACTGCGCATGCCCACGCGCTATTTCCATGCAATTCCTGTGCTAGACGAAAAATTAAAACGTTTTCTATTTTTCACGCTATTTGATGCAAGTTGTTGTCAAATTTCATATTACTAACATAACAAAATTTATAGTTTAGAATAAAACTTAACCTTATTGTGTAAATTTAAATGTTATTTATTGGAAGTAATAATAATTTGTGATTTATACTTGAATATATTTAATGTTGGACTGAAATTTTCAAGTGAAATAGCTAAAGTTAATGTTTTGGTATATTTCTTTTGTTGGCAGCAATGAAAGTGGTATCAAAAATTGCACAGAAATAGCTCAGATGTAAAAATGTCAGGCTATGCAAGAGATATGCCATGCAAGACGGACTTGCACAGCATGAGACTTGCATGGCATATCTCTGGCCTAGCCTGACCTTTTTTACATCTGAGCTATTTCTGTGCAATTTTTGATACCACTTTCATTGTTGCCAACAAAAGAAATATACCAAAACATTAACTTTAGATATTTCATTTGGGAATTTCAGTGTAACATTAAATATATTCAAGTATAAATCACAAATTATTATTATTTCCAATAAATAACATTTAAATGTACACAATAAGGTTAAGTTTTATTCTAAACTGTAAATTTTGTTATATTGGCAACATGAAATTTGACAACTTTCATGAAAATAGCATGAAAAATAGAACATGTTTTAATTTTTCGTCTAGCACCAGAATTGCTTGGAAATAGCGCGTGGGCATGCGCAGTGGCATGATCTGTCTTGCATGGCTCTTGCCTAGCATGAAAATACAATAATGTAAAACTGCCTTGAAGCTGCTTTTGCGGGTATGTAATGTAAACTGAATGTATAGTGAGAATCGACCTTAAGTGCCTATTAAGTTTGTAGCATATTGTGTGCGCTATAGTCTGAATTGTGGAAGTATTGCGATGGAAAGTTATTTTATGGCTGTGTGTGTTCGTGTGCCTAAGTTGAGTGGAACGAGAATATGCTTTGTTGAGAATGTTGTATCTATTGGTAAATGTGTACCAATGCTTGTGCGGGTGTTGTAATCAGTTACCAAGAACTACATAATGAAAGTGTGTGGACATTTTGTAGATATTTTGTTCTATATAGACAATATTCTATTGTGTTTATTACTAGTTATTATTATACCTTAAGAGCCATTTTTTATTGTGAAATTTGTAAGTTTTCTTCATTAATAAACGAAGTTTGGTTATTAGATTTTTATTCTTACGTTTTAGATTTAATTTAGGTTTCTAATTCAATATTGTAATGTAAAAATTGACCATGTAGAATCTTAACTAAATCTTGGCATCAACTAAATGCAAAATGAGAACAGGGCACAAAAATTAAGGCGAGGATAGAACGAGCTAGAACAGCATTTAACAATATGAAAAAGCTCCTCATAAGCAAAGGTTTATCTCTTTCCCTAAGACTACGCAGTGGCGGCCCGTGAGGTAGTGCTATAGAGCCATGGCACTACCTTGCTAACTATGCAGAAACATATTTTTTAACTTCAAAACTTTTTAATTCCTGTTAATTTTTTTGTGTGTATTTCTTTTGATCTTCATAAATTATATAAAATATGGCAACTATGGGCGTAATACAATCCCTGCCGACAGCGGAGAGTATTCGACAGGAGAATCTCCTTCGTGCTGAAGTCAGTACGGGCACGACTAGAGAGAAAGATTTTACGAGCATTCTATGTAAGTGACAGAGAAAGAGCTATATTGGACTATTAGTATACCTTAAAATTAGAATCTCTGTGCCAGGCACGAGGATATGATGCCAGGTCTATTTATTTTGAATTTCTTTACGTGCTGGTTTGTCGCTTTTATTATGTATATTTTCTGTTAAAAAGTTTTTGTATTTATAACTAAACTTTTAGTGCATCATGATCGTGGGTATTTTGATAATATTTTGATTATTTCTTAAGTTTAATTGATTAATTGACAATGAAGATTAGTATCTTAAAAAAACTTTTTGGTGGTTTTTCGCTAGAAAAAAAAAACTACAAATGTTATAAGGTGTTGTGGAGCTTTCGAGTTAGCTTTAAGAGGTCACGACGAAAAAGAAAATTCAGAAAATAGAGGCATATTTAAGGAGCTGGTCAATGTTAGCGCCGAATTAGACAACGACTTACAGGTTCATATTATTCAAAGTACCAGATCTTTCAAAGGTCTACCTTCTCCGGACATTTAGTTGCTTCTAATTTATTTATGTCGGTGAAGTTTTCTGCTTATAAGCATCAGTTCTCCGAATCATTTCTTAATGAAACATGGAGGCAATTTTAATTTTTAAACAAAACTCGGTTTAAAACTGAATTAGAAGTAGGTACTGTATTAGCGAGACGAATTAAGTACTACCTCTGGGGCTGTTTCGCTATCGGTTTTATTGTAGAGGGAAGGTTTAAAAAGCACATTTGAAGAAACTATTAAACTTTTAAGTATGTTATAGGTCTGGATCCCGCGTATGAAAAAAAAGTTGATTAATAGCAAGCTGAAAATTTGTTAATAGCTTAAGGGTGTCTAGTCGGATAAACTTTGATATATGGGAACACTGTAACAGGGGCAGTTTTAATTGTGGAACAGGTTAAAAATTTGGAACGGTCAGACCACGAAAACGGCACATGTATTTTGTCCGACAGAACAGACTTAAACTCTTCGAACAGAGATTAAACTCTCATGCAAAAAGCAGACTGCTATTTATCACCAAATGGGCGTTTTAATGAGTGGAACATGTAGAATATGTCAAATGACAGGAATTATGACAGGTGATAAATAGCAGTCTGATTTTTGCATGAGAGTTTAATCTCTGTTCGGAGAGTTTAAGTCTGTTCTATCGGACAAAATAAATGTGCCGTTTTCGTGCTGTGACCGTTCCAGTTTTTTAACCTGTTCCACAATTAAAACTGCCCCTGTTCCAGTGTTCCCATATATCAAAGTTTATCCGACTAGACACGCTTAAGTTATTAACAAATTTTCAGCTTGCTATTAATCAACTTTTTTCTCATACGCGGGATCCAGACCTATTAGTTACCATTCCTATATCAACATCTGAAGCAGAACGCTGCGCTGTTTTTCGATGTTAAAACATAGTGCTTTAGGTATGCTATCTGCAGAAAAGCATTTTGTAAATTGTATTGATAATTTTAATTATAAAGTCATTGAAAACTTTGCAACCAAAAAATAGAAGAATGAACTTTATATATCGTAAACTTTAAAAGTGACATTACAAAAATTTGTGCATGTGTGTGAATAATGAAATAGTATTATTTTTATAAATTGGTAAATAGAGACTAAATCGTAATAACAATTTTCAAGCACTATCAGCAGTAAGTGCTGGTGGTAGGTTAAGAGGTTTTTATTATTAATTAATTTACGAAACTGTTTTGATCAATGTTGGACAATTGCTTGGCACCTCAGATCAATAAACTTAAGATACATAAGATAAAAGTATCCGCGCATATTTTTTTTTAGTTTTTGTTGTCAGCATACCTTTTTTGACAATATCGTGAATCCGTCACTAAAAATTTTGGCGGCTGCCCGAGTTCTGGCACTACCTTCTTAAAGTGGTACGAGCCGCCACTGAGACTACGTCTAGCTAAATGCTACATTTTTCCGATCTTACTATATGGTGTGGAGGCCTGGACGCTGACAGAGACGCACACGAAAAAACTAGAAGCATCGAAATGTGGGTGTACCGACACATTCTTCGTATACCCTAGACTAGGGTGGTCCAAAAAACTTAAGTTTTTTTTTTAGAGACCTAGAGGGACCCTCCCATTTTGATATATCTAATAAAAGAATAATCTATGCCAAATCTTAACGCTCTAGAACATATATGGAAGGCAGTGCTCAACAACATTTAGTTTTCATACATTTCCGTAAAACACTTAAGTTTAGAAAATGTTTGTTTGTTTGTTTTTCAGGCTTCAGAAGTTAACAAAGCTGTTGATCTCTTTATTACAGTTAAATTAAACATTTACAGCATATTTTCTATAAAGCAAGTTATTGAGAAAAGATTAGCCCACAACCTTTCCACCCATATAGTTTTTATTGATCTGACAAAGGCATACGATAGTGTACCACTTTCAATGCTCTGGATAGCAATGGAAAAACAAGGAATAAGCAAAAAAAATATACAAGCAGTACAACAGCTTTACAAAAATATGACGGTAAACATTAAAACTGGAAACAAATTAACGAGAGAAATTCCTATTAGTAAGGGCCTAAAGCAAGGCTGCTGCATAGCACCTACACTCTTTAAAATATATTTAAATGAGGCACTCTCACTGTGGAGAAGAAAGTGCTGCAATATGGGCATCCCAATCGATGACGATAGATTGTACACAATACACTTCGCTGACGACCAAGCCATTCTAGCTGAAGACGAGAGTGATATATACTATATGCTCAGAAAACTGGAAGAGGAGTACACTAAGTGGGGCCTTACAATTAATATACAAAAAACCGAGTACTTAGTTGTAGGAGAAACACCAGAACGCCTACAAATTGAAATGGGAACTATAAATCCAACAGAAGTCTTCAAATACTTAGGAGTCCAAATATCTTCAAAAGCAGGGAGTAACGACGAAATACATTCCAGGATTGGCCAAGCAAGATCAGCCACCAGACAGCTACACGGACTATTGTGGAGTAATAAAATAACAAAAGAAAATAAAAGAAGAATGTATAAAACAATAATAGAAAGTATTGGGTTGTACGGCGCTGAACTCTGGGAAATCAACCAAAGAAACAAGTCAAAAATCAAGGCGATGGAAATGAACTATTGGAGACGATGTTGCCGACTCACTAGACTTGATAGGGTGAGAAACGAAGATATTAGGAGACAAATGGAAATCGATCTAGATATAATAGACACAATCGAAGCCAAAAGACTTAACTGGTATGGACACCTTCAGAGAATGCCTGAAAATAGATGGCCGAAAAAAATAGAAAAATGGACTTCACCCACAAGAAGAAAACGAGGTAGACCAAGACGATCCTGGAGAGAAGATGTCGAAGATGCAATGACCGCCAGAGACTTAAAAACTGAAGATTGCTTCGACAGAAATCGCTGGAAATTAGGATGCGAGAAGCGGCGACAGCTGTAGAAGACTCGCTTATTATATATATATTAAACATTTTCAACATGAGAGTACTGAAGTGGAAGGAGTTATAAAACATCAAATATGTATTTGTTACTTTCGGGTACTCATAGTATGTGCACTCACAGTGGTTACTTTTAAAGAAAAATAAAGGAAGAAACACGGAAAAACAAAGAACAAACGGGCAATCATATGTAGACAATGTCGAAAAGCTTTTCGACATTGCCCATTCGGATGCTCTAATTCTCATGACAATCAAACAAGACAAATATTTTTAATTGGCCAAAGAACTGAGAGAAGCATGATCATTTCATCTCAAGACAAAGAGTATGTTAAAAAGCAAGAAAGGGCACTAGAAAGATTTGAAAAAGAAAAGGGGAGAAGAGAAAAAGCTGTTTCTTGTGAAAAATCCACGTCTTCCTCTATTAATCCACCTGATGATGTATTAAAATGATAGTTCAAGTGCCAAAAGCAGTTCTGATGATGAATTATATCAACCTTCGTTCAAAAAAAAGTTAGACAAAGTTTTAGACGGCAAAAGCCAAGACGTTTCTGAACTAAAGGCTAAGAAGAGCCTTTTTGGCATGAATGTGGCAGCGGCTTTAGACAGAAATAAAGTTTCCGATCGTGAAGCTGTATGGCTTATCATTTCTATTGCTGCCGCACTTGGACATGATCCTGCGGAATTACCGCTTTCAAGAAGTTCTGTAAAAAAGAAACGAGAAGCAGGAAGACAGAATTTTTCAACAGATTAAAGCAAACTTAGACATCAAAGAACCAATTGTTGTTCATTGGGACAGCAAAATCCTGCCCGACATTTTAGGTTCACAAAAGGTAGATAGACTACCAGTGCTAGTTTCCTATGCTAGTGGAAATGAAAAATTACTGGGGGTGCCAAAATTGGCTAGTGGAACAGGTTTGAACACTGGAGATGCAGTACTTAAAACTCTTAAAACATGGGATCTCGATGATAAAGTCATTGGTATAGGCTTTGGCACAACAGCCGTCAATACTGGTCTTAAGAGTGGTGCATGCATTTTCCTTGAAAATAAGCTGAATAAAGAACTTCCATGGTTGCCGTGTCGCCATCACATAATGGAAATCATTTTGAGTAAAGTATTTGCATTGTATTTGGGACTTTCAAGCTCTCCTGAAATTACCATATTTAAAAGGTTGAAGTAATCATGGAATGCAGGTGATCGATCAGATTACACACCATTAATTTTTCCCCCTGGAGAAGCTGAGTTAAAAAACAGTGCCATCGAGTCCTTGCGCTACATCATCTTAGTAAGAAAGACCAGCCTCGAGATGACTACCTCGAACTTACTGAAATGACGCTGTTGTTGGGACAACCAATAGAAAAAATTTACTGGGGAGCACCTGGGCCTATAAACCACGCTCGGTGGATGGCTAAGCTTATTTATGCATATAAGTTGTACCTTTTCCTAGGTCAAGGAGTTTACCATCTCACAAACAAGGAGAACGAAAACTTAACAGATTTATCCGTTTCGGTGCACTCTTGTATGTGAAAAATTGGGTTGAGGCTCCAATCAGCGCCAATGCAGCTTTCAACGACCTAATTTTTTTGGAAAGAGGCTGGGAAGTACAGCGTCATTGATGAAGATACAGTAGAACGTCGATAATCCGGACGTCAAAAATCCGGACCGTCAATAATCCGGATTTGTATCTAGCAAAAATATCTTTCTTTTAAAATAAATTAAGAACTTCGCTGCGAAAAACAAACCTCTACCGCAGTTCAAAAATATTTTACACATTTTTTTTAAAAGCCCAAATAGTGTCTGATGTTTTTACTGTACACATGGTGCTTTTATAAATTAATTACAATACAGTGTTTAAATATAAAAAAATATTTTGATTAATTTCACCCTCTACACACTTTACTGTACAAGAGAAAACATAAAATTTTAAAACGTTTGTTGTACTTTAATGTGTATACTGGCCTTTTTTGAGGTAATTTCGATAATCCGGATAATTTGATAATCCGGATGGGGTCCGGTCCCAATTAATCCGGATTATTGACGTTCTACTGTATAGCTAAAACTATCAAAAAAGCCTTGCAGCCACATTTGTGGTGCCTATCTGACGAAATGGTCAGGTTATCACTTTTTTCCAATAAAGTGAGCCTTGAAAACAAAGTGAGAATAGTGAATAAGATAAGATGTCTGTCCCGGCACCGCCAATGATGATTAGAGGAAATACCAATTTCCTAAGTGATGAATGTGAATTGGCAGATTTTGCTAATAGTACAACAATGTTGTTGTTTACTAAGCTAAAAATTATGCAAAGCTTTTTAAACAAGCACCCAAGTGAATGGGAACAGGACCCAGAGTTTAAAGAGCCAAAAAAATACAGTAAATAAAATCAAAGTGGTCAATGACATCGCAGAAAGAGGTGTAAAACTATTTCAAGATTTTCACAAACTCAACAAATGATGAGGACGAAAAGCAGCTGTTACTGCAGATTGTAGAGGCTAATCGAAAAACAAGTCCCGACTGAGCCAACAAAGAAGACCGTTCTAGAAAGCCTACAGAAACCATTCACTTCCAAAGACAAAATTTAAAGAGTTCATTTTTATTATGATCTTCACTATAAAATGTACTTATTTTAAACATGGGTTCCAATGTAAAATAAACAAATAGGGGAGAGTTGGACAAAACGGGATACCATTCTTGTTTATTTTTTAACGGAAAAAATGTTAAAGAAATTATCATAATATTATTTTTTATAGGTATAACGTTATACATTTATTGAAGCACACAAAAAACATATTTTTAGCTATTTTTAAAGACTGGAAAATAGTAAAAAAATATTTATTAAAGTCTTGCACATCCCGTTTTAGCATACCACGGTTGGATAAAACGGGATAGGTTCACAATATTTTATTTTTTGCATATAAAATTATCTAAAAAGTATAATTTTAGTAGATATAACACTGCAAAGCAAAATTTACCTTTGAAAAAACAATATCTTCAGTAGTCAGAAACTTAAAAATAGGCCTTTTTTATGTTTTATTGCAAAATGGGAAAGAAGACATTTTATTTAGGACTAGGTACGTATATCGGAACAAAAGTCACATAAAAATATGTTGTTCTTTTCTGTACTATGAGAACACGCTTTATGGCTATTTAAAAAATTAA
This sequence comes from Diabrotica virgifera virgifera, assembly GCF_917563875.1. Lineage (NCBI taxonomy): Eukaryota > Metazoa > Arthropoda > Insecta > Coleoptera > Chrysomelidae > Diabrotica > Diabrotica virgifera. The sequence continues at coordinate 29,491,977 of NC_065452.1, forward strand.
TAGGCCAACAAATAAATAGGTGGATAAAACGGGAGATAAAAACTGTATCCCATTTTATCCAACTTATAAGTGTCCCGTTTTGTCCAACTCAGACATTTTTCAAAACAAATATGGCTCCTGCCTAAACGTGAAAGTAAAATTAGATAGACTACACATGAGAATATTCGTTAATGAATGCTTAATTAAATGTAATAGTCACCGGAATTATATGTTTAGATATGTAGGCAATATAATGTAGAAAACAACGCACTTAAAAGTACAAAGTACCAAAAAAATAGAGTCAAACAATTCTAAACACAACTTTTCATCAAATAATGGCATCGAGGTAAAACGAACTGAGAATGTTAAAATGACGACTGAGAACAAGTTTTCGTCGTTGTCCGATTGATAGCAGCACTAGTTGGGTCTCTAGGCTAGGTATCCCGTTTTATCCGACTATCCCGTTTAATCCAACTCTCCCCTACCTAAATTAAGTTTTTGTATCCTAACATGTCTTGTAATGTTTTCAAAAATCGATAAAAATATTCCCGTTTTCATTATTTAAATAGTATTGAGCACTGCCTTCCCAGTGCCTTATGGCTTTCATATTTTGACTCCTTACTTCTTTTATCAATTAGAAAAGAATTGGGGGGGGGGGGTCCCTTGGCTTTTACATTCGACTTGAGTTTTTCACATAAGATCTTGAACCACCCTACCCTGGACCGAACATGTCACCAACATAGAGGTAATCCACAAAATCGGAAAAGAGAAGGAAATCGTGGGCACAATTAAAGAAAAAAAATTGAATATCTAGGCCACGATAAGTACCCTCTACTGCAATTGATTGTCCAGGGGAAAATAGACAGTAAGCGAGGGCTAGGCAGGAGAAGACATTCGTGGCTCCAGAATCTGCGGAAGTGGTTCGGGCTCACATCAGTCAAACTATTCAGAAGACTATTCACATAAAGAAGAAGAATGTAAAAATAATATATAAAACTTCTGTCTATTCATAATCACCTATATATATATATATATATATATATATATATATATATATATATATATATATATATATATATATATATATATATATATAGTGATTTCAATAATATCTGAAAGACTAGAAAGTTTCTTTTTATACATTTAGTCATACAATATTACTTAATAGATAAAACAGCAAATGTATATAAAGAGCAAATATGAGATAAAATAATGACAGGAAATGTAGAAGAAGATACTAACCAGCTATGGATAAAAGTATGAGATATTGTATTGCAGAAGTCGTTGAAATATTTCACTCACCAACAAAATAATTAACCACCCACCTTGTGTTTCTTTCAATTTGCAGAAGTTATAAATCTTGGACCACATTTTATGAAAGACACGGTAAAAATCACCTTTGAGGAAAACAAAGAAGTAAAATTTTTGAAAAAAATAGTCGTTTATGAAGGGATGCTTAGCAAAAATCCAATGTTCCATTTCATCCAAATCCATTTTGAAAATCAGAGCCCAATTAAAAAAATTATTAGTATTACCTATTAATAATGGTGAAATTTAATCAAACAGCTTCTGTTTAAAACGTCACTAAATTTATCTTTAATTTTTTTCCAATTGTCCCTGCAAGATTTATTATTCTTTCTTTGATGTCTTTGATATTATTATTTGCAAATGCTATCTCTGAGGTTCTCCTTCTATCTTTGTATCTTTGACTCTTTAGTTTTGTAATAGAATTTACAATTATGTCAAAATTCGATTTTATATAGGACAGTTCATTCTGAACAGAATTCTCACTAAAAATTTGTTGACATTTAAAGGACATTTTGCCGGGATTTAAAACGAATTTACTATACTTACCTAGCTACCTGTTGGCCCTATTCTACGGATAAATAGTTCCAGATGGGATATTCTCAAACAATAAAACTTGTAATAAAGACATTTGGTAGATACATACTTGGAATAAAGTAATAAAGTTATTTAGTAGATACCCCAAGAATATACCGTCTTCTTCTTCTTCTTCTTCTTCTTAGCCTTCTGTCGTCCACATTTGGACATAGGCCTCTCCCAAACTCCTTCCATCGGTCTCTATCCTGAGCAACATATTTCCAATTTGTTCCGGATACTCTTTTAATATCATCAACCCACCTCATCTGTGGTCTTCCTCTCGGTCGTTTACTTTGGTAAGGTCTCCAATGTTTTATCGTTGCATTCCAACGTTGGTCTTTTTGTCTAGCAGCGTGGCCTGCGAAGCTACATTTAAGTTTGGCAACTTTTGTTGTTATGTCCTCGACTTTTGTTTTTGATCTTACCCAGTCGTTTCTCTTTTTATCTTTCCATAACTCTTTCTGTTGTGACTAGTTTATTCATATTTGCCTTGGTTAGGGTCCAGGTTTGACATCCATATGTCATGATAAGAAGGATGCACTGGTTGAACACTTTGGTCTTCAAATATTGAGGTATTTTGCGGTTCTTAAGTATCCAACCAAGTTTTCCAAATCCTGCCCATGCTAGTCTTGCTCTATTAATAATTTCCGCACTTTGGTTTTCTTTGTCAAGTTTCAGGATTTGGCCTAGGCCTAGGTAGATATATTCCTGGACTTTTTTTATCTCACTGCCATTCATAGTTATACGTCTGGGCCTGGGGTCATCTTTGTTTATGATTATTTTTGTTTTCTTCATGTTCATTTTCAGGCCGACGTATTGGAAGCTGCCTGCGAGTTCCTCCATCATAATTTGCAGTTCCTCGAATGAGCTCGCTATAGTCACAATGTCGTCAGCGAATCTGAGGTGGTGTAGCTTCTTGCCATTAACGTGCCATTAACATTCATATTCTTGCCAGAATATACCTGCTATGAATAATTTCAAGAAAGTATTATCTAAATATACAGGGTGTCTGCGTAACTTTGCACCATATGGGAAACTTTTTTAATATCAATTTTACGAAAAAAAGTCATTCTTTATAAAGTGCTCTGCATAGTCTAAAACCTAAGATGCAATCATCAGATATCAAATTTTGTCAACAGTATACGAGGTATGTCAAAAAATATTAATTTCGCTCAAGAGCAAACTACCTTTATACTTCAAAATATCAAGAAATTTTATTATGAAAAGTTATTTGTAATTAAAAACCATATTCAAATATGCAATAACAGCTTTCTACGTGAAAAAAAAAATTCTGAGATTTTCCTAAATTACCGATTCCGAACATCATTTTTATTTATTAGACATGTAATAACTCTTTTATTAATAATTTTAGGAAAAAAACTTATTCTTCATAAAAATCTGTGCATGGTCTAAACCTCAAGATAGAACCATCAGTTTTCCAAGTTTGTTAATTTTATACGAGGTGTGTCAAATAATATGAATTTAGAAAGAATATAGAAAGAATTCTTTGTAAATTCATATTATTTGATACACCTCGTATAAAATTAACAAACTTGGATAACTGATGGTTGCATCTTGAGGTTTAGACCATGCACAGATTTTTATGAAGAACATCTCTTTTCCTAAAATTATTAATAAAAGAGTTATTACAGGTCTAATAAATAAAAATGATGTTCGGAATCAGTAATTTAGGAAAATCTCAGAAATTTTTTTTTCGTAGATGGCTGTTATTGCATATTTGAATATGGATTTTAATTACAAATAACTTTTCATAATAAATTTTTTTGATATTTTGAAATATAAAGGTAGTTTGCTCTTGAGCGAAATTAATATTTTTTGACATACCTCGTATACTGTTGACAAAATTTGATATCTGATGATTGCACCTTAGGTTTTAGACTATGCAGAGCACTTTATAAAGAATGACTTTTTTTTCGTAAAATTGATATTAAAAAAGTTTCCCATATGGTGCAAAGTTACGCAGACACCCTGTATATAGGAAATTATTTTATTTATGCAATATTTTCTAATAAGTACATCAAAACGTGCTGCAATATGTCCTTAATCAAATAAATATGAATAGCATATGCATTTATAAAGAAACCCACATGCTGCATGTTTACGCACAGACATGCATTTTACATATAATCCAGGCTCTATTTATAAGTAACTACACAAAAATAAAAAATTATTAAGCAGTTATATTTCCTAGTTTTTGAAGTTATACTTCTTTAGGCACGAGGGTGAATTTTTACATTCCGTGGCGCATGCGTACACCGACAGTATGGTATTAGTCGCTATATGTTTATGTAGTTGATAGTAGAAAGGAGTTGATAGTCAAGATGTGCGAATCATAGAAAAATTATACTGGCGTCAAACAGCGACAGCTTGCATAAATGGAAAATCAACAGAAATATGCAAAATACAAAGAGGTGTCAGACAGGGTTGTATACTGTCCCCACTGTTGTTCAATTTGTATTCAGATAGAATATTTAAGGAAGCGCTGCATAATTTGGAATGGGGTGTGAAGGTTAATGGAATTCTGATAAATACAATCAGATATGCAGACGATACAGTTATTTTAAGTGATGATATGAATGGATTACAACACCTTTTAAATGCCATTGACACAGTGGGAAGAGACTTTGGCCTAAATATAAACTGTTCAAAAACAAAATACATGGTATTTAGCCGTTTGGCCCATCAAGATTCACGTTTATATGTTGATGGTCATATAATTCAAAGAGTACCCAGTTTTAAATATCTTGGTTGCCATATTACTGAACAACTAGATCCAGATAAAGAGATAAAATGTAGAATCAAGATAGCCCGCACGACATTTTTAAAAATGAGGTCATTCTTCTGTAATGATACCTTGCAACTTCAACTTCGAAAGCGCATGATTAAATGCTACATTTGGTCAGTCCTCTTGTATGGTGTCGAAGCATGGACATTAAAAATATCCACCATTAACCGTTTGGAGGCCTTTGAAATGTGGCTGCACAGACGTATTCTGAAAATACCATGGACGGCTATGCTGACAAATGTGGCAGTCCTTAAGAGAGCAAATGCTACCCGCGAGCTGCTTGATAACATCAAATATAGAAAGATGGCCTATTTTGGACACGTAGTAAGGGGAGACCGGTATAATATTCTTCAACTTATTATGATGGGTAAAATCGAAGGACGCAGAGGAATTGGTAGAAAGCAGGCCTCTTGGTTGAAGAATATCCGGGAGTGGACAGGAATAAAGAAAGCAGAACACCTATTTAGAATAGCTCGAGACAGAGATAGTTTCGCCATGTTAATTGCCAACGTCAAGGGGACTTGATAGGGCACGTAGCGCATGTAGCGCAAATAAGGTGTGCGTGAAAAGTGAAAAGAATATATTATTAGTGTTTTTAGTAAATATATTTATTATAATTTTTGTGTCTTTGGATTTGTCTTCCTCGGGAATAAAATATTTTATAATAATAGTAAGTAAGTATATTTAAAGTATTTTTGTATACTTCACTTGGTCTATTAAATTTGTCAGTACGTATGAGAAATCTTGTAGCCTGTTAAAGCAAAGGGAGTATAGTTCAGTGGTAGAGCGTGTGACCGGAGATCGAGAGGTCCCCGGTTCGAATCCGTGTGTTTTCTATTTTTTTTTTATTTTTCTTATTGTTTTAATAAAAATTTTTGGAAAGTAGTAAGTAAAAATTGGTTCAATCTTTAAATAAAATACAAATAACCTGTTGAAAGTATATTTATTTCGTTGAAATCATATGATAGAAGTACAACTTCTTACGTGCGTACAAATTACACACACATTCTTTTTTACTTGTGTAGTTCAAAATATCCCCATCAAATTAGAAAAAAAAAAGAAACAAAAAGCGTGTTTGAGAGGGCCCCTGCGGGGCCCTGGCCCTGGTTCCGCGGAACCATGCTCAGTTCACCACTAAGAGTCAGAAGTTGTTCATTCGCTGATACGAGTAGTTGTCCGTGGTGTTGCTAAAGTTTATTGCAGTTACGTTTAGAAGTTTTTGGCTAAAAGCATGGAATGGACGAACCAACTTATATTTGATTTTTTTAAATCTGTATCAAAATGAACCTTATGGAACTTCATGAATTCTACAGCTCCAGAGCATAAGAACAGGAACGATATATACGATGCATGGAACCGTATAAAGAATCAATTAAAGGATAGTACTGCTTGGATTAAAGAGTTTAAAGAAAAAGGGAGTTAAATGGTTAAATCAAACACTACACAGACGGACCTACACATACTATCACGTCACGGACCATGGGAAGAGCTCTGTCTGCGGTGCGTTGCCGTCAGTGGTCGTCGGCTGTGCGTGATGATCCGTATAATCGCAGACCGTGGGAAGGAGGTTTAAGTTTGATCACTTTTATGATTTAAATTAGCTATTTTTACTGCGAGATATCTAAAGTATCTTTGTTGATAAGAGATAAAATTTTAATTTCAATACCCCCAGGAGACTGAAGTGTTTACGTAAACAAATGATTATTTGTTCCGAGAATTTCAAAATCACATGTTTATAGTTCACTATTCCTTTGGAAAACAAAAATACATGCGTGTTATCATCTGCCACTTTGTGACAGTGTATCAAACAGGTGGTTAAACAAAAGATAATAATTATTGCCAATAGTTGAGAAAGGTGATTAATACACTAATCACAAAAAGTATCGCATAATTTTTGAAACAGAAAAAAATTAAAAAATAATTTTTAATTTTTAGCAGAATAATAGATACTCGTCTACCGTCTTCTTTAGGTGTCTACAAACCCATAACATTTCAAGTTGAAGTGTGTTTTTGCAGAAAAAAAAACGGTAAACAAAACTTTGTTAAAACAGAATATTTATTTTGGACATTGGTATTCGAAAATTTGATCTGTGCACTATAGTCCAGGACGCATCTGTTTTGAGATGGACGTTGAGAGGTGACTCAAATTTTTTTGCAGAAATTGCTTGAAAATAACTCAAATAATAAAATTTGAGTAATCCTCCCACTCAAAATGGTCCGGAACATTGTTTAAATAATCAAAATGTCAAAATATGAAGGAAAAATTCGATTTTTTTATTGATTTTTTGATTATAACTTTAAAACTATTCATTTCTGAGAAGAGTTGTACTGACATAAAAGTTGCGCAATTAAATTTCCTACATTATAGAATTGGTTAAAAATTTAAAAAATAGTCACCCTTGTTGCAAAATAGCAATAATTGCGAAAAAAAAAACATACAAAAACAAGTATTCGCATTTTACGTTTTTCAACCATTTATGCTACACTTAGGACCTTCATATTTTACCCAGAAAAACTTTATGATATAGTAAAACAACACTGTAAATTTCATTAAGATCGGTTTAATAGGTTTTGCAAGATAAATTTTGCAATCCAGCTTTCGCAAAAAAAATCATTTATTTTAAATGTTGCAGGACTCAAAAATAAAGCAGAAAGCAAGTTGATTTTTTTTGCTTATAGAAGTGTACTGTATCTTTCATTTGCAATTTGCAAAATAAAAATTGATTAATTACCACGGCATCAGGAAATTTTTTAAATAAACATGAATTTTTGGTGCTATGCGCAGGACAGCGGTGTTCGATTCACACAAGTTGATTTCCACCAAAATTTTTTCAAATCTTTATCTAATATATTATTTTCTTACTCTATATTTTGTTGTATTTTAATATTTTAATTCCACAAAAATCAAACTAATTTTATTATTGTTTGTGAAATATTGTTAAAACAATTGCATATGTTTAAAAATAATAAACTTTTATTCTCTAAGTTAATATATTTGAACAAAGAAAATTTTTGTCTAAAAAAGTGTTATTTCAAAGGATAGAGTATGTGTTTTTATTTTGCAATAAACAAATTTATTTATTTATTTCGAAATGTAATACAAATTAAAATATATCAATCATTATCAAAGGTCATTGTAATGCCCAATCAGAGCAAACTATCCGCTGTCCTGCGCGTAGCACCAATAATTAATGTTTATTTCAAAAAATTCCTGACGCCGTGGTAGTTAATCGATTTTAATTTTGCAAATTTCAAATGAAAGGTACAGTACACTTCTATACGCAAAAAGAATCAACTTGCTATCTCCTTTATTTTCTGTCCTGTAACATTTTGAAAAAATGAATTTTTTTGCGAAAGCTGGATTGCAAAATTTATTTTGCAAAATCTATTAAACCGATCTTAATGAGATTTACAGTATTGTTTAACTGTATCATAAAGTTTTTCTGTGTGAAATATGAAGGTCCTAAGTGTAGCATAAATTGTTGAAAAACGTAAAATGTGAATACTTGTTTTTGTATGTTTTTTTCGCAAGTATTGCTATTTTGCAACAAGGGTGACTATTTTTTTAAAATTGTAATCAATTCTATATTGTAGGAAATTTAATTATGCAACTTTTATGTCAGTACAACTTTTCTCGAAAATGAATACTTTTAAAGCTATAATGAAAAAAACGAAGAAAAAAATCGAATTTTTCCTTCATTTTTTGACATTTTGATTATTTAAACAATGTTCCGGACCTTTTTGAGAGGGAGGATAACTCAAATATTATTATTTTAGCTATTTTCAAGCAATTTTTGCAAAAATATTTGAGTCACCTCTCAACGTCCAAATGTACTATTTTTACAGATGCGCCCTGGTCTACTAGCTCTGCTTGAGTTTTCAATGAGGTGGTGAGTTCCTACAAAAAATGAGTAGGTAAAATAACGTCAGAACAAGCAGCCCAAATTGCAGTGGCGACGCGTGACTTTTTCTGAAGCGTTAACAAAACCAGATGCAAAAAATCTTATTTAGAAAATGAAGATATGGCTAAATGTATATATAGCTTCAATAATATCATTTTGTATTTTACTTGAAACTCTCGAAAAAACAGATGTTTCTAATTGTTGGCAAAATTTTTGATCTTTTTTGGCAATTAATGTTAACAATTCCCTGTAATTGCCTCGATTGTCAGAGTCGTCGCCCTCAAAATGACCACGAAACGCTAGTTCTTGTTTGGCCAAAAAACATACGGTACCTATTATAAGTGTGCTAAGGATATACAGTGTGTCTGCGTAACTTGGAGCCATATGGGAAACTTTTTTATTATCAATTTTACGAAAAAAAGTTATTCTACATAAAGTACTCTGCATGGTCTAAAACCTAAGATTCAATCATAAGATATCAAATTTTATCAACAGTATACGAGGTGTGTCAAATAATATGAATTTCGCTCAAGAGGAAAGTATAGGTACCTTTTTCGCAAAATCGAAAATTTGTATTAGAAAAGTTGTTTGGAATTAAAAATTATGTTATAATATGCAATTACATTCTTCTAATTGAAAAACAAAATTGATTTTTTTTTTCAAATTACGGATACCCAACATCATTTTTATTACGATAACTCCGTTATTATTAATTTTACAGAAAAAAGATATTCTTTATAAAAAGGTGTAAATAGTCTGACAACTAAGATGCAATTATAAGATATCAAATTGTATCAATTTTATACGAGGTATGTAAAAAGATATGAATTTCGCTAAGAGTAAAAACCTTTATTTTTCAAGTAGATGGACGTAATTGCATATTAAAACATAGTTTTAAGTTACGAACAACTTTTTATATTAACAATTTTCAATATTGTGAAAAATAAAAGTACTTTACTCCTGAGCGAAATTCATATTGTTTGACATACCTCGTATAAAATTGATAAAATTTGATATATTATAATTGCATCTTAGTCTTTACACTACGTAGACCTTTTTATAAAGAATAACTTTTTTTCGTAAAACTACTAATAACTGAGTTATCGCAATAAAAATAATGTTGGGTATCCGTAATTTGAAAAAAAAATTTTTTCATTAAATTTTTTTTCAATTAGAAGAGTATAATTGCATATTATAACATAATTTTTAATTCCAAATAACTTTTCTTAATAAAAATTTTCGATATTGTGAAATATAAAGGTACTTTCCTCTTGAGCCAAATTTTATTTTTTGACATACCTCGTATACTGTTAATAAAATTTGATATCTAATGATTAAATCTTAGGTTTTATACCATGCTGAGCACTTTATGAAGAATAACTTCATTTCGTAAAATTTATAATAAAAAAGTTTTCCATATGGTTCCAAGTTACGCAGACACACTGTACCTATCTATTTTTTTTTAACAAACTCATTATGTTTAGCAATATTTGCTTTAAAAGCTTGGTTAAGAGAACTTTCGATTCTTGTTTTCCCAAACTGAATCAAATTGGGTATACATATCTTACATGTAGGTAACGGAGAAATTTCATGTCTCCTTTTTTTTTAAAACTCTAACACTCTTTAAATCGTGAACCTGGCCCACCCATTTTTCTGTAGAAACCAGAAGACATGGCCAACAATACAGTCTATTTTTCGTGCAACCACATAACCAAAGATTTTCACTGTACCAACTAAATTTAAAATATCGAACTACTTTTTTTTTTTTGATTCCTTTTTTAAACTGTTTAAAATAGGTCTTTCAGTTTCAATAATCAGTTCGAATTCATCAGTCTAATAGTGCGGACATAAATTCGTGTGCTGGTATTTTTACTTTTTGCTGAGATAAGTATATTACCTGCTAATTATATTTTAATTGAAATACCTAGTATTTCAACTATTGTTTCCTATTTATATTTAAGAGTTTGGTTTTGATTTTACGATTTATATATTTTATTTACAAATATTATTTAAAAACATTTCTAATATTTTATAAACCATGGGGGAAAATACGGGCGGGAAACCGCCCGATTTAAATTTAAATAATTGTCCGAACAATACTGAAAAAGAAAATATTGATTCTAGTTATAATAATATTATTGATTTAGAAAATCGTTATAGACCAGGCGATAAAGGTCCTTATTTTGTTTTCGTGGAAAGTAAAGAAAAACATATTGGAAGGCTTTTCCCAATTAAAATTGGTCACTATATACTCCCGGAGGAGAAATTAAGTAAACAAGTGGAGGATATAAAATCGGTAGGAATAAACCGCGTAAAAGTCATATTTAAAACTATGGAATCCGCTAATTCGCTAGTAAATCATTATGTTATAAATCAAAATAACTTAGTAGCATATATCCCTAAATTTTACACCCATAAAAAAGGCATCGTCAGAATGGTTGATACGACTTTCTCCGAGGAGTATCTACTAAAAGCCATCATTTCCAATAAACAAATTGTAAGCGTTCAAAGAATGAAAAGAAAAATTATAGACTCAGACGGAAATTCCAGTTTAGTTAACAGACAAATGATTATAGTACAATTTCTGGGCAATGAAATCCCACAAAACATACAAATTAATCTTTGTAACTTTCAAGTAGAACCTTATGTACAACCGGTTGTCCAATGCTTTAAATGTTTGCGTTATGGCCATTCGGCCAGACAGTGCAAATCTAAAGAAAGCAGATGCAAAAAATGCACAGGTTTGGATCATCTGGAAGATGAGTGTCAATCAGAAAATGTTTGTATTTACTGTAAAAACAATGAACACACTTCAATCTCCCGTAAATGCCCTATTTTCACAAAACAAAAACAAATTAAACATATTATGGCTCAGGAAAACATTTCCTTTAAAGAAGCTGAAAATATGTATGTAAATCCTTCCTATGCCAAAATTATTACGAATAACAGGTTCTCGGTGTTAAATAATATTAACAACTTTCCACCATTGCCTGAAGTAAGGCAAACATCTTCTCAGAGTTCTTCAGCCGTATTAAGGAAACCCTTTATCAAAACAAATATTCCTACTTCCAAAAAACGAAAACCTTCCCCACTATCTCCCACTACAGAAATGTCACCAATAAAAAAAACCCCCCAATTAAAATCAAATGCTAATACTGTTCTTCCTAATCCTTATAGGGACGAATATATGAACTATAAAGAAAAGTCAGTACTTATACTATCTACATTCGTTAAACAACTTCAAAAAAGTTTTCCGTCTAGCCCAGTTTCTTTTGCAGAATCAGATATAAGAGAATTTGTTAATAATATGTTTGATACCGACAATCACACAGATGGAATGGACATTAATATTAGTGGATCTGAATACGAATATTATTAACCTTCCCGATTCCTGACCATAATATTAAAAAAGACAAACTATATATTTTGCAGTGGAACTGCAGATCTTTAAAATCAAATAAAGCAAGTTTAATTAATTTTGTTAACAGTAAAACTATTGACATCATTGTTATATCAGAACTATGGCTTAAGCCTGACGAAAACTTTTTTTTGAAAGGGTTCAATTTAGTTAAAAAATGTAGAGTTGATGGTTATGGTGGCGTTGGTATTTTTGTAGCGCAAGGGCTCGGTTTTAAAGAGGTTAATATCATCCAGCCGTTAAACATAGATTTAGAAGTGTGCGCAATTACTTTACCTTCTATAAACTTATCAATAGTGTCTATTTACCGACCACCTGACGTGATTGTCAATTTTACCGACTGGCTACAATTATTTCAGCAGTTCAAGTCCCATACTCTTTTTTGCGGAGACTTTAATGCGCACCATGATAGGTGGGGACCGATACCTGATGATCGACATGGTAAAATTTTAGTAGATGCAATAGATCATCTAGACCTTGTGGTATTAAACGATGGTACTCCCACTAGAATTAACTCTAGTGGAAATCATTCAGCTGTTGACATAACATTAACCTCTCATTTTTTAGTTGATAAATTAACTTGGACGGTTTTAGATGACACTATGGGATCGGACCACTACCCAATAGCTATCGACATCCAAATTAAGCCTTCAAATTTTTCAATAAACCCATCCACTAAGTGGAATGACACATGCGCAGACTGGGAATTATTCCAAACACTCTTGGAAAAAGATGTTACTCAGTTACTTACTGAAAATAACACAAGTAATGCATCAACATTTTTCGAAATGATTTCCAATGCAGCGACTCGGTCTATGCCTGTTAAAAAATCTTTTACTCCCATTTCCCCAAGACCAATTTGGTGAGATCAGGAATGTAGTAAGATGGTAGAAAAACGGAAAACGGCCTTAAAAAATTATAGAATTCTGTCCAATCATAATAATTATTTAGTTTATAAAAACGTAGCTGCCCAAGCTAAACGTTTATTTAAAAACAAACAACGTTGTAGCTGGATTAACTTCCTAAATAAACTTAATAAAAATACACCACTAACTGAAATTTGGAAGTTCGTTAAAGCTGTAAATAATAAAAATTTTCATTGTCCCAAAAAACCTCTTTCAAAAAAATTAATAGAGGAAATACTAAACAAAATAGGTCCTCCTTCTGCTTCTAATTTTGTGGTTAAATCAGTTAACAAATTCCCATTTAATCATGAAGATGAATTGTCTACTTCTTTCACAATGGACGAATTGGATTTAGCGATCAAAAATAGTCGGAACACAGCTCCCGGGTTAGATGGCTTTACTTATAAAATAATTTATAACTTACCATATTCTGCTAAAAATTTTCTTTTGCAATTATTTAATGACTGGTGGAGGAAACAAAAATATTATGACTGCTTTAAAAATATTATAATTTGTCTGTTACTTAAACCTTATAAAGATCCAGAAATTCCATCATCATACCGCCCAATCTCGTTAATATCATGCGTGACCAAAACATTCGAAAGATTAATTAAGTTTAGATTAGAACATTTTGTGGAATATAGATCCCTTTTACCAAGCATTCAATATGGTTTTCGCAGAGGACGGGGAACAATAGATGCGGTGAGTCACTTAGTTTCAGATATACAAATAAGTTTTTCCAGAAACCTATATACATTATGTTTATTCATAGATCTAACAGGGGCCTATGATGTAGTTGACCTAAATATTTTATCAAAAAAGATGGAAAAAATTGGAATTAATAAAACTGTATGTACCAATATCTTAAGTATCTTTCATAATAGAAAAATATTTTTACGTGATCATAATAACGTATTACATGGTCCACACACAGTATGTAACGGTTTACCTCAGGGGTCTGTATTGAGCCCTATTTTATTTAATATATACACTGCAGATCTGCATACGTTAGTAGGTGATAAATTCAGCATGATACAATACGCGGATGATTTATGTTTTTACTTCAGCCATGGTTCATATGAGAAATGTTTAGATGACTTAAATGAATGTATGCATTTGATAACAGGTTGGTTTAATGACATGGGATTCAGTGTTTCTCAGGATAAGACTGCCTTGGTATGTTTTACTCGTCACCGAGTTAGAACTGCTAGAGCTGCTTGTCTAGACGAGTTCACGATTCCATTCGTCGACGAATATAAGTACCTAGGTATAGTACTAGATAAAAAACTGCTTTGGACTAACCACATAAAATATATTAAAAAAAGATCCGAACACGGCATAAATCTACTAAAAGTGGTTTCCAAAAAAAAATGGGGAGCAGATGTTACTGTATCGTATACATTCTACAAAGCATATATTCGTTCCATATTGGACTATGGTTGTACATTATACGGGGCGTCATCCAAAACGAATCTAATCACTATTGATCGTATACAATATAAGGCTTTAAAAATTTGTATGGGTCTAATGATGTCATCGCCTAACCAAGCAGTCCTTGCAGAAATACAAGAACCCCCATTAAATATACGTAGACAGTACTTAGCTGAAAAACAAATAATTAAATACAGAACATTTAATACGAGTATGATCCGAAAAATAGCTTTTATTAACACTTGTAATCTTACAACACCTTATTGGAGGATAAAAAATTCCCCTCCCTTGGCAGATGGCTTTGTTAATACCAACCATTATGAAATTTTTATATTAAATAGTCCCAAATATCCAATATTTCAATATAGTTATCAAAGTATCATATTTCGGCCAACAATTATATACCCTGAATATTCAGAAATCCCTAATTTAAATAACCTAATACTCACCACCACATTGAATGCTTTTGGAAAGGATGTAACTAAAATATTTACAGATGGGTCCAAAAGTGAGGTTGGAATAGGTGCAGCATTTTTTGTTTCACACATCAATCATGTCGAAAAATTTAAACTAGCGGATATATTCTCTATTTACAGCGCCGAGTCCTTGGCGATTAAAAAAGCCTATTATGGTGCACGCTAAATCCAGTTCAAACTGTTTGTATTATGTCAGATTCTAAGTCCGTTTTGCAAGCTATTGAAGGACCTCCAATAAATATATATAATCAAGAATTAATTTGTGAAATAAAAAACTTATTGTACCAATTAAATCAGCAAAATAAAAAAATAATTCTCATATGGGTAAAAGGTCACAGCGGTATTATCGGTAACGAAAGGGTTGATTATGAAGCGAAAGAAGCTTGTAAATCAGATAAATTCGTAAAAATATTTTCACATACCGACTTAAGTACTAAATTAAAAAAATCTATTAAAGACAGATGGACAGAATCTTACAATAATTTTAGCAAGACATCGAAAAATCTTTATTTTCAGCTTTATCCACAACTTCCAAATAAAATACCGCATACGACTTTTGATTATATCAAAAGACATACTTCAGTTATAACTCGCTTAAAATTGAATCACGGCCGTTTTCCGGCGCACCTTCATAAATTAGGGATACTTAACTCCCCGTTATGTGACTGTGACAACATGTCCATAGGTGACATTAACCACATGTTCCTGGAGTGTCAAAAGAATAGCACAGCTATTTTTAAACTATATAATTCCTTAATAGAACACAACACACCTCTCCCTCTCAACATCGGTTCCCTGTTATCTAGCAATAATAAACTCGTCTTCGATGCTATAATAAATTTCGTTAAAGAAGCTAATATCGATATTTAATCTTATATACATCTAATATAA
This sequence comes from Diabrotica virgifera virgifera, assembly GCF_917563875.1. Lineage (NCBI taxonomy): Eukaryota > Metazoa > Arthropoda > Insecta > Coleoptera > Chrysomelidae > Diabrotica > Diabrotica virgifera. The sequence continues at coordinate 29,507,666 of NC_065452.1, forward strand.
ATATGCGTATGAATAAAAATAAATTCTGTGGCTAATAGACTGCGTCTAAGGCCATCCCTTTCCTCTACACACACACACACACACACACACACACACAGTTTCAATAATCTCATTTTTTCTTCAAAATTATACAAGGAGAATTACTTTTCAAGTAGATGACCGATTACGCAGCGACACTCATCCATAATCCATGGTTAACTGTACGCACACTTTTTATAGGTACTGTAACCAATTTTAAATCTGGTAACAGGGCTACTGATATACACAGCGCTGTTACGCTGTCGCTTCTTCAAAATTTTCAGACACTAGCCGGTCCCGAGCGGCAGCGCGGGTATAAGCATTGTAACCACAAATGAGACTGGTAACAGAGTATAATAAAGTGCAACTGAGTCACATAAACTCGCCAATATTTTCGTGTGTCTACGAGCAGTTGGCTATTTACTGAGTTAGGTACTATTACCACATAATATAATAATATATTTCTATTGGTAAAAATATTGGTAAATGGAATTATTCATCGTCATAAAATATTTATTTGCAAAATTTTTAACTGTTACCAATGGTAACAGTGGTTACATGGAAGCTTCGCCAGTGCCAAATTGTAGCTTTAATTGGGGCTGTACGGTCATAGCAATATCTTGTTGATGTTATGGGAATCCATCAATCCAGCGTTTTCAAAGATTTCAGAAGGTATAGAGAAAGTGGAGAATACGCAAGAAGTCCAGAGAAGCCAGGAATTCCTAGGTACGCGAACACTGCAGATGAATGTTATTTACATCTGCAGACTTTGCGTAACACATCATGTTACAGCTAGACAACTGCGAAATGATCTTTCCACAGCCCGTGGCCCATAATGTTCGGTTCATAAAGTACCGATTCGGTTATAAACAGAATTTGGAATCAGAGCCAGAATGCCTGCTACTGCTCCACTGTTAACGAGTGCACACTGTATAGTAGGGGAGAGTCGGCTATTGGTGCGCACCTAGGGCAAATTCAGGATATTTCACAAACTTGAAACATTTCAGTTTCCAAATTTTTTGAAGATATACTTCAAAGGCTTAGGTATATTGGTAGGAACCGCATTTAATGAATGGTTGAACAGTAGAAGAGTGAGAGGCGAAATTTCCAATTAGTGTAATGCGTAAAATTGCCCGACCTATTCGGCTAATGGTGCGCATATGTCGGATAACTGTGCGCAATAATAGAACTTAAAAATGACCTTCGAAAATGTAAATTATTGAACATAAATATTAAAGGAACAAACAAATATACGGAAAAGATAAGAAACCAACTTACAAATATTTAAAAAAAAAATCTAAGTATTGCAGAAGTCACAAATATATCCTTCTGGACTATCCTGTCGTATACTGTATACCAGGGGTGGGCAAATACTTTTAAGCGTGGGCCAAAATGAAATTTTCAAAATGTCTCCCGGGCCGGATTACTATACCGCGTACTTACTCTGTGCACACGCGAATGTTTTTAGTGTACTTTTTTCCCTACACAAGAAATTTTTTTGGGAAATATACTATAAGTATCATTTTAAAATTTAAAGCATTTCGACAAAGAAATTTAACTGTTAATACTTGGGTGTATATGGGAACAATTTGCGCCCAGTAAAATATGTCACGCCCAGTAATTTTTAAACAAATATGGTCAATTATATTAAGTCATAACACGGATCCAGTAAAAAAATTAAGATAAGTGGATAAAATACTTAGGATTCTGGATTACGGAAGATCTAAATCCGATTAAGAATAGAGCAATCGAGAGCAGCCGTTTTGAAGATAAGTAATTTCTGAGTAACCAAAGACTCAACCTGCAAATCCGATATCGGATAGTAAAATCTTTATCCACTCTACTCTTCTTTATGCTGTCGAAGCTTGGATTGTTAATGTTGACTTAATGAGAAAGCTTTTGAGATGTGGCTTTTTAGGAGAATTTTGAAAATACATACCATGGACAGATCATATTACGAACGAAATGGTGTTGCACATATTGGGCACATACGAGGCACATCATTAGAAATGATAAGTAGGTACGAGTTGTTGCAGCTGATTATGAAAGGTAAAATCAAAGGGAAAAGGGGTCCTGGTAGATGACAAAAATAACCTGGCTGAAGAACATTCGCGACTGGACCGGGTTAAAAACACACAAACGCTTTTACGAAAAGCAGAAGATATCGTTACGGCTCACATAGGAGTATTTGGGTAACAAAACCGGACAAAACTATAATAACTTATATTTAATTTATTCTACCTGCCATTTCGTACATTTAGACTAATTACTGGGTTTGGGTCAGGTAAATACTTTATATATGACCTGTTTAATATGCTTTGAATTTGGAACTTATTTAATTGTTTATGCAAATAATCGGATTAAGTGTTGATAGCATAATGCATTCTAGGGATTAAGTGTTACTAAGAGCGAGTTACTGAAATAAGTCTAATAAGACTGTAACACAACAAATAGTCATAATTAAAGTGTATTTAGACTTTGCATACATTATACTACATTTTAAATATTTTTAGCTAATATTAATCGTCTTCTTCTTCACTTTCATTTTCTTCCTGATCTGTATTATCGTCGGTATCCTCTTCATGAGATGTAGTTGGAGTAAACAAAATGGCGGAAGTAGGCGGATGATTTAACAACGTTGTTTGTTAGCCAACAAGTTTATTAATACTACTATCAGTGGTGTCATGGTGTGGGAACGCGTGGGAACGCCGTTCCCACACTGGTTAAGAAAAGAAAAAAAATAAATAGAGAATTTAGGTTTTGCAAACAAAAATTAGCAGTGCGTTCCGGCACTGCTAATTTTGCCATGACACCACTGACTACTATGCATAAATTGTAGCCCGACAAGACCTGACACATTAACAAAAACACTGCTGTTTGTTAAATTTAAGTAAAAATATATACCAAAATAATTACTTTTATTATATGACTATTAAATATGAAAAAGAATTAATTATTCATTTAATTGTAATTTTAAAATAGAGTACATATCTTCTTCTTCCATATTCACAAAGTTTTTCTACTAAACTCCTCTACACAAAAACACAGTATTAAATTTAAAATTCACAGAAACTAAAAACGCCGAGATCAAAAGCAATCGATTTCGCCAAGAACTAAGTTCCAACTAACCTAGCTGAGAGGTGCACACCAGGAGGTTGGATTTATACCTACCATTAGATGGGTCGGTTACTTACGTAAGGGAAAATGAGGTTTAGCCAGGGTTTTATTTAAGTTGCCGATTTCGACTTTTGTCCGGTTTTATTAAATAAATACTCCTATCTGTTCGATATTATAACGCTTGTTTCACACACTAAGAATTTTGAACATACGATGGTTGAAATCTACATAGTGGCTCGAGCAAGCATATGAAATCTTTCTCCCTTCACCGCTTGAAACGTTGGGTGAAAGGAGAAAGATTCCATATGATTACTCGAGCCACTATGTAGATTTCAACCATCGTATGTTCAAAATTCTTATAGTGTGTGTCGAGCGTAATACTCATTATTGATGTGAACACTACGCACACTGGTGATTTTAACAAAACCGCATAAAAGAGATTACAAAAATTGCTTGCGGGATTTTTAAACGGGCCGGATAAAGTATTTTACCAATGGTTCTACCATGGTAACATGACTCATCAAGCTAATGGTTCTACCGAACCATTAGCTTGATGAGTCATGTTTTAAAGATATTTCTACGAATTTTGCACTCTAGGATGTACCAAAAAATAGAAGAACAGCTTGGTGATACACAGTTTGGATTCCGCAATAACCTTGGGACCAGAGAAGCACTGTTTAGTATTCAGGTTATGGTACAGAGATGCAGAGATGTCGGACATCCGGTTTATATGTGTTTCATTGACTTTGAGAAGGCCTTTGATCGGGTAAAACATACGGAAATGATTGCTATTCTTCAGAAAGTGGGTATTGATGATAAAGACCTACGCATTATCAAAAATCTTTACTGGCATCAACGTGCAAACATCAGGATTGGCTGGGACACGTCTGAAGAACTTCAGATACGAAGAAGAGTAAGGCAGGGCTGCATTTTGTCCCCACTAATATTTAACATCTATTCTGAGTTTGTTTTCAATAAAGCAGTGCGATAATGCTCAATGTGGTATCAAAATGAATGGCGTCAATATTAATAATTTGAGATATGCGGATGACACGGTGTTAATTGCGAGCAATTATGAAGAACTTCAACATCTGATTAATAGGATTACCACAACGTGTGATGAATATGGACTCAAGCTAAACACCGCAAAGACCAAGGTGATGGTTGTCAGTAAGACGCCAATACAACCGGAAGTAGTAACAGCTTATGGTGAACAATTAGAGAGAACTAACAGTATCACCTACCTTGGTTGTAATCTAAATGAGAACTGGGACATGAGCAAAGAAATTAGAATACGTATAGAGAAGGCCAGAGCTGCATTCTTTAAGATAAAGAAACTTCTATGTGGAAACAACATTACTTTGAATCTTAAAATTAGATTAGTGAGATGTTATGTGTTCTCTACTCTTTTGTACGGTGTCGAAGGTTGGACTTTAACAGATACTCTTCTCAAGAAATTGGAAGCCTTTGAAATTTGGGTATACCGAAGAATCCTACGAATAAGTTGGGTGGATAGAGTTCGTAACGAAGTTGTTTTGCACCGGATGGGAAAAGTCACAGAAGTCGTCAGAACAGTTAAAAATCGAAAACTTGAATATTTTGGCCATGTTATGCGACACCCAGAGAGATATAATATACTCCATTTAATAATACAAGGCAAGGTAGACGGAAGAAGAGGGCCAGGTCGAAGAAGAACGTCGTGGCTTAAAAACCTGAGAGAATGGTATAACAGATCCTCTGCATCCCTTTTCCGAGCTGCCGTTAACAAAGTTGCTATAGCCAATTTGATAGCCAACGTTCGATAATCGAGCACGGCACATGAAGAAGAAGAAGAAGGATAAAGTAAGCAGAAGGGCCGCATCCGTCCCGCGGGCCAGCTTTTACCCACCACCCCTGCTGTATATACATGGCATGAGACCATTGACAACATATCGAACACTTGCACCATACCTCGATTTTTTTGCTATTATCACCACAATCCACAAAAGTCATTTTGATCTGACACGAGATCGTCCAACTCATCATCATGGCACAGTTCACTTTCTGAAATAACTTCGGAGCTGTTGTGTTCAAAAATTTTCAATTTTGTACCTTTTTTCAATTTCGTGGTTTTCTCTTTGCCCCTTTCTCTACTTTGACGGTTGTTTAACGCTTGTTTACGGTCTATGACGCAGTCACAAAACGTAAAAATGCCTTTATATGCCTTGCCGGCTAATGGTGCGCAACGCGCACCAATATACGACGTTATACTTTACCACATAACACAAAATTTGATAAAAACAAAAAATAATCGTGCAAAACTAACTATATCAGTGTTTAAAATGATAAATAAATAAAGGATTTTGTAATTTTATTAAATAGGAGATTAGAAACATTGATGCGCAGAATTACCCGACGCGCCCCATTAGCCGACTCTCCCCTACGTTTAAGTTTTGCACCAGAACCTGTCGATTGGGATATTAACATTAACCACTGGACTAATATTCTGTTTACTGATGAGTCAATATATTAGCCCGGTCGTTAATATCCCAATCGGCCTGTTCTAGTGCAAAACTTAAACGTGTCATACGGTGTGCTCACGTTAACAGTGGGGCAGTATCAGGCATTCTGGCTCTGGTTCCAAATTTCTTTCATCTGTTTCTAACTGAATTGGCACTTATTAGAACATTACGGACTGTGGAAAGGTCCTTTCGAAGTTCTCAAGCTGTAACATGATGTGTACGAAAAGTCTGCAGATGCAAATAACGTTCATCTGCAGCATTCGTGCACCTGGGACGTCCTGGAAATGGTCTTCTTGTGTATCCTCCATTTTCTCTATACCTTCTAAAGCACTTAAAACGCTGGATTGGTGAATTCCCATAACATCAGCAAGATATTGCTGCGCTCGTCCATCTCCAATTAAAGCTACAATTTGGGCTGCTTGTTCTGGCGTTATATTACTCATTTTTTGTAAGAACGTACCTCCTCATTGAAAACTCAAGCAGACAGCAGACATAGTGCACAGATCAAATTCTCAAACACAAACGTCCACAATAAATATTCTCCTTTAACAACGTTTTTTTTTTCGGCAAAAATACGCTTCAACTTGAAATGTTATGGTTTTTGTAGACACTTAAAGAGACGATGTATGAGTATTAGGTATGTATAACATTCTAGAGGAGGAATACGAAAAAACACCGAAATACGATATGAAAATAATAATGGGCGATTTCAACTCAAAGATTGGAAAAGAAAATATATATGAGAACATAGTAGGGGAACATAGCAAACATGATATAACAAATAATAACGGGCACCGAGCAGTACCTATGTTTTGCAATGGAGAGAAATATGGTAATAAGAAGTACACAACTCCGCCGGAAGGAAATCCACAAAGGGACATGGAAGTCGCCCGACGGAAAAACAGTTAACCAAATAGATCATGTAGTAATAGAAAAAATGGACATGAATTTTATATCAAAAATAAAAAGCATGAGAGGAGCAGAATGCAATTCAGACCACTACCTAGTAAGAGTGACATGCATGAGAAACTGGGGTGCGACCGGGAAGGGAAAAAGGAAAAGAACGGAAGGTAAGAGAAAATACAATTCGACCCTATTGAAAAGTGAAGAAGTAAAAGATAAATATAAAGAGAAAATAGAAATAGAACTGGCAACATGCGCACAAGAAATGGAAATCGAAGAAAGATGGGAGAAAGTAAAAACATAAATAATGAAGGCAAATGAGGCAGTTCTAAACAGTACAGTGAGAAAAGGAAAAGTAAATGACTGGTATGATGAAGAATGTGAAAAAGCAGCTAAAGCAGTTAGGAGAGCTAGACAAATAATGATTTTAAAAGAAAATGAGAATAACAGAAATGTGTATAGGGACGCAAGAAGGGAAATGAAAAGACAATGTAGGAGAAAGAAGAGAATATCCAAAGAAGATAAGCTAAAGGAAATTGAAGAAAAATTTCAAACTAAAGAAATAAGGTCATTTTACCAAGAGGTTAAAAGAATGGACAAAGGATATCAGAGCCGAAGCATTTATATTAAGAATGAAGAAGGATTACTAATAAGTGAAACAGCGCAGGTGCTAGAAAGGTGGAAAAATTATTTCGAAGAGCTATTAAATAATGTTGAAGAGGACAAGTTGGACATAACACAGAACATGAAAGAAAACGATACGATAGTGGGGAAGCCAAACAAAACAAGAGGTAATGAATATAATCAGCCAACTTAAAAACAACAAAAGCCCAGGAGCGACAGAAATAACAGCTGAAATGTTAAAGGCAGGAGGAGAACAACTGTATGAGCAACTATATTGGCTGGTGAAAAAGATATGGGAAGAGGAAAAAATGCCAAATGACTGGATGCTGGCTAGAATCTGCCCCATACATAAAAAAGGAGATAAACAAACATGTGAAAATTATAGGGGAATAGCACTCCTAGAGACAGGGTATAAGATAATAGCACAATGCATACGTGGAAGACTGAACGAATACATGGAGGATACTGTGGGAGAGTACCAGGCAGGCTTTCGATCCAACTGTTCGGTAACAGACCAGATTTTCACGCTAAAAGAATTACAAGCAAATTGCTATGAGTACAAAATGACCTTGTATGCGCTGTTCGTAGATTTCAAACAGGCATATGATCGTATAAATAGAAAAGAAATGTACCGTGCTCTGAAACAACTATAAATCCCCAAAAAATTGATTAGCTTGATTGAAATGACGTTGGCAAAAACGAAAAGCGAAGTAGTGTGGAAAGAAATCTCAGAGGACTTCGAAATCAAACAAGGACTCAGGCAGGGTGACCCGATGTCAACCACGTTGTTCAATCTTGTTCTTGAAGTAATAATGAGGAATTGCAGCATAAAAATGGAAGAAACCATATTTAAAAACGAACATCAATGTATTGCTTTTGCGGATGATCTAACAATATTAGCAAAATCAATGAAAGAATTGAAAATAATTGTGAAAAAGATAGAAAAAGAAGCAAATAGGTTTGGTCTCAAGATAAATGAAAAGAAAACTAAATACATGATAATGGGTGATACACAGCAAGACAATGAAGAGTTTATAAAAATACAAGGGGAGAAAGATTACATATACAGTTTTGACAGAGTGGAAGAGTTTACTTACCTTGGTGTGAAAGTAAAGGAAAATGGACATGAAGCTAAAGAAATAGAATCCAGAATTACAAAAGGCAACCAGAAATACGGAATGCTGAGATCCTTAATGAAGTCGAAGTTTGTTTCAAGAAAAACAAAAGAAAGAATTTATAAGACAGTGATTAGAGCTACGGTTGTATATGGAGCTGAATTTTAAGAAAGCTTAAGCTGGTTTTAAGAAAGGCAGATGAAGAAAGTTAGAAAGATGGGAGAGGAAAATTCTCCGATCAATTTACGGCGGCATAAATACACAAATGGGATGGAGAAGAAGGACAAATAAAGAGTTGGAAGAGCTGTATACTGAACCAAAAATCACCGCAATAATAAAGGCGCATAGAATAAGATGGCTGGGACATGTGCAAAGATTGGAAAACCATAGAATGACCAGGATGATATTGAACAGGAAACCAGTAGGGAAAAAAGGAAAGGAAGACCCCGTAAAAGATGGTTTGACAGCGTCCAAGCAGATTTACGAGAATTAAAAATAGATAACTGGAGAAACAAGGTATTAGACACAAAAGAATGGAGAGGAGTGGAAAGAAGAGCGCAAGAGAAATTGTAACAGAAGAATGTGCCATGGATTGTAAAATGAGAGCTATCTATGTGTATATATTTATATGATGTATTTTTTAAATAGACAAATTAATATTGTATATTGTAGATATGTATAGTAAAAAAAAATGTAATTGTGTTTTTCACGCCCAGGGCCTACATGGCCTGTTGAGCAAAATAAATATAACATTCTGCTAAAAATTAAAAATTATTTTTAAACTTTTTTTCTGTTTCAAAAATTATGGGATACTTTTTGTAATTAGTGTAGGCACCTATATCTACTTTTTAGAAGTTTTACTAGACATTCTAATGAATCATATCCTGTTCTTCATACAAAGTAACAAAGATATGACTTTATCTTAATTTTGATAAAATCTCTATTCTCAATCGAATGATTTGTAATTTGTATTGATTAGTTACCAAGTTATCGAGATTTAATGATGATGTGTATATTTAAGTGTACATTTTTATTTTTTCTACTATGCTCGATAGGTAAGATATGCCGATTGTATATTATTTCTTAATTTTTTTAGTTTTCATGTCATTTTTACCGTTGGTTCAAACAAAATCTATATAGTCCACGAATAGTATCTAACAAAACCATTAAAAAACAATAACACTATACAGAAAAATTAAAATAAATAAAAATTTGTCATTCGACAAATAGATCCTCAACCCGGATTTTTGAAGAGAATGGAAACACGAGAAACGACATATCAAGAAACGAACAATCAATATACAGGGTGTAACAAAAATACGGGTAATAAATTAAATCACATATTCTGGGACCAAAAATAGTTCGATTGAACCTAACTTACCTTAGTACAAAAAATGTGCACATAAAAAAGTTACAGCCCTTTGAAGTTACAAAATGAAAATCGATTTTTTCCAATATGTATATCGAAAACTATTAGAGATTTTTTATTGAAAATGCACATGTGGCATTCTCATGGCAGGAACACTTTAAAAAAATTATAGTGAAATTTGTGCACCACATAAAAATTGTATTGGGGTTTTGTATAAGGTTAAGTAGGTACGATTATATGTAGAGACCTGGTAATAATATGAAAATTTATAATTTTCATTTTTTAGGTCTATTTTGAACCATATTAAAAATGAAACCACATCTGGAAAAAAGGTGCCTTATCGAAAAAATACTAACAGGCAAAAAAGTTTTAAAAACACGTGTTTAACTAGAGGAAAGTCGCCAATTATGGAATACCATTTTGTTTTGGGGATATAAAATAATACCTTTATAGAAATGAAAACAATTTAATGTTATGACACATCAGTCATACATTTTTATGTAGTAATTAAAAGCCTTCTATTTATCTTAATTAACAAAAAAAATCGAACAAAAAAACAAAATCCCAAATGAGTAACCAAATATGGAATAGGTACCCATATATGGAATATAGGCATAAACCAACATATCAATAAGAAAAATAGACATAAACATCTGAGATCAAATAAAATTAAATAAGAAAATTGTGAAAAATGAAAGAAGTAGCTTAATTCACTTGCAGACATCACAGATCCATGTATGAAACTCTGGACCAGCACAATCATAATGAGCCCACTTACACTTAATCCACTATTCCATAATTAGGCACCAACGACTGTCCATATTTGGATTTGTACATTAGTTCTCAAACTAGTATCAACATTTTTTCAGGTCGTAATGTTTTAATTACAGGTCATAAAATATCAAAATAAAGGTACTAATGATATATGCAATAGCAATAGCATAACAAGTCTGTATTCATGCATAATAACCAATAATACTCGTTGAATATATTTACCTTTGAAATTTTCTGCGAGACGATAAAACAAAACGCGCCTGTCAGACACGTATCGTTCGCGCATCTGACACAGAGGTGTGAATATGATAACAAAGAGAAGGACTAAAATAGAGGATGGTCTTTTTAAATAAATAAATAAATAAATAAATAAATAAATAATAGCTTTATTACCCAACAGTTTCCCATTTCTAGGGTAAAAATTTGAACAATTTTTAGTTAGCATACAATCAGAATTTAATTAAACAAATAACTATGTAAATAAGAAATAAAAAAAATAAATAAAAAAATTAACAATTTAAGGTACTCCATAAACCAATGCGGTATCAACTAGATGATTAATTGAGCATGAAAAAATATCACAATGGTTGCATATTTTGTTATAGTTATCACACATAACATAAATCGGTGACTTTAGTAACATGTTTGTTCTCGCGCGTGGACAAGTAAACACGATAGTTGACCTGGAAGATATTCATGGCACATTAAATCTAATTTGGTCTAATATATCGCTGCAGTCAATACAGCTGTGTAATAACTTAAATAAAAATGAAACCGAAAATATAACTCTTCTTAACTCTAAACTTACAATATCAAACCTATTACATAACAAATCGTAATCATAAATGAGCAGGATATACTCCATTAACCTTAAATGCTAAATATTTTAAAAGTTTCCGTTGTACCTTTTCGATTTATTGCATATAACATCTATAAATAGGATACCAAATTAAGCTACAATATTCTAGTTTTGTTCGCACTAACGATACATACAGCAGTTTAATCGGTCTTATATCGCTAAAATTTCTACAGTTTCTGATGATAAAACCGTACATTTTCATAGCATCAGATACTTTCTGCTCAATATGGTCATTAAAGGTTAATTTTGAATCAAATATAACCCCTAAGTCTTTAATGCTATTACATTTTTCCAGTTCTGACCCCTGAATTACATAATTAAAATCAACCTTATTTTCCTTCCTATAGAATATCTTACTACTTTACATTTATTGACATTAAGAAAAAGTAGAAGGATGGAGAAGGACTGAAATAGAGGGATGAACAAAACCCCCATAATTTTTTTATGTATCTTAACATATTAAAAAAGAAGCCGCATTTCGATCAAAATGGGCTTATCGAAAAAATATTAAGAGGCATCGTGTATCATAAAAAACATCGTGTTTAACTAATGGTACCACAATAATAATTTAATTGGAACGTACACAAAAGTTTGGGGGGGGGGGGGGTTTAAGGGAACAAAATTCCATAAAATTTTCATGGGGTGTACACATTTTACTGTTATTTTTTTGTTATGTTTTGTTGTTTCTTATCATTTTTCTCAAAAGTTGACAATTTTCGAGTTATAAGGGATTTAAAATCTAAAAAGGCAAAAATATGCGTTTTCGAGGCTTGAAAACTCATACGTAAATTATTTTTGAGGTTGCCAAGTGTCTAAATAGAACTTTAAACATTTAGTTTCAAGGTTCTAAGCCCCGACTTTTAAGCCGTCGCGCGTCGCACTATATGATGTGTCTCCGTCGCACTTATTATGCCTCCTCTACACATCAGCAGACGCGTCCGCTGTCGGCATCTGCGTATGCATCCGCAGATTTGTAGATGGAGTAATTTGATCGTTTGTTTATATATCACGTCGGCGGACGCGTCTGTGAAATATCCGATTGTTGTCGGTTTTCCTAGCACAGATCAAAGGGTTTCGGTGCGAACGCCCTATGCCTCTCCACACATCTGACCTCTAACCTCTACAACGCATTAGTTTTCGAAGTGAATTTAAAGTAAACATTGCGTCACCCGAGAATTAACACAGACTGAACGATTTACGCCTGAACGATTACGAAATGCGATGAGTCGCCTAACTAAAGTTTGGAAAGATAGATCTATCTCTCAAAATATCAAGATGAGACTGGTGAATGCCCTTGTATTCTCAATATTTCTATACGGAGCAGAGACTTATTGGATTCTTCGCGCATGCGAGCGCCAAAAAATTGATGCCTTTGAGATGTAGTGCTGGAGAAGAATGCTGCACATACCTTGGACAGTTCACAGGACAAACATTTTCATTCTAAACCAACTCAATATTAAAAAAAGGCTGTCCACAATATGTCTGCAACGAATTCTGCAATTCTTTGGTCACGTGGTTCGCAGAGGTGACGACAGTTTGGAGAGATTAATTGTTTCTGGAAACGTCTCGGGGAGAAGATCAAGAGGACGATCACCAACTAGATGGTCTGACCAAATAAAGCATTCAGCTGGAAACTCATTTTGCGAAGCTCTTAGAGCAGCTGAAGATAGAGACCAATGGAGAAACATTGTTAGGAATATTGGAAGAAATCACGATCCTCAGTAATGGGGAAACGACAGGAGAGAGAGAGAACGATTTACAGATGTGTACCTACAGATGTGTGGTCAGCTCGTGATGATACATCGGCAGATGCATCCGTAGACGCGTCTGCCGATGTGTAGAGGAGGCATTATACGTACGTATAAGAAAAGTTCCCAACTAATACTTGATATTTCTTAAAATTTTATAAATTTTTAATAACATAATTTTTTTAAGTAATTTATTTATTCAATTAATTATTGCCATTGTGCTAATTAAATACGCCAATCATATAGTGCGACAAAGACACATCCTATATAGTGCGACAGAGACGCATCATATAGTGGGACTCGAGACTAGTGGGAAAAGTCGAGTGAACGCCCCCAAATAAGAATTAAAAACAACGGTCTAAATTGAAATAAACCCCGATTACTCTTCAGAATTTTTAAACAAAATGTTTAAACTTCAATTTAAGCACTTGGTAACCTCAAAAATAATTTACATAATGAGTTTTCAAGCCTCAAGTCAACAATTTTTTTAAATGGTGATAGTGGGCCCAAGGACTAAGTATAATAATTATTGTGCGCTGCAGTCAGACCTGATCGTACCTACTTAGCTAGCAATTATGTATTTCATTTTCACGATACAATACACCAAACACGAAAAACGGAAAAACAAAATCTATCAGCAACATTCATATTTTATTAAATACAAAAAAACTTGGAGCAATGACTACCACCGCTTTAGTGCTGCTACCTACGGGAGAGAGACCTAACTGAAGTCATCAAAACTAATTGGGGGTTACGACTGCTATATTTATGTTTAAATTACCATTGAAGAATCATAGAGGGAGCTGTAAGTAGCAATCATATTTAAATTTGCTTTGAGATTTGACAGTATCAATGTTGTTGTTATTTAACTACTTGGTTAAGTTAAAATAAAAATTCTGAAAAAAAAATGGTTAATTTGATATCCTTGTTGTCTATTCATCTTCTCTGTTGAATACACACATATTATTTTAAACATGATCGCTACTTGCAGCTCCATCTATGTTTCGCCGTTGCTGTCTCTGAGAACTACAGAAATCAGTGTTACGAGGGTATTTCGATAATTAAGGGGTCTAAAATTTTTCTTCAGTTAGAATTTTGCACAAATTTCCAGTTGAGATATAAAATAAAGTTCTTGGGCAGGACATTCGAAGAAACTCTAAGTTGGAAACTCCATATAACAAATTTGATCGCATCCTGTCATAAGCGATTAAATCTTTTAAAAAAACTCAGGCCAATAAAGAATGGGGTGCGGATCGCCAAACACTTTTGATGTCATACAGAACATTAATCAGATCAAAATTAGATTATGGATCAATTGTGTATTCTACAGCCACTAAGACACTGCTAAAAAAGCTTCACAGTCTTCAGAATTTCTCTTTACGTATAATATCTGGAGCTTTTCGCACAACACCAATCGAAAGTCTTTATTGTGAAGATGGTGAACCGTCCCTAGAAGACAGAATACTTTATTTAAGTGTAGTATACGCAAATGTAGCCGCAAAAGTCAGGTCTAACTCTAAAAACCCTACTATTCAAAAATTGTTTTACAGAACATTTCCCAAATCTTCATAAATAAGCCAAGAATGGTCAAACCCTTCTACTCAAGATTAGAAGCTACTTAAAACAATTAAACTACACGCTCCCAGAATGCTATCCCTCTCAGTCGTCCTTAATTCCTCCATGACAATTAAAGAACCCTTAGTGCCTAACACGCCTCATTTCTTTCGACAAACATTTAACAAACCCTTCTTTTTCTTAAAGTTCCATCTCCTATCGGAGGTTGGATATCATAATGGCTATGGTCACTTTGTTAGCTGCTGCTCTGAACAGTTGTAATGAACTACAGTTAAACCATTCTCTAAGGTTCCTCAGCCAGAAGATGCGTCTTCTTCCTATGCTTCTTTTTCCTTGGATCCTTCTTTGCATAATAATTCTCAGCAACTCATATTTTTCTCCTCTGGTAATGTGACTCAAATATTCCAGTTTTTTTGTTTTTATACTGTTCATAATGTCTAACTCCTTATTTAAAAATCGCAGCACTTCAACATTGGTAATCCTTTGAACCCACTGAATTTTCAATATTCTTCTGTAACACCAGAGTTCGAACGCTTCTATTTTTCTTATGTGTTGTCTCTTCAATGTCCAGTCTTCCATTCCGTCTAGTAGTATAGAAAATATGTAGCATCTTTGAGCCAATCTCAATCTGAGAGGCAACTGCAGGTCTTTGTAAGCATTGATCAACATTGGTAATCCTTTGAACCCACTGAATTTTCAATATTCTTCTGTAACACCACATTTCACACTTCAACAAACCCACAGTTAATCAAATCCGCCTTCAATGATATGTTTCACAACTACAAGGAGTATACACGTATATACAGGGTGTCCCGAAAAGATTGGTCATAAATTATACCACACATTTTGGGGTCAAAAATAGTTCGATTGAACCTAACTTATCTTAGTACAAATGTGCTCATAAAAAAAGTTACAGCCCTTTGAAGTTACAAAATGAAAATCGATTTTTTCCAATATATCGAAAACTATTAGAGATTTTTTATTGAAAATGGGCATGTGTCATTCCTATGGCATGAAAATCTTAAAACAAAATTATAGTGAAATTTGTCCTCCCCATAAAAAATTTATGGGGATTTTGTTCTTTTAAACCCCCCCAAACTTTTGTGTACGTTCCAAGTAATCCATTTTTGTGCTACCGTTAGTTAAACACAACGTTTTTAAAACTTTTTTGCCTCTTAGTATTTTTTCGATAAGCCAGTTTTTATTGAGATGCGGCTTCTTTTTCAATATATTTACGTAAACATTTTATGGGGGTTTTGTTCCTTTAAACCCCCCCAATGTTTGTGTACGTTCCAATTAAACTATTATTGTGGTACCATTAGTTAAACACAGTGTTTTTAAAACTTATGCCTCTAGTCTTTTTTTCATAAGTCACCTTTTATCGAGATGTAGCTTCTTTTTCAAAATATACCTAAAAATGTAAATTATAAATAAAATTTCAGATTATTAACAGGTCTCTACAAATCGTACTTAACCATATACAAATATGTGGTGGATTTGACAAATATTCAAAATATCTCTTATAAAAAACACTGGCTTATTGAAAAAGTAAAAAGAGGCAAAAAAGTTTTAGAAATAATGTGTTTAACTAATGGTGCCACAATAATAATTTAATTGGAACGTACACACAAGTTTGGGGGGGTTTAAGGGAACAAAATCCCCATAAAATTTTTATGGGGGGCACAAATTTTACTTAAAATTTTTTTAAGATGTTGCTGCCATAAAAATGCTCCATGTCTATTTACAATCAAAAACCTCTGAGAGTTTTCGATATATGAAAAAAAATCAATTTTCATTTTGTAACTTCAAAGAGCTGTAACTTTTTTTGTGTGCACTATTGTATATAGGTAAGTGAGGTTCAATCAACCTATTTTTGACCCCAGAATCTGTGGTATAATTTATGACCTATCTTTTCGGGACACCCTGTACACAGATGCATCTAAATCAAATGAAGGTACAGGTGCTGCCAGTCATAACCCCAACTTCGACAAATAAATACAAACTCCCTTCAGAGTACTCGATTTACTCTGCTGAACTATACGCTCTATACCAGGCCACCCTTGCTGTTAACGCATCCAATAATAGAGGAAAGCAACCAAATATGGAATAGTGCCCAGTGGCGTCATCGTGTGGGAACGCCGTTCCCGCACTGGTTAAGAAAAGAAAAAAAAATAATAGAGAATTTAGGTTGTGTAAACAAAAATTAGCAGTGCGTTCCGGCACTGCGTTCCCGCACTGCTAATTTTGCCATGACACCACTGATAGTGCCCTAATATGGAATTCCTTGATTTCTCCGAAAATATAAGTTGGTAGCGCACTATAAAGGCGGAGATACATATCCGCGCCGCGAACTCCGCGCCGTGTAAGCGCCGCGCGTTCGTGGCGCGGTTAATGTTTGTTAAAATTTTTCATTTTGACGAACCTTCCGCGATCCAGAGGAAACTTACGAACATTTAGTAATTGTAGATAATTAGTATTAAATGTGGGTGCCTACATTGGATCCGTTTTTCTCCGATCAGATCAAATCCGATATCGGCCGACGTCGGGAGTAGCTTCTCCTATTCTCATCGAGAAGTGTTTGGTTTCATTCCGATTGGTTGCAAGTTGAGTTGCAAGTTGGTTGCAAGTTAGTTGAAAGTTGGTTGTAAGTTGGTTACAAGCTGGTTGCAAGTTGGTTGCAAGTTGGGGGTTGCAAGCTAACATGTTTAAATACATATATTCAATGTCATCATCTCCTTAACACATCTTCATCGGAACTCATTGTCGGTGGTCGGTGGTCGGAAGTTAACGGAACCAATGTAGGCACCCTCGCCGGAAAATCGGTCTATATCGGATCTGATCTGATCGGAGAAATACTGATCCAATAGGGCTTTTCATCGATTGTCATTTGTTTCGAGCTTCTGTCATATATGTTGTATAATCTGTGTATAATATTAATATTCACGGATTATACGACATATGACAGAAGCTCGAAAAAAATGACTGTGAATGAAAAGCCCTATGTAGGTGCCGCCTAACGGATCGGATCGGATCTGATCGGAGAATAACGGATCCAATGTAGGTGCGGCCTAAGACCAAATGTTTACCTTGTCAAAATCGTAAAAATTCTCGAATTTTAAGGGATTGTTTCAGTCCTGAAAATTTTAGGGACTACCTTTTTCGCTTTCCGGAGACACAATTATAATATTATAATATATCTGCTTGTTCCAACTGCGTTGCTTCACTAGAAACAAAGTTAAATTTTTAATTTATGAATGTTTTTCTTATATTGATAACGATTTCCAAAGTGAAAGTCGAAACGTCACGTAAGCTTGATTTCAAACTCGAATTGTGGCTTATGCCCAAATAAAATAGTAAATCTAATTTTGTAGTTCTCACGCCGATAAGAAGACAACAATGAAATGACCTTTTTTTACATTGGTCCGCATATATATTTTCTATTTCAGCTTCTATTTCCCTTCAGATATCGGCTTTAAGTTGTTTTTTTAAATGGTCCTTTGTTGAGGATCCCACAATAATGATTTTCCACGGTAAACATTAATAAGTTTAATATTTCCTTCCGACCACTCCATTACTAACAAATATTCAACTCAGGCGCCCCAAAACCAACAAACCACTAGCAAACCCGTCCAAATACGTATTGCGAACCATCAAAGCATTTGTTGAAAAGCCGACAGAAGTTAGATCGTGGTGTGCCGTGTGCGAGCCGTTTGTGTGCCACTTGAAAACACGTACTAATCTAACAAATATGCTGCTCGCGAGCGGCTCGCACACCGAGCAGAGCGCATATGTATACCCGCCTTAAGACCATCCTCTATTTCAGTCGCTCTGTTTATTATCGTATTCACACCTCTGTGTCAGATACGCGAACGATATGTGTCTGACAGGCGCGTTTTGTTTTATCGTCTCGCAGAAAATTTCAAAGGTAAATATATTCAACGAGTATTGTTGGTTATTATGCATGAATACAGACTTGTTATGCTATTGCATATATCATTAGTACCTTTATTTTGATATTTTATGACCTGTAATTAAAACATTACGATCTGAAAAAATGTTGATACTAGTTTGAACTAATGTACAAATCCAAATATGGACAGTGGTTGGTGCCTAATTATGGAATAGTGGATTAAGTGTAAGTGAGCTCAATATGATTGTGCTGGTCCAGAGTTTTATACATGGATCTGTGATGTCTGCGAGTGAATTAAGCTACTTCTTTCATTTTTCACAATTTTCTTATGTAAATTTATTTGATCTCAGATGTTTATGTCTATTGTTGTTATTGATATGTTGTTTTATGCCTATATTCCATATATGGGTACCTATTCCATACTTGGTTACTCATTTGGGATTTTGTTTTTTTGTTCGATTTTTTTGTTAATTAAGATATTTAATAGAAGGCCTTTAATTACTACATAAAAATGTATGACTGATGTGTCATAACATTGAATTGCTTTCATTTCTATAAAGGTATTATTTTATATCCCCAAAACAAAATGGTATTCCATAATTGGCGACTTTCCTCTACCAATTATATTATACTCACAGACTCTCTAAGTTCCGCACAGTCAATCCAATAATGTCTACCCAACTAATCATTTGGTCAGCAAGATAAAACAGGAGGTTCATGCTGCTCAACTGAGTGAAAAAAATATTATATTCTTCTGGATACCATCCCATCTTGAAATTCAAGGAAATGAAGAGGCAGACAACGCTGCAACTAGTGATAGTGCGAAGTGTACTGAAACATTTGCCAGTGGTACGTGAAAGCGGCGGTCAAATGTAAAGTGCGGTATAGGTGGGAAGAAAAGTGGAAAGTGTCATCGGCCAAGCTACGGGAAAGTTAAAAATTGATCAAATGCTGGCCAACATTACCAACAAGTCGGAGAGACAAGGTAATATTAACTCGAGGGCGACTGGGTCATACGCGATTAACAATTAGCGATGTGTTTTCCAACAAACAAGAACCAAGATGCGACAACTGTGAAGAAAAGTTAACAATCAAACATATATTAGAGAAATGTCCAGTATTAACGCCAAAGCGAATATTGTACAATATACCCAACAAACTAAGTGATATTTTAGGTCTACAGTGCAATATGTCAAACATAAAAAGTTTTCTATCTTCAATTAACATTTTAAACGCTATCTAAACATATTTTAAATTGCCAAACGAATTACTACATCACTACTCAAAATAATTAAATTTCAGCAAACAACACTCTACACTCTATACTAAAGAACTGCTTCCTAACTAAAACGCACAGGCATCCGTTCGGTTGTAACATGAGAGGAAATCAAATGTCGCCATATTTAAAGCGTCTACAATTATGTTACCGCGACTATACGCTTTTTACGCCAGGGAAATAAGACAAAAACAAAAATATACCATGTTCGGGACACTTGAGCAGCCAGGTTGCAAATAGGTTTTTTGGGTACTATATACCTAATACATTATAAATACAAAAATTCCCTTCACAGTTCGGACGAGAGTTTTAGTTATTAACAAATAAGCGTCAACGATGGCAGTTTTTTCGTTTAAATCGCTACAGGTAAAAATAGGGTAACTAAACATCTTATTATAGTATCCTTCTTTTAGTAGATGAGAAAAGGTTTAAAATGGCAGTTTTTGAATTTTAATCCGATCCTTTGTTGCTTCGGAAATTTCAACATAAAATTAAAATTTCGAAAATAAAAAAATTTCTATAACTTTTGCGAAAATGACTTTAAGACTTTCATATTGCATGAAAAGTTGAGTCAAACAGTCCATATAATGCACAAAAATTTTTAAGACGATTCGTCAATTAGTTTAAATATTATTCAATTTGTTTATCCCAAAATTGTTTATCCCCAAATATTATCCAGAAAGAGCTTTTCTTTTGTAATGTTATTGTTCAGAAAATAATGATACTGCAATTCTGTGAAAACCACGTGAAAGAAGAATAGTTATGTTTTCAACGCATTTAAGAAAATCATTAAAAAGTCATTTTTATCATTCCGAAAACATTTTTCTAAAGTAGGGTCATTTTTGGCTTATAATTAATTTGAATAACTTTCTTAATATTGACTCTAGACCTAGACTAAAACTACTTTGGGATTTGAAAAGCTGGTATTTTTAAACGAATTTTCAAGAAAAACCTTCTCGCCTAGGTTAATCAGGGTCAAAGTTAGCCACTTTTTTTATTTAATTCACAGCTACTTTGTTTATAAAAATTAAGCAACCTAACTAGCGCCATTTTGAAGTTCAATGTATATAGTTTATTTGTAAAGTATGACTAAACTTTGAACTTCAATAAAGTGGTTAATAAAGCTTTAAAAATTACGTCCTAACGAAATCGATTCGTGGTCGGTGGAGGGGAATAATTATTAAAATCCGTGCACTCAAAAAAATAAATTGATTCTTCAAACATATGCTGTAATTAATATCTCCGGAGCTTGTTGATGGATTTTGATCTAAATTTTTGTAATTTGTATGCACTTGTAGTCTTGTAGAGTACGTTATGTACACATAACGTACTCTACATGTATAACATGACAAAATGTTAGGGGAAACCCACCTTTTCTCACTCAGGAATATGAAAAATAGGTTACGACCGATTCTAAGACCTACCGAATATACATATATAATTTCATAACAACCGGTCAAGCGGTCTCAGGGAAGTATGGCAACTAACAGTGTGACAGGAGAATTTTATAGATGCAAATATATAGATGGCTATTAAAAAATAGGGGTGGGTGATACACTGATACAAGAGTGAAAATTAAGGGTTGTATGTATTTTTTAATTCTATACCATACAAAATTAAGGTAGACAATTTTGTCCAAAAAAAACAAAAAAAATGTTATATCCTATAGGATATACGTGTAAAATTTTATAAAAATCGGTCAAGCCGTTTCGGAGGAGTATGGTAACTAACACTGTTACAGGAGAATTTTATGTATATGGAAGTAACTGTGAATTAAATAATAAAAGTGGCTAACTTTGACCGCAATTAACCTTTTTTTTGGGGGGGGGTGAGAATCTTTAAAAGACCGTCTGGGAAGGTGTCCCAGGTGTGTCGGATTCAGTCCGGCACGCTTCACCGCGTGCCGAGGCCGCCTACCGACTAAACTC
The DNA here is from genome assembly GCF_917563875.1 of Diabrotica virgifera virgifera. Taxonomy (NCBI): domain Eukaryota; kingdom Metazoa; phylum Arthropoda; class Insecta; order Coleoptera; family Chrysomelidae; genus Diabrotica; species Diabrotica virgifera. The sequence goes on from NC_065452.1 coordinate 29,529,383, forward strand.
ATCCCCTCTTTCTCCAGCCGACGAGTCTGGAACCGCACTTAGCGTGCATGTCTGACCCGCCGACCTTACTCTTAACTCCCCTCCGGCACTATCCGCGTGCATTCCACGGGTTGGGCGGCCACCCAGCCCTCCCCACCCGCACGAGCATTGCACTAGACCGGTCGGTGAAGCGACCGTCCGGCGCAACCCATGCGCGGGCGAGACGACCGGGGTGCCCCCCCCCCACGATGGAACTAGCAAAACAGAACCAGTTGGTAATTACGAGTAACGCCAATCATTCCTACTCTCATCAATTCATACACACTCTCGTATCCACTTAGTTTTAGTTAAAAAAGAAAAGAAAGAAAAAAAAGGAAAAAAAAGGAAAAAAAAGGGGCAGTTGGCAGGATTGGATGTAAAAAGTCCTCCCCCGCCAACTACACCAGGACGTAGCGAACAAAGTATTTACAAAATAAACACGAATATAACATAACGGAGACAATACACAAAGCACATGGTCTCCTACTGATTATGTCCTAAGCGTGCACTACATTTAATACATAAAATTAAATAAATAAGTACGCGATAAATTATAAAAATAAATAAAAATAATTCAAATTAAAATAAAATAAAAAATAAAATAAAATAAAAATAAAAATAAAAAGGCAGTCAGCGTGGTTTGGGTGTAAAAGGTCCTCCCCTCGCTACTTACTTACTTTCCGTGTCCGGAACACCAACAACTTTAAATTCTGTATTTCCAATGGTTGGCCACATAGATGGCCCTGTCATTTGCTATAATTAAGTCTTGTTCTGTGCAGGTCTCTCTCATCTCTGTGCATGATAGTAGATGCCGGCTGGTCTGAACCGCGCCACAGTCGCAGGTATCGTCCTCCTGGTATCCCCATTTTTTCAGGTTACTAGCACAACGTGAAACGCCGGTTCTTAGTCTGTTTAGCGCTTTCCAAGTCGGATACGGTAAATTGTGTCCAGCAGCCATTTCCTCCGAGGGAGGAAAATGTGTCGCAGTAGTTGACGCTTGCCATAGGTGTATTCGGCGCGTCTCTGGCGCTTCGGGGATGGATCTTGATGTTTTCAGGAAGCTTTTCCGAGATCTTAGTCTGCTTGGCTGAGTTTGGTGGTCATATAAGGGGTGTCTTCGGTCCGTCTCCTGCTTTTTCCGTTCTACCTCTGACGTGACCTTTCTCCTGATTGGTGGTGGAGCAATTCCAGCAATGGGGTATACCTCTTCGATAGGTGTCGGTTTCAGGCAACCCGATATTATACGGACCGTTTCATTTAGAGCCACGTCGACGTTCTTTGCGTGAGCAGAGTTTGCCCATACTGGTGCTCCAAACTCCGCGGCCGAAAAACATAATGCCAAGGCAGAAGTGCGGAGAGTGTGTGGTTGTGCTCCCCATTTTGTATTAGTTAGCTTGCGGATGATATTATTTCTGGCACTTACTTTCTTCTTAACATCTTGACAGTGGTATCGGTAAGACAGAGTTCTATCCAGACGGACGCCAAGGTATTTTGGCGTCTTGTTGTGTTCCAGCATCTGACCACGCCATTCCACCTCCAGCGACCTTCGGGCATGCTTGTTTCTCAGGTGGAAAGCACATACCTGGGTTTTTGTGGGATTGGGTTTCAGATGGTTTTTATCATAGTATAGAGCTAAGTCTCCCAGGGCATCTGTCAGCTTCACTTCGACTTCATTGAAGGTTCTTCCCTGAGCTGCCACCGCTGTATCATCAGCGTAAATAAATTGCCTTGTTTGTTGGTGTATGGGTTGGTCGTTGGTGTATATGTTGTATAGAAACGGCGCGAGGACACTTCCCTGTGGTAGCCCATTTTTTTGGTCCCTCCACCGACTGTTCTTGGACTGGAGCGTTACGTAGAAGCGTCTATTCTGGAGGAGACATTTCACTAACCTTGTTAGTCGGAAGTCCTTTGTAGTTTCGTAGAGTTTTGCGAGTAGCCGTTGATGGTTAACTGTATCATAGGCGGCAGTTAGGTCTATGAACGCTACTCCTGTTATTTCCTTCCGTTCAAAACCATCTTCAATATGTTGGGTGAGATTAAGAATTTGACTGCAGCAGCACTTTCCGGGTCTGAATCCTGCTTGTTCTGGAATAATTTTAGTCTCCACATATTCTGCGATCCGGTTCAGTATCATTCTTTCAAAGGCCTTGAAAAGGTGGCACAAGAGAGATACAGGTCTAAAACTCTTTGTATCCGCCGGATCCTTCCCTGGTTTTAAGAGGGCTACCACTCTAGCTTTTCTCCAGATTTTGGGGATTTGTAATGTACGGATGCAGCAATTCATCATTTTTACGAGCCACTCTACGGTTTTTAGTCCAAAGTTCTTTATTTGCTCTGTTCGTATGTCGTCCAGGCCAGCCGCTTTATTATCTTTCATTTGATGGATCGCGCCTCTCATCTCCTCTAGACAAAAAGAGGTACCTAGAACATCTCTTTCTTCGTCGATATTCCGTTGAGCTCTCACCTTGTTCTTTCTTGATGTCGTCTTACCGTTCATTAGAAGATGATGGGCTATCTGATCGGGTGTGACTTCTGTCATGTTGACTGCCGGAGCAGCGGGATCGTTGCCAAGATTCCGAATCAGCTTCCAGGCACGTCTGCTGTTTTGTTTCATGTCCAGACTCGTGACCAGCTTGCACCACCTTTCCGTTCTGTTGGCGGATATCGCATGTAACATTTCCTCCCCAGCCTGTATTGTCGCTTCCGAGAAAGGGTCTTCTTCATATAGCTGTTCGTATCTTTTAAGTAGGGGTTTAGATTCTTCATTGAGCCCCGCTATGTACTCAGTTCGACAACCTCTAGGGATAAATTTCCGTGATACTTGCTTTACGATTTCTACAAATTTATCGTATGAATCAGGGCAAGGTTCTAGCTGGGAAACTTCTTGATCCAATGTTTCAGAGAATTTTTCCCATTTTGCTTTAGTAAAGTTGAACCTTCTCTTGAAAGGAACAATTTCGTATCTGATTGCCGCGTTGGAAAGACAAATTATTGGTCTGTGCTGTGTCTTTGGGAGAGCGCTTCCAACGATTTTTGTCACCTGGTCTCCAATTCTGTCGCTGACAAATATATTGTCTGGGTTGTAACCTCTGCGCCATCTTCCGCTGTTGAACGACGCAGGCTGCTTTGGATCGTGAATAAGTTTTAGGTTCATGCTTTCAGCCCATTTTTCTAGTTCTTCGCCATTGGAATCTGTTTCGTTGTAACCCCACGCGACACTGTGACAGTTGAAGTCACCCAGTACGAATTTGATTTGCTGTGATTGAAAGTTATTCGGTTCCTCAAAAGCAAAGTCAGCGTTTGGTGGTTTGTACATTGACGTTACTGTACAGGAGTTTATCTCCACTGTGAGGATCTCGATGTCATTTTGATCTGTTAGAGATGTGGATGCTACGTCGATATCTGGTCTGACGAAGACTGCGCTACCATATTGGTCGTGTGGTCTCTCCAGTATGAGCTTCATACCCCGAATCCTTGGTCTGCGGCTTGCAGTACCTCTATGGGTTTCTTGAACCAGTAGAACATCGACACCATGTTCTCTGCACATATTAGACAATAGGTCTTCTTTATCTGCTGATAGTCCTTCAATATTAATTGAGGTCGTCATCAAAAATGGCCTTGATAAAGACCGTTTTGATTTTGATTGCATCTGTGTTGTTGGTGCACCTCCCCTCGCTGACTGCCTACCACAGCCGAAATAAGACCGCAATTAACCTAGGCAAAAAGTTTTTTTTTGAAAATTCGTGTAAAAATACCAGCTTTTGAAATCCCAAAGTAGATTCACTCTACAGTCAATATTAACAAAGCTTTTCAAATTGTTTTTAAGCCAAAAATGACTCTACTTTAGTAAAATGTTTTCGGAATGATAAAAATGACTTTTTATAGATTTTTGTAAATGCTAAGAAAATATAAGTGTTCTTCTTTCATGTGCTTTTAATAGACTTGCTGCATCATTATTATTTTCTGGACAATAACATTGCAAAAAAGCTCTTTTGGATAAACAAATTGAACAAAATTTAAACTAATTGACGAATCGTCTTGAAATTTTTTGTGCATGATATATACGGGTTGTCTCAACTGTTCATGCAATATCAAAGTCTTAAGTTAATTTTCGCAAAAGTTATAGCAAATTTTTTATTTTCGAAATTTTAGTCTTATTTACAATTAGCGAAGCAACAAATGATCGGACCAAAATTCAAAAACTACCATTTTGAACCTTTGCTCATCTACTAAAAGATGAATACTCTAAATAAGATATTTAGTTACCTTATTTTTACCTGTAGCAATTTAAACGAAAGAACTGCAATTGTTGACGCTTATTTAAAATTCTCGTCCAAACTAATCGTCTTTAATAACTAAAATTCTCGTCCAAACTGTGACGGGCATTTCTGTATTTTTAATGTATTAGGTAGATATATAGTACCCAAAAACTCATTTGCAACCTGGCTGCTCAAGTGTCCGGACAAAAACCTTATTTCTCTGGACTATTTTACATTCTTGCAAGTTCGAAATGCATAAAATAATATTTTTAATTTACAGGAGTCCATGCAGACAATTGTACAGAAAATTTGAATTGTGCGGAAACTCAGATTTGTGTCAATGGTACTTGTCAATGTGATATTTTATCTTATTCCAAAGAAGATAACCCAAAGAATTGCTTGCAATGTAAGTGATACTTTTTTGTTTTTATTAAAAAATGTCTTCAGCAGTTTCATCGTTTTAAAAGTATCAAAAATGTGTATTCTATAAAATTCATTTCATTATATCAAACCCATGGAAACGAGTAAAATTTTGTATAACGAATCTTGAGACTTTAAACTTATATTCTTTTAGAACTGTACACATATTATCTAATATAAATGTTACGTTTGAGCCCGTGATACAGATACTAAATTGTACTTTGATTACTTTATTATCAAATATATTATCTAATACAGAGATGAGAAGAGCTTCCCTCCAGTTTCTGGTTACCTGTCATCTGTCGTCGTTGACAGCCCAACGCAACGTTGCCAAGCAACTCAGAACTCACAATTAAATACACAACATTTCCCTCCTTACCTATAATTAAAAGTTTATAAGTCCAACCTCTGTGGTTGATGACGTACACGATTACTACGTCTCAATTCAATACCTGTTGGATTAATAGTTTCTAAAGGTATTGAATGATCTGTTGTTTTAACAGGACTTCCAAACTGTAGACCCCCTTCTGAATCAGGACTAGTTTCCTTAATTTTGACAGAAGTCATTTGGTGACTTAGAGGGTCGACAATTTCGGAATTACAATTTTCTTGAACTACTGCAGGTCTTAACCCATGGTTTGTAGTCAGTGAAGTACTTGGTTGTTCTATGTTTGTAGTAGCTGAAAATTTCCTAATACTGTTTACATGTTTGTACAAAACTCTATCATTTACTTGAACCAAATATGTCACTGGACTTACCCGTTTTATTATACTACCCTCCTGCCACTTATCTGTTATATAAGGACCTAGTCTTCCTACTAATACTTTCTCCCCTACTAAAAAGCATTCAATTTGTTTGAAATCTAATGCTTTATTGTAACTGCAATAATTACCCTTTTTAGGTTTAATCAAATCAATGACTGCTTTTGGTTTAACTTTAAAAATATACTCATTAGGACTTACACCTGTATTTGCACAGGGAGTATTTCTATAGGTAAAAAGAAAGTTGACTAACCTTTGTTCTACTGTTAATGTTGACTTTTCTAAAAGAAATTTCTTGAACGCAACCTTTACTGTTTGTACGTGTCTCTCAGCAGTACCATTGGACTGGGGGTGATATGGAGGAGACTTTACTACCTTGATACCATTTATTTCACAAAATTTCAAAAAACAGTTAGAATTAAATGGTGGGCCATTGTCACTAACAATGATGTCTGGTAGGCCCATTATAGAAAATGTTAGTTTCAATTTTTCTATAGTATTTGTTACATTAGTACCTCTTACCATGACATGTACATCAATCCACTTAGATTTACTGTCCACTAATAACAGATAAGAGACATTATTAAAAAAAAAGAAATCAATATGAACACGTTCAAAAACATTAGCAGTTCTAGGCCAGGGCATTAAAGATTTTTCACTATTGTTTTGTGATAATTGACATATTTCACAACTGGAGATCATTTGCTCAATATCCTGTTGTAGACCTGGCCACCAAACTATTGACCTAGCAAGCATTTTGGATCTTACCATACCAGTGTGGTTCTCATGAATTAATTCTAGAATTTTGTTTCTCAAAACAGTAGGGACTATTACTTTTGAACCCACAAGTAGACAGTTTTCTTCTACAGACATCTCATGTCGTTTTAAAAAATATGGCTTCATAACTGGATCAGTGATTTTACTAGGCCATCCTGTCTTTACAAAATCTAATACCTTAACTAAAACCGTATCTGTCTTTGTTACTTTAGCCACATCCTCAAAGGTGAGGGGTAGTTCCTCTGTTAAATTAAACGAATTTATGTAACCATCAACCTCCGTGAGATCACTTAGTGGTAACCTTGATAACATATCTGCTTCATACATTTGTGACCCTTTTCGATACTCTACCTTATAATCATAGGCTGATAATATAACATTCCAGCGTATTATTCTAGATGCTGACATAACTGAAATATTACGATCTGGATTAAAGATCACTTTAAGTGGTTTATGATCTGACACTAAAATAAACTGTCTACCATATAAATATTTATGAAACTTTTTAATACAAAATATAATGGCTAGCGCTTCACGTTCAATTTGGGAATAATTCTGCTCAGCCTTACTAAGAGTTCCAGATACAAAATGTATAGGCTTTTCTCTACCATCAGAGTACCGATGACTAAGAACACCTCCCACTCCATACGAACTAGCATCACATGCAACCACAATTTGCTTATTAGGATCATAATGTGCCAGAACTTGATTTGCCTCAATTAACTCCTTACTTAAGCAAAAAGCAGCTTTACATTCTGCATTAAAATTAAATTTTACATTCTTTTCCAATAATTTATATAACGGTTTTAAGCGGCCCGATAACATAGGGATAAATTTACTATAGTAATTAATTAATCCTAAGTAAGATCGGAGTTGTGTTATATCTTTAGGTTCAGGTGCCTCTTTAATAGCTCTTAATTTATCACTAGTAGGATGAATACCATCTTTGTCTATACGGTGACCAAGATATTCAACCTGATCTTTAAAAAATGAACATTTCTGAGCATTTACCTTGATATTATAACTACTTAATCTGTTAAAAACTATTTCCAGTAATCTACTTACATGTTCTATTGAAGTACCCGAAATAAGGATATCATCTAAATAGCAATGAACATTTGGTATACCTGCCAAGATCTAATCCATTACCGATTGAAAAATTGCTGGTGCACTTGCTATACCATATGTTAACCTAGTAAACCTAAATAAGCCAATATGTGTATTTATAGTTAAATATTTTTGGAAGGTCTCATTTACTTTAAGCTGTTGATAGGCACCTGATAAATCTATACAACAAAATATTTTACCTCCAGCTAAACTTGCAAAAATATCCTCAGGTAGTGGTAATGGGTATTGCTCTACACTTAAAACTTTATTTACCGTAACTTGAAAATCAGTGCAAATTCTAATATCCTCAGTGTTTTTCTTAGCTACAACTACAATGGGTGAAGCCCATTCACTATGTTTGACAGGTTTTAAAATACCGACTTGAACCATCTGATCCAATTTTCTTTCAACTAGTGGCTTAATAGCATATGGCATTGAGTATGCCTTTTTAAAAATAGGAATCACATTATCTTTTATGTTAAATTTTACTTCAAAATGTTTGATTGGACTACACATATTGCCATCAAATAATAATTTATATTTATTTTTAATAGACTCAATTAGATCATCTCGTTCATTTATATGACCTATTTGCCCATCCATACAAAATATAGCTTTCCAGTCAGGAAACAAGATATTGAGCCAATTCCTTCCAAGCAGTGGCGTGAATTCCTTACCTGACTCTATAACTGCCAATGGCAACTCACATGTTTTACTCCCATAATGTACATTCACTGTACATTCACCTACAGCTTTAATAGGTTGACCTGAAACAGCAGTAAGTTTGTAATTTACAGGTGCTAAAGCTAGATTTAGTACATTTTTAAATTTGGATACAGACATTACTGTTCTACATGCACCAGTATCTACTTCAAAGGTTACATTTTTATTGTTTATCTTTAGGGTTACATGATATGCAGAATTTGACACATCACTCACTGTATGAAGATTAAATATGTCATTATTTACCTCGTCACTATCAATGTTATATTCCTCCTCTTGTACTACATTCACAGGTTGTGGTCGAATATCTGGACAGAAATTCTTGACATGACCAAACTTTGCACAAAAAAAACATCTCCATTTTTCAGCTGGGCATTTACCTCTATGATGACTTCTGCCACAATTTTTACAACTTTGATCTGCACTGAGAGTTGATCTAAACTTTGGATTTCTATGCTTGCCTCTGTTTAATACATTTATATTACCTCCCTCAGATAATAACTTAACTTGTTTCTGTGCTACTTCTGAGGCCAAAGCTAACTGACAAGCACTTTGAAATGTTAAATCTACATCACCCAACAACTTCTTTTGTGTTCCTTCGTCTCTAATCCCACAAACAAACCTATCCCTTAGAGCCTCTTCTAGAAACTGTCCAAAATTACAAGAATTTGCCAACTTCCTTAGCTCTACACTGTAATCAGAGATAGATTGATCAGCTTTTTGTTCACACCGATTGAAAACAAAACGTTCGTAGATTTCGGACACAGGTGGAGAAAAATGTTTAATCAATTTCCCTTTCACTTCTTGGAACGTAAATTCGGTTGGTTTCTTTGGGGCCACTAAGTTTTTCAACACCTGAAAAAGACTCGTACCTCCTAGTGTGATTAACATTGAAACCTTCATATTTTCTTCAACCTTATTAACAGTAAACAAATGTTCTAATCTTTCTATGTAGGATTCAAATTCTTCTGGAACACCGGTAAAAGCTTCAATATTACCTATCAACGCCATGTTGCTGACTACAATAACTAATATAAAACACCTCTCTGTATAAACCCTATCGTAAATAGGAACTTCACTTTTATTTTTTTTTATCCCGTCGCCAAAATGTTACGTTTGAGCCCGTGATACAGATACTAAATTGTACTTTGATTACTTTATTATCAAATATATTATCTAATACAGAGATGAGAAGAGCTTCCCTCCAGTTTCTGGTTACCTGTTATCTGTCGTCGTTGACAGCCCAACGCAACGTTGCCAAGCAACTCAGAACTCACAATTAAATACACAACAATAAACTAAGGAGAAACCAAAAATTGCATAAAGATTTAATAAAGGTGAGAATTGAGATTGGTAGATAGATAACTATCTCTAATACATAAAAGGGGAATCAAAACGCAGAGTTAGAATTTTATGGACGTATCAATGTTAAACGTATACCATAAAAGTATTGGCTAAATGTATAAGAAAATACTAAAAAATAAGTACCGAAACTATAATACACTTCTCCAAGAAATTAACGCACCACTTTAAAAATTGGTCATTTTTAATGTCTCGAATTTCCTAAACCTGTTCTGTTGTCCCATTTAAGTTTAATTGATTTTTTTATCATGTTATAACCTTACAGCTAGACATCCAGATTTAGCCATATAGCTCGCACTCCCCCTAAGGGGAAAATTCACTCATCCCAAATACCAACGGTATCAAAAAGATTGAGCTCTGTTGGGACTTTTTCCGTGTTATCGAGTCCTAGGTGGCTTCCTTTTGAGTGTAAACATCAATTGATGTATACAGTAATGTAAAGAAAGAACCAACAAGGAGAGTACCTAGTATTCAAATGATAAATTTTAAGAAAAAACAAAATATAAAGTTGTATAACAATAAAACACTGAAAACGTTTGCTTTCTATACTTTCACAAAATTTATTACAACTACCTATGTGACTACAGCTGTTTCGGCAGAGTGCCTTTCTCAAGTTTCGGCAGAGTTTACTTGAGAAAGGCACTCTGCCGAAACAGCTGTAGTCACTTAAAGAGTATCTTCCCTAACTCCCATAATTCAATTTTTTTTTTCTTTTTGCTGTTCTATTGCTCTATGCGATTAAAAAATAAAACTCAGTGCAATTTTAACCCTCCCTCTCTCCCTCTACACCGCCAATAAAAACGTCATTCTTCGTTTTTATTTTTTTTTAGGTGGAATGCAATCAATTTTAAAATTTCAAAAAATTCACACGCATAGTTGAGACTTTTACCAAACACGTCATTTTTTTTTGCAGATCCGTAGGTTGAGTGAACATAACCTCAAAAAAAAATTTTATTTTCTTTTTTGGAAAAAGCGTTCGAATTTTTCCGTAAAGTTCGTCACGTTGAAAAATAAAAAAAAAACTGTTTTTAGGGTTTTTGGGGATTTTCCCTATTTTATAGACTTTAAAATAGATCAAATCAAGGTTGTTTATAGGTTTTATGTAAATTGAAGTAAGTGGGTCCTTTAGAACATTCAAAAATGGGAGAACATTTCCAATAAACTCCCAAAAAGTCCCTAAAAAACAGTTTTTCGGATTTTTGAAGATGCGAACCGTGCGGAAAAAATCTGAAAAAAATTAGAAATATAGTGTTTGATAAAATACACAAAATAAAAAAATAGACCTACAGCCATCTCCAAAAAACAGTTATATGCTCTTTTATTTAAGTATATCTAGTCCTGTTTCTTCAAAGTTTATCTCCAGTACTTTTTCTTTGCCTTGTATACTTCTAATATTCCAGATTCCAGTTTCCATATTTCTTTTCTATTCTCCTTGTTTCTTTCATATTTTCTTTTTGCACTTCTCTTTCCTGTCCATTATGATTTATTGTAAGTACCTACTTGTATCCTTATCCATTGCCATGTTCGTTACCTTTTCTTTGTCTTGAGCATTATCAAACTCCAGCATACTCTGTCTCCCATCTTTCTCGCTGCTTTTACCTGAACTTTTATGTAAATACTTGTTATTTTTCTGCAATAAAATTGGTCATAGTACTTTTTAATGTTTTTGAATCACCTGTCTGTATTTGGAGGCCGGTTATCACCACACTATTTTTTTCTTTTCTTTTTATATTCTCTTTACATTTTGCACCAAGCTGCTTACTTCTTGTTTCATCATCTCTTTCTTTACTCTTTCACATTCTTTTTTTATGAATTGGTGTTCTTGACTTATTTGACTAATTTTATGTCTCATTTCTTTCTGCTTTCTTCGCATTTCTTTTGTAGCACTCCTCATCTCTCGCGTTTCTTTTCTCATCTCATTTATCAACTCCAATAGTTTAATGATCCTTTCATCTTTTTTATATTTGACTGGTGTTCTATTGCTAATTTCGAAAAGCTCTCTTTCTTTTCCATCGTCATTTCTTCTCCTTTTATTATAACCTTCATCAGTTGAGTCACTATCCAGGTCGAGATTAATGTAATAAAAAAATGTATAAAAAATGAAATTAAGGTCATTATTTAAAATTTAAAATTTACAATTTTAATAGATTTCTTCTTCTTCTTATAATTGTTGTAGATCTGTCGATCTGTTAATTCCGACGTTGAAGTATTTTTTGAGAGGTAGACTGCCAGCTATCTTTCTATCTTTTTGGTGGTCTCCCCGATGGACGCTTTCCTGCTGGTTTTCCTTCTAGAGCAATTCTTGGTAGTCTGTGCTCCTCCATTATTTTTACATGACTGACTGAACCATTCTCTTCGTCTTTGCCTACCTTATCTAACTACATTTTGCACGCCACATTGTTCCCTGATGATCAGGCACGTAGCCAAGGGAGTGGTCCATGGGGTCCGGACCCCTCCCAAAACTACCTCTGCTTTGGTATCCCCAAGTTATTATTAACATTTTTGAAAAAGTGAACGTAATTATTATTATTTTTTACTAGGATTATTTCTGTTTTTATTCAGTGTACGGATCAACTTACATCCAATTTAAAAATCAGATTTAGTAAAAACGAAAATATTCTATCAGCATTTCAAATTCTTTTACCTGCATTTACCTCTACAGAAAAAGCAAAATTGCTAGAAAATTCGGCTGCCTATTACTCCCGCAACACTTCTCTTGCAGCAATTAAAGTTGAATATGTATATGTTATGGTGTAACTGTAATATAATATCATCTTTTCAACAAAATACCGAAGTTCTCCACGTAATGAAACATTGTAATAAAGATTTGTTCGCTAAACATTGACAAATTCCTTACAATTTTGGCAACTATACCTGTCACAACGGCCATTGTAGAACCTCCGTTCTCAACAATGAAGCGAGTAAAAACTTTACTCAGAAACAAGAGGGAAACGAAAGACTCAGTTTATTGGCTCTTTGTTCCGTTCATTGGAACGTCGAAAGCCAGAAATATAGGTATCAAATCATCATCACAGATGTCATAGAGCGAATAGCATAGCTGAGGTGGAATTGGGCGGGTCATGTAGCCAGAATGGAGAATGGTGGTGGACCCAAAAATATACAGTGTGGAGACCACGAACGGACAGAAGAAGTAGGGGTAGACCACCTACACGATGAACAGACAACATCAAAAGGGTTGCTGGAAGCCCAAGATCGACAGGACTGAAAGAAATTAGGGGAGGCCTATGTTCAACTTTGAATGCAGAAGGCTGGATGATGATGATATATCAAATAACCCAAAATTATTGAGTAGACAGCTGAATAGAAGACCAGGTGTACACTTTTCTACGGAATTCTATATTTCGTTAGTAGTCACTAACATCAGGGAAGATAAAATGATATTAAACATACAATTGTGAAATTAGCTATTAAAAACAACTTACTTTACTAGAATGAGATTGTCGTCATGTAGATGTTATATCTTAGTAAAGTAGTAAACACTTGTTATTGCAATTTTTAAAATATTAAAATAGTTTTTTCAAATGTTGCATATGGATCTAAAATTTATTCTGAATATTTTTTCAATACCTTACCGTCTAACCTAACAAAAGATTTGACTTGTATTTGGACCCCCCTCAAGAACATTTCCTGGCTACGTGCCTGCTGATGATGTTGTTTCGTATTCTATCCCTTCTTGTCTTCCCTGTTATTGCTCTTAGTGTCTTCATTTCGGCTGTTCGTAGCATGCTTTTGGTTTTATTGGTGTTTTCTCTTGATTCAATGCCATAGATCATAACAGGTCTGATGCAAGTTTTATAAATTCTAACTTTGCTCTAAAATTTCGCCAGCTAATGCCTTGAATGATACATCACACATTTTCACAAAACAAGAACAAAATAATACCAATCATAAAATCTTCTGTGAACCTATCAGTCTGCCAGAATTAAACTATAACATAAAAAATAGAAAGAATACATCACCTGGTTATGATGATATTAGATATCCTATGATATACCAACTACCAAACAATGCCAAGATGTTTCTAATCAAAATCCTAAATGACATCTGGATTAATGGGGAATGTATAGAAGAATGGAAAAAGACTATTGTAACACCCATACACAAACCAAACAAAAACCCCCACTTATGCGATTCATATAGACCTATTGCACTTATGCCATGTATACTCAAAATTTTTGAAAGAATAATTAAAAACCGACTGGAATGGTGGTTAAATACAACTGGCTCTCTGCCAACCACACAATACGGTTTTAAAAAAGGGTTTGGCACCATTGATGCGGTGACACACTTAGTTACAGACATACAAATATGTTTAACTGAAAATGATTACAATAGCACGATGTTTCTAGATGTTAAAGGTGCATATGACAATGTCAACTGGTTCATTCTACGGGAAAAAATGATACAATTACAAATACCTCAAGAAGTTGCTAACACCATATGCAAATTGTATATAAACAGGCAAGTAGGACTCAGAGGATGTGATGGCTGTCAAGTGAAATACCAAACTGCAAATTTAGGGTTGCCACAAGGATCTGTTCTTGCACCACTACTCTTCAATATATATACCACTAATTTACACTCCTCCATATCTACAGCAACTATGATACAATATGCCGATGATTTTGTTGTTTATACACGTAGCAAACACCTCGATGAATGCATCAATCGTTTAAACTCCAGCACAGAACTCTTTTTAAGATCCATAAATGATTTAGGACTACAAATCTCCGCTGAAAAATCCAAAGTCGTTATCTTCACCAGGCATAATGTGAAACCAATGCAGAAAATTAAAATAAATAAAATAGAATTTCCAGTGGATACCAATGTTAAATACTTAGGAGTTATATTAGACAGAAAACTGACCTGGAAACCACACATTGAACAAATAGAGATAAAATGTAACAAAGGACTAAACTTCCTAAAATCCATCATGCGAACTTGGTGGGGAGCAGAACCTCAAACAGCACTAATTTTCTATAGAGCTTACATAAGATCAATAATTGATTATGGTTGTACACTTTATGGAACGGCCAATAAAACCAATCTACGTAAGCTGGACATAATACAAAACAAAGCACTTAGAATATGTCTGGGAGCACTGAAATCTACACCAGTTGAACCATTAAGAGCTGAAGCAATCGAACCTCCATTAGAACTGAGAAGATCATTTTTAGCTGAAAAAATGATTATTAAATCACTAAAGAAAAATTCACCATTCATTAGTAGCATATACAAGTTAAACGAATACGACTTAACTAAGCCTTTTTGGATACATAAGAACTCTCCTCCTATTTGTGAAGCATTAAGAAACGTGACCCTACAACCACAAACAAAGGTAGAGGTCGATTACTTTGTTCATTTTGTTGTATGTGATGTGAATATACCCCATTACTCTGAATTAGCATCATCTAATAACATAGTTATTAATCAAATTTTAGACCAACATCCAAACTATGTCACAATATACACTGATGGATCAAAAAACACTGACGGCACAGGTTGTGCCTTCGTAATACCTAAACGTATACAAAAACACTATAAGCTACATAAAAATACATCTATCTACACAGCCGAGGCAATAGCAATTCTAAAAGCACTAGAATATGTACAACAGGAAGAGGAACAGAATGCCATTTATCTTCTCCGATTCACTTTCAGTTCTTAAAATTCTAAAATCCAACTCAAACACAACAAATGATATTATCTTTAACATTCAAACAATTATTAAAAAATTACAAGATCAAAATAAATTTATAAAATTCTTCTGGGTTAAAGCACACGTAGGAATAACAAACAATGAAATTGCAGACAAAATTGCCAAAGAAAGCATAGAAATGGGGGAACAGATAAATTGCCAATTAACTACGGATGAACAAATAAACATATCAAAACATAAAATGATGAGAAAATGGTCCTACTTGTGGCAAGAATACACATTTACAAATCCAACACGTTACACCAGAATAGAAACCAAATTGAGGAAAAAACCTTGGTACAATAAGTTCGATTACAATCGCAAAAGCATAACCACTATTAGTAGAATGAAGCTTGGTCATGCGTGTTATCCAGCACACTTACATAAAATCAAAATACTTGAGAGTGATCTTTGTGAATTTTGTAATAAAATCGGTGACCTGGACCACATATTTTTTGATTGCCAAAAATATAGGGCTCAATCCAATGAGCTGTTCAGAAAACTTCTAAAATTGAACATTGAAAGCCCATATAACATAATGCATCTTCTTGCTTTAAACAGAAAAGAAATTTACGATTGTCTGTTATATTTCGTCAGAATAACAAAAATACAAATTTAATAATACCTTTTGCTGCTACCTTATGTCTTTCCTTAATGTATATATACCTTATCTATCCGAGGCCTACCTTTGATCGTTTATAAAATGCCCTGATCGGCCCCTGGGCGAGAAGAGTGTAATCCTTGTGTCAAATCCTTGCCCTCTCTTTTACAAAATTTGTATCTGGCTGTGTGGGTTTTACCTTAAAGCCAAAAAAAAAAAACTTTGCTGACCATTCTCATATATGGGTTATTCCAGACCACATCTCTCAAACATCCGGACATGACTGCGGCCTTGTTAATTTGTACTTTTAAGTCTCTGGCTGGGTCATGATAACTTGATAAGTCTACACCTAGATACTGGTTTAGCTGTTCTCCTCTACCACGAGCTTGCATCTAATTGGATCTTTCACAATGGTAATGCATATTGTTTTCTGCGTGAATAGTGGATATGTTCATGTTGAGTCGTCGACATGCTTGATAGAATCGATAAAGTTATCTTTGTAGGTCATCCTCATCCTCTGCAATCAGGGCTGCATCATCCGCATAGCACACTATACTGATTCTACTGTGACCGAGTCTGTATCCTAGTTGTAGCGATTCCACATCTTCTATTATTTCATCCAGTAGCATATTGAATAGAAATAGGCTGAGGCTGTCTCCCTGCCTGATTTCCCCTGGTGTTGATATGTTGGCCGTAGTGGTGTCGTTTGTTTTAATTTTTGTCGTGCTGTTATTGCTCATTTGCTTCATGACTTCGATAATGCTTGCCGGTATCCTTTTTTGTTTCATTTTCTTTAATATACCGCTAAGTCTGACTCTATCAAATGCTTTCGTTAGGTCTACGAAGCAAATATATGCAGGTTTGTTATATTCTATCGACTTCTCTTTCACTTGTTTCATGACAAATATTGCGTCCGTCGTCGACCTGTTTTTTCTGAATCCTTGCTGTTCTTCTCTGTTCTTTATCTGTGATTCCAATTTATCCTTAAGAATTCTGTGAATAACCTCATTGTCGTATTTATTATTCCGTGTGTATATTTATAAGAGAGTTATTCCTCTGTAGCTGTCCGGACATGATCTTTTAATAATGCATAAAAAATAAAAATCTGGTCATTATTTAAAATGTTTGTATTTTTATATTTATAGATGCAACCGAATATAATGGATACTGCCAAGAAACAAAGCAATGCGAATGGTTAGGAGATAATTCAGTTTGCTTCAATACGAGTTATGTCTGTACTTGCGAACCAGGGTATAGATGGTATCGAGGAAAATGTGAACACTTCGTTGGTAAAGGTGAAGCATGTGGTTCATCCTCTGCCTGTTTTGATGGAATGGATCCTTTGGCGTTAACGTGCGACAATAATAAATGTGTCTGCAGTGATAATTATTATGACCGAGGATCTGACTGTAGGATAAAATCAGATGAACACAAAGGTAAGAGATCTAACAGTCTTATTGCGTTTTTCTTACTGCGAGCAAAAAAAATCAACTCAAAAGTAAAATAAGTTATATTTGTTGATTAAGCGGTTTGGCAAGTGCCTATCCACATACAGGGTGTTAGTAAATATGTATGAAAAATTTTAAAAGCTAATTCTACATGAAAAAATATTGCCGGTTTGCTCTATAAACATATGGCCGCAAATGCTTCGTTTGCGAGATACGGGGTGTTGAAATTTTTATTTCAAACTGCCAATTTATTTATTGCTCTAAGACCAGTTGAGCTATGAAAATAAAATTTGATGAGTTTTAGGAGGTAGTCATTGTGCATTTTGTGACATACAACTAAGAATTTTGTCTTCATCATTGGCGCGCATAAGGGTAATAGTCTGAATTTTTTAAAGAAAAAAATAGTACTCCACTGAGATATTTCAAATTAAAAATTATTTTTAAATTCCACGTTTAATTTTTGATAAAAACTTTTCTTGCCTTTTTTCTATTATGCACGGTTTTTATGTAAAAAAATAAAACATCTTGGCGCCTATTTTTCATTTCTTAATACATCATCAAGAACTATCCAATATAATAATACTAAACTAGAACAATCACAGAAAATATTACTAATAAGATTTCAACTAGGTGCAAAGCTGCAAAAAATGTTTAAATGATCTCCTTTACAGGTAACAGAAGAATTGTATATTCATCATTGGCGCGCGTACGGGTAATGGTATGAATTTTTTTAAGAAAAAAATAGTATGCCACTGAGATATGTCAAACTAAAAATTGTTTTTGAATTCCTTATTCAATTTACAATAAAATCTTTCTTGCCTTTTTTCATACGAGGCGCCGTTTTTATACAAAAAAATAAAGCATCTTAACGCTTACAAAGTATTTGAGGTAGTTTCCATATGCATAGAAACTTAGTTCAAATACTTTAAATTAAACGTTAATTTTGTTTATCTTGAATCGCGAAAAACAACAAGCACACTCTCACACTCACTATTATACAACGTCTAAATTCCATATTATCACTAAATGTCCATACGCACGGAGCATTAGCATTAGAACACATGATTGCGTCTCAGTTTTTTATTATTATTGTAGGTAGGACCCTGGGTTATTCCGAGATGCATGAACAGAGCCAAGAAGCCGACCATCTTCCTTTGCTAATGCTCCGCGCAGCCCAGCAGGCGTTGAAGGAGACCCGGTCTCCTCAGGTAAGCCGCACACCAACGAAACATGAAACGTAAAACATGAAACATGAAACGTAAAACACGTTTCATGAAAATAAAACACGGCTAAACAAATCTTGAAGTCCGCCTACCAATGAAACGAGTGTGATTCATGCTCATAAAACATTTTTATTTTCGGAGAGTTTCATAAATGGCCGGACGTTTATTTATTTAACAGTGTTTTATTTCCATGAAACGTGATTTACGTTTCATGTTTCTTTGATGTGCGGCCTGCCTAACAGTGGCATCTACGGTGCCATCATACGCTGCCTGGAGATTTACCAACGGAGGCTAACTAGCTTCTCGGCTCCGTTGCGTGCATCTCGGGACAACGAATTTTAGGGTCCTGACTAAAAATAATGAAAAAACTAAAAGTGCGAATTTTGTTATGAAATTTGGTATGTGGGGTTAGAATAATATTTGGAACAACTTGTTCAAATAACTTTTTCCGATATCTGTAACACAAAGCAAAATATCGGTAATTTATCGTGTTTTTGGATTCGCAGTAGTCCGCGTTTAGAATTAAAAAATTCAGTTGACTATCTTAAAAAATGAGAACATTCAACCTATATGGACTGCAAAACTTCAAATCTGTATTTATTTTGATATGCATATCTAGATACTTACAAAGATGGAATTGTTAACAAATAGGTAAACGACACAAACGTTGGTATTAAACTTTTACAATTAGACTAACTATTTATAAATTGTTATGATATTATGAAATTATGAATTATGATGATATTATGAAATGTAAATAAAAAATGGTCAAAAAATGGTGCCTCAAATTACATTTTTTGGCGCATTTTTTTGGTAATGCAAATTTTTCTAGAGATTTTACAGTTAGGTATATTACGAGCTATTGTAAAAATCACGAGCCGCCACTGAACAGAAGTAATTTTGAAAATAGAAAATAGGAAGGTTTCAGATGCAGAATACATTATTAAAAATAATCATCATCATTCTCTTTGCCTTATCCCTATGCGGGGTCGGCTTCCCTAATTGCATTTCTCCATACAATTCTATCTTGAGTCATATCAATCCTAATCCCCTTTACCAACATGTCCTGCCTAATCGTCTCCCCCCACGTCTTCTTTGGTCTTCCTCTCCTACTCCATACCAGGAATCTGCACTTCAGCAATTCTTCGTATTGGGTGATTAGCGTCTCGATGTTGAACATGACCAAACCATCTCAACCTATGCTCTTTCATTTTGGCATCAATTGGTGCCACACCTAGACTTCCCCTAATATACTCATTTTTAACTTTATCCTTTTTTGTCACTCCACTCATCCATCTAAGCATTCTTATTTCCGACACATGCATTCGTTGTTCCTCTTTCTTTCTCACTGCCCAACATTCAGTTCCGTACATCATAGCCGGTCTTATGGCTGTTTTATAGAATTTTCCCTTCAACTTCATTGGAATTTTCCTGTCACACAGCACACCACTCGCTTCCTTCCACTTCATCCATCCAGCCCTAATTCTACTGCATGCATCTCCAACTATTTCTCCATTACTCTGTAATACCGATCCCAGGTACTTAAAACTATTGCTTTGTACAATCAGTTCACCATCCAAAGATACCATGTTATTTTTAGTAACTCCATCTTTAAATGAACATTGCAAATACTATGTCTTTGTCCTACTAAGCTTTAAACCTTTTTCCTCTAGAGCTTGTCTGAACTGTTCCAGTTTTTGTTCTAAGTCTCTTTCACTATTTCCTACTAACACATCATCAGCATACATTAAGCACCATGGAATGTTACCCTGTAGTTTCGCTGTTATCTGGTCCAAAACTAATGAGAATAAATACGGACTAAGCACCGAGCCCTGGTGCAATCCTACTTTCACATGAAATTTCTCCCATACCTGTCCTAACACTAGTCGTTACTCCCTCATACATATCCCTCACAATCTTTACATATTCACCAGGGACTCCTTTCTTATTGAGTGCCCACCACAGAATCTTTCGAGGACTCTATCATATGCTTTCTCAAGATCAATGAATACCATATGAGCGTTTGTTTCTTTACTCCTGTATTTTTCTATCAACTGCCTTATAATGAAAATTGCATCTGTTGTTGATCTACCCTGCATAAAGCCAAACTGATTCTCGGATATTTCGGTCTCTTCACGTATCCGTCTATCAATTACTCTTTCCCTTATTTTCATGGTGTGGCTAAGCAGTTTTATAGCCCTGTAGCTTGTACATTGTTGTATATCTCCCTTGTTTTTGTAGACAGGTACTAGTATACTGCTTCTCCATTCATCTGGCATTTGTCTAACTTCCATAATTCTATTAAATAAACCTGCTAGCCACCTTGTTCCTGTCTCTCCCAATGCTCTCCATACTTCCCCAGGAATATCATCTGGTCCTACCGCTTTTCTTTTCTTTATTTTTTGAAGCGCTTGAGCCACTTTCACGTTTGTTATTTTGGTGACCATTGCTGCTACTGTCTCCGTTGACTCTACAGGCTGTCTGTCAAATTCTTCATTTAATAAGCTGTCAAAGTACTTTCTCCATCTCTTTTTGACATCCTTTTCGTGAACTAGTATTTTATTATTTTCATCTCGGATACATCTAATCTGATTAAAATCTTTTGCTTTCTTTGCTCTCTGTTTGGCTATTTTTTATATTTTAGTTTCGCCTTCCCTGGTATCTAGTTGATCGTATAGGCTTGAATACGTTTCTGCTTTGGCTTTTGCTACTGCTACTTTCGCTTCCTTTTTCGCCACCATATAGTTTTAAAGATCTGTGTCGGATCTGGTTTCTTGCCACTTTTTATATAATGTTCGCTTCTGTTTTATTTTTCCTTGAACTTCGTTTGACCACCACCAAGTCTCTTTATCCTCAAACTTTTTTCCTGACGTTTTCTTAAGTATTTCAATAGCAGTCTCTCTAATAATGTTGGCCATTTTTCTCCAAATTGTGTTAGGGCTTCCTTTCATGTTCCAACATATTTTGTCTACTATTCTTTCCCTGAATAGACCTTCTTTCTCATCTTTTAGCATCCACCACTTGATTTTTTGTGGTCCTCTCCGATATTTTTGTTTAGTTTCGCTTTTTACTGCGATGTCCAGAACAAGCAGCTTATGTTGTTGGCTGACTGTCTCACTAACTATTACCTTGCAGTTCTTGCATTCACGTACCTATGTTTTCTTTCCTTATCATGAAGTAGTCTATTTGGGATTGATGTTGTCCACTTTTGTAGGTAATAAGGTGAGTTTCTCTCTTTTTAAAGAATGTGTTAACAATCGCCATATCCAATGCTGTTACTAATTCAAGCATGTCATCACCAGCTTCATTTCTAGTTCCAAAGCCTAATCCCCCATGTATTGTTTCATATCATGTCTTGGCTTGGCCCACATGTGCATTGAAATCACCTCCTATTATAATTTTCTCCTCTGCTGGAATATCACTCAGTACGTCTCCTAATTGGTCATAGAAAGCTCTTCTTTCATTCTCACCCAGACCTGTTTTAGGAGCATACACACACACACAACATTCAATACCTCTTTATCAATTACAAATTTCACTGACATCATTCTATCGCTGTTCTTACAACTTCTACTACGTTATCTTTCATTTCTCTTTCAGCAATTATACCAACTCCATTTCTAGTGTTACTACTCCCTACATACCACAATTTGTATCCTTCACCTAGTTCTTTCGCCCTTTGTCCTTTCCACCTAGTTTCTTGAATACAAGCAATTTGAACTCTTCTTCGTTTGAGCGCATCCACTAACTCCAGACTCTTACCTGTAAGACTACCAAGATTCCAAGACCCTATCCTGATTTGTCTAACCTGTAATGATGTTCTCCCTGAGATAGTCCTCACCCGGAGATCCGAACGGAGGCTCATTTTACTTCCGGAATATTTTACCTCAGGAGATGCCATCATTTCAGTATAAGTTTTTATTGCGTTGGAGAAGGTCTTTTCATTTTTATGGCCTGAAAAGATTTTTTTTGGATATTTGATGCCTGAATGCCTTTTCTATCAGCACCATACCCTGCCCTGCATTATTAAAAATTATAATATCCACTAATTTAAATCTAGAAACCTTCCTTATTAGAACCTTTCTTTGTTAACGACAAAATAGAAAACTGAAAGGATTCTACAAAATTCAATCACGTGCCGTTTTCATTCATATAGGAAAAGGTACAAGGAAAGAAAATGTGATTGAATATTATAGAATCCTTTCCGTTTTCTATTTAATCGTCTCTTTGTCTTGTAAATGGTAGAAGGCAGCGATGCAGGATGTTAACAAAGAATGGGTCTAATAAGGACGTTTCTAGATTTAAATTAGTGTATATTATTATTTTTAATAATGTATTCTGTATCTGAGATCTTCCTATTTTATATTTTCTTTAATAGATGTCGCTGCAGCGTCCTCAAAGGGGATTTCAATATATCTTTGAAATTTCCCTTAATTAGGCAATTTGGTTTTGTGTTAATTCAGAGGCGAGCAAGCATCTGTACTGACGACGAATAGCGCTGTCTGCAGTGTCTGCAGATTATGCCTTGCCTCTGAATCGAAATAAAACATAAATTGCCTTTCACAGAAGTAATTTTTATTGCAATTACACCAATATTTATGAAGTTAGTAACTATGAACTATAATTCCTCAAATGAGAAGACTGATATCTGATATCATCGTTTAAAGGCGGAATCACCTCAAATTTAAATGTACACAGCGGCCCCTGCGGCCCACGAAAACTACCTGCTTAATTTGCGTTTTCTCATAAGAAATCACGGAATGTATAATTACTACATTTATTTGTGTTTCTCTATAGCAGAATCGGTTTGCTATGGCCATAAAAAACGTGTACAGTAGGAAAAATGAAAGAATACCCATGAACGAACATATAAAACACGCTGTATTTTCCTGTCACCGTGTCACACAAAAAATTGGCCAGCGCAAGTACATGTAATAATTATTGTTACATGTACTTGCACTGGACAATTTTCTTTGTGACACGGTGACAGGAAAATACAGCGTGTTTTATATGTTCGTTCATGGGTATTCTTTCATTTTTCCGACTGTATTTAATTTATGCTTAACTTCTGAGTGGCACTTTCCTTCTATAGACGTGGACTATAATTTCAGTGTTTTTCTAGATAAGCTTCTCCGCATCTTCAATAAGGCATTTCCTTTAATCCCTATTAAGCCAAAACATCGGAAACCTTGGGTTACGAAAGGTATTCTCATATCAGCCAAGAATATGCGTTCACTACTTTACATCAAGAAATTGACTACCAATGTTTCTGTCACTGAATATATCACGAAGTACAGGACAACATATCTAAAACTTATCAAATTAGCTAAAAAAGTCTATTATCAAAATCGTCTGGGAAGCTCTAAAAGTGTTGCAAAAGAAACTTGGTCTATAATAAACGATCTTCGAAATAAAACTCACACAGCTCAATCATTTTCCCTTCCAAATCCTGAAAGTCTAAACGACTACTTCGTTAATGTGTGTAAAAATATAACATCAACTATTTTGCCGCAACAAGATCCCATTTCCTATCTCTCTAACTCAAGAAAGGTCTCGAATTCATTCTTTTTAAGACCAGTCGATAACTTTGAACTGATCCAAACAATCAATAGTATCAAAAGCAAATCATCTTGCAGTACTGATGGACTATCTATAAAAATTTTCTCTAATCTCACAGAAAATGTGTTGGAAATCCTCGTCTCTCTAATTAATGATTCCTTCGAAAAAGTTAAATTTCCAGAGTGCCTAAAGACAGCCATTATTATTTCTCTTCATAAGGGTGGTGAAAAATCTGATGCCTGCAACTATAGACCTATTACCTTACTACCGGTACTGTCCAAAATTATTGAGAGACTCATTAAAACTCGACTTATGTCCTTTATCGTTGATAACAACATTTTATCACAAAATCAGTTCGGCTTTTTAACAAATAATTGTACCACTGATGCCATGTTTTCTGTACTACATGAGGTTTACCAAGCACTAAAAAATAATCTTTATACTGCCACTGTTTTCTGCGACTATGCCAAAGCTTTTGTTTGTGTAAATCACGACATATTGATTACAAAACTAAATTTCTATGGAATTCGAGGTATTTCTTTAAATTGGTTCCAATCCTACTTGAATAATAGGAAACAACTAGTTAAAGCAAATGATACTGACTCTAGTCTCAAAAACATTGTATGGGGAGTACCATAAGGTTCAGTATTGGGTCCTCTTCTGTTCCTTATCTTTATAAATGACATCACTAATTTAAAAATCGATGGGAAAATTTTTCTTTTTGCTGATGATACTAGTATCACTTGGAGCAACTCAACTATTGCATCTAGTGATGTGAGTTGTAAAATTACATAACTTACGTTACATAAATTACACGTAACTTACGGTAATATTACATGATACCCGTAACTTAATGTAATTTATGTAATTTTTGGAATTTACGTAATTTATGAAATTTAACGTAACTTATGATAAATTTACATAAATTACCGTAATTTATGTAATTACTGGTAAAATTACATATATTATGGCAACTTATGCGCGCGCAATTGTCGTAAGTGCGGTGCGCCGGTGCCGGCGCGCGCGAACCAGTGGGTGCTATTACGCTCGTCGCTCGTTAGTCGTTCCTTAGTCTGAGTCAGGCAGGTTATGTTTACATTTCTGTTATTGTATGTGTAATGTGTATGTATAAGTTAGTTTTCGACTGTTCTTTCTCTATTCATTCACGCAGCGTTGGTTACTTTACATTTATTTATAAGGAAGCACAGAAACTATAAGGTAAGAAATATATTATTTCTACAAACAGCAAAACACGTGCCGGTGATGTCCATAGCAACCTTAGATTGGGAAACACAGGGGCGGGCCTATCGCATATCGACTGTACGTTAAATCTAACGCGCGTCATTTTATATGTGGCTACAGTACTTAATTCTGAATTCGGTTTACCAAGTTTTATTCGATTTTTTAGATTAGTTTACTGTACAATAACTATAAGAATGATAGGAGCAACGGGGTACTTGTGCATGTAGCATGTGTAATTGAATTACACTGACATAACTTACTAAATAAAAAATTTTGATAACGTTGAGGGCAAAATAATGTAGTTGTCCGATCCAGTATTCTGCTTATTCGAATTTCATTAAATTGTTACACAGATTCAATTTTAATCTTTCTTCTATTTAAGGATGCCTAACAATTTTTTATGCCCTCGTGCCCATCAAATACTTTGAAAAATAATGTTTTTTCCCTTCTTAATGTTTAAGTCTACCTGAATATTTTTTTTAGGTCATAAAACATGGTGAAACGTAAGACAGATATCTGGCTTTATTTTGAAGTGTTACCTGCGGGTTCTTCTAATCAAAAGACCATAAATGTGAGGTGTAAATTTTGCAAGAGTGTACATGCAAAAAATGCTACAAGAATGAAATCTCATCTTCAACAATGCACTTATGTGCCGCATATGATAAAACTTAAATTCAATATTTTAACTCCAAAGTCAAAGGGGAATCACTCTAAATTTCCATTTGAAACATCCATGAAAAAGATCACATCGGCAAAATTGGATAACGATAACACTGATGCTGCTTGTACATCATCAACGGTTTCCACAGCATCAACATCTGCTTCTGATAACATTCATGTGGAAACACCTGTTTGCACAAAAATCAACAGAATACAATCATTTTGTGATCGAATGACACACGAACAAAATAACGAATTGAATATTTTGCTTGCTAGAGCTATTTACACCAGTTCAGCACCACATTCAATTACCGAGAATGAAGATTGGAAATTGTTTTTTAAAAAAATTAGACCTTCATACACCTTACCATCGAGATATATGTTATCAAATCGTCTCCTGACCGAAGAGTACGAGCGAGTTGAAGTTCAAGTTAATGATAAAATTAAGCAAGCTGACAATTTATCATTGCAATGCGATGGTTGGTCCAACTTGCGAAATGAAAGTGTAATTAATTTCATTGTTACAACACCCGAACCGTTATTTGTCAAATCAGTACTAACAAAAGCAGAGAAGCATACCGCAGAATATATAACAAAATTAATGGTTGAAGTTCTGGAGGAGTATGGACCTAAAAAATTTTTCGCTATTGTGACTGATAACGCAAAGAATATGAGGAAGGCTGTGAGACAATGTGAAGAGATGTATCCCCATCTTGTATCATACGGCTGTTTAGCGCACACATTACATTTATTGTGCAGCGATATTTTGAAATTATCTTCAATAGAGACACATTTGTCACATATTATACATATCGTTAAAACTATTAACCAGTGTCAAGTACTGAGAGCTCAATTCACAGAAATAAGAAATGAGATGAAGTGTGGAGTGTCTCTTAGCCTACCTGTAAAAACAAGATGGGGTTCACATGTAAAATGTCTTCAAGATCTGACTAAATGCAAGTCCGTCCTACAACGTCTAGCAATATCTCCAGATAAAACAATTCAAGATAGAATACGCAGCGCAAAAGCAAATTTACTTGATGAAGGATTCTGGATAAATTCTAGCGCTCTTGTTGAATTGCTTAAGCCAATTACTGAAGCAATAACACGTCTTGAAGGAGATTCTTCGTCAATTCATTTGGTTTGTGAAACTTTCGCGAAAATCGGTAGTAACATATCTACTCATTTAGAATGCGTGAAACTAACGGATTGCGAAAAAACAGAAGCGATGGATAAATTTATATCAAGGAAGGAATACGCCCTTCAACCGATCCATTTTGCCGCAGACTTACTAAACCCTCGGTCTGTTGGTGCAAATTTATCATCAGCCGAAAGGATTGAAGCGATGAAATACATTACTACTATGTCAACCACGACCACGATAGAGATTGGTGATGAAGGAGTGTCAAAGATTACTGAGGATTTAGGAAACTATTTAGCTAAAACAGACTTTTTTGGCGAAACATTTTTATGGAACATACTCGATAATGTCTCTTTGGTTACATGGTGGAAAGGATTTTGTGGACATTCATGCCTCTCCAAAGTTGCAGTCAGGATATTGACAATGCCGTGCACTTCTGCGGCAACAGAGAGAAGCTTTAGCTCCCAGAGCAGCATTCATACGAAGAGAAGAAATCGCCTAACAACTCAAAGGGCAGCAAATTTAAATTATATACAATATAATTCAAAATTGCTGAAACGTTCACGACAACATCACATACAAAGTCAATATCCTATAGAAGAGACTGTACAGAACAACGTTTCGATAGAAGGTAGAAACTTACAGAAGGAGATAGAAGTAATTGAAAACCATATTTCCGAAGAGGAAGAATTAGACGAGGTAATTTTAAATTTAGGCATTTTTTAGATATGTGATATGTGCATGTGATATATGCAGTTTGCTTCTTTTCCGATTTTCCAATGCATTCCACCGTTTTCGAATAAAAAATTATAAATCTTATGTTTTCAGACAATATCATCATGGCATTCAAATACAACAGGAAATGGAAATTCCGACGATGATTTTAATTTTGCTGACTTTGCAATGACCGATGATGAAATTGATCAAAGAATGGAAACTAGGGAACAGAGACCAGCACGCATTTTGAGACAAAGCAAAGTGAACATTTTAGAAAACGTCTTAATGAAATCGGTAAATTAGTGTAAACACATACATATTTATTGTTTATATTCCAAAATTATCAATTTCAGGGTAAAGGCACAGAACAACCCCAAAAAAAAACGGAAGTCGAGAAGGATACTTCAGATGCCGAAAACAAGGTAGTTAGATCTGTATATATTATATTATAAACCCATTATTTTTACTCTCTATGTTTACACTTTCCTATTTAATTTCAGGATGCAGTTCTGGATTTGCCGGAGATAAAAAAAATTACACAAGGCTCATTGGAAGAGCAAACAATTGAAACTTCGACGTTTTATAACAAGAAGGTCTCCAGTTGTCTGCGAAAAAGGAAGTTGTGATTTATAAAAGCCGCTTAAAACAAAACTAAAGAACCTATGTTTTCATTTCTTTATTATTTGTATGTATTTCTTATCCACTTTTCTTTATTTCATAAGTATGTAGTTACTTTGTGTTTATTATATTCAATATGAATGCAAACAATTGATTTTTTAATACAATGAACATAAATTACATAAGTTACATAAATTACATCTGGTTTGTAATTTTTGGGTAATTTTACACGTGTAACTTACAATTTCTGAAATTACACGTAATTTCACATCGCTAATGCATCTCTTCATGAAACTATAACTTCGGATCTACTGATGATAAAGACCTGGTCTGATTCTAATTTACTCTCTTTTAACGTAAATAAAACAGTAGCATTATCCTATAAAGGAGCTCTTCAACCTTTGCCTCTTAATAACAGCCAGATCAGTACCGTTGATTCTGTAAAATTTCTTGGTATTTTTTTAGACATCAACCTCAAATGGTCCCTTCATATCGATTCTTTAAGTAAGAAACTCGCCTTAGCTTCAGCTTGCTATGCAATATCTGTCTCAAGGGAACTCAATTTAGCATCTTTTAAAATAACATATTTTTCGTTGTTCGGGTCTCATCTTCGATACGGTCTTCCTTTTTGGGGTTCTAGTACAGCTGCTCAATTTGATGTTATTTTTAAATTGCAAAAAAGAGCAATAAGATATCTGTTTGGCCTCAGAAGATCTACACATTACAGAAGTTACTTCAGAGATCACAGAATTTTAACACTTCCATCTTTAGGTATATATTCTAGAAACGGTTGGTTTAATTCGTAAACACCTTCATGTCTTTCCAGCAAGGCCCAATCATCTTTACTCCACCAGAAATTCAATCTTTGACATTTATTTTATTTACCGATTCCATCCAGTGAGTTAGAAAATTGGGTTTCATACGCAGTAGCATAAATTGTCAGTTCCTTATGTATTTTATTTTATTTGTTGTAAGTATATGTTCAATTTGCAATTTATATAAATTTTGCAATAAATTGTTTTTGTCTTGGCTTTTATATCTTATATTTTACTGTACATATATTGACGATTTATCTAATTTTAGTAAATTGTAGTTTTTATTTGTTATTGATATTATGTTTTCTTTTGACTGTATGTAAGCTTTGTCCATAAAATTGTAAAAATTTTCAGTGACAATAAAGCATATTTCTATTCTATTCTATTTCTATTTTTCGGCGAAGGGATTGTTGCCGTCATAAAAATACCAAAAAACATGTTCTTTTTAAGTTATACTTCTTTAGGCCCAATTTCATTGAGGGCGAAATTTTATTAATCTGCGCGCATGCGCACACCGACAGTATGGTATTAGTCGTTATGCGGGCTCTGATTGAGTGTTGAAATGATCTGTCAATAATTGTTCAATATGGAGGATATCGGTAAACAGAAATATTGTATATATTAGTTTTTATTGTTGTGAGGACAGAAATAAAATCAAATTTATATAATTATAGTGACTGTTTAAATAGTTTTGAAAAGCCGCAGGTACGTAATTCTAAATGTTTCAGTTGTATTCCAATAAAAAATTATCTTCATATCTATCTATTTGGAAAATGTAAAAAAATAAAGTTACCTATTAGTAGGCAATGCTTTAATTTACATAATCTGATTACGAACAAACTTTCTACAAATCTTCTTCTAATATATCGTTTTCTTACTCTATATTTTGTTCTATTTTAATTCGACAAAAATCAAACTAATAATTTGATTAAATTCATATAAATAAACAAAATGTCAAAAAGTTTATGATGTAAACGTTTAGTTTGTGTATATTCCCACACGACGTATACGCGAAGGTGGTGCAGTAGAAAATCGCTTCGACTTTCGTACGGCAACGGCGCGATAGACGTGAAGTGGGTTCAAGCCCCAAGCAAGTTGTTATTTTTTTTTGTTTAGTTTTCTTTATAGATTTTATGATTGTAAGTATATTATTATATAATTTTTTTCAGAAAATACGTATTTAATTAAAATTTTTGGCAACAATTATTGTTCAGAAATCATTTGTGGCATTTTTCAATGTGTTTGTGTGTGTTTTATTCTTTTTTTTTAATTTTTGGTATTGTTTTAATAAAAATTTTTGGAAAGTAGTAGAGAAACTGTTTAAAGTATATTGATTTCGTTGAAATCATATAATAGAAGTATAACTTCTTACGTGCGTACAAAGTACACACATTCTTTTTTTTCAATACACGTTCATTTTCATAGGCGGTTCTCCGGGAGTTTCATTTTCTAATTATTTATAATGAATTTTTAATTATATTCTCTGATTATTAAAATACAATGTAACTCCAGAGAAATTGGCTAAATTTATTTGCCATATACTAAAAGAAGAACATCGTATGTGGCACTCATGTTGACACTCATATCGAAGATTTAATAGAACCATATCGAATAGATAATGACAGCGATAGCAGCACTGCTTCGGCTCTTCAGATTTAGGCAGCGATTAATATTTTTTAATATTTAGTAAGTTTGTAGTGTTTAGTGTTTGTAAAATAGGAAGTGGTCGAATGCTCGAATATATTAAATTTACGGAAATAAAAGGTAGATATCGAGCACTGAGTTTTATTAAATCTTGCCCAAGTATACTTTCGCTCCTAGAGCATCTTCAGGGGCATTTCTTTAAAAAAGCAAGGTATCCTCGAATGTTATTAACATTTGTTTGAATTATGGTGGCATCTTATAACATATACATACTTAACATACACTAGATCAGTGGTCGGCAAAGTGCGGCTCCGGAGCTACATGTGGCTCTTTGGCTCCTTAGGTGCATCTCTGGCACAAATATCCACGGAAAGCGTAATATTTTCATTAAAAAAACTTGGTAGGAAAAACATTACCTACATCTTATTCTGATAAATTAGCTTTTATCAAAACAAACTTTAGCATTTGTCAAAAATCCTCTTGCTACAATAACCGAGTTGAAATTTTCTCCTTTTGAAATTAGCATTAATAGCTTTGTAATACAATTTCTGCATTTAAGAACAAGGAGGTATGGCGCTCTAAATTCGAACGTCTTTGTGTTGAATTGGAAATATTGGAGAAGAAAAAATGTTCACAACACAATTAGTCTGCTTTGAGTCAACTGGAGAAGGAAGACATGATCATTTTCAACGCTTGGAATAGTATTCCTAATTCTTATGATGAGCTGAAAAAGTTCACGTTTGTTGTTCTTTCCACCCGTGTTGAGCTGCCCCCCCCCCCCACTTGCAAAAATTAAAAAACAAATAGGCCTGATTTATGAGCTATTTATGAGCTTTCATATTCCGCAAACTAAAAATTTTGAGCTCGTTCCACTGAGCAGGAATTTAATACTTTAGTGGGGGGGGGGGGGGCTGAGTCAGCCCCCCCACTACTTAAAAATAGGAATATTGAATCGGTTTTTGCGGCAAAATTACGAGCTATTTATGAGTTCTTGAAATTACATAGTTTCAATTTTTGAGCTCATCCCCTTCACCCCCAAACAACCCTTTAATTGATTTAACTTAAGAGAAAATGCTGAGAAAACTTAAAATATATCGTATTGCGGATATAATTCCTATAGCGTATATACTCTAAGAATAAACTATTAAATCACGTGCATTTCGATTATTGAGCTACAACCCCTTCGATAGAAAACCACCCTATCTTCCTGGCTTAAGAGAAAGTTGTACTTTAAATGCATTAAATTAATTATTTGGTGACTACATATCATTTAATAATTTATAAGGTTCCAAATTACGCGCATTTAAATTAGTAAATTGTAATTTATTTTGTATAGTGCAGTCACTGAAAGTAAAAATCAACGATTACCTTCAATTTCGGTGAACCTTCATCGATTTTCACGAAAATTGGTCAGTGGTTAGAGGATACCTCAAGAAACAAAGGTGACATGGTACTACCTTGCGCCTTTACCCTGAGGGTGGATACCGCCCCTTCTCGGGGGTGGAAATTATTTTATAAAAAATAACTGCATAAATCTATAAAAGAACAAATTATTAGCAAAATTTATTATATAAAGTTATTAAAATAAGTCAATACTTTTTAAGTTATTAAAGATCAAAAATTTTAATTATTCGTGAAAAAAATGCATGTTTTGAAGCGGTTTTTCGTAAATCACTGAAAAACTGTAAGTTGTACTTAAATAATTTAAATAAATTATTTGGCGACTAGATATCGTTTAATAATTTATGAGCTCGCAAAATATACGCATCTCAATTATTGAATTGTCATTTTCTTTCTATAGTGCAGTCACTGAAGGTAAAAATCAACTATGACCTTAGATTTCGGTAAATCTCCATTCATTTTCACGAAAATTGGTGAGCGGATTTTGATGCTATCAACTTTTTCTGGAGCTCATTTTTATAGGTATTTCTAAGTACTTTGACAAGTATTTAGTACCTAAGTGTTATAAAATGCATCTCTTTCCCGTTATTTAAGCTTGAATCCTTAGATTTGAACAGTCGCAGAAAAAATATACATTTAATTACCAATAACTTACTTTAAATTACCATTAAAGGGTTTTTCAAGTAAGCAATTTATTATATTTTTTATTAGCTTCAATTTTAGTGATGAAAACTTTTTTGTAAAAACTTACAGTTTTTGAGTTATTTATGAAAAATCGCTTTAAAGCATGCATTTTCTTTCACAAAAATTAAAGTATTTGATCTTTAATAACTCAAAAAGTATTGATTTATTAATAACATTATATAACAAATTTTGCTTACAATTTGTCCCTCTCTCGATTTGTGGGGTTATTTTTAATAAAGTAATTTTCACCCCCGAGAAGGGGTGACATATACCCCAGGCTAAAACAAGTTGTTATTGTCAATTCGTGAAAATGAATGGAGATTTACCGAAATCGAAGGTCATAGTTGATTTTTACCTTCAGTGACTGCACTATAGAAAGAAAATGGCAATTCAATAATTGAAATGCATATATTTTGCGAGCTCATAAATTATTAAACAATATGTAGTCGCCAAATAATTAATTTAAATTATTTTAAGTACAACTCTCTCTTAAGCCGGGAAGATAGGGTCGTTTTCTTGCGAAGGGGTTGTAGCTCTATAGTCGAAAGGCGCGTGATTTAAGAGTTTATTCTTAGAATATAAGCTATACGAATTAAACTACTATTAACTTTTTTGTAAAAACTTACAGTTTTTCAGTGATTTACGAAAAACCGCTTCATAACATGCATTTTTTTCACGAATAAATAAAATCTTTGATCTTTAATAACTTAAAAAGTATTGACTTATTTTATTAAAGTCAATGGGAAAATCCCAATATTTTATTAAATTTATATAATAAATTTTGCTTTTAATTTGTTCTTTTATTGATTTGTGCAGTTATTTTTAATAAAATAATTTTCATCCCCGTGAAGGGGCGGTATCCACCCTCAGGGTAAAGGCGCAAGGTGGTACCATGTCACCTTTGTTTCTTGACGTATCCTTTAACCACTGACCAATTTTCGTGAAAATCGATGAAGGTTCACCGAAATTGAAGGTAATCGTTGATTTTTACCTTCAGTGACTGCACTATACAAAATAAATTGCAATTTACTGATCTAAATGCGCGTAATTTGGAAGCTTATAAATTATTCAATGATATGTAGTCGCCAAATAATTAGTTTAATGCATTTTAAGTACAACTTTCTCTTAAGCCGGGAAGATAGGGTGGTTTTCTTGCGAAGGGGTTGTAGCTCAATAATCGAAATGCACGTGATTTAATAGTTTATTCTTAGAGTATATAAGCTATAGGAATTATATCCGCAATACGATATATTTTAAGTTTTCTCAGCATTTTTCTCTTACGTTAAATCAATTAAAGGGTTGTTTGGAGGTGAAGGGGATGAGCTCAAAAATCGAAACTATATAATTTCAGGAGCTCATAAATAGCTCGTAATTCTGCCGTAAAAACCGATTCAATATTCCTATTTTTAAGTAGTGGGGGGGGCTGACTCAGCCCCCCCCCACTAAAGTATCAAATTCCTGCTCAGTGGAACGAGCTCAAAATTTTTAGTTTGCGGAATATGAGAGCTCATAAATAGCTCATAAATCAGGGCTATTTGTTTTTTGATTTTTGCAAGTGGGGGGGGGGGGGGGGCAGCTCAACACGGGTGTTCTTTCCCTTTTCGGTTCTACGTATCAACATTTAAAAAAAAATAGAGTTTGTGCCAAAAGTTTTGTGAAAAATACAGTGTTTGTATTTAAAAACCTTACAAAACGAAAGAAAATAGAATTTTCTACGATGATTAGAAACGAAGATATCGCCAAAAAACGAAAAAACACGTTTTAATTTTTTGAGGGGTACGGATGGGGCTAGGGGTTTAAAATTTGTTTTGGTCTAATACTTTTTGATGTAGAACATACGGTTTTTTATTTTTGGAATATCGCTGGGGGCATTTTTCACTATCTTAACCGGCTAGACCCTTTAGTTTTATTTAGTGTAACAAAAGTTTGCTTACCAAGCAGATTTGGCTCCCATTTTTTTTAAATTGTTGTAATGTTCATATTTGGCTCTTTGGCTAAAAAATTTGCCGACCACTGCACTAGATGGATGACAAACAGATCTAGTGTATGTCTAGACAAACGTCTAGTGGATGTTAAGTATATGTTATATGGTTATATGTTAAGTTCCCGCCATAATTCAGACAAATGTTAATGACATCCGAGGATACATTCCATTTCTGACGAAATGCCTCTGAAGATACTCTAAGAGCGAAAGTATATTTGGGCAAGATTTAATAAAACTCAGAGCTCGTTATCTGCCTTTTATTTCCGTATAAATTTATTGTTTGTGTTTAAATAATTAGAATACTAGAATGTTTTGTTACATAAGAAATGATTTTCATTTTGTTTTTATAGGGTTTTATTTTGTTTTATATTGTTTTGAAGTTTTTTGTTCATTTTATTTACAACACCCTGGCAATCTGGCTCTTGACGAACACCCATTAAAAAAAAGGAACGCACCAACAGACATAGCTCTTGGGTGGTGTGGAAATTGTCTTAAAATCTGTTTAAAACAAATTAATTGTTTAAGGACGGGTCACGTCAATATACGTTTTAGCGTAACTTCCGTAACCCGTAACTAGCTTGGTAGCATCAATAAGCTTTCTGCAAATTTACTTGTTTTTCTATAGCTTTTTGCTTGTGGCATTCTGTATTTTTAGGTGAATGTAAGGAATAAGCCACACAATATTTATT
The DNA here is from genome assembly GCF_917563875.1 of Diabrotica virgifera virgifera. Lineage (NCBI taxonomy): Eukaryota > Metazoa > Arthropoda > Insecta > Coleoptera > Chrysomelidae > Diabrotica > Diabrotica virgifera. The sequence goes on from NC_065452.1 coordinate 29,564,956, forward strand.
CATATGTTTCATTTACTGACGTTTCGATATCTACTCTAGAGAAAGCTTTCAAAGTTAAAAAAATAGAAAATAAATAAGATTATATAAATACAGGGTGTCCAGAAACTCTACCGACAAACGAAGACAGGAGATTCCTCAGATAATTTTAAGACAATTTAACCCAATTCACCTAGTCCGAAAATGCTTCTTAAGGGAGCTAGAGCTCCTTGAAGATGGCGCCATGAAATTAGTTTTTCTTAAATACCTCCAGAACGCTTCTATTTAGAAAAACGAAAATTGGTATGCTTATTTACTTTTCAGAGATGAATCGATTCCATCTATTGCAAATTTCTAGTACCGGTCATAGGCGTCCCCTTTGGGTAGAGCAACGGGTATTTTATCGCATAACTTTTTTGTCCTTAACTTTTATGCATTTTTGACACCGGATTATTAAATTGTGAGGTATTCTAGTACTAAAAGATACTCTTGTTTTAAGTCGGTAGGACACACCGTTTTCTAGAAAAATCGATTTGAAAGTTTTTCGTTTTTGGAATTTGAAAAAAAATTGAAATAACTTTTCTACAAAAAACGAAGTATTTTACCAACATAAAGTAAGAGTAACTTTTAGTACTCGAATACCTCATAATTTAATAATCTAGTGTCAAGAATGCTCAAAAATTCAAGACAAAAAAGTTATGCTATAAAATAACTGTTGACCTACCCAAAACGGACGCCTATGACCAGTACTAGAAATTCGCAATTAATGAAATCAATTTATCTCTGGAATATAAATAAATGTACCAGTTTTCGTCTTTCTAAACAGTTTTTTTTGAAAAATTTTTTTTTTATTTAAAAAGCGAAAAATTTTTTAAATCGATTTTTCTAGAAAACGGTGTGTCCTACCGATTTAAAACAAGAATATCTTTTAGTACTAGAATACTTCAAAATTTCATAATCCAGTGTCAGAAATGCATTAAAGTTAAAGATAAAAAAGTTATGCGATAAAATAACCGTTGCCCTACCCAAACCGGACGCCTATGATCGGTACTAGAAATATGCAATGAATGGATTAGATTTACATCTTGTAGATAAATACGCGTACCAATTTTTGTTTTTCTAAATTGAAGCGTTCTGGAGGTATTTAAGAAAAACTAATTACAAGACGCCATCTTCAAAGAGCTCTAGCTCCCTTAGGAAGCATTTTCGGACTAAGTGAATTGGGTTAAATTATCTTAAAATTATCTGAAGAATCTCCTGTCTTCGTTTGTCGGTAGAGTTTCTGGACACCCTGTATATAATAAACAAATAAAATAAATATAACTATCATTTATACAGGGTGAGTCATGAGGAACTGTACATACTCCTGCCTCGTATAGAGGCTCCTATGGGGAATAACAAATGACCATTAAAAAGTGTCTGCTCCCATTGTTTAATAATATACAGGGCGAGTTTCGCATTTTGACAGAAATTTGTATTCGTCATAATTTTTGAACGGTCAGATTGATGTGTCTCTTATTTTGGTCAATCGTTACAATATTACCACCTAATAAACTGATTTATTCAAACTAGAAAAAAAGCAGGTCCGGCTTCAAAAAAATTAGTCCGTTTGGGTCTTAGAAAAAATTTCACCCTGTATATGCTTTTTGAAAACTCTAATATGAATTTTAGAAATTGGACGAATGGGCAATTAAAATAGCATATTTATTTTTTTCCCCACACGATTACTTAATTTTTTATAAAAAAATCAAATTTGACTATGAATTAAAAGTTTGGTAAAGTGAACTATAGATTAAAAAAAATAACTTTTATTACAAAAATAAATTTTTTTAAACAAATATTTAATTTATGTTACCACCAAATCAACTGATTTACTCAAACTAGAAAAAAATCAGGTCCGGCTTTAAAAAATTAGTTTCTTAGGTCTTAGAAAAAATTTCACCCTTTATACGCTTTTTAAAAACTCTAATATGAATTTGACAAATTAGACAAATAGGCAATTAAAATGGCATATTTATTTTTTCCCCACACGATTACCTAATTTTTCATTAAAGAATCAAATTTGTCAAAATCGGAATTTTAACCTAAAAATGAAAAAAAAATTAAATCACGGTTTAACTCACTACAACTCTGTTCCATTTTAATACTTTTTTTCTTAAATTTTTGCAGCACATATCTCTTACCATTATGAAGACTATGAAAATTGTTGTAGACTTTCAGTCTTCTTCTCGTAAAAGTTATGAATTTTTAAAAATAAAAGGTGAAGATTCGCGAATTCCAAAGATAAATCGCAAAAATTAAGTAAAAAAATTTTAAATTTATCTATTTGATCACGTCTATGTTAAACTATAGAGTCCAAAAAGAAGTGTTATGGGGAGTTTTAGATCTAGACGTGTTATAGAACAAAAATTGTGAAACTTTTAATTTGAAAAAAAACGTTGTTTAATTTTTTTTATTTTTAGGGTAAAATTGCGATTTTGACACATTTGATTTTTTAATAAAACATTAAGTAATCGTGTGGGGAAAAAAATAAATAATATGCCATTTTAATTGCCTATTTGTCTAATTTGTAAAATTCATATTAGAGTTTACAAAAAGCGTATAGTGAAATTTTTTCTAAGACCCAAACGAACTAATTATTTAAAGCCGGACCTGATTTTTTTCTAGTTTGAATAAATCAGTTGATTGGGTGGTAACATAAATTTAATATTTGTTTAAAAAAATTAATTTTCGTAATAAAAGTTAATTTTTTTAAATCTACATATAGTTCACTTTACCAAACTTTTAATTCATAGTCAAATTTGATTTTTTTATAAAAAATTAAGTAATCGTGTGGGGAGAAAAATAAATATGCCATTTTAATTGCCTATTTGTCTAATTTCTAAAATTCATATTAGAGTTTTTAAAAAGCGTATACAGGGTGAAATTTTTTCTAAGACCCAAACAAACTAATTTTTTAAAGCCGGACCTGATTTTTTTCTAGTTTGAATAAATCAGTTGATTAAGTGGTAATAGTGTAACGATTGACCAAAATAAGAGACAAATCGATCTGACCGTTCAAAAATTAAGACGAATACAAATTTCTGTCAAAATGCGAATCTCGCCCTGTATATTATTAAACAATGGGAGCAGACACTTTTTAATGGTCATTTGTTATTCCCCATAGGGGCCTCTATACGAGGTAAGAGTATGTACAGTTCCTCATGACTCACCCTGTATAATGAAATTAGTCTATCCACCATCACAGAAAAAACCCAGTACATTCTGCTCTATCACATATACAGGCCAGATATCCACAAAAATAGCCAGATACATAAAAAAGAAAGGAATAACACCAGCTTTCAGATCTAACAAGAACGTCAACAACTTGGGCAAATACATTAAGAGCAATAAAAGCAGAAAGAGAAAGCAATTACAGAGTGGTGTTTACAAACTGGCATGTGGTGACTGTCCAAAAACTTACATCAGTCAAACTGGCAGAACCTTTGACAAACAAATAGCAAAACATAAAAGGGCTTTCAACAATGAAAAAACAGATACTTCTACATACGCACTTCACCTTCTAGATCTTAATCATCCTTTTAATGAACAGTTTCAAATTCTTCATATTCAAAATAAAGGCCTTAAGCTATCTATATTAGAATCTACGGAAATTAATAAAATGAAAAATACAGATATAATTCTGAATGGCCAACTTGAGACAAATAGCTCCCCACTCCTCAACCTATTCAGTTAGAGACTTTAAAATGCAAAAACATCGTAAAATAAAGCACTTGAGAAAGGCACTTTGCCGAAACAGCTGTAGTCGCATAGTTTAAAAATAAATTTTGTGGAAGTAACGAAAACAAAAGTTTTCAGTGTTTTATTATTAGATATCATTTATATCTTTGAAAACGGTGTTTGGATATAGAGATCGAAACGCCAGTAAAAACCTGTAAATAAAAATATATTATGACCAATTTCTAACAAATAATATTTAAAAAATATAATACCTACAATTAACGTTGAAATAAAAGTGAATGTATGCCACTGGATCTTCATGCGTCTCTCCGCGCTTCCCCACCTTTAAACGATGATATCACTTTCACTTTTCCCATATTCGTAACTAAAGCATAAAGAATATAACAAAGATAACTTAATATTGTATGTGGGAAAATTTGTTATGAATGAAAGTATGTAATGAATATAACAGTAAATGAACATAAAAAATCAAAAATAATATTAAATATTTCCTCTTTGCGTTGTATTACACTTTCTATGCTAGATCTTAAGGACCTTATCAAGTTTCTGATTGTTTCCTGAAAAATCGCTTCCCACCCTTCATCTAGTGCAGTTATTAGTTCCGCCACTGTCGCTTCACTGAAGTTGCAGTTGTTGGTAATTACCTCCATATTTTAAGAGTTCATTGGGTATTTGATCTTCTCCTGGTGACTTTCTATTTTTAATTTGTTTATTCCTTGTTTCACATCTTTTTGGGAGATTTCGGTCTTATCATCAGTTATTATATTTGGCGTTTTTGGTAAAAATTTTTCGTTTCCTTTTTTAAACATTTTTGTCAGGAAGGCCACCCATGACCCATGTATCCTCTTTTGTGTGTTCTATTTCAACTAGTTCTTTCATTTCGCTTCTTTGTTGTCTTATGAAGCGCCAGCCTTGTTTCTGTTGTCCGTACAAATCCATCTCTAGTCCTTTTTTGAATCTTTCCCAGTAATCTGTTTTTGTTTTTCTTACCAATTGCTAAGTTTCAGTTCTTATTCTTTTATATTCTTAATATGATTCATTCGTTTTTTCTGACTTACATTTAAGGAAAGTTTTCTTTTTTGGTAACATTTTTGTTTAACTTCTAGTGTAATACATGTTGTTTTCGTTGACCACTTTTCGTTTTTATTTATTATTTTCGTTCCAAAGGCTTCTCGGGCAGCGTCCAGAATATTTTTCTTAAGTTTTCTCCAGTTAGTTTCTACATTGCGTTCGTTTTCGATATTCTCCATTTTTATTTTCTGTTCTAGCCTTTTTTGATATAAAGATTTTATGGAGTCATGTCTTAAATTTTTTATTTTTATTATTTCCTCTGAATTCGTTTATTTAATCTTCTCTTTCCATCTTTCATTGAATTTAATTTAACCTTTAATTGAAATATTAATATGAAATATTAATAACCCACATACATCAATCAACGATTTAAGCAAGTACCAAATAGTGATCGCTTTCCACATTGGGTGACGTCAAACTACTCACATTCACTATCTGTTTATGGTGAATATTTCTGTTTGTGACCACATAATCTATCATTGATAATATGTCCTCTTGTATTTTTAAACATGTATTTGTGTTGAATTTAATAATAAAAATGTGTTGGTTATCCTCTGTTCGTTTAGGGTCGATTTCTCATACCTGCGGTAATCTATGGTTCATTTGAACCAGGTTCACCGGTGATCTTCGGTTTTGTTTGGAATGCATTTCTCACTGCACGTTCATGTCAGTGCTCGTTCTACAGCTTTCGAGAAATGCCAATAGATGGCAAAAGGTAAAAAACTGTCGCCATTTTGAAGTACCTTTTTTATGCTGTTTTTGAATAAAGTTAAATTTAAGTATTTATAGTCAAATAGTCATTTTAATAATTATAAATAAATATTATAAAAACAAAAATAATGTTATCGTTTATCGTTAGGCTTAATATAATAAAATAGGATATATTTATATTATGACAGCGTTTCGTGTTAATACAACGCATGCGTAGTCCATGAACCCAGGCAACCAAATAACGTTTACAAAACGTTGTAAAAACGTCATAATTATCACCAAACGACGTCAGTTTATCACGTTTTTTCGACGTCGAAAATCACGTGAATATGTCCCACCATAACTCACGTAATTTTTATCACGTTTTAAATACGTAATATGAAAAACGTAGTTTTTACGTCGATTTGTTCCACCATAATCCACGTTTTAAATACGTGATATGAAAAACGTAGTTTTTACGTCGATTTTGCTTCGTTTTTTAGATTTATTTTTCATTTTATGGTTTTAGAAATACACAATAATTGAATGGATCCGCCGAATAACGTTGTAAGCGCCACATGGTTTGTTTTTGAGAAGTCCAAGAAAAAGTTGTAATATTGTGATAATGGTGAGTTTATATATTTTAAAGGTGAGTAATACAGTATGTATTTTGTATTTAAAAACTGTATTACTAACCCTTAAAATGTATAAACTCACCATTATCACAATATTAAAACTGTTTCTTTGACTTCTCAAAAACAAACCATGTGGCGCTTACAACGTTATTCGGTAGATCCATTCAATTATTTGTATGGGCATTGTTAGTATTTCAATTTTTCCATTTAAGTAAAACCAAATGGAAGGCTCGTTAAAATGCATAGAATTACAATATCCTCAATGCAACATAATATATAACGTACATAGAATTTTCACTTTTTATATTATATTTACTGTGTCAAAACTGAAACAAAACAACATGTATAAACTAATAAATCATTTATTAACAAATTAAACAATTAAGTCACAATTTAATAACAAACTTCAGTTTAAACCGTTTAAGTTATATAATAGTTATATACGAATAATATAATATATAACCCAGCATACAAACACAGCATAGGTATCAGTGATAACCCATATTGCGCCTGTGGTGGAATTGGAGATCTACAGCACCTCATATTGGAGTGTGGACAGTACAGACAAAATATTAAAATAATGTATGAAGAGTTAGTTGATCTAAATTGCCCTTTACCTATTAATTTAAATGAAATTATTTTTTCAAATAATCAGCAGACGTTAAAATGTCTTTACAAATATGTAACGTCCTGTAAATTTAAATTTTAAATAGGCTTAGGTAATAAAATTAAAAATAATTGTAAACATATCACACAAAATTGTAAAATGTATCCATGAATATTATAACACACTGTAAATTTAGATTATAAGTCGGCTTAGATGATTAAATTAATTGTTATTGTAATACCATACAAAAACAAATAGTCTGGCTAATTGGCTAAGCCAAAGCATTATAAAAAAAGTTATGTAATATATATAATTATTATATTTATACCACACACTTTAAAGGTACGATTCCGACAACGACTGCAGATGGCAGTTACAGTTGTCACCATGACAGACGTCATTATTTTGCACTATTAATTTGCATAATTATTAGCAACTGACGTTCTGCCGGACAGCAGTTGCAGTCAGATGTCGGAATCAGTCTCGTACAAATAAATAGTGCAAAGTAGTAACGTCCGTAATGCTAACAACTTCAACTGATGTTTACAGTTGATGTCTGCAGTCGTTGTCAGAATCGTACCTTTAGTCAGAAATGAATACATACAAATAAGACCCAATATATTGAAATTCAATGAAAACTATCTGCTTTATATTCATAAATTTTAAGGAAAACGATTGAATGATAAAAAATAAGACAAAACTATAATAGTCTGTGTTCTCACATAAATTTTCATACTCTTATAATCCTCAAATTGATTCCAAATAATTATTACATATTTTTGCATACAAAAAGATCTACAGACACCAAATCTACAGTGACCAAATTAAAATGATAGAGACAATTTACATGTGATATCTGATAATACACACTTAAAAGACTAATACATAAATACTCATGATGAAGAAGTACATTATAATTAAAAATGAATAACCATTTTCATATCTCTGCAACATGAAGCCAAAGCCGTCTTATATTTCAGTTCGTTTAGAGAGTGCAACAAGCACTCTGACCCAACAGTTTCAAAATTCATTAGTTTTTCATCAGAGAATGCATATGTTGCTATCTCCAAACCATGTACATAACTGTAACATCTGTACATGCATTGGGTTCTTCGTCTTTTGTCTTGCTGTGGGCATACTCAGCTGCAAATAAGATTGCTGCAATATGGCTGCAAACTTCACTATTACCGGCCATACACATACAATGTGCATTTGTTATGCCATTGGAACTGGCTATCACCCAAGCATCTAGTGGTTTAGCGTTAGCTTTTTGTGAATGCTTCACCTAAAAAAATATTTTATCTTTGTGGGAATACTTCAACTATAAAAATTTATTTTTATTTGAGTATTTGCGTTCTTTACAATAATATAATACAATATAATATAATATAATTTTAGGACAAACAATCATGACTGTTTATTATTCTCTTTTCTATCATAGCAATTACATGTCGTCGACCTAATCTGTAAACTGCGTAACTCCATTTATCCCAATTTTCAAAAAACTACAAAAATCACAAAAAACTATTTCTCTAAATATGCCCAATGTGAATACTACATATCTCCCATTTTAAAAAATAGGATGCTAAAATGGAATATTTTATAGATACACATATCACTAACATTTGTATATTGTTTAATGAGTACAGTCGGAAAAATAAAAGAATACCCATGAATAAACATATAAAACACGCTGTATTTTCCTGTCACCGTGTCACACAAAAAATTGGCCAGCGAAAGTACATGTAATAATTATTGTTACATGTACTTGCACTGGACAATTTCCTTTGTGATACGGTGACAGGAAAATACAGCGTGTTTTATATGTTCGTTCATGGGTATTCTTTCATTTTTCCGACTTTATTCAATATTATTTACCACCAACTTTTTCTTGAAAATATCACTTTCTAAACAGTGAGGTCAGTCGTGTGGTATGAGAAACTGAGGAGTTACATATTTTTCGTACTAAATTTGCCGCAAGGAAGATACGGTGTATACGAAGATGTCACTATTTACTCTACTGGTAAAAATTTGCATGTGCATCCTTTTTTAAACGAGTAGGGATTTTTTTAAATAAATGGCAGTAATAACTAATTTTCACAGAAATATGGAGTTTACAAATTAGGACGACAATACAGTCGGAAAAATGAAAGAATACCCATGAACGATCACATCAGTCACATATTATTCAGATTATTAATAATCTACCTCTCTCGTTTGTTATTTATGGAAAAAAACAGCAAATACAAAATATGTGATTGATGTGACGTTTCATGGGTATAGGGCTTTTCATCGATTGCCATTTGTTTCGAGCTTCTGTCATGTGTCACATAATATTAATATATCTACGTCATACGTCTTTGGTTTGTATCATGTAAAATACCAATAACGTATGACGTAGATATATTAATATTATGTGACACATGACAGAAGCTCGAAACAAATGACTGTGAATGAAAAGCCCTATTCTTTCATTTTTTAGACTCTATGTCTGGTTTCATACAGATATATAAACGTAAATAAATCTAATATTTAAAACCAATTTATCCAAAAGACACTAATACTGTTATCCATATATTTCTTAATGGTGAATAAATAAAATAAAGCCATACCTTTCCAAAAATAATATAGAAATCATTAACAATTTTTACTCCAACTTTCAAAACAAATCCAGTTGTAAAGGCTCTTATGTGCCTGAAGGCTTTTGTAGGCTTTCATCTGCTGTTTAAAGTAGTGTAACTGAGAGTCCACCAGATATGTATAAATATCTATAATAGCATTATAATAGTAATTGGTGGAATATCTAAATGTCCAATTATTTTCAGCTTCAATGAATATCTAAAACAATAAAAGAAATAATGTTATTGCTTGCAAAATTCATCATTATTGATAAATATTAGGGAAAAATGAACAGTAAATAAAAATTGTTTCGCCTACCTTTCTCACTTTCTCCAACATCTGGAGGTTCCAATAATAATTTCATTAAATAATCACTTTGCATTGTGGTAAGCTTATTAAGTTCACAAATGACAAACAAAAGTGAAACGATGATACAAAAATACAAAATGCAAATACAAACTCAAACATAACAACATAACCTTTGTTTTGTAACTTTTGACGCTTTTGACAAGTAAGCTCCTCCCAATTTCGTGACGTCAGACTTAGGCTGTCTGAAGTGAAAACGTGTTTTTAAAGGTATTTTAACGTCATTAATCTTACGTATTTAAAATCACCTACAAAAGATGTTTACATGACGTAATGTTCAAACACCTGTATATATTCAACCAAACACTGACGTTTCCTCGACGTTATTGACGTCACTTGGTTGCCTGGGAAATCATCTGAACTGAGTTTTGAAATCTTTGAACGGCCAAATTCCACAGTTCAAGCCTTCAAGCATCGTTCAAGTTTAAACTGCTATCGGTTGAACGTGAATTGAGAAAGACAATTTTGACTTTAAACTGACGTTTACTAGAAGTTCAGGTTAAACTGGAGTTGAACTCTATATGAGAAATTGGCCCTTAATGTGCAGAAGTCCACCATTCTCTTTCCGTAAACCATGGAATCTTCGTATTTTTATATTTTATGATTAATTTTTACAGCATGCGCAATAAACAGAGACTGCGATCCCACTCAACAACATGGACTAATTTGTCATCTGGGTATTTGTACGAACCCAAACAAATTAGGAGACGATACAATGCTGATGACAGACGAAGAAAGTTACGACGAATTTGGACCTCTCGAACAATTGTTGATCCAGAACAATGATAAAAGAACTGGTAAGTTTTTAAAATTAATCTACGTAATCCTTATCTACTTCTATTTTCTTTTTCGCAATCTTCTTTTTCAAAACATGTTCTGAAATTCTTCTTATGTAACATCTATATCTATCTATACTACAATCACAATAAAGATGCACTAGAAATAAACAAACCAAGACACGTTGAATGTTACGAGGAGCACTCCCTAATAATAATTTACAATGTAGGGAAGCAGGGGGCTAGTTGTAACAATTTTCATAAAATCAAATATATCTTGACAGCTATTTTCCCAATTATCACTAATTAAACACTAAACGTTAGTTTAACTCTTTCTGAATAAAATTGAACTGAAGAAAAGTTAAAAAGACTGGTATTTTTTAATCAACTAGCATTTTACCAAAAAAGTGCATTGTTACAACTCACCCCGCGCTTGGGGCTAGTTGTAACATCTATTGGGGCAGATCGTAACATTACGAAAATTCGAATTTTTTGGAATATTTCGAAGAAGATACCAACGTTGGTCCTGTTGAAAGATGTTGCTCGACTTAATAACGTGGCTTCCGGTGTTCTTAAATATAAATGTAGATTTCTACGCATAAAATTTTGGACCCAATCTGGACCAACTATATAATTTTGATACCAAGAAGAAGGAAGTTGCTTAGCACTGAGTTTCACAGCACATTGGTAAAGCAGTTTTCGCAACTTCATGGGAATTAGTCCAAAATATATTTCGGTGCACTTCAGAATATACGAAGCCATTTTACTTTCTTCTTCGGCTGTAAAACCTATTCCCTGGTTTAGTACAGCCCACTTCTTAATGTTTTTCTTTTTTTCTATATCGGTATAAAGATACATGACACAGTCCGTGCTGTTTTACTTGCTTGCTTTATGCTACATACATTGATTATTGATTATCTAAAATTTCCGCTGAACCTACTCATAGACTTCACTTACTGGCTTTGAGTTGCCCTTTCTGATTTTCTTTTATGTTGTCTCATTCTGGACTATTACTTAACTAAATAATACGTTTTTATATTGTAGATCATAAATATAGTAAGATTCAGCGCAATTTGTAACATGTTACAACAAGCCCCAACGATTTGTTACAACATACCCCGTAGCACACTTTTGTATATTTATATTTATTAAAATAACTGTAAAAATACCTTGCTAATCGTAAAATCGTTAAGCAGCATTAAAGTATAACTAAATTTAGAAAAAGAAATGAACACCGAAAGTTTCATTTCCGTTTAAAACAATAGCAATAACCAAAATTTTATGAGAGTCAAATTTTAAATTACCTACCTCATTCAAATGAAGCACGTGTACAGAACTACTATTTGCAACCATCGGAGGATGGCTGGCTAGACGGTGTCATTTGCAGGGCGATAAGAGAATCAAATTGAGTCAGCTAAATTAGTTAAAAACGGTCAAATAACCTATGAAAAAGCCGTGTTACTACTTATTCCTGTTATAACAAGCCCATTGTTCCCCTACATAATATATACATTGTAAATCCCAATTCATGATTTACAAAGTTTATACATTGTATGATTCGGGTGTGCTCCTCGTAACATTCGACGTGTCTTGGTTTGTTTATTCCTAGTGCATCTTAATTGTAATTTTAGTATAGACTCGTATACCTATTATTGTTCCAGATATTGACTGGCTAAATTACTTTTATATTGTTCTGAAACCTTATTTTAATTTTATTAATCAATTACTTTTATCATTTTAAGAATACAAAATATTTTTGTATTTTCAAAGTACAAAGTACTTATGTAAGTTCAGCTGAAATTTTGATTAATTCACATTCCCATTAAAGATAGCAGATTATACCTTTATGCTGTGTACACATATGCGAGCCGAACTGTTTGCGAACTGCTCGCGTACAGTTCGTTGAAAATATATTTACAGCGAACTCATTACGATCCATGGAAAGCGACGAACCAACTTGTGCGAAGTTTAAAACTCGGTACACATATGCGAGCCGAGCTGTATGCGAACGCTATATCCGTATATAGTCTAAGAGCTGGTGAACCCTCCGACTAAAGATCTTCCTGTAAGGTTAGAAAATTTGTATAGTGATAATTCATAGCACACCAAGGCTAAAAACCATGACCTGGCACTCCTGGCAGGCATCAGCCCTGCACGTGTATCTACCAGGTGAATCGAAAAGTGCATAGTTTAGGGGTAAAAAAAAACTTTTTCCTATAAGGATTAAATTTAAGTATGTGTTTGAGTAGGTCATTTAGAAGAAATGTGTACAATGACAGGCGATTATGAACAGCACAAGACCTTGCCAGGCGAGGGGAAAGATTAGGGGTTTTTCCTAAAATTATTTTTTTTTTGCATCGAACAAATTTTTTTAGGTTTTTTGAATCATTCCAAACGGAAAAGGTCTTTAGTGACTTTTCTCTTAGGTTAATAGTTTTTGACATATACTCGATTAAAAATTTAAAAATTGCGAAATGGGCCATTTTTTGCGAAGATCGGCGAAGAGTTTTTTGCAATACAATATCGAAAACTCCTTTGTTTTTTAATTGCTAATCAAGCGGGCGCGACACTGTAGTATAAGTGAGGACGTTTGAGTTTGCATAAATTCAATATCTCGAGAATGGGCAAATTTGAAGAGAAATCCTTAGACAGGTCGATTTTTGTTTTTAAATTAGGACTTTTTGGCATATATATATATATATATATATATATATATATATATATATATATATATATATATATATATATATATATATATAACTAGAAATGATCACAGCTGATTAGTAATTATCAATTTACAAATTATTGGGTTAACAGCTGAAATGGAAGACTCAGTGTACTCTTTTCTACGATTCCAATATTTCGTTAACAGTCGTTAACATCATCAGGGACGCTGAAATAATATTAAAGGTATAATAGTGAAACTGGGTATTAAAAAATAACTCACCAGTTTGAGATTTTAGTCAACGATGTTATAAATGTGTAAAAAAGCGGCATTAACAAAAAGAATTGCAGTGAATGTTATTAAAAATTAAAAATATAACAATAAAAAAATATAAAAAATGGAACTATAATATAAATAACTATGCTAAAAACCACTAATTATTAAAATCTTTTAAATTCCTTCTTGAACTTGATAAAAACTTAAATGTCAATAAAGATTTTAGTTTAGATTCTAGTTCATAATATACTACCTATTTCTGTCATAATTGACAGTATATTGACATAATTGTCTCTAATACCTTTCTGTGCGACGAGTTTAAAAGATTTTAATAATTAGTGGTTTTTAGCATAGTTATTTATATTATAGTTCCATTTTTTATATTTTTTTATTGTTATATTTTTAATTTTTAATAACATTCACTGCAATTCTTTTTGTTAATGCCGCTTTTTTACACATTTATAACATCGTTGACTAAAATCTCAAACTGGTGAGTTATTTTTTAATACCCAGTTTCACTATTATACCTTTAATATTATTTCAGCGTCCCTGATGATGTTAACGACTGTTAACGAAATATTGGAATCGTAGAAAAGAGTACACTGAGTCTTCCATTTCAGCTGTTAACCCAATAATTTGTAAATTGATATATATATATATATATATATATATATATATATATAAAAACAAAATATGCACAAGATGGAATGCAACCATAGACACGTGTTTCTGACTTATTAGTCGTCATCAGTATGATATAGCTATATATATATATATATATATATATATATATATATATATATATATATATATATATATATATATATATATATATATAGTTTGAATATGATTCTTGAACCTTAATATATTTTTTAATTTGGGTTTCTTGGGCTTAGGTTCACAAAGAAAAAGAGATGGCTATGATGTTATGTCATATCATTTAATCGACGTTTCGACAGGAATATCCTTGCCTTTTTCAAGATCATTACGTGACTAAAAAACATTTCGTCAAAGATACAATACCAAAATTTAAGAAAACATTTTGACTTACCCTGCATGTAAAGTTGGCAGTGAACAATAACAATAATAGACGTCACAAAATAAAACAATGTTAAAAACATAGGGACAGACCCACTAGTAGATACGTTTAAAATTTAGGTACTGTGTCGAATTATTGTGATGTTATATCGATGTTTCAAATATCAATCAATTAAATACCTAGTTGCTTCCGCATCATAGGCGTGCTGAAATTTCTTTTGTATTATATTTTAAATTAGATTATAATATAATTTGTTCAGATGTTTGATGTCCCTTTTGTCATTAATAGCATGGTTGTTCTTTTTTATTTCTATAGACTCTAGGAGCTCCCTCTTTTTCTTGTTGTGTTCAGTTTTTAAGATTTTGGTGTTGTCAAAATCGAATTTATGTTTTTTCTCGTTTTCATGTTTTGTGAGGGCCGTTGAGTTTTTTTTATCATATTTGTGAGAACGTATTCTTGAGTTGAGTAGCTGGCTGGTTTGTCCAATGTATACCCCATCGCAATCTGAGCAAGGGATTTCATATACTACATGCGATTTTTTTGATTGAGGAGTTTTTGTTTTTAGTTGTGTGAAATTCCTTTTCAATAGATTGTACCCTTTATGAGCAACTGTGATGTTGTGTTTAGATAGGAGATTTGCAAGCTGTTCTGATAACCCTTTTATATACGGAAGAGACATATAATTCTTCTTTATCTTGTTAGTTTTATTGTTATTCTGGTTGTTGTAGAAAGTATGTAGTCGCGACTTAAAAGTGTTTTCAATGAGATGATGGGGGTAAGAATTAAGCGTCAATGCTGTTTTTGCCTTTTTTATGGCCTGAGGTCTGTTTGTGGGGTCGGACAATCTGATGGATCTATCAGCTAGGCCAATAACTACTGATTTCTTTTGGGACAGAGGATGATGTGAGTTGAAATTCAGATATCTCGATGACCAGGTTTTTTTAGTGTACCATGAAGTGGTTATGATACTATTTTCTCTATGTAAAGTCAGGTCCAGAAAGTTGATTTGACAATTTTTTTCTATTTCTAATGTAAATTTGAGTTTTGGGTGGAAGTTATTAAATTCGTTTAATAAAATATCCAGTTTATCCTCTGGTGCTGCAGTCAAACAGTCATCTATATAACGATAGAAAAAAGGAATATCGAAATCTATTTTATTTAGGACAATTTCTTCTAGGTGCTCTAAAACTAGTTGAGCGATAGCACTAGATATGCTAGCACCCATAGCACATCCATCTGTTTGTTGGAAGAACTTGTTTTTATATATAAAGTATGTTGAGTTTAATGTTGTTTCAACCAATATTCCAATAGCTTTGGCGAAAGATATTATTAAGCAAAAATGGAATGAAATCAAAATATTTACGGACATTCCACTAGAAGAATTTCTTTTAGCAGTTGAAACAACATTAAACTCAACATACTTTATATATAAAAACAAGTTCTTCCAACAAACAGATGGATGTGCTATGGGTGCTAGCATATCTAGTGCTATCGCTCAACTAGTTTTAGAGCACCTAGAAGAAATTGTCCTAAATAAAATAGATTTCGATATTCCTTTTTTCTATCGTTATATAGATGACTGTTTGACTGCAGCACCAGAGGATAAACTGGATATTTTATTAAACGAATTTAATAACTTCCACCCAAAACTCAAATTTACATTAGAAATAGAAAAAAAATTGTCAAATCAACTTTCTGGACCTGACTTTACATAGAGAAAATAGTATCATAACCACTTCATGGTACACTAAAAAAACCTGGTCATCGAGATATCTGAATTTCAACTCACATCATCCTCTGTCCCAAAAGAAATCAGTAGTTATTGGCCTAGCTGATAGATCCATCAGATTGTCCGACCCCACAAACAGACCTCAGGCCATAAAAAAGGCAAAAACAGCATTGACGCTTAATTCTTACCCCCATCATCTCATTGAAAACACTTTTAAGTCGCGACTACATACTTTCTACAACAACCAGAATAACAATAAAACTAACAAGATAAAGAAGAATTATATGTCTCTTCCGTATATAAAAGGGTTATCAGAACAGCTTGCAAATCTCCTATCTAAACACAACATCACAGTTGCTCATAAAGGGTACAATCTATTGAAAAGGAATTTCACACAACTAAAAACAAAAACTCCTCAATCAAAAAAATCGCATGTAGTATATGAAATCCCTTGCTCAGATTGCGATGGGGTATACATTGGACAAACCAGCCAGCTACTCAACTCAAGAATACGTTCTCACAAATATGATAAAAAAAACTCAACGGCCCTCACAAAACATGAAAACGAGAAAAAACATAAATTCGATTTTGACAACACCAAAATCTTAAAAACTGAACACAACAAGAAAAAGAGGGAGCTCCTAGAGTCTATAGAAATAAAAAAGAACAACCATGCTATTAATGACAAAAGGGACATCAAACATCTGAACAAATTATATTATAATCTAATTTAAAATATAATACAAAAGAAATTTCAGCACGCCTATGATGCGGAAGCAACTAGGTATTTAATTGATTGATATTTGAAACATCGATATAACATCACAATAATTCGACACAGTACCTAAATTTTAAACGTATCTACTAGTGGGTCTGTCCCTATGTTTTTAACATTGTTTTATTTTGTGACGTCTATTATTGTTATTGTTCACTGCCAACTTTACATGCAGGGTAAGTCAAAATGTTTTCTTAAATTTTGGTATTGTATCTTTGACGAAATGTTTTTTAGTCACGTAATGATCTTGAAAAAGGCAAGGATATTCCTGTCGAAACGTCGATTAAATGATATGACATAACATCATAGCCATCTCTTTTTCTTTGTGAACCTAAGCCCAAGAAACCCAAATTAAAAAATATATATATATATATATATATATATATATATATATATATATATATATATATATATATATAACAAAATTTCGGTATTTTTTCGGGTTCTGTCGGTCAGGAATTAAAACAATTCTATTTTTTTGTCACTTAATATTTCGTCAACTGATTGTTGACTTCATCAGAAGTGCACTACAAATTTACAAGAAACAAAGGTATAAGCAACATAAGAAAAATTACATAAAACACTACTTACAATGTGGAATTGTTGACAAATGAACAAAACAAACATTGGTCACACACTCTTACAATTAGACTAACATTTTTGAAATGAAACAAATTAAATATAGATAAAATGATAAAAAATGTACACTAATGACTAGTTTATGTGTATAGATAAAATAAGTATAATTGGTAAAT
Source organism: Diabrotica virgifera virgifera (assembly GCF_917563875.1). NCBI lineage: Eukaryota > Metazoa > Arthropoda > Insecta > Coleoptera > Chrysomelidae > Diabrotica > Diabrotica virgifera. Next base: position 29,582,676 of record NC_065452.1, read on the forward strand.
GTTGTATCAATAATCTAATTAAATAGATTGCAGAATATTGCAGTATATATTGCTGAGTTGGTTGGTGTCAGCCTTATAATTAATTACATTTTTTGTTTTTGTGATGTAACACATTTCGAGAAATAGCCTGTTTTTATAGTGTTGTACTGTTTGTAGTATTTCAACATTGGTATAGTCAAACTGATGACCTGTGTTGATGCAGTGATCGACTACAGCGCATGTATTTTTATATTTCTGGCAGTCACTTTTGTGTTGAGTAATACGTTGTTTCAGCCATTGGCTTGTTTGTCCAATATAGCAACCGTCGCAGCCTAAACACGGTAGTTTATAGATCGTATTGGTTGTGTACATAGTTGGTGTATGATCTTTTACACGAGAGAATAAACTTTTGTTATTAATACAGCTGTACTTACCAATTCTGATATTAGAATGTGGTTTAAAGAGAGCCGTAATTTTGTTCGTGAGATTTTCAATAAAGGGTAATCTTCTGTATTTAAAATCTTGTGGAGCATCTCTATCCAATTAATTGTCCATCAATTCCTGGATAATTCAGTGTCCTGAGAAAAACCATATTTCCCTGGACTATTATGTATACGCTCGCTACTTAAGCGCCATCTACGAAACTTCGCTGGCGATCTTGCGAACTATTCCAGCACATCTTAACTTATATCACTGAGATCGACAAAAGTGGACAAAAACTGATGAGTATGCTGAACGCAGTATACTTACATGTCCGCACCGCGCCAAGGATTATAACCGAATCGACTACAAGCACGAGCTGATTGCAGATCCTAGCTTTCTACGTATACGCGGTACGAATGGATTATTATAAGTTTATGGATATGTACCTATTTAAAACATATAATTTCACCTAAAATAGATCAATATTTTAATAATTTTATATAATATATGTAGGTATGTAACTCCTTCAGTCACAATCGTCGCAGATCTTTACATATCTAATTATAAGAAACTTCGTAAAAAGTCATGTTAATAGATTGGAATCTTTACCATTTATAAAAACAACTTATTATTTACATGAAATATTTTTTTATTGTTTGTTTACTGTGCAATCAGTCAAAAAAACAGACCATACAATCAAACACATTTGTTGAAATTTACAATGACGCGAAGAGAAATATTTCAATAAATATTTACTCTACATGAATATTAATATTACAATTAGAGTTTCTTAACTTAAGAATAGCAAATCTAATGGTAATTTTTGCTAATAGGCCAGGGTAATAAGACAAATATACCCTGTTCGTGACACTTCAGCAGCCAGGGTACTGAAGCGTTTTTTCGACAGGTAATACCTATAGGAACAAATTATAACTACAGTAGAACGTCAATAATCCGGATTAATTGGGACCGGACCCCATCCGGATTATCAATATATCCGGATTATCAATATATCCGGATTGTATCCCGAATGAAGTATGTGCCTCCTAGTGGCGGGATACGGGCAACAGTACATTGGCTTATAGGGCAGTCCTTACAGTAGGGATCCTGGCCTATACAGAAAAATGCAGGCGGGTGTGGGGTAATACTGCACTTTGGTTGTATTGGTGGTGTATTGGCTAAACGTGCAGGGCAGGGTATGGTGCTGATAGAAAAGGCATTCAGGCATCAAATATCCAAAAATCTTTTCAGGCCATAATAATGAAAAGACCTTCTCCAAACGCAATAAAAACTTATACTGAAATGATGGCATCTCCTGAGGTAAAATGTTCCGGAAGTAAAATGAGCCTCCATTCGGATCTCCGGGTGAGGACTATCTCAGGGGGAACACCATTGCAGGTTAAAAAAATCAGGATAGGGTCTTGGAATCTTGGTAGTCTTACAGGTAAGAGTCTGGAGTTAGTGGATGCACTCAAACGAAGAAGAGTTCAAATTGCTTGTATTCAAGAAACTAGGTGGAGAGGACAAAGGGCGAAAGAACTAGGTGATGGATATAAATTGTGGTATGTAGGGAGTAGTAACACTAGAAATGGAGTTGGTATAATTGCTGATAGTGAAATGAAAGATAACGTAGTAGAAGTTGTAAGAACGAGTGATAGAATGATGTCAGTGAAATTTGTAATTGATAAAGAGGTATTGAATGTTGTGTGTGTGTGTGTATGCTCCTCAAATAGGTCTGGGTGAGAATGAAAGAAGAGCTTTCTATGACCAATTAGTAGACGTACTGAGTGATATTCCAGAAGAGGAGAAAGTTATAATAGGAGGTGATTTCAATGCACATGTGGGCCAAGCCAAGACAGGATATGAAACAATACATGGGGGATTAGGCTTTGGAACTAGAAATGAAGCTGGAGATGACATGCTAGAATTAGCAACAGCATTGGATATGGCGATTGTTAACACATTCTTTAAAAAGAGAGAAACTCAACTTATTACCTACAAAAGTGGACAACATCAATCCCAAATAGACTACTTCATGATAAGGAAAGAAGACATACGTGAATGCAAGGACTGCAAGGTAATAGTTAGTGAGACAGTAAGCCAACAATATAAGCTGCTTGTTCTGGACATCGAAGTAAAAAGCGAAACTAAACAAAAATATCGGAGAGGACCACAAAAAATCAAGTGGTGGAAGCTAAAAGATGAGAAGGAATGTCTATTCAGGGAAAGAATAGTAGAAAAAATATGTTGGAACATGAAAGGAAGCTCTAACACAATTTGGAGAAAAATGGCCAATATTATTAGAGAGACGGCTATTGAAATACTTGGGAAAACGTCAGGAAAGAAGTTTGAGGATAAAGAGACTTGGTGGTGGTCAAATGAAGTACAAGGAAAAATAAAAGAGAAGAGAAAATTATATAAAAAGTGGCAGGAAACCAGATCGGATACAGATCTTCAAAACTATATGGTCGCCAAAAAGGAAGCGAAAGTAGCAGTAGCAAAAGCTAAAGCAGAAGCGTATTCAAACCTATACGATCAACTTGATACCAGGGAAGGCGAAGCAAAGATATATAAAATAGCCAAACAGAGAGCAAAGAAAGCAAGAGATTTTAATCAGATTAGATGTATCCGAGATGAAAATAATAAAATACTAATTCACGAAAAGGATGTCAAAAAGAGATGGAAAGTATTTTGACAGTTTATTAAATGAAGAATTTGACAGACAGCCTGTGGAGTTAACGGAGACAGTAACAGCAATGGTTACCAGAATAACAAACGAGGAAGTGGTTCAAGCGCTTCAAAAAATAAAGAAAGGAAAAGCAGTCGGACCAGATGATATTCCTGGGGAAGTATGGAGAGCATTGGGAGAGACAGGAATAAGTTGGCTAGCAGGTCTATTTAATAGAATTATGGAAGTTGGACAAATGCCAGACGAATGGAGAAGCAGTATACTAATACCTGTCTACAAAAACAAAGGAGATATACAACAATGTACAAACTACAGGGCTATAAAACTGCTTAGCCACACCATGAAAATATGGGAAAGAGTAATTGATAGACGAATATGTGAAGAGACCGAAATATCCGAGAATCAGTTTGGCTTTATGCAGGACAGATCAACAACAGATGCAATTTTCATTGTAAGGCAACTGATGGAAAAATACAGGAATAAAGAGACCAACGCTCATATGGTATTCATTGATCTTGAGAAAGCATATGATAGAGTTCCTCGAGAGATTCTGTGGTGGGCACTCAATAAGAAAGGAGTCCCTGGCGAATATGTAAAGATTGTGAGAGATATGTATGAGGGAGTAACGACTAGTGTTAGAACAGGTGTGGGAGAGACTGATAAATTTCAGGTGAAAGTAGGATTGCACCAAGGCTCGGTGCTTAGTCCTTATTTATTCTCATTAGTTTTGGACCAGATAACAGCGAAACTACAGGGTAGTATTCCATGGTGCCTAATGTATGCTGATGATGTAGTGTTAATAGGAAATAGTGAAAGAGACTTAGAACAAAAACTGGAACAGTGGAGACAAGCTCTGGAGGAAAAAGGTTTAAAACTTAGTAGGACAAAAACAGAGTATTTGGAATGTTAATTTAAAGATGGAGTTACTACAAATAAAATGGTATCTTTGGATGGTGAAATGATTGTGAAAAGCAATAGTTTTAAGTACCTAAGATCGGTATTACAGAGTAATGGAGAAATAGATGGAGATGCATGCAGTAGAATTAGGGCTGGATGGATGAAGTGGAAAGAAGCGAGTGGTGTGTTGTGTGACAGAAAAATTCCAATGAAGCTGAAGGGAAAATTCTATAAAACAGCCATAAGACCGGCTATGATGCACGGAACTGAATGTTGGGCAGTGAAAAAGAAAGAGGAACAACGAATGCATGTGGCGGAAATGAGAATGCTTAGATGGATGAGTGGAGTGACAAAGAAGGATAAAATTAGAAATGAATATATTAGGGGAAGTCTAGGTGTGGCACCAATTGATGCCAAAATGAGAGAGCATAGGTTAAGATGGTTTGGTCATGTTCAACGTCGAGACGTTAATCACCCAATACGAAGAATAGCTGAAGTGCAGATTCCTGGAAGGAGTAGGAGAGGAAGACCAAAGAAGACCTGGGGGAGACCATAAGGCAGGACATGTTGGTAAAGGGGATTAACATTGATATGACCCAAGATAGAATTGTGTGGAGAAATGCAATTAGGGAAGCCGACCCCGCATAGGGATAAGGCAAAGAGAATGATGATATCAATATATCCGGATTATCGAAATTACCTTAAAAAAGGCCAGTATACACATATAAGTACAACAAACATTTTAAAATTTTATATTTTGTCTTATACAGTAGATGGTCCCAAAGTCCCAAGCCAGCCTGAACTAGCTTTAAAATCTTTCGATCCATTAAGCTATGTTCATTAAATTGTAAGGCTTTTCCACAAATCAATGGGCCTGAAATTGGCTCTCCTACGTTTCTCCTTTGAGTGAACCAGATATGCATCTTCTAACGCTTTGTTGGTTGCTGGACGTGCAGTATTTCTTTGAAGCGTACCCCCTTCAGAATCGAGTTTTGCTTCAATTTGTTCCAGTTGAACTCTTTTTGATTTAATGTCACTTATAGTGACTGTTCCGTGGCCACAGGCTATCGCCCGCCTGACGCTAAAGAGCATAGTGAAAGGGCACTTGGTATATATGATGTTTTATTTTTGCTAGATACAAATCCGGATTATTGACGGTCCGGATTTTTGACGTCCGCATTATCGACGTTCTACTTATTTCCTGCGTAGGATCTGGCGGCCATTTTTATTTATAAACAATTAGCTGTCAAAAAATGGCATTTTCCCTTTTTTTTCAAATCAACGGAAAACAGTTAAATTTATGATTTTTTTAGTACAAAATTTAATATCTTCGAGATTATGGAAAAAGCTTTAAAATGACGTATTACAAAGTTTGATATACTCATTTATTGTTAACATAATTGCGAAAAAAGTTCGGAATTGCAAAAAAAATTATTTTCTCAATAACTGTTGTAAAAATTAGTGTACAGCTTTGAAGTTTTTGTCAAATGCGGGTTCTTTGGTGCTTAATATGTGATAAAAATTTCAAAGCGATTCATTCAATTGTTTAAATTTTATTGAAATTGTTTATCCCAGAGAGCATTTTTTTTTGCAATAACATAAGTCAGAAAAAAATGACGTTAGAACCATTCCACAATTTAACTGTTTTCCGTTGATTTAAAAAAAAAAAGGGAAAATGCCATTTTGTGACAGCTAATTAATGACAGATCCTACGCAGGAAATAGTTACAATATGCTCTTATAAGTATTACCTGTCGAAAAAACGCTTCAGTACCCTGGCTGTTCAAGTGTCATGGAAAAAACCTTATTACCCTGGACTATAAAGGCGTCTAATTTGTTGACTATTGTCCAATAAATTTAGCGCTAACACATTTGGGTGGGTTTCTAGTCGCTGTAAATATTTATCACTGTGTGACACCAAGTGACACTATCACTTCACTCACAGTTTGCACCTGAATGAAGGTCTTGTAGGATGTCTTTGTTGCTTACAAACCAGGGCGCATCAGTTATTGCTCGTAACACCTTGTTTTGAAATCGGTCCATGATTGCTAGATAGATTGGATTTTGAAGCAGTGCCCCACAACTGTATTCCGTCCAAATTGGCTTGAGTATGGCATTGTACGCTAGTAATTTATTTCTCAACGACAACTGTGATTTTCTTCCGAGCAACCAATAGTATTTTCTATATATGGTGTCAAGATGTTTTCTTTTTTTCCATGTATGAGTTTTCCAAGTGAGTCTCTTGTCCATATGTAGGCCTAAGTACTTTACAGTATCTACCGTTGGAAGGGGAGCATTGTTGAGTGATATTTGAGGAGAATCGCCATGGCATCTAATGAATACTATGTGGCTTGATTTGGATTCCTTAAGTTTTATCTTCCATTTCTTAGTCCATTTCTGGACTTTATTTAAGTTTTCTTGGAGTTGTTCTGCTGCAACAACGGGATCTGAATGTACCGCCATTATTGCGGTATCGTCTGCAAATGTGGCTGTATGTACTTTAATGTCCGTAAGCAAATCGGAGGTTAATAGTAGATACAGGATCGGCCCAAAAACGCTATCTTGAGGAACGCCTGCCTTTAAGAGATGTAGACCGGTTATCTCGTTTTCATATTTTACCTGGAAATATCTTTCTTTTAGGTATGAGTATAGTATGTCATACATGTTCTGGTGTAGGTCCCTTTTTAGTTTATGTAGTAGTCCCTGATGCCACACCTTGTCAAAATATTGCTTACTTTCAAAAGAGTCTTGGATTAATTCTACTAGTCAATGTATCTGTCCAATTGTTGAATGTTTGACTCTAAATCCAAATTGGTGTATCGGTAGAAGTTCTTTTTCTGCAATAATTTTCATTAGTCTCTTAGCTAGTAATTTTTCCATAATTTTCGACATGACAGGCAGTATACTTATTGGTCGGTATGAAGTTGTTTCGTGTTGAGGTTTACCAGGTTTAGGGATTACTATTATTTGCGCTACTTTTCATTGCGCAGGAAAATATTTGAGTCTTATGACGGCGTTAGTAAGGTAGGTTAACATAAGTATTCCTTTTCGCGGTAGTTCTTTCATAATTTTTCCAGTGATTAGGTCATGTCCTGGAGCTTTTTTAGGGTCTAGATCTGTTTTTATAATGCACCGTACCTCATTTGGTGTAATATCTTGTATTTGCTCATCTGGTGGTATTTGTGCATCAAGAAACGCTATAATTTCGTCATCTGTATCTTCTCTTGTTAAGAGAGGTTTGAAAACTGTTTCAAAATGTGTAGCGAACATTTCTGCTTTCTCTTTATTTGTTTTTGCCAACTTCCATCAGGTTTCCTTATCGGTGGAATATGTTCTTTGGGTTGCTTTAATTTACATGAAATATTGATTAATACTGATAACTAACATTTATAAAAATATTCATTCATCCATTTTAGAGAAAAACTTTTAAATAAAAAGTTGTAATAAATTAAAACAGCCACATTATTTTTACAATAAATAATGAAATTGCAAAAACGGCCATTTTAGACTTTCGCGGGCTGTTTTGCATCAACAAATTAACGAAATTAAACTTACTATAGCTCAAATTGTGGCTTTTTTAATTTACTGCAACTTTCTATTTAAAAGTTTTTGTTACAATGTTAGTTACAAATTTAATGTTAGCTGTCAGTATTAATCAATATTTCATGCAAATAATAAGTTGTTTTTATAAATGGTAAAGATCCCATTCTATTAACATGACTTTTTACGAAGTTTCATAATAAATTTATATAAAGATCTGCGACGATTATGACTGAAGGAGTTAAGCAAGAATCATATTATCCGTTCCGGCACGTAGCGTTTCGTTTCCGAAAAATATTGATTTTAATGGATTTAAATATGAACAAATCATACTTTCCGGAGCGTATAGTATCAGACAACTCTTTGTAAAATCAGGTTTTTCGGAGATTACGCTACGTGCCGGAACGGTGCGGGCATGATAATATGATCCTTGCTTTAATGTATCTACCTACCTATTTTATATAGAATTAACATTTTACGTATTTTAGGTGAAATCATATGTTTTAAGTACATATCCATAAACTCATAATAATCCATTCGTACCGCTTATGCATGCGTACTCGGCTTTTGCTTGCACAGTCGCAGTCGGTTCGGTTATAATCCTTGGCGCGGTGCGGATTAAGTAACTCCGACAACTCTTACTCACAAACTCACACCATGCTATGACACACACTAGACACTAGGCACACTCAGTATGCAATGTATTATTTTCTACGCACTACTACGCTACTACACTACATATCGCAATTCGCAATCGCAGTCGCAGTAATACCAATACCTCAGTCCTCAGTACTCTGTACTCTCATTAGTCAGTCTCACATGACTTTGAAAAGGGAATTAGGTATAGGAATTAGGCTTAGATTACTTATTATATGAATAATCTGAACATATAAATAAAATAATTATTTTACAATTATTATTGTATTAATAGACATAGTGAAAATACAACATACTTAATGTTCTGATTTTTAGATGAATGTGAAAGGGATTTAGATTGCAGTTACATGGCAAATTCTATATGTGATGGTACAACAAAAAACTGCCGTTGCAAAAATGGGAATTACTTTACTTTTGAAGGCAACTGTTTACCAGGTAATGTATATTATTAAACTTTACTTTTAAGCCTTGGATCTAAAAAATTTTCTTCCTCTTCTTCAAGTGCCGTCTCCCAATCGGAGGTTGGATATTATCATCACTATCTTTACTCTATACACCGCTGTTCTGAAGATTTCTATAGAACTGCACTTAAACTATTCCCTTAAATTCTTCAACCATGACACTCTCCTTCTTCCTCCTGTTATCATCATCATCATTCTCTTTGCCTTATCCCTATGCGGGGTCGGCTTCCCTAATTGCATTTCTCCATACAATTCTATCTTGAGTCATATCAATATTAATCCCCTTTACCAACATGTCCTGCCTAATCGTCTCCCCCCACGTCTTCTTTGGTCTTTCTCTCCTACTCCTTCCAGAAATCTGCACTTCAGCAATTCTTCGTACTTATTGGGTGATTAGTGTCTCGACGTTGAACATGACCAAACCATCTCAACCTACGCTCTCTCATTTTGGCATCAATTGGTGCCACACCTAGACTTCCCCTAATGTACTTATTTTTAATTTTATCCTTTTTTGTCACTCCACTCATCCATCTAAGCATTCTCATTTCCGCCACATGCATTCGTTGTTCCTCTTTCTTTTTCACTGCCCAACATTCAGTTCCGTACATCATAGCCGGTCTTATGGCTGTTTTATAGAATTTTCCCTTCAACTTCATTGGAATTTTCCTGTCACACAGTACACCACTCGCTTCCTTCCACTTCATCCATCCTGCCCTAATTCTACTTCATGCATCTCCATCTATTGCTCCATTACTCTGTAATACCGAATCCAGGTACTTAAAACTATTGCTTTTTACAATCAGTTCACCATCCAAAGATACCATGTTATTTTTAGTAACTCCATCTTTAAATGAACATAGCAAATACTCTGTCTTTGTCCTACTAAGCTTTAAACCTTTTTCCTCCAGAGCTTGTCTCCACTGTTCCAGTTTTTGTTCTAAGTCTCTTTCACTATTTCCTACTAACACGACATCATCAGCATACATTAAGCACCATGGAATGTTACCCTGTAGTTTCGCTGTTATCTGGTCCAAAACTAATGAGAATAAATACTGACTAAGCAGTACCGGATTTACCACTAGGCCGACTAGGCCTCGGCCTAGGGCCTCAAGCAAAAGGGGGCCGCAGCGTTTTGTAAAAAAAACTTTTTGGTAAAAGAATTTTTACTAATTGAATTGAAATCAGTAAACAATTTTTCAAATTAGAGAATGCTATTCTACTAAACACGTGGTATGATATTTTTTACAACGTTTTGACAAGAGTAGCAAAACATTTGAAAAAACTGCTACAGACTTGAATGTGACTTTTAACATACAAATCTCTAAAGGAGTACGCATTGAGTCTGAGAGACAACTTTGATTCCTATGAAAAAAGAAGAAAAGAGTTGTCTTAAAATGAAACCTATACTTATTCTTGAAATAAAAAGACGCCCGAAAAGAAAAGCTCTCCCTGGCGAAGACAAAGAAGATGAACCCACTGAACCCCACTTTAATGGCAAAGAAGACTTTGCCATTCAAGATTAATATATTCAATGTTGTAATTGACAGGCTTTATTCAGAATTGAATGAAGGTTCCGAAGTTTATTTCAGTCTTAATAAAGAATTTGGATTTTTAAACAACTTATCGTCAATTTACAATGAAGAAATCAGGGGAAAAGTTTCTATTTTGGCTAAAAAGTATCGAATCGACATATATGGTGTCTTTGGAGAAGAGTGTGTACAGTTCAAAGGCTTTGTTGAAGGTATATTTGATGAAGAAAAGGAACCTCATGATAACAAGATGACCAAGCCTCCGAGGAATACACTTTTGGAGTATCTGAAACTCATTCATGAAAAACAGTTAGGTAACAACATTATTTCCGAATATGGACACGGCTTTGCGCCGTGATAAACCATGCATGATGACATCTAATGCATCTGGAGAAAGATCATTCAGCATGTTGAAAAGAATCAAAAACTACTTGAGGAACTCGACTTCTGACGAAGATTCTAGATTGTCTAGTTCAGCTCGTTTTGTTTCAAATGCTGAGATTTTTCAAGCCTTTAGACTTTAACGATTTGATTAAAGATTTTGCAGCCAAAAAAGGTAGAAAAGTGAGTGTCTGAGTTTAGATATGAGATTTATTATGAGTATGGAGTGGAGTGAGTGTTAATGTTAATCACTAATCCAACTTTATCCAAATTAAGAACATGACAGTGTAAGAGAATAATGTGGGAATTGAACGATCTAGAAGTTCATTTGTTGTATTCTTAATATTTTTATTTTTCAGTACCGTAGCCTATTATTAGTACAGTTCATATTATTTTGCTTGTTCTCTTACTTATAATGTCTTTTCAACTCGGCTTTTTTTAGTCTTTTGTTGTCATCTGTACTTTTCCCTCCGAATGAAACAAATGGTGTTTAATTTTAACAATTAACTGCAATACTAATTTAAGTATAATATAATAATTTTAGCAATATTAATAATTATACAAATAACTGCTGTTTGCTAACATTTTGAATTATACATATATTTTCTATCTTCGTCTTAAGTTGCATTCTCCATTACTGAATGTTGGCTAAAACTACAGCAAATTTCTCTCTATCTTGAACGGTTCTTAGTATCGAATGTGTATCCATGCCTGTCCAGTCTCTTACGTTCTTCAGCCAGGAGCATTTTTTTCTTCCTGGACCTCTTCTTCCTTCCACTTTCCCTTCCATTATGAGTCGTAAAAGGTTATATCTTTCCCCTCTGTAAATATGTCCTAGATAACTCGATTTTCTGTTTTTTTACAATATTTAGGAGTTCTCTCTCAGTCCCCATTCTTCTCTGCACCTCGACCTCGTTGTTGGTCACATGCTATGTCCAAGAGATCTTCAGCATCCTACGAAAAACCCACATCTCAAAGGCTTCTATAAATATAGAAATATTTCTATACATTTTCTTTTTAGAAATTTCTATAAATATAGAAATTGTTGTTTGAGCTGTTTTGGGGTTTTAGCCAAATTTGTAAACCAAGATTATTTAATTAGTGAATAATATAACCATTTTATGTACCTACCGTATTCAAATAGAACATTAGTGGAATTTATATTCATTTATGTTATGCTTTGCATGTTGAACCAATTTTAAAAAGTAAACTTAAAATAAACGTTATGTATTAATACGAAATGTGCTTTATGCTTTAATTACATACTCGTGAAGTTCTCGAGGGCCGCTCGGGGTGATTTGGCCTAGGGTCGCTAGTACCCTAAATCCGGCACTGGGACTAAGCACCGAGCCCTGGTGGAATCCTACTTTCACATGAAATTTGTCAGTCTCTCCCACACCTGTCCTAACACTAGTCGTTACTCCCTCATACATATCCCTCACAATCTTTACATATTCACCAGGGACTCCTTTCTTATTGAGTTCCCACCACAGAATCTCTCGAGGAACTCTATCATATGCTTTCTCAAGATCAATGAATACCATATGAGCGTTTGTTTCTTTACTCCTGTATTTTTCCATCAACTGCCTTATAATGAAAATGTTGATCTGCCCTGCATAAAGCCAAATTGAGTCTCGGATATTTCGGTCTCTTCACGTATCCGTTTATCAATTACTCTTTCCCATATTTTCATGGTGTGGCTAAGCAGTTTTATAGCCCTGTAGTTTGTACATTGTTATATATCTCCCTTGTTTTTGTAGACAGGTATTAGTATACTGCTTCTCCATTCGTCTGGCATTTGTCCAACTTCCATAATTCTATTAAATAAGCCACCTTGTTCCTGTCTCTCCCAATGCTCTATGCTCTCCATACTTCCCCAGGAATATCATCTGGTCCTACCGCTTTTCCTTTCTTTATTTTTTGAAGCGCTTGAGCTACTTCCTCGTTTGTTATTTTGGTGACCATTGCTGCTACTGTCTCCGTTGACTCTACAGGCTGTCTGTCAAATTCTTCATTTAATAAGCTGTCAAAGTACTTTCTCCATCTCTTTTTGACATCCTTTTCGTGAACTAGTATTTTATTATTTTCATCTCGGGTACATCTAATCTGATTAAAATCTTTTGCTTTCTTTGCTCTCTGTTTGCCTATTTTATATATCTTCGTTTCGCCTTCCCTGGTATCAAGTTGATCGTATAGGCTTGAATACGCTTCTGCCTTGGCTTTTGCTACTGCTACTTTCGCTTCCTTTTTCGCCACCATATAGTTTTGAAGATCTGTGTCGGATCTGGTTTCTTTCCACTTTTTATATAATGTTCGCTTCTCTTTTATTTTTCTTGTACTTCGTTTGACCACCACCAAGTCTCTTTATCCTCAAACTTTTTTCCTGACGTTTTCCCCAGTATTTCAATAGCAGTCTCTCTAATAATGTTGGCCATTTTTCTCCAAATTGTGTTAGGGCTTTCTTTCATGTTCCAACATATTTTTTCTACTATTCTTTCTCCTCCTGTCTTCTTCCTCCTGTTATCTTTCTCTCTATTATCAGTCTTATCATTTCATATCGCTGTCTCCTCATTACGTGTCCCAGATACTTATTGTAACTTTCTTATTTTTATTGTGTTTATTATTTCGTATTTTTTGCTCATTTATCGCAATATTTCCGTGTTCGTTTTCTTCCGTGTCCATGCCATTCTAAGCATCCTTCTTTAACACCACATTTCAAATGACTAGATTATTTATGTGTTCTTGCCATAGACATTGAGTCTATAGCTTTCACAAGTCCATATTGCAGTATCGAAAACACGTAGCATCTCAAAGTTCTTACTCTCAGTTCTATTCTAAGGCATGGCGCCCATCGGCGGGCGTAATTTCGGCCGGTAATCCCTTGGCCTACCTGCATAAATCAAGGGGTACCATTTATGACAGGGGTAATTTCGGCCGAGGGGTTGATGTTTACGATGAGATTAAAATATTGGTAATTACACTCCTGGGGTACTCTACACTCTAATACCCGAAAGTTAGGTTTTGACGAAGCGTTAGGTCTTCCTCCTTTGAAAATTGTACTGTGTAATATATAATATAATATATTAATTTTTTAAAATTAGCAAAATTTCGGTTCAAAACGAATAAGAAGTAATTAAGAAGCAACTTAAAACCTCCGGCCGAATTTACCTACCGGCTTTTAGTACCTGCCCTTTTTCCGGCCGAAATTACATCCGCCCGCGCCCATATCTATGGGCAGGGGTGGGGCGTGGCCCCCCTGGTTTTTCGGTCGTTTTAACTATACATTGTCATCCAAAGTATACAAAATATAATGTGCAACATCTTTACGTCTGCCCCTCCCCTAAGAATTTTTATATGGGCGCCCATGTTCTAAGGTCTTTATTGCAGAGAATTGTTTTCATTTTTACAAACACATTTCTTGCTATTTCTATCCTGGCCCTTATTTTCTGTTGTTTGATAATTATAATAATTATTTAAATGTTAGGATATAAAGAGTCTAATGCTCATAATCTTATTGAAGGTTTTATTTACAACAGTTTGCGGGCGACCGGTTTCGACGTTTACAATTTATACGCCATCATCAGGCCCTTGAGAAACTGAACCAGATATCAGTACAAGAAATATACAGTGTACAATGTGGTGTTAGATTGTAACATTGAGCCCTGTGTCAATCTAACACCACATTGTACACTGTATATTTCTTGTACTGATACTTTGTTCAGTTTCTGAAGGGCCTGATGACGCATATAAATTGTAAACGCCGAAACCGGTCGCCCGCAAACTGTTGTAAATAAAACCTCAATAAGATTATGAGCATTAGACTCGTTATATCCTAACATTTACACAATGTGCTCATACGAGCCACAAGTTCATCATTATAATTATTGTCTGAAATCCAGGTTACTAGGTATTTGTATTTATCAACCCTTTTTATTGGTTACATTTGCCAAATGTATACTTGTTTGTACATTTGTTTTCATAGTTATTATCATGTATTTGGTCTTTTAGTCTTAGTCCATATTCTTCACTGTTTGTTTTGTTTAGTAGTAGTAATTAGAGTTTTTCAGCAGAGCTAGCCATAATCACGGTGTCATTCGCATATCTTATGTTGTTAATATATCTTCCGTTAATTATTATTCCTTCAATTTGGGATCGTAATGCTTTCTCACCCTGATCGATCCCTGGGTGTGAAAAGTGTTTTTCCTTTTTCCATCCTTGCTCGTTTTGGTTTCGTCATAATCTCGCTGCTTGTTAGGATTAGATAGTTTTTAGTTTAGGATTTGGTGCTGGCTAAATGGGCATAGCTCCCAAGGGCCAAAAAAAATGCTTTCTCAAAAATGGCTTCACTATAAAATAAATTAAATAGTAATGGAAACATCATTGTTGGTAGTTGCTAGTAAAATCTACGAAATAATACTAGAGAAAAAGCTGCGAGAAAATATCGAGGCCACACTGGATTACAGCCAATGCGGCTTTAGGCCAGGGCGAGGTACAACCGATCTCATATTCACGGTGAGACAGTTATCAGAAAAAGCCCTAGAGCATAACAGTAAGTTGTATCTCTGTTTTGTGGACTTGGAAAAAGCATTTGATCGGGCACCACGTAACAAGATCTGGGAAATATTAAACCGTAGAAATGTGAAACCGAAGTTAATCCAAGCAATAAAGAGTATATATAAATGTACACGTAATAATGTAAGAACGAACAATTGCTCATCTCTAGAATTCTACACAAGGACAGGTGTAAGACAAGGTGGTGTTCTGAGTCCTTTGTTATTCATCACTCTAATGGACGAAATTGCAAAAGAATGCAGGGGAAAGGTAAAAAGAACTAGGGTTGGGGTGTATAAACTTCAACAAGTTTACGTGTCAGAGTTGATATATGCCGATGACCTGGTAATTGTGGCAAAATCAGAAAAATACTTGCAAGTGAATGTGAATGTTTGGAATGAAGCCTTTAAGAAATTTGGGATGAAAATAAATATTGAAAAAACAGAAGCTTTAGTAATATCGAATACACAAGAAAATATAAATGTTAAGTTGAATAATGAGACCATTACACAAGTTGAGGACTTTAAGTATCTAGGATCAACAATGAATGGACAAGGAAATATAGAACCAGAAATAAACAGCAGGGTAATGAGTGCAACAAAATTATACTATGCACTAAATAAAAGTTTTATTAGGAAGAAAGAAGTAAGCCTGAAAACAAAAATGAAAGTATTTCAAACCGTATACGAGCCGGTGCTACTCTACGCTAGTGAAACGTGGACAGTGAACGACAACATCCGTAGTAAAATTCAAGCATGCGAAATGCGATATTTACGTGCGGTATCCGGGGTGACCAGACGTGATCGTATAAGAAATGAAGACATACGTGAAAGGTGCGGTGTTGGAAGGACCTTAGACAGACTTGAAACGAAACAGTTCTCGTGGTTCGGACATATGGCGAGAATGAGTGAAGGTAGAACTGTAAAGAGGGTATGGAAAGCGGCATCTGACAACAAACGACGAAGAGGCAGGCCAGCAAGAACGTGGAATGCAAATATTGGAAAGGCTTGCGGAAAAAGAAATATTGGGTGGAGAGAAGCAGAAAGACTAGCTACCGACCGAAAGGCATGGAGACGTCTCATTTCTCCACTTACCTCGACACCGTAAGGTACAAGAGGACGGCTTAAGTAAGTAAGTAGTAATGGAGACATAATACATGTCTGCCTAACACCTCTTCTGATTTCAATTTGTGAACTGGGTTCGATATCTATTACAATTTCTATGCTCTTTGATTCCAATAAAGCTACTATCTACTACTACTACTACTATTACTATCGGTTTACAGCGTTCTCCGACTCCTAACTGCCATTCTTCTCTGTTTAACCATAGACCTGGAGGGATTTCTCTTTCCTTTAGTTCTTCTCCAATTCCCTCGCTCCAGCTTCTTCTTGGCATTCCTCTTTTCCTTCCCCCTGGTGGTGTCCACGCCAAAATCTGTTTAGGGGTACTATCATCCGGCATTCTCTGTACATGGCCGTACCATATTAGTTGTTGTGTTTTTATGTCATCGATTATATTGTATGTGTGGCTCGTGGCTCTCATCATTTCTCGTATTTCTACAGTAACAGAAGTCCATTTCTGTTACTAGTAACATATTCTCTGTTCTTTGTTTCGGTGGCCAAACTTCACTGCCATATGAGATTACACTTTTAAGTATGGCTATATATATTTAAGTATATGAGCTGTTTGTTCGTTTTAGATATTGTTTGGTACAATAGGAAAGCCGTTCATCATGGATATGGTTTTTCTAACCTGTATGTTTCTGTCTTATATAGCAGCATCGAGTGTTCCATCTTGAGTTATCTTCATGCCCAGGTACTTATATTCATCACAGTGTTTCATTTCTAAAGCTTTGTTATTATTCTTAATTCCCTTTTATCTATGTTTTTTGTCTTTAGAATTTGGACTAATTTTTCATGTCTTAGTTTCTCAAATGTCTTTTCAAAATCAACGTAACAAAACAAACGTGCACATCCACATTCATATCCATGCATTTTTGAGCTATCACATATTAAAAGCAAATAACGCCTCTCTGGTTCCTAATCCAGTTCTGAATCCAAACCGACTATCATCTATTCCTTCTTATACGATCATGTATTATTTTCAAAAATAATTTGAGAATTACATAACTTATTAATGCTAGTTTTCTGTATTCACTGCAATCTCTGGCGTTGGTATTTATACGGATAGCGCAAAAGGTGGAAAGTAACCATTGTTACGCTATATGTACTTTTTTGTATATTGTAGGTATTAAGCAAGTCTGCTATAGGTTTCATCATTTATGCATTTTAAGCTTTCTACTGGGATTTGATCTAGACCTACTGCTTTACAATTTTTGATGTTTTAATACCGTGTTAATTTCCTCCTTTAATATCTTCAAAACCATATCATCTTTTCAGTGCCGGTTTAACCTAACTTCGGGCCCTGGGCGCTGGATATTTAGGGGCCCCCTTCATTGCTATTCGTTATCAGTTTTTAACAAGAAAACACATGCATTAACTATAAATGTTTATTGTAAAATCTATACAATAAATTTTGTAAAACAAACATAAATAAAAGCAAAAAAATATTGCAAAAAATCATTTAAAAATATATAAAAACAGAAAGTTCCACAAAACAGCACATGACAAACAAACAAACATAATATTCTAAAAAATACATAAGATAAAAATTAGATCACTTTTTTTCATGACTTATCCAATGATACTGTTTTCATGTCAATGTCAATTTTACCGTCAATGTTTTCATGACTGAATAATTATCCAACTGCTATATACTACTAAATAGCAACGTTCAGTTGCTCCAGTTCTTCATCTTCTATAATACCATACTGATAATGCGTCTAAGTTTTCTTGACCCAAATTTGACCTTAAATATATTTTTATTCATTTTAGGGCCGAAAAAGACTGCTCGCCTAATGCATTAGAAATTGGTATTGTAAAATAAACTTGCAATAAAGTTAAAATATAGGGAAAAATTGAGTTTACATCCTGTATGACACCAAATGTTTCAAATGTTTATTTAAATTTTGGCATAACGTTATAAAATGAGTAATTTCATTATGCAAGTTCTCTTTGGTTTTATCAACATCTTTTTTATATTTCTCGCATAAAGAATCAATTGACGTCTTTATTGACTTCTTCTTTACTTATTTAGCTTAAAAAACATCTAACAGCTGATGTAACACCTTTGTATCATTCATTTCTCTTTAAAAGATCTTGAGTAATATTGTCGCATATAACATTAAATACTTCAATTCTGAATCTCACTTGCCCCTTTAAAATTGTTTCACTTTCATCTGCTTCATCGAAAAATGTTTCTCTTTTCTTTGTTCTCTGAAGGTTAATTATTCTAAAGGATATGTTTGAGATATCCTCGCCAAAATATTTTTGGCTTCTACTTCAATTTTACTTAACTTATTTCTTACTACGTCTCCAACAAAGCTCAAAACAGATGCCATTAATTCTACTCCAGTTGACACGTTCTAGTCCACAGTTTTTAACGTATTACTTGTTGCATTCACTCGTTTTAAAATTCTTGCCCAAATCAGTGTCAATAGAACTGTCTCAAAAGTATCCATTTTATTCTGCACTGCCTTGGCTTCAATTTTAAGTGCTAATTTTTTGTCTTTATTATTGCTTAACTGGAATTCATTGCAAATTTGGTCAGACAGCTAACTGAATCTTTTCCTTTAATCGCATTCCGCTGTAAATGCTAAGATAAGAAGATGTCAAAGGCCAAGTATACAAGAAAACTTAAGTAATTTCCTTTATGACGACTCGTTAAATCCTCATGGGAGCTTGTCCTTGAAAAGCAAATATTTTAATGGTGACAACAACTCTTCTTAGGACCTTTACCCAATAGTCAGCTTCGCGTTCTATTTTCTCTTTCAAGCCAGCGTCACAGTATATAGAGGTTCCCTCTTTATACTGTGCCAGCGTCTATAACTCCAATTAATGATGATATTTATTGTTATTAATAAAACCATAGAGTTCAGATGAAATTTACTTTCTTCGTGAGATTTGAGCAATCTATTTAAATGTTGCCAGTGGATACATCCAAAATCAGTTAAACTATTTTTTTTTCAATACAAAATAATTTGCATCGTTAACAATAAACAGCTTTAACACTTGCGTCGTATATCGGCCAATCTCTCTTCTCTTTACCTTCATTGGGTTTTATTCTATAAAAGTTGCTTTCATTTAGTTCTATATCATCTTCTATAATAAGCTTTATCTCCAGCTTCATGGATTTTTTTCAATTTTTTTCCAATTTTCTAAGGAATTAATTTTTGGATTAAAAGTTATCACAGTTCTTATAAAGTCATCATGCAGTGTTAAAATCAGACTATTTTGAAATCACAAGTATTTCGTCGTCTTTTTCTATTTTTCGGAAAATATGTACCTAGATTATTTAGCAAACTTTTTTTTATTAATAAAAGCGACGGGTCCCTTCTGGCCCCCTTCGAGCCCCTTCCGGGGCCCGGGCCCCTGGGCGCCCGCCCCAAGCGCCCAGTGGATAAACCGGCACTGCATCTTTTACTTCTACTTCCATCTGCCATCTGCTCTGTTCTATTGTCTCTGAACAATTCATTTTTGTATCTCTTTACATCTCTTTAATTTTTCGTTAGTATTCAACAGAAGTTTCCCATTTGTTTCCTTTAGTATTCCCGCTCTGTTGTTGTGAGTTAATTCTTTAATTTTTTTCCATATACAGGGTGAGTCACCACTAACGCGACGGAAGATTAGAGCGAAATAGTAAAAGATTTTAAAAAAATTTAAATTGAATAATTTGTAAGTTGATAAACGCTACATTTTAAAATTATTTTGAAATATACAGGGTGTCCCAATAAATGGCGACGTATCAAAGTTATATTTTTTCTTATGGAACACCCTGTATTTTATTGAATTTTTTAATTGTCCGCAAAAAATAAGGTATAGTTTCATAAGGCTTCCCTATACCTATGTACAGAGTGTTCTGAGTTATGTTGACTTATCTTAAAATGTAAAGTTTTAAAAGAAGGCTTATTCTCAAGTTATTTACGAAATTATAAAAACATTACTTTTACATCTAAATAGTTGAATATTGGTTGAATGTATTCCATGATTAATTATTACACATTTGTCTACAGGGTGTTCAAAATTTACAGTTTTATTAGTGGAGTGTTCAATGTGTCATATGATGCTTATTTTAAATAGAATACCATGTATATTAATAAATAATTATACTAAACAAATTTACCTCTTTCGAATGGTATATGGATGTCCTATACCTAGGTGTCATAGTTTTTGCGTAATTTACAATTATTTAAATTCTTAATCTGTAAATCGATTTTAAAACAAAAGATGTAGTTAATTAATGTCATTGTATGACATTGTCAGTTTATAACAGTACGGTCTGGTAATTATCAAAAATATAAACATCGGTGTATGATATTCAAATTTTTTTTTACTTAAAAATGGCTTTGGCAGAGCAAATTACATTCAAATTTAATTGTTCCTAAAAATGAATAATCACGATATCTATGATAGAGTAGACATGCTACTTTTCATTGAGGAATATTTTTAAAATTGTCTCTTAGCTTCTAAAGTTTACGCTTAAAGGGATCCTGATAGAAGACACCCAAAAAAGGACGTTTTTGAGAGATTTCTCGATAGATTCCGTGCTACTGGTAATGTTGCATAGGTACGAAAGGTAAAAATAAACAATTTATTTTTAATGACGTCAACGAACTTGATGTCCTGCTTTCTGTTACGGAAAACCCATATACTAGTACGTGAAAAATTTCGAGTCAATTGGAAATCAGTCAAACGAGTGTATGTAGAATACATAAGAAAAACCACTATCATCAGTATAAAACTCAACTACACCAGCATTAGACAGAACAGGAACGTTTAACTTTTCGTTTATAGACTTAAGAATTTGGAGAAGATCCTGATTCTTTTAAGAATGTATTGTGTACAGACGAATCTACCTACTTTTCATAATAATCGTCTAGTTAATAGACATAGCTTTCATTTTATTATGATACATGATACAGTAAACAAACATTTTACTGTTGATCACCAACACCGATGAAGTGTTAATGTTTGGGGCAGTATTCTGAGCGAGTACGTTATCGATCCATATTTTTTTGACGAAAATCTGAATAGAGCAGCTTTTTTAAATTTCTTAAAACAAGTTTTTTGGATCCTTCTTAAAACCTTCCACTTAGCGTGCGAACAAACATGTGGCTCCAATTGGACGGAGCTCCTGTGATGTTAAGAACAACCTCAACATAAAATTTAGAAATAAATGGATAGATAGATTCGGTCCATATATTTGGCCACCTAGGTCACCAGGATTGACCAAGATGAATTTTTTTAAATGGGGTTATATTAAAAATATTGTAAATGCTACACTTCCTACCCTACTACTTCAGATGACATTTTTATGAAATTAAGAATTTCGAACGCTTTTGCGTCTATAACACCAGCTATGTTAAATAATGTAAACGAATCATTTAAAATCACTTGTTGTATAAACATTTTGAACATGTATTACATAACTGATAATTTTTTACTTATAGTAAGTTGTGGTTCATTTTGTATTGAGTTATTTTCTTAATATTATTACTTAATATCGAAAAAATTTATTTTACAAATCAGTAAATAAAAATATATCTACATATTTATTTACAACTACACTCTATAACAACTATGCCAAGATGATGGGTTTAAAAATCGAGAGTGACTATAAATATTTTTAATATCGATGTACCGTTTAAGAAAATTGTAAATTACGCAAAAACTATGACTCCTAGTTATAGAACATATACCATATACCATTCGAAAGAGGAACAACCTGTGTTTAGTATAATCCTTGATTAATATATATGGTGTTCTAATAAAATTACCATCATATTATGCTACATTGAAAAATCCAATAATGGAACTGTAAATTTTGAACACCCTGTAAATAAATGTGTAATAATCAAGCATGGAATGCATTAATTATAAGATAGTTACCAGACCGTATTGTCATAAAATGACAATGTCATACAATGACATTAATTAACTACACCTTTTGTTTTAAAATCGATTTACAGATTAAGAATTTAAATAATTGTAAATTACGCAAAAATTATGACACCTAGGTATAGGACATCCATATACCATTCGAAAGAGGTAAATTTGTTTAGTATAATTATTTATTATTATACATTTAAAATAAGCATCATATGACACATTGAATACTCCACTAATGAAACTGTAAATTTTGAACACCCTGTAGACAAATGTGTAATAATTAATCACATTCAACCAATATCCAACTATTTAGATGTAAAAGTAATGTTTTTATAATTTCGTAAATAACTTGAGAATAAGCCTTCTTTTAAAACTTTACATTTTAAGAAAAGTCAACATAACTCAGAACACTCTGTACCAGTGGCGCACCTAGAATTTTCTTCTGGGGGGTTGGCTTGGGTGCAGAATTTTTTTCTATGGTTTGTTAAAGATAAGTTACATTTTCTTACTATCTTTTATATGCCCTGGGAGGGGTTTTAACCCCCAAAATCCCCCCCTGGGTGCGCCACTGCTCTGTACATAGGTATAGGGAAGCCTTATCAAACTGTACCTTATTTTTTACGGACAATTAAAAAATTCAATAAAATACAGGGTGTGCCATAAGAAAAAATATAACTTTGATACGCCGCCATTTATTGGGACTCCCTGTATATTTCAAAATAATTTTAAAATGTAGCTTTTGTCAACTTACAAACTATTCAATTTAAATTTTTTTCAAATCTTTTACCATTTCGATGTAATCTTCCGTCGCGTTAGTGGTGACTCACCCTGTATATCAATCAGTTTATAACGTTCTACGCCGTCTTCTGATTTCCAGTCTTCATTTATCTCGGTCGTTCCAAAGGTTTTCTTCAACTCCTCTCTCCCTTACGTCTTTATCGATTCCTTCAACTCCAACTTAATCTCGGTCTACCTTGCTTTCTTCTTCCATGAGGTGTCCAGTTCAATACTTTCTTTGATATTCTTTGTTCATCCATTTTTGGACGTGTCCTTACCATCTTAGTAGGTTTATTCTGAAGTCCTTTGTTATATAACACCCATAATTTCTCGTATTCTTTCGTTTCTAACAATTCTAACTCTGTCTAATCTTGATTTTCCAGCCGCTCTTCTCCGGCAGTCCATTTCTGTTGCTTCTAATGCTTTTAAGTTTTTTCCTTTCAGTGGCCATGCCTCACTTCCATACCATATGTAAAGATGCTCTTTATAATGCTGTTATAGATTTTGTGTTTGTTTTCTTTGGAGATTGTTTTGTCCCACAGTACACTCTTTAATTGTCTAATCTTAATCTAATGGCTTGTCTTCCCTGATTATTTTTATATATTTAATTTCTTCGTCTAATTTGCCATCGTTGGTTATTTGCATGTCTAAATATTTTTATTTTTTACAGTGATTTATTTCTCGCTGTATTTCTTCCAAGATTATATTTTATTGAATTCCCCCAATACACATGTATTCAGTTTTCAGTTTTCTTGATATTTACTTCTAACCCCCTTCTTCGATAAGTTTACGGGCCATCTATTCGAGGTCTTCATAGTGTTGGGTCATCACTATCTGGTCGTCTGCAGAACTCAATGTGTACAATGGGCGCGACACAAAATAATGACAACTCTACCTTATCAATAATAGTCTACGGAAAGTGCAGGGTAAATTGAAGGTGGAATTACAAAACAAAAATTTTGTATGTCTTTTTACTCACTTTATAATGCTCAAAAAATTACGAAATCTCGATTTCAATTCATATTTTTTTATAATTTTCGTATCAAAGTAGCGCTTGAAGTTAGGCGTGTATAGATTTTGAGGGCGACCCGTGTACAATATTGCGTCGTTTAGAAAGATTCCCATGTTTCTGCATTTTCTTTTCCACGTCTTCAGCGCTTGCTCCGAGTAGATCTTCAACAAAGTAGGAGACACGTAGCATCCTGGTTTCAGTCCTCTGCTGATAGTGAAACCCTTTAATACCCCCTGACCTTTTTTTATTTTACTTGTGTTTTCCTTGTAGAGGTCTTGAGCAGCCTTGATTAAGGTTATACAAATATTTGTTTTCTCTAGAGCTACTCAGAAGCCCTGTGAAGTTGGCACCTCTAAATACGATTTTTTCAAAAATTTTTCTTTTTTTTAATTGTCCATCAAATGTCCACTCTTGTCCAGTAAAAATTTTTTTTGTCCACCTTTCGTTTACGAGATATTAAAAAAACGTGAAATAAGGCCCAACACCCCGAAGTCAAAAAAAACGTCGTAAAAACTGATACGTTTGATTGTCCAACTGTTGTCCACACTTGTCCAGGCATTTTTTTTAATTGTCCACCTTTTATTTATTTAAATTAGCAATAATTATCGTTTTTTAAGTAGGAAAAATGCCAAAAAATGAGAATTTTTGGAAATTTTTTTTTACGTTTGATTGTCCATCGAATGTCCACCCTTGTCCAGCAAAAATTTTTTTTTGTCCACCTTTTGTTTACGAGATACTAAAAAAACGTGAAATAAGGCCCAACACCCCGAAGTCAAAAAAACGTCATAAAAACTGATACGTTTGATTGTCCAACTGTTGTCCACACTTGTCCAGGCATTTTTTAATTGTCCACCTTTTATTTATTTAAATTAGCAATAATCATCGTTTGTTAAGTAGTAAAAATGCCAAAAAATGAGAATTTTTGGAAATTTTTTTTCACGTTTGATTGTCCATCGAATGTCCACCCTTGTCCAGCAAAAATTTTTTTTGTCCACCTTTTGTTTACGAGATACTAAAAAAACGTGAAATAAGGCCCAACACCCCGAAGTCAAAAAAACGCCGTAAAAACTAATACGTTTGATTGTCCAACTGTTGTCCACACTTGTCCAGGTATTTTTTTAATTGTCCACCTTTTGTTTATTTAAATTAGCAATAATTATTGTTTGTTAGTAAAAATGCCAAAAAATGAGAATTTCTCATTTCGTCTTCTGTGATTGGTAGATGCCGCGTCAAAGAATATCGATCGGGAAAAATTATTTCGTCATTAGTTAAAGCGGGACAGAGGCCGTTTTCTCCGTTTCCTCCTTCCACTCATTCGCTTTCTGTTCTATGCGTCTCACTCGCACTGCAGCAGCCTCTGTGTCCCCTTAAGATGGGAAATATTGCTTGCACCAGGAATTTGATTAAAACTTGCAGTTTACATTTTTCGTTTATTAAAACATTTATCACCGACACTTTTACTATTTTCTATAAACTTATAGAAAAATGAAATGTTGAATGTTTACAAAAATCCTACAGAAGTATATCAATAAACTCACTTATTAATTGTTAGTCGTCTAATTGTCTATTTCTCCGTGATTCTCAAACCTATCATGCATTTTTTTTTCAAAAATGTAAACATATATTATTTTTCGGTTATCCAATCAACATAACTTGAGCATAGTTTCTTCGAATTTTACAATTTAACTTGTGCCTTACTTTTCATTCACAATCAACTATTAAAATATATGACAAGTACCTACTGCATATTAAAATGAGTTCTTTTTAAATAGTAAGTAACCCATGTGAAAAGTTACTATTCATACTATTCAGTCATACATAATAGTATGACATACTATTCTCAAAAATGTTGATCATCAAGAAATTTTCATCCTCGCCTTCAAATTTACAGAAAATTGTCAGCATTTAACGCATCAAATGAATCATACTTCCGAGGAATTTTCTAATATGTTATTATCAAATTATAAATAATTGCGTTGCGATCAACAAAAAAAAAGTAAAATAGAAAGTGTACAAATAAAAAAAATGCCAAAATATGTCTAAACATCAGTTGGACAGTAAAATCTATTAGTTTTTATGACCTTTTTTCAAAGTCCAGGTGCTTGGCCTTATTATGGATAAAATATATTATGTATCATTTTCTAATTATCTCTTAGGCTAAAAATGGACAACGAAAATTTTCTTGCTAAGCAATAATAAAAGTTAAAAACATCAAACAAACAATAATATATTTCTTCACCAGTGTGGAAAAGTTTTTTTAAACGAATCTGAGGGTTGCAATGCGAGCCGAAGGCGAGCATTGTAATCAAATGAGTTAAAAAAACTGTTCCACACTAGTTAAAAACGATATTTTATTCAACAATGTGTGAAAATGCAAATATTGCATCGCTCGAGCGTGTGGAAAAGTAACCTTTCCTACACGGCGTTGAATAAAAATATCATTTTTTGGAATTCGCATTCATGATCCATTGTTGCTACCAAATTAAAAAATATTGCTGAGAAAAAACCAATGTTTCACAAGTAATGAAAATGTCTGAACACGAATGGACAACTTTTGGACAATCCAAAGCTGTTAGTCCTGACAACTTTTTCTCGAATTCGGAAACTTGTACTCCTTCCCTGTCCAAAAAATT
The DNA here is from genome assembly GCF_917563875.1 of Diabrotica virgifera virgifera. Taxonomy (NCBI): domain Eukaryota; kingdom Metazoa; phylum Arthropoda; class Insecta; order Coleoptera; family Chrysomelidae; genus Diabrotica; species Diabrotica virgifera. The sequence continues at coordinate 29,609,211 of NC_065452.1, forward strand.
TGTTTCAACTATTTTTTTCAAAAAAGGTGGACAAAAAAACTTTTTGTTGGACAAGGGTGGATATTCGACGGACAATCAAACGTGAAAAAAAATTTCCAAAAATTCTCAATTTTTGGCATTTTTACTAACAAACAATAATTATTGCTAATTTAGATAAACAAAAGTTGGACAATTAAAAAAAATGCCTGGACAAGTGTGGATAACAGTTGGACAATCAAACGTATCAGTTTTTACGACGTTTTTTTGACTTCGGGGTGTTGGGCCTTATTTCACGTTTATTTAGTATCACGTAAACAAAAGGTGGACAAAAAAAAATTTTTTGCTGGACAAGGGTGGACATTCGATGGACAATCAAACGTGAAAAAAAATTTCCAAAAATTCTCATTTTTTGGCATTTTTACTACTTAACAAACGATAATTATTGCTAATTTAAATAAATAAAAGGTGGACAATTAAAACAAATGCCTGGACAAGTGTGGACAACAGTTGGACAATCAAACGTATCAGTTTTTACGACGTTTTTTTGACTTCGGGGTGTTGGGCCTTATTTTACGTTTTTTTAGTATCTCGTAAACAAAAGGTGTACAAAAAAAAATTTTTGCTGGACAAGGGTGGACATTCGATGGACAATCAAACGTGAAAAAAAATTTCCAAAAATTCTCATTTTTTGGCATTTTTACTAACAAACGATAATTATTGCTAATTTAAATAAATAAAAGGTGGACAATTAAAAAAAATGCCTGAACAAGTGTGGACAACAGTTGGACAATCAAACGTATTAGTTTTTACGACGTTTTTATGACTTCGGGGTGTTGGGCCCTATTTCACGTTTTTTAGTATCTCGTAAACAAAAGGTGGGCCAAAAAAAAATTTTTACTGGACAAGAGTGGACATTTGATGGACAATTAAAAAAAAACAAGTGTGTTTATTGTGGTACACTATCACAAGCTTTTTTTGTCCACGTCGAGGAGATGTATTGGTTGATTTCGTGCTGCTTTTTTTTAATTTTTTTATGTGTGTTAAAAGTAAACTAATAATAATCTAAAAGATCTTTAAAAGATCTAATCTGTTTTTATCTAAAATATTATTAATTTTTTTTGCTTTAAGGATTCAGCGCTTGTGATACGCAGAACGATATCTGTGCAAATGATCAAAAAAATAGCTATTGCTTTGGGAAAAGTTTGAATGGAACCCAAGGCGTTTGTATCTGTAAGCCAGGATATTTCTTTTACAAAAAACAGTGTGTTCCTGAACTTGGCGTACCAGATCCTGATTTACAGAAGGATACTGACTGTAAAATTCGACCAGGAAAAGTATTCGATGGTGCCTGTTATTGCAAAGACTATTGGTTTGGAGATAGAAGCAATAGAAATTGTATTAAAAGTAAGTTATTACACAATTATTTTTTCAATTGAATTGTGGCTTATTTCCCATCTAAATAGTTAATTATAAAAATACATAAAAATGCCACAAGAAAATAGCTTCAGAACAACATTAAGATATTATGTTGTGTTTCGTCCTTTTCCTTATGATCTCGTTTTGTCCGTCAGTTCCATGGAACTTTTTCCACTTAAGAGCTACTCGAGACATATTCTTTATTAAAACGTTTTTATATATTTCACTTGTTCTTTGTCTGACTCTTTGTCAATTTGTCCTAAAAATCTTGTAGTCGATTTTAAACATACTTCCCAATTAACTAGTGATTTTCAGAATAGCTCAGAAATCGATGACAATGCAATATTCAACAGCTTTTACATGGATGCATTGAGTTTTATTATTTAAAAAAATCATAGGTATTTTAATAATGTTGCACTAGAACTTATGTATATGCCAAGTATTTATCTTGATACATACATACATAATCGATTGCCTCTTATACCCATAGGTGGCGAGGTTTCTTCCTTTATATGCTACTCTCTGTAAATGTATGCCACTTCTTCCTATCTGCTGCTAAAGCTTTTGCTTCTTGCCACGATGTTCCTCTTTTCTTAATTATTTCGTTTACACTAGTGTTCCAGCTTTTCCTTGGTCTGCCCCTCGTACTTTTACCCACTGCTTTGGCCTCCTATACCATTTTCACTTGTCTATCACCACTCATTCTTATCATCTGTCCAGCCCATTTTAACTTCTTTTCTTCAACTTTTTCGTTGAGCGATCTTACCTGCAGTTCATGTCTTATATCTTCGTTTCTTCTTTTGTCTAATTTTCTTGCACCACTTTACTTAAATATTTTGTTTCTGTAGCTTGTAATCTTTTTCTTTGTCTGTCATTCAGTACCCAGTTTTCTGCCACATATATTGTAATTGGCATTTATACGGTTTTATAGACTGTCATTTTGGTTTTACTCGATATTTCATTTTTGTTTAGGAAATTTGTATACAGTGAATAATAAGTTCTCGTTGCCAATTTTATTCTGTTTTTAATTTCTTCTTCTTGTGTATCCTTGTTGTTTAACATTGTTCCCAAATACTTCAAAAGAGGTCTACTTGCTCAATTGTTTCCTCTCCGATTTCAATATTTACATTTGCTTCTTTGGTGTCTGTTGGCATTACTTTCGTTTTCACCATATTAATTACCAAGTTGTAGCTTTTTAGTTCCTCTGCCCAGATTCTTAAGGCGCATTTAAATCAAAGCGAACACGAACGAACGAACGAATTCGTTCGTTAACTTTATTGTATTTGTACAGCGAATCGAGCACGACCGAACGAATTCGTTCGCATTCGCACATGTTCCAACTGATGTCGGTAAGTGAGCGAATCATCAAAGGAAATCGTTGTTCAATGTGGACAGTGGATAGACGGTAGCGAACGAATTCGTTTAGAAGTACTGATTTATTTTATTTACAAACATTAGTTTGAGAGGGTTGTTTATTGTGTAGTTCTGAATACATAATTTTGCAATATGGAATATGCCTATGAAACCCAAAATCGAAGCTATATAAAATAATAAACAGAAAAACTGATGTTTGTTTTAACATTTCTATAGGAATGGGTTGTGATGTCTCTGAACTAAAAAAATGAATTAGCTTCTGGCATCATTTAGACGAGAAAGACAAAAAGAGGGTTCGAAGTGGTTTGCTTTTAAAAGACTAATGTTTTTATTGGATAAATTTCAACCCAGAAACACTAATGAGGTAACCAAATCAAATTAATTGCTAAAATTAATTAAAAGCAAATTTATTTTGATACACCAATTTTACAATTTATTATTTAAACATAATATAGTCATAATATCAAGAGCAAGTAACTTTTTCGAGGAAGAATTTTAAGAAAGCTGGTTTTTTATTATGTTATTTTCTAAGCTCCCTCAAACAGCGTATAATACCTGCTACCTGCTATTTTTGTAAGCTATTATTGTATTAAAATTTACCCAGCAAGAAACACGAAAATAAACTTAAACACAATGTGTGACTGCCACTGGCCCATCTTAAAAACCTCTGCGGGCAATATGCACTCCCGATCATCAACGAATGCGAACGTTCGCTTCAATGTAAATGGCCCTACTTTGTAGCGAACGAATGACCAAGCGAACACCTACGAATTCGTTCCTTCGTTCGTTCGTTCGTGTTCGCTTTGATTTAAATGCGCCTTTATATTATCTGCAAGAGCCTTTTCAGTTCTTACAACTAAAACAATGTCATCAGCAAATGCACAGGTTTCAATTTTTATTTGTTGCTGATTTCTATACCCTATAGCGCATTTTTTAGTTTTTTCCAACAATTTTTAATCACTTCATCCATAACAGAAATAAATAACAGTGAGCTCAGCACTCCACCTTGTCTAACCTCGTCATTATTAGAAAATTCGCCTGAGATTAAGTTACTTGTCCTGACCTGGTTTTTTGTGTTGACATACAAACTCTTTATTGCACTTACGAGTTCTTCATCTACTTCCTTGTTTATCAGGCTTTGCCATATCCCTTCTCTATTGGCCACGTCAAACGTATTTTTCATATCTAAGAACTGCCAGGTACAGTGTATTGTTTTTTAACAGTGTTTTTCAGTGATTTGTAGTGTGAATATATTGGTCTTGTACGCTGTGTGATGGTCTAAACCCACTTTGTATATCTGCCAGTCGATGGTCGACTATTTCTCGATACATAAAATCCAATAAAGGTCATGACTTACCATCGGATTGGACAAAAGCGCATATTAACAACATATATAAAAAAGGAGATAGAGATAATTGTTCAAACTGTAAGGGGCTTAGTGGCATAAACTCACTCTCATGACTCTATGAAAAAATAATAAAAAATAAAATCGAAAAAGAGATGACAGATGTAGAAGAACAAAATGACTTTCGTGCAGACAGATCCTGTATGGACAGCATATTTTCGCTAAAGCAGGTTATTGATAAAAGATTAGCCTACAACCTTTCCACCCATAAAGTCCACCATATGCTCTGGGTAGCAACGGAAAAAACAAGGAATAAGCAAAAAATATATACAAGCAGTACAATAGCTTTACAAAAATATGACGGTAAACATTAAAACTGGAAACAAATTAGAGAAAGACTAGAGAAATTCCTCTATGGATTCGTTTATACACTGTACTATACATTTTCTTCTAATGCCTTCACTCGTCTTTCGATCTCTGAGCGTATTTGCTGTAATCCCTCTCGGTACTCTCATCTCTGCAGTTTCCAGTAGTCTTTATGTTGTGGCTGTATCGGGTCTTGTTTCTGATGCGTATGTCATTATTGCTCTTACACTGGCTTTTCAAATTCTTGACTTCATTTCAGTGTTAATATGCCAATACAGCAATACACTTAGTGAGGTTGGTGAAAGGTGAAAGCAACCTTCTCAACAGTCGAGTGTAAGGTTAGAGCGCAGAATTTTCCAAACACAAACAGGACTACGACAGTTTATATATATATATATATATATATATATATATATATATATATATATATATATATATATATATATATATATATATATATATATATATATTGTATGATGATTATTGTTCTCCATTGATAATTATGAATTAATTTGTTTGTTATTAAGATTTTACTTAACATAGTATTGACATAGCTGCATACAAACTTGCATTCCTTGTTTTAGCAACGCTGCAGCAGACCTACAGTTGTTTAACGAACGACTGGTGTAATGCAATGGGTCCATACTCGTACTGCAACTCCAGTAATTTGTGCCAATGTAGTAATCCCCAAGATTTTGACGAAGAGAACTTTTACTGCAATGCCCCAGCCTTTGATGGTAACGTACTTACTATTTTTGTTCAGGAAAGATGAAAGATCCAGATGCGAAATTTATTAAAACAATAAATAATAATTTAAAGCTGAACCTTTCGTGCAACTACTTATAAGACAAGAGACGACGAATAAAGAAGACGAAAAGGACTCTACAATATGCAGTCACATTTCGATTCATCCGTATAGGAAAAGATCCGAAAGTTAGTTGTTAGTTCCTAGTACTCAAAAATCTGAGTAAAGATAAAAGTGAAAGATATTTATGTTTCCTTTCGTTTCAGAGGCGGCTCAGCATCCCAGAAGCTGTTTCTGTTCCTAGACTCCTTTAGTGGGGCTACCTGAACACCGCTGAAGCGAAAAGAAACCAAAATGTGTATATAATATTTAAATTATTATTTATTATTTTAATAAATTTTGCATCTGGATCTTTCATCTTTTTTTAAGAGATGTCGCTATAGCGTCCTAAAAGTTGATTGTAAATATTATTTTTATTAAATGAGTGAAAATAATTTCGACCACGAGTCAGTATTCTGTTAACCGAGATACAATAGTGCCAAGCGGCGCCGCTAGGAGAACACTCCAATAATGCGTCTCAGATTAGGGAGCGTTCAAGTATTACGTAACGCAATTTTTAAAGATTTTTGACCCCCCCTCCCCCCATGTAACGCACCGTAACGTTTTTATGTACCCCCCCTCCCCCTACCTAAACGTTACGTAACACCCAAGTCACCATTTGAACCTAAATGGGAAAGTAGGTTGCGAAAAGTACCGGAAGCCCGGTAAAAGAACTTTGTTATTATTTTAATCGCATTTGAGGTAATAATAAAAACTTACAATTATCATCCAGCCTCAAAAGTCCACTGCTGTACATAGGTCTCCTCCCCTCGTTTCCAACCACGTCTATCCTGCGCCGCTCTCATCCAGTTTTTATTTAGCTTTCTGACGCCGTCTGTCCATCTTGTAGGCGGTCAACCGGCGCTTCTCTTGTCTTCTCTTGGCCTCCATTCCAATAACCTTTTTGTCCATCGACCATGTGTCATTCTCGCTATGTGTCCTGCCCATCTCCACTTCAAGTTAGCTATCCTTTTGATGACGTCAGTCACTTTTGTTCTTCTCCTGATTTCTTCGTTTCTGATTTTGTCCCGCAGAGTTCTTCCTAACATTGACCGCTCCATTCAAGACTGGGAGGACGCACTGATCAAATACCTTTCTCTTTAGGCATATGGGCAACTCACTCTTAAAAGTTTCTCTCAGTTTTCCAAATGCTGCCCACCCAAGAACTATTCTTCTTTTTAGTTCATGTGTCTGGTTATCCCTGCCAATCGTAATTTCATGTCCCATGACATGAAATATGTCCAGAACTTAGAATAATAATCTTTTATTACTAATTTTACATTTACATTTACATTTTCCCTGGGCCCCATCCTTACATATATTTTTGGCTTCATCCTTTATTGTTATTCTCATGCATTCTTCTATTTGATATTTTTTAATAAAAACTTAAAATAAAATAACATATTTTTTATTTCAATATTTTATTTTGCTTAGTAAAAATTTTTGTATAACAAATAATATACGATGTTGCCAGTAGTTTCGGAAAAATAGTGAAAAAAATGTGTAAAACTTTTTGTTCTTCAACGCCCTGTATCGTGAAAACGCATGCCGTTACAAAAATTTTATACTAAGCAAATCCCAATTATTTTTCAGTTTTTCACCTATCTTAGAGATCGTGTTACCTTTTTCTGAAACACTCTGTATATATAAGAAGGCACTTATGGAATAAAATTATTTCTGTCCTTGTTTTAATCAATTTTAAAAAACGCTGAGACCCGTAGATTTTCATATATAAAAATGTGTGCTTTTTAAACATAAATTTATATGTACAGGGTGATTCATGCAAGACTACCGTAGTCCATAAGCTTTATTTTTTAACACCCTGTATATTTTTATATGTTTAAAAGCTGCTTAACAATCTGAATTTATGGTCTTTATGAATAATACAGGGTGATCATTTAAAATTATAATGTATGGAAACCACTTATGGAATAAAATTGTTTTTGTCGTGTGTCATTCTTTTAGAAACTTATAAAAACTCTATAGGATACGTCAACTTTTAAATTCAACTATGGACTATTTAAACATAAATTTGAATATACATTATACAGGGTGATTCACTCAAGTCTAGCATAGTCCATTATCTTTAATTTTAATTAAACACCCTGTATAATTTTGTTTTTAGAAGCTGCTTAACAACCTCATCTCAAAAATGTGTATTATGTAGGGTCTATTATGAATAACGCAAGGTGAAATGTTGAAATTCACTTGAAATTTTTGAAATTTTGAAATCACACTTTAAATGAGGGTACTATTTTTTTTTTAAATATCTTTCAATTTTCTAAACTAAGTATCAATATAGTGGGTTTTGTATTTAATGCATTTTATTTAAAGACATTTTTAAATAATTTGAAAATTTGCGTATTTAAAACATTAATAAATACCTACTGCAGAAAACGATTTCAGAAAACAAACATGATTTATGAACATGTAGTTCCCTTCTGCAACCTCTTAAATAACATCTGTATCTTTTAATCTTTTGTTGTGGAGACAGGTCCATCTAATTATTGGAAACACGTGTTACTGTGCTTCATCTGTGCTACAAATTTTAAGATTTTTTCACTTGATTAGGTACTATTTATTGTCCTGTTGTCGGAACATGAGCGGAGCGTGAGAGTGCAACATAATACAATTCAGGGGTCTATGTAAATCATAAATGAAATTCCGTAGTTTTTTTTCATTTAAGTTAAAAAAGAATCCACAAAGAAAAAGTTTTCCTGTAGTTGGCTGTATACCATGTAATACAAAAAATAGTAAATACTTTATATTTTATAAAGGATTAACTAATTTTTTAAAAAAGAATGTTACGTAACGCGCTGTTCGAACCTCCCTCCCCCCATGTAACGCGCCGTAACGTTTTACAAGACCCCCCTCCCCCCAAACTGCGTTACGTAATACTTGAACGCTCCCTTACTTTAATGAAACGTGGTCATTTTGTACTCTAAACCGAGTAAGGTATGAAAAGAAAAGAAAATAATTGTTTTCGTTTTGATTCAATTCGTGTCTGTTGCCATCCTCTGACACCGTGTTTCGGGGTCTACCCTTTTTCAAAGAGGCTTTGCAAGGAGACCTAATTGAACCATAACGAAACGAAGAAGAACTGCATATATTAAAATATTTGCAGCGGAGTGTGGTTAGACTGTCCTCTAACGGGGAATGACGAAATGATTGAAAATAATTTCGACCACGAGTCAGTATTCTCACAGATTAACCCAACAATAGTACCTGCAGCATCAAGGGGTAGGGCTCCTAATGTCATGTAAGTCTGCATACCGCTTGCAACTGTTCCACTTAAAACTTCAGTCGCTAACTTCACTTTCATTTTTTAAAAGTTTGTTGGTCGAATATACGCGTCGGTAAGTTTAGGTGCACATCTATAAGGCTGTTTTTTATCTTCCCTATAAAAATGCTCCACAAACACCCAAGAAGTTTTTTTATTATCAAAATGGAACAAATTGTTAATTAAGTTGTTTCTAGTTGCTTTTTGTAAATGTGGAGGATCGAAAAAATATATAAGCTTATGACCTCCCAACTCAAATTCAGGGTTTTCGACAGTGATATTTAACCCGGCACCTGCTACGTGGCTTTGCAAGGCGTCAATTGCCACGTGGAATGCTCACAGCACCCCTTAAACATTTTCTGTGATCTACTTGTTTGTAAACAAAATAATGTATTGAGTTACACAAGTCTATAAAAAATGTGTTTTATTAACTTATTAGCTACTAATATATTATCAAAGTTAAAAAATAAAATTAAATAGGTGTTATAAAAAAATATAAAAAATTAAGATTTATTGAGTATAGAGACTATATTAATAATTTAAATAAGTTATTACAATAAAAAATGTAAATGTGACCTGTTTATCAAAAACACAAAAATAATTAAAACTTAAACTGCCAGTTGATGACACCCCGATTCAACATTAGAGCTACAAGTTCAGAATGACACTAAATAACCAATTAAAATGCAAACAGATATACGCTATATCTATATAATATTATAGAAAGCTACTATGACGCACAGCACGGTTAACAAACTTGAAATACCAAATATTTGATGAAAATGTGTTATGGGGTGCTGCTAGCACCCCACGTGGCAGGTGCCGGGTTAAGTTTCTGGAAAGCTTTATAAAGTTTGACCCTAAATCAGTTAGAAGAGCTTGAACATGTAACCCAGATTCTGATAATTTGCTAACACATTCAGTGAGAACTTCAGTTAAGTCATTGGCATCAAAGGTTGTATTTAAAAAAAAATAAGCAATTGGCTGTTTCCAATTCTGAAACAGCCCTCTTGCCATAATAACCGCAACGTTTTTTGCAACTAAAGATTTATTTTTTTCTTTCCCTATATCTTGAAATCCAACAATTTCATCACGACCCAAATGAAAATAAAGATTTGACTTAAGCATCATCAATGCATATAATACAATTTGTATCCAATTCTGACATAGTCTTAACTTTTAACTGGACCGCATTAAATATAGAGGTCTGAGACAATCCAGGTTTACAAACAATTTTTCCAGTCATTTCTTCCAAACAACGTTTAGTTGGTAAATAAAGATTTTTTTCAAAAAGTGATAAGTTTTGGGTCCAAAAAAGTATAATGTGAGAACGAATTGTTTGTATTCCTGAGAATATCTTCTGGCCTTTAGGACTTTTTTCTGCAACAGTGCCTGAGTTTTTACAATTTCGGCCAATAATTTATTAATAAATTTGTCACATAATTTTTTAAACTGCTCTAACTCTTGTTTTGTACCGTTTTGTTTTTTACATATTTTTCTATTTAAAAGTTTTCTTTTTAAAAGCCTGATTTTACATTTCAGTTTAGATTCACGTGGCAAGTTATACATAAATGATGCTGGTGTTTGTAAATGATACTGAAGGTGATAACTGGGAAACATCTTTTGTAATTCTTGTAGAAATGTGTTCATCTTTTTCCTTACTGGGGCTGATAGAAGGATATTACCTGTAAATTTTCCGCCGCAGGCGTTATTCTATTATCTGAACAATCATATCTTTTTATTATTGAAATTATTGATATTTTCGGCGACTCCTCAGACGTATTCGCGCAGATATCTTTAGATTCGGAAAAAATTGACGGCAAAGCATTGTCATACAAGTCCTCGTGAAGATGTGCATAAAAATTTATTTTCCAAACGCTTTTCGCAAATTCTGTATCTAGTTAAATCCTCCTCTAACAAATCTTGTCTTTTAGTAGCTTTTAACCATAGCTCACTCCTATAACATAAGATGTTTTTTAATAAAAATTTAATGTCTTGTTAATATCTCCTTTATTTTTTAAGATTATTTTGACTATCTTCAATAACAGGGCGTTATTCATTCTTACTAGTAACTAAAGTACGTTTTCAAGACAGGATTTTTTTCAAAATATTTCTTGGAAAAATACTATTGGAACTATTTCTAACACACATAGCTTGAGTAACCATTTTATGTAAGTTTCGTGATTAATATAATTAATATGATATAAGTAATATGCCGCTTAATCAGTATCTAGAAAGTAAATCAATTTATTATTGACACTACATACCTTACTTCATCCTTTGGCAATCTAAAAAATGATATTCCTTGACCCGTCTTAGATGAACACCCTTCACAAATACACGTATATCCAAGCATTTTTTAAAATATAACAAAACTATTTAAACACACTTGATAAATAGAAAAAATTCCCAATAATCAGCCCGTCAATTTAACACTACAATAAGCGCATGTACTGTCGAGGTTATTCAGGAACTGACAATAAGCTTAAGCCTACATACTAAGCGAGCTACTAAGCGACTACCCTTTTGGTAACTCAAAGTGGGAGGAGTTTACCAAAACTCGGTACCAGAGTTATCGCCAGGGTTTCGCATCTGTGTTGGGTTAATCTGTGGTATTCTGTTAACCGAGATACAATAGTGCCAAGCGGCGCCGCTAGGAGAACACTCCAATAATGCATCTCAGATTACTTTAATGAAACGTGGTCATTTTGTACTCTAAACCGAGTAAGGTGTGAAAAAAAATTTCTTTTTTTTTTCATACCTTACTCGGTTTAGAGTACAAAATGACCACGTTTCATAAGTAATCTGAGACGCATTTTTGGAGTGTTCTCCTAGCGGCGCCGCTTGGTACTATTGTATCTCGGTTAACAGAATACTGACTCGTGATCGAAATTATTTTCACTCATTTCGTCATTCCCCGTTAGAGGACAGTCTAACCACACCCCGCTGCAAATATTTTAATATATGCAGTTCTTCTTCGTTTCGTTATGGTTCAATTCAGTCTCCTTGCAAAGTTTCTTTGAAAAAGGGTAGACCCCGAAACACGGTGTCAGAGGATGGCAAGAGACTCGAATTGAATCAAAACGAAAACGATTTTTTTCTTTTCGGTTTTTCTACTCGGTTTAGAGTACAAAATGACCACGTTTCATTAAAGTAATTTGAGACGCATTATTGGAGTGTTCTCCTAGCGGCCTTGGTACTATTGTATCTCAGTTAACAGAATACTGACTCGTGGTCGAAATTATTTTCACTCATTTCGTCATTCCCCGTTAGAGGACAGTCTAACCACACTCCGCTGCAAATTTTAATATATGCAGTTCTTCTTCGTTTCGTTATGGTTCATCAGTCTCCTTGCAAAGCCGCTTTGAAAAAGGGTAGATCACCGAAACACGGTGTCAGAGGATGGCAAGAGACTCGAATTGAATCAAAACGAAAGCGATTATTTTCTTTTCATACCTTACTCGGTTTAGAGTACAAAATGACCACGTTTCATTAAAGTAATTTGAGATGCATTATTGAATTGTTCTCCTAGCGGCCTTGGTACTATTGTATCTCGGTTAACAGAATACTGACTCGTGATCGAAATTATTTTCACTCATTTCGTCATTCCCCGTTAGAGGACAGTCTAACCACACTCCGCTGCAAATATTTTAATATATGCAGTTCTTCTTCGTTTCGTTATGGTTCAATTCAGTCTCCTTGCAAAGTTTCTTTGAAAAAGGGTAGACCCCGAAACACGGTGTCAGAGGATGGCAAGAGACTCGAATTGAATCAAAACGAAAACGATTATTTTCTATTATTTTTATTGTTCTGCGTATATACACAGTTTGGTTTCTTTTCGCTGCAGAGGTGTTCAGGTAGCCCCACTAAAGAAGTCTAGGAACAGAAACAGCTTCTGGGATGCTGAGCCGCCTCTGAAACATAAATGTCTTTCACTTTTATCTTTACTCAGATTTTTGAGTACTAGGAACTAACTTTCGGATCGTTTCCTAGACGGATGAAGCGAAATGTGACTGCATATTGTAAAGTCCTTTTTTGTCTTTATTCGTCGTCTCTTGTCTTATAAATAGTAAAAGTCGGAGATTTAGGATGTTACCAGAAAGCAGTTCCACGAAAGGTTCAGATTTAAATTATTATATTATTTTAATAAATTTTGCATCTGGATCTTTCATATTTTCTTTAAGAGACGTCGCTAGAGCGTCCTAAAAGTTGATTGTAAGTATTATTTTTATAATTCTGCGTATATGCAGTTTGGTTTCTTTTCGCTTTAGAGGTGTTCAGGTCTCAGGTAGCCCCACTGAAGAAGTCCAGGGACAGAAATAGCCCAGGGATGCTGAACCGTCTCTGACACGAAAGGAAACAAACTGTCTTTCACTTTTATTTTTGTTCAATTTATATTGTTGCATACAATTTTCAGTTGCATATATGTTTGTGGTGAAAATCACAAAATGAAAATACTAATAGGACAATATATCTGATAATGAATCAAATTTCTTGGTAGTTGTATTATTTTCTCAATTTTTAGTTGAGTGCTTGAGAGACTATGATTGTGCTATTAACCAAAGATGCGTGGACAACAACTGTACCTGTCTGGAGCATTTTATGACCAAAGAAGGAAATGAAAAGAAATGCTTTCCTGGTAAGTAAGATCATTTTTTCAAATTATCTACTAGTTCAAAGTTCAAGGTATTATTTAACTGTATTACATGTTACATGTGGGATGTCCACGAGTATCTTTAGATTCGCAAATATTTCTAGGTTCATAAAGAATAATAGAAAATAACTTTTAATTACACGAAAATTCATCATCATCATGATTTAGCTTCTTCTCTTGTCCACTGCAGGACGTAAGCTTCCTCAGCACGTCTCCAGGAAGTTCGATCTTGTGCTAATTGCATCCATCTACCATCTATTCTTTTTATGTCGTCTGTCCAGCGTGTTGGTGGTCTGCCTCAGTAGCGTACTGATAGATCCGCGGGCCCCGGTTCCAGTTATGATGCGGGCCCCCGCCCAATAATGCGCCCCTCCCCCAATTATGCGAGCCCCTCCCCCAATTATGCGAGCCCCTCGCCCAATAAAAACACACATTGTATATTAAAAGTTTTTAATAAACATTAAATATAAATCATCATATATTTTTTATAAAAACTCGTTTTTTTATAAAAAGCTAATTTAAAACAGTAAATTAATATTAATCCTATCGTTTTTCATACCAACGGACGTTCTGATACGTACCTGTTAGTTCAGTCACAGTATAAAGAGGAAACCTCTATATATTGTGGTCTGTGGTTCAGTTGTCCTTACTTTTGTTTTAGACCAGGGCGCATCTGTAAAAATATTAGTAGGTACATTTGGAAGTGAGAGGTGACTCAAATTTTTTTGCAGAAATTGCTTGAAAGTAGCTCAAATAATATTTGAGTTATCCTCCCACTCAAAAAGGTCCGGAACATTGTTTAAATAATCAAAATGTCAAAAAATGAAGGAAAAATTCTATTTTTTCTTCATTTTTTGATTATAACTTTAAACATATTCATTTCCGAGAAAAGTTGTACTGACCTAAAAGTTGCGTAATTAAATTTACTACAATATAGGATTGGTTAAAAATTTTAAAATTTGTCACCCTTGTTGCAAAATAGCAATAATAGCGAAAAAACCATAAAAAAAAAACAAGTACAGTAGACTCGCGATTATCCGAGGTAACTACCTCGGAGTACTCCTAGTAACTCCTAAGTGACTACCTCGGATACGGAAAAACTCGGTTAACACTGAGATTGGTTATATTGATAGAGAAACACGTAAATAATCATAACTGTGGATATTTTAATGACAAAATTAATACAGTACTGTTTATAAAAGATAAAAACATTTACCTTATCAATATTACTGTTTGTCAAAAAAGTCTGATTTTGCATAAGCTTTATTCCTCTTTTTGATTTTGAATCGGCGATGTTGCGTCAAGGTCGAAAATTGTAACTCACCTGTTATTACTTTTGCCTCGGTTAACCGAGGGGCTCGGATGACCGAGACTCGGATAATCGCGAGTCTACTGTATTTGCATTTCACGTTTTTCAACCATATTATGCTACACTTAAGACCTTCATATTTTACGTAAAAAACTTCATGATATAATAAATTAATACTGTGAATTTCAGTAAGACCGGGTCAATAGATTTTGCAAAATAAATTTTGCAATCCAGCTTTCGCAAAAAAAATTTATTTTTTCAAAATGTTACAGGACCGAAAATAAAGCAAACAGCAAGTTTAATTTTTTACTACTTATAGAACAACACTTTACCTTTCATCTGCAATTTGCAAAATTAAAATCGGGTAACTACCACGGCGTCAGAAATTTTTTTAAATAAACAATAGTTTTTGGTGCTACGCGCAGGATAGCGGATAGTTTGCTCTGATTGGGCATTCCAATGACCTTTGATAATTATTGATACATTTTAATTTTTAGTACATTTCGATATAAATAAATAAATTTGTTTATTGCAAAATAAAAACACATACTCTGTCTTTTGAAATACATAACACTTTTTTAAGCAATTTTTTAGCTTTTTTTCTTTGATCATATATTTTAACTTAGAGAATAAAAGTTTATTATTTTTCAACATATGCAATTGTTTAGATAATATTTCACAAACAATAATCAAATTAGTTTGATTTTTGTGGAATTAAAATATTAAAATACAACAAACTATAGAGAAACAAAATATAGAGGAAGAAAAAATAAGAAGGAAGAAATTTTGGTGGAAATCAACTTGTGTGAATCGAACACCGCTGTCCTGCGCGTAGCACCAAAAATTAATGTTTATTTAAAGAAATTCCCGACGCCGTGGTAGTTAATCGATTTTAATTTTGCAAATTGCAAATGAAAGGTAAAGTACTCTTCTATACGCAAAAAAAATTTCAATTTGTTATCTCCTTTATTTTTAGTCCTGCGACATTTTGAAAAAATGATTTTTTTTTTCGAAAGCTGGATTGAAAAATTTATTTTTCAAAACCTATTGAATCGATCTTAACGAAATTTACAGTCTTGTTTTATTATATAAGATGAAAACATTGCGAAAAATCGATGGTAAGACGCTGTGGGATAGAGCTAGAAGTGCAGATATACGAAGGAGATGCAAGGTGGACAACATTAATAACTGGGTGAAAAGCAGAAGAGTAGAATGGAACGACCACATAAGCTGAATGACAGCAAATAGAGTAGTAAGGACGGCGAGAGACGGTTCCACAATAGGAAGACGATCAGTGGGAAGACCAGGAAAAAGGTGGAATGACAACTTACTGGAGGCACATTGAAAAACAGACAGAGTAATGTCTATATAAAAAGAAGAAGAAGAAGAGAAATTTTATTATATTATACAGTTTTTCTGGATAAAATATGAAGGTCCTAAGTGTAGCATGAATGGTTGAAAACGTAAAATGCGAATACTTGTTTTTTATGTTTTTTCGCCATTTATTGCTATTTTGCAACAAGAGTGACAATTTTTAAAATTTTTAACCAATCCTATGTTGTAGGAAATTTAATTACGCAACTTTTATGTTAGTGCAACTTTTTTCGGAAATGAATACTTTTATTAAAGTTATAATCAACAAACGAAGAAAAAAATCGAATTTTTCCTTAATTTTTTGACATTTTGATTATTTAAACAATGTTCCGGACCTTTTTAAGTGGGAGGATAACTCAAATATTATTATTTGAGTTATTTTCAAGCAATTTCTGCAAAAAATTTGAGTCACTTCTCAACGTCCATCTCAAAACAGATACGCCCTAGACTATTAATATTTATTTCAGTTATCAAGAATTATTACTTAAAAGTAAAAGCTAAAGAATGATGATGCTATAAATACAAACGAAAGAAGCATCTTTCATCGAGTTTATTGTCTTGGGATTAGGCATTTTTATAACCCTGCCAAAAGTATACTTAAAACTTGCAATGACTGTGTCAATTTGCAAAATTTTACAACTTTCTAGTTTACAACTAATCCATGAAACGTGCAGATATAAATATAAGTTTTTCAGTAAAATGGTACCTACAGGCGGTAATTCTTTACATGTGTTGAAACCAGAACTTGCTTTTTAGTCACTTTCTTTTAGTAGGTAAAACAAGTACAAAACCTTCCAAAAGTTAGTTTTCCTTGTGTCTATTATTAATTTTATTTTCAAATTTTTTGATAAATAGGTATTATTCGTTTTTATTTATAAATAACTACACAAAAATAAAAATTTATTAAGAAGTTACATTTTCTATTGTGTACTTGTGTAGTGCAAAATGTCCCTATAAAATTAGAAAAAAAGCAAATAGCGCGCTAGAGCGGGCCCCTGTGGGGCCCGTGCCCTGGTTCTTTCTAAATTCTTTCTAAATTCTTTCTAAATTCTTTCTAAATTCATATTATTTGACACACCTCGTATAAAGTTAACAAACTTGGATAACTGATGGTTGCATCTTGAGATTTAGACCATGCACAGATTTTTCTGGAGAATAACTTTTTTTCCTAAAATTATTAATAAAAGAGTTATTACATGTCTAATAAATAAAAATGATGTTCGGAACCGGTAATTTAGGAAAATTTCAGAAATTGTTTTTTCAAGTAGAAGGCTGTTATTGTATATTTGAATAATATAGTTTTTAATTAAAAATAACTTTTCATAATAAAATTTTTTGATATTTTGAAATATAAAGGTAGTTTGCTCTTGAGCGAAATTCATATTTTTTGACATACCTCGTATACTGTTGACAAAATTTGATATCTGATGATTGCATCTTAGGTTTTAGACTATGCAGAGCACTTTATAAAGAATGACTTTTTTTCGTAAAATTGATATTAAAAAGTTTCCCATATGGTTCCAAGTTACGCAGACACCCTGTATATCGCACCTTCGCTCAAACAGTGTCACAACTCAAAAAAAAAATAATAAAAACGGTTTTATTGCACTGTTTAATAAAACTATAAAACTAAATATGTAAAGAGAAATATTCACTCCTTGCAAAGCTATCATAAAAATTCAGTTTTTTTTTACTTAGTCTGTCAGGCTAAGTCTCTGTCAGCTCGTGTCACTAAGTTGATTATGTTAAGTGCGTGTACAGTACATTTTTTATAATATCAGTTTAAGTTGTTTTCTTCATTTCTGTTTATATTGCACTATTTTCTAGCGTTATCACCTAAAAAAATACATACTTAAAGTAGTTCCTTTCTTCTGTAACAATAAATGAAAAGCTATGCATTTTAAGTGCTTATATGAGTTCTGTCTATATAATTAATTTACTGTAGCTTATAATCAAAATATGAAGGTATTGTAGGTATACGGTAGTATATTCATAAAAAAAAATAAAAAAATTGATTACCGCGGTTTAGAGACGTGCGGTCCATGGAGGCGGGGGAAGCACCGCTTTCCTATACTTCGATATATGAATAGTTATTTATGAATAAAGCAGTTCGTGAAGTATGCTTTTTGCGAACGCACGCGTGTTTAGAGCACGAGCGACAGCGGGGCGAGTGCTATACATCGCGTAAGTTCGCAAAAAGTACTTCACGCACAGTTTCATACAATATTTTATCTACGATAAACAAATAAAAAAACTGTAACTTTTCGTCACTGGAATTCATTTCTATTCTACAATTTTTAGACCTTTGACATTTAAAAATTCTAACTTCTATTCAAACCACAAAACTGTCAAAAGTTTTGTTGTAATATATTGTCATCACCATGACAACGCAAAAGTTAAGGATATTTGATTATATGAAAGTGTGTCAAAAACAGTGCGAAAAATTAAATCCAATTTAAAATACATACATTGTTACTTCACGCACACTTTAAATCCTTCACGCACTGCTATCTATGACAGTTTTCACAAACTAAAAACTTATACATAATATGAGAAGGAGTGGATTAGTGGATAAAATATATAATTAATTAATATTTAATTATCAAATTTTTTTCCTAATCCAAGTACATAATCTACATATTATTACGTAAGCAATAGGCATTGAAAAGTATTAAAAATTAATCGCATACGAACGAACTCAATATGCACACAATTCAACTATTCGGTCCACTCCTGACAGAAGCGCATCTCAAAATCGCCGCTTGTTGTCCCGTTTAAAAATTGGTCAGGGTTCAATGACGGCACCCAATAGTCGCGCGAATTTTGGTACCCTGGAAGCGATCGTCCTTGCGCCTTCCGAAAGTGGGATGCTCTGACTGTTGCTAAGGAGTGCTTAGGTACATATACATTCGCTTAAAGAATATTTCGATTTAAATTTTTTGCAGAGATTTTGCCTTTTACTGATCTTTTATTTGACATTCTACAGGTGACGTCAAATGACATTGGATTTTGTATAAGACAAATTGATGACTTTATTAATACGATAATTAAAAAACGAGAGCAGTTTAAAATATTTGGGATAAAACTGAAAATATGGGGTTTGAACATGAAAGAAAAATAACGAAGATTGATAATGTCGGCAACAGAAAAATATTTTGATAATATTCTACAACAAATGAATTCTCGCTTTCAAAGTTTTAACGAATTAAAATTTGTAGAATTATACATAATCTTAATATTTCTAATTATAATTATTCATCAAAATTTCCCACAAAGGAATTTATTTCACTACGATTAAATAATGAAATTTTTTTGAAAAAAAAAATATTCGTGTTGCAACGAAATTGAAAATGGTTATTCATTATTGATTTACATGTTTACTCCTACTGGAGTACGAAGGGAACCATTCTCGTTGGAACTTTACCGCGCTGAGCAGATGGGACGTGAATTATAAATTGTAAAATTCCCTCATCTTCCTTAGTCTCAGCATCCGTTATGGCTTGCAAATTGTAGAAGCCTCGGAGGTGTTACCATAGAACAGGGGTTCCCAAACTGTGGGGCGCGCCCCCCTGGGGGGCGTGAGGACATATCAGGGGGGCGCGAGACAAGTTGAACATTAAATTAAATTTAGTTATCCTCTTGTTAAATTGTGTCTGGTAACGCAGAGTAAGCAAAAGTTATCTCAAATACCTCTTTTTGACAACACTGTGAAACGCCGCATTGATGATATGACCGAAGACATACAAAACCAGGTAGTTTATGCAGTAAAATAATCGCCAT
Source organism: Diabrotica virgifera virgifera (assembly GCF_917563875.1). NCBI lineage: Eukaryota > Metazoa > Arthropoda > Insecta > Coleoptera > Chrysomelidae > Diabrotica > Diabrotica virgifera. The sequence goes on from NC_065452.1 coordinate 29,628,932, forward strand.
TTTTTGATATTCAGCTAGACGAGAGTACTGACATAGCACAACGTTATCAGTTAATTGTTTATGTTTGGTATATTCAAAACGAAAGAATGAAAGACGAGCTACTCTTTTCTTCAGAGTTGGAGACTGGAGACCACGACAAAAGCTATTAATGTTAGATATGAAAGCAGTTTGAGAGTTTTTTGACAAACATGAACTCTCTTGGCAAAAACTGATCAGTTTATGTACAGATGGAGCACCTTCAATGCTTGGTTTTCGTTCAGGCTATTTGCAATTAGTAATAGAGAAAAATGCTGATGTGATTGGGATACATTGTTTTATACATCGACAAGCTTTGGCAGCAAAAACCCTTCCAAATGAACTTATGGCTGTCTTAAAGTTGTGTATTAAAGTAGTGAAGTACATAAAAAACAGTGCGTTGAATACTCGACTGTTTAAAACTCTTTGTGAAGATTTAGAAAGTGATCACAAAACACTGCTACTTCATACAGAAGTACGATGGCTCTCAAAAGTAAACATGTTGGCAAGATTATTTGACCTTTGAGATGAAGTAATTACCTTGGAACATCAAAAGCAATATGAGCTAAACATGGCTTTCAAAAAACATTGTACCCAAGTAATTGGGTAATGGCTTATTTGTCAGATATCTTTGACTCGTTGAACAGCCTCAACCTAAAGCTGCAGGGTGGAGACTCAAATATAGTAGTTACTCATTGTGATGAAGGCTTAGTTACTCAACTTTGGAGGCGTAAAATATCAGCAAACTCCTCTGAAATTATTCAAATTTCTCTAAAGTAGAGCCAATCTCAGAAGAAACACGCTTCAAGGACATTTGTGAAGGATCAAGTTTGAAAATCCAAATATCAAACCATTTGGAGAGCTTAATTGAAGAGTTCCAGAAATACTTCCCAAACACTTGTGACAATTTTATTTACAGAATGTCAACTGATCCATTCCATGTCAACATAGACTCCCTGCCTGAATCACTTCAAGAAGATGCTTTGCAAATAAATCCAAATGATTTTTTGCATGATTCGTCTGCCAAATACTTTGTTATAATTAATAATTATAATGGACAAACCTTCATTTTGGTTAAAATATTTCAAAGTGTATCTTAGTGTATCACGTGAAGCTCTTCATTTATATTTGCCTTTTTCAAGTAACTATTTGTGCGATTTTCAACACTTGTGGCAAAAAAAAACAAAGTATCGGAATGAACTTGATGTTGCTAATGACTTATGCTGTGCACTTACTAAAACTCGGCCACGAATAGGCATACTATAGTAAATAAAATGCAAGCACATCCTTCTCACTAACCAACCTAATATATTTTTCTTTTATTAATAATTTTTGTATTTTATGGAAACTGATATTGTTGTAAATCAAAAATGAATAACCATTTTCAATTTCGTTGCAAAACGAAAATACAGCCGAACCATATTCTAGTCCAATCAGAGAGTGCTGCAAGCACCTCTACCGGTTTCGAAACTTATTAGTCTCTCATCAGGAGGCACATATGCTGCTCTCCCTGATCCAACCAAAACAAAACCCCAGCGTGCAGTCCCGGATTGCAACGAACGAAATGGCATAGATGCCCTAGCGGCAACTACTACCAAAAAGACCAAGTTTTCACTCTAATGGCATATAAAACAACATAATGCTATTCTACACCCCACCAGAATAAAAACAATGGGAGCCTTCTCTGGTTACACCTCCGAGGCTTCTACAATTTGCAAGCCATACGGATGCTGAGACTAAGGAAGATGAGGGAATTTTACAATTTACAATTCACGTCCCATCTGCTCAGCGCGGTAAAGTTCCAACGAGAATGGTTCCCTTCATACTTCACACAGAGTAAATGTAAATCAAAAATGAATAACCATTTTCAATTTCGTTGCAAAACGAAAATACAGCCGAACCATATTCTAGTCCAATCAGAGAGTGCTGCAAGCACCTCTACCGGTTTCGAAACTTATTAGTCTCTCATCAGGAGGCACATATGCTGCTCTCCCTGATCCAACCAAAACAAAACCCTTGCTTGCAAATTGTAGAAGCCTTGGAGGTGTAACCAGAGAAGGCTCCCATTGTTTTTACTCTGGTGGGGTGTAGAATAGCATTATGTTGTTTTATATGCCATTAGAGTGAAAACTTGGTCTTTTTGATATTGTTGTATCTTATGGCAGAATAAATAAGTGTTTTGTTTTCAAGCTAATACTTATTTGTTTTTGTTTTGTTCCTATTTAGGCCCATACAATTTATTGTAAAGGGGGGGGGCGCGAGAAGCTTTCATTTCAACAAAAGGGGGCGTGGTACAAAAAAGTTTGGGAACCCCTGCCATAGAAGGTTCCCATTGTTTTCAGTCTGGTCGGATGTAGAATAACATTTTTGGATGTTGTTTTATGTGCTATTAGATTGAAAACTTAGTTTTTTTTATAGCAGTTGCCGCTAGGGCATCCCTGCCATTTCGTTCGTTGCAATCCGTGACTGCACGCCGGGGTTTGTCCTAGTTGGGTCAGAGAGAGCAGCATATGTGCCTCCTGATGAGAGACTAATAAGTTTCGAAACCGGTAGAGGTGCTTGCTGCACTCTCTGATTGAACTGGAATAATGATGCGGCTGTAGTTTCGTGTTGCAACGAAATTGTAAATGGTTATTCATTTTTGAAATTTTTTTGATATCCAACTTTGCATTCTCAGCTAAGTGTCGTTTATGAAACAACTGACATTAGTGATAAAGAAATACCCAGAAATCTGGGTATTTCTTTATAACTACTGGTTTAAACAAGTCACTGTGTGAAGTAGTCAAGTTGTGTGAATTAGTACTAACTATTCCAGCCACAAGTGCATCAGTTGAACCGTTGTTCAATTAACGGTTGAACGAAGCTTTTTAGTATTGAAATTCAGCAAAAGTTTTACAAGCAATTCAACAAGCGAAGACAGACTTTTGAAGTTAGCCCTATAATAGGTCTGCAGTTTTTTATTAATTATCAGAAGTTGATAGGAGGATAGACCTCAAGTATAAATAAGTGTCATATTGTTGAAAGTTTTGTGTTGTGGAAAATGCCTCGGAATATAAAAAAAAATTTCTTTAGGAAACAAAAGCCCGGAGCGAGGACTCAAAGCACGAGAAGACAATACAGATCAATGATAGGTCACTACATAGTCACTAGAAATAGCGGGAATAGAGTGCCTCACGCATTGATCGGGGTCGGATTTAGTGTGTGAGTCCTTGTACCCAGGACGTCTCACATAGGCACTTTGCTGATAAAGAGCCCCTATAGCGCATCAGAGTGTTATCAGGTGGGAAGTGGCTCGACCCTCGACCCTTAAGAAAGTATTTTTATATCCTTATTGAATCGCTTCCCCTTTCGAAAAAGTCACCGCACGCCACTGCCGCGGTTTTAATCTCTTTAAAAAAACGGTAGTCTGTCAGACGGCATGTCTCCGTTTGTGTGCTAAAATGAGGCCTTTCCAGTAGGGTTAAGCATTTTTTCAAACACTTTTGGAAAAAATCTCTAATCGTATTCTTTATTCTTGATGTTTGTTTCAGCTCTTGAAGGATCATGCGACACATTCAACAATTGCTTCGAAGATGTTATGGAATGCATGGGAGGTGTTTGTAATTGTATTTCAGACTATATAGGTTACGGGAGTACGTGTCTTAAAAGTAAGTACTTCATTTATTTATATAATTCACTCATACCGTTCTTCCTTTAGACTTTTTCTTCGTCTCTTGAATTTAAACAGAGCTCTATATAGCATAATTTAGTCATTCCAAAATTCAAAGGAGACATAAGTAATCAATTCAAAAGGAGAAAAGTAAATTTTGTTTTTTTTAAACGCTTTTATTTAGTTCAATCGTTTGCGTCAAATCTTTAGACGTTAATTTGACTGCCTTTTCTTCAATGCAAATGAATGAAATTTTGCAGACATATGCATTCGCGGGAACAATACACGAATAGTCGATCAAAAATTCTTTTTTGTGTTTATGAATTGTTTAAATAAAAAAACAATTTTAATGGAAAATGCTTAAATTCATTTGTTTTTACAATGTAGAAACTTAAAACTTTTACAGATTGTAGCTAATTATAAGAACTATCCATATTTTCACTTTTTACGTTAATTTTTTACGTTATACTTCATAAATAACAATAAAGTTTCAAATTTATCCAGTTTCTGTCCGATTTCTATCTAGTTTTCAGTGAAAAAAAGTTATGGCATCGCAGAGAGACGAATGCTGCGCTTAGTATGGTCGTAGGCTTCGACTGTCCATAAAACGTAAGGTTCGACTGTTGACTACGCTGTCGTGAACTTGGGCCCGAAAGTGTTTGCGTAAGGACAGGCTTAAAAGCCTGTATTGACCCTGCAAAACTGACGTTGCATTGAGCTGAGTGCGATCATTGAGGTACGTATCCATTGAAGGGTGAACCCAGCTCGGTGTAGCTGCCCAAATGGATACGGCATGCGCTCCCCTACATATAAACTGCAAACCGGGTGAATCGAAGAGGGTAACCGCCAAGCGGCGATCACCGACGTATCCACTATGTGGAGCTACTACACCGAGCGAGGTTTACCCTTGTATGGATACGTACCTTTAGACGGCTTGCGCATCGAAGAACTGCAGTGCGAGAAATTAACAGGGTCTACACCGTGCAATAGTAAAAGTATTAGAAGAGATGGAAATACTGCGAAAACTGTAATAGGTGCAAATAATGATTTTGATTTAAGAAATGTATGAAGAAATTACAGAAAATGTACAATGTATGTATCAAAAGTTGAAATAAATGCAAACAATGTATCTGTCATATACTTACATCCTTTTTTAAACATGACGATATATTTTAATCTTTGAAAAGTGTAAGATTAAAAATTAAAAAATTAAAAAATATGAAAAAAAAGTTTTTAAGAAGTTCTTTAGTTATGAGTGACTAAAATTTAAAATATTATGAAAAAATCAACTAAAAAGCAAAAAATAAAAAAATCGAACTCGAAGGATTATTCGAAAAAAACGTTCGTTAAAAAATGAAAAAATCTAACACATTCGTTAAAGAAAACCAACGCTTTTCTTTAACGAATGTGTTAGATTTTTGCATTTTTTAACGAACGTTTTTTTCGAATAATCCTTCGAGTTTGATTTTTTTATTTTTTGCTTTTTGGTTGATTTTTTTATAATAATTTAAATTTTAGTCACTCATAACTAAAGAAAAGCGTTTCTTAAAAACTTTCTTTTCATATTTTTTTATTTATAATAGTAAATAAACTTAAGAACAGTCTAACGAATTATTTAAATAAAAATTTTGTTAAAAAGGAGATAGCAGAATTAAAGCTTAATTTATTAGATAAGAAATAGTTGCAACAAAAATGAGTTTTAGCATACATTTAAATCTTATATTTATGGTATATTGGATAAATAAATAATATTTATAGAATTTATATGACATTGAGTGTGTTTAATTGACCTGTTTTGTCCTGGATGAAGTAAGCAACTAGAGATACTAGAAGCCACAAACCAAAGGTAATGCATTAAAATAAATTAGCCCTGAGAATAAATTTTATTAGAAAGTTTTAATTTAATTTTGGTTTTGTTTTCCATAAGTAGTAATTAAAATAATTAATTAATGAATCAAAATAAGAATATGCTGATCAATCTCATAACAGAGAGAAAATACAGAGCATAACAATACGTCTGTTAATTTCTGCAGTTACTGTGTAACGTGCCCCAAAAAGAGGGTGTTATTTGCATAACATGAAATGGGGAATTGAAATTTGACAAGATGTTGATATGTCATATAGGGGGATGTTACATAATGAAGAACATTGCCACGGTCGCTACTGTCTCAGAGCTTTTAAGGGGTGGATTCTTAAAAGGTGTTATGATATACTCTTATTAGCTTAGAAAAATTAAAAAGATAAAAAAATCTAAATAAGGATGTAAAATAGAAATTAAAAAAATATTGGGCGCCACTGGTTACCTTAAGGAACCAAATTTTATACAAAAAAAATAGAAATAAAGGAAAGAAAGATAGCTAAATCGAAATAAATAGTCTCACAGAAAAAAATACATAATATACAATATATTATAATGTAACTTGCCTTATTTACTCTATACTCAATATTTTATACTTAATATTTTATACTCAATACTCTATACTCAATATTTTATGCTTAGCCAATTTCTTTATTGTTCTTACGATGCAAGAGAAGGAAAGGGAATAATAAGATTTGTATTTTGCAAATCAAACATTATTTATTAAAAAAAATAAAGAAAATGAATTTCTGATCTCTCGGTGTTACAGATTGAGATCCAGATTATCAAATCAAAAAAAAATGAAACAAAAAGTTCTACAAGCATAAATATAATACCTTTACGTATCACTGTCCTATTTTCTTCTGGTTGTTGATTGGTTTGTAAGTCCCAGACGCTATTTCACTACGCGAAAATCACTTCACAATATTTACAGGTACAGCAACAGTACATAAGGTTTATCCATAGTCTATAAAAAAAAGTTTTTATAGAAAAATTCAGCTTTCTACTCGAACAAAAATATTTTAGAACTCAGTAGTCCTTTTGAATATTAAACGGGATCAAAATGAAATACATTAATATACTTCATGATTTGACTGTAATGTTAAACTTAGTAATGCAAAATGAAACTTGTAACTCCTACTTCCGGATCTGACTGCATAAAAAAAATATTTAATACCAAAGGTGGTATGAAATCATATCGGCGATTCGCTTGAAAACAGCGAGAACGCGGTAGTCTACGCTTTGCTAGACCATACTGGAACGAACACTTTACTCCAATACTAAGACTTCTGCAATAAAATTGCACAATAATACTCAAACTAAACTGGAACTTCCACCTTTCAGGTGCTAACTATTTGCCGGTAACCACATCTCGCGGTCCGAGGCAACCGCTCGATAACTTCTACCACTGAACTCCTCGATCGAACTCTCTAAACTAACATCTCTCAAAATCAACGCGCTCTTAAAATCATCACAGGATCCATCCCATCGACCAATTACAAATTCAAAACACTCATAATTCAATCTGAACCAATAAGGAAAAAGTTTAATCCTTCCTTCTTTCATCATTGACTAATAAAAAAAATAACTCAGCTTCTTACACTTTTTATCGACCAATAGAAAAAAACAAAACATGTTTTAAACCCAACCTACTCAGAAGGAAACCATCAAATATCAGTTTGCAAAGTCAGCAAACCTCTCCCAGTTCCACAGTTCCAAGGAAAAATATTGTTGAGTTAGCGATCCTACACCTGCGCTCTTTGATATTGATATGAGCACGTTTTGTGTATCCAAACTCCAAAAACTCGGCGCCAAAGGCCATTATAATATGTAACTCTTTTCTACATTGCAAACTGACTGTTCTAAGTTCTATTTTCGAGCGATAATATAAACATTGAAAACCGAATGTAGATATGTCTACAAAATAACATAACGTCTTTCTTTTAACCAGACGGATAAACTACAAAATCTCACGTATTTTTTTGGAACAGAGATAAATTCAATGTACAGGGCGTAGCGAAAGTGCTACAAATGTAAACTAGATCGAAACCTCAAATAACTTTGGTATTCAGGATGGAGCAAAAATACAACGAATTTCGGACCGTTATAACTGTATTACTTTGGTTGATTTTGTGAGCCTAGATACACGAACTCTTTTACTCCTTCGAAAGTATATTGTAACGAAAGAAAACTCTTGATCGGCGCCCGTAATAGCACCCGAAGGCACAGTCGACTCGGCGGGAAAAGTTCGCGCATCTGGTTTGCGCACGGCTGGCGGCCATTTTTTCGGTCCACAGGTCCGCTGCTGACACGATCAATTTGTGATTGTTGTTGTCAGATCACGCTTGTTTCGGGGTTACTTTGATTTTGTGTTGTTCTGTTCGGTGATTTTGTTTTTGTGCATTGTGCAATAATAATTATGGATATGGACAAAAAGAAAGGCAGTACGAATTTAATCTGTGCAGCGATCAACTGTAAAAACACGGTATCAAATTTCAGCTATAGTTTTTTTCCGTTTTCCAAAAGACGAATCAAGGTAAGCATTTTTAAATTCACAATGTTTTTATAAATGTGTATGTACTTAAATGGGTAGGTACTTGAAAATTTGGTGTTAACTATGAAACTTTACCTAATCAATTATTTTCAATGGAAATAAGCCACAATTTTACCAAAAAAAATGATTTTATTAACGTTTCGACGCCCAAGTCAGGTGTTATTGTCAAAATACAAAATAATTCTTGTATTCAATCATTGAAAATAGTTGATTATAAAAATGCCACAAGGAAATAGCTTCAGAACAAAACTTTACCTATATTATGTATACAGGATGTCCAGAAACTCTACCGACAAACGAAGACAGGAGGCTCCTCATATAATTTTAAGACATTTAAACCCAATTCATCTAGTCTGAAAATGCTTCCTAAGGGAGCTAGAGCTCTTTGAAGATGGCGTCTTGTAATTAGTTTTTCTTAGATACCTCCAGAACCCTTGTATTTAGAAAAACAAAAATTGGTACACACATTTATCTTCCAAAGATGCATCGATTTCATTCATCGTGAATTTCTAGTACCGGTCATAGGCGTCCGTTATGGGTAGGGCAACGGTTATTTTATCGCATAACTTTTTTATCTTTAACTTTTAAGCATTTTTGATATTGGATTATTATACTGTGAGATATTCTAGTACTAAAAGGTGCTCTTGATTTAAGACCGTAGGACACGCCGTTTTCTAGAAAAATCGATTTGAAAATTTTTCGTCTTTTAAATAAAAAAAAAACTGCAAAAAAGTTTTCAAAAAAAAACAGTGTATTTTACTACCTTATACCAAGAGCAACTTTTAGTACTAGAATAGCTCATAATTTAATAATCTAAAGTCACAAATTCTTAAAAATTATAGGCAAAAAAGTTATGCGATAAAATAACTCTTGACCTACCCAAAACGGACGCATATGACCGGTACTACAAATTCGCAATTAATGAAATCGATTCATCTCTGGAATATAAATAAACGTACCAATTTTCGTTTTTCTAACTGTTTTTTTTTTAATTTTTTTTTTTGGAAATTCAAGAAACGAAAAATTTTGAAATCGATTTTTTTAGAAAACCGTGTGTTCTACCGACTTAAAGGAAGAGTACCTTTTAGTACTAGGATACCTCATAATTTAATAATCCAGTGTCAAAAATGCTTACAAGTTAAAGACATAAAAGTTATCCGATAAAATAACCGTTGCTCTACCCAAAACGGACGCCTATGACCGGTACTAAAAGTCCACAATAAATGTAATCGATTTATCTCTGAAAGATAAATATGCGTACCAATTCTCATGTTTCTAAATGAGAGCGTTCTGGCGTTATTTAAGAAAAACTAATCACAAGACGCCATATTTAAAGAGCTCTAGCCCTCTTAGGAAGCATTTTCGGACTAGAAGAATTAGGTTAAAATGTCTTAAATTTATCTGAGGAATCTCCTGTCTTCGTTTGTCGGTAGAGTTTTTGGACACCCTGTATATAAAATATTGTTGAAAACGTACTTATACATACTTTGTTATTGTAGAGCTTGGAACTCCTATTTTTTGTACAAAAAATTACAGAAATAGAGATAAAATACATAGAATACAAAGAAGCTCTTATTAGATCGCTATTAGGTCACGATATATTTTTTAATTACAATTATATGTTAAATAAGTTTAAAGTAAATAAATTTTATTTGATACACTTATTTGAAAAATCAACACCGGTGCTGCAACATCTATTTAAGCAAAGCCGGATCTGACCACTTGGACCGATAAAATGGCGCAAGGTCACAGAATCTGTCTGACAGCTAAACAATGAAATTTATTGAAGTGCACCTTCGGGGTAATAGTAAACAACAAGAGAATGACGTAATCTAATCTTCGCGGCGAGAATCCCGAGAATTCTGGAAGGTAAATCACGTGGGCGTGCTGTCAGACAAATGGATCGACTGGTATAGAGATGGGAGATATCGAGATGGGCGCGGATATTTCTGGAATGTTCCATTATAACTTTATAGCATATATAAATACGGCATATTTGTAAATAGAGTTTAGTCTTAAGCTAAAGTTTGTAAAGTAAACTTGTATAAATAAATAATAAAGTCGTAAATAAATACCCGAACGCTCGTTTTTGTTACAATATGTTCAAACCGTTGGATATTTAGGTTTTGCTACTTGATTATTATTTGTGACCTTTATGTACTTAGTTTTATTAGTGTTAACATGTAGCCCCATTATTTTTGCTGCTGCTTCTATTGCCGTGAACGATTGCCCAGTTCCGCATTTCTTCTTGCTATGATATCAATGTCATCTGCATACGCTAGTATTTGTACACTTCTATTAATAATGGTCCCTCTGGTTGTAATTCCAGATTCTCTAATAGCTTTCTCTAGGGGAATGTTGAATAGAAGACACGATAGGCTATCTACCTGTCGAAGTCCTGTTTGTGTCTGGAAAATTCTGGATATTTCATTCTGCATTCCAACCTTACACTCGACTGTTGAGACGGTTGCTTTCACCAACCTCACTAAGTGTATTGGGATATTAAATTTTACCATGGGTTTGTATAATGCGTTTTTGTCTACACTGTCATATGCACATATAAAATCCACAAACAAATGGTGAGTATTAATTCCATACTCATATGTTTTTTTTCCAAAGTTTGTCTTAGAAAGAATATTTGATGGGTAAGTACCCTTTCCTTTGCGAAACCCACAGTTATTTGCCTATTATGCTTTCACAATATCCCGAGAATCGATCGTAAAGGATGTAGGCCAATATTTTGTAGGTCACGTTTAGCAGGGTAATGCCTCTGTAGTTATCACAAACTGTTTGGTCTCCTTTCTTGTCAATAGGCACAATTATATTATACCATACCTACCCTACGTTTCAGTCTTCTGGTAGTTTACCTGCTTCCAAATCAGTTCTACTAGCCTACTAGATTTTTTTATATTGTTTGTGAAGAACAAGCTAAATTTTTCTACTATTCCTTATATATATTTTTATATGCTCTGGGAGGGGTTTTTACCCCCAAAATCATCCGGGTACACCACTGGTATGTTCTTATCTCTTTTGCGGAGATGTTTTATTTGAGAGAAGTCCTGTGTTTTAAGCCTTTCCTCCCTTGTATTTTAGTCCATGTGTGGTCTGTTGTTTTCTTCTTTCTTCTCTATCACTCTTAATGTTTTTCGCGGCATTATGTAATATCGATTTTACTTTTATCCATATGTTATTGGAGGATTCTTCTGGTTTTAATGATTATTTGAAGCCACATAGTTTCTGCGTTGAGGCCTTTTTGTATGGATCATTGTATCAAAGAATATAGACCTTATAGAAGGGTACTGCCCTGCAACGTTTCAGCACAGGATTTTGTGCACCTTTGAGTTGGTGCATGTGGCCTGACCAGTGGCGGATCCAAAGGGGGGTCACGGGGTCATGACCCCATTAAACGAAAATAAATATGTATCAATTCAATAATCCTAAAAAAAAATAAAAACCGAGACCTGTCAAACAAAAAAAATTTATCTCAAAATAAAACACTGAAAAACGTTTGTTTTTTATACTTCCACAAAATTTATTACAACTATGTTATTACTACAGCTGTTTCGGCAAAGTGCCTTTCTCAAGTGATATATTTTACAATGGGTTTGCCTTTTTAAGTCTTTAATTGAAGAGGTTGAGGAGTGGGGAGCTGTTTGTCTCAAGTTGGTCATTCAGAATTATATCTGTATTTTTCAATTTATTAATTTCCATTGATTCTAAAAGTGATAGCTTCTTACATCGATCAAACTGGCAGAACTTTTGACAAAAGGATAGCAGAACACAAAAGGGCTTTCAACAATAGAAAAACAGACACCTCTACATACGCACTTCACCTTCTAGATCATAATCATTCTTTCAATGAAGAGTTTCAAATTCTACATATTCAAAATAAAGGCCTTAAGCTATCACTTTTAGAATCAATGGAAATTAATAAATTGAAAAATACAGATATAATTCTGAATGACCAACTCGAGACAAACAGCTCCCCACTCCTCAACCTCTTCAATTAAAGACTTAAAAAGGCAAACCCATTGTAAAATATATCACTTAAGAAAGGCACTTTGCCGAAACAGCTGTAGTAATAACATAGTTGTAATAAATTTTGTGGAAGTATAAAAAACAAACGTTTTTCAGTGTTTTATTTTGAGATAAAATGAACTTCCATCAAGTAACGGTCGAATCCATCAATTAAAAAAAATTTAGGCCCATCCAAAAAATAATTGAACTCCACTTATCCTATTGACCTTGCATCAGAGGAAAGTAAGTAAATCATCCTCAAGATCCATGACCCCCCAATTATTTATCCGCTACTGGGCCTGACAATGACTACTTTATTTTCAAGGGACAAATAAACGTGGCCATCTGTTCCATTTAAACTCTTCTTCTAGGAGAGTATATATTTTTTGGTTGTTATCTTAGATGCCATTTACTCTCACAAAAAATTCAAGTATCTTCCCTGATCTACCATGACCATGACCAAATGGGTGGTTATAGACAAATAGCCAGAAATGTGTAAAATGTTTTGTTGAAAGTATACGGGTGTTTCATTGGCAAACGGAAATACTTTAATGGTGAATAGAGGTCACCGAGGCGGTTCTAGTTGTACTACATTTTTTTTGCCCTACTGACTTGTATAACCGAGTTACAGGGTGTTTTATCGATTAATTGGATCGTTCCAATGTGGTAAATAAGTAATGATTATTTTTAAAATTAGTATTTATTCATTAACTTTAATAATTTATAACTAAAAGTTAATAATACCAGCTTTTTAATGTCAAAGTTCTTAAAAAATTCAATATAATTACAAAATTAAAGTCATAAAATTGCCTGGCCGAAAAATTTAAGTCAACCATTAAATTTACTTTTTTTGTGCTCTTTTCAAATATGCAAACAGATTTTCAAAATTTAAATATACAGGGTGTTGTTTTAAGGTCACAATTACTTTATAATTTTTTGTTAATCCGGACCTGGATTTTTCTTATGGTTAGTATGTCGGTCATTTGGGGTTTGAATGAGGCATATGTGTACCAAATATCAAAAAAATATACAGGGTGGTTCCAAAGTTATGGCTTAGGAAAAAAATGGGCAAACTCGATAAAACACCCTGTAACTCGGTTATAAAAGTCGGTAGGGCAAAAATTGTAGTAAATCTTGAACCGGCTTGGTGACCTCTATTCACCATTAAAGTATTTCCGTTTCCCAATGAAACACCCTGTATAATTTTACACTAACTTCCTTTACTACTGGCTGCTCCTTCTTCATGTAACATGTCCTTTCAGAACGTTGGTTACCATCATAGCTATCTTAATTTTATTCACTGCCACCCTAAATAGCATGCTTGTCATACCATACCATCAGTGGCGCACCCAAAATAATCTCTGGTGGGGGGGGGGGGTTTGTCTTAGGCACCGAAATTTTGTTTTCCACCTACCTCTACCGAAAGTATACTTTTCCGGACCTGATTGTAGGGAGCAAAGTTGTACTTTTCCTCCCTAGGGAGGAAAATATTTTTCCTCCCTGGGGAGGAAAAGTAAAAGTGACGTAATTCATAAATATAACTTGTTGACGCCCTGTACAATATCTATTTTCTATTACGTAAGTATCTATACATTTTAACGTTTATTTATAAAACACCCAGTATTTTGCAGAATGGTAAAAAACAGTAAATTGTTATTTTGATTTAACAATGTTTACATTAATAATTTGACTAATATTTGACAGTTGACAGTTATATTGTACCTACTTGTTAGTTTTAGTTTTAATAAATTTTGTTGGTTAGTTACATAAATAAATTAAGTAAAAATGAAAAATGACTTGTTATTAATTTGAGGAAGGTGGAAAAACCATATGTATAACATGGGAGTAAAGTGCCTTTTCCTCCCTTGAATGATTACTGCCCTCCGCTACGCGTCGGGCAGTAAACTTCATTCTCGGGAGCAAAAGTAGCACTTTCCTCCCTTGTTATAAAAATAGCTATTTCCTACTGTTACATTTACAGGAAATTACATTTTCCTACTATTCTTTGTATATTTTTTACATGCTCTGGGAGGGGTTTTACCTTCAAACCTCCCTCTGGGTGCGCCACTGCATACCATCAAACCCATACCAATCTCGTAAGTTCTTCAACCATGCTGTTCTTCTTCGTCCTGGACTGCGTTTGTCTGCTATTTTCCCTTGCATAACATTGTGTAGTAACCTATATTTGGGACCTCTGATTAAATGTCCGAAATACTTCAGCTTTCTCTTCTTGATGCTTTTTATAATCGCAATAGTCTTGCTGAGACGTTCTAGTATTGTGGAGTTTCGAATCTTCTCCATCCAAGAGACTTTTAAAATTCTTATAAAGCCTCAAGGCGATTTAGATCAATTTTATTCACAGTCCAGGACTCGACACCATAAAGTAAGACCGAGAACACGTAGCAGCGAAGTAGGCTGATCCTCAATGTCAATTTTAGGTCTCGGTTACATAATACCTTGGACATCCTTCTAAAAGCGGCTCTGGCCTGCTCTGTCCTAGATCTAATTTTGCCGTGAGTCTCTGCATTACAATTTAATTATATCCAAGGTAAATAATTTGATCAACTTGCTCAAGTTTGGTATAATTATTTACTTATATTATATAGACGGTTTTCTTTCTGTTATATATTTACTTATTACGAGTATTTTAGTTTTCCGTATGTTAGTGTTGCCCAAATGCAAGACCAAGACGAGACTTAGAGAGTATTGGTCTTGGTCTTGAGACAGTACACCTGGTCTTGGTATTGGTCTTGCTTGGTATTGCGCTCCAGGTCTTGGTCTTGGTCTTGGTCTTGCAGCAAGAGTCTTGTAAGTCTCGCAGTTGCTCATTAGCCTATTACATATTTTAGAACAACGTAACAGAGTAGGTCAATTTTAAGCTTTAATATCACAGCCATAGTAAAGACCAACCAAATTAATAAATATCTAAACAACTGACACCGGGTGGGGTTTGAACCTACGATCTAAGCGATCCGTGTCTATGTTCCAACTAACCAAAGCTTATTAGGAACTTACGTATTTTTTCGAGTATTTGCCATTGACAATGTGTGATTTAAAAAGCATTCAATTCGGTGAAAGATGTGTACAATATGAAGGGTCAGAGGGAAAAAGGATGAATGTCAATTTTTGGTCATTTTGAGATTTTTGTGCAATCTGTTAGCTTAGAAAGAGTACTATCAACCTGTGGATGGACAAGGGGAAATAAATAAGTATGATAATCGTCTTAAAATCACGTCACAAGATTGGACGCAAGTGGTAAAAACAATGAATATGTAACTTTGTTTCTCATTTTACCGAAAATGCTTGCAGATAGACATTCATCGTTTTTTCCCCTGGCCCTTCATATGTTAATGCCAGTTCTCATTTTGGTACCGAATACCAAACCGAGAATTATACACTTCTCCAAGAAATTAAGGCACCTCCTTAAAAATGGGTAATTTTTGATGTCTCGAATTTTATAAACTTGTTGTCTGATTTAAGTGATTTTTAATATTAATATAGCCTTATTCGTTAACAATATCGCTGTAATAATATTGTTGCTAGAACTAGAAATTAAATAGTCGTTGTATAGGTACCCGACAACTTATCGGTACTAATGAGTGTACCAATCAAACTGTGTTTTTTTCTCAAAGTTAGTATCATCCTGTGGAATATTCTAGCATTTATAAAAGACTGAAATTAAAACCCAACTACAGTCTGATATTTTTTAACATTTTGTTTTTTTATTCGCTTATGTTGGATAACAGTAAAGTTAGGTATTTTAACAACTAGCCATGTTTTTCATCAATACAGAGTATTTTTAAATAAGTTGAAGCGTTTTACCTGTCTGTTCTAATGAGATCAAGGAAAGACTATCTACTAAGATACTGGGGGGTCGAAATGGGGCTAGTAGAAGGAACAGACACGCAAACCTTCATGCGAACGACAGCTCATTTTTTGTGCGGTGGCGGGTCGTAGATTCGTTGGGAGGGGTAGGAGGATTCAAAGAAGACTAACTACATAACCAAATAAGCAAAGGATACTTACACAGACTTGAGGACTTTCCTACTATTTAAACAAATTGGGACGCCGTTTGAAAAATCCTCAAATTCTCATATCGAGTACTTACTGGAAACCAACTGGGGGGACATTCATCGTAGATTCCTCGTTGGGGTTATACTGGGATATCATTTACCTTTATTGGCTTCTATGCCATTACATTTTCTTCTATTCTAAAACTTAATTTGCTTGTATTAGTTATCTGGTTAATAATTTTTTTTTAAAGAAAGAGGTTACAAAAATAAAAATGTGTACATTTTATAATGTTTATTTAAACCTTTATACCTTATTATTATTACTTTGAGAATAAACACATTCTCAAACAAGAAATGAATAATAAAAACAAATATATGGTTTTACAATTCTTAACCTTATTTTTAGCAGTGTACCAAAACAAAAATTTGACATGGCTGTCAAAAGTCACTGCCATTTTATATTTACCCGTGTTGAGCTGCCCCCCCCCCACTTGCAAAAACCAAAAAACAAATAGCCCTGATTTATGAGCTATATATGAGCTCTCATATTCCGCAAACTAAAAATTTTGAGCTCGTTCCACTGAGCAGGAATTTGATACATTAGTGGGGGGGCTGAGTCAGCCCCCCCCCCCACTACTTAAAAATAGGAATATTGAATCGGTTTTTGCGGCAGAATTACGAGCTATTTATGAGCTCTTGAAATTATATAGTTTCGATTTTTGAGCTCATCCCCTTCACCCCCAAACAACCCTTAGTTGATTTAACTTAAGATTTTTAGTGAAAAATGCTGAGAAAACTTAAAATATATCGTGTTGCGGATATAATTCCTATAGCTTATATACTCTAAGAATAAATTATTAAATCACGTGCATTTCGATTATTGAGCTACAACCCCTTCGCAAGAAAACCACCCTATCTTCCCGGCTTAAGAGAAAGTTGTACTTAAAATGCATTAAACTAATTATTTGGCGACTACATATCATTGAATAATTTATAAGCTTCCAAATTACGCTCATTTACATCAGTAAATTACAATTTATTTTGTATAGTGCAGTCACTGAAGGTAAAAATCAACGATTACCTTCAATGTCGGTGAACCTTCATCGATTTTCACGAAAATTGGTCAGTGGTTAGAGGATACGTCAAGAAACAAAGGTGACATGGTACCACCTTGCGCCTTTACCCTGAGGGTGGATACCGCCCCTTCTCGGGGGTGAAAATTATTTTATTAAAAATAACTACACAAATCAACAAAAGAACAATATAAAAGCAAAATTTATTATATAAAGTTAATAAAATAAGTCAATACTTTTTAAGTTATTAAAGATCAAAGATTTTAATTATTCGTGAAAAAAATGCATCTTATGAAGCGGTTTTTCGTAAATCACTGAAAAACTGTAAGTTTTTACAAAAAAGTTAATAGTAGTTTAATTCGTATAGCTTATATTCTAAGAATAAACTCTTAAATCACGCGCCTTTCGATTATAGATCTACAACCCCTTCGCAAGAAAACCATCCCATATTCCCGGCTTAAGAGAGAGTTGTACTTAAAATAATTTAAATTAATTATTTGGCGACTACATATCGTCTAATAATTTATGAGCTGGCAAAATATACGCATCTCAATTATTGAATTGCCATTTTCTTTCTATAGTGCAGTCAATGAAGGTAAAAATCAACTATGACCTTCGATTTCGTTAAATCTCCATTAATTTTCACGAAATAACAATAACAACTTGGGTTTTTAACCTGGGGAATATGTCACCCCTTCTCGGGGGTGAAAATTACTTTATTAAAAATAACCCCACAAATCGAGAGAGGGACAAATTGTAAGCAAAATTTGTTATATAATGTGATTAAAATAAATCAATACTTTTTGAGTTATTAAAGATCAAATATTTTAATTTTTCTGAAAGAAAATGCATGCTTTAAAGCGATTTTTCATAAATAACTCAAAAACTGTAAGTTTTTACAAAAAAGTGATCATCACTAAAAGTAAAGCTAATAAAAAATATAATAAATTGCTTACTTGAAAAACCCTTTAATGTTAATTTAATGTAAGTTATTGGTAATTAAATGTAGGTATATTTTTTTCTGCGACTGTTCAAATCTATGGATTCAAGCTTAAATAACGGGAAAGAGATTCATTTTATAACACTTAGGTACTAAATACTTGTCAAAGTACTTAGAAATACCTATCAAAAATTAGCTCCAGAAAAAGTTGATAGCATCAAAATCCGCTCACCAATTTTCGTGAAAATGAATGGAGATTTACCGAAATCGAAGGTCATAGTTGATTTTTACCTTCAGTGACTGCACTATAGAAAAAAAATGGCAATTCAATAATTGAGATGCGTATATTTTGCGAACTCATAAATTATTAAACGATATCTAGTCGCCAAATAATTAATTTAAATTATTTTAAGTACAACCCTTTCTTAAGCCGGAAATATGGGATGGTTTTCTTGCGAAGGGGTTGTAGCTCAATAATCGAAAGGGGCGTGATTTAAGAGTTTATTCTTAGAATATAAGCTATACGAATTAAACTACTATTAACTTTTTTGTAAAAACTTACAGTTTTTCAGTGATTTACGAAAAACCGCTTCATAACATGCACTTTTTTCACGAATAATTAAAATCTTTGATCTTTAATAACTTACAAAGTATTGACTTATTTTATTAACTTTATATAATAAATTTTGCTTTTAATTTGTTCTTTTATTGATTTGTGTAGTTATTTTTAATAAAATAATTTTCACCCCCGAGAATGGGCGGTATCCACCCTCAGGGTAAAGGCGCAAGGTGGTACCATGTCACCTTTGTTTCTTGACGTATCCTCTAACCACTGAGCAATTTTCGTGAAAATCGATGAAGGTTCACCGAAATTGAAAGTAATCGTTGATTTTTACCTTCAGTGACTGCACTAAACAAAATAAATTGTAATTTACTGATGTAAATGCGCGTAATTTGGAAGCTTATAAATTATTCAATGATATGTAGTCGCCAAATAATTAGTTTAATGCATTTTAAGTACAACTTTCTCTTAAGCCGGGAAGATAGGGTGGTTTTCTTGCGAAGGGGTTGTAGCTCAATAATCGAAATACACGTGATTTAATAGTTTATTCTTAGAGTATATACGCTATAGGAATTATATCCGCAATACGATATATTTTAAGTTTTCTCAGCATTTTCTCTTAGGTTAAATCAATTAAAGGGTTGTTTGGGGGTGAAGGGGATGAGCTCAAAAATCGAAACTATGTAATTTCAAGAGCTCATAAATAGCTCGTAATTCTGCCGAAAAAACCTATTCAATATTCCTATTTTTAAGTAGTGGGGGGGGGCTGACTCAGCCCCCCCACTAAAGTATTAAATTCCTGCTCAGTGGAACGAGCTCAAAATTTTTAGTTTGCGGAATATGAAAGCTCATAAATAGCTCATAAATCAGGGCTATTTGTTTTTTAATTTTTGCAAGTGGGGGGGGGCCAGCTCAACACGGGTTTTATATTTACTTTACGTAAAAATTTCCGTGAATCCATGTTGAAAACAAATTATTAAAATATGTAAAACCTTTACCAAATTAATCCACTTGGAATTTAATTAAAATAAACGGATAATGTCTAGGTAATGGGAACGGCAATTGGAAGGTGGAAACACAAAAAAAATCTTATGTATGTCTTTGCACTCACTCCACAATGCTAAAAAAATCACGGCTTCCGAATTTTTAATGATATATTAACTCACCAAATATTTTAGAAAAATAGATATTATTCTTGGGATAGGATTAAAACCAATGGATATTTTTTATAAAACATTGTAGTAGAAATCCATCTGCTACAGTATGGCAAATTTTAAGGGGTAATTCTAAACAAACGGGTCATGTTACCCGTATGCTCGCCAATGGTGAATATTAAATTCTTAATTGTATGTCAAAAATGCGTAATAACTACCTCTTAAAACCCACCAAATTTCATTTGCATATCTCAACCGGTTTTAGAGCAATAACTAAATCGTCAGTTTGTAAGAATAATTTTAACACCCCCTATTTCGGAAACGAAGCATTTGCGAACACACATTTATAAAGCAAACTGTCAAATTATTTTTCGTGCAGAATTACCCCTTAAAGTTTGCCATACTTATTTAAAAACACCCTGCATTGATGAAAAACATGGCCAGTTAAAAAAGTTCCTAACTTTTTATTATCCAACATAAGCGAATGAATCAAAAAAGAAAATGTTAAGAAAATATGAGGCTATAGTTGAGTTTTAATTTCAATATTTTATAAATGCTAGAATATTCCACAGGGTGATGCGAACTTTGAGAAAAAAAATACAGTTTGATTTGTACACCCGGTCTACAATAACAATTTACCTGTCTAGAAACAATATTATTACAGCGATATTTGTACAGAATAAGGCTATATTATTATCAAACATTAAAATCAAATAAATAAAAAATCAAAATATCAACCACTTAAATCGAACAAGTTTAGGAAATTCGAGACACCAAAAATGACCCGTTTAAGGTGGTGCGTTAATTTCTTGGAGTAGTGTATATCAACCAAAGAGTAACAAAAAACAGCTTATAAATGTCCTTTTGTTTTCCATGTATTTCACTATAAATATTTCTTTGTTGAATGCCTCGATATCCTTACTAGTCGAGGCATTGAAGGATTGAAGTGTCGATTTTTGAAGTTATACTTCTTTACCGGCGATAGAGGGTGATTTTTTTATATGTTAAAACCTATCAGCCCGGCGCATGCGCATTATAACTTTGTTCTGATTGGATGTTCAAATGACATGTCAAAAATTATCCGATATGGCAGCTGTGGTTTGGAGGTAAAGGTAAAGGTAAACAAATGTATAATATATTAGTTTTATTGTTGTGAGGACAGAAACAAAAAAGTTTATAATATTGTAGTGACTTTTAAATAGTTTTTAAAAGCAACAGGTACGTAATAATT
Organism: Diabrotica virgifera virgifera; assembly: GCF_917563875.1. Taxonomy (NCBI): domain Eukaryota; kingdom Metazoa; phylum Arthropoda; class Insecta; order Coleoptera; family Chrysomelidae; genus Diabrotica; species Diabrotica virgifera. Next base: position 29,649,998 of record NC_065452.1, read on the forward strand.
GTTATTGTATCATGGGTATAAACCTACCTATTTGATCTGCCAAAATACATAGTATGTAATACTTTTATTTATATAATTTGATTACCATCAAAATTTCTATCAATATTCACCTAATATATTGTTTTTTTTACTCTATGTTTTGTTGTATTTTTTCAATTCTAAATCATTTCAATTCAAAATTAAAATAATTTGATCAATTTTCAAAATATCAAAATATCACAAGTTTAATCCGTTTAGTTAGTCGATCTTCGTAAATAATGACACATAGTGTCCGTGGCTAAGCGGAGAAGGCGAATGAATTCCAATACCAACCGCTCTTATCAGCGCTGGTTCGAGTCCCAATAGAAACTTTCTTTTTTGTTTTTTTTTTAATACATTTTATGACTGTAAGTATATTTATTATATAATTGTATTTTCAGAAAATACGTATTTAGTTAAAAAAATTTTCGACAATTAATGTTCAGACATCATTTGTGGCTTGTTTAATGTGTTTGTGTGTGTTTTATTCTTTTATTATTTTAATTTTTGGCACTGTTCTAATAAAAATGTTTGAGAAGTAGTAAGTATAAATTAGTTTAATATTTAAACAAAATATAAATAAAAAGTATATTAATTTCGTTTAAATCATATAATAGAAGTATAACTTCTTACGTGCGTACAAAGTACACACACATTCTTTTTTTGCAGTAAGACGGATTTTAATGCGGATTGGTACGTTGGATTCGTGAGAATGTCAGGAAATTTTGTGAACTAATGTAATGAATAAGAAATCTCAAATTGCATTTGTGCATAAGAAAAATGCATTTCAAAAATGCATTTCGGTAAATAGTGGGAAAAATTGACTCAATTTTCCTACTCGGGGGTTTTTGGGGTCGCTGAAAATGAATATGAGGTCGGCGAGAGTGCGCAAAGTACCTGGTGCCTGCAGTAATAAACGTTATAAACGTCTTCCTCTGGAGTATCATGGTAATTTATCATATAATTAGTTTAAACTCGTTACTCGGGGGCTTTTAGGGTAATCTATTTTCTTCGATGTAAATATAGTGATCGAAAAGGGTGGTATTTTTATTATAAATAAACATAAATTTTTATTATTATATATTTATGGTTAAAAAAAGTTCATTATACAAAATTTATCGTAATTTATCTTTAACATTTATTTTCTTCATCATTATCATCTTCTTCGTCATTATTGCCTTCCTCTCTCGAGTCCAATGCAATATTTGTGCAATCAGAGCCTGCACAATTTTTGCAGGCTAAATTACAAACCAACCCATGCTTCCTGCACCCGCATGAGTTGCCGCAGTCTGACTTACAACTACAAAATATTAAATTTAAAATGTTTGGAGGACCAGGTGGCTGAGTCATTCTAACTGGAATTAATACATTATTTTGTAATTCCCATCCCCAATCGGTTGGGTTCATGTTTCTGTCCTCTCCATGCAGCCAAATTTGTGTTTGTAAATATACCCTTTTTAAATGCTGGGTAAATGCATCAACAGACGAAAGAATTTTTCCAATGACAATCTTTTTATTTTTGGCAATAGCCATAAAGTACATTCTGTATCTAGTAATTTTCCCTCACATCATCCACTTGCGCCTTAATTCAAACTGCTTTAAATGATATGAAATTAGAATTTAGTCGTTGCGATATTTATTTTCAGTGACCCCAAAGACCTCCGAGTAACAAGTTTGGGCCAATTATTTAACAAATTACCACAATACTCCAGAGTAAGACGTTTATTACACCCGCCGCAGGCACCACTGGCACCAGCTAGTTTGCACACTCTCGCCGACCTCATATTCATTTTCAGCGACCCCAAAAACCCCCCGAGTTACAATTTTGGGCCAATTATTTAACAAATTACCATAATACTCCAGAGGAAGACGTTTATTACAACCGCGGCAGGCACCAGGTAGTTTGCACACTCTCGCTGACCTCATATTCATTTTCAGCGACCCCAAAAACCCCCCGAGTAATGAGTTTAAGTCAATTATATGATAAATTACCACAATACTCCAGAGGAAGACGTTTATTACTCCCGCTGCAGGCACCAGGTAGTTTGCACACTCTCGCCGACCTCATATTCGTTTTCAGCGACCCCAAAAACCCCCGAGTAAGAAAATTGAGTCAATTTTTCCCACTATTTAGCGAAATGCATTTTTGAAATGCATTTTTCTTATGCACAAACGCAATTTGAGATTTCTTATTCATTACATTAGTTCACAAAATTTCCTGACATTCTCACGAATCCAACGCACCAAACTGCATTAAAATCCGTCTTACTGCGCCAAAAATCGACAGTAAGGCATTTTTTTGTGCTTCAATGCCTCGACTATACTAAATATTTGGGTTAGTTGGTTACACGGTATAGCCGGCTCGGCATTATCTGTTATTAGTCTGTCTCGTTATCGTAGTCACACTCAGCAGAAAAAATATACATAATAGTCTTATTATTCTATATATCGATATGATTTTTGTGGTGTTTAAATTCCTAGAAAACTAATTAAGAAAAAAAATGAACTACTTATTAGGTAGGTATATTTTTTATCAGCATATGACATATTTTTAAAAAGTTTCGATACATTAATTTATGAATAGAGAATAGAGGGCGGCTATTCTCAAAACCTGGACAATTAATTTCAGAGCGAAGAATGTATGTTTGTTTATGGTATTGTTCGTAAAGCGCATAAGTCCAATTTTACAATTTTTTTTGCTTCTCATAGAGTACCTACGAGTACAGAATAGAGCACCTAAGAATATACCCAAACTAATATACTTCATAAAACCACCCTCAGTTTTCTTCCAAATCTTGCACGGTAAGTCTTGGTCTTGGTCTTGCTCAAATTAGGCGGTCTTGGTCTTGCAAAAACGCAAGAACAAGACCAAGACTGCAAGACCAAGACTGATTTTGGGCAACACTAGTTCAGATCCAGACCTGCTTCCTTACAACTCTCAACGACAGTATCAAGTAATGTTTGCAGATCTTCTTGAATCTTGAGTAGAAGCTCGGAGTACTGTGTCGTCCGCATATCGCAAATTATTGATGACTTCACCGTTCACAATTTTTCCTTCTTGTTATTTAGAAAGTGCATTTCTGAAAATTCTTTCGGAGTAAACGTTGAAAAGCAGGGGCCACAGGAGGCATCAGTGCCTCTTGTCATCGTGCTCTCTTTTAATATTAAGAGCCTGTGATTCCAAACCGTCTACTAAAACTGAAGTTGTTTGATTCCAATACAAATTTGCAATTATGCGAACGTCTCTGCCATTCAAGCAAATCTCTTTTATAACTTCGACTAATATTGAGTGCTTAACACGATCAAATGCCATTTGGAAGTCAAAACAACAGTACATGTCTACAGATATATCACGATATCTTTGAGCAGGTAAATTCATCCCAAACAATGCCTCTCTGGTTCCAAACCCGTTACGGAAACCAAACTGTGTGTCACTTAGGTATTCCTCGCATTTATTGTAGATACGATTACCTTCAGAAAAATTTTCAATAGACTTAACAAACTGGTTCTAAAATCAGAACAGGTTTTCGCTATTGTCTTCCTAGGTAGAGCTATGAACAATTGGACCAACCATAACTGGTGTTGAAAAACGAAGTTATAGTCTCTAAAACATTGCTATTAAGCTTGTACTTATATTTCAGTTGGAATTTCATCAGAACCTGTCGCTTTTCATGCTTTTCATGATTGTATGGCTTTTATTACCTCAGATCGTGTTATTAGGGGGTCCGTCGCAGTTAGTAATATCCGGAGGTAACTCCTATCGTCTTCGAATAGGTTCTGGTCTGCCTCTTGGGGTTCATCGGTGGAGTTCTTTCACTGGTTAGCGTTTTAATAATCTTTTCACATAAAATATAATGTATCAATGATCATTTTTCTTTTAGTTGCCAACAATTGGGATGACAATTGTACCGTTACAGCTCAGTGTAGAGAGTTTAAGTTCTCAGAGTGCTCATCAAAAAGACAGAAATGCGCATGTAAGAAAAAGTACGTGCTCAAATCGGATGACAAATGCTGGGAGGAGAAAAGTAAGTAAAGATGTCCGTTCTTTTTGAAGTTATACTTCTTTAGGCGCGATTTCATTGAGGGTAAAATTTTATTAATCTGCGCGCATGCCCACACAGGCAGTATGGAGTTCGTTACTAAATGTTTTAATTTATGTATTTATCAGTCCAAAAAGGGTGTGGAAAGAATATATTAGTGTTTTTAAATATATTTTTCTACAAACGTGTTAAAAATGCAATTTATAGCACTCCATAGGAGCGTTAAAAATGCTACTTTAAAGCACCGGTGCTTTAAAAATTTTAAGGCACTGCAGTTAAAAGTGAATTGTCAAATTGTGAAACGTCAAAATATTTATATTTCATTTATTAACATTAATAGATATTAATAATACAACTTGCGCAATTTGAAAAAGGTGGTTGAAAAGGTTTTTTAAAATTTAATTTAAACTGTATTGCATTTTTAACACGTTTGTAGAAAAAAACTATTAAAATTTGTTAGAATACCTATACAAAAATAAAAGTAGATGTTATTCTGATTTACGTATTGACAGTATAGGCAGTTTTGATGTAATGTCAAGAAAAATATAAAAATGGAATGTCAGTCAAGTTCAAGTAAAAGTTTTTGTAGGTATTGTCCTGTAATTGAGAATGGATAAATTATAATTGTTGATATATAAGACGTTTGTAGAAAAAATATTGTATGATATAGGTACGTGTTAAAAAGTACATTTTTAAGGCACTCATGTGAATTGCAGAATGAGCGAAGCGAATCTTTCACACGAAACTTTCACATAGGTACGTGCCTTAAAATTGTACTTTTAACATTTATATCATAAATAACTATTATTATAATTTTTGTGTATTTGGACTTGTCTACCTCGGGAATAAGATAATAAGTAATATTTAAAGTATTTTATAAATCACTTCGTGTGTTTGTCACTATGTCTGAGAAATCTTGTAGCCCGGATAATCAAAAGGGTATAGCTCAGTGATAGAGCGTTGGACTGGAGATCAAGTGGACACCGGTTCGAATCCTGGTGTTTTCTAATCTTTTTTTAATTTTTGGTATTGTTTTAATAAAAATGTTTGGAAAGCAGTAAGTAAAAATTAATTTAATCTTTAAATAAAATACGAATAAACTGTCCGAAAGTATATTTATTTCATTGAAATCATATTTAGAAGTATAACTTCTTACGTGCGTACAAAGTACACACACATTCTTTTTTATATATAAAATATACACTACGAGTCATAAGTTAGGGATATAGAAAATTATACTCATTTTCATAGTTGATTTCTTCGTGAACAGATTAACGGATTCCGCTATTTTTTTTATTATTTTAGATGTTTCTTTGGTATTTACACGGTTGGACAAAGGATTACTGAAACTTTTGTCTTTGAACGTATTCCGGGTGGAAGAAAAGAAATGTTTCTCTTATGTTAAGTTTGTGACACCCTGTAGGGAGGACAAGGTATAAGTGTGAGTATATATCGAAATCGTATTGTAGTCTTATGTTTTCTGAACAGTTTGCTTTTTGAATGTTTCTGATAACTTTAGAAACAAAGAAAATAGGTGGTTTTACCCTTTAACATGTGTTTTAACTGAAACAAAACTAAATTAACAATTAAAAATACCAGTTAACAAAACATTAAACACAGAAAGCACAGCAAGCAGTATGCACAGCGCAACAAGGGATTACACAGATTTTTTTCTTTGAACACACCCTTTGGCACTATACCTATACAAGAAATAATTTAATCGTAATGGTATGATAAGGCATGGCATCCTCACGTATGGCATGTCGTCAGTAAAAACACATACATAGGTAGGTAGAACATTAAAACCGTTTAGTTTTAGAGAAATTTAAAAAAAATGTTCACAAAATATGAGACTAAAAGATAATTTCGATGTATACCCACCTCGGTACCTTTTCCTCCCTACAGGAGGTCTTAAACTTTTGTTTCAGTTAAATTACATGTTAAAGAATAAAACCGTATATTTTCTTTGTTTCAAAAGATATCAGGGACATTAAAAAAAATGTTCACAAATATAAGACTACAATACGACTCCGATAGGTAGAATAGAGCAGTTAAACCGTTTAGTTTTAGAGAAATTTAAAAAAATGTTCACAAAATATGAGACTAAAAGATAATTTCGATGTATTTGTACCTTTGTACCTTTTCCTCCCTACAGGAGGTCTTAAACTTTTGTTTCAGTTAAATCACATGTTAAAGAATAAAACCGTATATTTTCTTTGTTTCAAAAGATATCAGGGACAAAAAAAAAATGTTCACAAAATATAAGACTACAATACGATTCCGATGTATACTCACTTTTTTGTGCCTTGTCCTCCCTACAGTGTGTCTCAAACGTAACATAAGAAAAACATTTCTTTTCTTCCACCCGGTATAAGTAACAACAAAGAAGTTTGAGCAGAGGCGTGCGGTCCAAGGAAGCGGGGGATGCACCGCTTCCCTATACTTCGATATAAGAAAATATATTATTAATTAATATTTAATTATCAACAAATTTTCCCTAATCTAAGTAATCTATTATGTAGGCAATAGGATCGAAAATATTAAAAATTTATCGCATAAACGAACTCAAATAATAATATACACACAATTTAACGCATCCTATACCTAGAGTCCGTGCATGTATGGAAGCTCTTTTCAAAATCAGCGCAGTTGATCCATCCAAATGTTGGCCAAGGGTAGTCAGGGTTTAATGACCGCACCCACAAAGTCATCTTGAGTTCGCGCGAATTTTTTTACCCTGGAAGCGATTCTCTGGTCGCCTTCTCTACGGCCAGCATTTACTTAAGTCAGTCGAAATTCGTAGGGTTACGAGGCGACGTTTTTTTAAATTGTAAATTTTGTGCTGTCGTTTATCTTTTTCTGCAATGGAAGGAGCGAGTGGACCGTCCTGTGGATTTATGAACAATATAGAAAACTGTGTTTGTATTTGTATTGTGTGTAGTTTATTAAAAAAAGGATTTTCAAGTCGAAGTTATCAAGAGAAAGTGGACATTATTAAGTCTGGTAGGTCAAAGGAGCCCATAAATTTGGAGACAAAAGTGGAAAAATCGGCAAAGAAATTTACCAGACATTTCCATGTAGGTTTTTATGAAAAATATGAATGGTTAACTGGCTGCAAAATTGTATCAAAATTATTTTGTTGGCCCTGTATTCTTTTTAATACAAGCGAAAAAACACATTTAGTCTGGGCTGATTATCGGAGAATAGGCCATTTTTGGGAAAAGTTATTTACCAGCAATTTTATTGCTGGAATCGAAGCTTATGATTGTATATGTTATGGACCATATGATTAATTGGTCATTTTTTATAATGCCCGGGCTATATAAAAAATGCCCAATACTGTCGGTCAATATAATAAATACTATTAAATTCATCACATTGCCCGGGCATTATGTATAATGCTTGGCATCTACTAGACAGGATGATTAAAACTACTTTTATTTTTATTAAATATGAAATATATTTATTTTGATACAATCAAGTATGTAGTAAAAACTAAAATATTTCTTATATACTAATGAAAACAGTCTTGCAGTCTTCTGTGAAATGGCACATGAGTACATTTAATGAATAAGTATGTATACATAAAAAATATAATACGTATTAACGGTAATTGAGGAAACCAAAAAAAGAATTCTGTGTTTTTATTTGCATTTTTTTCTAATGACCGAAATCGATGGTAACACACAAAGCGGCCAGTGAGAAATTAAATCGTTTTTCTTCTAAATCAATCGAAATTTATCATCATCGAAATTTATTTTGTATGAATGATTTACAATACATAACTATTTGTTGAAACATGTTCCACTATGGTGACACTTGGAGTTACATATTTTTTTTTCTTTGCGACACTTACACTTATCAGATTTACACCCACCTTTACAACCGCACCTACTGTATCCTTGTCCCCCACAGTTAGAAGATTTTCTTGCGCATTCTCTAAGAGATATCTCAGTGTCTGGAATCTCTTCTATGGAGATAAACTTTTCTTTACAAACGGTAAACTGGTTTCTTGAATATAACTGATTTAGTATGCCATATTTTGTGCCTAGTTTGTAAAGCTTTTTTTCAGTTATCTCTGTCACGATAGCTAGCAGATTTCTTTGATCACTACGAGCTCGGTCCACATCTGGCACTCGTATCCTAACTGTGTTACCTAGTTTAGCCGATGGATATTTGGAATTGGAAAATTTTAACATCTTCTCGGCTTGTTTTTCTAGATTCGTCAAAGCCAATTTTCTTTTCTTCCTTACATCGTTTATTCTAATATCTATATTGGAATCCAGATTTTCATTATTTTCTAAATTAACTACAATAGCCGTTTCTACCGCATTTGTTAAAAATTCTGGAACTTGACTAGATTCACGAGATGAATTTTGAACATGAGATGAACTTGATTCGGGCAACATTATTGAAGAGTCCACATTTATATTATTATTTTGTATTATATCCGGTTCTGTAGATAGCCCAGCCTCTTGATTTTTAAACAGGACCTCTAAGTCTTCCTCCGAATTAACATCAGTCAGAACTTCTTGGGGTAGAGAGCTTTTTAAACCAACTTTCAACTTTGTGCCGAACATGGCTTCATATGGACTACAACCTATACCAGTGTGATGAGCTCTATTTTTCATTAGTTGAACAAAACGTAAGCCTTCAGACCATTTGTTTGTATTGTTGTCTTCTAACCACGAACTAAGCATATTCTCTACGTCTTGATTGGCCCTTTCTATAGATCCTTGACTCTGAGAATGCCTGGGTTTGCCATGTACCATTTTTAACTCGGACCACATGCTACACAGCTCTTTGATAATATGGTTAGCGAATTCTCTGCCATTATCACTATGAAGCACACTCGGCGCCCCAAATATTGTGAAAATATCCAAAAGTACATGCGATACTTCTTCTGCTCTTTTACTTGTAGGAGGTCGAAGTTGGACTTGCTCAATATTGGTTTCACCACCAAGCCTTTCTTTGGAACATTATGTTTTTTCTGACAGGTCATGCATAAATTTAAATAGATAACAATCATCTCCCTTGTAATATTTTTAAATTTAGAATGTACTTCCTTCTCCATTCGGTTTCTACCACCATGCCCGATAGTAATATGAAGATCGCGCAATGTATCAAATATTTCTTCTGTATGGACGTAGTATTTAATTACGTTATCTTCTTTCACAGAAACAATCAATTTTTCTACTTCTCTAATCGTCATAACGTCGAATCTTCGTAAGCGCTGATAATCACTCGGCGTTTTATTTGTCTGTTTACTTTTAGAGTTTTTTACCTTCTGTATCATTTCCATGTAGGCTGTTTTTGTGAAAATTTGTGAATTTTGACTTTTTACTGAAACTAATTCAGTTAACCGATTGTTAAATCGATTTTTCATATCACTTAATGGTTCTTCTTTTTCCATAGTTCACTATGCAATACTTTATAAACAAAAAATTAACAAAGAAATGTCACAAACAAACCACTTGTCGTATATACCATTACTAACATTCAACTGCAATATGATTTATAAATAATGGCCGACGCGCTTCGGTGACTGTAACCTTGGATACAGCGCGTTGATTGGCTGCTGAAGATCGCATGATTTACTAAGAACGCCGATTTATCACATTGCCCGGCCATAGTATAGCATTTTTCATAATGACCAGACAATATGATAAATTGTAAAAAGTTATCAAATTGCCCGCTGAAGTTAGTCATTATTAATAATGACCGGGCATTATACATAATGGCTAACATAATCACTTTGTCCATAACATATATATTAATAATATAGGTATGCAAAGTCCGCAGATAGTGTGCTACTTTTTTTATTAACAAAATGGCGCCTACAAAACGTGTTTTTTTCAATTTTTGCTCCATAGCTCCGAACATTTTAACTTTACACCAAAAACACCCTAATAAAAATTCACCGAAACTAAATTCTGCATAAAGAAATGTGTTTCCTGATCTGCTCCGACGAAAATTTTCCTCGGAAAATGTTGGTGTTTCCCAACAAAATCTTTAAATTTCAAATAAAGTTTTAGATAAGTAATTATCTACCAATAATTAAATAACTCGGTGACATAAAAGCTTTCTTGGTTTAGATTATAGTTCCAGAAGCCGGTGAAAATTAAACGAATATTTTAGCAACAATTCAATTGTTAATTAATAATTTACGGTAGCAATAATAACCAAAATAATTATGATACAGTGATCAAACTTTGAAATCTTATAAAGATGAGATGCCTATTTAATATTTTGTCGACAAAATATTAATTTTTAATTTTTTTGAATAATCTTTAAATGTTAAAAAAAAAGTTATAAACAAATTAACGTTTCTCAGCAAGTTTTTATTATATTCTAATTTTAAAAATAGGTAAAATGCGTATTTCAAAGATCTTGAAAATGAATGCTTTAAAGTTAACAAGTAGTATAATATTAGGTATATACCTACTATTTACCTATTAAGTAGTATCACATAGTATATATTTTGATCTCGACCCCCGTAAGAAAATAATTTTATACTCTTAATGAATCCCCTTCCCCTTTCCGAATACATTCCCCTTCCGAAAATGTCACCGCACGCCACTGAGTTTGAGTAAACCTTTGCCCAACTGTGTAAACACCACAGAATAATCTAAAATAATAAAAAAAATTAGCGGAATCCGTTGATATGTTCACGAAAAAATCAACTTTGAAATTGAGCATAATTTTCTATAGCTCTAACTTATGCCTCGCAGTATAAAGTATTTATTTCCTACCAGTGGCGTAGCTACCATAGGTGACGCCCGGGGCGGTAATCGATGGAATACTAAAATTAAAAGTTGTTAAAACAAATGAAAATCCGATAAACGTATGTTTTGAATAATGAAAAAAAAAATAAGAATTATAGTTAATGAATTGCACCGAGGATATTTAGCTTTGTTTGCGTTATTGTTGCTCGCAAGTAATCCTTGATTTATTTTAGTTTACTAAAACTTCTCTCACATGAAGCAACCGATACACAAATGGTCATAAACAATTTTAATGCGACCAATTAGTTTGGGAGGGATTCCATGAAATCCCATTCCACAATGAATTTTAAAAAGTCTACAGGTAACCATTTAGGGGCTGTAATACTGGCCGCTTGTAAATGTCTTCTGAACTTTGGTATTTCTAGTAGGAGGTCTGCTTCTAATACTTCTTCATAGCAAAAATTGCCAAATGTTTAAACAATTAATTTCAACTGTTCACTGTTCAGGAAAAGCAAAGTGTGTGTCTGCACAACCTCGAACTATGAAGCCACATTTTGAATGGACTTTGATCTGGTTTCTAGTTCAACATTGGATAGATCAAAACATTCCAACACATCCTTTTGAAGTTCGGCTTGAAGTGTGAGTCCCTGTATCGGTACCTAACTCACCATCCATTCGTTTTTGATGTCGAATTCGTTTTTCGGTGGGAATGTCTTAGTCCTCATATCTTTTAGTGGCAAAATCTATTACTTCATCTATATTCTATAATATAACTACGGTTTTTTTCAATATAAAGATAAAGTGCTCCTATTTTGGTAGGTGATTGATCAATGGTTATACCAAAAATTGATTTCTCTTAATACATCATTCCAAGAGAAAAGGAAACAAAGAAATAATGTGAAATTACATTCAAGGGGCATAAGGTTATGTGCAACACCTCTGGTGTCTAAATTTTTTTGTTGATGACATAATTTCTCAATTGCAGCAACAACACTATCAACAAGTTGTGCCAATACTTTAACTGCAGCATAGTGAGCACTCCAATGCATTGTGGATAGTCGCTTAGCAGATGCTTTACTATGTTTAATAAACACTTTCCAGCAGCTAGTGGAAGCAGAAGAAAAATTAAAAATTTCCTCTAGAGTTCATCTAACGATAATAATCTTTTTGTTTTTGCTTTAATAATAGCTTGTATTCCTCCATATACATAACAGCTGCATTATCGTATCCCTGTGAACGGTACTTCATAACATCTAAATCATCAATATCAAGCTTCTTGACAACTTCGTTACTTAGATCAACTGCTTGTTTGCTTTTAACGTAAAAATCCAAGAAATGCCTCAACATTTCTCGGTTTCGTGTGTTCACAAAATAATATTGAATTATATTTTGATTGTAAACTGATTAAAGTTACAAATTAACGATTCATTATTTTGTGATCGGGTCTCTCTGGTGTCACCCCCGAACGGATGACACCCGGGGCGTACGCCCCACCCTAGCTACGCCACTGTTTCCTACCACACTTGGATAGGACTACGGAGATACGGCTACTGTTTTTTTGTAAATTAAAAATAATTTTTATCCAGATCTTGCATCTGTCGAAGAGCCACATTTTTTGCCTCTCGAATTTTACTTCTGATGTTTCCCTGAATTTATTTGCATTTACTCAGGTCTCTTACTTTAAGTTTTCTTCGTTTTTCCATAAACTCGAGAATTTATGCTCTCATCCAAGGTTTTCTTTTTTCTCTAAGTCACCTTGGGCTATCAATATTGCGTGGTCTGCGTAACAGAGTATTTTTACTTCTTTATCTCCTATTCTGCATCATCTTCCTTTGTTGACACTTTTGATGATTTCATCAATGATTAAATTGAAGAGCAATTGAAGGGACAGGGAGACTGTCTTATTCTGCTACATATGTCTATAGTTCTATGAATTGTCCATCTATTCTGAGTTCCATTTTGTTGTTTGGTAAATGTTTTCAATAGTTTTTATGATATCTAGGGCAGGGGTCACCAATTAAGTATGTTCCCTGAGGGTCCGTTTCGAAAACCTATCCGGGGTCCGGACTTAATTGTCCGCTTGTTCTGATTCGGTTTCTTTGCAGATCCTTGTTTAAAAAATATGATCCCCATCATAATAACAAATGAAAAGGGTGCCGGGCGAAATTTTTAGGCAGAAATTGTTTAACACTTTTTTTAACAAATTCAAAACGTTGCGTTTTTTGCCCCCCAAAATATGTTTTTAGCATTTTCTGAGCCATCTTAAACAAAAAAGATCTTTTTTCTCAAAAGTTGATAAATTTCGAATTTAAAATCTGAAAAATTCGAAAATAAGCATTTTCATAACTTGAAAACTCATGTGTAAATTGTTATTTATGAGGTTGTCAAGTATCTAAATTGTATTTCAAGAAACATTCAAGAAAGATTCAATTTTCAATTTCAAGATTCGATGAGTAATAATGGCATATTTCAATTTAGAACGTTATTTTTAATTGTTAATTATGCTGATATAAAAAAAAACTTATACTGAAATGATGGCATCTCCTGAGGTAAAATGTGCCGGAAGTAAAATGAGCCTCCGTTCGGATTTCCGGGTGAGGACTATCTCAGGGGGAACACCATTGCAGGTTAGAAAAATCAGGATAGGGTAGTGGAATCTTGGTAGTCTTACAGGTAAGAGTCTGGAGTTAGTGGATGCGCTCAAACGAAGGAGAGTTCAAATTGCTTGCATTCAAGAAACTAGGTGGAAAGGACAAAGGGCAAAAGAACTAGGTGAAGGATACAAATTGTGGTATGCAGGGAGTAGTAACACTAGAAATGGAGTTGGTATAATTGCTGATAATGAAATGAAAGATAACGTAGTGTAAGTTGTAAGAACGAGTGATAGAATGATGTCAGTGAAATTTGTAATTGATAAAGAGGTATTGAATGTTGTGTGTGTGTATGCTCCTCAAACAGGTCTGGGTGAGAATGAAAGAAGAGCTTTCTATGACCAATTAGGAGACGTCCTGAGTGATATTCCGTCAGAGGAGAAAGTTATAATAGGAGGTGATTTCAATGCACATGTGGGCCAAACCAAGGCAGGATACGAAGCAATACATGGTGAATTAGGCTTTGGAACTACAAATGAAGATGGAGAATGCTTGAATTAGCAACAGCACTAGATACGGCGATTGTTAACACATTCTTTAAAAAGAGAGAAACTCAACTTATTACGTATAAAAGTGGACAACATCAATCCCAAATAGACTATTTCATGATAAGGAAAGAAGACATACGTGAATGCAAAGACTGCAAGGTAATAGTTAGTGAGACAGTAAGCCAACAACATAAGCTGCTTGTTCTGGATATCGAAATAAAAAGTGAAACTAAATCAAAATATCGGAGAGGACCACAAAAAATCAAGTGGTGGATGCTAAAAGATGAGAAAGAAGGTCTATTCAGGGAAAGAATAGTAGAGAAAATATGTTGGAACATGAAAGGAAGCCCTACTACAATTTGGAGGAAAATGGCCAGTAGTATTAGAGAGACTGCTATTGAAATACTGGGGAAAACGCCAAGAAAAAAGTTTGAGGAAAAAGAGACTTGGTGGTGGTCAAACGAAGTTCAAGGAAAAATAAAAGAGAAGGGAAAATTATATAAAAAGTGGCAAGAAACCAGATCCAACACAGATCTTCAAAACTATATGGCCGCGAAAAAGGAAGCAAAAGTAGCAGTATCAAAAGCTAAAGCAGAAGCGTATTCAAACCTATACGATCAACTTGATACCAGGGAAGGCGAAACGAAGATATATAAAATAGCCAAACAGAGAGCAAAGAAAGCAAAAGATTTTAATCAGATTAGATGTATCCGAGATGAAAATAATAAAATACTAGTTCACGAAAAGGATGTCAAAAAAAGAGATGGAGAAAGTACTTTGACAGCTTATTAAACGAGAATTTGACAGACAGCCTGTGGAGTCAACGGAGACAGTAGCAGCAATGGTCACCAAAATAACAAACGAGGAAGTGGCTCAAGCGCTTCAAAAAATAAAGAAAGGAAAAGCGGTAGGACCAGATGATATTCCTGGAGAAGTATGGAAAGCATTGGGAGAGACAGGAACAAGGTGGCTAGCAGGTTTATTTAATAGAATTATGGAAGTTGGACAAATGCCAGACGAATGGAGAAGCAGTATATTAGTACCTGTCTACAAAAACAAGGGAGATATACAGCAGTGTACAAACTACAGGGCTATAAAACTGCTTAGCCACACCATGAAAATATGGGAGAGAGTAATTGATATAGACGGATACGTGAAGAGACCGACATATCCGAGAATCAATTTGGCTTTATGCAGGGCAGATCAACAACAGACGCAATTTTCATTATAAGGCAGTTGATGGAAAAATACAGGAGTAAAGAAACAAATGCTCATATGGTATTCATTGATCTTGAGAAAGCATATGATAGAGTTCCTCGAGAGATTCTCTGGTGGGCACTCAATAAGAAAGGAGTCCCTGGTGCATATGTAAAGATTGTGAGGGATATGTATGAGGGAGTAACGACTAGTGTTAGGACAGGTGTGGGAGAGACTGATAAATTTCATGTGAAAGTAGGATTGCACCAAGGCTCGGTGCTTAGTCCGTATTTATTCTCATTAGTTTTGGACCAGATAACAGCGAAACTACAGGGTAACATTCCATGGTGCTCAATGTATGCTGATGATGTCGTGTTAGTAGGAAATAGTGAAAGAGACTAAGAACAAAAACTTGAACAGTGGACACGAGCTCTGGAGGAAAAAGGTTTAAAACTTAGTAGGACAAAAACAGAGTATTTGGAATGTTCATTTAAAGATGGAGTTACTACAAATAAAATGGTATGTTTGGATGGTGAACTGATTGTAAAAAGCAATAGTTTTAAGTACCTGGGATCGGTATTACAGAGTAATGGAGAAATATATGGAGATGCATGCAGAATTAGGGCAGGATGGATGAAGTGGAAGGAAGCGAGTGGTGTGTTGTGTGACAGAAAAGTTCCAATGAAGCTGAAAGGAAAATTCTATAAAACAGCCATAAGACCGGCTATGATGTACGGAACTGAATGTTGGGCAGTGAAAAAGAAAGAGGAACAACGAATGCATGTGGCGGAGATGAGAATGCTTAGATGGATGAGTGGAGTGACAAGAAAGGATAAAATTAAAAATGAATATATTAGGCTAGGTGTAGCACCAATTGATGCCAAAATGAGAGAGCATAGGTTGAGATGGTTTGGTCATGTTCAACGTCGTGACGTTAGTCATCCAATACGAAGAGTAGCTGAAGTGCAGATTCCTGGAAGGAGTAGGAGAGGAAGACCAAAGAAGACGTGGGGGGAGACGATTAGGCAGGACATGTTGGTAAAGGGGATTAATATTGATATGGCCCAGGATAGAATTGGGTGGAGAAATGCAATTAGGGAAGCCGACCCCGCATAGGGATAAGGCAAAGATAATGATTTTTAATTGTTAATTATGCGCGTCCTCTCTACCATTAATGCGTATCGCACTATATGATTGGCGTATTTAATTAGCACATTGGCAATAATTGATTTATTAAATAAATAAAGTATTTGAATAAACTTTGTTAAAAAAACTTTGTTATAAAATTCTAAAATTTTAATGTCAATTGTTTGTTAGGAATTTTTCGCATAAGTACGTATAATAATGTATACATGCGACAGAGACGCATTATAAAGTGCGACGCCCGACGATTAACAATTAAAAAAACGGTCTATATTGAACTAAGCCCCAATTACTCGTTAGAACCTTGAAATTTAATGTATAAGCTTCAATTTAGGCACTTGTCGTCAACCGGAACCCTAATAATTTACATTGAGTTTTCAAGCTTCGAAAATGCATATGTGATTTTTCGCATTTTTCACGTTTTAAATCGCTTATAACTCGAAAACAGTCAACTTTTGAGAAAAATGACCAGAGACCTTTTTTGTTTAAAATCACCCAAAAATCTAAATATACCTTTTTCGGGGCAAAAATATAATTATGAATTTATTTAAAAAGAAATTGTTTCCTATGTAAAAAAATGTACCTGTCTAAAGTCTGGAATGAGTTTAGTGCAACTGATTTTCATTAGGAAGTTGAGACTAATGTGTTAGCTGAGATCTGTACTGATTTTTAATAACGTTCATTCTTGAAAAAGCGGCTTCGCACATATAAAATTGAGATAAACCTAGTACCTACACGATTTCATGGCCAAACATTGCAAGACTCCCCCAATTGTTTCCACACTTCACGGTTTTGTGCTGATTGTTGCCAGTTTTTACTAATCCGCCTGATATCATCTGTCCATCGTGTAGCCGCCCTTCCTCTACTGCGTTTATCTTCTCTTAATCTCCATTCCATCAGCTTTCGTGTCCCATCTTACATCTTTCAACCTGGAGACGTGTCCTGCCTAGTTATGTAAGGAGAGAATATTCTCAAGAGAATATTCTCGTTCTCGAGAATATTCTCTTGAGAGTTGCTGCTTCCTTAATCGTGCTAAGACGATACATAAAAAAGAAAAATGAAAAACGGAAAATGTGGATAAGGCTTTTCTAAGTAAACGCGAAACACTGAGTAATTTAACTATGGAAATAATACTAGACAATTATTATTTGGTTAAGAATTTTACAAGAATGTCAAAAAGTGATTTCGAACTAAGTATTAATATCTAAATAATGATAGGGCCAAGAATAGAGAAGAAATATCAAACATGAGAAATGCAATACAAATATCAACAAGATTAGCAATTGTTATTTATATATACTAACAGTTTTAGTTTAATGTATTTATTCAGGGTGCATTACTCTTCCATTTGTCTCATAGTTCCAGAAGTATGCCAAGTTCCACAACTCTGGACGTAAATGTACTGCATTAATAAACCTTATTGTGATTTCATTTGACCACATATTCATCTTTTCTTTGTACGTTTTGACAAAACCAAATTAAATTTCAACAGAGTACAGGAAATAAAGAGGAAATACAGAGCAACATGCAAAATTTTCCACAGCAGTTCGATTTTATCGGCAACGCATCAGACACTGCAATAGTCAGGCCCGGCCCTAGGAATTTTTCCGCCCTGGGCAAGATCAGCAACTGCCGCCCCCACTTCCCTTGGTAGAGCCAAAAACAAAAATTTCACCATCGCTCTTCGTTTTCTGAAATCTATCACTTAATGCGTTAAAGGTTGTGTCTATAATTTTTAAATAGAAGTAAACTTTATATCGTGTCTCTATATCTATGTACGTCTATACTTTCATCTTCAGCCTTGTAGCCAAATTGTCTTTTCACTTTCGTCTTTCTTGCAATTGCTGTGCCTCCGATTTTCATATTCTCAATAATTTATAACTTTGATACTGGCTTTTTTGCGGTTTTGCGGCTGTCAAATAGCCCTAGAATTTTAAATCACTTCTGAGAGACTTAAAATGGATTTTCCTTTTTTAAATAAACTTACAGCTTGATACACTCGCATATCAATACTCTGCAGTGATTGTGCAATGCTGACTACGTTGATGTGAAGTTAAATGTCATGCCATATTACCACAGAGCAAAGAAGAGTAAAATCACGGATTTTATTTGCCAAACAGCTTGCCTCATGAGCAACCATTTTATCGTTCTTTTTATTGACAGTGATTTCTACAAGAGCATTGTAGATTTCTCCAATTTTGTATCTAATGGGAGTAATTGCATCAATTCTACTTTCCCATCTAGTTTCGAACAAAGGTTAGAAATATGATTTTTCAGTATAGCCCCACGATGAATAGATGCTGATGAAAAGTTGTAAATTTTTGTCAGTAAAGAAAAGAGAGCAACTGAAATCTGTGAAGCTCTAGCAGCATCATTTATGACTAAGTTGAGTGAATGGCTAGAACATAGCATTTTCAAAATTCTGTTTTGAACTCCCAAGTTCTTTCCTTTCATGTATGCCCCATTATCATACAACATACCCTTGTCCTCTTATATCTTCCAAAGGTATTCACAGTTAATTCAGCTTTTTCAAAATAACTTCTGTAAGTCCCTAAGTCCCAAGCCAGTGGTTTTCAGAACAGGCACAAATCCAAGAAAATGTGCTTTAATTTTAACACTTTGTGAATAAATCTAAATCTACAAAATGTATAACAGTAGTTATCTTTTTCACTCCAGCAATATTAGGTGTATAATCTAAAATTATGCTATAATACTTTCATCATCATCATCATCCTCCAACCAATTCACGTCCACTGTTGGACCCAATTGTTTCCAGATAGGTCTCCCCCAATTGTTTCCACACTTCACGGTTTTGTGCTGATTGTTGCCAGTTTTTACTAATCCACCTGATATCATCTGTCCATCGTGTATTACTTTCCTGAGTTCAAAAAGTTTAATTTTTTTTTTGATTTGTTCATGGAGAAGCTGAATAATTACGTTTTGGATACGTTTTCCCAAGTAGTGATGCTGCTTGTTACTACCATTCGTTGTTCTCCTAATGTGCTCTTTTAAAACAGAATCAAATTTTCCAAAGAGCTCAACAAGCTTTAAAAATTACCATGGTTGTGATTAAAAAGTTTATCAGAATCGCCCCTCAATGGAAGACACTGTTGTGCTAAAAACTTTATTATTGATGCAAGTCGTCATATTACATTTTAGAGCTTTTTGTGTTTCTTCGTCTATGGATTTTCCCGATTATAGTCTAATAAAATTGCTAGTTCTACCCACTGTCGCTGTGACTGTAGATGAGCTGGAGACTTAGCGTGATCTGGCTTAGCGAGTAGTTTTGATCCCACTACTCTTATACGATGAAGAAGAAGGCGGCGTTGTCGATTTCCGGTCGAATGAATTATTATTGTTTCACTTTTTAATTCTTGTTTTTACAGAGGCATTTTTGCCGCTCTTGTTTATAATGTTGATTTTTTATAATATTAAAAACATAATTTATTATTTCTTTAATTTCAAAAATTGGCTTTTCAAAAATTTGCTGCCCTGGGCAGCCGCCCAGTTCGCCCACCCCTGGGGCCGGGCCTGGCAATAGTGTTCAAATACCAGTAAAATTTCTGCCACCTGGCTCAGCCAAACGGCGATATTTTCATTAGATGGCTGTAATGTTGCCAGAAACATACCAAATATATTATATTTTTGGCAACATATTGCTTCAAAAACTAGCCCGTCTAAATGCCCCTTTTGACGTAGACCAATCCATGACTGACCTGACGACTCGTGAAAAATAAAATCCCACAACTTCTCATCAGTACATTGAAATGCAGAATGTATATGACCAGGATGCGCTAATGATAGAAATATATTCTGAACCTGAGACCTCATGTTTTTCTGATTAAATCGCCACATCCATTACTTGCATTATTTGTTGTTAAGAAGAAACTTTCATTTTTTTATCAAATAAATTTTGTGTTTTTTTTGTTTTTGTATTTTGTTTATATACATATAAAGAACACTGTTGTTTAGTCTCATAATTTTGTATATGCTTTCATGATTTTTAATACCCTATTTTCTCTTCAACAATATCCCTAAGTGCGTCGTAGGGTTCATTCTCAGAAAATTCTCGGTATCGAGAATATTCTCGAGAATATTCTTGAGAATATTCTCTGATTTTTTATTCTCGAGAATTTTCCAACACTAGTCCTGCCCACTTCCATTTGAGCCTGGTGATACGTTCTATCTATCTGCGATACCGATTCTTTGTCTGAGATCTTCATTTCTTATTTTATCCCGTAGGGTTACACCCAGCATAGATGTTTCCATACGCCTTTGAGCAACCCGCATTTTCGACGCTGTTGCCTTGGTTAGAGTCAGTGTGTCATTACCGGCAGCACACATTAATCAAACACTTGGCAGAGCTCCGTAAGCTGCCCAAGCAAGAGTTAATCTTCTTTTTATTTCGCACGTTTGGTTATCTCTGCCAATTCTAATTTCATGACCCAAGTAAAAGTACTTTTCCACTACATCTTGTTCACGTATAATCAGCTGTCCGCTAGGAATCAGATTAGTCATTAATTTAGTTTTAGAAAAGTTAATTTTCATCCTATTTTCCAGCAGATAGCGTCTAACTCATTTAGCATTTTCTTTACTTCTCCTAGGTCATCATCATCAGTTATAAGGACTATGTCATCTGCAAAACGAAGATGATTTAACTTTTCTCCATCTATTGTGATCCCTTTATTGTCTCAGTTGAGCATCTTAAAGGCATATTCCAGAACAGTTATGAATAGTTTTGTCTTACGTTGTTATACTTTTACTATAAAAATCGAGCGATGAATCTGCTTGATGCAGCAGAACTATTTAAATAGTACCTAAGAAGAATATTATTGTTGTGAATGAATCAAGTAACGCCTTATTTCGTTATATTTAAGTCTCATTTTTTTTGTATGTTGATAATGAGCAATACATTATCCCTCTAAGAACGAATGTTATGTTTTCGTTACTTCTTCTTCTTCTTCAGATTCAGATACAAATCCACTAATGGATGTTAGCGATCACATTTTCCATTAACTTTTTGTTTCTTGCAATGTGCATCAGAGATTGTATGTCGTTAATCCCTGTGGGAACATCCATAAACTACGTCGTAAAAATTTTGGAGTTTTTAATACCCTCCCCCCTTCCGTCGTAAAGCGTCGTTTGCAGTTGCCCCCCCCCTCATATCGACGTCGCAATTGCAACTCATGACCAGCCTTTTTAGTGATTTTTTTAAATTCCATGTTATTCCTAGATTTTTAAAAGTTAGCTCTCAAAGTTTATTTACGAATGTATCCAAATCAGTATTAATATGTAGCTCATTAATATCCGCGCACTCTCTCAATTCACTGTACAACTAATAATTAGCTTTATAGGGACAAAAGACAACACTTTTATCGGAGTTCCTATGCTTTCTTAACTGGATATAAACTCATATAAATCTTGATACTTATTTTGTTTTGATTTCAATGCCATTTCTTTTATTAAGTATAAATAGAAACATTGTACTAAACTAAATAGAATAGAATATTTTATTTCTATTCATTCTTTTAGAATTTTTTCACACAGAGTATTCAGTAAATAAGTGAACAGTTTAATATTTATTGCTTCCAGACGTTGTTCTGAAAAGAAGCGTTTGTTTAAAGACATAGGACAATGTTTTATTGTTTGTTATTCTGTATAAAACTGCTAGCGATATTATTAAGGCTGTGAGTGATAAAAACGAAATGAAAAGTATGCGATAAAAGTAATATACAAATTCCTTTTCACTCTAAAATAGGGTATATTTTTTATATTCGTAAACTTCAAACGACGTCGGATGTGCACTTCTGGCCCCCTCCCCCTGTCGTATACCGTCGTAATAAGCAAAGTCCCCCCTCCCCCTTTTCAACGACGTAGTTTATGGATGCCCCCTGTTCATTGCCTTATTAGACGGAGAGCTAGAGCCGAACAATCATCGTAATAAGTAATATGGAGTTTTTCCTGTGAAATGTGTCCATTGTATATTGACAATTATGACCCCTTTCAGGCTGACACCTCAGTGGATACAGGAAGTAGCAATAAGGGATGAAAGAGGAAAAGTGCAATCATTAAAGGTTTTCACCTCCTATTTTGTTAAACCTCCATCGATTTGTATGAAAATTGCTTACTAGTTAGAGCATATATAATTTGGTGCCAACTTGCACTTTCCCAACCCTGGTGGTGAATACCACCCCTTCCCGCCGGTGAAAACAATTTTATTAAAAATAACCCCACAAATCGATAGAGGGACAAATTTTAAGTAAAATTTGTTATATCATGTTATTAAAATAAATCAATACTTTTTGAGATCAATATGAGTTACGGATGATAAAAAGAACATATTAATTAATTGTATGTTAGTAAAATATTATTTTTATATTATTTCGATATTTAATTGAATTTTTTCTATCAATATAAACTGAATATGTCCAGAAACTGGGGGTGTCCAATAATGGGTACATTTGACATACTTATTCGAATACACTTTTGATAAATTTATAATATCGAAATAATATAATATAATTGTCTATTTTCAATAGTGCCGTTTGATACCAGTACAATTTTTCAATGCATCTTATGAATTAAATATTTTATTTTAAGTTCTAAAATATACAACTCAGAGATTGAACTTTCGTAATGAAATACCCTGTATATTTTATCTTGCATTTTATCTGTTTTTTAGATCATGGTGATCCCTGCATGACGAGCGAGCAATGTACAGTGGTACTAGACGATTCTTATCAATGTAGGAATAACAAATGTCTTTTTCCAATTGGACAAGATGTGGACAGTGGCTCTCCAGTACTCACTTTCTCCAGCACCATGTTGTCCTTATGTACAATATCAAGTTTATATCTCATAGGAATTATAGTTTAAAAATTGAATAGATACATTAAGGACACCATAGGTAATTTGAATAGCTTTTTTGTACATTTTTGTACGATTTTAAATTTTTATATCTATACTTACATATTTATGTGTTTTAATTTTGTACAAATGTATTGTTCAAATACTTTTGTGGAATGTTAAATAAAGTTAAAGGATGAACAACTTCATTATGTTTATTCGTCTCCTTGTATAGGTATACAACAGGCTGCACATGGATTCGCTCCCGGGTTCAGGTAGGAAGACCTAACCCTTCGGTCATAACTTAACTTTCGGGTATGAGTTTCGGAGCCAACTCGTGTACAATAAAAGTGGTTTTATAGGGGTTGGGAGCGAATCCATGTGCGCCGATACAACATACCTTGAAAGATTCAGGAAACACAGTCGAACCCGCTTATTAGAGTACCGGTTATATACTCCGGTCAACTTACACATCCGAGGCTATAAAAATTACCATCAAGCTGAAATTTGGCAGGATTGTTCAAAATACCATCATAAATGAAATCTAAAAAGTCCTCATAAATCCTACCCGAGCTAAAAAATTTACGCGGGGTCAAAGGTCACCAAATATAGTTTTTAGCGATTTTCAGCGAAACGGTAAGTTTTATCATAAAATTAGTTCTAACAAAAAATGTAGATTAGATAATTATCTATAAAAAATGCCTTATTACTTTTTTCCTGAGAGCCACCGTTTTTGAGATATAACGATTCAAAAAGTTGTAATCGTCATAATATGCGCACACGTTTCCACACCACCTTTGAGGTAGTGTACTTAGCGCGTTTTTTAACGTCGTTTCCCCAGTAGGCCTATTCCACGGATCTCTTATGATTCTGTTTAATTTGAAGCTATTGAATAATTGATATTGGCAAGGATTAAAAATGATAAAAGCTATAAAAAGCGGTATAAATTAAAAAAAAAGGGAAATTTATCAAACTGGTTCATAATTTTCTAATACTTCTGCTTCCCTTGTTCTTCTTCTCCTTGTTCTTCTTCCTCTTCTTCACCTTCTAGTTCTTCTTCTTCTTCTTCTTCTTCTTCTTCTTCTTCTTCTTCTTGTTCATCCTGGGTGCAAGTAAATTGCTCCAATAATGACATATTGCATGGCTTCTCGATAGAATCAAATGAATCATCAATTGTTGCTGATTCAACATTGGAGCACGACCGGTTTTGACAATTAGTGCGTGCTACCGAACAAAACAGTCCAACTTTTTTGCAACCACATTTAGCGCTACATCCCTTTATACAATTGCAAAAAATTGTGTTCACGAGTTTTTCAGGCGCATGTGGAAGTAAAGTTTGAATTGGTTCTAATGAACTGTCGACTAATTTTCATCCCCAGTCTTTTGGATCTAGCTGATAACCAAGCTACACTTGAACTTGGTAATATACTTGAAAAAGATGTTGATGAGCAGCCGCTGAGGTTGGAGGAAAACAAGATAATTGCACTTGTTTTTTATTTCGAGTACTTTTAAAGAAACATGCATATCGAAACTTACCTAAGCACGTAGTTTTTTTAGGCGCTCTATACACAGAGAGAAGAAAGCTAATTCCGTTGGAAATAACTTCTTCTGGAGTTGAATTAGTTTTTTTAAAAACTTCAGCACGTTTAAGTAAAATTAGGTTTAACACGTATATTCACTCAGGAGTAGTAATTAAGACTAATTAATACCTCGAGGGATCGAGGGTGTCATCTACCTGAAGGATTTCGCCACCCAGGAAGATAAAGGTGTAATTTGTATAATAGTAAACAAACTAAACTTGCATAAAGTTTATTGTATAATGAAATATTGATTAGTATTAAGCAATAAACATTTTGCCTAGAAAGTTGTCTTTCATTATTATATTCAAACCCTTCTGAGAAAAGAATAGGTAGGATTATTAGATTAGCCGACGAACGTGTTTATTCCGACAAAACCCATCTTTACAAATTGAATTAAGGCGCATAAATAAAAATAATAATTATTATAAGTTAATACTTTGTCATATCAATTTACTATTTTTGTTGGGATTAGCCGTAAAATTCAAATAATTCTTATTATTTTCGCGTTAAATTCACTTTGTAAAGATTTTTTTGTTGGCACTGTAATATAATACAGCTTATACATTGTATCCCTCGGTAGACCGCAAGCTGTTAAATAATAAATAGGAAACATTATCATATTTATAATCTTATATTATTATGTGTAATATAAGTTAAGTTGACCGATAGAATATTATGTTTACTTGTATTAAAGCTTCAGTGATGTATAATATACCTGGTGTACTAATACATAATATTATATTATGACGATTAGAAGTCTTTCAACTCTTTGAATCATTGTATCTCAAAAACGGTGCCTCTTAGAAAAAAAAAGTATTAAGATATATTTTATAGATAATTATCTAATCTATATTTTTTGTTAGAACTAATTTTATGATAAAACTTACCGTTTCGCTAAACATAGCTAAAAACCATATTTGGCGACCTTTGACCCCGCGTAAATTTTTTAGCTCGGGTCGGATTTCTGAGGACTTTTTAGATTTCATTTATGATGGCATTTTGAACAATCCTGCCAATTTTCAGCTTGATGGTAATTATTGTAGCCTCACTCCTATTTTTGAGTCTAACTAGACCGGTCTAATAGGAATATCCCGGTTTAAGGAATAGAAATTTGAAGTCCAGAAACTTTTCCATTTACTCCTTAATAAATGTATCCCTTTATAGGAATACGTTTTAGTAAAATAGTATCTACCGCTTAATAGAATATTTTTCAGGTAAACCAAAAATTTTTATGTATACAAATTCCTACAAATTTAAATGATAGTGTTGTTGATGATGTTGTTGGTGGTGTTGATGATGTTTATAGTTTCTGTCACGTAATAAACATGTACATACTTACAGCCAAGAGTAGCTACTCCTTTTTTCAACAATCAGATATTTTGGTACCTATACTTTATAGAAAATTGAGATTACAGTCATATGATTGAAATAGTACGTAAAAACATCCTTTTTTTTTATAACCCATTATGCATTCCACAATCTGCCTGAAGGGCAATAAGCTTATCTTCTTCTTCTTAAAGTGCCCTCTCCTCAATGGAGGTTGGCTACTACAATTGCAAACTCTTCTCTGTCTTCAGCTGTTCTTATTAGCTATTCAAAATTTAGCCCTGTCCATTGCCGGATGTTTCTGAGCCACGATAGTCTTTTCCTTCCTAGTCCCCTCTTACCCTCGATCTTTCCTTTCACTATAAGTTGAGCATATTGGTACTCATTATTTCTCAGTATGTGGCCTAGGTCTGATGTTTTTCTAACTTTCACTGTGTTGAAAAGTTGTCTTTCCCGCTTGCCTATTTGTTTGACGTAAGTACCTACTCGGATTGTTGGTCCAATTGTCAGATGATTCTGAAAAGACTCGCTTTTTGTTTGTTTCCATGGTTGTATACTACAATGTGTTCGCCAGGAGATCTGAAAGACGGTCTGACGATTTTTTGAATGATTTTTTGATGATTTCATCCATGATTAAATTGAAGAGCATAGGACTGAATGAGTCTCCCTGTCTTATTTTGCTGCCTATATCTATAGGTTCTGTAAGTTGTCTATCTATTCTGACTTCCATGTTGTTGTTTTGGTAGATGTTTTCAATAGTTTTTATGATATCTAGGGGGCTTCTCTATTATACCTACAGAAGATGGATTCCATCTTTAAGTCTTACTCTGTCAAATGCTTTCTTCAAGTCAATCATACATAGACTTGTTGGTTTATTATACTCTAGTGCAGTGGTCACCAATTAGCGGACCGCGGTCCGCATCCGGACCGTGAGCTAGTTTTGTGCGGACCCTCAATAAATTCAGAATATACCCAATGTTTTTTCAATTTTGAAAATGTTTGGCCATGAAATTGTGTACTATGTTTGGCTCAACTTATGTGTGCTAAGCCGCTTTATCAAGAATGAACTTTATTAAAAATCGGTAGAGATCCCACTTAACAGATGAATATCTCGACTCCCTAAGGAGACTCAGTTGCACTAAACTCACTCCAAACTTCAGACAGGTTATACATAAAAAAATGTCATTTTTATCTCTGATAATTTAATTTTGTAAAGAGTTTTCCCCCTTATTGTTATACTTACTATTCATTAATTTTGAAATTAAGTAAGCTGTAATATAAAATTGTCATGTGCATTTTTTATATTCATTTTCTCTTCACTATATGTTTTAAGGAGGAGTACTTTTCAGATGTGCATTTAATTAAAATAATTTTCAGATTTAATAAGTTTGCAACAAACACCTTGCATTGAAACTAATGTAGAAAAGATAGCATGTTATGTTAATTAGCATTTTGTACTATTATTATTTATTTTAATTTCCTCAGTTTCCTTTCTACAAAATTGAAGATGTCTAAAAACTTCATTAGCATTCAAAATATAAATTCCTAATATTTAAAATATTCAGTAACAATTTACAACACTGCTGTCTTCAAAATATACTGATAATAACATCAAAACAATACACAATGAATTTATATTTTATTTATTGTACCAGGAAAACTTACAGAAAAGTATATACAGTAACCAAAAAACAATCAGATATTATTAGTTTTCCTTTTCATATTAATCCATGTGTGAGGTCACTTTCATATGAAAAATGTTTCTGACTCGATTTCTTTGCGGATTCCTGTTCAAAAGCGTCCCCTTTACAAATCAGAAGGATGCCGGGTGAATCAATTTTTTAAGCAAATTCAAAATTACTTTTTTCCTCGGAAAATGTATTTTTAGGTTTCTTGGGTAATTTTCTTTTCTGAAAAGTTGATAGTTTTCTAGTTATAAGCGATTTAAAATCTGAAAAATGCGAAAATATGCATTTGCGATGCTTGAAAACTCTTAAGTTTTAATAAAATGACAGATCTTTTTTATCTAAGTTGACCCAAAAATGCTAAAAACATATTTTCGTGGGCAAAAAGGTGATGTTTTGAATTTGTTAAAAAAATATTAAACAATTTATGCCCAAAAATTTCGTCCGGCACCCTTCTGATTTGTTTATGGGGGATATTTTTTAACAAGAATCCACAAAGAAACGGAATCAGAACAGTCAGACACAGGCAGCATAAATCCGGACCCTGGAAGTGTCATAGGTTTTCGAAACGGACCCTCAGGAAAACTAATTGGTGACCCCTGCTCTAGTGATTTCGCACTATTTCCTTTATGACGAATATTGCATCTGTACACGATCTTCCAGTACAAAAATTCTGTTGTTCATCTGCTAGCATATCCTCTGATTCATTATAAGTATCTTGTAAAATTTTAGTTGTAAGTTTTAGGGTAGTATTTAACAATTTGATACCTCTGTAGTTTTATGGCTGCTTTTTATCTCCTTTTTTAATAGTAGAGTTAGTTTGCTCGTTCTCCATTTTTCCGGTATTTTATTATTTTGTTATGTCATTATGAGTTTGTTCATGAAAAATTGAAAATTAAAATTGTATAAAAAATAAATATTTCGTTAAAATAAATATTTCTTATTTTTCCTTATTTATGGCGCCCAACTCTTCAGTTTGGCTCCCCTTTGGAGTGGAGCCCGCCTGCGTCGCACTCGTTGCACGCCCTGTTGCGGTGGCCTTGACTGGCCCGCCTTGAAAGTATGTCCTAGCATGATTGGATTGGCGGCTTGTAGCCATATTGCGTACTTCGTACGGTACATTGCGCATGCAGTACAACATACCGCGCCCTCATGTAGATCGATATTGTATACATCATTATATACATTTTTTGAAAAGGTCGTTAAAGCGATTGAACGTATTTATATCGCTGTGTATAATTCTCGTAAAAAGAGTGGTTTTTTCAATTAAAATTAATATTGGAGTAATCAAAAGTAATAAGTGATAAGAAACGCATATTACAGTAAAAGGGTGAGTTCATCCCAAGTATATTTATTGTGGTTTCTTCAATTATTTACGACTGTACATATAAGTATCAAGTGATATTATTATAAAAACAATAATTATCTGCTATAGTCGTACTTGTACCTGTACCTTATAGAACCGGAATTTTAGAAGTCATTACCAGTAAGCACATATTAGGCCAGTCAAGTTTCAGAATCCCAATAAAGATGAACAAATGTCCAAATTGTAAGTTGTCGATTGTTGACAATAAGAATACGCTTAATTGTATGTCGTGCAATTTACCGATTCATATTCAATGTCTAGATATTGCACAGGAAGAGGTTATAAGAATAACTAGGGCAAAATCAAAGTCACTAAGAATCGTCTGTAACGGTTGCTGTACATTCGAAGATAAGTTCAATAAATTGACTGATCTAATTTCTAAGTTGTCAGACAGATTTGCATCGATTGAGGAGCGTCTTGAGGTTTTGGAACAGTCTTCGAGAACTAGCCCAATGGAGTTCGAGGACTGTGTTCAGGAATCAATTGCTCGTCATCAGAAATCGTTTAACCTAATTCTGTATAATCTACCAGAACCAGAAGGTGATGATAAGGAGGCGGAGGATGTATCCACAGTTTCCACGATTATAGATACAATAAAACCGCGAAATCCTTCATTTGCGTCCGTTTTTAGAATTGGAAAAGTTAGCAATAATAAGCCTAGGCCAGTAAAAGTTAAATTTTTCGATAATGATAGTCCTTTGTTTATGTTACGAAATAAGAGGAGGTTGCTAGGTACCCAATTTTCTAGAGTTGTTTTAAAGGATGATTTAACTAAATATCAGATTAACTATTTACATACAGTGCGAGAGGAACTGGAAAAACGAAAAATACTAGATAAGGATCTAACGATAAGGTATATTAATAAGATTCCAACCATTGGTAGTACTAACCAACAACCCACCGCAAAAAACGAATAAAGTTGACAACAATAAATATTTTTTATACTAATATTGCTTCTTTACATGCTAAGTTCGCTGATGTTTTGTCATTTTCATCTTCTAATCCCGATATTCATATTTTTGCTGTAACAGAATCCTGGTTAAGTCCCAGAATACCTAATTCTTTTGTAAAACTTAATGGCTATTCAATTTATCGTAAAGATCGCATTGATCGTGTAGGTGGCGGAGTATGTGTCTACTTTCAGGAGACCTTCTTTAAAAAATCTAAGATAAGTACTGTAAGTCATAATCTGGAAGGTATAGAATCTCTTATGTTTAAAATTATCTTTCCTAATAAAGTTGTTTTGCACCTCCTTGTTATCTATAAACCAAACATTTCTTTTACTCTTACCAAATCAATGTGTGAATTTATTGAAAAATGTAGTAGAGAAAAAGAAAATTTAATCATTTGTGGAGATTTCAATTTTAAGGATTTAAAATGGCCAGTTCAAACTCCGCTTATTGGAGATAATCCGAGTGTTCCATTTTACAATTTATTTTTTCAAACCAATCTAAACCAATTGGTAAAAGAACCTACTAGATATCGTCAAGGTAATACACCTTCGATTTTAGATTTGATAATCACTAATGAGGAAGAACTTATCAGTGAAATTCATTATCTTTCACCAATAGGTATTTCGGACCATGTAGTTCTTCAGACACAAGCTCAATTGGACATTACTGGAGCAATTAATGAAAAAATAGTTAAAGAGTTTAGTAAAATAGATTATGTTAAATTAAATTACTATTTTAGAGAAGTAATTTGGCCGGATTTAGATAATTGTTCATGTAATGATTCTTGGAATAAATATAAAGAAATTATATATAAAGGTATTGATAAATGTTCTTCAAAGTACACTATTAGGACTAATCCCAGAAGCCCTTGGATCGATAACCGACTGATCGCAATGACTAAAGAAAAAACATTTTATGGAAAAGGGTAAGAAAAAATCCATCGGAAGAAAACATACTTATACATAAGACAATTTTCCAATAGATTGACAAAGGAGTTGAGATTATCGAGAAGTGATTATGAAAACAGAGTTAGCTCCAGAGGTCCCAAATCTTTTTACAAATACGTTAGATCAAAATTCTGTACAAAAACTGGTATTCCGTTATTAGAAAAATCTAATGGCGAAATATGTTTAAAAGAAGAGGTTTGTGAGTTATTTGCTGAGACTTTTTCCACTGCTTTTACAGTTGACACGGATGCTGCGTTTTCAGGTTTGCCCACTACTGATAGAATAATGGAGAGTTTATCAACAACTGACATCTCTACTGAATTGGTTAGAGAGGTATTATGTTCTTTAAAGACTACTGCGTCTCCTGGATCGGAAAATATTTCACCATTGTTATATCATAATTGTGCAGATAGTTTAGCGGCTCCAATGGCAGCTTTATTGGCCAAATCTTTGCAAACAAATTCAATACCAGCTTCATGGAAATCTGGTATAGTAACACCGATATATAAAAGTGGAAATAAACTCCTTTCGTCTAATTATCGCCCAGTAACAGTTCCACCAACATCAGTTAAAATAATGGAAAAATTATTAGCTAATAAATTAATATCCTTTTGGTTAGAGCATAATGTTATTCCAGTCTCTCAACACGGATTTCTGCCGAACCGTTCTGTAACTAGCAACCTTCTTCACTCTCTTAATGAATGGACTTCATCTTTGGACCGATATGAACCGATTGACATTATTTATATAGATTTTTCCCGTGCATTTGATAAGGTACCCATACAAAAATTAATGCTGAAGCTAGAACATTACGGCGTGCGTGGTGAGTTGCTATTGTGGTTAGAAAACTTCCTCTCTGAAAGAACTTTTTCGGTCAAAGTGGAAAATGACTGCAGTGTTCCACGTGCGGTAGCCAGTGGTGTCCCTCAGGGATCAATATTAGGGCCTATTCTGTTTTTGTTGTACGTATCTGATTTAACGTGCGGATGATGGCAGTCAAAATCAGTTTCATATGCCGACGATTTAAAGTTATATTACTGTCCCGATATTGTTAATACTCTTCAGAGTGACCTTAATCAGCTATCAGAATGGAGCATGAAATGGGCTATTCCGTTAAATTCGCGTAAGTGTTGTGTTGTTCAATGTGGATATAATAATCCACATATAACATATTTTTTGGATGGAGTTCCTCTGAAATCAGTACAGGAAGTTAATGATTTGGGCGTTACGGTCAACCAAACGTTAAGTTGGTCTACTCAAACAGCAAAAGTAGTTGGTAAAGCTAACTCTGCTTTATACCTCATATCAAAAGCTTTTCCTAGAATGTCTCCAGACTTGTTTTTGAAACTGTATAAAAGTTATGTCAGACTTCACCTGGAATTTGCGGTATCTGTTTGGTCACCTCATTTACAAAGAGATATTAATTTATTAGAAGGAGTACAACGAAGAGCTACTAAGCTACCTTTTAATTATGCAAGATTAAGCTATGAAACTCGATTAAGAAAGCTTAAGTTGTCTCCATTGACTCATAGAAGAGAGAGAGAGGTGATTTAATATCTACTTACAGAATTCTTAGGGGAGAATTTTGGGGAACATCGAATTTTTTTAATATCAGCGAAGATGCTAGACTACGAGGTCATCACTATAAATTGAAAAAGGAACCTTTTAAAACTACTGTAAGGCAAAACTTTTTGGTAAATCGTGTTTTTGATAAATGGAACAGTTTAAGTGATGACATCGTAGGGGCTATTAGCTTAAATAGTTTCAAAACAGGTTTGATGAGAACTAACTGGACATTGTATGTGTAATGTTAGCAAATTTTTGTTAAAATAGTTGTTGTAAAATATAAGGATATATTTTATGTTTTTTTTATGAGAAAAAAAATTGTAATTTTTAGGTATACTTACTTTCTAATTTTTGTATCTTTTTTAATTTGCTATTGTTGTAACAACTTTTACGAAAACCAATTCTTTTGAATATTTACTTTAATTTAATTTTTATTTTGTAAGAATTTGTTTTATGTTATATTATTTAGTTTAAGACCTACAATTATTTTTGTACTTTGAGCCATATAAGCTCTGCTTTGGCTCGATATTATTGTATAATAATAATAATAATAATAATAATAATACATATTTAAAAGCAACAACAGTTAAATGTTTTGCCCCTGAGTTTATTTTTAACCAAGCTCCTCCTCAGAGCTTAACTCTAGTTGATTGGCTGTTCACGACACTTTATAGTGCGCACGCAATAAAAATAGATATAATTACAGAGGCTTAGTTACCGCCGTATCAATTATACGGGGCCCCCGACATGCCGAGGCCCTGACGCGGAATTGTCCAAACAAAAATTTCATTTAAAAAAATTGAACAAAATATTCTCTTAAACACGCTTAAACTTTGAAAAGTTTCTCTTCTTGGTTGTCGTCTATCAGCAGGGCCGCCGAAAGGGATGAGCGGGCCCAGGTAAGAAGTGAAGAGCGGACTCCCGGGAAGGGGGTAAAAAGTGAAGAGCGAAAAAAGATGTCTATAATTATTTTTGAAAAATCGCATGGTTTTACCAAATCTTTCTCAATGCACAAAGTCGCTAGGTCAGTTAACGCCGATCCTGTTTCATTGTAAATCGCATAGCCTTTTTTATGCGAGAAAGAAAACTAAAGGATATTTTTCCTTTTGCGACTATTATGCAAAATATTCTTGACGCTATAACGACGTTAGGAAATAATGATTTCAATTTGGGACGTTTAATTTTATTAAGTAGGTAGGTACTTAGGTAACTCTATTGGAGAAAGTTGAGATTCCCAAATATTATCCTCGTACTTATATCGCTTTCTCGTCTCCGTTATAAAACTCGCACAATTTATCAATTTTTTTCTTAATATTGTCGTTGTCTTCATCTCGAAATGTCCATGAAAGGTTTAATAGCGAATGAGTTTCAATTGCCGCATTAAATCTTCTGATTAAGTTGCTTATTATATAATCTATCACAATATTAAATATTTCACAGCGAAATATTGCGCCGGGCTCAAACTTACCATTTGCCTCAATACTAGGCCCTATAAGTAGGGGAACACGGGGCGGAATGGCACGTCTAATGTAGATGCCTTGGCTAGTCAACAAGTTTTTATTGAAAATGAAAACAAAGTGCAGAAATTAATTAATCAATTATTCTTAAAGATAATAAATAGAATAAAACTTTAGAAAAAATAAAGATAGTTGACAATTTTACTTGATACGAAAAGTAGTTCACTTTTCCCGTTCCGCCCCGTATGCGGGGCAGAACGGGATTTAATTTTTTTTAATAGGTTTTAATGAATATAGTCATAAGAAAAGCATGGAAAAAAGTATAATTAGTGGGAAATTACTTTTATTAATATTACGCCTAACACAATTTTTAATTTACACATAATTCACAGATGAAAATTGATTCATCATCCTCACTATCTACGCCTGCACAAGAATTATGTGCCCAACTGTAGCACGATGAGCATGCTACCCATCCTTCATTGGAAGTTGAATAGAAGTCTTGGCAGTATAAACACTCGGCATCATCTTCAGTGTCACTGGAATCAGAGTCTCTTGTCTTGTCTTTCAGACCTTTATTTAACAACACCCTCTTCTTTTTAACCACTTTCTCTTTAGTGGCTTTACTTCCGCCTTTACTGAAGCTGACTTTTCTTTTTACTCACTCTACTTTTTTAGCCGCCTTAGTTTTTGTTTCTTCCTTGGCCTTTTTCAACTCTTCGAAATATGGCGATAAAGTCAGAATTGCTGTTTTTCCTTTTTTTCGAGAAGTTCTTTTCTTATTCTGTTCCACTTTCGGTATCGGTAGAACATGTTGAGGAGAAGCAGTCGGAAATGACGTTAGGTTACTTGTAGCTGAAGGAATTTGAACAGGATCTGGCATCCATGAACACTGAGGAAGAACGGGTAGGTGTTCACCGTTAGATGCTGGTGTTTTAGAGTTTGTTCCGATAGTTCAGTGGTGGCATCATTTTGACTAATTTGTTCCTCCTCGGCTACTTCATTTGCCGTTGACAAATCACTGGCATTTCTGGGCTCCAAATTATCATCTATTTCTATTTGAATATCTGTTGGTGCAGATGGAAGGAAATCGTCTTCAGTAAATGCATTAACATCTAGAGGCCAAATTGCTGTTTTCTTGAAGCCGTCCAGTGCTGTTTTCATTGTAGCTGCATTAATAAATGCAGTTCCAAACAACGATGCAATCTGAAATAAAGTCACTACTTTTCCAGGGTTTGATCTTAACCATCTTCGCACTTCCTCTTCATAATAAATACTAATAGGCCTCATCAGTGAAACATCTAAAGGCTGAAGACGGTGCGAACAGTGGGGAGGAAAGCAGAGCAATATAACTCCGTTATATCGAGCAAGATCAATGAGTTCAATGTTCTTCGTATGTGTCGAATTTCCGTCGAACAGAAGCAAAACAGGAGCATCTTTTGTGGCCTTAGAAAAATATATAAATTTTTTAAACCAACTGACAAACGTTTCGGTTGTAATCCATCCCGAGTCGGAGACTTCTGCCCAACCTCCAGGTGGCAAACCCAACTCGAAATCTTGCTGCTTCCGTCTCCTGGTGAAAATTAACATCGGGGCCATGTAAGATCCACTGGCAGAAAAACACAACTCCACAGTCACAGTTTCACCTCTCTCAGATGATGTTAGCGTGCCTACCTGCCGTCTCCCTTTCGTTGCTATGATTTTCGAATGTCCTTTTGGATTCACGCTAATGCCGGTCTCATCACAATTAAAGATACGATCAGAATTCAGTTTATATTTATCAATGCATTCTTTTAGAAGAGATTGGAATTGTGCTACAGCTACCCGATTAAAGCCCATCGCACGAGCTCCAGAGGTTGCCTCAGGTTTTCTTATACTTAAATCGGGATGTCTCTTCAAAAAGCCATTAATCCAGTCTTGTCCTGCTGTTTGATTAATTTGGTTAAAATTATGAACGATTCCATTGCGGTGTGCTAACTGATAC
Source organism: Diabrotica virgifera virgifera (assembly GCF_917563875.1). NCBI lineage: Eukaryota > Metazoa > Arthropoda > Insecta > Coleoptera > Chrysomelidae > Diabrotica > Diabrotica virgifera. Next base: position 29,685,970 of record NC_065452.1, read on the forward strand.
GCTAGCCTGCGTAAATCTTTCATGGATAATCCAAACAATCTTTTTTCCATGTTTTTAACATAATTAGCAAGTTCTAACTCCTGCTGTTTATTGAAAATACACGTAAATTTTCCTGACTGTTTGCTAATGTGAAATTCCGGACTATCCCGCTTTTTCTTCACATATCGAGCCAATGTTGATTTTGGTACACCATATTGAGACGAGGCTTTGTCTAAACTTGTATTACCGTCAATTGCTGCGGATATTGCCTGGTCCATAGAATCTACAGGCCAACTTTGTCTCTCTGTTTTTCTAACATAGTTTCGCACCATCTGTAACAAGAAAACTTGAAGGTAGTTTTTTCTTAAGTAACAAAAGATAAAGCGGGGCGGAATGAGATATGTCTCATTCTGCCCCGTACCGTTCTGCCCCGAAGTTCGTTATTTTGAATTTCAAAGTTTTATGAGGTTATTTAGCAATATTTTAAAGAACTATGGGGGTTTACAGCAAGCTAAAATGTCTATTTGAATAGTACATAATGCTGAATAAGCAATAAGAAAAATTTAACCACCTACCTTCAAGTCTGAAATGGACAAAATATGCAACAAAACAACTGAAATTCACAAATACGTTATAAATACCACCTTCGCTTCGCAGGGAACAATGGCGACTACCAGATACAGAACTACTCATCGGAGCGTAGCTTACTACCAAATATCGTAGATGGCAGCATAATACACACTTCAAAAAATACAAATCTCATTCTGCCCCGCCGGTCCATTCCGCCCCGTATTCCCCTATTTGAAAATAGAGTTAAAGGTCATATTAAGTATAGCCGAAGCCGAGTATTATAGGTACCTGCTAATTAAACGTATTATGCATATAAAGTGAAGAGCAAAGAAACGGGAAAAATTACGTCTTTGGTCTGGTGGACGCCGGGCCCCTTAAATCGCCGGGCCCCGGTACAATACATATACCGGCTGTACCCCCTCTCGGCGGGCCTGTATATCAGGGAATTGCAGATGATAAATTCTTATTGCTAGTAGTATGTACCCACATTTTTATTATACTCAATACTCTCCTAGAACAAAAACCATACTAATCAGTTCCCCATTAGAAAAATTTATATTAGTAATGGTAACAAAGCAACTTAAACTATAAAAATAGAATAATGTCTAATGTTTAAGCAAGTTTAGTGTCAAAGTCATCGCCAACTAGGTAGAATATGGTATATGGTATGTTTTTATTAATATTTTATGTACAAACAGTCTTAACAACGTATAGGCATTTTGGTATCTCATCCAATATTAATAAATTAAGGATCATTCTAGATTAATAGCTTTCTATTTATTTTCAAAAAATTATTTTTGATTGAATATTTTCATAGCCAATCTAATAAAATTTCACGTAATTTTTGTTGCAATTAATGTTTGGCTTAAAGAGTCACGAATAACTCAAAAATTAAAGCAGTTAGGTATAGGGAATGCTTAAGAAATAAGAAAGTACCATAAAATAACATTTCATTTTTTCATTACAATACTAAAATACAAGGGGTTCTATTTAAGAAAACTTAGAAAATACCAGTGGCGGCTCGTCAGAGGAGGCAAGGGAGGCTTAGCCTCCCCATAAATTTTTTACACACGCTACACTGTTTTGTTTATCATGAATATCGAAAATAACAAGCACTCTCACTATTATACAACGTGTAAATTCCATATTATCACTAAATATCAATACGCACGGAGCATTAGCATTAGAACGCATGGTCGCGTATCAGTTTTATTATTATTGTAGGCAGGACTCTGGGTTATCCCAAGATGCATGAACGGAGCCGAGAAGTTGATGCACCGCGCAGCGCATTTAAGGAGACCCAGTCTCCTAACAGTGGCATCTACAGTGCCATCACACGCTGCCCGGAGATATACCAAGGGAGGCAAAGTAGCTTCTCGGCTCCGTTGCGTGGTTGCGTGCGTCTCGGGACAACGAATTTTAGGGTCCTGACTAAAAATAATGAAAAATCTAGAAGTGCGAATTTTGTTATGAAATTTGGTATGTGGGGTTAGAATAATATTTGGAACAACTTGTTCAAATAACTTTTTCCGACATCTGTAACTCAAAGCAAAATATCGGTAATTTATCGTGTTTTTGAATTCGCAGTAGGCCGCGTTTAGAATTAAAAAAATTCAGTTGAGTATCTTAAAAAATGTGAAGCTTCATTATGTATGGACGGCAAAACTTCAAATCTGTATTTATTTTGATATGCATAGGTATCTATTTACAGAGATGGAATTGGTAACAAATAAACGACACAAACTTTGGTATTAAACTTTTACAATTAGACTAACTATTTTTAAAATGATATGATATCATGAAATTATGAATTATGGTGATATTATGAAATGTAATTAAAAAATGGTCAAAAAATAAGGCCTTAAATTACATTTTTTGGCGTATTTTTTGCTAGTGCAAATTTGTCTAGATATTTTACAGTTAGGTATAGCCTCCCCTATTGTAAAAATCACGAGCCGCCACTGGAAAATACCCATTCCGACTATCGACCAATCCTGGAGATATATAATAAAATTAAGCATTTCACTATACCTATTAATAATTCTTAGTAATAGTAGACTATATTAAAAATCACTTGAACATAAATTGAGTTTTTGATATCAAATCAGTACAATTCTACAGGGCTACAGGGCGTGAAGTTTGCTACAAAATTTATAAAAACCGTAATTTTCTGTTAAACTTCCTTGTATAATATTATCTACAAAACCTCATATTTTAAGAAAAAAAACATCTAGGAGAATCCAAAAATGTAAAAATATACAGGGTGTCGCATTAAAAAAACGAAGTTACAATCAACTTCCGGTATAACCCGAAGTAGCAAAGATACCAAAATATTTTCATTAAATAGTTCACACACCAAAACCCCTGTATTCCAATTTTTATAATTCTCCTACCTTTAGTTCTCGAGATATTTCTAATAGGTCCTTTATCTGCCTCACCCTATATATAAATTTTAGGTATTTATGTAATACGTACCTATATCTTTTAGCCGCCGCCGGCTATACCATAAGAACAGAGTTTCTTTGTTTAAACTAATTTTCTTTGTTCATTCACCTTTGACTGTGTGTGAGTCTCTGTATATCTAATGCAAAATTGCAATTTTTGTAATCGCTTTACTTTTGAATTTCATCGGCAATAACGTGTAATCTATTCTTTGTCTATAAATTATACCTATTTATGTAGGTATATCTATTTATCTTTTGTTTAATATCAAATTATGATTCTATTTTAAAAGAACTTATTTTAAAGCTGAAAAGTGAGATAAATTATTTAACCCCGCAATTCAAACAATTGTCTCAAAAATGAAACAGCTTCATTTATGGCGATTATTTTGGATACAACTCAAGACCTGTCAAAAACTGACCAACCTTCTGTAGTTTTTCGATACGTGTCAATAAATAGTTGAAAACAATGAGTATGTCAAAACCTGTGAATCTTTTGTGCCGTGGCGGATCTAGACATTTGCCTAGGAAGGGGAAATTTACCTTAGGGAGAACTTCCAATGAAACACCAACCAAAAGATATAAAAAAGATAAACTCAAACTACATAAAAGACATAAATAATAGCTTATATATGCATTAAGTTTCCCTAATTTTCCTAACTATCGTGTTTATTAGATTAAAGTCTGTCGGTGGTTGAACTTTCATGTCAGCTAATATGTTTTTACGTTTCAACAATATTTTTCTTTAATTTTGAACCTTGTTAGGGGGGAAATTTCCCCTTTTTTCCTCCTCGTAGATCCGCAACTGCTTTTTGGGGTTCATATCAGTAGCAGTAGTAGATTGCAGTGCAGAAGGACTTAAAATTCTTATTTTGAATAGAGTGACAATATGGAATTGATTTATCTAAATGAAGAGGGTACCTACTGATTAGTGTTGACCAAAATCAGTCTTGGTCTTGCAGTCTTGGTCTTGTTCTTGCGTTTTTGCAAGACCAAGGCCGCCTAATTTGAGCAAGACCAAGACTAAGGCTTACCGTGCAAGATTTGAGCAAGAACAAGACTAAGCCTACAAGACTCTTGCGTCTTGCAATAGAACTGAGGGTCGTTTTATGAAGTATATTAGTTTGGGTATATTCTTAGGTGCTCTATTCGTAGGTACTCTATGAGAAGCAAAAAATTTGTAAAATTGGACTTATGCGCCTTACGAACAATACCATAAACAAACATACATTCTTCGCTCTGAAATTAATTGTCCAGGTTTTGAGAATAGTCGCCCTCTATTCTCTATTCATAAATTAATGTATCGAAACTTTTTAAAAATATGTCATATGCTGATAAAAAATATACCTACCTAATAAGTGGTTCATTTTTTTCCTTAATTAGTTTTCTAGGAATTTAAACGCCACAAAAATCATATCGATATATAGAATAATAAGACTATTAGAGGAAAGTCGCCAATTATGGAATAGCATTTTGTTTTGGGGATATAAAATAATACCTTTATGGAAATGAAGACAATTTAATGTTATGACACATCAGTCATACATTTTTATGTAGTAATTAAAAGCCTTCTATTAAATATCTTAATTAACAAAAAAAAAATCGAACAAAAGAACAAAATTCCAAATAAGTAACCAAATATGGAATAGGTACCCATATATGGAATATAGGCATAAACCAATATATCAATAACAGAAATAGACATAAACATCTGAGATCAAATAAATTTAAATAAGAAAATTGTGAAAAATGAAAGAAGCAGCTTAATTCACTTGCAGACATCACAAATCCATGTATGAAACTCTGGACCAGCACAATCATAATGAGCCCACTTACACTTAATCCACTATTCCATAATTAGGCACCAACGACTGTCCATATTTGGATTTGTACATTAGTTCAAACTAGTATCAACATTTTTTCAAGTCGTAATGTTTTAATTACAGAAGGTCATAAAATATCAAAATAAAGGTACTATTGATATACTCAATAGCATAACAAGTCTGTATTCATGCATAATAACCAATAATACTCGTTGAATATATTTTCCTTTGAAATTTTCTGCGAGACGATAAATTAAAACGCGCCTGTCAGACACGTATCGTTCGCGCATCTGACACAGAGGTGTGAATATGATAATAAAGAGAACGATTGAAATAGAGGATAGTCTTGTAGTGCGCTTCCAATTTATATTTTCGGAGAAATCAAGGAATTCCATATTAGGGCACTATTCCATGTTTGGTTACTTTCCTCTATGTATATTTTTTCTGCTGATTGTGACTAGTGACTAGGATAACGAGACAGACTAATAACAGATAATGCCGAGCCGGCTATACCGTGTAACCAAATACCCAAATATTTAGTAAGGATATCAAGGCATTCAACAAAGAAATATTTATAGTGAAATACATGGAAAACAAAAGGACATTTATAAGCTGTTTTTTCTGTAGGTAGTTAAATTAAATTGGTCATTTGTTTTATCAATCTACTGTTCTTTTGTTACTCTTTGGTTGATATACACTACTCCAAGAAATTAACGCACCAACTTAAACGGGTCATTTTTGGTGTCTCGATTTTCCTAAACTTGTTCGATTTAAGTGGTTGATAATTTGATTTTTTATTTATTTGATTTTAATGTTTGATAATAATACTTATAGCCTTATTCTGTATAAATATCGCTGTAATAATATTGTTTCTAGACAGGTAAATTGTCATTGTAGACCGGGTGTACCAATCAAACTGTACTTTTTTCTCAAAGTTCGCATCACCCTGTGGAATATTCTAGCATTTATAAAATATTGAAATTAAAACCCAACTATAGCCTCATATTTTCTTAGCATTTTGTTATATGATTCATTCGCTTATGTTGGATAATAAAAAGTTAGGTACTTTTTTAACTAGCCATGTTTTTCATCAATACAGGGTGTTTTTAAATAAGTATGGAAAACTTTAAGGGGTAATTCTGCACGAAAAATAATTTGACAGTTTGCTTTATAAATGTATGTTCGCAAATGCTTCGTTTCCGAAATGGGGGATGTTAAAATTTTTCTTACAAACTGACGATTTAGTTATTGCTCTAAAACCGGTTGAGATGTGCAAATGAAATTTGGTGGGTTTTAAGATGTAGTTATTACGCATTTTTGACATACAATTAGGAATTTAATATTCACCATTGGCGCGCATACGGGTAACATGACCCGTTTGTTTAGAATTACCCCTTAAAATTTGCCATACTTGTTTAAAAACACTCTATATTGATGAAAAACATGGCTAGTTGTTAAAATACCTAACTTTACTGTTATCCAACATACGCGAATAAAAAAACAAAATGTTAAAAAAATATCAGACTGTAGTTGGGTTTTAATTTCAGTATTTTATAAATGCTAGAATATTACACAGGATGATACTAACTTGAGAAAAAAACACAGTTTGATTGGTACACTCATTAGTACCGATAAGTTATCGGGTACCTATACAACGACAATTTAATTTCTAGTTCTAGCAACAATATTATTACAGCGATATTGCTATCGAATAAGGCTATATAATACCGGGTGTCCACTTGTATTTTCCCTCATTTTAACTGCCTATAACTTCTAAACGGCTCAAGACAAAAATATGCGGTTTTCGCTGAAATATTTTATTTTAGTAAAAGTTTTGTCTGAATGGATTGAATTTTTTATAACGCTTTTAAATACGAAAATTAAAATGGCGGATTTTTGAAAAAAACGTTGTTGACTTTTTTTAATGGAACACCCAGTATATTTTTTGTAAATTGAAAGAAATGTCATTCACCTATCCAGCAATATAAAGTTTTTCAAAATCGGTTGTCAAATCACTGAGTAATTAATTTTTAAAATGAGAGGTGCAACGTGGATATCACATATTTGTGATATCCACGTGGATAATATAATACTTAAATACCATAACGAAGCAAATTGATATTATGTTATGTGATTTCCACATTGCATCTCTCATTTTAAAAATTAATTGCTCAGTCATTTGACAACCGATTTTAAAAAATTTTATATCGCTGGATAGGTAAATGACCGTTTCTTTTTCAAGTTACAAAGAAATATACTGGGTGTTTTAATAAAAAAAAAGTCAACAACGTTTTTTTAAATCCGCCATTTTTCAATTTATAGCGATATAAAAAATGGCCATTTACCTAAAAACTTGAAAAACGGTCATTTACCTATCCAGCGATATAATAATTTTTAAAATCAGTTGTAAAATGAGTAATTAATTTTTAAAATTAAAGATGCAATGTGGAAATCGCATAACATAATATCAATTTGCTTCGTTATGGTATTTAGGTAGGTGATATCCACGTTGCACCTCTCATTTTAAAAATTAATTACTCATTCATTTGACAACCGATTTTGAAGAACTTTATATCGCTGGACAGGTGAATGACATTTCTTTCAATTTACAAAAAAATATACTGGGTGTTCCATTAAAAAAAAGTCAACAACGTTTTTTTCAAAAATCCGCCATTTTTATTTTCTTATTTGAAAGCGATATAAAAAATTCAATCCATATAGACAAAACTTTTACTAAAATAAAACATTTCAGCGAAAACTGCATATTTCTATCTTGAGCCGTTTAGAAGTTATAGGCAGTTAAAATGGGGGAAAATATAAGTGGACACCCGGTATTAAAAAATCACTTAAATCAGACATGTTTAGGAAATTCGATACAACAAAAATGAACCATTTTTAAAGAGGTGCCTTAATTTCTTGGAGAAGTGTATAATTCTCGGTTTGGTATTCGGTACCAAAATGAGAACTGGCATTAACATATGAAGGGCCAGGGGAAAAAACGATGAATGTCTATCTGCAAGCATTTTCGGTAAAATGAGAAACAAAGTTACATATTCATTGTTTTTACCCCTTGCGTCCAATCTTGTGACGTGATTTTAAGACGATTATCATATTTATTTCCCCTTGTCCATTCACAAGTTGATAGTACTCTTTCTAAGCTAACAGATTGCACAAAAATCTCAAAATGACCAAAAATTGACATTCATCCTTTTTCCCTCTGACCCTTCATATTGTACACATGTCACCGAATTGAATGCTTTTTAAATCACACATTGTCAATGGCAAATACTCGAAAAAATACGTAAGTTCCTAATAAACTTTGGTTAGTTGGAACATAGACACGGATCGCTTAGATCGTAGGTTCAAACCCCACCCGGTGTCAGTTGTTTAGATATTTATTAATTTGGTTGGTCTTTACTATGGTTGTGATATTAAAGCTTAAAATTGACCTACTCTGTTACGTTGTTCTAAGATATGTAATAGGCTAATGAGCAGCTGCGAGACTTTCAAAACTCTTGCTGCAAGACCAAGACCAAGACCCGGAGTGCAATACCAAGACCAATACCAAGACCAGGTGTACTGTCGCAAGACCAAGACCAAGACTCTCGAAGTCTCGTCTTGGTCTTGCATTTGGGCAACACTACTACTGATAATGAAAACTTTGTACCTATTTGAAATAAATTTAATTTCCACTAAAAGAGACGAAGGTGATGCATGTAAAAATATAATTATAGGTACTGTTTTGGAAAATTACGATTTTATAGTACATACCTACTTGTCTTTTTTTCCATCATTCTTTGAAATAATCAACCCTGTTTCTATTCTAAAGTTCTAAAGAATGAAAACAATGATTTACAGACACCAAAATTCATTTCATAATTTGATAAACTGAAAAATCAAAGAAATCAAAATTCATTTGACGATTTGATAAATGACTCTAAAAACCTAGCAAAAAAGTGGGGGGTTAACAACTATTTTTAAAAATAAAAGACGAAAAGTAACGATTTTTTGATGAGTTATCAGAAGATGCGAGTACCTATTTCAGACCCGGAATCGTACCTCGTACCTCAGGGTCAATATTATTATATCTGTTTGAATATGTTGCTTTCTCAAACTAAACAAAGGTTTCAAAGGCTCTGTGACTTGAGTAATACATTTGAATATTAGGTACAAGCCGAGGAACTTATATCATTTCCAAATGAAATTATAAAAGAGCAAGTAGAAAGACTGACTACTAAATACGATAAACATTTCATTGGACCTTTATGCACAGTTTCTTGCTTTAAAAATCTGCTTAGGTACAAACTACAATTCAGAAAATTCAATCTGTTAAAGAACTTACAGAATTAATAATGGTAAAATATAATAACCTTTTCCACTCCAGTTTTCAGAATAGCATGTTTTCTGTTTTTAACCCTTCCGGTCAGACTTATCGTTGCTGTCTATAGAAACCGAATATCTGGAGAAATTTTAATCTTCTTCAGCTATGGATGCTTTAATAAATAAGTTTCATCATCATCATCATCATGCAACCTCTTCTGTCCACTGCTGGACATAGGTCTCCCCCATTCTTCGCCACTCTTCACGGTTCTGTGCTTCTTGTTGCCATTTCTTGGATATTCGGTTAATGTCGTCCATCCAGCGTGTTGGTGGTCGTCCTATGCTGCGTTTGTCTTCTCTTGGGCGCCAGTCAATTAGTTTTCTGGTCCATCTTGAGTCTTTCAGTCGCACTATGTGACCTGCCCAATTTCAATTCAGCTTGGCTATACGTTCAACGACATCAGTGATACCTGTTCTTTTCCTTAGGTCTTGGTTCCTTATTTTGTGTTTTTTTGTCACGCCGAGAATCGATCTTTCCATACGCCTTTGTGCCACTCGCATTTTTAGTGCTGTTGTTTTTGTGAGCGTGAGAGTTTCTGCTCCGCACGTCATAATAGGAAGAACCATAGCCACCTTTACTTAACAAGCCATGATGAAGTTGAAACTTGGCAACATCTATTAGTAGACCGATTAATTCTGACAGTTCTCATTTGTTTTTAAATAATTTTCACTGTATTTACAGAGAAACTGAAATATTTTACAATATTTCGTGCTCCAAATTATAAAAAACATTAAAAGGTATGTTATTAAGATGATTTTAGTTCAATATAATATATTTTTATATAAACTTGCGTGCATGTAGAAATCCGTCCACTTAAAAATTTTGTCATTTTTAATGTCTTATATTTCCTAAACCTGTTGGCAGATTTAAGTGATTTTTTTAATATGTTATAGCCTAATTCTTTAACAATACCGCTGTAATAATATTGTTGCTAACCAGTTTAATTTTTTATGGTGTACAGGGCATTTATAAAATACTGAAATTAAAACCCAACTATAGACTCCGGTTTTCTTAACATTCCGTTTTTTTGATTAATTCGCTTATGTTTAACAACTAGATTTGTTCTTTATCAATTCAGGGTGTTTTTAAATAAGTGCGATAAACTTTAAGGGGAAAAGAATAAAATGCAAAATTTTGACGCCTGTATTTTAAATGTAATAATTTTTTTCGAATTCTGAGAAAACTAATAAGTATTTTTGAAAAATTTAAACGCAGAATAAAAGATTACTTTATTACCGAGGGCCGAAAGTCCCTTAGAATGATAAAACGTTTTTTTAATGACATATTTGAAACTAAAAATCACACTCAATTTTCTTAGTTTTTTACCCATGTAACTTATTGAAATAAACATAGAAGTTTTCAGGGACTTTAAGCCCTCGGTCCTAACGTAATCTTTCACTCTGCGTTTAAATTTTTGAAAAATACTTGTTTTCTTAGGATTCGAAAAAAATGAATCCCGTTTATATTCTTGTTACTGGTTTTTTTTGTATAATAAACGTTACTTACAAGGAATTACTTTTAATATTATTTCGTACAAACTTCTAATTAATAACATTTTCTTGTTCAACTCAAAAAATACTATAAATTTTACCAGAATTTGTACTTGTCTTTAAAATCGTAGTTTCGAAAGCGGTAGTCCGAAAGTCAGACTACCAACGTCATCAATTGCGACGTTGCCTTTTTCTCTTCATGGCTTGTAAAGTAAAGGTGGCTATGGAAGAACGCATTGGTCAAATGTCTTCCGTTTCATAGCTGTCGGGATGTTGCTCTTAAAGATGTCTCTTAGTGAACCTAGTGAACCATACCCCGCCCAAGCAAGTGTTATTCGTCGTTGAAATTCGCAAGTCTGATTGTCCTTGCCTATTCTGATTTCATCAGTGGCGTAACAAACTCCGTCGGGGCCCACCCGCAGAATTTTAAATGGGGCCCCCTTTAAAAAATTACTAAATGCGACATGTGTAACAAAAACCTATATGTGTTATAGCCCAGTAAATAAATGTAAAATACGGCGATACCGTGTAATCTTCAGTGTCACCACCGAAGTGGTCAACTCAATACCTACTTTTCGAGTTAGTTACGAGTGACAATGTTTATTGTTCAACAAAAAAAAAACACGTTTTCAAGCGATTTTGCGCTAATAACTCAAAAAGTAAGTATTTGATGAAAAAAAATATTGTTAGCAAAAATGTAGCTCATAAGAAAATGAACAAATGGGTCTATCGACCCAGTAAAAGCAAAGTCATAGCTCATGAAATGGTGTTCTTATTCGTCAAATTGCAGATCAAATATTTCAACGTGAAATAACCAAAAAATGAAGCACTTTTCGAGGAAAACTCATTGAAACTTTTTTAAAGTGTTTAAAAAAGCTTTATTTTTATTTTTGTTTTTTATAAAAGTTTTTAGCGTCAAAACTAAGCGAGTTACGCTCAAAATACAGTTAAACTCATTTTTTGGTAAAAAAAATTGTCTCCGAAAAATGCTTCATTTCACGTTGAAATATTCAATTTGGAATTGGATGCATAAGAACAATTTTTCATGAGCTACAACTTTTACTTTTACTGTGTGGATAAACTTCATGAATACACAATTTTTTATAATATGCTACATTTTTGCTAAAAATATTTTCGATAATATTTAATTCGATAAAATATTTATTTATTTGAGTTATTTGCAAAAAATAGATTGAAAAGGTGTCTTTTTTTTGTTGAAAAATCAACATTTTCACTCGCAAATAACTTGAACAGTATTGACTTAGATAAAACTCTATCGAACAAAAGTTGCTTATATTAGGGCTTTTCATTCACAGTCATTTGTTTCGAGCTTTTGTCATATGTCGTATAATCCGTGTATATTAATATTATAGGTACATTATACCTAATTAATATTATACCTACAACATATGACAGAAGCTCGAAACAAATGGCAATCGATGAAAAGCCCTTTTAGTAATTTTTATCCATTTCCGGACTTATTTGAAACGTATGTTTTTCACCCTCGAGATTGTAGAAACTTTCACCCCTCAAGTAAAAGCAACCAATGCAAGCAACCTCTGTCACGCCTCTGGATTTCATGACCGAGATATAAGTATGTATCTATTACTTTTCTGTCAATTCTACCACTTGATTTTGGATGGTTAGGTGTTCGCTGGGAACTAAATTTGTTATAAATTTGGTCTTGCTGATGTTCATTTTTAGACCTATTGTTGAAGATACGGTTTCTAATTCTAGTAGCATTTGTTGTGCTTCACCCAGATCTTCGGTAATAAGTACTATATCGTCGGCAAAACGCAGATGATTGAGCATTTCTCCATCTATTTTTATTCCTCTATTTTCCCACTTTAGCATTTTAAAGGCGTATTCGTATAAATAAGTTTACCGAACAATAAATGGCGAGAAAAGTTCATTTTTAAATTATTTGAGTAATATATGATTGGCTTGATTATTTTTATACTCTATAACTGTATTTAATAAACATTTTGTTCAATACAAGCGTTATTGTTTCTTTTGTCTAACATCTTTTAGCACTATCCCATATCAGTCGTGGAAAAGGGCCCCGCGACAAAGTTTAATACGGGGCCCCTGCGCGGGACTAGCTACGCCACTGTATGTTTCTAAAAAGTAAAAGGTAAAAAGAGTGAGGGAAGAGAATCCATACCTGAGCTACCTGAAACTTGTATTACAATTATTAGACCAGGGCGCATCTGTAAAAATATTAGTACATTTGGATGTTGAGAGGTGACTAATATTTTTTGCAGAAATTGCTTGAAAATAACTCATATAATAATATTTGAGTTATCCTCCCACTCAAAAAGGTCCGGAACATTGTTTAAATAATCAAAATGTCAAAAAATGAAGGAAAAAATTCGATTTTTTTCTTCGTTTTTTGATTATAACTTTAAAAGTATTCATTTCCGAGAAAAGTTGCACTGACATAAAAGTTCGTAACTAAATTTCCTACAATATAGGATTAGTTAAAAATTTTAAAAATTGTACCCTTGTTGCAAAATAGCAATAATTGCGAAAAAAGTATAAAAAAAACAAGTATTCGCATTTTACGTTTTTCAACCATTTATGCTACATTTAGGACCTTCATATTTCACCCAGAAAAATTTTAATATAGGTATATTGTAAAACAATAGATACTATAAATTTCATTAAGCTCAGATTTTGCAAAATAAACTTTGCAATCCAGGTTTCGCAAAAAAGATTCATTTTTTCAAAATGTTGCAGGACTGAAAATAAAGCAGACAGCAAGTGGAATTTTTTTAACATATAGAAGAATACTGTACCTTTCATTTGCAATTTGCAAAATTAACATCGGTTAACTACCACGGCGTCAGGAATTTTTTTAAATAAACATTAGTTTTTGGTGCTACGCGCAGGACAGCGGATACGTTTGCTCTGATTGAGCATTCAAGTGACCTTTGATAATGATAAATAAATTTTAATTTTTAGCCTACATTACGATATAAATAAATAAATTTGTTTATTGCAAAATGAAAACACATACTCTGTCCTCTGAAATTAAACTTTTTTAGCAAAAACATATGCAGTTGTTAAACAATATTTCACAAACAATAATCAAATTAGTTTGATTATTGTGGAATTAAAATATTAAAATACAACAAAATATAGATTAAGAAAATAATATACTTATTAGATAAATATTGGAAGAAATTTTGGTGGAAATCAACTTGTGTGAATCAAACACCGCTGTCCTGCGCGTAGCACCAAAAATTAATGTTTATTTAAAAAAATTCCTGACGCCGTGTTAGTTAACCAATTTCAATTTTGCCAATTGCAAATGAAAGGTACAGTATTCTTCTATAAGTAAAAAAAATTCAACTTGCTATCTGCTTTATTTTCAGTCCTGCAACATTTTTAAAAAATAATTTTTTTTTGCGGGAGCTGTATTGCAAAATTTATTTTGCAAAATCTGTTGAACCGATCTTAATCAAATTTACAGCATTGTTTTACTATATCATAAAGTTTTTCTGGAAAAAATATGAAGGTGCTAAGTGTAGCATAAATGATTGAAACATGTCAAATGCGAATATTTGTTTTTTATGGTTTTTTCGAAATTATTGCTATATTGTAACAAGGGTGACAATTTTTAAAATTTTTAACCGATCATATATTGTAGGAAATTTGATTGCGCAACTTTCATGTCAGTGCAACTTTTCTCTGAAGTGAATACTTTTAAAGTTATAATCAAAAAACGAAGAAAAAAATCGAATTTTTCCTTCATTTTTTGACATTTTGATTATTTAAACAACGTTCCGGACCATTTTGAGTGGGAGGATATCTCAAATATTATTATTTGGGTTATTTTCAAGCAATTTCTGCAAAAAAATATAAGTCACCTCTCAACGTCCATCTCAAAACAGATGCGTCCTGGACTAAATAGCCGGTTGGCACGTCCACTAGAAACACGATATCAAACCGGTCGAGCAAGGTAGGAAGATAAGACAGGTTTTATTGGCCATTCAATTGGCCAAGTCACGCCAAGTACATCGTTTTCATTGGATGAGCGTATTACAGGTGTGTCAGTAGAACCACCCAGGAAATACTATCTTAATATCATTATAAAACCTGAGGGGAAATAATAACAGAAACCAAAATCCAGCTTACACAATAAGCTGCAGGCAAATCAAATACAAGACCGAAGACAATCCCTCGACCGAAGCAAGTTCTTTTATTATGTCTACATGTACATGACATGCTATACCTACATACTTAATATAAGTACATAGATACCTATATATACTTAAAGGATATACATATAGGAAAGTCGCCAATTATGAAATACCATTTTGTTTTGGGGATATAAAAAAATACCTTTATACAAATGAAAACAGTTTAATGTTATGACAAATCAGTCATACATTTTTATGAAGTAATTAAAAGCCTTCTATATTAAATATCTTAATTACCGAAAAAAATCGAACAAAAAAATAAAATCCCAAATGAGTAGATAACCAAATATCTTAAAGATTCATGGAAGAACTAGATAGACATAGAGAATCGACAAAGATAGGACTGAAGATGAATTACAGTAAAACAAAAACCATGACCAATCAACAAGAAGAACTAATAATTACACTGGCACAAACAAGAGTATCTACTTAGAACAAGTAAAAGAGTACCTATATATAGGGTGTAACAAAAATACAGGTCATAAATTTATTCACATATTCTGGGACCAAAAATAGTTCGATTGAACCTAACTTACCTTAGTACAAATGTGCACATAAAAAAAGTTACAGCCGGAGCCCTTTGAAGTTACAAAATGAAAATCGATTTTTCGAATATATCGAAAACTATTAGATCTTTTTTATTGAAAATGGACATGTGGCATTATTATGGCAGTGGTATCTTAAGAAAAAATTATAGTGGAATTTGGAAACCCCTCAAAAATTTTATGGGGGTTTTGTTCCTTTAAACCCCCCAAACTTTTGTATACGTTCCAATTTAATTATTATTATAGTACCATTAGTTAAACATAATGTTTTAAAAACTTTTTTGCCTTTTAGTACTTTTTCAAAAAATCAGTTTTTAACGAGATATTTTGAATATTTGTCAAATCCACCACTTATTTGTATATGGTTATGAAGTACGATTATGGACACTTGGTAATACATAATATGAAAATTTATTTATGATTTACATTTTTAGGTATATTTTGAACCATATTAAAAAAGACGCCGCATCTCGATAAAAGGTGCCGTATCTAAAAAATGCAAAGAGGCAAGAAAGTTTTAAAAAGATTGTGTTTAACTAATGGTACCGCAGTAATAGTTTAATTGGAACGTACACAAACATTTGGGGGGTTTAAAGGCACAAAACCCAAAACCCCCATAAATTTTGTATGTAAACGTATTAAAAAAGAAGCCGCATCTCGATAAAAACTGCCTTATCGAAAAAATACTAAGAGGCAAAAATGTTTTGAAAATATTGAATTTAACTAATGGTACCACAATAATAAATTAATTGGCACGTACACAAACGTTTGGGGGGGGGGTTTAAGGGAACAAAACCCCATAAAATTTTTAGAGGGTGCTCAAATTTCACTATAATTTTTCTTTAAGATGTTCCTGCCATAAGAATGCCACATGCCTATTTTCAATAAAAAATCTCTAATAGTTTTCGATATATTCGAGAAAATCGATTTTCATTTTGTAACTTCAAAGGGCTGTAACTTTTTTATGTGCATATTTGTACTAAGGTAAGTTAGGTTCATTCGAACTATTTTTGGTCCCAGAATATGTAATTTAATTTAAGACCTGTATTTTTGTTACACTGAAACGAGTAAGCGATGGACTACCCCAGCTAATTGAAATAATATTCGAAAATATTACCTCAATCAACCAAGATAGCCATCGTCACACCCTTAGCTTAGCTCAGTCACTCAGGTGTGTGTTCGTCTTGTCCTAACCTTAGATATGAACTATGAAAATTGGAATGGAAGCAAACAAAACATAATTTTAACCAATCATGTTTATTGTTCATAAAGATATAATAAAAATATGACTTAGTAAATTGCATTAAAAAATGTATTTAATTTCTTGCCAAAAACGTAACAATTCTGGATTATACTTATGGTTTTTGGTAGCTGATGGTAGCTTCTTGATGTCGAATGCTACTGCTGTGGACTTCTCTTGACCTGGGCAGATGTTAAGGCCCTAGGTCAGTGCAGCAAAAGATGTTCAGTGTTGCAGCCTAGATTGCATGGCCCATTGTTGTGGTATAGCCCTAGTTCCATCACCGGTGTGGATGGCTTGAAGCTCCCGGAGGGAGGACTGTGATCTTTATTCCCAAAAACTATAAAAGACACATATCAATCATCAAGAAGAAAACCAAATTGTACCTTTGCCAAATAGTATTCAGAAATAGTAAATGGCAAGGTTAAATTACATGGAATTTAGATGAGAATAGTTAAAATTCTGATTACTAAACGTGCATACATGTAAATTAAAAAGATAATTATATTTGAAACTAAAATATCAGAACACATGGTCTGACATTGGAAGTTAGGTTAGATATAAAAAAATTAGAAAAACTGTTAGACGGAGAAATATAATTACAATATAATATTATTCTTACCCCAAGAGGAATGATTTGATGGATCAAAATGATTTATTTTTGAAGCTGCTCTGCCTTTTAAAACATTACCACCACTATTTTGGAGAATGAGATACGGGGGTTGTCACTGTCATTAAAATGACATGACAACGAACCTTGGACCGAAATTTGAAATAACGAACATGGAACACAAGAGATGATACAATGTAAATAGGGTTGCCTATTATAGAACGGGCGCCAACCGATTTTTAAAGGGGAAATGGGTAAACCAAATAGAAGAAGATAATGATTAATGAAATATTAAAGGAAATAAGGTAAAATAATTATTTAAAAATAAAATATCAAAGATGTGACGTTTGTAACGTTACAACACCCTGTATATCTAGGACAAATCACTAGATTAAATAAAGAAAATCAGACTGAAGAAATAAAGAGAAGAATAAGATTAGCCTGGGCATCATTCGGAAAACTGTCTTATATTTTAAAGAACAGAAAATACCCAAAATAACTAAACTAAAAACAAGAGACTTCAATCAATATAGGTATAGGTACTCCCTGTTCAAATAGGTATGTATCAACTAGTGGGCTAGTTTCAATTACTACACAGAATGTCACTGAAGATGATCTGACTAGATTGAAAACATTCTGATGTTTTTATATAATCCATTTGGATGAATTTTTGAAAGTTTTTTAATAAAAATTTTATAGGTAAGTTCCTACTTGGTTTAACTTTTGATAGTAGACTAACTTGGAAGCAGTATATTAACCAACTAAAGGGAAATGCCATGAGGAGGCTTAATATAATCAAGGCACTGTCACATATTACTTGGGGTGCAGACAAAAGTATCTTACTCAATGTCTATAGAGCTTTAATTCGCTCTAAACTGGACTACGGTAGTTTCATTTAGATACATGTCTGCGTCAAAGTTTGTCTTGAAGTTACTCAACTCTGTGCAGAATACTTCCATTCATCTCCATCATTCTCTTTGCCTTATTCCTATGCGGGGTCGGCTTCCCTAATTGCATTTCTCCATACAATTCTATCTTGAGTCATATCAATATTAATTCCCTTTACCAACATGTCCTGCCTAATCGTCTCCCCCCACGTCTTCTTTGGTCTTCCTCTCCTACTTATTCCAGGAATCTGCACTTCGGCAATTCTTCGTATTGGATGATTAGCGTCTCGACGTTGAACATGACCAAACCATCTCAACCTATGCTCTCTCATTTTGGCATCAATTGGTGCCACACCTAGACTTCCCCTAATATACTCATTTTTAATTTTATTCTTTTTTGTCACTCCACTCATCCATCTAAGCACTCTCATTTCAGCCACATGCATTCGTTGTTCCTCTTTCTTTTTCACTGCCCAACATTCAGTTCCGTACATCATAGCCGGTCTTATGGCTGTTTTATAGAATTTTCCCTTCAACTTCATTGGAATTTTCCTGTCACACAGCACACCACTCGCTTCCTTCCACTTCATCCATCCAGCCCTAATTCTACTGCATGCATCTCCATCTATTTCTCCATTACTCTGTAATACCGATCCCAGGTACTTAAAACTTTTGCTTTTTACAATCAGTTCACCATCCAAAGATACCATGTTATTTGTAGTAACTCCATCTTTAAATGAACATTGCAAATACTCTGTCCTTGTCCTACTAAGTTTTAAACCTTTCTCCTCCAGAGCTTGTCTCCACTGTTCCAGTTTTTGTTCTAAGTCTCTTTCACTATTTCCTACTAACACGACATCATCAGCATACATTAAGCACCATGGAATGTTACCCTGTAGTTTCGTTGTTATCTGGTCCAAAACTAATGAGAATAAATACGGACTAAGCACCGAACCCTGGTGCAATCCTACTTTCACATGAAATTTATCAGTCTCTCCCACACCTGTCCTAACACTAGTCATTACTCCCTCATACATATCCCTCACAATCTTTACATATTCACCAGGGACTCCTTTCTTATTGAGTGCCCACCACAGAATCTCTCGAGGAACTCTATCCTATGCTTTCTCAAGATCAATGAATACCATATGAGCGTTTGTTTCTTTACTCCTGTATTTTTCCATCAACTGCCTTATAATGAAAATTGCATCTGTTGTTGATCTACCCTGCATAAAGCCAAACTGATTCTCGGATATTTCGGTCTCTTCACGTATCCGTTTATCAATTACTCTTTCCCATATTTTCATGGTGTGGCTAAGCAGTTTTATAGCCCTGTAGTTTGTACATTGTTGTATATCTCCCTTGCTTTTGTAGACAGGTACTAGTATACTGATTCTCCATTCGTCTGGCATTCGTCCAACTTCCATAATTCTATTAACTAAACCTGCTAGTCACCCTGTTTCTATCTCTCTCAATGCTCTCCATATTTCCCCAGGAATATCATCTGGTCCTACCGCTTTTCCTTTCTTTGTTTTTTGAAACGTTTGAGCCACTTCCTCGTTTGTTATTTTTCTGACCATTGCTGCTACTGTCTCCGTTGACTCTACAGGCTGTCTGTCAAATTCTTCATTTAATAAGCTGTCGAAAGTACTTTCTCCATCTCTTTTTGACATCCTTTTCGTGAACTAGTATTTTATTATTTTCATCTCGGATACATCTAATCTGATTAAAATCTTTTGCTTTCTTTGCTCTCTGTTTGGTTATTTATATAGGTATCTTCGTTTCGCCTTCCCTGGTATCAAGTTGATCGTATAGGCTTGAATACGCTTCTGCTTTGGCTTTTGCTACTGCTACTTTCGCTTCCTTTTTCGCCACCATATAGTTTTGAAGATCTGTGTCGGATCTGGTTTCTTGCCACTTTTTATATAATGTTCGCTTCTCTTTTATTTTTCCTTGTACTTCGTTTGACCACCACCAAGTCTCTTTATCCTCAAACTTTTGTCCTGACGTTTTCCCAAGTATTTCAATAGCAGTCTCTCTAATAATGTTGTCCATTTTTCTCCAAATTGTGTTAGGGTTTCCTTTCATGTTCCAACATATTTTTTCTACTATTCTTTCCCTCAATAGACCTTCTTTCTCATCTTTTAGCATCCACCACTTGATTTTTGGTGGTCCTCTCCGATATTTTTGTTTAGTTTCGCTTTTTACTTCGATGTCCAGAACAAGCAGCTTATGTTGTTGAATGACTGTCTCACTAACTATTACCTTGCAGTCCTCATACATTCACGTATGTCTTCTTTCCTTATCATGAAGTAGTCTTTGGGATTGATGTTGTCCACTTTTGTAGGTAATAAGTTGAGTTTCTCTCTTTTTAAAGAATGTGGTAACAATCGCCATATCCAATGCTGTTGGTAATTTAAGCATATCATCTCGAGTTTCATTTCTAGTTCCAAAGCCTAATCCTCCATGTATTGTTTCATATCCTGTCTTGGCTTGGCCCACATGTGCATTGAAATCACCTCCTATTATAACTTTCTCCTCTACTGGAATATCACTCAGTACGTCTCCTAATTGGTCATAGAAAGCTCTTCTTTCATTCTCACCCAGACCTGTTTGAGGAGCATACACACAACATTCAATACCTCTTTATCAATTACAAATTTTACTGACATCATTCTATCACTCTTTCTTAAAACTTCTACTAGTACGTTATCTTTCATTTCATTATCAGCAATTATACCTGCCCTGCACGGTTAGCCAATACACCACCAATGCAACCAAAGTGCAGTATTACCCCACACCCGCCTGAATTTTGCTGTATAGGCCAGGATCCCTACTATAAGGACTGCCCTATAAGCCAATGTATTGTTGCCCGTATCCCGCCACTAGGAGGCACGTACTTTATTCGGGATACAATACTTCCATTCATCTATGCTATGCTTATAGGCGCCTTCAAATCAAGTCCTGTAGAGAACCTTTATTGTGAGGCTAATGAACCACCCCTCTGTGGTTCGCTATTTTGAAATGACCGTTTTTGAATTTTCATTTTTCAAAATGACCGTTCGCCTGTCTGTTACATTTGAAATCATTAGCGTAAGATAAATCTTGCAAGATCCTGACAAATTTCGAAACTTCGATTCGAATTTGTTCTCATAAATACCCCAAAAAGACTATGAAGCAGGAATAAATTGTTTTTGCTAGAAGTCCCGAAGATGGACTATAAAATATTTGAACTGCATTAGTTCACCTTAAATTTCATGTTCAATATCATCAGTAGGTATAGTTTTCATGTAGTTTTGAAGCACACTCCTTTATTTGAGTATCACTCAGTTTTGGAAAACACACAAAACACCAAATAGGTACTGAGTTACTGACTCGTACGCTGTCATACTGACGACTCAGCTCAATAAATTAGCTTATCCAAAATTGGTAGATTCGTTTCAACATTTAACTTTTCTCCACTCTGTAGAAAAACTTCATTGGAATTAGCATCATCAAAATGTAGTTTTCTTGATCGCTTTTGTTTACTCTCGTCGGTATATTCAGAGTATTAATTGTAGATCGCAGACCTTCTGCCCGTAGTAAGCAAAATTATCTCTTTGCGATTTTAAGAATTCCAAAAGTCATTTTAGAAGCTGAACTGCAGTTTCAAGTTCAATTTCTTCTCTCTGTATCTAATGATTTGCTGACAGCGTTGATGAGTTCTAAAATTGTTGCCCAAAACTCATTCATTCAATGGCCATTGCAGCCGAGACACATAAATTTAAAAAAAAAGCCTAAAATATTTTATTTACTGAATAAAAAAGAACAAAAGGGAGATCACATTGGGCCCTGCAGGTGAAAATTACAGAATTTACAACAATATTATAAATTAAACAGCTATATACATATACGTACCTATTTACAACGCAAGCAGTAGCCTGAGAACCACAGTACCTCTTCGAGAGATTACGCATAACTAGTTGAATATGAATGAAAAAAAGTCAAATATGTGTCGACGACTTATAAGGAAAATTTAAGAACCTTTGATTATTGGGATACTTAAGTCTATTTTTATTAAACATTCTGTCTTTATTTAATTTTAGAAACGTTATAGCGATACTATTACATCGCTAAAAGAAGAATTGAATAAACTAAAAACAAAAAATTTCTTGAAACTTTATCTTGCATATTGGTGGGCATAAGGATATAAGTATATTTAATCAACAGTAATGATTTACAAACCTTGACAACAGTTTTGTCAGATAGGAGTATTGGGATTGCATAATATATAGGACAACAAGACTAATTCTAATAATAGACCAGGGCATGTAGCACTAAAAGCACCGGAATAATTCGATTATTCGATGTTTAAAAAATACAGCACCTACAGACTTGTAACTTTTTGCATTATGTTCAGGATAATGTCAGGAAAAAAGTCTACTATAGAAAAATGGGTGGAAATGCATAATTGCGTTTTAAAGTGCATAAATGCATCCAAAGGTGCATATATATTAACAGCACTACAGGCCTTAGGGAGCGTTCAAGTATTACGTAACGCAGCTTGGGGGGAGGGGGTCTTGTAAAACGTTACGGTGCGTTACATGGGGGAGGGGGGTTCTAACAGCGCGTTACGTAACATTGTTTTTTAACTTATGTAAATAAAAAAAGACTACGGAATCAAAATCTCCCAACTTGGCAACTTCCGTTTATATTTTACGGAGAACCCCTGAATTATATTATATTGTCCCTTATGATCCGCTCATATTCCGGCCCTTCTACAACTACAATAGGACAATATAGTATCTATTCAAGTGAAAAATCTTCAAATTTGTCACCAAAACAAGAACATTAACACATGTTGTAACACATGTTTATAATTGGTTCGACCTTTTTGGAGAACAAAAGCTGGAAAGATACAGTTTATTACAGATGGGATTCAGACCAAAGATATTAAGAGAGAATCATAAATCGTTTGTCTATTACTCGTTTTTTGAAGTCCATATGCAGTCTAGTTTTCTCAGTTTTCTGCAGTATTCATTCGTGTTTATACAGGGTGTCCCGAAAAGATTGGTCATAAATGGTCATAGATTGATCATATACCACAGATTCTGGGGTCAAAAATAGGTTGATTGAACCTTACTTACCTATATACAATAGTGCACACAAAAAAAGTTACAACCCTTAAAAGTTGAAAACGTTTAAAGATTTTTTATTGAAAATGGACATGTGGCATTCTCATGGCAGCAACATCTTAAAAAAAAATTAAAGTGAAATTTGTGCACCCCATAAAAATTTTATGGAGGTTTTGTTCCCTTAAACCCGCCCAAACTTTTGTGTACGTTCGAATTAAATTAATATTGTATTACCATTAGTTAAAAACAGTGTTTTTAAAACTTTTTTGCCTCTTAGTACTTTTTCGATAAGCTAGTGTTTGTACACATTTTGTATATGGTTAGTTTTGTATATGGTTAAGTACGATTATATGTAGAGACCTGTTAATAATCTGAAAATTTATTTATAATTTACATTTTTATGTATATTTTGAAAAAGAAGCCACATCTCGATAAAAGGTGACTTATCAAAAAGAGACAAAAAAGTTTTAAAAACACTGTGTTTAACTAATGGTACCACAATAATAGTTTAATTGGAACGTACACAAACATTTGGGGAGTTTAAAGGAGCAAAACCACACAAAATACTAAGAGACAAACAAGTTTTAAAAACGTTGTGTTTAACTAATGGTACCACAATAATGAATTAATTGTGACTTACACAAAAGTTTGGGGGGGGGGGGTTTAAGGAAACAAAACCCCATAAAATTTTTATGGAGTGGACAAATTTCACTATAATTTTGTTTTAAGATGTTTCTGACATAAGAATCATACATGTCCGTTTTCAATAAAAAATCTGTAATAGTTTTCGATATATTGAAAAAAATCGATTTTCATTTTGTAACTTCAAAGGGCTGTAACATTTTTTATGAGCACATTTGTACTAAGGTAAGTTAGGTTCAATCGAACTATTTTTGACCCCAGAATGTGCGGTATAATTTATGACCAATCTTTTCGGGACACCCTGTATAGTATAATTATTTTTACATAGGTACCTACCTCTGATTTAAATTTTTGCTTTTGTTGAGAATACGATTTTATTTTAAATAAAATGTTATATAAATAAATTTGTTAAATTTTCATTTATAATTTTATTGCTAAATGCTATTTTATTTTAAGATTTTATTAAAAAAAGGTTAAAAGAGAAGAATACATGAGAAAAACAATAAAGGATGAAGCCAAAAAAGTATGTAGGGATGGAACCAACTATGGAAAACGCAAAAAATGAGTAGTAAAAGATTATTAAGTTTTTATTATTACCGCAAATGCGGTTAAATCAATTTTTTACCGACTCTCCGGCTCCGGTACTTTTCGCAACATAATTGTTCCATTTAGGTTAAAACGTCATTTCATAAAAGGTCATTTGGGTGTTACGTAACGTTTTGGTAGGGGGAGGGGGGTACAGAAAAACGTTACGCTGCGTTACATGGGGGGGGGGGTGGGGGTAAAATTTTTTCAAAAATTGCGTTACGTAATACTTGAACGCTCCCTTAGAGGCCCTTGGCTTCGATAGTCTTGACTAATTTCTTCCAATTTTTGCGGTCCTGTACTTGTCCTCTCCAGTCTCTTGTACCCATTTCTTCTAGGTCAGTCCGGACGGCATCAAACCACTTCCTTGTGGTCTCCCTCTTCTTTTCTTCCCTTGTTCTCCTGCTGATAAAACTCTTACAACGTTTCTTTCTTGTGGCATTCGTAAAACATGATCCAACCATCTAACTCTCTGTGCCTTGATTTTCTGAGTTATTTTAGGTTTCTTATACATCTCCATTAGCTCCTGGTTTGTTCTTCTGCGCCATTCCCTGTTAGCCTCCTTTATACCACCAAAAATTGTTCTTTCTGGTTCATTGTCCAAGTTTCACATGCATACAACACCGTTGGTCTCACTATTGTTTCATACGCTCGGATCTTGGCTGCCCTGAACAGGTTTTTTGCCTTCAACAATGTCTCCTCTATTTGTAACTGTTACTCCAAGGTACTCAAATTCAGTTACCTTCTCAAATTTAGAATCCTTGTCATTTGCGCTTAGAGTAATCCACTTATTTTCTTCAGCATTTTCTCCTCTCATTTCCATATACTTGGTTTTTCTTTGGTTTATAGTCAGGCCATATTTTTTTGCTTCTTCTTCAAATTGCTTGAACTTTTTTTGAAGTTCTACTCTTGAACGTGTCAGAAACACCAGGTCATCTGCAAAACCTACACACTGTTGTCTTCTGTTAAGAATCGTGCCGCTTGTCTGAATACTGGCTCCTCTAATTATCTTTTCTAGTACTAGATTGAATAAGTCTGTTGACAGGAGGTCCCCTTGTTTAATCCTCTGTTGACGTTAAACTGATTTAAAAACTGCCTTCTATCATGACTTTATTGACTGTGTTGGTTAACGTCATTTTAACTAATCGTATATATCAGTTTCTCTGATATTCCTAGTGCTCTTATTGCTTCGTATAGCCCGTTTCGTGAGATGAAGTCGTAAGCCTGTTTAAAATCGATAAAGAGCATATTATGCAAGCCTAGATTTTGTTCATAACTATTGTTTTGTAATAATTTTAGCAAAAAAATTTGATCGGTTGTTCCTCTTCCCTGTCTGAAACCAGCCTGGTATTCTCCTATTATCTCTAATTCATAAGTTTTTAATCTATAGTTCTTATAATTTTTGCTAATACCTTATACACCCCTTCTAACAGTAAGAGTGCGATTCCTCTGTAATTTGAGATGAGTGTTGTGTTCCGTTGCTCCGGCATTTTTTCGTTTTCCCATATTTTCGTTATATAAGTGGAGCTATTTTTTGCTGCAGTATATTTCCTCCTACCTTTAATATCTCTGCTGGCATTCCGCTTTCTCCGGCACTTTTATTATTTTTTAGGTCTTTTATTACTGTTATTATCTCCATTTCTGTCGGTGATTGTGTTTGTTGTGGTTCCGCTTCTTGTATTGGTTGTTGTTCGATTTCTTGCCCTCGCTGTTGCATGTCTGTTTCTGTCTGGCCTTTATCGTTTAATAATTCTCCGAAGTATTCTGCCCATCTATTCAATTTTTCTGTCTTGTCTCCCAGCAACATACCATCTTTATTTCTGCAAAACATTGTGCATTTATTTTGAGTCCCACGTGTTTTTTTACTCCTTGATAAAAATTTTTAACTTCTTTTTGGACATAGCTCTTTTCTATTATTTCTAGTTGATTTTCCAGTGATTTCTCTTCTTTTGCCTGCATAATCGTTTAGCTTCTCTTCTTTTGTCTTTATAATATTCTTTACTTTTTTCTATGTTGTTTCTAATATTTTCCATTTTTGTGTTGTTTCTCTACTCTAAAATTCTTTTGCAGTCCTCGTCAAACCATTGCTCCCTCTTTTCTTTTTCTGGTTTCCCAATGCTAAGGTCTGCCTCCTTTTATCACAACTGCTTGTATTAGTTCCCATTCTCTTCTATGTTCCCCGTCGTGATTCTTTCCAATGTCTTGTTTATATCTTCCACTGTTCTTTTTGCTACCTCTTTATCTTGGAGCCGCTCTAATTGGTATTTTTTTCGTTGTGTTCCTTGTCTTGGTATTTTGGGAATTTCTTGCTTAAGTTTGACTATTGTCAATATATGATCACTGTCCGCGTCTGCTCCTCTGTAGCTTCTACAATCAGTCACAGATCACAGTCACAGTCACAGTCAAAGCAGCTGCTACGCAGACGACGCAATATTGATAGCCCAAACTGAAGCTAGTCTGCAAAGATTAGTCCACAGATTTAACATAAGAGCAAAAGAATTCAATATGACAATTTCTTTTCAGAAAACCAAAACAAATGTATGTAATATAGAAATTGATGGTACCAGTATTGAACAAGTAATGGAAGTAAAATACCTTAGAATTACATTGAGACCTGGACAAAGAAGTGAGAAATCAAGTACAAAAAGCAAATAGACTGGCAGGATGTCACACTATATGGCGAATAGTCCAGGGCGCATCTGTTTTGAGATTTGAGAAATTGCTTGAAAATAAATCAAATAATAATACATATTTGAGTTATCCTCCCTCTCAAAAAGGCCCGGAACATTGTTTAAATAATCAAAATGTCAAAAAATGAAGGAAAAATTCGATTTTTTTCTTCGTTTCTTGATTATAACTTTAAAAGTATTCATTTCCGAGAAAAGTTGTACTAACATAAAAGTTGCATAATTAAATTTCCTACAATATAGAATTGGTTAAAAATTTAAAAAATAGTCACCCTTGTTGCAAAATAGCAATAATTGCGAAAAAACCATACAAAAACAAGTATTCGCATTTTACGTTTTTCAACAATTTATGCTGCACTTAGGACCTTCATGCTTTACCCAGAAAAACTTTAGGATACAATAAAACAATACTGTAAATTTCATTAAGATCGGTTCAATAAAAAAAATTCATTTTTTGAAAAAAAATTCATTTTTTCAAAATGTTACAGGACTGAAAATAAAGCAGATAGCAAGTTGAAAATTTTTTTGATTATAGAAGTGTACCCTACCTTTCATTTTCAATTTTCAAAATTAAAATCGAATAATTACGACGGCGTCAGGAAATTTTTTAAATAAACATTAATTTTTGGAGCTACGCGCAGGACAGCGGTGTTCGATTCACACAAGTTTATTTCCACCAAAATTTCTTCCAATCTTTATCTAATATATTATTTTCTTACTCTATATTTTGTTTTATTTTAATATTTTAATTCCACAAAAATCAAACTAATTTTATTATTGTTTGTGAAATATTGTTTAAACAATTGCATATGTTTAAAAATAATAAACTTTTATTTTCTTAGTCAAAATATATGAACAAAGAAAGTTTTTGCTAATAAAAGTGTTATTTCAAAGGATAAATTATGTGTTTTTATTTTGCAATAAACAAATTTATTTATTTATATCGAAATGTAATAAAAATAAAATGTATCAATCATTATCAAAGGTCATTGGAATGCCCAATCAGAGCAAACTATCCGCTGTCCTGCGCGTAGCACCAATAATTAATGTTTATTTAAAAAAATTCCTGACGCTGTTGTGTTAATCGATTTTAATTTTGCAAAATTGAAAATAAAAGGTACAGTACACTTCTATAAGCAAAACAAATTTCAACTTGCTATCTGCTTTACTTTCAGTTCTGTAATATTCTGAAAAAATGAATTTTTTTTGTGAAAGCTGGATTTCAAAATTTATTTTGCAAAATCTATTGAACCTATCTTAATAAAATTTACAGTATTGTTTTACTGTATCATGAAGTTTTTCTGGTTGAAATATGAAGGTCCCTAAGTGTAGCATAAATGGTTGAAAAACGTAAAATGCTAATTCTTGTTTTTGTATGGTTGTTTCGTAATTATTGCTATTTTACAACAAGGGTGACTAATTTTTGAATTTTTAACCAATTCTATATTGTAGGAAATTTAATTACGCAACTTTTATGTCCGTACAAGTTTTCTCGGAAATGAATACTTTTAAAGTTATAATCAAAAAACGAAGAAATAAATCGAATTTTTCCTTAATTTTTTGACATTTTGATTATTTAAACAATGTTCCGGACCTTTTTGAGAGGGAGGATAACTCAAATATTATTATTTGATTTATTTTCAAGCAATTTCTGCAAAAAAATTTGAGTCACCTCTTAACGTCCAAATGTACTAATATTTTTACAGATCCGCCCTGGTCTAGAAACCGACATATTATTAACACTGAGATGCAGTCAAGAATTTATAAAGCCAGTGTAAGACCAATAATGACATGTGCATCAGAAACAAGACCCGATAGAGCCATAACACAAAGCCTACTGGAAACGGGAGACATGAGAGTACCTACTGAGAAGAATTACAGGAAATATACTGAGAGATCGAAAGAGTAGTGAAGATATTGGAAGACAATGTAACGTACAGTGTATAAACGAATGGACGACACGTGTGGTCAAAATAGCAAGAGATAAATCACCAATCGGTAGAAGAAGTATCGGCCGACCTTGTAGATCATCTTCAGTTTGAGATAGTATTGCATCGTCTGCATAGCAGATTATTTTAAGTTGTTTTTCTTCCATTTGGTATCCTTTTTTTAGTTCTTACTTTTTTTATTAAGTATTTCGTCCATGATCAGGTTGACCAATAAAGGACTCAAGGAGTCCCCTGTCTTATCCCATTGCCAGCTTCAATTGGGTCAGTTAGTTCATCTTCTACTTTTACTGTGTTGTTCTGGTAGATGTTTTCGATCGTTTTAATTATTCCTAAAGGTACCTCTCTTGAGTATAACAAATGGATAACGTCCTTTAATTTTATCTTGTCAAATGCTTTCTTAAGGTCCACGAAACATAAATAAATATGCCGGTTTGTTGTATTCTAACGATTTCTCTTGAACTTGCCTCATTTTAAATATATAGCGTCAATGCATGATCTTCCCGACCTAAAACCTTGTTGTTCTTCTGCTAATGTTATAATTTCATTTAGTTTGTTTGTTATGACTTTGATTGTTAATTTTAATGTTGTGTTTAATAAGTTAATTCCTCTGTAATTCTCCGGGTCCGATTTGTCTCCTTTTTTGAAGAGAGGTATTTATTATAATGCTTGATCTCTTTTCTTGTGGTACTCTGTTTTATTTTTTGTGTTAGTTTTAATAGTTATTTAGTCAGATCTTGTCCTCCATACTTTGGGAGTTCGTTCGATATTCTGTTCTCTCCTGGACATTTTCTATTTTTTAATTTTGTTAATACTTCCTTTACATCTCTCTCCTCGACGTTTATTTCTTCGTTTGTCGTAACTTCAGGTATTGGTGGTTTATTATCGTCGCCTTTAGTAAATAGAGATCGGAAGTAGTGTACCCATGTTTCCTTCTGAATGTATTTGGTTTTTATTAATTCTTTCATCTCTTTTTTGTCGTCCTCTGTTCATTCTCCATACTTCTTTTTGTGTTCCGTAGAAGTCGTAGCCCATCTGTTTTGAGAAACTCTGCCAGTATTCCCTTTTTATTTGTCTGACTAAAGTATTCATTTCGTTTCTAATTCGTTTGTAGTGGTTGGGTTGTATGCCTGTTGTGTTTGTTTTGTTCTGTATTGTAAAAAGGCTTTCTTCTTTTCTTCACTTCCTCTCTAAATCATGGGGTTTTCTTTTGTGATATGTTAGTATTCGATACTTTCCTCTCTCCAAGTGATTCTGTTGCAGCGTTGATTATGTTATCTTTGAATTCTTGCCAGCCTTCCTCGGTTATCGTTTTCTAATATAGCATTCCATCAATCTCCACTGATCTTCTTTTTCTGTATAAGTATTCCGTTGATTCCGTATTTAGTCCTTCGACTCTGATTTTTGCTTGTGTTGGTGCTGCTCTCTTGGGTGTGAAGTATTTCATAATGATTCTTATTTTACATAATACTAGGCTATAATCGCTACCTACATCTACTGAGTTGAGGCATCTTACGTCGATTATTTTTTATGGATGTGTATTTCTGTTGGTTACAACATAATCTATCATAGATCTTTGTCCACGGGTGTTATTGAATGTATATTTGTGTTGGTCTTTGTGGTCAAAAAATGTGTTGTTTCCAGTTCTCCATTTTAGTTTTTAATATTTACATTATGTTTTTGCTTAATTTAGGATATTACTTGGTTACTATTCGAGCGTTAAAATCCCCCAGTATTATCATCTTCCCTCTAACTTGATCTACTACTAGTTGTAATTCGTCGTAAAAGATTTCCCTTGTTGTTTGAGGCTTGTTATTTTCTGGGCCATATACTCCGATGATGTTCAGGTCTTCCTTTTCCATTCTAATTTTTGCTGTGACAATTCTTTCTGCTATAAATATATTGGCAGTGTTTGATGCGATTTTGATAATTTTGATGTATTAGTAATGCTACACCTTCTTTGACCCTGTTTTCTTTTGGGACTCTACTGTAGATTAGTATAATATATTCAGCTAATCTTGATTGCTCTTTTCCTTTTTTCTTGTTTCCTGTAGAGCGCATATATCTATTTGTTTCTCTTTTAATACTTGGGTGATTTCTTGATCTCTAGTGTTGAGTGATCTGATGTTCCACCTGGTTATTCTCGTCAATGTCTTTCTTTTGTCCTTATTTCTTGCCATGGTCGTCTTCATATGATCAATCCGGTTCCGAGGCTTCACATTGTTTTTTTGAGCAGTATTCGTTTTTACGATTGAAAGGTTGCTAACCTTGCCAATCACCCCCTACATTTTATGAAATAATTAATTAAAAATTGCTTTAACTGTTTTTTTTTAATTACCATCGAGTGCAATCGTGACCCAAAACAGCCCGGTCAAAACAGCCCCGTCAAAATAGCCCGAACACAAAATATAGCCTCGACAAAATAGCCCGCCAACAAAATAGCCCCGACAAAATAGATCGCACACAAAATAGCCCCGGTCAAAACAGCCCCGGCTAAAATAGCCCCGGCTAAAACAGCCTCTCATAAACAATTACATAATTAATTATTTACGCAAGGTGTCCAAAAACTTTTTTTAATTTAAATTATTTGACAAAAAGGAAGAATGTATTTAATTTATTTAATTTAAAATGCATTTTACTGTTGCCCGAAAAACAGAAAAAAATGTTTATATCATAAATAAACATTGATTTTCGCTTAACTTAAATGTTCCAACTTCCAAGAGGCAGGGAAGACAGGACTCGAGTTCTCTGAAAAGACCATTTTTATTTAATGTGGTTAAGATAAACATCTGAATAGGGGATAATTACCATTTCCGAAAAAATGTATTTTTAAGGAATTATTTCATGATGAATTCTGAAGGGAGCTTTTTTGTTGGGGCTATTTTGTCGGGGCTATTTTTTCGGGGCTATTTTGTCGGGGCTATTTTGTCGGCGGGCTATTATTCCGCGGCTATTTTGTCTGCAGGCTATTTTGTCGGAGCTTTTTTGACGGGGCTATTTTGACGGGGTACCGAGTGCAATACTTCAATAGAATTAATAAAAAATATGAACAAAAAATGTTTAGGAAACGCTTTTCTTTAGTTACGAGTGACTAAAATTAAAAATATTATAAAAAAATCAACTAATCTGTGAGATTTTTGTATATCTAATCTATCTAACAGTTTTTTTTTCGAATAATCCTTCGAGTTTGATTTTTTTTATGTTTTGCTTTTTAGTTGATTTTTTTATAATATTTTTAATTTTAGTCACTCGTAACTAAAGAAAAGCGTTTCTTAAATTTTTTTTCATATTTTTTTATTTTTTACTTTTTAGTCTTACATTTTTCAAACATTAAAATATATTGTCATGTTTATTAAAATATGTATAAAACAAATGATGTACAAACATGAAAAGTAGTCGGAATCGGCAAAAAATTTGAAACTTTATTGTTTATTTATGAAACATAACGTAGACAATAAAAGTAAAGAAGTGAAATTATGTATTGTTGTGATCTTTATTATTGATATGAGATAATATTCTTATATGTCATTTAATTTAATCAATGCATTAATCATAATCTAATTAATTTACCAGATCACATATCAATATGTTTTCAATCTCAGGGCGAATTATAAAATTAATTACTTACTCTCGTGGCTTCTAAGTATTTCTCAATGTTTCCTAATCGGGATAGGAAAGAAAAGAGTAAAATAATACACACATATGGGTTACAATTATAATCAAAATATTGTTTATTTTATTTAAATGGCAATCACTGCTTAATATTTGCTAGATCTTATTATTCTTAAACATAACATTTACAAATGGGAATCTTATTTCCTTTTGGTTTCCAATTGAAAGTTTTTATTAACATTTAACTATTAGGATTTATTAGCAACAATTCTATTTAAGTTTGATGAAGCTTTTCTGATATTATTTATTATGTTCTTCAATTTATAATGTGGTATTTAATACGAAAAACCCATACATTCATGTCCAAACAAATGAGACTGACCTTTTTCTGGTGAACTGAGAATGTCTTCACACAAGACCCGTTTCCTGCTATCCTTGGCTGCGATCAAAACCTCGTCCTGGCTTTCAGTAATGTTCTCCTTTGAAAACTAGCTCGTATAGCTCTCGTACCTGCTTCTGTCGTGATGCTGTATTCTACCTTTTTCGAAACTGCAATCAGCTACCGGGACACTCTTGGCTCAAGGAGGTTCTTTTACTCTCAACCTGGCCTACCTCTCGTTCCACGATAGATACTCCACACTCACGGAACTACACCGGCTTTCTCACTCTCCGTACACTACCGTCTCCCCTGGACTTCACTTCTCGACCGCTCAAAACATCCTGATCGCTATTTGTCATTCATTCCCCTACTTTCTAAATATCCCTTCCAGATTCACAAATCAACCTTCCACCACCAACTCTCATTCGCAGTATTCCTCAAAACCAATTTTTAATCTTTCTAAATATGCTTAATGGATTTCAAAAAAGAAATAGTTAATTACCATTCTAAAATTACTTTCTACTATTTACAAAATTTAATGACCTATTATCTACTTCAACTGAGTCTTATTTAGCATAGGCTAATGATTGAACCTTCCGCGAACAACGATAATGACCTATTATCGATTTCACTTGAGTTTTATTTAGCATAGGCTAATGATCGAACCTTCCGCGAACAACGATAATGGTACGCGCCATTCACTTTGTTTATTCTAAGCGCATTGTTCCGAGTTTCGTTTAATCACTTCTTAAAATTAAATATAACAATTTGTTGTATACAGGTTGTTCTACATTTATATGCCCGTGGTTGAGAAAATTGAAAATATTTTATATTAAATTGAATCCTTTTTATAATTATCAAAATTTAATTTTCATATCAAATAGAAATATAACAGTATATAGTTCATATAATTAGCTAAAATCTGTAAAAGTTTCAAGTTTCTTCATTGTAAAAAACAAGAGAATTTAAGCATTTTCCATTAAAATCGTCTTTTTTTATTTAAACAATTAATAAACATAAAAAAAATATTTACTATTCGTGTACCTATTGTTCCCGCGAATGCATATGTCTGCAAATTTTCATTCATTTGCATTGAAGAAACGGCAGTCAAATTAACGTCTAAAGATTTGACCCAAACCATTGAACTAAAGAAAAGCGTTTAAAAATATGATGTATGAAGGCGACATTGATCCCCATAGCCTAGGAGACGAAATCTTGCATTTTAAAATAACATGCGATGAAACAAATAAAACCAATATTTGGGAAAATTTGAGATGATTCAGGCGTTAAAATCTACGTTTCCAAATGTTCTAACACTATTAGCCTACGGCTCCACGGGCGAGAAATTGAAGCTAGCAGTAGCCGTAAAACGAACTTAAGGTTCCGCGGAACGGAATAGGAATAGCCGAACTGTACCGACTACAGGACTTGTGCGTAGTCGGTTCAGTTCGGCTATTCCTATTCCGTTCCCTGGAACCTCAAGTTCGTTTTACGGCTACTGCTAGCGTCAATTTCTCGCCCGTGGAGCCGTTCGCTTAGGCTACGGCTCCACGGGCGGGAAATTGACGCTAGCAGTAGCAGTAAAATGAATTTAAGGTTCCGCGGAACGGAATAGGGATAGCCGAACTGTACCGATTACAGGACTTGTGCGTAGTCGGTTCAGTTCGGCTATTCCCATTCCGTTCCGCGGAACCTTAAATTCATTTTACTGCTACTGCTAGCGTCAATTTCCCGCCCGTGGAGCCGTAGCCTATTTTTATATCATTACCGGTATCTAATGCTAACTAGTGGGGAAGGCACGTTTTCTGCTTTGGACAAAATAAAAAATAAATTTCGCAAAAATTTAGGGCAGGAAAAACTAGGGGGCCTTTCTATCCTCCATATTGAAAGTGAAGCTTTCAAACATATTACTTATGATGATGTAATTGATAAATTTAGAAAAGAGAAAGCTAAAAAAAATGTATATACCTACTTTGTTTTTGCTATCTATCAATAATTACAAATTATTATCTTT
The DNA here is from genome assembly GCF_917563875.1 of Diabrotica virgifera virgifera. Taxonomy (NCBI): domain Eukaryota; kingdom Metazoa; phylum Arthropoda; class Insecta; order Coleoptera; family Chrysomelidae; genus Diabrotica; species Diabrotica virgifera. The sequence goes on from NC_065452.1 coordinate 29,721,120, forward strand.
GATAGTGACTAGTTGTGTGTTTATTTTTCTATCCGATTTATTTGAAGTCATTTGAAGAAACAGAAGAAATCCTCACGGCGGACTTACACACATAGTGGGAAAATATTTCCGTAAATGGAGGCACCAACCAAACGCTACGAAAACAGAGGTTTCCAGTTTCCACCTGAATAACAAGCTTGCAGGAAGAATACTCAATATTCAGTTCGAAAACACCACACTTGCCTACAATAAAACACCAAAGTACCTTGGGGTGACTCTTGACAGAACCCTATCATTCAAGGAACATCTGACAAAAACAGCGGAAAAACTTAAATCCAGAAACAACATCATCCAGAAGCTGTGCGGCACAACATGGGGAGCATCGGCTTCCACCTTGCGATCATCTGCCTTGGGCCTAGTCTTCTCAACTGCGGAATACTGCTCTTCAGCATGGCTTAACAGCCCACATATACACAAAGTAGATGTCCAATTGAATAATACAATGAGAATGATTGCTGGAGTTATCAAATCCACCCCTACGCAATGGCTCCCAGTACTGAGCCACATTCCACCACCCAAACTACGACGCATACACGCACTCACTAGTGAGTACAGAAAGATAGTAAATAACGAAAACCTGCCAAACCATCAAGATATAGATGCCGCCAACGGTAACCGTCTACGCTCCAGACGACCACCAATAAAAACAGCAAAGGTTGCTGTGGAGGGTGAGTTCAATTTCAATTTAACGACAACATGGACTCCAGAATGGATGGAACAACAAAATAGCAACTTACCCTGCATCACACAAAAACCACCAGGCTTTGACTTACCACGCAACACATGGTCTATGCTGAACCGAATCAGAACCCAACACGGCAGATATGGTTACATGATGCACAAATGGGGTAAACGACCATCCCCACTCTGTGAGTGTGGACAACCACAAACCATCTATCACATCACAGAACAGTGTCCCACAAGATTATATCATGGCAGGTCAGAGGATTTCCTGATGGCGACTCCAGAGTCGATAGACTATGTAAATAAGTTAGATGTGCGTTTGTGAACCTATGTATTGTCGTATACAAAATATATGTAAATGTAAATGTGTCAGGTGCCATACGCTAAATAAAATAAAATATGTATTTAAGAATTTTCAAGAGAAATAACATTATAAATTTTTATTAGGTTTATTTAAAGGGTTTAAAATATTAAATTTGAGATATAATTTTCTTATGGCCTACTTCCTATGGTCGCTAAAGGCCACGAGGTCTTGAAACGTCAATGTCTACCACACCATTTCTGAGCCACTCTTTCGGGTCTGATGCAAACCTCAATCCTAAAAAGAAACACATATTTATTTTGTTATATATTTATCAACAAACTCATGATCATTTGAGGGGTTAGTGAGATATAAAAAGGAACCAGTCGTCGTTAATTTGTTGAAACAAATTAAATACAGTAAAACATAGATATAACGGACTAATTGGGGGACGGTGTGTCCGTTAAAGCCGAAAGTCCGTTATATAAAAATAGGTTTAAAATAAATCAAAAAACGGTTTGTGAAAAATGTAGGTAGGTACACGGTACACTGTATTAAGATATATGTACATATAAAAATAGAAAAAGTCAACCAAATTTTGCTTGCACTTTTACAGTTTGCTGTTTTTTTATAATCATCTTTCCAAAATTACGAAAATGCGTATAATACAGTTGAACTTCTTTATCTGACAAATAATCAGTAAATGTTATTAGATCGTTGAAATGCGATCTTACCCCTGATAACTTCCTTGTTGGCAGTGTTGTTTTGTTTTCTTCTCAATCTTCATTTCCATCCTCATTTTTTGGGTTCACAACTTCATCTGCTATTTCACTTTCAGTCATGATGATATACTCAGGGTCATGATGTTATACCCCTTCGTCTACTTCTGGCCATTGTAAAACATCTTCCTCAGCTACTTCTTCTTAGGCATTTTTTAATGTTTGCTCTAACACTTTTTAAGTTTTGCAAGATACGCTGCCCTGTTGAATCTTCTGCATTATCTTCATCATGCAATACAGCATTACATCATCTAAAAACTTTCTGCGATGTATTCGTTTGGTTGCCAAAATTATTTCCTGATCCATGGGTGGAATAAGCAAAGTTGTATTTTTTAGCAAAAACATACAACTAAAGCTGCCATCTTCTGAACGCAAAATCTTTTCAGATGGATGAACGGGACAACAGCGATAAACGTTTCACCTCTTCCAGCGATATTCCCAGTGTCTTCCCTTAAATCCAAGGGTACCAATTCTTAAAAAAAAATTTTGGAAATATCTGAACCATACTTTATTAGAGCTGTAATATGAAACGGGTAGATGATGCATTATAGCTATTAAAACTCTAGGTTTACGAGATTTGCCAAAAATTACAGGAGTCAATCTATGCGATCCATCGGTGTTAGCACAAAGCAGTGCCGAGATCCTGTCCTTGCTGATTTTTCTTCCAGAATTGAATTCTTCCAAATTATTTGTAAAATATAGCGTGTGGGGTCCACGGGGACCCGTTAGTATGCATTTTGGTATGGGACGGATTAATGCACAAAATTAACAGGACCTTTTAATTTTTTTACATTTGACCAGTTTTTTTGTCCGTTATATCCGATAAGTCCGTTAAATAGAGGTCGGGTATATCGAGGTTTTTCTAAGTGGTTTCTGTCGTTAAAAATCTTAGTGACAGTCCAGCCCAAACAATACTGGATACAACTGCACGTAATTTAGATGTACCGTATTTTATTAATTTTTACCAAGTTCTCCAGCTAACCCTGATTTTCGATAACCCGGATCGGCCGCGGTCCCGATTAATCCGACTTATCGAGGTTCCACTGTATATACAACACTGATTGAAAGTACGGTTACATATATACATATGGTTCAGAAGTCTGGACAGTAGTAAAAGTAAGAAAATGCAGAATCGAATAAACGCAGGGGAGAACAATTTTTGGCGAAGATGCTGTAGATTAACATTACACGATGATGTAAGAACAGATAGAATAAAAGAAATGATGAAGGTAGAGACACCATTAACGGATACGATAAAGAGAAAACAACTTTCCTGGTACGGACACATGAGAAGAATGAATGATGAGAGATTACCGATTAAAACCTGTAAATGGTCCCAAAAAAGAAGAAGGAAAAAAGGAAGACCAAAGAAGTCTTGGGAAAAAGGGATCAATATAGACATGAACAGAAGAAATATAGAAATAGATTCATGCGGCAAAACAGAAAACAATGGCGTTCGAATTGCGATAAACAGCCTAGAATGATGTAAAACAGTCGGTATACAGGGTGAGTCATGAGGAACTGTACATACTCCTGCCTCGTGTAGAGGCTCCTATGGGGAATAACAAATGACCATTAAAAAGTGTCTGCTCCCATTGTTTAATAATATACCGGGCGAGTTTCACATTTTGACAGAAATTTGTATTCGTCATAATTTTTGAACGGTCTGATCGATGTGTCTCTTATTTTGGTCAATCGTTACACTATTACCACCTAACCAACTGATTTATTCAAACTAGAAAAAAATCAGGTCCGGCTTCAAAAAAATTAGTTCGTTTGGGTCTTAGAAAAAATTTAATCCTGTATACGCTTTTTGAAAACTATAATATGAATTTTACAAATTAGACAAATAGGCAATTAAAATGACATATTTATTTTTTCCCCACACGATTACTTAATTTTTTATAAAAAAATCAAATTTGAGTATGAATTAAAAGTTTGGTAAAGTGAACCATAGATTTAAAAAAAAATAACTTTTATTACAAAAATTAATTTTTTTTTAAAATATTTAATTTATGTTACCACCCAATCAAGTGATTTATACAAACTAGAAAAAAATCAGGCCCGGATTTAAAAAATTAGTTCGTTTTGGTCGTAGAAAAAATTTCACCCTGTATACGCTTTTTGAAAACTCTAATATGAATTTTACAAATTAGACAAATAGGCAATTAAAATGGCATATTTATTTTTTCCCCACACGATTACTTAATTTTTTATAAAAAAATTAAGTTTGACACTGAATAATTAAAAGTTTGGTAAAGTGAACCATAGATTTTAAAAAATTTACTTTTATTACAAAAATTAATTTTTTTGGAACAAATATTTAACTTATGTTACCACCCAATCAACTGATTTATACAAACTAGAAAAAAATCAGGCCCGGATTTAAAAAATTAGTTCGTTTTGGTCTTAGAAAAAATTTCACCCTGTATACTCTTTCTGAAAACTCTAATATGAATTTTACAAATTAGACAAATAGGCAATTAAAATGGCATATTTATTTTTTTTCTCCACACGATTACTTAATTTTTTATTAAAAAATCAAATTTGTCAAAATCGGAATTTTAACCTAAAATTGAAAAAAAATAAAATCACGGTTTAACTCGCTACAACTCTGTTCCATTTTAATATTTTTTTTCTGAAATTTTACAGCACATATCTCTTACCATTGTGAATATGAAAATTGTTGTAGACTTTCCGTCTTCTTCTCATAAAAGTTATGAATTTTTAAAAATAAAAGGTGCAGATTCGTGAATTGCAAAGTTAAATCGCAAAAATTAAGTGAAAAAATTTAAGATTTATCTATTTGATCACGTCTATGTTAAAATATAGAGTCCAAAGAGAAGTGTTATGGGTTTTAGATCTAGACGTGGTATATAAAAAAATGGTAAGCTTTTAATTTTGAGAAAAACTTTGTTTAATTTTTTTTATTTTTATGGCAAAATTCCGATTTTGACAAATTTGATTTTTTAATAAAAAATTAAGTAATCGTGTGGGGAAAAAATAAGTACGCCATTTTAATTGCCTATTTGTCTAATTTGTAAAATTCATACTAGAGTTTTCAAAAAGCGTCTATAGGGTGAAATTTTTTCTACGACCAAAACGAACTAATTTTTTAAATCCGGGCCTGATTTTTTCTAGTTTGAATAAATCGGTTGATTGGGTAGTAACATAAATTAAATATTTGTTCAAAAAAAAATTAATTTTTGTAATAAAAGTTAATTTTTTTAAATCTGGATTCTAGTAAATATTGTTCACTTTACCAAACTTTTAATTATTCATAGTCAAATTTGATTTTTTTATAAAAAATTTAGTAATCGTGTGGGGAAAAAAATAAATATGCCATTTTAATTGCCTATTTGTCTAATTTGTAAAATTCATACTAGAGTTTTCAAAAAGCGTATACAGGGTGAAATTTTTTTTAAGACCGAAACGAACAAATTTTTTAAATCCGAACCTGATTTTTTTCTAGTTTGTATAAATCAGTTGATTCGGTGGTAACATAAGTTAAATATTTGTTCAAAAAAAAATTAATTTTTGTAATAAAAGTTTCTTTTTTTAAACTTATGGTTCACTTTACCAAACTTTTAATTCATACTCAAATTTGATTTTTTTATAAAAAATTAAGTAATCCTGTGGGGAAAAAAATAAATATGTAATTTTAATTGCCTATTTGTCTAATTTGTACAATTCATATTATAGTTTTCAAAAAGCGTATACAGGGTGAAATTTTTTCTAAGACCCAAACGAACTAATTTTTTTTGAAGCCGGACCTGATTTTTTTCTAGTTTGAATAAATCAGTTGATTAGGTGGTAATAGTGTAACGATTGACCAAAATAAGAGACACATCGATCAGACCGTTCAAAAATTATGACGAATACAAATTTCTGTCAAAATGCGAAACTATATTATTAAACAATGGGAGCAGTCCCTTTTTAATGGTCATTTGTTATTCCCCATAGGGGCCTCTATACGAGGTAGGAGTATATACAGTTCCTCATGACTCACCCTGTATATAAGTCAGAAATTTAAGTCATACTTACTCCATTCCAAGTGTTGATACCGATTTGGAAGGTTTTCCCTTCGCGATTCCAAGCCGTCGCTAGAACTTGGCGGGTCTTCCTTATAAAATTTTAATCTGTGCACATCAGCAGATGTCAGTGTTGGCCTAATAGACAAAAATAGGTACTGAATCTTTAATTCTTAAGTTAAACTTTTTTCTACTACAGGGTGATTCATTGGTAAACTAACATACGTTAACTGTAGAAAGAAAACAAACACTTAAACGGCCTCAAAAATACCATACTTAATGGATCTTACTTCATTAATAACAAAGGTACTGGGTGTTTTATCTATTTTGCCATTTTCTTATTTGGTTCATAACTTTTTAACCACACTGTATATTTATTTTATATTTGGCTACCAAATATTTTTTGAGATGTACATTTAATTATTTTATTTACAATTGTAAAAAAATCCAGGTCCGGATTAAAAAATATTGGAAATATTTCGACCCAAAAACAACACCCTGTATAGATAAAACACCCTGTGTTTTATCTATTTTGCCATTTTCTTATTTGGTTCATATATTTTTAACCACACTGTATATTTATTTTATATTTGGCCCACTAAATATTTTTTGAGATGTACATTTAATTAATTTATTTACAATTGTAAAAAAATCCAGGTCCGGATTAAAAAATATTGGAAATATTTCGACCCAAAAACAACACCCTGTATTTTTAAAATGGATTTTGCATTCGAAAGTAGGATGAAAAACTAAATTTAGTGGTATGCTTTGAATTTTCGGCAAAATGACTTTTCTGGTAAAATTTTGAATTTGAATTCTGCGAGAGATTAAAGTAGAAAAAAAATTGAAATACGACTTACAACTTGTTAACCACACTGTATATTTATTTTATATTTAACACGCGAATATTCCTTAAGGTGTTAATCAATTAATTTATTTACAATTATAAAAAATCCAAATCCAGGGCCAGATTAAAAAATATTGGAAAAATATTCCGACCCAAAAGTACATTAATTATTTTAAAACGGATTTTGCATTTGGAAAGAGGATGAAAAACTTAATTTGGTGGTATACTTTGAATTTTCGGCAAAATGATTGTTCTGTTAAAATTTTGAATTTGAATTCTGAAATTATGTGAATTGCGAAGCTCGAAGTAAAAAAAAATTAAAATGTGACTTAATTTTAATTAATACCATTATTTAATCTAAATTGGTAATATATTGACATATCAGTGTTTTTTTATTATGACTACAAATAATTCATAACAAATATTCACCTTTAATTATTAATGAATAAATACCAAACTTAAAAATTAAAAAAATACTGAAAAACTTTGCTGAAAAATAACCTATCAAAACTATAGTAATTGTTCAAAATGGCCACACTTTGTTGAAGGCAAAATTTTGCTTTTTGTTATTTGTCTGACTGACTTCTTTAATCTCGTATGGGTTATATTTTTCATTTCTTGGAAGTCTCGAATCCGGTCAAGAACTTTTTCCCTACTATTTATTTCCTCGTTGTAAACTTTATATTTTAGATACCCCCAAACATAATAATCGATAGAATTAAAAACATATGATCGTGAAGGACAGGCGTGAGGAACACCTCTACCAATCCATCTATTGAGAAAATTGTCAGATAAAAAATCTCTAACTATGCGTCGGTAGTGTGGTGAAGTACCATCATGTTGAAAGTATATTCCATCTGTCTTGATATTTTCATCATCTAGAAGTACTGGTAAAATATTTTTAAAAAAATCTAAATACAGTTAGTTCACCGGTTAGGGTGTAAAATTAAGTCGCATTTTAATTTTTTTTTACTCAGCTCTCGCAATAATTCACATAATTTCAGAATTCAAATTCAAAATTTTACCAGAAAAGTCATTTTGCCGAAAATTAAAAGTATACCACTAAATTTAGTTTTTGATCCTCTTTTCAAATGCAAAATACATTTTAAAAAAATTTAATGTGCATGGTGTTTTTTGAGTCGGAATATGTTTCCAATATTATTTAATACGGCCCTGGAATTTTTATAATTGTAAATAAATTAAATGATTTGACACCTTAAAGAATATCGTGTGTTAAATATAAAATAAATATACAGTGTTGTTAAGTTGTAAGTTGTTTTTCAATGTTTTTCTGCTTAGAGCTTTCACAATTTACATAATTTCAGAATTCAAATTCAAAATTTTACCAGAATTTTGCCGAAAATTCAAAGTATACCACCAAATTTAGTTTTTCATCCATTTTTCAAATGCAAAATCCATTTTAAAAAAGTTTAATGTACAGGGTGTTGTTTTTGGGTCGGAACATTTTTCCAATATTTTTTAATGCGGACCTGCATTTTTTACAATTGTAAATAAATTAGTTGACTGTACACCTTAAATAATATTTGCGTAAAATATAAAATGAATATACAGTGTGGTTAAAAAGTTATGAACCAAATAAGAAAATGGCAAAATAGGTAAAACATCCAGTATCTGTGTTATTAATGAAGTAAGACCCATTAACTATGGTATTTTTGAGACCGCATAAGTGTCCTCTTTCTCTAGTTAACGTATGTTACTTTCGCAATAAAACACCCTGTATAAACAGTATTGAAGTTTATAGCCAATTATACAGGGTGTAATAGAAATGTAGGTCAAAAATTAAATCACATATTCTGCGGGAAAAATATTTCGATTAGATCTAAATTACTTTACATAACTTGGGCCATGATCTTACAGTTTATTTCCTTTAAATATAGTAAATAATATCTTAGACATGTTTTATTGGCAAAAATACAGTTTTATACTATATTTCTATTTAATATAGTATAATAAGTAGTAATACCCTAAGTTTTGCTGACGACCAAATAGTGATCGCACAAGATGAAGATGACCTCGGTGTTATGATCAGGAAACTGGAACAGGAATATACAAAGAATGGGATGGAAAGAAGCCTAAAGAAAACTGAATACCTAACAACGGAGAATACAGAAAGTAAACAACTGGAAATAGATGAAGGTAAACAAATAAGAGGAACAGATAAGTACAAGTATTTATTAGATTTTATAATAGCAAACAAAGGAACAATTGAGCAAGATATAAAAAATAGATTAGGACAAACAAGAGACTGCATACGAAAATTGAACCCAGTGCTGTGGGATAAGAGCATCAGCATAAAAACAAAAAGAAAAGTAATATAATACCATGACAAGAAGTGTCCTCACTTATGGGTGTGAAAATTGGACAATAAATAAGGAAATAAAATAATAAAATAAGAGCAACAGAGATGGAATTCCTAAGGAGAAGCTGCAGAGTAACAAGGAGAGATAGAATAAATAAAGAGATTAAGAGAAGAATGGGAGTGAACTCAGACATAATAGATTACATCGAACAGAAAAGATTAACCTGGTACGGACATGTCAGAAGAGCAGACTAAAACCGTTGGATAAACCGAATAATAGAGTGGAGCCCGATAGGAAAATGGAAGAGAGGCAGACCCCGAAGATCCTTCAGAGATGAAGTGGACGGAGCAATGGAGAAAAGAAATCTACAGTAAAGGGACTGGCAAGACAAAAAGAGCTGGAGAGAACGGTTGAGTAATACAGTGAAAACTGTGGAAATCCTTAGAATAAATATATAGACCTTTTATTAGATATCAGGAAACAAATTAATTACAATTAAAAATTGTATACTTTACGTTAAAAGTAAAAGTAATAATTTTCCTGTTATAGCTGTGATAGTTATATATTTTTTCTCTGAGATAAAAATGTGATTACACTTCACTATTATAGTACAGCATAAAGGTTTCTACATATTATCATGCACTAATCGTTTCCAGCACGTAGCGTTTAGTTTCCGAAAAATATTGATTTTAATGGTATTAAATACCAACAATTCACACTGTCCGGAACGTATGGTATCAGACACCTCTTTGTAAAATCAGGTTTTTCGGAGACTACGCTACGTGCCGGAAACGATGAGTTCATGATAATATGTACACCGAGAGAAAAAAATTCTTGACATAAAGAAACTTTATTAATATTTAAGAAAGATCGACTTGGCATAGGCATATTGCCTAAGAAATATATCTTTGTATGTAAGATATAATTTTCTAAAATATTTCAAATAAATTTTAATTAACCCAAAGAAATATATCTTAAACATGATTGAACTATCACTTTCTTGCAAACTGCAAACCCATTTGTCAGAAAGAAATTATACTTGTCATAAGAATATATTTTCTTGGCATTACAAAACACTTCTTTCTGAGAAATAATATTTCTTAGTAAGGAATATTGTTATCTTACCATTATTAATTAATGTATTTAATGTTATGAAATATATTTCACAGAAATAATTGTATATTTAGAATTAAGTTACGTTTTTTAAAAATAAAGTGATATTACATACGGCGAAATAAATCATTCTGTTAAGGTAAAATTATTCTTTATTAAATAATAAAAACAGGATATAAAACGTTAGATATTAATACATACAAATAATTTCTCCACTCTTAATCCACTGGCTTCTATACAATAATAAAAGGATGGAGAGGCAAATCCGCATCTTCCTTAATTTTCCTTCTTTTTGTTAATAGCACTTTGCAATTGCCTAAAACAAAACCGTTATGTAGAAAGAGTAAACTTATTTTAATAAAAAAATTTTTATAAGGATATAAGTAGATACATATTTATTTTGACAAAAGGAAATACAAAAAAAAAAGAACAAATACACGGGCCCACATAAAAACTATTAATTTTTTGGTATAAGAACGGTAGGTATCAGTAAAACAGTCTACAATCCAAAACCATTTCTTGGCATTTCAACAAATAATAATCAATCATATTTAGTTCAAACATGGCTTTGTTTATCCTACCATCTTTGTTAATTTTTTTATTTTTGTATATGAAATATTAATTATTTATCTGTATAATATTAAGTCACACAATAGACATTGTTTAGCTAAAACAAGAAGAAAAATACAACCAATGTAAAACATTGAAGCTGACATATATTGTAATTTTATTTATTTATATAATCCAAAAGATACAGCAAACCTAATCATAAAGAAATTTTATTACGGGAAAGTATTATTAGGTTACATCTTAAGTCATTTAATACATATTAACTAATTCACGGTTTTCGGCAATAAAAGTCCTTAACCGTTAAGATGTTTCTTTTAGACTAACTAATATTTCTTTATGACAAATATAGCACACGCCATGTTTGATATAACCTTGAATTGTAGGATTGTATAAAGAAGACGATACATTCAAGAAACATATTATAGTTTATACATAAGTATACACATTTTTATAAAGGAACTTACCTGTATACATTTCTACCATTTATGGAAGATGGAAGCCCCTAGTTGGTTAATAGCTCCTTTCAATATTGTTCTGAAGCTTTATATTATAGATATTCTGTTATTCTCTCCGAGGTGGAAGTCGAAACGTCAATGAAAGCCATTTTTTAAGTTAAATTGTGGCTTATTTCCCAGTTAGAATAAGATCCGTTCTTTCAGAGTTGTCCATCATTATATATATCTAAAATGCATATTAAAGATACTATTATGTTTCTTTTAGAACTACATATTCGGATATACAACACTATTATTATTACATCTTAAATTAGGTAATCAATTTACCTTTATATACCTATGTACGTACCTGCAAACTATCCCTTAGATTTTAAAGAAAACCAACAAACAACAAATCCAAAATCCATCTATGAAAATGAACTAATGCCATGCACGCCCATCTTATCTTGTCAAACACTGAGATTAAATCACAAATATAGTGAAGAATGGATACTGCGCAATTCTTTTGTGGAAGAAAATCTCTTTGCAAGTAGCATTTCGGCATTAATGATAAAGTTTTTATTACTACAGAGGGTATTTCTGAAGAATCATTTCTTGTGGTCTAAAATATTTATTTGATTGCAAGAAAATTTCTTGTTCACAAATATAAATATGGATTAACTTAACATATATTTCTTATACTGCAAAATATGTGTAGTTTTCAATTTAAGAAACAAAAACTTTAGGATAAGAAAATTAAAATGTAACCATTAATGCATTCCTTAGTATTAAAGAAATTATCTGTAAGAAATTATTGAGTTGTGTTTAAAAAACTAGTTTCTTTATATGTGAAGCGGTATGTTTAAGTTAATATGATATGGTAACTTTTAAGAAAGATAGCTCAAAGAAATCGGCGTTTTAGGAGAAAAGAAATTGTTCTCTCGGTGTAGAAACCTTAAGAAGCCAAGCCTAAAGAAAATTATAAATACCATCAGTCCCATTAAAAATAACTTGATACGGGAAGGGATTCAAAGAGGAATTGTTTACGCACGGGGAAATATAAATTGCTTAATTACGAATCACTTTTTTATGTTTATTTGTATTGATTTAGTTTACAACAAAAACTCTGTTTAATACAAATCAAAACAAAAGGCGGTATGCTCTCAATTAAAATTGAAAAAAACACGTTGCGTAATATGATATTCAAACTTCAAACTGTTTGAAGAAGTTTGATTTCAAGTCAAACCTAAAAATACCGAAATCAAGTCAAGTCAAACTTTTTTACACAAAAAGTTTGGTTTTTAAGTCAAGTCAAGTTTGTTGAATAAAATCAAACTAAAAAATGAATAACCATTTTCAATTTCGTTGCAAAACGAAAATACAGCTGCATCATATTCTAGTATTCTAGTCCAATCAGACAATCAGAGATTGCAGCAAGCACCTCTACCGGTTTCGAAACTTATTAGTCTCTTATCAGGAGGCACATATGCTGCTCTCTCTGATCCAACCAAAACAAACCCCGGCGTGTAGTCACGGATTGCAATGAACGAAATGGCATAGATGCCCTAGCGGCAACTGCCAGCAAAAGACTAAATTTTCAATCTAATGGCATATAAAACAACATAATGTTACTTTACATGCCACCAGACTGAAAACAATTGGACCCTTCTCTGGTTACACCTCCGAGGCTTCTACAATTTGCAAGCCATAACGAATGCTGAGACTAAGGAAGATGAGGGAATTTTACAATTAATTATTCACGTCCCATCTGCTCAGCGCGGTAAAGTTCCAACGAGAATGGTTCCCTTCGTACTCCTTCGTTACGTTCATTTCGTAAAATTCCCTCATCTTCCTTAGTCTTAGCATCCGTTATGGCTTGCAAATTGTAGAAGCCTAGGAGATGTAACCAGAGAAGGTTCCCATTGTTTTCAGTCTAGTGGGATGTAGATTAACATTATGTTGTTTTATATGTCATTAGATTGAAAATTTAGTCTTTTGCTAGCAATTGCCGCTAGGGCATCTATGCCATTTCGTTCGTTGCAATCCGCGACTGCACGCCGGGGTTTGTTTTGGTTGGATCAGAGAGAGCAGCATATGTGCCTCCTGATGAGAGACTAATAAGTTTCGAAACCGGTAGAGGTGCTTGCTGTACTGTCTCATTGGACTAGAATATGATGCGGCTGTATTTTCGTTTTGCAACGAAATTGAAAATGGTTATTCATTTTTGATTTACATGCTTACTCTGATTGGAGTACGAAGGGAACCATTCTCGTTGGAACTTTACCGCGCTGAGCAGATGGGACGTGAATTATAAATTGTAAAATTCCCTCATCTTCCTTAGTCTCAGCATCCGTTATGGCTTGCAAATTGTAGAAGCCTCGGAGGTGTAACCAGAGAAGGTTTCCATTGTTTTCAGTCTGGTGGGATGTAGAGTAACATTATGTTGTTTTATATGCCATTAGATTGAAAACTTAGTCTTTTAAAATCAAACTAGTTTGACTAAGATGCATCTCTACCCACGGTGTTATTGTCTACTTTTATATCATAAATCATTTTGGTTCAAATTAATCTGAATTTTTATAAAATTTGATGTTTCATTGCTATTAAAAACACTTACAAAATATTTCACTTTATGATAAAGGGATACTGTTAAATGAGCCGACGAAAATAATGAGAAACTGGCAAAACTATTTCACAGAACTGCTCAATAAGAGCGAAGTACAAAAGGAAATAAAACCATGGGATTGAAGATGATCAGAGAGCAATAGAAATACCCACAGAGCAAGAAATAGAGAACGAAATAAAGAGCCTGAAAAATAACAAAAGCTCAGGAATAACAGAAATAGCGGTCGAAATGAAAAAATCAGGAGGGAAAAGACTATAAAAACTGATAGGTATATGACCTGATAAAAAGAATATGTGAAGTAAAAAAATGCCAGAAGAGTGGATCATAGCAAAAATATGCCCTATACATAAAAAAGGTGATAGAATGCTATGCGAAAACTATAGAGGCATCACACTAGTGGTCCATAAAGTAACGCATAAATTCGTTATTTCGTAAATTGCCGACTTCAAGGAAAAATCCCGAAAGATGTCGGTTTTCATTTTTAAATTACGATTTTTTGGCATATATATCATACTAGTGACGTCATCCATCTGGGCGTGATGACGTAATCGATGATTTTTTTTAAATGAGAATAGGGGTCATGTGATAGCTCATTTGAAAGGGTAGTCAATTATCTATTCAGTAATATAAACATTGTCATAATTATTTATACAAGGTGCCAAAAAAAAATTTTTAAATTAGATTGATTGACAAAAAAGGATGTATGTATACTATTTATTTAATTCTAAATACATATTTTACTGCTGTCAGAAAACAGAAAAAAAATATTTGACAAATAAACATTGATTTTCTCTTAAACGAAGTGTTCAAACTCACAAGAGGCAGGTGGGTGGCAGCTTTAACATTGAATTTAAGAGAAAAACATTTATTTCTCAAACAAACATTTTTTTCTTTTTTTCTGACGACAATAAAACGTATTTTAAGTAAAGTAAATTAAATACATTCTTCTTTTTGTCTCAATTATTTTAATTAAAATTTTTTTTCGTTAGCTGCGCTGTATAAATAATTACGTTAAGGTTTATATTACTGAATACATAATTGAATACCCTTTCAAATGAGCTATCACATGACCCCTATTCTTATTTAAAAAAATCATCGATTACGTCATTACGCTCAGATGGATGACGTCACTAGTATGATATATATGCCAGAAAATCGAAATATAAAAATAGAAATCGACCTGTTTCGGGATTTTTCCTTAGAGTTTCAGGTTTACGAAATAATGAATTTATGCGTTACTTTATGGACGCACTGTAGATGGAGAAAAAACATACTCGTTCAAAAGAGCCAAAGAAATTAATTACCTGGGAGTTATAATAGATAAAATGAAAATGGGAGATGGAGTGAGGTAGTGAAATAGTGTAGGTATAGAAAGACTGTAGTGTAATTAAATAAAATTTATAAGACTAAAATAAAATCTAATCAAAAATGTAAACATTTTAGCCCTAGGCTCACAACTCCACAAGGCCTGTTGAGCTTAATAAAAAATTTCACTTATCAAAATGGCCGATAAAGGTATCTACCTTTGTGAACACATATAACTAATTTGCATTTACTTTAGGGTAATTACTGCTAAACTTCCTATACCATTACATTATATCACTATACGTATTTCTTCAG
Organism: Diabrotica virgifera virgifera; assembly: GCF_917563875.1. Taxonomy (NCBI): domain Eukaryota; kingdom Metazoa; phylum Arthropoda; class Insecta; order Coleoptera; family Chrysomelidae; genus Diabrotica; species Diabrotica virgifera. The sequence goes on from NC_065452.1 coordinate 29,736,485, forward strand.
TTCTTCTACAAAATATACATATTTATACCTAAGTAAAATTATAAAATATAAATACCTGGACATTTTGTGTTTATTGCTCTACAAGGTCAAAGTACAACTACAGATTACATATCATGACATATGACATAAGACAATCATGCCATTGACAAACCTGTGTAAAAAAAATGTAACTACATATTAGGTAATGTCCAATTGTAATGTAATAGTCTAAGAGCTAGAGTCGAAAAATCATCGTCATAAGTAATATGGAGTTTGGCATGTGAAATGTGTCTATTGTATATTGATAATTATGACCCCTTTTGGGCTGACACCTCAGTGGATACAGGAAGTAGCAATAAGGGATGAAAGGGGAAAGTTAGTGTAGTCATTAAATGTATTCACCTCCTATTTTGTTAAACTTCCATAGATTTGCATGAAAATTGGTGACTAGTTGGAGCATACCTCAAGAAACAAAACTGATTTTGTGCCAACTTGCACTTTTACCCTGGGGGTGTATACCACCCCTTCTCGCGGGTGAAAACTATTTTATTAAAAATAACCCCACAAATCAATGGAGGGACAATTTTTAAGTAAAATTTGTTATATCATGTTATTCAAATAAATCAATACTTTTTGAGTTATTAAAAATCAAAGATTCGAATTTTTCATGAAAAAAAAATGTATGGTGTAAAGCAGTTTTTCATAAATACCTCAAAAACTATAAGTTTTACAAAAAAAAAAATAATTACCAAAATTGAACATAATAAAAATAAAATAGATTTCTTATTTGAAAAACCTGAGAATTAATTAAAAGTGAGTTAGTTATAGGTGATTTAATGTATAATTTTTTCGGCTAGCTCAAATCTAAGTATTCAAGCTTAAATAACGGGAAAACGATGCATTTTATAAAATGTATTTACTAAACACTTGTCAATGTACTCAGAATTATGTATCAAATGAGCTCACAGAGAAGTTGATATTATTAAACATTATGCTACAAACATTTTTCAAATTTAGGCTTCAAAAATTTGGAGCTTAAATATTATATTATTTATAAAGTTTTTTTAAATTGTTTTAAGACATTTATGTAAAAATTAGCAAAAATGTATTAGAATATGTCAAAGTACCCATTATTGGACACCCCCAGTTTCTGGACATATTAAGTTTAGATTGATAGAATAAATTCAATTATATATCGAAATAATATAAAAATAATATTTTGCTAACATACGATTAATTAATATGTTCTTTTTATCATCCGTAATTTCACGCATGTGTTCTTAAATAGACGCTATTGTATAGGTACTTGGTACTTGCTACTGTCATTTCGGAGTCTGCGTTTGTATTGAATATTATACAGGGTGTTTCATTAATAATTGTCCATATAGTAACTGGAGAAACCTTAGCACAAAATACGAAGATTTAACCTAAAACACTTAAATAAAATGTGGTTCCTTACTAAGTTACAGGGTGTTTTATCTAAAAATTTAAAAACTATTTTTGCTCAGTATTTTAAAACTATACAACGTATCCTTTTTCTACTTGGCAGAAAGTGCGACTGCTAGACACCCTACTAAATACTGATAAACAAACGTTTCTAGCTGCTACCAGAGGCGTACCACAGGGGATGGTGAATGGTTAACCCTTCTCAAATTCTACGCCACTGGAGGAATTACTATTTTAGTACCATTTTTAGATTTTCCAATACTTTCTACGTAAATAATATACTCTTCATTGGTAACGATAAAGTCATCAGTTTTCGAGATATTTGAAGTTAAATATGAAACGGTACAGTTATTTTGATTAATTTATGATATGATTCATAATGATTAAAAATTAAAAAATTATTTGTACCCAGTACTTTAAAACTATTTGGCGTATCCTTATCATACTTAGCAGAAAGTGTAGGTACTGTACACTCTACTAAATTAAGATAAATAAACGTTTCTAGCAACGACCAGAGGCGTACGACAGGGGATAGTGGCTGGTTGACCCTTCCCAAATTCTACGCCACTGACAAAATTACTATTTTAGTGTAATTTTTTGATTTTGCAATACTTTTTATTTAAATAATATACCCTTCACTCGTAACGATAAAATGATTAGTTTTCGAGATATTTGAAATTAAAAATGAAGCGACACAATACATTAATCAAAATAACCGTGTCGCTTCATTTTTAACTTCAAAGATCTCGAAAACTAATGACTTTATCGTTACAAATGAAGAGTATATTATTTTCATAGAAAGTATTGGAGAATCCAAAAATTGAACTAAAATAGCAATTTCGCCAGTGGCGTAGAATTTGGAAAGGGTCAACCATTCACTTTCCCCCGTCGTACGCCTCTGGTAATAGCCAGAAACGTTTGTTTAACATAATTTAATAGTTTGTACAGTACCTATACTTCCTGCCAAGTATGAGAAGGATACGGTAAATAGTTTTAAAATTCTGAGCAAAAATATTTTTTTAATTTTTAGATAAAACACCCTGTAACTTAGTAAGGAACCACATTTTATTTAAGTGTTTTAGGTTAAATCTTCGTATTTTGTGCTAAGGTTTCTCCAGTTACCATATGGACAATTATTAATGAAACACCCTGTATACATACTCCAAAAAATATAACTGTTTTCAACATGGCAACAGAATACACTTGTGTGCTTAAAATAAATTGTACAATTAATACAGATACTGCTGTGAAATTATTAAGTGAAAAAAACATTGAAAACTGCAAAAGAAAAATTGAATATTATTAAAAATTAAAATTAAAATTTAATTATTAAATTATAATCCTAACTTCATTCCCGAAATTCCTTTGAAAATTATTCTGTTAACTAATTTATAAATAAATATGTAAATAGCGTATGTTTTAATTTTCACTTTTTCCTAAAAAATTCGAATTTTCATATTAGTAAGGTTCTCATTTTATAGTAAGCATGTAGTAAGCCGTTATTTAAGCTTAAATACTTAGATTTGAGTAATAGGCGAAAAAAATAAATATTCAATCAACTATAATTTACTTTTAATTAATTATAAAAGGTCTTTCACGTAAAGAAACTATTTGGTTTTTTATTATCTTCAATTTTGGTAATCATAACTATTTTGTTAAAACTTACAGTTTTTGAATTACTTATTTATGAAAAACCGTTTTACACTATGCATTTGTTTCACGAAAAATTCAAATCTTTGGTCTTTAATAACTCAAAAAGTATTGATTTATTTTAATAACTTCATATAACAAATTTTGCTTAAAATTTGTCCCTCTATCGATGTGTGGGGTTATTTTTAATAAAATAGTTTTCACCCCCGAGAAGGGGTGGTATCCACCTCCAGGGTAAAAGTGTTGGCACCAAATCAGTTTTGTTTCTTGAGGTATGCTCTAACTAGTCACCAATTTTTATGCAAATCGACGGAGGTTTAACAAAAAAAAAGGTGAAAACCTTTAAGGGCTGGACTAACTTTCCCCTTTCATCCCTTATTGCTACTTCCTGTATCCACTGAGGTGTCAGCCTGAAAGGGGTCATAAAATGCCCATAAAATAAGGGGTCCTGTGAAATGTGTCAATATACAATGAACACATTTCACAGGACAAACTCCATATTACTAATGACGATGATTTTTCGGCTCTAGCTCTCCGTCTATAACTACAATTTGAAACAATAGTCCAGGTTGATAAGGTTTTTTCCACAACACTTCAACAGCAACAGCCAGGGTACTGAAGCGTTTTTTCGACAGGTTATACCTATAAGAGCAAATTGTAACTATTTCCTGCGGAGGATCTGGCGGCATTTTTATTTATAAACAATTAAGTAAGTGTCAAAAACGGCCTGTTTTCCTTTCTTTTTTTTTTCAAATAAATGGAAAACAATGAAAATTATGGTTTTTTTAGTACACACATCTTCGAGAGCATGGAAAAAGCTTTAACATGGCGTATTATAAAGTTTGATATACTCATTTATTGTTAATATAATTGCGAAAAAATTAATTTCGCAATAACTATTGTAAAAATTAGTGTACAGCTTTGAAATTTTTGCCAAATGGGGGTTCTTTGGTGCTTAATATGTGACAAAAATTTCAAAAATTCAATTGTTTAAATTTTATTAAAATTGTTTATCCCAGAAAGCTTTTTTTTGCAATAACATAAGTCAGAAAACAATGATGTTAGAACCATTCTATATGAATCTATATGAACCAGGTGTCAAATGAAAGAGCATGAGCTAAATTTTCAAATTGGTTTAAAAAAAGGGGAATAAAAGATGCATTTATTAGTAATAAATAATTATTATGCAAAAGTATCATCAATTATTGTTCCTTATAAACTGTTTAATTTTTTTATATAATAAATTATAAATATTTATTACAATTTTTATCAATTATTATATACATAACACTAATTATTAATTGTGCACCTAAAACACGGTAAAAAAGTAGATTTTTTTGAAAAAAAATATTTAAAAATTTATAAGGAAAAATTGACGATACTTTTGCATAATTATTTATTACTAATAAATGCATTTTTTCACTTTTTTAAATCAATTTAAAAATTTAGCTCATGCTCTTTCATTTGACACCTGTAGAATGGTTCTAACATCATTTTTTCTGACTTATATGTTATTACAAAAAAGAACTTTCTGGGATAAACAATTTGAATAAAATTTAAACAATTGAATGAATCGCTTTCAAATTTCTGTCACATATTAAGCACCAAAGAACCCTCATTTGACAAAAATTTCAAAGCTGTAGATATACTAATTTTTGCAATAGTTATTAAGAAATTAATTTTTTGCAATTTCGACCTTTTTCGCAATTATATTAACAATAAATGAGTATATCAAACTTTGTTATACGCCATTTTAAAGTTTTTTCCATGCTCTCGAAGATGTGTGTAGTAAAAAAACCGTAAGTTTCATTGTTTTCCATTTATTCGAAAAAAAAAGAACGAAAAAGGCCGTTTTTTGAAACTAAATTGTTTGTAAATAAACATGGCCGCCAGATCCTACGCAGGAAATAGTTACAGTTTGTTCCTATAGGTATAACCTTCAGTACGCTGGCTGTTGAAGTGTCACGAACAGTGTATATTTTTGCCTTATTACCCTGGCCTAAGGGCATTTTGAACTAAAGACAGGAATAAATAGATTTTTAAATACAGCACCTAGAGACTTGCAACTTTTTGCATTGTGTTTGGGATGATACCAGGAAAAAAGTCTACAATAGAAAAATGGCTGAAAATACATAATTGCATTTTGAGGTGAATAATATGCATCTAAAAGATCATAAACATGTCAAAATAAGTATATTATGGGCCAGATTTTGTTCTTGGGGATTTTTGAGGTCGGTGAACATTAATACATCATCAAAATCCTGCCCCCATCAGAGCCCGTGACCCCGGGTAATCTGGTGCCCAGCAAGGTCACTGCTGAGGCACGTCATCTTCTGGAGTTTCGAGGGTTTTCGGTACTAAATTGATGCAAACGATTTAGCGATTTAAAGGAAAAAATTGCCATTTTTGACCCTTATTTGTTAATAACTATTATACACTGGCGGGCAAAAAATTTAGGTCACATTGAAATTGTGATGTCTCGTTGACATTCTCGGTTGTAAACTTCTGTTTGCGATTGTAAACCATTGGTGCTGTATTTTGTAAACCAACTTTACTAATCAATATTGAATTAATAGTAATATTTTGGTTTTTGAGCTTTGTTTTGGAGAAGCAACAAGTTTACAGTTAAAACAAAGTGCAATGTATTGTTAAGAAACTGACAAAAAATTATTAAAACTAAACATTGTTGGAAAAAATATCTTCATCGATAGCGTGTATTCCCCCTCTTGCATTAATGAGAGCTTGTAGGCTACGAGGCATACTTTCATTTAAAGTCCGTATCACTTTCTAATCTATATTCTCCAATTCTTCCAATAACAACTGTCGTAGCTTCTGGGCAGTTCTTGGAGCGGGTGTATATCTTCGGGTACTTCGGTCCAACTCATCTCACTTTTCACTAGCATTCATATCTGGACTAAGTGGTGGCCAATCAAACCGCATACTTCCCACTTCATCAAAATATTCTCTGACAACTCTGGCAGTATGGGGTCTAGCATATCTTGCATGAAAATGCCATGTTTGCCCACAATAGTTGTGAAAGGCATACCGTGACCATCTAAAGCTTCTTTAATGTACCTGTGAGTCGTATGGGAGCCATTTTGTATGAAGACTAACTCTGTGCATGCTTATGAAATAATTCCTGCCCAGACCCTAACCGACCCACCGCCAAATGGAAGATGCTCATCAATACAAGCCACAGCATATCTTTCTCCAGGTCTTCTCCATACTCAACGACGTCCGACTGACCCATTGAGAGAAAATCGCGACTCATCTGAAAACAGTACCTTCCTCCATGCAATTTACATTATTCCAATGAAGGTGAGTCTGGGCACAATTTAATCTTGCTATTCGATGCCGTCGTTGTAATGGTAGGCCTATAGCCAGCTTTCTGCAAGATAATCCAGCAGTTCTAAGCCTTCTCTAACCTCTTGACGGCCAATTCACTAACACTAACATTTCTTACATCTTGAAGTTGATTTCGTAAAAAAAAAACGCAGAGGCTCTTCTATTCCGGAAATTTGCGGACACCACAAACCGATCGTCTATTTGAGTGGTGATTCGATTTCGCCCGGATCCTGTTATTCTTGTTATTAGACTAGTCTTCTCACATCCCTGGTACACATTTTGAACTGCACATATTATACTCCTTGCAACAATTCTTGGAGTTTCACGTTGTCCGCAACCAATTTGTATTACTGCTACAATTCTTGCCACAGTAACAGGATCCAAAGGCATTATGATTAATTACATATACACCATGAGCAATACAATGCATCACCGACCACCGATAGGTTTTATACACAGAAAATAACAGTTAATTGAAAAATTGGCAATTAACTGTAAGGGTTCCACTAGGGTGAATGCAAATAATTCATAAAAAAGTCGTAAACGTCTTAAATTCGATGACAATACATAACTGAACTGAGAGATAACAACAACAAATGATACATAATTTTTAGGAGAGCAACATATCAGGGCCTAATAAGAAATCGATATATCCATAAAAAAATTACTATTTTTTGCCCGCCTGTGTATTATATCCGAAAGGGAATTTTTGTATTTATAGCGTATTAGGTTGAGTACCCAATGAGGTGAATACCAAAAACACAATATCTATGCATAGGAAGGGAAGAAATGGAGAACCTGAACCTGGAACAGGAGACAATTACAAGCTGCAATTAATATATACCTTTATCTGGGATTAAAACTAACTAGTACAGGACAAAACGAAAAAAATATTAAAGAAAGGATAGTAAAAGGAAAACAGGTGATAGTAGCCCTGAATTCGGTACTGTGGCAAAAAAATATAAGAACAGAAAATAAAAAACGAATTTACAATACAATATTAAAACCAGGGTTAACCTGTGGAGCTGCGAACAATCGAATGCGACTCAGGCAATTAACCAACAAGTACAAAGATAAATTATTAGCCACCGAGATGGATTTTTGGAGAAGGTCCGCAAGAAGTTCTAGACTAGAACACATAAGAAACGACGACATTAGACAACAAATGGAAATAGAAAGAACAATCATAGATGACACCGAAAGACAACAGCTAGTATGGTAAGATATTTGAAGCTGAAGCTAAAAACGAAGGAGCATAATCAAAATAAGTGTGCATTTTTATCTTCAAATATCTCGAAAACTAATGACTTTATCGTTACAAATGAACAGTATATTATTTGCATAGAAAGTATTGGAGAATCTAAAAATTATGCTAAAATAGGAGTTCACCAGAAGCGTAGAATTTGGGAAGGGTCAACCATTCACTTTCCCCTGTCGTACGCCTCTGGTAGTAGCCAGAAACGATTATTTAACATAATTTAGTACAGTGCCTACACTTTCTGCCAAGTATGACATGGTTATGTCAAATTATTTTAAAATATTCTTTTTTTTAATAATTTATTCTTATTTAAAACTTTAAGACATATGTGTGCCCAGTACTATAAAACTATTTGACATATCCTTATGATACTTGGCAGAAAGTGTAGGTACTCTACATCCTACTAAATTATATTAAATATTCGTTTCTGGCTACTACCAGATGCGTACGACAGGGGAAAGTGAATGGTTGACCCTTCCAAATTCTACGCCACTGATGAAACTGCTATTTTAGCATATTTTTTAGATTATCCAATACTTTCTATGCAAATAATATACTCTTCATTCGTAACGATAAAGTCATTAGTTTTCGAGATATTTTAAGTTAAAAATGAAAAGGCGCACTTATTGTGATTAATGTATTATGCTCCTTCGTTTTTAGCTTCAAATATCTCGAAAACTAATGGCTTTATCGTTACGAATGAAGAGTATGATATTTACATAAAAAGTATTGGAGAATCAAAAAATTGCACTAAAATAGCAATTCCGCCAGTGGGGTAGAATTTGGGAAGAGTCAATCATTCACTTTCCCCCGTCGCGTCGTACGCCTCTGGTAGTAGCCAGAAAACGTTTGTTTAACATAATTTAGTACGGTGGACAGTACTAGCACCACTTACCAAATTTCGTGTTGTTGTCCCATGCCTGTCAGGAAATATTCAAAAATAAATAAAATACAAGTCTAACTTTGACACCCTGTATTTCTGTAGCTTAAATCGACCTATTTTAACCTCAGGAATCTAAAGTTAAGCTTTGGCCCATTCTTTTCCAAACACCATGTATATGTATTAGGTATACCTACTACCATCCTATAATAAAAACACATTTTGCAACCTGGCTGGGTGAATGTCCCGACAAAAACCATATTTTCCTGGACTATAGTTCGTATGTTGTAAACAGAGACATGTAAAACGATAGACTTGGCTAGGTAGGGATATGCCACTCAATGCATCGGGGTGTAACGTCGACATAGGATTGAGTGGTCTAGTCATCTTTGTCAGTCACATGCGCGGGTTCGTTTGGTTAAAAGAGATAGATAGACCACCGATCGACTGTTTCCATGCTGTTTTCGCGTTACGCTTTTTTGGTGAGCATGCCGAGTCTACGCTTAATATGTCAATGGTTGTAAACCGATTGTCTACTTACCACCAAATCCACTTAGTGACAAGTAGAGACAAATATTTGCGTACTTGCGTCTGAGATCTATATATTTGATTAATTGTTGTTTATTTATAATACATAGCTTATCAAACAAATTAAAATATGCACTGGAGCAATGAAGATTCCAGGGGCGTGCGGTGAAATTTGAAACAAGGGAAGCAATTTATAAAAAAATTTGTTAAACTTCAATTCTTCTACCATTTTTCGCAAACTTGTCTATAACTTCATTGTAAGAACGTGGATATTCTGACATTTCATTAACCAGCTTCTTTTCAATTGCTAAAAGGGAAACATTAGAGAGTCGATTTTGTCCTGTCGAGTTTCGCAAGTACTTAAGTCTGTATACGTTTTAGTGTTGAAAAACTACGTTCTACAGAGGCACTAGTAGCTGGAATGGTCAGTACTAACTCGCATAATTTCACTATCTCCGAATATTCTTTGTCCAAAGAAGTTGTTTTTAAAAACATTAGTAACTCACTTGCATTATTTTTTGTGTCAATGTCTTCAGTTTCGTATAAAGCTGTTAGTTCAGAACGTAATGAAATCATGTCAAAATATTGTTCAAAAAGACGTATCAAAGATTTTATTTGTTTTTCAGGAAAATATGTTTTTTTAAATGCATTAAAATTGCACAGCTTGATACCAGGGATCAACTTGATACCAGAGAAGGCGAAACGAAGATATATAAAATAGCCAAACAGAGAGCAAAGAAAGCAAAAGATTTTAATCAGATTAGAGGTATCCGAGATGAAAATAATAAAATACTAGTTCACGAAAGGGATGTCAAAAAGAGATGGAGAAAGTGCTTTGACAGCTTATTAAATGAAGAATTTGACAGACAGCCTGTCGAGTCAACGGAGACAGTAGCAGCAATGGTCACCAAAATAACCAAAGAGGAAGTGGCTCAAGCGCTTCAAAAAATAAAGAAAGGAAAAGCGGTAGGACCAGATGATATTCCTGGGGAAGTATGGAGAGCATCGGGAGAGACAGGAACAAGGTGGCTAGCAGGTCTATTTAATAGAATTATGGAAGTCGGACAAATGCCAGATGAATGGAGAAGCAGTATACTGGTACCTGTTTACAAAAACAAGGGAGATATACAAAAATGAACAAACTACAGGGCTATAAAACTGCTTAGCCACACCATGAAAATATGGGAAAGAGTAATTGATAGACGGATACGTGAAGAGACCGAAATATCCGAGAATCAATTTGGCTTTATGCAGGGTAGATCAACAACAGATGCAATTTTCATTATAAGGCAGTTGATGGAAAAATACAGGAGTAAAGAAACAAACGCTCATATGGTATTCATTGATCTTGAGAAAGCATATGATAGAGTTCCTCGAGAGATTCTGTGGTGGGCACTAATAAGAAAGGAGTCCCTGGTGAATATGTAAAGATCGTGAGGGATATGTATGAGGGAGTAACGACTAGTGTTAGGACAGGTGTGGGAGAGACTGATAAATTTCATGTGAAAGTAGGATTGCACCAAGGCTATGTGCTTAGTCCGTATTTATTCTCATTAATTTTGGACCAGATAACAGCGAAATTACAGGGTAACATTCCATGGTGCTTATAATGTATGCTGATGATGTCGTGTTAGTAGGAAATAGTGAAAGAGACTTAGAACAAAAACTGGAACAGTGGAGACAAGCTCTGGAGGCAAAAGGTTTAAAACTTAGTAGGACAAAAACAGAGTATTTGGAATGTTCATTTAAAGATGGAGCTACTACAAATAAAATGGTATCTTTGGATGGTGAAATGATTGTGAAAAGCAATAGTTTTAAGTACCTAGGATCGGTATTACAGAGTAATGGAGAAATAGATGGAGATGCATGCAGTAGAATTAGGGCTGGATGGATGAAGTGGAAAGAAGCGAGTGGTGTGTTGTGTGACAGAAAAATTCCAATGAAGCTGAAGGGAAAATTCTATAAAACAGCCATAAGACCGGCTATGATGTACGGAACTGAATGTTGGGCAGTGAAAAAGAAAGAGGAACAACGAATGCATGTGGCGGAAATGAGAATGCTTAGATGGATGAGTGGAGTGACAAAGAAGGATAAAATTAGAAATGAGTATATTAGGGGAAGTCTAGGTGTGGCACCAATTGATGCCAAAATGAGAGAGCATAGGTTAAGATGGTTTGGTCATGTTCAACGTCGAGACGTTAATCACCCAATACGAAGAATAGCTGAAGTGCAGATTCCTGGAAGGAGTAGGAGAGGAAGACCAAAGAAGACCTGGTGGGAGACGATAAGGCAGGACATGTTGGTAAAGGGGATTAACATTGATATGACCCAAGATAGAATTGTGTGGAGAAATGCAATTAGAGAAGCCGACTCCGCATAGGGATAAGGCAAAGAGAATGATGATGATTAAAATTGCACAGCTCAAGAAAGTCTAGGTCATCAAAATTTTTAAACATATTTTCCATTTGTTGGTATATTTGCTCTAAAGTGTGATAGTATAGTCGGCGGCAGCACGATTCAACCGTGACCACACATCTCGTAACGTGACAGTTCGTAACTACACAAATGGTAACGGACAATGCGTAATGGCGACAGTTCGTGACCGGGACAGTTCGTAACTATACATATTCGTAACGGGCAATTCGTAACGTTAACAAAATTGAATAATGTTTATTTTTGTTAACATGGAAAATAACTCTTACAGTTACAATTTGAAATTACGTTTATTAATTTAACGAACGAGCATTAGGATAAATATTTTCAACACATTTCATATCTCATGGAGAAATAAATTATTAAAATTGTCTTAAAATAAATATAATCTAGTAATGTAAATTGTAAACTTGTTTCATTCTTTGTCACACTTAGTTTTATAACTTTAAAGAGATAACGTAAGACCATTTTTATAATCGTTGAGTTGTCATCATCATCATTCAATCTTCGCTTGTTCACTGCTGGACATATATCTCCCTCATATTTTCCATCTATTTCGATCTTGTGCCTCTTTCATCAAATTCCTATGACAGCGTTTTAGAATTTTTAGATCATCAGTCCAACGTGCTGGTGGACGACCTCTGCTTCGGTAGGCATCATCTCTTGGTCTTCATTCCAGTATTAGCTTTGTCCATCTGCCATCTGTCATTCGAGCCACGTGCACTCAAAAAAATTTAGTTCGTAATATTGATTAACAGTGATTATTGAATAGTATTTCGTTGTAACAACAATTTAATTTGTTGTTTCAACGAACTTTTAGATATTGACGAATGTATTTGGTTATTGTCACAATAATTGTGAAAATAACTAAAATACATTAATCAATAACACTCAATTTATTCAGCCAATAACTTAGTTTCGTATATTTAATAAATAATGTTAATTGAGGCAGCAACTCACTTTCTTGATTTCGTACATGACAAGCAATTACCTTGGTTTATCGTGACAACGTACAGATTTCATTAAAACAATGTACAAATGTTGTTAATATAGGGTAATATATGATAATTGTATAGATGTACACTGATTGTTGTGACAACGAATGCATTAATCAATCTACTACTGCGTTTAATACCCACAATCAATGCGTTTATTGTGACAATAATCGTAGTTGTTGAGACAATAAATGTTTTGCTTAACCATTTGAAATGTAACGGCTTTTCTTTATCGTGATACCCCTAGCTTTTCTGTGTTACCATTGTTTAAGAAAGAATTCTTTGTTAAACAATGCTGTTACCTCTACCGAAGTGCCGAATAATAATTTCAATTCGTTTCCAAGTGTAGTCCGTAGTATAAGGAAGTTTTCGTGTGTCTCTTATCGTGAGAAAACTAATCTAAAATTTGCCGCCCAGTTCACCCACCCCTGGGACCGGGCCTAGATTATAGTGTGCAATGCAATTACATGGATAGAAAACTTTTAGAGTGAAAATACAAAAACACAATGGATTCAAATGGCACCATATGAGCTGGAATCGGGTATATTTTGTAAGATGTGTTGACAGCGGGTACCGATACTTACAGTTCTGGATGACGTACCTATGTGTAGAAGGCCGAGCTTGTGCTGACAGCGGGTATTTTTTGTAAAATCGCGTCCCGGCCTTAATACTAGCCTGCCGTTGTAATTCCATCGCGTCGCTGCAACTTTTGGTAGTCTTCACTTTATGTACCTACAACTACAATTACTTAAAGTTGCAAAAAACTGCACTCCTTGATCTGCATGACCGATTGGGATAAAACAAAGTTTAGTTTGTGGGCAAAATTTTTGTTTTCACGACAAAATACTACAGAGTTGACGGTGATATGGGTGTGATGGTTGTCCACCGGCAACAAAATATGCTTACCACGTCCAGGTTGTGGATCCAGATATTTTTTTATATTTCAAGACATCTAAAAACAGTTCAGCCGTTATCCACCCACTTCTATTACATAAACGCTTTTATACCCCACTCTACCCTACTTTTTGAATCAAAACTTTTATTCTCTGAATATTTTTACCTAAAAAAGTTATATTAAATTCATCTCGCTAAACTCAACCATTTTCGAAATAAACGCATTTTAAACCTGCGATTCAACATAATTTTTTTTCATAATATCATTGTAGTTACACCTGAAAAATAAACTTGTAACCATAATAATTGTGCAAGTTCTCATATTTATGTCATTGCATCGCAAATTCCATTTGAAGGAATGTACAACACATTTTTGGAAATTATCATGGTTTTAAGTTTATTTTTCGGGTGTAACTACAATGATATTATGCAAGAATTATGTTGCATCGCAGGTTTAAAATGCGTTTATTTCGAAACAGTTGAGTTTAGCGGGATGAATGTAGTAAGCCTTTTTTAAGTAAAAATATTAAGAGAATAAAAGTTCTGACTCAAAAAGTCTGTAGGTGGGGGATAAGAAAATTGAACGTATTAATTGACCGCTGAAAGACGTACGTGGCGCCCTCTGGGTAATACACCATTTTTGTTGACAAATTTAGATTTCTCGTCCCAAAAAAACCTCGCTTACCAAATTTCGTGTTTTTATCGCATGCCTGTCATGAAATATTCAAAAATAAATAAAATAAAAGTTTAACTTTGACACCCTGTATTTCGGTTATTATCAACTTTCGTACTAAAGTAAGTTAACTTAAATCGACCTATTTTAAGTTCAGGAATCTAAGGTTAAGGTATGGCCCATTCTTTACCAAACATCCTGTATATTATTATGGTTCTATAAAACAAGGCGGTATTTGGGTCGGCTCCACATTTGGTATATTATAACAGAAAGCTCTCATACTGTACATTTATGTTAATAGCATTCTCAGGCTTTTTCGTTATTTGATATACAGGGTAGCGAGAAAGTATGGAAACACGGTAATTTCTCGGAAACCGCTTAAACGATTGTTATAAATTTTGGCGGGTAAGGGTATTCTAATACGGCCGATATTATAGTGGTAATTACATTGTTGTCAAATCTTCTGTTTTTTGGAAACCTAATGAACTTTTTTATTTTAAATAGAACACCCTGTATATTTTTTACGTTTTGAAGTCCTTAAGAAGTACTGATTATTTTTTATGTTATGTTCCCTATACCTAAATGCCATAATTTCGGAGTTATTGCTACATTTATTTAAAAAAAAATTTAACAAATTATACAAATTTATTTTTTTTGAACCGGATAGATATTATTTTAGGTTCTTTGAGTTATTGGAAACAAAAAAGGTCTTTTGTAATTTTCCTCAAAAGTTAATCCTTTCCGAGTTATAAACAATTTAAAACTGAAAAAAATCGAAAAATGACGATGTTCTGGGTTCAAAAACATAATAATTTTTGAAACTATGAATTGCCCAAATTCAAGTTCAAACTTTATTTTATCAGATGCCGATAAGTGATTTGGTCTTGTTTCATTCTTAAACATTATTTTTTAGTTGTTAATGATGCGCGATAGCCCGTCCTCTCATATGAGCTTTATTAACAATTAAAAAAAAAACAATGTTTTAGAATAAAATATGCCAAAAGTTCTTATAGGGATCTGATAAAAAAAGGTTTGAGCTTGAATTTATGTACTTCGTAATTTCAAAAAGGATTTTTTTACTTGTGTTTTTAAACCTTGAATATCGTAATTTTTTGTTTTTTTTAAGTTTTAAATTGTTTATAACTCGGAAACGATTAACTTTCGAGGAAAATTACAAAAGACCTTTTTTGTTGCCAATGATCCAAAGAACCTAAAATAATGTCTACTTGGGCCGAAAAAATTGATTTTTATAAATTGTTAAAATTTTTCTTTTTAATAAATGTAGCAATAGCTCCGAAATTATGGCATTTAGGTATAGAGAACATAACATGAAAAATAATCAGTATTTCTTAAGGACTTCAAACCGCAAAAAATATACAGGGTGTTCTATTTAAAATAAGAAAGTTCATTAGATTTCCAGAAAAACGGAAGATTTGACAACAATGTAATTACTACTATAATATCGGCCACATTAGGACACCCCTACCCACCAAAATTTATAAAAATCGTTTGAGCGGTTTCCGAGAAATCACCGTGTTTCCATACTTTCTCGCTACCCTGTATGGTACAGTTGAAGTTGAGTTTTAGTTAGAGTTGACTTTTCCTAGTTCGAGTCAACTCTAACTAAAACGAGCAGTAGGAGTTGATTTGAAAAATGTGATTCAACTTTTACTAGTTGAAGTAGACTCTTCCTAACCCTAGTAAATGTTAATGTGTATATTAGTGAATAGAGCATTGAATAACCTTTCGAATGAGCTATCACACGGCCCCTATTCTCATTTAAAAATATCATCGATTACGTCATCACGCCCAGATGAATATCCCTAGTATGATATATATGCCAAAAAATTATAATTTAAAAATAAAAATCGACCTGTTTCGGGATTTATCTCCAGTATCACCCTTTCTCGAGGAAATGAATTTATTCCAACTCAAACGTCCTCACTAGATTTTTTAGATAACAAAATAACCACTATTAATTTATTGCGTGAAAAACAGGAATAGAACTGTCGAAACTGGAATAAATCGAACATATTTAAGTATATATTTTTTGAGCCCAACCTACGACACAAATAAAACAAAAATTATAAAAAACGCCAATGAATAAAACATAAAAAATATTTGTTTTTTATTCATTGGCGTTTTTTTATAATTTTTGTTTATTTGTTTCTTGGGCTAGGGTCAAAAAAAATACATTCTAGGTATGTTCGTTATTGCAGTTTGGACATTTCCATTCCTGTCGTTCAAGCAATGAATTAATATTGGTTATTTTGTTATCCAAAAAATATATACAATACTTACAATAATAATAAATAGTGTGTATTATTAATTAAAATATAAATTGCAAAAAAGGCACAATAATTTAATAGATCTCTTATAATTTAATAGGTGCTCAAATCAGAAACGATTTTAGCACTCTGGTGCCGTCGTATAGGAGCATGTGTAAATATGCAACCCAGGAAGGTTTTTGAGTTGGTACCACCAACATAAGTGATAAGGGGGGTTGCCCCCAGAATTTTTTTGTGTTTTGGGCAAACTGTTTTTTCTTAATTTTATATGTTGTAGAACTATCTATATAAATAAACATGAATGTTTTTCTGTATTCTGTATGTACCCTATATAATTGTAAACTATGCATTTGATCATATGATGACCCTAATCAAAGTGGTTGTGCATGAACCCGGGTACGTTTCTGAGTTAGTACCACCAACTTAAGTGATAAGGAGGTTGCCCCCCAGAATTTATTTTATTTTTGTGGTCAAACTGTTTTTTCTTAATTATACAAGGTGGTCCAGAATTATGTACATTAATTTCTAGAGCTCATAGTACGTCCAAAAATAAGGGTACTTCTTTATGTACACTTTTTTATAAAACTGAATAATAAGGGAGATACAACCCTTTAAAGGGGTGAATTGAAATTCTTATTTTTTCAAATATCTTCCAAACGGTTTTGAATACGGAGTTTATATTTTGGGAGTGATTATAAGACATTAGGATAATTAATTTCATGTCACCACCTACCACATCCTATATTAATACAGGGTAGTTTTGGAGGGTAAGTGGGGGTTATTGCCTCACATGTTTTTTAATTTTTACATATTTTAAAAAAATATTTTAAAAATTGTTTCCTTAGACTTTTCTACGCAAAAAGGTGCTCTTGTAATATTTCGATAGATATCACCGTTTTCGATTTATTTAAACTCGAAGGTATACATGTATTTTATTGTAATTGTTACATTTCTTAATATTCATCAAGTATGTTTTGGAATTGACACTTGTGTTAGCAACAACACTTTAATCTCAAGTAGTCTATGAATTGTCAGTGACGTTTAATAACAATTAAATTATTTTATCTACACTTTTATTGTACTCGACAGTGAAATTTGTTTAACACGTCTCTTTTGCTATATTTTTAATTTGTTTGCCCGCAATATGGCACACTATTCAAATTCTGAGATGACAGACATACTTTTAGTATTAGGGGAATGTTCGGGAAATGCTGCTGCCGCTGTAAGACGCTACAGAGAAAAGTATCCGAACAGAAATATTCCCAATGCCAGGACTTTTGTAAGTACTGAACGACGACTGAGAGAAACCGGTTGTCTTCAAAGAAGGAATACAGATGCTGGTCGTCGTAGAGAAGCAAGAAATGTTCGCGTTGAACAGCAAATATTGGATGCTGTAATAAATTACCCCACAATAAGTACACGCAGGTTAGGATTAAGAACGAATATTTCCTATCAAAGTGTTTTAAGAGTTCTGCATGAACAGCAATTACATCCTTACCACTATCGACAGGTGCAGGAATTGTTACCTGGCGATATGCCACTTAGAGTTGATTTTTGTGAAGTATTGCAAAATAAAGTTTAAACTGCACCAAATTTTTTAAGCAACATTCTGTTTACAGACGAGGCCACATTTACAAGACAAGGTATGTTCAATTCTAGAAATATGCACTTCTGGGCTGAAGAAAATCCAAGGGCTACAATGGAAACTCACTTCCAACACACGTTCAAGATAAACGTTTGGGCAGCTACTTTAGGAAATAGTTTCATAGGATACCACATCTTTCCCGGAAATTTTGATGGTAACATGTATTACAATTTTCTAGACAATATTTTACATGATATTTTGGAAAATATTCCATTACAAATACGAAGAAACATGTTTTTCATGCATGATGGTGCTACACCACATTACACAAGAATTTGTAGAAGGTGGTTACATGAACATTTCCCTGATAGGTGGATAGGCCGGGGTGCGGATGCACCGATTCATTGGCCTGCTCGTAGTTGTGATCTTAATCCAATGGACTTTACAGTATGGAGTTATTTGAAATCAAAAGTGTATAACACTCCAATTAATACAGTAAATGAGTTAAGAGACAATATTGAACAAGTATTTACCGATTTACAAAACGATGCAGTAACATTAAATGGATTAATGCGTTCGCTAAATAAAAGAATTAGATTATGTATTCAACAAAATGGAGGACATTTTGAACAGTTGTTGTGATATATTATTTTCGCCATTAATTAAATGTTAAGTACTAATTAAGTTTTCCATTAATTTGTAATATTATTGCTATCACAAGTGTCAATTCCAAAGCATACTTGATGAATATTAAGAAATGTAACGATTACAATAAAATACATGTATACCTTCGAGTTTAAATAAATCGAAAACGGTGATATCTATCGAAATATTACAAGAGCACCTTTTTTGCGTAGAAAAGTCTAAGGAAACAATTTTTAAAATATTTTTTTAAAATATGTAAAAATTAAAAAACATGTGAGGCAATAACCCCCACTTACCCTCCAAAACTACCCTGTATTAATATAGGATGTGGTAGGTGGTGACATAAAATTAATTATCCTAATGTCTTATAATCACTCCCAAAATATGAACTCCGTATTCAAAACCGTTTGGAAGATATTTGAAAAAATAAGAATTTCAATTCATCCCTTTAAAGGGTTGTATCTCCCTTATTATTCAGTTTTATAAAAAAAGTGTACATAAAGAAGTGCCCTTATTTTTGGACGTACTATGAGCTCTAGAAATTAATGTACATAATTCTGGACCACCTTGTATATGATGTGGAACCAATACATACATACATCCCTAAATTTTCACTTTTTATCACCAACCGTTATTTTTTAATAGCCATGTAAATATTTACCTCATATATATAAATAAAAATAAATGTTTGTCTGTATGTAGGTACCCTATAGAATCGTAAACTATGCATTTGATCATAATATGATGACCTTAATCAAAGTTGTTGTCTATGAACCCGGAAAGGTTTCTGAGTTGGTACCACCAACTTAAGTGATAAGGGGGGTTGCCCTCATAGCCAGAGAGGCAAAGACCCCTCCATGGTTATGATGTCAAAAGAAGAAGAATAAGTAAAAATACATTCATCACTTAATTTTCTCCTCTTTATCACCTACCCCTGTTTTTTAATAGCCATGTTAGTATTTTAATAATTTTTAACCGTGTTCGATAACTGACCAATTATGACTAATAGACCAGCTATTCCTGCCATGCGTCTACAGTCTATAGGTGTCACTACTTACTCAGTAAACAGAAATATATTTGTTTATGTATGTATCGAGCGTACAGTAGTGACGTTTGTAATACTTGATAAGTTTTTTAGGAGTGAGTGAATTTTGAATTAAATTGATAATTTTATATCAGGTAATACGTAATATTTTTAAATATGTATATGGTACATTCCATGTTAAATCACTCAGGAAAAAAAATTTTGGATCTCCGATTTGTCTGAAAATTGGTATATAGCTTCTGCGGGACGTAAAAATAAGATATTTAAGGTCAAAAAATCTTCTTCTTCTTTTTTCTCAAAATGTGATTTTATGCGATTTTACACTGATTTGGTGTTTATTTAAACAAATTTGCATTTTCTGTCGTAAAGTATCAATGAAAAACATAATATTTTAATAGAAAGGACTCATAAATGTCATTATATGGCATTATAACAAGTTATTTTGAATCAAAACAAGTTTTTGATCAAATTTTATAGTGTAAAAAACGTTAAAATACCGTTTTTTACATTTTCATCCATTCCCAAAATACATCATCATCGATTTGGCTGAAAATTTGCCCACAGATATCCAAAAGATAGAACTTTAGAAGGATTTCAATTATATTACAATACCAAAAAAGTTACATGCAGTAATATCAGACTCAAAAGTATATATTAGTCCAGTCGGGATAGCATTTGACCTTGAATGCCGAGCTGCCCTAAATTTTATTTTTCTGATCTTTAAGGGAGTCAATAGTAGCCTAAATTTAAAATCACGAATGAATTCCTCCGTTACGTTAGCCGCCATCTTGATTTTAAAGTAGAACCTGTTTGGCTCAATATCTCCGCCATTTTTAACTTTTCGACAAAAATGGTAGGAACTGAAATTGTTCCAAATAAATCGTATTTACAATTATTACAATTTCTTTTCAACAATTTTTGTCGTGAGGTCGATGTTTTCGAGTTAATTTTACTTAGAGTAGACGCCTATATTTTTGACTATAATATTGCATGTAACTTTTTTGGTATTGTAATATAATTCAAATCCTTCTCACCACTTAAAGTCCTATGTTTTGTCTATCTGTGGGCAAATTTTCAGCCAAATCGATTATGATGTATTTTGGGAATGGAGAAAAATGTAAAAAACGGTATTTTAACGTTTTCTACACTATAAAATTTGATCAAAAGCTTGTTTTGAATCAAAGTAACTTGTTATAATGCCATATAATGACATTTTTGAGTCCTTTATATTAAAATATTATGTTTTTCATTGATACTTTACGATAGAAAATGCAAATTTGTATAAATAAACACCAAATCACTGTAAAATCGCATAAAATAACATTTTGAGAAAAAAGAAGAAGAAGATTTTTTGACCTTAAATATCTTATTTTTACGTCCCGCAGAAGCTATATACCAATTTTCAGACAAATCGGAGGTCCAAAATTTTTTTTGCTCCAAAATTGAGTGATTTGAAATGAAATGACCCATATATTGTATATTATTATACAGGGTGTTTCAAAAAGGTATGTCATAAATTAAATCACGCATTACGGGGACAAAAATAAATTGATTGAATCCAACTTACCTTAGTACAAGTGTACACAAAAAAGTTACAGCCCTTTGAAGTTACAAAATGAAAATCGATTTTTTTCAATGTATCGAAAATTGGAAATTTTTTATTGAAAATGGACATGTATCATTCTTATGGCAGGAACATCTTAAAACAAAATTATAGTGAAATTTGTCCACCCCATAAAAATTTTATGGGGGTTTTGTTCCCTCAAACCCCCCAAACTTTTGTGTACGTTCCAATTAATTCATTATTGTGGTACCATTAGTTAAACACAACGTTTTTAAACCTTTTTTGCCTCTTAGTATTTTTTCCAATATCTGGGATTAAGATTCCAATATCTGGGAATCGAAATATGTAGTTATGGAGATGTTAAAGAGAGCGTCCGAAAGCAAGCAAATAAAGCCAATTACGTGTCAGGATGTCTGAGGGATGTCATCTGGAGAAATAAAGATATGAGGCTGGAAGGGAAAGTATGCATATACAAATCATGTGTAAGACCGTTCATGACGTACGCGATAGAAACAAGATGTGACACAGCAGAAACCAAGAGGATACTGAGAACATCAGAAATGAGAACGCTGAGGTTAATAACTGGGAAAACACTGAGAGACAGAATACCGAACGACAGAATAAGAGATCTCTGTAACATACAAGATATAGTACGGTGGGGAAGACAGAGACGACGAGAGTGGAATCAGCATGTAACGAGAATGGACAGCGAGAGAATAGCCCGTATAGCCAGGGATTCGAAGCCAACAGGCAAAAGACCAATAGGAAGGCCCTTTAAAAGGTGGCGAGATAGCTGGCAGTCAACATCACAGCTACGAATACAAGCGCAAAATCGGTAAGGAACAGGCCAAGAGGCCTATTATAAGAAGAAGAAGAAGAAGAAGAAGAAGAAGAAGAAGAAGAAGAAGAAGAAGAAGAAGAAGAAGAAGAAGAAGAAGAAGAAGAAGAAGAAGAAGAAGAAGAGAAGAAGTATTTTTTCGATAAGCCAATTTTTATCGAGATGCGGCTTCTTTTTTAATGTTTACATAAAAATTCTATGGGGGTTTTGTTCTTTTAAACCCCCCAAATGTTCGTGTACGTTCCAATTAAACTACACTGAACCAAAAAAGTACGTAAATATAATGAAAAAAACATTGATTCAAAAACGGGGAGCATTACTTTTCGTCCAATGATCAGTATCATTGGTCCAATGTAAGTAGATACATTAACTAATGCCCAAAAACATTAATTTCTATGAATTAGTACGTTGATTCAATGTACTTTCTAGTTAAGAATCCATGTATCGGTACATTGAATTAATGCATCGGTACATTGAATCAATGCATCGTTACATTGAATCAATGGATCGGAACATTGAATCAATGTATCGGTACATCAATTCTTAACTAGAAAGTACATTGAATGAACGTACTGATTCATAGAAGTTAATGTTTTTGAGCATTAGTTAATGTATCTACTTACATTGGACCAGTGATGCTGATCTTTGGAGGAAAATTAATGTACCCCGTTTTTGAATCAATGTTTTTTTCATTATATTTACGTACTTTTTTGGTTCAGTGAATGTCACCTTCATGTATACTTGTATATAACATACAAATAGTTAATAAGTAAACAAAATGACGACTTAATATCTAAATAAATATTACAAATAGAGGTTGAAGTAACGATTTTTTGCCGATTTTCAAACTAATATTAAGTATCTATAAGTTTAAAGAAAAGAAAACATACATTTTTAATTAATACAAACAACTTTTCATAATGTAATTTGGAAAAACTGAATAACTAATTACATATAACACAAGGTATATTTTATTATATATTTGGTTGTCCATTAAGGTCTGTTTTTAACCATTTTATTAGTTCGTACAAAATATCGATGTAGACCCCAAAGAAGAACTGCATGTTAGCCATGTACAATTTATATTAATAATTATTATAAAAAAATAAATCTAAATAGTGAACATAGTTGTATTTTTGGGTATCACTTTTTTATAGAAATATTTTAATTTATCCTGAAAAAAATTGCTAGATGTCGAGATGTTTATTTTTAATTTGATAAATACTACCGACTGTAAGAGTTAATAATATTTTTCAATTATTTACGGTTTAATCATCTAAAGATTTAATTTACTAATCTTTTATAAGGATATACAATTTAGAAATATTTTCAAATGGTTCCTATTTTATTTTACCTATTTGAATCGCTTATTTAGAAAGGCCTCATGTCACTTTTTTTCAAATTTTAGTTTAACTTAGAAAATGATAACCCATATATTCGCACATCGTTTACTTATGAAAAGCCTCATGTCGATGACAAGGGACTTTTCATAAATAAAAGCACTGTTGACAACATACTGTTTCGGAAGAAAATAAAATAAAAAAAAGGAAATGTTTACTATTTCTTCCTACCATGAATTTACTTGCGAAAGATTTAAAAAATGAGTGGTTGTTGTGCCTGATTTTATAGGTGGATTTCTTAGCAAAACCTTTAAATTATTATCTAATCTACTGTCTATTGCTGAGCCATCTTCCCCTTCGTCATTAACAAGGAAAATTCATGAATCAAAGGTACCAACTCATCAAGAAAAATTAATGACTTGAAGAAACTTTTGCAGTACGTCCCTCAAGAACACAAGTGGTTTTACAATGAGCTTGCCCTATGGCCTACAGTTGCAACCAAAAAATGAGCAAAAATGTATAAAATGGCAATTAATGTTGGCTAATTGTATTGTCTTAGAACTGTTTTAATAAAGTAATATTAATTATAAATAAACACGGTGTAAATTGATACACCAATCAAAATTTTCCCGTAAAACAACTCTTTTGTTTATGAAAGGCCTTTTGTCAGCTATTTTCAATAATAAAAAAATACAGTATTGATTTTAAAAAGTATAACTAACATGATTTATTTTGAGTTTTAAGGTCCTTAAAATGTTTCGAAAAATCATATAAATATAAAATCGTTTTTTATAAAAATAAACAGTTTTTTCTTGTTTCCCAAAATTTACATTCTGTGACAAGAGGCCTTTCATAAATAAGCGATTCATTTGTCGAATTAGCTTTATCAAAAAATTTACAGAGAACAAATATTAATTACTCACCGGAGGGACCGCAGACGTTCGGATACAATCAGCGTCTCTTTGCAAAGACAATGACGTCGACTTTGTAAAGTAACAAGACACTTACTCAACACACACACTACACATAACACTGGGTACCTGACTGAAAAAATGCACCGTACCTACCATGCCAATGGCCATTAGTTGTCGAGGCATTAGGTAAATAAAAAAAATTAATTAATACTAGATATTATGTAGGATTGACTAATGAAATAGATACTTACATTCCGTAATGTCTTCATGGGTAGGTAATCTTTTCAAATAAAAATGTATTTGTTTTATCCTTGATATGACTTTCACACTGAAGAAAGGAGATAATTCTTTCGAAATTGCTGTCCCATCCATCAATAAGTCCATTTCCATTTCCAAATGCCACTCCAAAGTCCATATCAATCTGCAAAAGTGGAAATAGAAGTAATACAACTTTTTTTATAGAAATTCAACAAAATAATTTATAAATAGTTAAAAATATATCTAAATACATACCTTAGAATTTAGAAAAATCAACCAAATCACTAGTGCCAAACACCGCTCTTCAGAGTCTGCAGCTGCAGGGTCACTGTCTGCTTGGAGGCTACAACTGTTGTCACGTGATTTTTTTACACCAATAAAAACACTTATAGAGTTTTAAGAAATGTATCGGTTTATGTTGCAAGATTGTTGTTACAATGTATTGATCATTGATTCAGGTATATTACATCAAAACAATGTATCGAGTTATTAATCAAGTCGAAAACATTGATTTAATATACGAAAACATTGATTCAATAAACGAGTTCGTAATTTAATGAACACTGTACATTAGTGCAACGTTTAAGATTCATTAATTTTACCGCATAATCCTGATGTATAGTTTCATATATACAATGACAAATTATTATTATTATGAAAAAAGTCATTGGAGAGATAAAACGATTCGTTGAATTAATGATTCTATTCATTATTTTTTAATGAATAGAATTACATTGTAATAATGAATATGGTCATTACTTAATGACTACGTATTTATAGTATTAACGAAATTTTCATTGAATCAATGTAAAAAAAGTCAATGATTGGCGTTCATTGGTACTATGTACAATATTTTTTTCAGTGTATTATTGTGGTACCATTAGGTAAACACAGTGTTTTTAAAACTTTTTTGCCTCTTAGTCTTTTTTTGATAAGTCACCTTTTATTGAGATGTGGCTTCTTCTTCAAAATATACCTAAAAATGTAAATTATAAATAAATTTTCAGATTATTAACAGGTATATCATAGCGTCCTATTAGAGGTAAAACTCACTAACTACACTTTTTAGAAAGTGGAGAAAAATCGATTTAAAGGTACAAATTTTTTTTTAAATTCACCTAACTTGAACATTGGAATTTTTTTAAGGCAACTAAAGAATAAATAAAAACAGATATTTTAAGCCATGTTTCATCACAGCAACTATGATATAATCAATATTAGATCAATTTTTGTACTTGATGAGTTTTTCCATGAACACAATTATTGGATATTGATATTCTATTAGAGTTAAAGCTCACTAACTACACTTTGTACTTAATGAGTTTTTCCATGAGCACAATTATTGGATATTGAGAAGTTAATGAATTTGTCTACATGAGATATCATGGCGTTGGGATTTAAAATGAAAGAAATAAGTAACAAAAAATGCATTATATTACAAAATGTTAAATCTAAAACAGATTGTCTAACGTCTAACGGAGCTAAAGCTGTGAATCTAATATGGTAATGAATAAAAAGTGAATAAACAATTAAATAAGTTTATACAAAACAGTCTATTATTTAAAAAATGAATAATAAGTTTCGTTCTTTGAAAATAAATGCAATTATTTCGGCATTAATGATCATGACAGCCCCAAAAGTCGCCTGCTTAATCGCAAAATAGATTATGGTAAGTACCCTTTATGTAAGCTATCTGTTAAAAAGAAATTAAAACTCATATTTCTTTAATCAATCGCCGAACAGATAATGCACACAATTAATACACAGTTATTTTTACTAATGTATTGTTTGAAAGATCACTAAGTAACTATTCGGCACTCCATATTGTACAGGAAAAATTCACTATTGTAAGGAACAATTTATTAAGTGCAATAATAAGTTTTAGTGAGTTTTACCCTGAAACCGAAATTCACAATATTGCACTTAGTGAATTGTACCATAAATTATCTCAGTAATTAGAAGGGTTAGAGCCCCAGGTGACTTCTCCAGGGCTGGGCAGTACCTACCAGTACCGTATTGAGTTCAAATTGATGAAAATGTCAAAATCTCAAAAAGTGCACTTAGTGAGTTTTACCTCTAATAAGACGAATTAGGTACTTAACTATACAGGGTGTTTCATTAATAATTGTCCATATAATAACTGGAGAAACCTTAGAGCAAAATACGAAGATTTAGCCTAAAACACTTAAATAAAATGTGGTTCCTTACTGCGTTACAGGGTGTTTTATCTAAAAATTTAAAAATTATTCTTGCTCAGCATTCTAAAACTGTTCAACGTATCCTTTTCATACTTGTCAGGAAGTATAGGCACTGTACAAACTGCTAAATTATGTTAAACAAACGTTTCTGGCTATTACCAGAGGCGTACAACGGGGGAAAGTGAATTGACCCTTTCCAAATTCTACGCCACGGCGAAACTTCTATTTTTGGATTCTCCAATACTTTCTATAAAAATAATATACTCTTCATTCGTAACGATAAAGTCATTAGTTTTCTAAATCTTTAAAGTTAAAAATGAAACGACACGGTTATTTTGATTAATGTATTGTGTCGCTTCATTTTTAATTTCAAATATTTCGAAAATTAATCATTTTATCGTTATGAATGAAGAGTATATTATTTACATAAAAAGTATTGCAAAATCAAAAAATTACACTAAAATAGCAATTTCGTCAATGGCGTAGAATTTGGGAAGGGTCAACAAGCCCCTATCCCCTGTCGTACGCCTCTGGTAGTAGCTAGAAACGTTTATTTATCTTAATTTAGTAGGGTGTACAGTACCTACACATACTGCCAAGTATGATAAGGATAAGCCGCATAGTTTTAAATTACTGGGTACAAATAATTTTTAAATTTTAATCCTATAAATAAATCATATCATAAATTAATCAAACTAACTGTGCCGTTTCATATTTAACTTCAAATATCTCGAAAACTAAGGACTTAATCGTTACCAATGAAGAGTGTATTATCTAAGTAGAAAGTATTGGAGAATCTAAAAATGGCACTAAAATAGTAATTCTTCCAGTGGCGTAGAATTTGAGAAGGGTCAACCATTCACCATCCCTGGTCGTACGCCTCTGGTAGTAGCTAGAAACGCTTGTTTAACATAATTTAGTAGGGTGTGTAGTAGTCACACTTTCTGCCAAGTATAAAAAGGATACGTCAAATAGTTTTAAAATGCTAAGCAAAAATAGTTTTTAAATTTTTAGATACAACACCCTGTAACTCAGTAAGGAACAACATTTTATTTAACTGTTTTAGGTTAAATCTTCGTATTTTGAGCTAAGGTTTCTCCAGTTACTATATGGACAATTATTAATGAAACACCCTGTATACAAATATGTGGTGGATTCGACAAATATTCAAAATATCTCGATAAACACTGGCTCATCGAAAAAGTACTAGTAGGCAAAAAAGTTTTAACAACATTGTGTTTAACTAATGGTTCCACAATAATAATATAATTGGAACGTACACAAAAGTTTGGGGGGGTTTAAGGGAGGTCAAATTTTTATGGGGTTCACAAATTTCACTTTATTTTTTTAAAGATGTTGCTGCCATAAGAATGCCACATGTCCATTTTCAATGAAAAATCTCTAAGAGATTTCGATATATGAAAAAAAATCGATTTTCATTTTGTAACTTCAGAGGGCTGTAACTTTTTTTGTGCACACTTTTGTACTAAGGTACCTAAGTTGGATTCAATCAATTTATTTTTGTCCCCGAAATGCGTGATTTAATTTATGACATACCTTTTTGAAACACCCTGTATACTATATGCATGGAATATGAAATATTATCTATAGTCCAGAGAAAAAGCGCTTTCACGTTATAAGAATTTTGACCGTACGATAGTTAAAACTTACATAGTGGCTCGAGCAATCATATGGAATCTTTCTCCCTTCGCCGAACGTTTCAAGCGGTGAAGGGAGAAAGATTCCGAGCCACTATGTAGATTTTAACCATCGCACGGTCGAAATTCTTATAATGTGAAACAGCGCATAGGGTTTTTGTCGGACACTTGACCAGCTAGGTTGAAAATATGTTTTTTGGGTACTATATACCTAATACATTATAAATACAAAAATGCCCGTACAATTCGGACGAGAGTTATAAATACTAATATAGTTATTAACAAGTAAGGGTCAAAAATGGCAGTTTTTTCATCGCTACAGGCAAAAATAGGGTAATTAAATATCTTATTTGGGGTATTCACCTTTTAGTAGATTTTTATTTATTTTATTTTTTATTTATTTAGCGTATGGACTTTCACAGTACGATAAATACACAAATATAATATATATTATTCAAACACTAAAATATAAAGAATGAATCTAAATATTAATGTCCAATTTGCATAGCCATTCAATTGCTTCCGGGGAGCATTCCACAAAGTCCTGGAGGTTTCCACGGTAGGCACGATTTAGGCAATCTGAAGCACAATGACTTATGGTCTGTCTAGGCGATCCACAGTCGCATTGTGGACTTTCCGCACGACCCCATTTGAACAGAGAATCAGCACATGTACCATGTCCGGTACGTATGCGATTAAGCCTCGCCCAGGTGGACCGGGGCAGACCCGATCCGATGAAACCCTGGGTTGGGGTGGATATCTGAATATAGTCTGCTGCTATTGTTGGCATCCATCTTGTGGACCATTGCCTTTGTATATCATAGGAATCACCAATTGTTCGGGCAGATCTGATTGGAGGATTTCTAGACCTCAGTCGCTGGTGCTCTTTTGAGATGTCTGGTATGTCTTGATGGATTGGTAATTGTATGTTGGTTACAATTTTCTGATACTCTCTCACTAATGCTGCTGTACGGCGTAGATCTGGTGGAGCAACATTGCTCAAAGTAGGCAGCCATCTCACTGGGGTTGATTTTATTGTTCCAGTGATTATTCTCATGGTTTGATTAAGTTGGACATCGATTTTGTTTGTATGTGCACTATTTAACTATACTGGTGCAAATAAACATAACAAAGTAGATGAGCAAAGGTTTAAAATGGCACTTTTTGAATTTTGCTCCGATTATTTGTTGCTTCGGAAATTGCAAAGTAAGACTAAAACTTCGAAAATTAAAAATTTGCTATAACTTTTGCGAAAATGACCTTGAGTTGAAAGCAATGAAACTTGCATTGTATGATCAATTAGGTTTTTGTTCACTGCAAGAGGGTGGTTTGTTCGAACATTTAATTGGTTAGAGATTTTTTAATGCCTTTACTTTTAATTTAATGATGAATAAATTTTTCAGTTGGTTGTGTTCTTATAATTCTTTTTTTAAAATGCCTATAATTTTAATTTATTTATTTAGAATTATTGTTATGTTAGTAGGTTATTTTCTTATAAAAAGAATAAATATGTATTTTGTTATATAAGCTAATTGCTTTTTTTTCAAGTTAGTTGTTTTTTATTGTTAAATCCAAGCTGGGAGTTACTCTGCCCAATATTTTAATAATGTTCCAATATTTTTCGCAGTTTCACAGCTATAAGCAATGCCAGCTGTGAGAGAAGATTTTCAATTGTGATTAAAAATTATTTAAGATCGACAATGAGTACTCTAAGACTAACTAATTTGGCTATTTTGTCTATTGAGCAAGAGGTGTGGTGTGTGATGCAATAGACATTGACGGTGCAATAAAAGGCTTTGCTCTTAAAAAAAGTAAAAGTATAAATTTTTAATTGAAGACGGAAGTTTTGTTTTTAATTCTAACATATACTCATATTACTTTTCAATAAAAATACATTATAGTATACCTAATAGTATAGTCGAACAAACCTCTTGCTATGGACTTATTGTATTCCAAGAAGCAATAAATATTATTATTATTATTATTATTATTATTATACCTAATAGTATAGTATAGGGATGGGAAAAACCTACCAGTTTTAACGTAAAACCGTTTTTTTTACTTCGCAATAACCGGTTTTACCGGTTGTTTTTTTGTCCCGGTTATAACCGGTTTTTTCTTTATAACCGGTTTTTTCTTTTTAAAGTAAAAACCGCTTATTAGGTTTTTACGGTGATTAGGATTAGGTTAGGTATTCCAAACAAAACCATAATTCAAATTTTATTTTATAAATACAGAAGCAAACTGAAAGTCCAAACTCACATCAGCCAGAAACAATTAAGTTTTATTATAATATTTCCTTGAAAAGGTATTTGTAATCATAATAATTACATAAGAAGTGATCTGTAGTAGATGCAAACATCATCTATCTTTCACATTTGACTCTTGACATTGAAAGTGGGTGAATGACTTTTTTTGATTACCAAAAATAATGTTCTGACTATGAATATCAAATTACCGATTACGAATACCAATCTTCAAGGATTTTCCTACGTTTTCAAAACTATACACCCATACAGGAAGTATTAAATGAGTTAAAATGTACCTATTATACAAATATACAAACGTGTTAAAAGAACTACATGATAAATTTTTTTTGATGGTAGTAAAAGTAAAAGATAAATTGCATTATCAAATTTATTTTTAAGTAAAATATTTATGTTGATATTATTTTTTTAAATCCCATTTGAAAGAGTCTGGGAAATTTTTTATAAGTTGAAATGGTTGGGTTAAATTGTATATTATGTATATATTAATCTTACGCTATATTATATTTAATAATGATCAATAAATATATAATAATAATAAAATAATAAATAAATATAATAATTAATAGAATACAATGGTTTTATTAAAAATTGTGTTTTATTTATATTGATATTGATGTTCTTTCGATAGTACTAATTTTGATCATATTGATATCGAGTATCGAGTCGAGTGGAGTATCGCAAACTAAAGTGCATTGTAAATGTAACATTGTAACCTATTGGATTAAAAAAAACGAAAACCGGTTTTTGGAAAAACCGGTTTTTTTGGTCGGTTATAACCGTCAGGTTAAACCGTAAGCAAAAAAACCGGTATAACCGAAAACCGGTGTTTTGTCAAAAACCGCCATCCCTAGTATAGTATAGTGTATCTAATCTTAAGTGATAGGTACCTAAGTTATATCAATGTATCTAATTGGTTAAAGTAAACGAATTCTTGTATTAATAAACGTGATTGTAAAACTTAGATAAACTTTTTTTATTTAAAATCTAACCTGTATAAAGCAAAATAATGATGACTGTTCTCACCGAAAAGTTCTCTATAATAATTAATGTATGTAATGTATAGGATACATTAAATTAAAATACCAAATAAGAGGGCGACAAAATTGTCTTCCGCCCCGGGCAGCCGACACTCACGCTACGCCACTGCCAATAACTGACATTCTTTGTGATTTTAGGGTTATATTCATCTTTATTATTAGTTCATTGATTTTATTCATTGAATAAATTTCGTTATTTTATTGATTGATTCGTTCATTGGTTTTCCAATGTGTACCTACATGCAAATTAGTTGCTCCAACTAAATTATATTTGTAGTAGTCTAAGATCCGATATAAGGTCGAACTGCACCGATCTGTTTAATGGAAAAAAATTATTTTATATGTAAATTAGTATGTTAAATATTAAAAAAACAACGGGTGCCTGATATAGTCCTGTTCTGACTATAATTAATTAATAATTAAAAAATGAATTTTTTTTTAAATTTGACTGACGTGTTTAACAAAAAAAATTAACACTATCGGTAAGTGCAAAGCCTATAGGATATTTAAAAATAGGGGTGCCTGTAATAAGCCTGTTCTAAATGGGGGTTGCCTAATTTTTAAAATTTTACAGCGTCTACTAATGAATAATTGAACATGTGTAAAACTTTGTTATTACTAATTTTACCAAAAAAAAGGTTATTCTTTATAAAAAGTTCTGCATGATGTAAATCCTATGATTCAACCATCAGATGTCAAATTTTGTCAATCTTATACGAGTTATGTCAAAAAATGTTAATTTCGGTCAATAGTGACTTAGGCCTTTGGAAAATTGTTATTATGAAACGGTATTAATAATAAAAAAATATGTATTACTGCGCAATTACATCATTATAATTAAAAAAAAATACAAATTTTTCTGAAATTATTAGATTCTAAACTTCATTTTTATTTCTTACAAGTAGGATAACTCTTTTATTATCAATTTTGCGAAAAAAAAGCAATTGTTCATAAAGAACTTTAAATTGTCTAAAACCTAGGGTGCAGCCATCATCAATTTTATAAATATTATACGGGGTATGTCAAAAAATATAAATTTCTCTCGGGAAAAAAGTTATTCAGCATTAAAAACATGTTGCAATACAGAATTATATCCTTAAAATTGGAATATTCTGAAATATAAAAGTATGAAACAACTCTTGAGCGAAATTAATTGGCAAAATTGGCAAAAAAGGAAAATCACTGCCAAAAGCTCGCAATATATGCAGGTACTTATATAATTACAAGTACATACTATGAAATATCCAATAATTTGGAAATATATTTATATTAGATTAATAAAAAAACTGTAAACATTAAATATTGAAATATATTATAATATATTTTTCAATACAAATCCGAAAATCGGTCAGGAATTTAGACATTTTTGACAAATTTTTTGAAAGAAACGTTCGATATTTCCATATATTTAGCTGTTGCCTGGAAACGAAAAATATCTGTATGGAAATCTTATTTCTTTACTGTAAGGAATAGTATACTGTACAACAAATGAGAAAAAACGACATATTTCTCACCAGCGCAGACATTTGTTGGCACGAACCGAGGCACTAGGCGAGGGCCGCAAATCAAGCAAGGGAGAAATATGTAATTTTCTCATGTGTTGTACACTGTACTTTTTCTATGGATGCGGTTTTGTCAAGAGTTCAAACTTCAAAATTTAATAGTTTAGGTGCTTTTAGGTATATTATATGCATAAATTGAAATAAAATCATCACATTTCCGAGTTACTGTAGCCTTCTTTCTTTAATTGTAAGTTCAACTTCCTTCTCTTGACCTATTCTTCTCAGTACTTCATTGTTCGTAACTCTATCTACCCGGGAAACCCTCACAATTCTTCTATAGTTCCACATTTCAAAGGCGTTAAGTCGTCTCATTGTCTCCACATCTAACGTCCATGGTCCATGGTCCATAACTTATGGTTTTGAATATCTAATAAAATTCTTGTACTGAATAAAATATCTTTAATAATTATTTTTTATTTTTTAATTTGAAATTTTTGACAACTGACATTGTTCATTTATATTTACATCCTTGAAAAAGATAAACGTTTCAAGTAACTATGTGTTGCTCTCTGGTTGCAATTTATAACGACATTTAAATGGTTTATTTATAATAAATAATATATAATATATTTAAATATTTAATGTTTCCAGTTTTTTAAATTAATCTAATATAAATAAGTTTCCAAATTATTGGATATTTCCTTAGTAATAATAATATAAGATAAGTCCTTGTAATTATATATACATATATTGCGAGTTTTTGGCAGTGATTTTCTCTTTTTGCCAATTTTGCCAAATTTGCCGATTTTGCCAATGAATTTCGCTTAAGAGATTTTTTATACCTTTATATATTTCAGAATATTTCAAATTATAAGGATATTCTTCTATATTGCAACATATATTTAATACTGAATAACTTTTCTCCGGAGCGAAATTCAAATTTTTTTTTATATAGGTACCTCATATAAAGTATATAAAATTGATGATGGCTGCACCTTAGGTTTTAGACAAGTCAAAGCTATTTATGAACAATTGCTTTTTTTCGCAAAATTGATAATAAAAGAGTTATCCTACTTGTAAGAAATAAAAATGAAGTTTAGAAATCTAATTTCAGAAAAATTTGCAATTTTTTTTTAATTATAATGATGTAATTGCGCACTAAAGCATATTTTTTTGATTATTAATACCGTTTTATAATAACAATTTTCGAAAGGCCGAAGTCACTCTTGGCCGAAATTAACATTTTTTGACATAACTCGTATAAGATTGACAAAATTTGACATCTGATGGTTGAATCACAGGACTTGCATCATGCAGAACTTTTTATAAAGAATAACTTTTTTTCGTAAAATTAGTAATAACAAAGTTTTACACATGTTCAATTATCCATAAGTACAAGCTGTAAAATTTTAAAAATTAGGCAACCCCCATTTAGAACAAGCTTTTTACAGGCACCCCTATTTTTACATACCCTATAGGCTTTGCACTTACCGATAGTGTTAATTTTTTTTGTTAAACACGTCAGTCAAATTTATAAAAAAAATCATTTTTTAATTTATTAATTAATTATAGTCAGAACAGGATTATATCAGGCACCCCTTTTTTTATAATATTTAACATACTAATTTACATATAAAATATTTTTTCCATTAAACAGATTGGTGCAGTTCGACCTTACCTATATCGTATCCTCTACTATAGTGACAGATTTAAAAATATCTAATCATCTTTTATTTTTATTGTTTATTTTAATCGATTTTTTAGTTTGATTTGATACTGAACATAATTCCGGCGCTATCTCGCCTAACGCATTGAAAGTTTGAAAGAATCTAAGACATTGTGTTGATTTATAGAGTTTCAGACGTGGTTCCAAAAGACTGACAATCATCTAAGATGGCAAGTTTTAGCAACGCCGGTACCTTCAAAATCTTTATCGGAAATTTGAGCAAGAACATCGGAGTGGCCGAACTGAGTCCATTGTTTGAAAATTACGGAACAGTTGTCGAATGTAGTATCATCAAGAATTATGGCTTTGTCCGCATGGAAAACGCGACTGATGGATGGGTAGCCATCAATAATTTAAACGGACATATTTTGAAGGGTCGGCCAATGAAGTGCGAGCCGGCCAAGGGCCGGAATGCACCCCTACCGCCCACCACGAAGATCTTCGTTGGAAATTTGAGGGACAACACCAAGGCTCCACAAATACGCGAATTGTTCGAACAGTACGGCACCGTGGTGGAATGCGACATCATTAGGAACTATGGGTTTGTCCATTTGCACTGTTCAGGAATCGTTGACAGAGCTGTAAGAGGTAAAACAACATCTTTCATTTAAACAACAATCTCTTCTCAGTAACTATGTTACGAGACTGTCGATGTTTTAAATAAAATACCATTTTTAATATATACCTAATTTTAGTAATATGTACGATATTTGAAAATACAGTGGAACCCCGATAAGTCGACCCCCGATAACCCGGACCGATTTTTATCAGACAAACATTTCAACAATAAAAATGTATGTAATATGTTTGAGAGATAATGGGTATTTGTGTACTTTGAACTACATATTATATATACGATAGTAAAAGTGACTCATTGCACATCCTGGGCTTTTCAAATTTTCAACCCTCAGTGCGATGTGCGTACGCATCTATTCGCTCTGAGTTAAATTCAATTTGGGGGTGAGTGGCGCGTACAATTATGCTAAGCTTTCGTGAATCACCCTGTACATTTAAATTTATGTTTAAAAAGTGCACATTTATATGTAAAAATCGACGGGTCTCAGCGTTTTTTATAATTAAAAAACTCTAACATGAAGTATAGCCGATAGTTTACAAGACCTGCAAAGACTCATGAGTAAAATAGTAAGGTGTAGTAGGGAGTACGGACTCTCTCTCAATATCAAAAAGACGAAGTTTATGAAAATTAGTAAAAACAACCATAATACTAACGAAATCTTGATAGTAGAGGGCCAGCAGATCGAAAGAGTAAAAAAGTACACTTACCTAGGAACACTTATAACAGAAAATAATGACTATACTGCAGAAATAAAAGTCAGAATCGAAAAAGCACATTCTAATTTTATAAAAATGAAAAAGGTCCTATGTAGCAAAGATTTAACATTAGCTCTTAAAGTACACCTAACAAAATGTTACGTCTACAGTGTTCTATACTATGGAGTGGAATCATGGACGTTAAATGTAGAGACAATGAACATGTTGAACTTACAATTAAAGAAAAGAAGCTACAGTATCTCGGATATGTGATGCGGGGCGAGAATATGGCATCCTACGACTCATAATGCAGGGAAAGATAGATGGCAGAAGAAGCATCGGAAGAAGACGAATTTCATGGTTGAAGAACCTGAGAGAATGGTTTGGATGCAGCTCAAAACAACTATTTAGAGCTACTGCCTCAAAAATTAAAATAGCTATGATGATTGCCAACCTCCGTAGCGGAGATGGCACCTGAAGAAGAAGAAGAACATGAAGTAAAAACCACTTCTATGTAATAGGTATATTTACTAAAAATTTTAAAAATCCCAATGGATTGAATAAAATATATGTCCAATTCAGAACGTTTTCGGACATCATCAGTCCATCATCAGTGAATCTAGAAAGAATAAGTAATCCCACTATTAAAATTGAAAAGATGGTTAAAATTTTAAAAGTTAAAAAATGTGGTTATGATTACTTACTCAAATACTTGCTAAATAGCCCCAGAACCAAGCAATGGTTGTAATTACAATTCAATGTAAGGAACTGTTCCTTATAAACCTTTGACACTTGGTAGTCAACGTTGGCCTAAGATGGTTGATTAAGTTTCGTGATAGGGTTTCACCGTGTTCCCGGAGGTTATATCTTATAACATCGGCGTTTAGCCTTTTCAATATTACTTCAAAATAATGTAGATTGAATTGTATCTAATTACAACCATTGTTTCGTTCTGGGGCTATTTAGCAAGTATTTGAGTAAGTAATCATAACCACATTTTTTAACTTTCAAAATTTCAACCATCTTTTCAATTTTAATAGTGGGATTACTTATTCTTTCTAGATTCACTGATGATGGACTGATAGGTCCGAAAATGTTCTGAATTGAACATATTTTATTCAATCCATTGGGATTTTAAAAATTTTTGGTAAACATACCAATTACACAGAAGTGGTTTTTACTTCATATTAGAGTTTTTTAACTATATGGTATACAGCCAACCTAGGGAACTACCCCTTTTTAGTTTTTCGTAATTCTTAATATGTAAAATTAGTGTTGATATGTCGACAAATGCGTAACGTTAAAAGAAATAAAATTAAAAAATGCAACATTCATTATTAAAATAATAAATAATTATTTAAATCTGACAACTTTTCGTGGAACCACTTTCTGGTAACATCCTTAATCTCTGACTGTGACAATTTATAAGATAAGAGACGACGAATAAAGAAGGTGAAAATGATTCTACAATATACAGTCACATTCCGCCTTATTCGTCTAGAAAAAGGTCCGAAAGATTGAAAGATAGTTTCTAGTGCCTACTCAAAAATCTGAGTAAAAATATGAAAGGCAGTTTATGTTTCCTTCCAATTCAAAGGTGGTTCATCCCCAGACATCTGTTTCTGTCTTTAGACGTCTTCAGTGGGGCTACACGAATACCTCTGAATCGAAAAGAAACCAAAATGCGTATTTAAGGTGAATTATAAAAATAATACAAAGAAACCTTAGGAAGATAGCAGCAGATGAAAAGACTAATGGGAAAAGGGCAAAAATTGGATAGGGTTTCATAGTTATTGAAGGCATTAAGTGGAAATGGAACCAAAAAACAAGCCGGATAGAAAAAGTAACATACAATACAGAACCAACTTGTTAAAAAAACTAGCTGAAGGAGACACAATGACGGACCGAGAAACAAAAGAGGCACAGAACAGGGACATGAGCAGATTTAAAGATAATAACACAAATGGAAGGAAAAACAAATTGAAGTACAACTTAAACACAGAAAAGAACAGAACAATTTTGAAAATGGCATCATGGAATGTAAGAGGTATAAATGGGAAGGAAATAGAACTGGGGGAAGAAATTAGAGATAAGAACATTGAAATAGTAGCTATAACTCCTCCTCCTCCTCCTCAGTCGTTTCCTCATTGCTGAGTGTCGTGATTCCCTATAATACGAGCAACTATCTCTTTCCATCGGCTTCTGTCCTGAGCTTCCCTCATGGATTCAGATAATGTTTTTCCACTGGCTTTCTGTACTTGATCCGTCCATCGAGTAGGTGAGCGACCTCTACTTCTGCGCCCTTCAACGTTTCCCGAAATTATAAGTCTCTCAAGATTATCATCACTTCTTCTTGCAATATGACCGAAAAATTTTAATACGGTGGAGAGGCAAATAGAGGAAAGTCGAGTCTGAATATTACGCTCTTAGAGGATTGAGTGATTTGTTCTGTGTTCCGTCCATGAGATCCGAAGCATTCTTCTCCAGTACCACATTTCAAAGCCGTCAATCCTTTTTCTGTCGTCCGATTTCATTGTCCATGTTTCGGATCCGTAATTAAATATGGAAAAAATTAAGGCACGCACTAATCTTATTTTGGTGTTCTCCGACAAGGAGCGATATTTCCAGATTTTCGATAATCGACTCATAGCGTTTTTGGCCATGTCTATTCTCCTACGTATTTCTGTTTCACAAGATCCTGTATTACTGATGTAGGATCCTAGATAATTGAACTCGTTAACCACTTCAAACTGGTCTAAGGCTCCTGTTGTCTGAAGTGCATTTGAATAATCTACTATCATAATTTTTGTTTTTTGTTTATTGATCTTGAGACCACATCTATTGCTTTCGGCTTCCACTAGCTGCAGCAGGCTGGACATTTCTTCTTCGGATGCAGTTATTAATGTTGTATCATCTGCATATCTGAGAGTTGAGATCTTCTTTCCTGCGATATAACTACCGCCATTCCATTTGTCGAGTGCTTTTCTCATTATATATTCCCCATAGAAATTAAAAGACTTGGAGATAGAATACATCCTTGTCGGACTCTTCTACCTATTTTAAAAGGATCGGACTTATGGTTTTCAATTCTTATTCTGGTTTCACTGTTCTCATATAGGCTTTTCACCAGAG
This sequence comes from Diabrotica virgifera virgifera, assembly GCF_917563875.1. NCBI lineage: Eukaryota > Metazoa > Arthropoda > Insecta > Coleoptera > Chrysomelidae > Diabrotica > Diabrotica virgifera. The sequence continues at coordinate 29,775,838 of NC_065452.1, forward strand.
CTGACAGATGATCAGGAACCCCCATCTCATGTAGAACTTTCCACAAAACTGTCCAGTCTACACAGTCAAATGCCTTCTGATAATCCAGAAAGCAGATGATCATCGGAATTTTTAATTCTCGTGCTTTCTCAATGAGTTGTCGCATATTAAGAATTTGCTCCCTTGTGCCTTTACCCTTCACGAAGCCTGCCTGTTCTTGTGGTATTTGTCTATCCAGGTATGTCTGCATGCGACACTTGATGATTCTCAACAGAATTTTACTTGGGTGTGAAATTAGTGAGATGGTTCGGTAGTTACTACATTTTGTGGTTACGCCTTTCTTATGAATGGGAGTAAATAGTGTGGTACACCAATCACTGGGCCATTTGCCGATTCTCCATACATGATTGCACAATCTCCACATTAATTGGAGACCATGTTCACCCATGTTCTGTAAAAGTTCTGCCGTGATGTCATCGCAACCAGGTGATTTATTTCTTTTAAGGTGTTTTATGGCTTCATCGACTTCAGACCTTAGAATATCTGGTTCTAGGGTTGTTGTTGAGACTTGCAGTGCTGTTATATGATTAATGTTAGAGGTTTCAGCTTTATAGAGTTCTGTGCAGTATTTCTGCCAAGTCTCCAGAACCGCATCCATATCGCTTACCATATTACCTGTCTCATCCTCTATATCGTAATTTCTGGGTTTGAATTCCCGAGCCAGTATCTTTAACAGAGTTAGTAGCTTTAGCTTTAACTTTAGCCAGTAGCTATAACAGAGACAAAGAAAAAAGGAAGAGGATCAATAATATTAGAAAACGGAATGTTACTAAGTAATATACAGTGGAGTGGAAGAAACGAAGAGAGCTCAGGCAGGAGTAGCGTGCATGATTAAGAAGGACAGTATCAACAAAGTAAAAAATTGGATATATTACAACGAACGTATACTAAGAGTAGACATATATATATATATGGATACAGAGGAAACCAATACAAACCTAATCATATGCTATGGGCCAGATGAAGACGCAACAAAAAACAAAAAGAATGAGTTCTGGGACAAATTACAAGAAGTGATAAATGATTGTACAGAGAAAATTGTGATCAAAGGAGACATGAACAGTAGAGTGGGGAAAGAAGCAGAAAAATGGAACAATGTCATAGGACCTTATGGGGAGGAAAAAATAAACAAAAATGGAAAATTACTACTTGAATTCTGTCTAGACAATAACCTGGTGCTTGTGAACACACACTTCCAACATAAAAGGATGCACAAGATCACAAGAGAAGTCAAATCAAGAGACGAACAATCAATTATAGACTATACTAAAGTGCAAAAAACAGAGAAGAACTGGATAAGAGACGTAAGGGTGAAAAAGAGTTATGAAATTGGTAGTGACCACTATCTACTAGAAACCACATTCAAAAGCAAAAGAAAAGAAATAAAAAGAAATGAGAACATAAACAGAAAACACAAAGAAATAATAAAAATTTATAAACTAAGGGAAGAAACAACGAAAATAAGATACACAGAAGGGCTAGAGAAAGAGATGGACAATGAACATGAAATAACAGAAACAATAGAAGAAGAATGGGGAAAATTTAAAAATGCGATGATAAAAACAGCTAAATCAATATGTGGAACTACAAGAAATAACAACAGAGGGAAACGAACATCTTGGTGGAACGATGAAGTGAAAAGAGAAATAAAAGAAAAGAAGAAATTATGGAAAGAATACATACAAGACAAAACACAACAAAAATATGAAAATTATAAGAGACAAAGAACAAAAGTTAAAGAGATAGTTAAGAAAGAGAAAAAGAAAAGTTGGGAAAAATTCGTAGAAAAAATGGAAGAAAACATCACAGAAAACGTAAAATTATTTTATAGAACACTGAAAAACCTAAGAAGCAACAAAGAAACGAAACTGAAACAAATAATGAACAAGGAAGGAACAATAATAAATGACGATAAGACAATAATGGAAAGATGGAGGGAACATTTCCAGCTGATACTGAATGGAAATCAAGCGAATACAATGGAGAAGGAAAGCCACATCAAGAGAGTATCCATGAGAAACACGGAAAATCCAGAAGCTATAGAAAAAGAAGAACTAGAAGAAGCAATAAGAAAGATAAAGATTGGAAAAGCACCAGGAAGCGATGAAGTAGCACCAGAAATGATGAAATATATAGGAGTAAAAGCAAAAGAAAAATTGTTATACATATATAACCTAATAATATGGAAGAGAAAAGTAATACCCAGAGAATGGACAAATGCAGTAATTATACCTATATACAAGAAAGGAAATACAAGAGACTGTAAGAACTATAGAGGTATATCACTACTATGTGTAGCAGCAAAAGTATACGAAACCATAATAGAAAGGAAAATCAGAAAAGAAATAGAACATAAATTAGAGGACGTACAAAGTGGATTCAGGAAAGGACACAAGACCATATATTCATCATGCAACAAGTAATAGAAAAAGCATTAAAGAAAAATAGAGAAATATATCTAAGCTTTATAGACATGGAAAAAGCATTCGACTTAGTCAAAAGAAAAGATATATGGGAAAGCCTAAAGAAGAAGGAAGTAAGTAAAGAACTGATAGAAGCAACAAAGAGTATATACATGAAAACAACAAATACAGTAAGAATGTTAAATATACAGTCAGAACCATTTGAAACAACTCAAGGAGTTAGACAAGGGGTTAGCCCAGTGCTATTCATAATTGTAATAGATGAGATAGTGAAAGAATGTAAGAAAACTTTCAAGAAATACGGCATCGGTTGGAACAGAATGCAAATGATAAACGCTGAGATGTGTATATTTGCAGACGACATTGTATTAATTGCGGAAACAGCAGAAAAACTGAAATACTACTTAGAGAAATGGAACCTAGAAGCAAGCAAATACAACTTAAACGTAAACAAAGAGAAGACTCAGATAATGAAAATATCAAGGAAACAAGGGACGGAAGATCAAATAGAAGTAATGATAGACCAACAAAAAATAATACAGACAAATTCATACAAATACTTAGGAACAGTAATCAACAACAAAGGAGGCATCGAGGACGATCTTAACAACAGAATGGAAAACACAGGAAAACTATTCCAAGCACTAAATAGAGGATTCCTTAATAACAAAGAAATATCAACAAAGGCCAAGATGACAATATATAAAACAATATATAGACCTACGGTGACATATGGAGCAGAAAATTGGATATTAAACAGAAGACATCAGAGCAGAATTCAGGCAGCAGAGATGAAATACCTCAGAAGAACGATCGGAGTAAAAAGAACTGATAGAATCAGAAATGAAGAAATAAGAGAAAGACTCAAAATCAAACCGATACTCGACTCAATCAAGGAGAAAAAATTGGCATGGTTCGGACATCTAACCCGGATGGACAATAATAGACAAGTAAGAGTGTGGGACGCCAAACCAATAGGGAAGAATAGAAGAGGAAGACCCATTAAAGAATGGAACAGTGACATTTCGCAGATACTGCAGAGTAAGGGTAAGACTTGGCAGGAAGCAACACAGATGGCATTCAATAGGAAGGAATGGCGAAAGTTCGTAAGAGCTAGGACAATTCAGAACATTGTAAAATATTGCAATTTAATGAATTGTATTATAAATGGCCCAACACCGAAAGGTACAAATGGGTCTGCTGATTAAGTAAAGTAAAGTAAAGTAAAGATAAAATAATATTATAATTTACACTTTTAACACGCTGTAGTGACATCTCTTAAAGAAAAGATGAAAAGTCCCAGATGCAAAATTCATTATTAAAATAATAAATAATTATTTATATCCGAAAACTTGTCGTCTCTTGTCTTATAAATTGAAAAAGTCAGAGATTAAGTATGTTACCAGAAAGTGGTTCCACGAAAAGTTTTCAGATTGAAATAATTATTTATTATTAATTTTGCATCTGGGACTTTTCATCTTTTCTTTAAGAGATGTCGCTACGGCGTCCTAAAAGTGTATTATAATATTATTTTTATAATTCACCTTAAATACGCAGTTTGGTTTTTTATTCAGAGGTGTTCATGTAGCTCCACTGATGACGTCTAGAGATAGAAACAGCTGTTTGGGGTTAATGATGTAGCATTAGCGTCATGGATGGACGCTATTTTGTAACATTAACACGTCAAATGCCAAAGCCTCGAAGGTGGAAGCCATTTTTGTATAACAGCCCCAGCGTGGATAACAAAGGCAAAAAAAATAATATGAACTCGACAAATTAAACAAACATAAAAATATACTTGGTGCTACTTAACTTTTTGATATATACCTCGGTAGCTCTAAGTCTTCAGAGACCTAGGGGTGTGGATTCTTAATAGATGTTAAATATAATAGAAACTCAATTGCTCGGGGGGCGCCATAATTAAAAGAGAATAAAAGACGAAACATACTTAAAACTTAAAAAAAAAATAATTAAAGTAACAAGTTAATAAAAATATATAGTCATCATAAAATACAAACACACTTACATAATCATAAATATATCATGACCTTACCTTAGTGTTCTCAGTTGAATATCATTTAGGAACAAGAGAAAGGGATCAAATAATAATATTATCAAGCAAAAAACATTATTGCAAAATGAAATAAATTTTATTAAAATTTAAAAATAAAAAAATGAAATGATGGATCTCTTGTAGACAATAAAAGAAATTCTGTTTACAAAAACATTAAAAAGGTTTACAAACAATACCTTGTCATATAGTCCTGTCCTTATCTTCACGTTGTGGATGTCCAAAGCACGCACTTTTCACTGAATTTAGATAAAGAATCGTACAAAAATGTTTATTATTTATGAAAAGTTTCAGCAAAATTAAATAAACTTCCAAATAATTGTTCCAAAATAAATAAAATTCGAAATGAGTCTGCTCATATTGACTTTTTAAAATTTTAAATAACTTCTATTTAACTTCTTGAAGTACCTACAGTAGAACCCCGATTATCCGTGCTCCTTGGGACCGAACGGTGGCACGGATAATTGAAAAGCACGGATAATCCGAACATTAATTTCTTATATATAATACACATGTACGTATATACATATTTATGTACCTACCATAAAAAGATAAAAGAAAAAATAAAACTTTCATTATGAGTCTTCCTCTCGGCGTATAGAGTTTCGGTCGAGTGATTTACGGTGATGCTATTTTGATAAAACCTCAAAAGTGAAATTTGAGTAATAGAAAATCTTAGCACGGATAATCCGCAGTGCGGATAATCCGCACACGGATAATGCGGATAATCCGCACACGGATAATTGGGGTTCTACTGTATTTATTATTAATATTGGCACTTAATGCATGACTTTATCCATGACTCTGGTACTTAATCCATAACTGCTTACAAAAAGAAACTTAGGTAGTGTAGTATACACTAAAATAAACTGGTTCTTTGCCTAACAGCGGCATTTGGCTTGTGACTAGGAAGTCACGAAAGGAGAACCGTTTCTAACACTACATTTTCATGAACTTTAAAAACTTGATTAAGAGCTATGTCGGAACTTAATATTCGAACTTAACTTTCTCAGAAAACTAAACTCTTCAGAAAACCGCGCCGTGGCGGCTCCTGCCGAGGCTCAACAAACCTCTCTCTTTGGAAGCTCAAACTTCAATTCTTAATCTCAGAACTTAAATCTTTCTTCCCAAACCAAAACGCTTCCTTCCAAAAACCCACTCCATTTCTCATTCTACCCTACTGATCCAATCAACCAATAAGAAAAAAGTTTAATCCTTCCCTCTTTCATCATCGACTAATAAAAAAATAACTAAGCTTCCTACACTTTTTATCGACCAATAGAAAAAAACAAAACATGTTCTAAGCCCAACCTACTTAGTATGGAACCATCCAAAATTAGTTTTCAAAGTCAGCAAAACTCACTCCGTTCTACAGTTCTAAGTAAAGATATTGCCGAGTCCACAATTAATACATGTGCTCTCTGATATTGATATGAGCACATATTTGTATCTAACTACCAGTACTGGAGCCAAAACGGTCATTAGCTACATTGTAACTACTTTTTTTTACATCACAAACGGAACACAGGGAATCGAATATATGACCGTAAAATACAATAACGTCTTTCTGTAACAAGATAGATAAACTTCAAATTCTCACGTTTAAATAAATTCCTTACATTCGCTTGGCATATGAAGCTATATTTTTATGTCTACAGGGTGAGACAAAAATATGTTACGATAAATTTACAATTTTTGGTTTCTGCATAAGGCAAAATAATTGCGTTCTTTTGAATCGTTTCAATGAACCACCTCTGAATGGGAAGAAAACATAGACTGTCTTTAATTTTTATTTTTACTCACATTTTGGAGTACTAGGAACTATCTTTCGGGCCTTTTTCTAGACGAATAAGGCGAAATGTGACTGCATATTGTAGAGTCCTTTTCACATTCTTTATCCATCGTCTCTTGTCTTATAAATTGTAAAAGTCAGAGATTAAGGATGTTACCAGAAAGTGGTTCCACGAAAAGTTTTCACATTTAAATAATTATTTATAATTATTTTAATAATGAATTTTGCATCTGGGACTTTGTATGAGCCCATTGCTTTTTAATTTAGTCATTGACAAAATCAAACAAAACATTAAAGGTACTGGAAAAGGATAAAAGATGGCGGAAAAACAAATAAAATCCTCTGTTATGCTGACGACGCAATCTTAATCTCCGATAACGAGGATAACCTACAGCGAATGGCACAAACTTTCAATACAGTGGCGAAGAACTACAACATGAAAATATCAACAGCCAAGACAAAATCCCTGGTAGTGTCAAGAGAACCCATAAGATGCAAATTAGTAATTAACAACGAACTAACTGAACAAGTCTCGAGATTCCAATATCTGGGAATCGAAATATGTAGTTATAGAGATGTTAAAGAGAGCGTCCGAAAGCAAGCAAATAAACCCAATTACGTGTCAGGATGTCTGGGGGATGTCATCTGGAGAAACAAAGATATGAGGCTGGAAGGGAAAGTACGCATATACAAATCATGTGTAAGACCGATCATGACGTACGCGATAGAAACAAGATGTGACACAGCAGAAACCAAGAGGATACTGAGAACATCAGAAATGAGAACGTTGAGGTCAATAACTGGGAAAACACTGAGAGACAGAATACCGAACGACAGAATAAGAGATCTCTGTAACATACAAGATATAGTACGGTGGGGAAGACAGAGACGACGAGAGTGGAATCAGCATACGACGAGAGTGGACAACGAGAGAATAGCCCGTATAGCCAGGGATTCGAAGCCAACAGGCAAGAGACCAATAGGAAGGCCCGTTAAAAGGTGGCGAGATAGCTGGCAGTCAACATCACAGCTACAAATACAAGCTCAAAATCGGTAAGAACAGGCCAAGAGGCCTATTATAAGAAGAAGAAGAAGAAGAAGAAGAGATTAAGGATGTTACCAGAAAGTGGTTCCACGAAAAGTTTTTACATTTAAATAATTATTTATAATTATTTTAATAATGAATTTTGCATCTGGGACTTTTCATCTTTTTTAAGAGATGTCGCTACAACGTCCTGAAAGTGTATTATAATATTATTTTTATAATTCACCTTAACACATTGCGTGCCACGCCTTAATCGGAATAATACGTGGCATGCAATGTTTTTTTTTCGATTCAGAGGTGTTCATGTAGCTCCACTGAAGACGTCTAGAGACAGAAACAGCTGCCTGGGGATGATGAACCACCTCTGAATCGGAAGAAAACATAAACTATCTTTCAGAACTAAAATTATTCATTAATAGTAAAATTTATAATTGAAGCGCTGAATGGTACCATGGTGGGCGGTCAGCGTATGACAGTAAAATTGGCAACGTCACGGTTGCGTCGACGTCCGGGGTGGGGCGCCAGCAACAGATGTTATAAATGCGGCCGCAGCGGACATTGCGCGAAGCAATGTCATGTCCCATATCCCAAAGGCATGGGAGCTGCAAGATACCCCTACCCCTTATCTCCCTCGCCACCTATGCTGTTGGAGTAGATGGGACCATTTGAGGTAAGATGATGTCACGTGAACATTTTTATTTTATTTTATGTTTATATTTTATTATTACGGTACAGTGTGTTCCTTCCAATCTTCAAATTACTCATGTGAAATAACTATGTGTATAGGAATGGCTATCTTTTTTCATTGCAAATTTCATGTAATTCAGCGTAATCTGTAGACTTACAATATTTATCTATATCTTCTTCTTCTTCTTCCTACTTTATAAACAGGCCAATGCCTGTTTTACTTCGGTTTTTAGCCTCAATTGACATTGTCTGACCTTCTTTTCCTCGGCCGTCCCAATGATCTTCTTTCATTTGGCTATTTGTCTCTTGCTATTCGTACTATTCTATTTTCTGTCATTCTTTCTATGTGTTGATTCCGCATTCTATTTTTCTTCTTTGGTCCACATGTTTATTTCTTCTATACCATATCTCGCTCGTATTTCCTCACTTCTTACTCTGTCTCTTAGAGTTTGATTTGTTATTTTTCGTAAGACTTTCATTTCTGCTGTTTCCAGCAGTCTTTGTGTTTTCGCCGTATCTGCTCTTGTTTCCGCTGTATACGTCATTATCGGTCTTATTGTTGATTTATACAGGGTGTTTCATTGGGAAACGGAAATACTTTCATTGTGAATAGAGGTCACTGAGGCGGTTCTAGGTATAATACATTTTTTCCCTACCGACTTTTATAACCGAGTTACAGGGTGTTTTATCGATTTTGTCAATTTATTTCTTAAGCCATATCTTTAGAACCAATCTGTATATTTTTTTGATATTTGCTACACATGTGTCTCATCCAAAACCCAAATGACCGACATACTAATCATAAGAAAAATCCAGGTCCGGATTAACAAAAAATTATAAAGTAATTATGACCTTAAAACAACACCTTGTATATTGAAATTCTGAAAATCTGTTTGCATATTTCAAAAGAGCATAAAAGCTAAGTTGTCATGTTCATATTGACAATGATATATCGAATTCATCTCAAAATGCCAACAGAGGACCAAGAAACAAATTCGACATAACATCACCAACACCAACACGGCGAGCATGAAACTTTATGTGGGTTCTTGTATTCTACTCCTCTGCATTCTCCTGGCATATGGTACACTATCAGTAAAAAGGAATGAATTTCGGTATAAATGCTTTATGTTCTCATTTCATTGGTTATAATTTACGATTTACATTATAGTCATTGTGAAGCTACTTTATATAAAATAAACTGTCTCTGCTGACAGGCAAATATAAGATTCAATTTAAAAACTTAGCTTGCGGTGTGAAGGCTTCTTTCGGTGCTGTCCTAGGTTATCTACAGCTCCAGATCTTCTTCGGGAGGCGTCAGGTGGTAGTTTGATGTACTGGTGGTTCGGTGTTTGCCTCCGCAGCTGCCTAACTGTTCGTCGAACCCATGGGTGACGGTCTTAAAGAACTGCTATTTACCATTTGCGATGTCATTTACTTCCTGGGGAACATTTTGTTGTCAGGGCCAAAACAGATGATGTAAAGCTTGGGCCACGCCCTTCTCCTGGGTGCCAATTAGGTCTGCAGTTGTTCGATGCTACCTACTTGGCGACGATTATCAAAATGAGCCAGAAAGACACCAGCATGGAATTTATGAAGGTAAAAGAAATTAATTGAAGGTCAGTATTAGCTGATAACGAAAAAGACACTCTCATTGAAATTGACAAAGTTGAACGTTTTAAAATTACAAAAAATTAATGGCTTGATAAATAATTTTGCTTCGAAATAAAATATTTAGAAAGAACGAAAACTGGAAATAATTAAACTGTTTAAAATGAAAATGACAATAATATTTTCTCAATAAATATTATTCGAGATGATGGAAATAACTTTTCTAATTTAAATCAGGCATCACTAATTTCATTATAGAATTGAAAATGTATATACAGGGTGCAAGAAAAGAATATAAATGCACCGACTAATAAATATTTGCTAAAAATGAAAATCAACAGCTACCTGAGTAACCTGAGAGTTGAGAGGACCTCTAAATGCAGAGTGGGTCTTATTAAAAGAAATTCTACAAAGTAGCGGGTTTGCACGCTACAAAGTCTAATTCGTCGCTTCCATTTTTCGGCCAGACAATTTTATGACTTTAATTTTGAAATTATATTGAATTTTTTAAGAACTCTGACATTTAAAAGCAGGTATTATTAACTTTTAATTAAAAATTATTAAAGCTATGGAATAAATACTCATTTTTAAAATTAATCAATACTTATTTACCACATTGGAACGACCCAATTATTAATCACAAGAATAATCCAGGTCCGGATTAACAAAAAAACATAAAGTAATTGTGATCTTGAAACAACACCCGGTATATTGAAATTTTCAAAATTTGTTTGCACATTTGAAAAGACGACAAAAATCTGAGTTTATCGGTTTGCTTTAATTTTTTGTGAAGGAAATTTAATGACTTCAATTTTGAAATTAAATGTATTGATACTTTTAAGAACACTGAAATTAAAAAGCAGATTTTTAAAGCACTTTTAACAATATGTAAATTATAAAAGTTATTAAATAAATACCCATTTTCAAAATAGTCAGTACTTATTTACGACTTTCGAACGACGCACTTACAAATCAAAACAAAATTCCAGGTCCGGATTAACAAAACAATATAAAGTAAATGTAACCTTGAAACAACACCCTGTATATATATTGAAATTTTCAAAATCCGTTTCCACATAGGTATGAAAAGAGCACAAAAAACTAAGTTTAATCGTTCGCTTTAATTTTTTGGCCAGACAATTTGATGAATTTATTTTGAAATTATGTCGAAATTTTTAAGAACTCTGGGAACTCATAATAAAAATTTCGATATAATTTCAAAAATAATGTCATTAAATTATCTGCACAAAAAATTAAAGGGGGACATTAAACTTAGCTTTTCGTGCTCTCTTCAGGTGTGCAAACGTATTTTAAAAATTTCAATATACAGGGACTTTTTTCAAGGCCACAATTACTTTGTATTTTGTTGTTAATACGGACCTGGATTTTTCTTGTGATTAGTAAGTGAGTCCTTCTAACGCAATAAATAATAATAACAGGGTTCTTAAAAATTTGAAAATATTTAATTTCAAAATTAAAGTTAATAAATTTTTACACAAAAAATCAAAGTGAACCGATAAACTCGGATTTTTGTGGTCTTTTCAAATGTGCAAACAAATTTTGAAAATGACAATATACGGGGTGTTGTTTCAAGGTCACAATTACTTTATGTTTTTTTGTTAATCCGGACCTGGTTTTTTCTTGTGATTAATAATTGGGTCTTTCCAATATGGTAAAAAAGTATTGATTAATTTTAAAATGAGTATTTATTCAATAACTTTAATAATTTATAATTAAAAGTTAATAATATAGTCTGTTCGCTAAACTCAGACACAACTGGCTAATGATTTTAGTAGGTTATTTTTTTGCCGATTTTGCCAAAATTGGCAAAATTACTTACTAAAATCACTAGCCAGTTGTGTCTGAGTTTAGCGAACCCACTATACCTGCTTTTTAATGTTGAGTTCTTAAAAAATTCAATATAATTTCAAAATTAAAGTCAAAAAATTGTCTAGCCGAAAAATCGAAGCGAACCGTTAGACTTAGTTTTTTGTGCTCTTTTCAAATATATGCAAACGGATTTTCAAAATTTCAATATACAGGGTGTTGTTTTAAGGTCACAATTACTTTATAATTTTTTGTTAATCCGGACCTGGATTTTTCTTGTGATTAGTATGTCGGTCGTTTGGGATTTGAATGAGACATATGTGTACCAAATATTAAAAAAATATACAGGGTGGTTCTGAAGTTATGGATTTAGGAAGGAAATGAGCAAAATCGATAAAACACCCTGTAACTCGGATATAAAAGTCGGTAGGGCAAAAAATTTAGTATACCTAGAACGGCCTCTATTCACCATTAAAGTATTTCCGTTTCCCAATGAAACACCCTGTATATCCTGGTTTTCGTTTCTATTGTGAGGTATTTGTTTCTCCAGATTGTGTTGTTGAGACATCCCGCTGCTCTGTTCTCCATGTTCACTTGTTTTTGTGCTTCTTCTTCCACTTTTGTAACTTGACAGTTTTATTCCCAAGTAATCTGTTTCCATCACTTGTTCTATTATTTTGTTATTTACGACCAATTTACATCGTCTCGGTTCCGCTGATAAAACTATCGATTTAGTTTTCTATGTTGAGATCACCATGTTGTTAATGAGTCTTCGAATTTTTTAATTAATCTTTGTCATCTTCATTTTCGGCTGTTGATATGGCGTCGTCAGCGTAGCAGATTATCTATATTTCCTTTTCTCACATTCTATATCCTCTCCTTTTTTTAACTTTCTATGATTTCATCCATTATCAGATTAAATAGTAATGGGCTCAGCGAATCTCCTTGTCTAATGCCAGTTTCATACTTGATAGGTTGCGATAGTTTTCGCTTACATCTTACCATAGCTATGCTATGTTATCTTTATATATTCTCAATGGTTTTTATTAAATATCTATTAATCTATTATTAAATATTTGAATGGGAAATAAGCCACAATTAAATTGAAAAAAATAATTTTATAACGTTTTCGACACCAAAATCGATATTATTTTATTTATAAAATTATTTTTTTCAATTTAATTGTGGCTTATTTCCCATCTAAATAGTTAATTATAAAAATGCCACAAGGAAATAGCTTCAGAACAATATTAATCTATGAATATAAATCTATATCTTGAATGGTAAAATTTTATAAAAATATCTGAAATCACGAAGGACACTAAGGTAGCAAATCAAGGAGAGGGGACTTCAATTGAACGCGTTGGTGTAAAGATGGATGTTTTCCCAAATTAAATTTTCGTTCAGTTGTCTTTGAACCCTTTCCTTAACTTTCTCGTCTTGTATTTGGGTTGTATCAATATTTTTGCGAGACTTCTTTTTGATCACCTTTTTTAATTTTAATTGGGTTACAGCTACTATGGGATTGTGATCAGACCCAATGTCAACATCTGGATAAGTTTTAGCTGATTCTATGCAGTTTCTAAATCGATTTTTTATTAGAATGAAGTCGATTTGGTTCCTAATAATTTTGTCCTCTGATTCTGCATTTGACTTCCAGTATTCGATAAAATTAAAATGGTGTTCTTGGGAGAACTGGACAAGTCGAGCTCCACGTTCGTTTTTGTTCTCCAAGCCATAATCCCCTTCTTCTTAACTTGTCCTATCAAGTCCCCTTGACGTTGGCAATTAACATGGCGAAACTGTCTCTGTCTCGAGCTATTCTAAATAGTTGTTCTGCTTTCTTTATTCCTGCCCACTCCCTGATATTCTTCAACCTAGAGGCCTGCTTTCTACCAATTCCTCTGCGTCCTTCGATTTTACCCATCATAATAAGTTGAAGATTAGGCCATCTTTCTATATTTGATATTATCAAGCAATTCACGGGCAGCATTTGCTCTCTTAAGGACTGCCACATTTGTCAGCATAGCCGTCCATGGTATTTTCAGTGTACGTCTATGCAGCCACATTTCAAAGGCCTCCAAACGATTAATGGTGGATATTATTAATGCCCATGCTTCGACACCATACAAGAGGACTGACCAAATGTAACATTTAATCATGCGCTTTCGAAGTTGAAGTTGCAAGTTATCATTACAGAAGAATGATCTCATTTTTAAAAATGTCGTGCGGGCTATCTCTATTCTACATTTTATCTCTTTATCTGGATCTAGTTGTTCAGTAATATGGCAACCAAGAACCAAGATATTTAAACCTAGGTACTCTTTGAATTGTATGACCATCAACATATAACCGTGAATCTTGATGGGCCAAACGGCTAAATACCATGTATTTTGTTTTTTAACAGTTTATGTTTCGGCCAAGCTCTGTTAATAATAATCCCCCATAATGTTCAAACAGCGTCCTTTGCCGACTTGACGTTAAAATCTCCGAGGACTATGGTATTTTCTGCTGCTTTAACAAGATCTAAAGCATCAGTAAGATCTTTGTAAAATGCTTCTAAATCATCTTCATCACTGGATGATGTTGGGGCATAGACCTGAATTACGTTGGTAATGAACGGCTTTGAACTAAATTTCACTAGCATTACTCTGTCAGATATGGGGATATAATTTATTACTGATTGAGCTAGGTGTTTTGCTACTAAGATTGCAACTCCATTATAGTGATTGACATCATTATTTCCGGCATAGTACTCTCGATATCCATCAACATCACATACTCCTGATCAGGGCCGGCGATAACGGGCCTGAAAGGGATGCACTGCAGGCGGGAGCCCCTGTTTGGGAGCGCCAAAATGAGATTTTTTCCGCTGCTGCGATATAAAATATTAATTTAAAAGAAACCGAAGGGCGCCTATGCTATGCATTTCTTTTATAGTATTGTGTATTTTACCTGACTTAAACATGCTTCTGACCTTCCATGTGGCTATTTTGCAAGGATTTCGTATATTAACCTTAGATTAACGAAACCGTCTTAACTAACTACTAACCTTAGATTAACGACCTGAGAGGCCCTGCAGTCTTAAGACTGCAGGTTTGTGCCTCTATCGGCATTTATACCTCTGTAAGAAATGCAACCTAGAACCTAGAACATCCTCAATGGATGTTAAACTTTTTAGAATATCCTCAAATTCTTGGTTTGTTTTCAGTTTAGTATACGTTATTTTAGTAAAAATAGCTTTATTCCTCAATGTATTCTTTTTTTTTTCATCATCATCATAATTCTGTTTGCCTTATCCCTATGCGGGGTCGGCTTCCCTATTTGCATTTTCCGCCACATACATTCGTTGCTCCTCTTTCTTTTTTACTGCCCAACATTCAGTTCCGTACTTTATAGCCGGTCTTATGGCTGTTTTATGGAATTTTCCCTTCATCTTGACTGGAATTTTTCTGTCACACAACACTCAACACTCCACTCGCTTCCTTCCACTTTATCCATCCAGCCCTAATTCTACTGCATGCATCTTTATCTATTTCTCCATTACTCTGTAATACCGATCTCAGGTACTTAAAACTATTGCTTTTCACAATTATTTCACCATCCAAAGATTCTTTTTTCTTTCATGTTTCCCTTTTTGTTAATCTGAATCACCTCATTTTTGCATCAAAGTCGTATTAAAACAGCTCCTTAATAGATACCTATTACAGCTCTTGGCAATATTTCTGGGTGATTTCTAGGTGTTCATTCAAAGTTGCTAGCTTGGTGCATTTTGGGAATAACATTCATTCTCCTTAAAAAATGAGAATTAAATAAAAACCTCTTCTTCTTCAAGTTCCAATTTATTTTGAAAGAGAGATAGAAACACTTGCCAAAGTTTTAGATACAAGCAATAAAGATTCGTATCTCCCTAAAATGGACAGACAAGGTCGAGCATATACGGCGCAACGCAAATGTAACGAAACAACAACTGGCAGTTACTTTTGAGTTTATGCCATAGTATATGGCCCATAGACGCCTTTGAGAGACACCACATGATGCGACCCATTGACCGTTTCAAACCGCCGCCGCATGTTTGATGACATTTGATGTTTGAAACGCATACAGATCAGTTGCATTGAAATCGGCGCCGGCACGCAGGAAACTCGTGTTTGCGTTTAATCGGGTTTCGCGTCTTTGTGGGTACAACAAAATGGAATATAACAGGAATCCTACCAAATTCTACAGAATACTCTTCTGTGAACCAAGACATGGCACCAAAACTTAGAAGTATTAATGAGTTGCTTGCCTAAAAATGACTTACCTAGCTCATTTAATTTTTAATTATACAGGGGGTTTTATTGGGAAAAGAAAATACTTAAATGGTGAATAGAAGTCACTGAGGCGCTTCTAGATATAGGTACTACATGTATTGCCCCACCGATTTTTATAATCGAGTTACAGGGTGTTTTATCGATTTTGCCCATTTCTTTCTGGATCCATAACCTTAGAACCAAGTTGTATATTTTTTTTGATATTTGGTACACATATATCTTCGCTTAGAACCCAAACTACTCAATGAATAACCACAAGAAAAGTCCAGGTCCTGATTAACAAAAAATATAAATTCATTGTGACCTTAAAACAACACCCTGTGCATCGAAATTTTCAAAATCAGTTTGCCTATTTGAAAAGAGCACTAAAACTAAGTTTAATGGTTCTCTTTAACTTTTTGGCCAGAAAATGACTTTCATTTTGAAATTATATTGAACTTTTTAAGAACTCTGAAATTAAAAAGCAGGTAGTTATTAACTTTTAATAATAAATTATTAAAGTTAATGAATAAATAATTACCCACTTTAAAAATAATCTATAGTTATCGACTAAATTGGAACAACCCACTTACTAACAATTACAAAACAAATCCAGTGGTTTTTCTGTGCTTTTCTGGGTTGAATAATTTTGGTTTTTAGAAAAACCAATTGCCATTGTCAAGTTAGGAATTCCGCTTCTCGCTGTGGCTTGAAGTAAACTGACTCGTTTTATCGATGGTCACACGGTACACAGAGAACCGGTATGTTCGCACGCATGGAAGTCGAACGCGTGACGTCATATGGGAACCTTAATTTTCATCCGGCAATGCTAAATGAAGCGGTAATATTGTTTGAATTTTAAAATTATGTACCTATCATTGTTTTTTAAATAAGAAATTGTATTGTATATTCTTTTTACTGTCATTTTCAAATGTGCATTTAATTTAAACATGAATTTCCGTTGAAA
Source organism: Diabrotica virgifera virgifera (assembly GCF_917563875.1). Lineage (NCBI taxonomy): Eukaryota > Metazoa > Arthropoda > Insecta > Coleoptera > Chrysomelidae > Diabrotica > Diabrotica virgifera. Next base: position 29,792,592 of record NC_065452.1, read on the forward strand.
AATAAAGATTTTAGGTATCTGTTGTCCAATATACATTCACCATAGTATATTAAAAAAATAAAACAGAAATAATATAAACATTCACTTTACTACTGGGTCTGTAAAAATGTTTCACATAAAATTGTGTCTACTTACTGTTATTCTAGATTGTTGAAAAATATTTGAATAAAAATAAAAACTTAACCACAAATCAATTAAGAAATTTGAAGTTTTAGATGAATAGAACCAATTACTTGATGACTTTCAAATTTTATTTACAAAATAGAAAAATGTTGATTTTACGTTAAACCAGGTTAGGAATCTAAAAATTTCAAGTGCGAACATTTTATTAGACTGTAATATACATACATATACAGAGTGGGCCAAAGAAAACAGTCCACCTCGATATTTGGCAGTATTTATTAGATTTTAAGGAAATGACAAAACAGGTCGATTTTTGAGCTAAGTGGGACACATTTTTACGGTACATACATTTGTCATTTGTCAACCCCCTGCTCTCTTCCACTCCGACCCCTTATTTTTAAATAGGGAATAGGGGTCGTGTGCTAGCTCATTTAAAAGGTTACTCGATTCTCTATTCAGTAATATAAACATAAACATAATTATTTATACAGGGTGTTCAAGAAAAAAATATTTTAATTAAATTAATTGACACAAAAAGAAGAATGTATGTAATTTATTTAATTCAAAATACATTCTACTGCTGTCACAAAACAGAAAAAAATGCTTTTTGATAATAAACATTGCTCTTCGCTTAATTTCAATATTCAAGCTGCCACCCATCTGCCTCTTGGTAGGTTGAATATTGAATTTAAGCGAAAAACAATATTTATTTATCAAATAAACATTTTTTCTGTTTTCTGTCAGTAGTAGAATGTATTTTGATTTAAATAAATTGCATACATTCTTCTTTTTGTGTCAATTAATTTAATTCAAAATCATTTTTCTTGTACACCCTGTATAAATAATTATGTTAATGTAAATATTACTTAATAAAGAATTTAATAACATTTCAAATGAGGTAGCACACGACACGTATTCCCTATTTAAAAATAACGGGTGGGGAAAATGGAAGGGAGGGGGTTGACAAATGACAGATGTATGTACCGTAAAAATGTATGCCCCTTAGATTAAAAATCGACCTGTTTCTTCATTTCCTTAAAATCTAATAAATACTGCCAAATAACGAGGTGGGCTGTTTTATTTGGCCCACTCTGTATATATGCATGTATAAAATGTTCGCACTTTAAATTTTTAGATTCCTAACCTGGTTTAACTTTAAATTAATTATGTATATTAATACTATGTATAATACATATTATGTATATTATTAAAAAAACAAATTTGCTGGAAAAGTTTTATTAATAATATTAGAATTAGTATCTATAAATAAAATCATTTTTTTAAATTAGAAAATTTAGATATCTTTTTGTCAAGTGATCTGGCAGTTTTTAAAACTTTTTTCTGTTAATATCCCTCATTCTAATATATGTTCGTGTTCTGCACATGCATAATATCACCTCAAATGGCATTATAGTCTCGGTTTTAATAAATTACTAATAAAACTAATAGTTATATTATAATAGTTTTAAAAATACACAGTTATGCTAATAAACAACAATTTGTAACTAAAATAATATAGAATTACTTCAATCGTTAACAGCTTAATATTTTAAAACCGCCTCAATCTATTCACTTTCAACGCCACCACATACGAAATAATGCATCCAAACAATAAGCAAATATCTGTTAGGTTCCCACGTGACGTGCTGCGCGGCCGAAACCAAATTTAGCGACGACAATCGGCATACCGGTTCTCTGTGTACCGTGGATGGTCACTTATATAGTCGATCTTGACGAGCTTCCCCGAACAATTCCACTTAGATGTCAGCACAGCGCCAACGACAGGCGCGGATACAGAGGGGGGTCAACGGGGCTTTAGACCCCCCTATTGTACTTAGTCTCTAAATATTATTTTTTTTACAGTTTTACAATTGTCCCGACGTAAGCAAAGGGACATTACTGCTATAAATTATCATTTTGTGTAACTGTTTTACGCAGAATGTTTGATTTGAATTATTAATTTATGCAACAATATGTTTTCCACAGTTTAAACCATGAACAGTATGTCCGAATGCATTCACACAACGGTCGAGTCTATGTGGCAACATTTGAACATTCAATACAGTTGATTTTCTGTTATAATTCGGTTTGAAGAGACGGATATGGTTGTAATGAACACATTTTTAAATTACATCCAAGAAGGCTTTATACATGGAAAGCACCCGGTGATACACCCCAGGGAAAATCATAAGAAACCAAATTGATTTTATCAACATAAGCAAAAGGTTTAGAAATTCTGTCACCTCAACAAAAACATATCCAGGTGCCGATGTCTTCTTAGATCATAGTCTGTTAGTTGCAAATATCAACATACGACTAAAAATAATTCATAAGAAAATAAGACCCAAGATAGATATAAAACTACTGAAAGAAAATAACATCCAGGAAAAAGTAAAAACAGAGATTAATAAGAATTTTGCGAAAATAGTTGAAGACGCTCCTAGTGGCATAGAAGAACAATGGAACGAAATGAAGACATCTATTAACACACTTTCGCATGAATATCTTAAATCAAAAAAAAAAAGAAGCAAGAATGGATGACAGATAAAATATTGCAGATGATGGAAGAGCGAAGGAAATTAAAAGGTAGAAATGACAATGAATACAAAAAGTTGCGTAAGAGTATACCAAGGGAAATAAAAGGGGCAAAAGAAACATGGCTGATGGAGAAATGTACAGAAATTGAAACACTACAACGCAAACATGACGATTTCCATATGCACAAAAAGATTAAAGAAGTACAGACCATCAGAAGACAACGCAATAAAGGCATAGTCTTAGACGTAGAAGGTCAGATTTTGACTACAATTGAAGATAAATTAGGAAGATGGAAAGAATATATGCAAGGATTATTCGAAGATGCTGCACGAAGTCCGTATGAAATAGACAATCCCTACGGCCCAGAAATAACAAACGAAGAAGTAACTATGGCCATTAAGCGGATTAAAGATGGGAAATCAGCAGGACCTGATGAGGTGCATGGTGAAATTTTAAAGCTATTAGAGGCTCACCAAATTACAGCTCTTACGAAGTTATTCAACAACATATACGAGACTGGTTACTTACCAAAAGACTGGCTACTATCAATATTCATTCCACTTCCCAAAAAAGCCAACGCTAGAAAATGTGAAGAACATAGATTAATTAACTCGTACAGAATTAAAACTTCAACTTGTATTCTGGTACAAAATCGTTTATTTAAAAAAATCTGTGGTCTGTGCCCATTGTACTGGCAAGTACCTAGCATTTTCGAGCAGGGAATCATGTTGCCCTTTGAGCATGTGTTCTTTTATATCTAATGACATCGACTTGTAGTCACCATGTTTTGTAAAAATAACATATTTAAACCATATATTACGGGGTTACCACTTTAAATGGTGTGCTAGTTTCAAACTACTCTGCAGAATGCACTGACGAATCTGAAGATGTTCTGAATTAGAACGAAAACGTTTTGCAATCCATTTGGATGACTTTTTAGATAGTTTTTAAATAAACGATTTTATACCAGAATACAAGTTGAAGTTTTTACTTCTGTATAAGTTTTTTAAAGCTATAGTATACAGCCAACTATTGGGTTTTTCCCATTGATTTTATAGATTAATTAGTTTGATGAGCCATGTACTTAAAGTACTCCTTACTATCATCGTTGATTGAAATATTAATATGGGTCCAATACCTCAATCAACGCTATCATTCACTTGCGCATATACACCAAATTAGAAGAACAGCTGAGTGAAGTTCAATTTGGATTCAGAGCAGGACTCGGAACGAGGGAAGCACTTTTCAGCTTGCAAGTTCTAATACAGAGAGCCAGGGATGTCAACTGCGATGTGTATGCATGTTTCATAGATTTCGAGAAGGCATTTGATAAAGTCCCACATGGAAAACTAATCGATATCCTAAAAACATCAGGACTCGATGGTAAGGATATGAGACTCGTCTCAAACTTATATTTCCAACACAAAGCAACAGTTCGATTCGAAAATGAACTGTCCGAAATCTTCACAGTCGAAAAAGGAGTCAGACAGGGTTGCATACTCTCACCAGCATTATTTTTAACATATACTCTGAAAACATCTTTAGAGAGGCCTTGGACGAATCAGAAGATGGTATTGCAATAAATGGACAACTTATAAATAATATTAGATATGCAGACGATACAGTATTGCTGGCAGATATTGCGCAGGAGCTCCAAATGATCATGGATAATGTTGTAGAAGCATGTAACAAATACGGCCTAAAATTAAACTGTAAGAAGACAAAAATAATGATCATTAGTAAAAACACCAACATAAACGCCCAAATTACAGTAAACAATACGCCCCTAGAGAGAGAACAGAAAATATGCTATCTGGGCTGCAACATTAAGGATACTTGGGATCATAGCTACGAAATAAAACCTCGTATTGAAAAAGCCAGAAGCTCTTTTAACAGTCTTAGGAAGATTCTGTGCAACTTGTCTTTAAGTATCAATATACGCATAATATTTCTTAGATGTTACGTCTTTAGTGTTCTCCTATATGGAGTTGAAAGCTGGAGCCTGACAGAAGATGCCATAAAACGGTTAGATGCGTTTGAAATGTGGTGCTACCGACGTATGTTAAGGGCCTCATATATACACCACACAACTAATATAAGTATTCTCCAGAGGCTAAGAAAAGACAAAGAAACAATTAACAGTTGATTCTACAAGGCAAGATTGAGGGCAGGAGAGGCCCTGGACATAGACGTATATCCTGGCTGGCCAATCTTAGGAAGTGGACTGGTCTAACGTCAACTGATCTATTTCGAGCTGCCGTAAATAGAATAAGATGGGTCAATGTGGTCGCCAACATCTCCAGAAGATAGGCACTTTTAGAAGAAGAGGTTGGAGGGGCAGGAGGGGTAATACTCGTACTTATATGTCGTTGCCTGATTTATTTTGGTATTTTTCTTCAGTATATATACCGCTTTCCATGTTGTAGGAAGCCTTTGAGCATCATCTCGTTGGTTTAGACTTAGACTATTGGAAGTTTTTTCTATTTCTATGATTCTCTGATTTCACGTTTCTTTTGATTTGTATGTTATATAAAATAATATTAACCAACCAACCATCGTTGTTTGGTTCAGGTTTATTTTATGTTCTGTACTTGCGACATGTTGTGCAAGGGATGAAGTTTTTCTCTCTTGTCGATGGCATTTTGGTGTTCTTCTCGTCTAACATTCTTCGTGTTCTTCTTTTACTCACATAAACGACTATTTCGTTAATGTGAGTAAAAATATAACATCAACTATTTTGCCGCAATAAGATCCCATTTCCTATCTCCCTAACTCGAATTCATTATTTTTAAGACCAGTCGATAACTCTGAACTGATCCAAGCAATCAATAGTATCAAAAGCAAATCATCTTGTAGTAGGTACTGATGGACTATCTATAAAAATTTTCTCTAATCTCACAGAAAATGTGTTGGAAATCCTCGTCTCACTAATTAATGATTCCTTCGAAAAAGGTAAATTTCCAAAGTACCTAAAGACAGCCATTATTATTCCTCTTCATAAGGGTGGTGAACAATCTGATGCCTGCAACTATAGACCTATTGTCTTTCTACCGGTACACTCCAAAATTATTGAGAGACTCATTAAAACTCGACTTATGTCCTTTATCGTTGATAGCAACATTTTATTGCAAAGTCAGTTCGGCTTTTTAACAAATAATTGTACCACTGATGCCATGTTTTCTGTACCACATGGGGTTTATAAAGCACTAAACAATAATCTTGATACTGCCACTGTTTTCTGCGACTATGCCAAAGCTTTTGATTGTGTAAATCACATCTTGATTACAAAACTAAATTTCTATGGAATTCGAGGTATTTCTTTGAATTGGTTCCAATCCTACTTGAATAATAGGAAACAACTAGTTAGAGCAAATTATACTGACTCTAGTCTCAAAAACATTGTATGTGGAGTACCACAAGGTTCAGTATTGGGCCCTTTTCTGTTCCTTATCTTTATAAATGACATCCCTAATTTAAAAATCGATGGGAAAATTTTTCTTTTTGCTGATGATACCAGTACATATTACTTGGAGCAACTCAACTATTGCATCTCTTCATGAAACTATAACCTCGGATCTACTGACGATAAAGACCTGGTCTGCCTCTAATTTACTCTCTTTTAACGCAAATAAAACAGTAGCATTATCCTATAAAGGAGCTCTTCAACCCTTTCCTCCTAATAACAGCCAGATCAGTACGGTTGATTCTGTAAAATTTCTTGGTATTTTTTTAGACAGCAACTTCAAATGGTCCCTTCATATCGATTCGTTAAGTAAGAAACTCGCCTCAGCTTGCTATGCAATAAGATCTGTCTCAAGGGAACTCAATTTAGCATCTTCTAAAGTAACATATTTTTCGTTGTTCGAGTCTCATCTTCGATATGGTCTTCCTTTTTGGGGTTCTAGTAAAGCTACTCAATTTGATGTTATTTTTAAATGGCAAAAAAGAGCAATAAGATATCTGTTTGGCCTCAGAAGATCTACACATTGCAGAAGTTACTTCAGAGATCACGGAATTTTAACACTTCCATCTTTATATATTCTAGAAACGGTTTGTTTAATTCGTAAACACCTTCATGTCTTTCCAGCAAGGCGCAATCATCTTTACTCTACCAGAAATTTAATTTTGACATTTATTTACCGATTCCATCCACTGAGTTAGTAAAGAAATCAATATTACATATATTCCGCAAAGAAACTGTACAACCATCTCCCGTTACAACTTAAATCTGCAACTTTCCCAAAGTTCCGTAAAATGACAGAAGCCTATATATCTGAAAGACCATACTAGTCAATAGAAGAATTTCTTAATGAATAACTAAGAAAATTGGGTTTCATACGCAGTAGCATAAACTTGTTTGTCAGTTCCTTATGTTGTATTTTATTTTATTTGTTTTAAGTATTTTCAATTTGAAATTTATATAAATTTTGCAATAAATTGTTTTTGTCTTGGCTTTTATATCTTATATACTGTACATATATTGACGATTTATCTAATTTTACTAAATTGTAGTTGTTATTTGTTATTGATATTATGTTTTCTTTTGACTGTATGTAAGCTTTGTCCATAAAAACTTTCAGTGACGATAAAGCATATTTCTATTCTATTCTATTCTAACATGGATTCTTGGTTGGTCTGTCCGATGGACAACTTTTTACAATCCCCACATGGAATCTCGTATACTTGATATGTTGTGTGTGTATATTTTTTTATAATATTTATTTGTGTATATGTGTGTATATTATGCATTAATTTAATAGTGAACCATAAAAATGTTTTTTGTTGTTTTAGGGTGCGATGTCCTGTGGATGTCACTGTGGATAATGTGGATTCTTGGTTTTTTTTATTTAAATATTTATTATCTAAAATAATATAATTAAAAGAATATTAATAACAATATTAAAATAAATATTTTTTAAATAGTCAAGTTGAGTTTTATTTTGAGAATTGACGTGACTTATTGATTTTTTCTGCTAATTTCTTAAAATAGGTGTATGCAGTTCAGTAGATCAAATTAAATTATTGAAGTGAAAACTTCTTTAGGGACGTTGTGCACTTTTTGGGTGGGGAAAAAGTATTGAATTCGCGACCGTCATCGCTTCAGCGAAATAAATTTTGTACGTAATATATATATATATATATATATATATATATATATATATATATATATATATATATTGTTATATTCCTATTTGACATGAGAAATAAATGACTATTCTTATATTTAAAATTCAAATTAAAATAAAAATTTTCATATTTCTCAACCACGAGCATATAAATTTTGAACACCCTGTATAAGACAAATTTTGTAAAAATAGTTATAGCTAGTTTTTAAGAAAGTGTTTTCGCAGAAGTGTTGACTAGCCCCATGAACAATGCATTTTCAGTAAGCAATTAGGGTGCTGGATTTAAGAAAGTGTTCTTTGAACTGTTTATCAAAACCACAGACAATATAGTTTATTAAACAAAAGAATATGTCATTAAGTTTTTTAAGATATGCGGGTAGATAATGCATTAGCCGCACGGTACATAATAGATAGTTAAAATATACATGTGTATTAAGATTCTTAAACATAGATAAAAATATGATTAGTGTAGAAAATATAATTAAAATAGTTGGAATAATATTTTTTATTGAAAATCCATAAAGACATGTTTAGAAAAAGGAAAGAGTTTTTTGGTAAATACGTCATGATTGAAAGTTGTTTTTAATTGATTGGAAAATTAATTCTGGATGGGAACGATTTGGAAGGATGAGAATGAATGAGGAGAGAGATACTATATTATGCCGATGATGCAGTACTAATTGCTGATAACGAGGATGACCTACAAAGGCAGCTCCACACTTTCAATATCACAGCAAATAAACTTAATATGAGAATATCAGTAGAAAAACTAAATGTACTTATAGTGATAAGTAAAGAGCCGCGTAGATGCAAGTTAGAAATAGACGGCAAAATTGTAGAGCAAGTAATGAAATTCAATTACCTAGGAATAGAGATCACTAGTGACAGGAATATAAGAACAGAGACCACAACACAAGCAACAAAAGCGGCAAGAGTAAGTGGTTGCCTCCGAGAAACCATATGGAGAAACAAATATATGACCACGGAAAGCAAAATAAAAGTATACAAGACAACAGTAAGACCTATCCTAACATATGCAGCGGAGACAAGGACCGATACAAGAAAGACAAAACAACAAATCAACAATATCGAAATGAAAGTATTAAGATCAATAGCGGGCATATCGCATATCGTTAAGAGACAGACAAAGCAACAGAAGTATACGAGAACGATGCAAAATTCAAAATATTAACAGGTGGATAAAAACAAGAAAGAAAAACTGGAACGAACATGTAAACCGAATGGAACCAGATAGATTAGCGAACATCTGTAAAAAAACAAGCCGTATAGCAGAAGACCCGTTGGAAGGCCGCCGAAAAGGTGGAAAGATAATGTACAATCAACAACAACTGAAACAGAATAAGAGGCAGACAAACAGGAGTAATCCTAGTCGCGCGAAGAAGAAGAAGAAGAAGAAGAAGAAGAAGAAGAAGAAGAAGCATAAACAAGGAAAATCCTGTAAAGACATGCCGCCACCGGTCCAGCAGAATTTATGCTTTAAAGCCATTGCACAAAAATTTGATAGAAATGCTTGATGCTTTATGTGATATAACACATTCGGATAAATTTGATCTTAATTCAAAATATCAAGCTAGATATTTAGGAGATAAAATATCAACATTTACATTCATATGCTCAGTCCACATATGAAGTTCTAATGAAAGTTAACTTCGTTAGCACAGTTTTACAATCAAAAGCAATGAATATGCAGCCTACCTTAAATGCTTTACAAGAGTTAAGGATGTAGGTTCAAAATTTCGCGCCAATGTGTTTTAAATACATTTATTTTTTTTTCAAATTCTGAGAAAACTAATAGGTGTTTTCGAAAAATTTAAATCTAGAATGGAAGATTGCATTATTACCAAGGGCCGAAAGTCCCTGAGAATTATATTTTTACAGGAGTAAAATTTAAAAAAGGGGGTTCATTTTATTAGGTTGCACGGGTAAAAAAAAATTAGTGTGATTTTTAATTTCAAATATCTCAAACTTTTTGGTTACTCTAGGGGACTTTCTTCACTCGGTAATAATGTAATCTTTCATTCTGTGTTTACATTTTTTAAAATTCTTATTAGTTTTCTCAGAATTCGAAAAAAATTAATTCATTTAAAACACATTGGAGCGAAATTGCGCGACTACGTCCTTAAAACAATTCTTGCTCTAGTTTCGGATAGATAGCAAAAATAATGTTATTACTACAGCAAAGGAAACTGCAGAAAAACTGGATGTGGAGTCCAGTTTTCAATCAGACACACAGTTCGGCGTCGGAATAAAAGCAAACAGTTCGATTACGAACATAAAGACGAACCGATTTTGTATCCTAAAATGTCATACAAAGGTCATTTCTTTTATTGTGTTCTCAGCCAAGCATTATTTCAGTAAATGAAAGATTTTCTATATTGGAAAATCCTGTTGATTTTTTCAAATTTTTGTATAATTTAAACGACAGTACAAAATACTCAAAATTAAAACTTTTGTGTAGAAATTTGTAAAAAAATTAAATTTAATGATCATCTAGAATCTAGAATATATTAAATAGATCATCTAGATAGAATTAAATAATGTTTGTAAAATTTGAAAATGTATATTTTTAAACGAATTTACTGCAGTTTACATAAATTTAGCAATAGCTCTTCGCATTCTGCTCACTCTGCCCTTATCTGATGCCACTGCTGAGTGATCTTTTTATAAACTGAAACTTAAAATTATTTGAGATCGACCATCAGCCAAGGGCGTTTGATAAATTTATCTACCATCTCTATAGAGACGTCAGTATTAAATCAAATTGATATTCACCATATTATAAACAGATTTTTCGAACTGAAGACGCGAAAAGTTAATTTTTTATAAAATAGCTAAAAGTATTTCATGTTTTCCTACCTATATATTTAGTTTTTTATGCTGTTATGCCAAAGATTTATTTTTACTTAATTATTATAACTTACTAAATAATTGGGTGCCACTTCGGTATGCGGTCTACCGTCTAATATGTGGTCTACGGCAATTTAGCTGATTCGGCATGCGGTTTACGTACAAAAACAAATTAGAGAAACTATTACAAACATTACTATTTTATTATTACTAACAGCTTCACTGTTCAATTGCTAATTATACAAAGAGTCTACATTCTACCACATCCAATACTATTTTAATATTAAATATCATGCAACCGCAGTAAATATCGGTTTTTGCCTGAAAGGAGGAAGACCTAACCCTTCGGTCCAAACCCAACTTACGGGTATTAGAGTGAGAGAACCGCAGGGCAGGAGGTATTTGACCGCTGCGCGCAATCACAACCCACCCTTTTTATTATCACTAAACGGTCTTTTCAGCGTTTTAAATTAACACTCAAGGCCCATTTCGTTGATTCAAGTTTATATAGGCAACCCAAATTACACGCCGCTAATCCTCGGTTCGGGATTTAGACAGAATAACACGTGAAGTGTGAAGTAAAGCACAAGTATGACAAGTAAAGTAAAGTATAAATATAAATAATAAATAAAAAGTTTGTAATAGTTTCTCTAATTTGTTTTTGTACGTAGACCGCATGCCGAATCAGCTAAACTGCCGTAGATCGCATATCAGACGGTAGACCGCATACCAAACTAGAAACTCTGCCGTAGACCGCATACCGAAGTAGCACCAATAATTGTTCATTTTCGGCGCCATTAAATATTTTGCACACAGGCGCTACCACGTGCTGGCGCGGCACTGACCGGAGTATATAATGAATAGGCGCTATACACTATACATTATATTATAGAGATATGGCGTCGGGCGTCGAGACATATGGCGGATTTCCCCTTTTTAATGACGCTTAATACGGAAGTGTAGAACATCTGCCTGTATTTGCTTTTGGGGACGCGCTAACCAATGATATACGCCTTGGAATATTTTGAACCAATAGAAAATTAAAATAGTGGACATGGAATTCAATCAGATTCACAGGTAGAAGTACAGTGCCGACAAACAAAATATTTAGAAAGTAAATAAAACCTTATAAATCAGAATTATTATTTTAATTTTACAAATTAATACTTTGTGATACAAATTTACTATTTTAGTTGGAAATAATCTATTCAATTGGCTTATTCTTGATTGTGCACACTATAATAGATATTATGCACACGTAGACCGCGTCCTCGGGGTAGACCGCATACTATACCTAGGAGCACCAATATCTAAATTTTAACATTGTTCTGAAGCTATTTCTTTGTGGCATTTTTGTAATTAACTATATTCCAATTTAGAAATACGCCACAATTAACTTGAAAAAAATAATTTTATTAACGTTTCGACTTCCAATTCGGACGTCGTTGTCAAAATACAAAATATTAATAAATTAAACAAAAATGTTGTTGCTTAGTAAAAAATTCTTCTAATAATTTATTTAATCTGACTCATTCATATCGGCAATTCAGACATATAATATATTATGTTTATGTATATATGTATTTGACTCATTCATATATATGTATCTGACTCTTCTGAAAGGCAGAATTTACAAAACAGTCATCAGACCTATAATGACATACGCGGCAGAAACACGACCCGACACAGAGAGGACAAAAAGATTGCTCGAAACAGCGGAGATGAAAACCCTTCGAAAAATCGATTGTAAGACTCAATGGGACGCAGAGCTAGAAGTACAGATATACGACGGAGATGCAAGGTGGATAACATTAATAACTGGGCAAGAAACAGAAGAATAGAATGGAATGACCACATAAGCCGAATGACAACAAATAGGGTAGTCAGGACAGCGAGAGTCAGATAGACTCATGTCTATACAAAAAGAAGAAGAAGAAGAAGACTCATTCATATCGGCAATTCAGACATATAATAAAGTAGAAGACTTTAAAATGATATTGGGAATATTTATTAATTGCGTTCCTGGGACGACTTTGTTGAAAGTTAGTTCATTTGATTAAGTACATGAAATCAACTTTAACTCAAGAATATCCGTCACAAAAAAAATCATAGTACATTATGTGATCTGTCTTTAAAAAAGACAACCACATGCAACGGTGACAGAGTGACAGTAAAAATTCTCGTGTTAGTGATTTGGTCTTCCATTCAAATAAAATAAAACTAAACCTAACAATGAATAAGAAAGAACAAAGAATTGTATAATACCTTGTGAATGCGAACATTTTTATTTAGGTGAAACCTCAAGACCACTAAACGTTAAACCACAAGAATAAATCTTGTATTAAAAATAGAGAATTGATAGATCTCAAATAAGTCAACACTCATGGGATAATGAACATAGAGTTCAGTGGAGAGATTCAAGTATACCTGGTTCTGAAAGAAACATAATAAAAAGAGAAACATCAATGAATCGCCTCTAATTATGCTAAATGAAAACAATTACGTCGCAAATTCCTCGGTAGAATGCAGTAGGGTATAGCTACCCATACTAAAAGAAGAAGTCAATAGGAAGAAGATACCACGATTAGTAGATCAATAACATATCGAGGATAGTAGGTACATATTTTATATTTTAGTATCATTTATATATCTATGTATTATTAATAATATTTATAATTTAAAATAACATAGGTAGCTATATAAAATGTCAGAATTTGGTGTTAGTTTTGAGAGTAAACTGCTGAGTGTAAGACCAAATACTTGCAATGTCGGGATAGCATCACGAGGTTTTTTCCTGGTTTTTCCTCGTGATTTACTATAGAATCACTAACACGAGAATTTTACTGTCACCGTTGCATGTGGTTGTCTTTTTAAAGACAGATCACATGCTATGATTTTTTTTGACGGATATTCTTGAGTTGGGGTTGATTTCATGTTCATGTAATCGAATGAACTATCTTTCAATAAAGTCGTCCCAGGAACACAACTCATAAATATTGGCAATATCATTTGAAAGTATTCTACTTTAAAATGTATAATATAATATACCTAAATTGCCGATATGAATGAGTCAGATTAAATTAAATTATTAGGAGAATTTTTTTACTAAGCAACAAAATTTTTGTTTAATTTATTAATATTTTGTAGTTTGACAACGACGTCCGAAAGGAAGTCGAAACGTTAATAAAATTATTTTTTCAAGTTAAATTATTGTGGTTTACCTATTTCCCAATTAGAATAGTTCATTCTAAATTTTAGTTGAATATTATATTATTTCAATAATGCATTGCACAATAAGGATGTAACAAGATGTATCCTTGTCATATACACAGCCAATCGGCTGGTGTTGAACTTTTGACTTGGAGGCGGAACTGGTTTAAAAATAAACTCAGCAGCAAAACATTCAACTGTGGTTGGTTTTAAATTTTTGTTTTTATTCAAAATTACCATATTTACCAAAATGATTAGATTACAGCCAACATTCTATTGGTTAGTTCAAATTATTTTGAGTTAGTAATGGAACCACTATGCCAGTGGTCGGCAACAGTGCCGGATTTACCACTACGCCGACTAATTTAAATTTTTGTATTCTTAATGTATTTATTTTTGAGTACCGTAGCCTATTATATTACAGTTCATATTATTTTGCTAGTTCTTTTACTTATAATGTCTTTTCAACTCGGCTTTTTTTAGTCTTTTTTTGTCACCTGTACTTTTCCCCATCGAATGAAATAAATGTTATTAAATTTTAACAATTAACTGCAATCCTAATTTTAGCCCAGTAAATGACTTATTTGGAGTGTGATTTTCAGGGGCAACTTCAAATTGCATGAAAATTTGGATTTAGGTTCTACTTACATTCCACTTCAAAGTTGAATTTGTGCCGTTGGTTGCTTTTAGAGAAGCATTGTGGGAGACTATGGTAGAAATGGGAGTACCTGGAAAACTGGTACGATTAGCAAAGGTGAGCACGGAGAACGCTTCCGCACGAATCAGAATTGGCAGCACCACGTCGGAGGAATTTCTCATTGACACCGGACTTAGACAAGGAGATCCTCTCGCCCCCCTGCTGTTTAACTTCGCACTGGAACATGCAGTAAGGAAAGCTCAGCCACAACTGACAAACGGATTTGCCGCCCAAGGATCAAAAATACTATTAGCCTTTGCGGATGACGTGGACACAATTGCACAATCCACCAGAGATGCAAAAGAAGTTTTCACCCTATTCGAGAACGGAGCCAAGGAAGTTGGTCTTAAGGTCAACGAGGACAAGACCAAGTACATGGTGGTTACGAAGAACCCAAGACCAAGTGTTAGACAAAACGTAACAATTAATGAATACAATTTTGAAGTCGTCAAAGAATTTAAGTACCTGGGAGCGATCATAACATCTGAAAATAACTATGAAAAGGACGTGGCAGCCAGGATTATTGCAGGAAACAGGGCATATTACTCATTAAGGACCATACTTAAATCAAAAATACTCTCAAGACCAGCAAAAATAAGAGTATATAAGACAATAATTCGTCCCACAATAACGTATGGAAGCGAAACATGGACTCTGAATCAGGGGGAAACAACAAAATTACTGGTACTTGAAAGAAAGATACTGCGGACTATCTATGGGCCTTGCAGAGAAGAGACAACAGGAGAATGGAGAAGAAGACACAATGATGAACTCCAGACAATATACGGAGATGAAAACATAGTACTCTACATTAAATCAAACAGAATACGATGGGCGGGTCACGTACTAAGATCAAGTGACGAAAGACTTCTAAACGCCACATTCTGGGAAAGGCCCGATGGAAAAAGGTCAGTTGGTCGCCCAAGAAAGAGATGGAAGGACGCAGTAGCCAGCGATCTACGCAAAATGGGAGTACAGCAATGGGAAATAGCTGCTCAGGACCGACAACAATGGAGGGAAATAGTAAACGCGGCCAAGACTCACATAGAGTTGTAGAGCCAAATGATGATGATGATGGTTGCTTTTACTTGGGGGGTGACAGTCACCCCTTCTCGGGGGTGAAAAACGCGTGTTTAAAATAAGCCCGAAAATGGACAAATTGTCTAATTCTAAGCAACTTTCGTTCTATAGAGTTTTTTATGTAAGTCAATGCTGTTCGAGTTCTTTGCGATTGAAAATGTTTATTTTTCGACAAAAATCTACGTTTTCAGACAGTTTTTCGCAAATAACTCAAAAAGTAAATATTTTATCGAAAAAAATATTCTTAGAAAAAGTGTAGATTATAAAAAAAACACCAGTTAAACAAGGGGAAATTTTCATGATTTTTTTTTACCAAAAAAAAGGGGGCCAATTTTACTTTGAGCGTAACTCGCTTATTCTAACCGATAGAAACTTTTGTAAGCAGTTAAAATAAAGTAACGCTTACACGTATCCAGTAACTGGCGCCAGTCTCACTGGCATGCGAGTGCTGGATTAAGACAGCGCTGGATAGGTTCGTTTACACGTATCCAGTAACTGGCGCCAATCTCACTGGCATTCTTATTAAAAATCCTAATACTGCCACTGAAACCACAGGTACGAAAACGCCAGCGACTGGATCGCTGTGTTTACACGTGTCTACAACCACTGGCACGGGGTTAAAGGGGACGCGGACGAGGGCCACTGGCATGAAAAATAGACTAGCTTTCTATTCGAGACAGCGCTGGCAGACAGCGCTGGACTGGAGCAAAAAAGCGTTTACATGATGCCACTACCATGCCAGCACTGTCGTTCCAGTGCGACTGGCGCCAGTTACTGGATACATGTAAACCTGCCTTTAAGCTTTTTTAAACACCTTTTTAAAATTTAAATGGGTATTTCCCGAAAATTGCTTAATTTTTTGGTTATTTCACGATAAAATATTCGATTTGGAATTCGACGAATAAAAACGTATTTTTCATGAGCTACAAATTTGCTTTTGATGGATCTATACACTTCACGACTACACAAATCTTTTTGTTTTTTTCTAAGCTACACTTTTGCTAAAAATAGTTTTTTTCAATAAAATATTTATTTTTTGAGTTATTTGCGAAAAACCGTCTGAAAACGTAGTTTTTTGTCAAAAAATAAACATTTTCAATCGCAAATAACTCGAAAAGTTTTGACTTACATAAAAAACTCTATACAGTTGAACCCACTTATTAGAATACCATTTATAGGAATATCCCGCTTAAGGGATACAAATTTGATGTCCCAGAACGGTACTATAAGTATATTAGCCACCAATGATCGGTTATTAGAATACAGAAATACTTTTGCATGACACGAAGGCTATTCCAATAAGCGGGTTCGACTGTATAATGAAAGTTGCTTATAATCAGTCAATTTATCCATTTTGGCCATGATGATTGCCAACCTAGTTAGCGGAGATGGCACCTGAAGGGTCTTATCTTGAACGTATGTTTTTTCACCCCCCGAGAAGGGGTTACTGTCACCCCCAAGTAAAAGCAACCAACGGCACAAATTCAACTTTGAAGTTGAGGGTAAGTAGAACCTAAACCAAATTTTCATGCAATTCGGAGTTGCCCCTAAAAATTCCACGGTATCGGGTATCGCCGTATTTCCCGTTCATTTACTGGGCTATTTATTTATAATTTAATAATTTTAGCAATATTAATATTTTTACAAATAACTGCTGGTTGCTAATTTTTTGAGTTAGGTATATATTTTCTATAAATTATAGAAATTGTTGTTGAAGCTGTTTTGGCATTTTAGCCAAAGTAAACCAAGAATATTCAATTAGTGAATACTATTTATGTACCGTATTCAAATAATAGAACATTAGTGGCATTTCTCTTCATTTATGTTACGCTATCGTGAGGTTATCGGGGGGCGCTCGGGGTAATTTGGCCTAGGGGCCAAGTACCCGCAAGTACCCTAAATCCGGCACTGGTCGGCAAAGTGCGGCTCCGGAGCCGCATGTGGCTATTTAGCACCTTAAATGCGGCTCTGGCACAAATATCCACGAAAAGCGCAATAATACTTTCATTTAAAAAAAATTTGGTAGAAAAAACATTACCTACATCTTATTCTGATAAATTAGCTTTTATCAAAATAAAAACAGCATTTGTCAAAAATCCTCTTAACGCTACGATAATCGAGTTGAAATTTTCTCCTTTTGGAATGAATTGGCATTACATACTAGCTTTGAAATATTATTTCTCGATTTAAGAACAATGAGGTATGGCGCTCTAAATTCGAACGTCTTTGTGTTGAGTTGGAAATATTGGAGAAGACACAAATGTTCACAACACAAGTGATCTGCTTTGAATAACCTGGAAAAGGAAGACATGACCATTTTCAGTGCTTAGAATAGTATTCCTGATTCTTATAATCAGCTGAAGAAGCTTTTATTGCTGATCTTTTCCTTTTGGGTTCTACATGTTAACATTAAAAAAATGGATTTTGGCCAAAAATTTTGTAAAAAATACAGTGTTTTAGGAAATAAAACCTTACAAAACAAAAGAAAATAGAAGTGTGTACCATGATTAGAAACGTAGATATCGCCGAAAAACGAAAAAACTCGATGGGGCTAGGGGTTTAAACAATTTTTTGGTCGAATACTTTTTGATGCAGAACATGTTTATTTTTTTTTGGAATATCGCTGGAAGCATTCTTCACTATCTTAACCGACTAGACCCTTTAGTTTTATTTAGTGTAATAAAAGTTTGCTGAACAAGCAGATTTGGCTCCCAATTTTATTTAAATTGTTGTAATGTTCATATTTGGCTCTTTGGCTAAAAAGTTTGCCGACCACTGCACTATACCACACGCATTAAAACTGAGGGAGTAGCCCGAATAGCAAAAGATTTAAAATCAGCAGGCACGTGAGCAATTTTTTTGAAACAGGCGGGCTGAAAGAGATAAGTAGAAAATGGATTATATTTTATATTGTACTTGAATAAGTAGGTATGTGTTATAGCTTACAGTCCCGTGTAAATGATATATATCGATAAAACGATTATTTTTTTTGCTTTCACATTATTATTTTCAATTGAACGGCGTTATGCAGAAAGCTACCAACCCTCAATAGTGACAAACTGAGATATAGTCCGTCCGCTATAACTTTTCCCATGCGGTACGATTCATTTTCAATCAAATTAAGTCAAAACAGAAAGTGAAACGTACGCTGACGCAGGGCCCCCGTAAGAACTACTGGCGCCTGTGTGCAAAAAATGATTTTGGCGCCCCTTAAGGCATTTTGATAATTTTTTTTTATTTTTTTTTTTTTGAAGGTAGGTAGGTAGGTGCAAATAAAGCAAAATAGGAACAAATAACACCATAGCAAATCTTAATTAAATAAAGTTTAAAGGGCTTTATTGAATCAATTCTGCTGGACCATCTTCTCACACATAGAGGGTTTAGACTTAACCCGAGAACATTTTTGCTCACCTCATATCCCACCTTTTTGTGGATGGCGAACCCAGAGTAACGCGATTTTCAAATTTTGTCCATTAAGGTACGTTTTTACTGCAGCGGCTGGCTCGTTAATCGCTGAATCTGAGCATTGATTGCGGTATACACCCGTGTTGAGCTAGCCCCCCCCCACTTGCAAAAATTAAAAAACAAAGAGCCCTGATTTATGAGCTATTTATGAGCTCTCATATTCCGCAAACTAAAAATTTTGAGCTCGTTCCACTGAGCAGGAATTTAATACCCTAGTGGGGGGGGCTGAGTCAGCCCCCCCCACTACTTAAAAATAGGAATATTGAATCGGTTTTTGCGGCAGAATTACGAGCTATTTATGAGCTCTTGAAATTATATACTTTCGATTTTTGAGCTCATCCCCTTCACCCCCAAACAACCCTTTAATTGATTTAACTTAAGAGAAAGATGCTGAGAAAACTTAAAATATATCGTATTGCGGATATAATTCATATAGCTTATATACTCTAAGAATAAACTAATAAATCAAGAGCATTTCGATTATTGAGCTACAACCCCTTCGCAAGAAAACCACCCTATCTTCCCGGCTTAAGAGAAAGTTGTACTTAAAATGCATTAAACTAATTATTTGGCGACTACATATCATTTAATAATTTATAACCTTCCAAATTACGCGCATTTAGATCAGTAAATTGCAATTTATTTTGTATAGTGCAGTCACTGAAGGTAAAAATCAACGATTACCTTCAATTTCGGTGAACCTTCATCGATTTTCACGAAAATTGGTCAGTAGTTAGAGGATACGTCAAGAAACAAAGGTGACATGGTACCACCTTGCGCCTTTACCCTGAGGGTGGATACCGCCCCTTCTCGGGGGTGAAAATTATTTTATAAAAAATAAATGCACAAATCAATAAAAGAACAAATTAAAAGCAAAATTCATTATATAAAGTTAATAAAATAAGTCAATACTTTTTAAGTTATTAAAGATCAAAGATTTTAATTATTTGTGAAAAAAATGCATGTTTTGGAGAGGTTTTTTGTAAATCACTGAAAAACTTTAAGTTTTTACAAAAAAGTTAATAGTAGTTTAATTCGTATAGCTTATATTCTAAGAATAAACTCTTAAATCACGCGTCTTTCGATTATAGAGCTACAACCCCTTCGCAAGAAAACGACCCCATATTCCCGGCTTAAGAGAGAGTTGTTCTTAAAATAATTTAAATTAATTATTTGGCGACTACATATCGTTTAATAATTTATGAGCTTGCAAAATATACGCATCTCAATTATTGAATTGCCATTTTCTTTCTATAGTGCAGTCACTGAAGGTAAAAATCAACTATTACCTTCGATTTCGGTAAATCGCCATTTATTTTCACGAATTGACAATAACAACTTGGGGTTTTAGCCTGGGGTATATGTCACCCCTTCTCGGGAGTGAAAATTACTTTATTAAAGATAACCTCACAAATCGAGAGAGGGACAAATTGTAAGCAAAATTTGTTATATAGTGTGATTAAAATAAATCAATACTTTTTGAGTTATTAAAGATCAAATATTTTAATTTTTGGAAAGAAAATGCATGCTTTAGAGCGATTTTTCATAAATGACTCAAAAACTGTAAGTTTTTACAAAAAAGTTTTCATCACTAAAATTGAAGCTAATAAAAAATATAATAAATTGCTTACTTGAAAAACCCTTTAATGTTAATTTAAAGTAAGTTATTGGTAATTAAATGTATATTTTTTCCGCGACTGTTCAAATCTAAGGGTTCAAGCTTAAATAACGGGAAAGAGATGCATTTTATAACACTTAGGTACTAAATACTTGTCAAAGTACTTAGAAATACCTATGAAAAATAAGATCCAGAAAAAGTTGATAGTATCAAAATCCGCTCACCAATTTTCGTGAAAATGAATGGAAATTTACCGAAATCGAAGGTCATAGTTGATTTTTACCTTCAGTTACTGCACTATAGAAAGAAAATGGCAATTCAATAATTGAGATGCGTATATTTTGCGAGCTCATAAATTATTAAACAATATATAGTCGACAAATAATTAATTTAAATTATTTTAAGTACAACCCTCTCTTAAGCCGGGAATATGGGATGGTTTTCTTGCGAAGGGGTTATAGTTCAATAATCGAAAGGCGCGTGATTTTAGAGTTTATTTTTAGAATATAAGCTATACGAATTAAACTACTATTTACTTTTTTGTAAAAACTTGCAGTTTTTTAGTGATTTACAAAAAACCTCTTCAAAACATGCATTTTTTTCACAAATAATTAAAATCTTTGATCTTTAATAACTTAAAAAGTATTTACTTATTTTATTAACTTTATATAATAAATTTTGCTTTTAATTTGTTCTTTTATTGATTTGTGCAGTTATTTTTTATAAAATAATTTTCACCCCCGAGAAGGGGCGGTATCCACCCTCAGGGTAAAGGCGCAAGGTGGTACCATGTCACCTTTGTTTCTTGACGTATCCTCTAACCACTGACCAATTTTCGTGAAAATCGATGAAGGTTCACCGAAATGAAGGTAATCGTTTATTTTTACCTTCAGTGACTGCACTATACAAAATAAATTGCAATTTACTGATCTAAATGCGCGTAATTTGGAAGCTTATAAATTATTAAATGATATGTAGTCGCCAAATAATTAGTTTAACGCATTTTAAGTACAACTTTCTCTTAAGCCGGGAAGATAGGGTGGTTTTCTGGCGAAGGGGTTGTAGCTCAATAATCGAAATGCTCTTGATTTAATAGTTTATTCTTAGAGTATATAACCTATAGGAATTATATTTGCAATACGATATATTTTAAGTTTTCTCAGCATCTTTCTCTTAAGTTAAATCAATTAAAGGGTTGTTTGGGGGTGAAGGGGATGAGCTCAAAAATCGAAAGTATATAATTTCAAGAGCTCATAAATAGCTCGTAATTCTGCCGCAAAAACCGATTCAATATTCCTATTTTTAAGTAGTGGGGGGGGCTGACTCAGCCCCCCCCACTAGGGTATTAAATTCCTGCTCAGTGGAACGAGCTCAAAATTTTTAGTTTGCGGAATATGAGAGCTCATAAATAGCTCATAAATCAGGGCTATTTGTTTTTTAATTTTTGCAAGTGGGGGGGGCCAGCTCAACACGGGTGCGGTATACTGCTTGTGTGATTTGTTGGCGGTGCGTGTTTCGGAGTTTTGTATTTGAGAAATTTTTGTGAAGTGAAGCTTGTTTTTATAAGTATGTATCATTTCATAATTTCCTAATAAATGGTTGTTTATCACAATTTTGAAGTATCCTTCTTCATGTCTTCTTTTAAATATTACATGTTTTTCTAATCTTGTAGCATTGGACAATTCTTTCTTCATCCTCTATTTCCTCTGCTCGCATGTATTTTAACAATAATTGTTTTCTTTGAATAATAATATTAATATTGTCCGTCTGTCGTCTGTCCGTCCGTCCGTAAACATAACTCCTCATTATACCAGGTAGAATGAAAATTAGGTGTCCAATGAAAGCTTATGATCCAGGATACTACTACAGGTGAGAAAATTTGACCTAAGACTTCCGCTTTTAGAAATGCAACCGCAAGTACTATTTTAAAGTCAATAGTAGGTACAAGCGATGTAATATTCGACGCGCTATAGCAAGATGAGAACAAATATATACGTACTTCTGGTTTCATGACTGTCTGCCCGTCTGTTCGTCGTCCGTGAAAAAAACTCCTCCGTCATTCCACTAGGTAGAATGACAGATGAGATGTCGAACGAAAGCTTATGATTCAAGGATGGTACTAAAGGTGAGAAACTTGACCTAGGACTTCCGGTTTTAGAAATGCGACCGGGAGTACTGTTTTAAAGTCGTCGGAATAATATAAGCAATATATTATTCGACTCGCCCATACAAAGGTTATAGACGCTTCAGTCAAAACGGCTCCTACAATCCACACAACCACACGCACAATCAGATACACCGCATTCACTGTTCAGCTACAGAGTTGCCAGATGTGATTTTATAAATCTCCCACTTAGAAACTGAAATTCCCTCAAATTGAAGCTCAAATCTCCCAAATTTAAATTTTTGGCACATTTTAATGAAGTAGTAGTCATATGTAAAGAAGAGTAATCCAAAATTATACTACTTATTAACAGAGGCCCTGGAAATAATTCATAGGCCCTATCGTCTTCGATTATATGAGGGTATAATATACAGTTCTATGTACATTCGCAAATTTAATTCCCCTAGACGGTTTCAAATTACCAAAAAATTGTGGGAAAATACCCCAATCTGGCAACCCTGTTCAGCGACGATCTTTCAGCGATTAAACGAGCGAGCCGCGCCAGTAAAAACGTACCTTTAGACGGGACTTACCATAATACTTATAACAAATCCACAGGGTACCAGGCGGTGCCGTGGTCGAAAAATTGTTTAAACAATGTTTTTAAACAAATTCACAAAAGAAAATTTTTCATTTTGAACAAATTTTTTTAGATAACTATGGTTATTCTGAGTAAAAATGGTTCCTTGTCATTTTTCTCTAAGGTTGATTGTTGTCGAGTTATACGCGATTTAAGATTTGAAAAATGCGAAAAAATGGCCATATACCTAACTCGACAACAATCAATTTTAGAGAAAAATCACTAGAGAACTTTTTTGCTCAGAATAACCCAAATTATCTAAAAAAAAATTGTTCGAAGTGAAAAAATTATTTTTGTGAATTTGTTTAAAAAAGTTGTTTAAACAATTTTTCGACCAAGGTACCGCCTGGAACCCTGTGGATTTGTTATAAAGACCTCTTTTTGAGTAAGCTTTTGCAAAAAAAACCATCGAAATAATTTCGTCAACGGGGGCAACGATACAGCTTGGGCTATAGCGCTAATTGTTAATAATTAAAAACAACAGCTTTGTAATAAAATAATGACAAAAATTTCTTCAGGATCTTGAAGGAGGGGTTTTAAACTTTGACTTCGTCACTTTTTGACTCTCATATTAATAATTTTTAATCGAGTTATTTAAGCCTTAAAAATGGCCATTTTCGCATTTTTAAAGTTTAAATCGCGTATAACTCGACAACAATCAATTTTAGTGAAAAATGACAAGAGGCATTTTTTACTCAGAATGACCCAAGCGATCTAAAAAAATTAGTTCGAATGAAAAAAATTATTTTTGTGAATTTGTTTTAATAATTTTTCGACCAAGGCACCGCCTGGCTCTCTGGATTTGTTATAAAGACCTCATTTTGAGTAATTTGCAAAAAAATCGAATCGAAATAATTTCGCTAACGGGGACGACGATACATGCCGGTCTAATTAGTTATTTGATGGGTACGCGAACGCGATTATCAAATATTGTCGATTCATCATTTGAGTGTCACACAATCGTTGGCTTATAGATGAGATAGAACTACCGCCCACACACTACTACTTACATGTTTAGAATTTTTCCACGAAATCAGTGCTTAGTTAGGTATTTCTTATCTACAGTTTTGTCTACGGAATTGGTGTTTGTTATTTTTATAGCAGGATTTTTTATTTTATATCTATAGAAAGACTAATAATGTCATCCAAACAAAGTAAAACTGATCTATTTAATTTCTCAACTTTTATTTTAAAATTAATTTTTGCTTTTTGATTTTTTTTGTAAATATTTTGCAGGATAAAAATTTTTTATCCTCAATTTTTGCGCCCCTAAAGGATGGCGCCCGTGTGCATTACACACTTTGCACTTATGGTAGCGGGGGCCCTGCGCTGACGTGTGTGTGTGTAGTATATAGAATACAGTATACTGAGTATACAAAATGTATATACACATCGACGTTCGTTTCAATTTATGTTTTGACTTAATTTGATTGAAAATGAATCGTACCGCATGGGAAAAGTTATAGCATTTATATTGCTAAAATATTATAAATTAGAATTTCAGTTAAAGGCATAAGCGCAAAATGTCGCCTGTTAAAATGTTCAATATGTTTTAGATGTATTCATTTTTTTCGAATCCTGAGAAACCTAATAAGTATTTTTGAAATATTTATTATTTAATATTTATTATTTCGCAGAAGGCAGAACGAAAGATTGCACTATTACCAAGGGTCGAAAGTCCCTTAGAATAATCAAAAAGTTTATTTTGAATGAGATATTTGAAATTAAAAGTCACACTAAATGTTCTCTTTTTTTCACCTCTGTAACTTATTAAAATAAACATTATAGAAGTTTTCAGGAACTTGCTGCCTTCGGTAATAACGTAATCTTTCATTCTGCGTTTAAATTTTTTAAAAATACTTATTAGTTTTCTCATGATTCTAAAAAAATTAATACATTTAAAACACATTGAACATTTTGACAGGCGACATTTTGCCCCTATATCTATGTCCTTAATTGTTAAAATTAAATAACATTTATTTCATTCGAGGGGAAAAGTAGACAGAGTGACAACCAAAGACTAAAAAAAGCCTAGTTGAAAAGTAAAAGAACAAGCAAAATAATATAACCTGAACCTAACAGTAATAAGCTACGGTATACTGAAAAATAAAAATATTAAAAATACCACAAATAAACTTCTAATCGTTCAATTGTCACATTATAGACCAGGGCGCATCTGTAAAAATATTGGTACATTTGGACGTTGAGAGGTGACTCAAATTTTTTTGCAGAAATTGCTTGAAAATAACTCAAATAATAATATTTGAGTTATCCTCCCTCTCAAAAAGGTCCGGAACATTGTTTAAATAATCAAAATGTCAAAAATGAAGGAAAATTCGATTTTTTTCTTCGTTTTTTGATTATAATTTTAATAGTATTCATTTTCGAGAAAAGTTGTATTTAAATAAAAGTTGCGTAATTAAATTTGCTACAATATAGAATTGGTTAAATATTTAAAAAATAGTCACCCTTGTTGCAAAATAGCAATAATTGCGAAAAAACCATACAAAAACAAGTATTCGCATTTTACGTTTTTCAACCATTTATGCTACACTTAGCACCTTCATATTTTACCCAGAAAAACTTTATAATACAGTAAAACAACACTGTAAATTTCATTAAGATCGGTTCAATAGATTTTGCAATCCAGCTTTCGCAAAAAAAATTCATTTTTTCAAAATGTTACAGGACTGAAACTAAAGCAGATAGCAAGTTGAATTTTTTTTGCATATAGAAGTGTACTGTACCTTTCATTTGCAATTTGCAAAATTAAAATCGATTAACTACCACGGCGTCACGATTTTTTTAAGTAAACATTAATTATTGGTGCTGCGCGCAGGACAGCGGATAGTTTGCTCTGATTTGGCATTCCAATGACCTTTGATAATGATTGATACATTTTAATTTTTATTACATTTCGATATAAATAAATAAATTTGTTTATTGCAAAATAAAAACACATACTCTATCCTTTGAAATAACACTTTTTTTAGCAAAAACTTTCTTTGTTCATATATTTTAATTTAGAGAATAAAAGTTTATTATTTTTAAACATATGCAATTGTTTAAACAATATTTCACAAACAATAATAAAATTAGTTTGATTTTTGTGGAATTAAAATATTAAAATACAACAAAATATAGAGTAAGAAAATAATATATTAGATAAAGATTGGAAGAAATTTTGGTGGAAATCAACTTGTGTGAATCGAACACCGCTGTCCTGCGCGTAGCACCAATAATTAATGTTTATTTAAAAAAAATCCTGAGGCCTTGGTAGTTAATCGATTTTAATTTTGCAAATTGAAAATGAAAGGTACCGTACACTTCTATACGCAAAAAAATTTCAACTTGCTATCTGCTTTATTTTCAGTCTTGTAACATTTTGAAAAAATGAATTTTTTTTGCGAAAGCTGGATTGCAAAATTTATTTTGCAAAATCTATTGAACACATCTTAATGAAATTTACAGTACTGTTTTACTATATCATAAAGTTTTTTTGGGTGAAATATTAAGGTCCTAAGTGTAATCATAAATGGTTGAAAAACGTAAAATGCGAATACTTGTTTTTGTATGGTTTTTTCGCAATTATTGCTATTTCGCAACAAGGGTGACTATTTTCTAAATTTTTAACCAATTCTATATTGTAGGAAATTTAATTACGCAACTTTTATGTCAGTACATCTTTTCTCGGAAATGAATACTTTTAAATATATAATCAAAAAACGAAGAAAAAAATCGAATTTTTACTTCATTTTTTGACATTTTGATTATTTAAACAATGTTCCGGACCTTTTTGAGTGGGAGGATAACTCAAATATTATTATCTGAATTATTTTGAAGCAATTTCTGCAAAAAAATTTGAGTCACCTCTCAACGTCCATCTCAAAGCAGATGGGCCCTGGACTATTATTCTCTTATACTGAAAAACGTCAATGTCATATTCTTAATTTGGATAAAGTTGAATTAGTGCTTAACATTGACACTCACTCCACTCCATATTGATAATAAATCTCATCTTCTTCTTCAGGTGCCATCTCCGCTACGGAGGTTGGCAATCATCATAGCTATCTTAATTTTTGAGGAAGTAGCTCTAAACAGTTGTTTTGAGCTGCATCCAAACCATTCTCTCAGGTTCTTTAGCCATGAAATTCGTCTTCTACCGATGCTTCTTCTGCCATCTATCTTTCCCTACATTATGAGTCGCAGGGTGCCATACTTCTCGCCCCGCATCACATGTCCGAGATACTGTAGTTTTCTTTCTATATAATAAATCACATATCTAAACCGTAAACACTCACTTTTCTAGCTTTTTTGGCTGCAAAATTTTTAATCAGATCGTTAAAGTCTAAGGCTTGAAAAAGCTTAGCATTTGAAACAATACTAACCAAACTAGACAATCTAGAATCTTCGTCAGTTTTTGATTATTTTCAACACGCCGAATGATCTTTCTCCAGGTGCATTAGATGTCATCATGCATAGTAGAATGCGCAAAGCCGTGTCCATATTCGGACACGGCTTTTTTACACATTTTTTTATAAAAAATTTTTTTTTTACAAAACGCTACGGCCCCTTTGGTTTGCGGCCCTATGCCGCGGCCTAGTCGGCCTAGTGGTAAATCCGGCACTGGTCCCTGGCAGAATGCTTGAAAACGACAACTACAAGCTATACTGGGAGCACACTGTGCTCAGAGCCTTAGAGGGAGCATGAATCGTATGGCTAAATCTGGATAATAATATCTCATATTTTCGGGAAGTCCAGCCTCCCCTATTAAGAATTTCTAGATCCGCGCCTGGGTGTAAGTATACTGTACTAAAGATGGGCCAATAAGTCCATAATACGTATACAGGGTGTTTGGTAAAGAATGGGCATTAGCTTAACCATAGCTTTCTGAGCTTAAAATAGGTCGATTTAAGCTAACTTACCTTAGTACGAAAATTGATAATAACCGAAAAACAGGTTGTCAAAGTTAAACTTTAATTTTATTTATCCACGAGGAAAAATTTCCTGTAGTTGGCTGTATACCATTACAAAAACATAAAATCCTTTATAAAAGGTATATTTGTTAAAATCCCTATACAGGGCTACATCAAAGACAGAACTAGTTTTCGATCGGTTGACCGATCATCATCAGTGCAATCTTAGAATCTACATGCAAGCCACCAAAGTAAAAATAACAGGGTAAAAACCCTTTACAATTGATCCGACATCTTGCTTCCGTAGCAAGTCTTGCTTCCGTACAGTCATGATGTGAACTTGTCAGATAGAGCTCATTGGTACCTCGGGCGAAAAACATTGGATATCTTAATCATCCATGTTATAATTCACATCTTTGTCATATGTTCCGATGACAGATCAATTGTAAAGGGTTTTTACCCTGTTATTTTTACTTTGGTGGCTTGCATGTAGATTCTAAGATTGCACTGATGATGATCGGTCAACCGATCGAAAACTAGTTATGTCTTTGATGTAGCCCTGTATAGGGATTTTAACAAATATACCTTTTATAAAGGATTTTATGTTAATTTTATTTATTCTTGAATATTTCCTAACAGGCATGGGATAATAACACGGAATTTGGTAAACGGAAACGAAGGTTTTTTGGGACAAGAAATCTAAATTCGCCACCAAAAATAATGTATTACCCAGAGGGCGCCACATACGCCTTTCACCGCTTATTTAATAAATTAATTTTTATTACCCACTCTACATACTTTTTGAATAAGAACTTTTATTATCTTAATATTTTTCGTTAAAAAAGGTATTACTATACTAAATTTACAATCAAGATGCAGTAGAAATAAACAAACCAAGACACGTTAAATGCTACTAATAGGAGCGGAGCACTCCCGAATTATAATTTACAATGTATAAAGTTTGGAAATCATTATTTGGGATTAACAATGTATATAGGTACATAGTAAATTATGATTCGGGCGTGATTGTAAATTTAGTATACATTCATCCAGTGCCGGATTTACCACTAGGCCGACTAGGCCGCGGCCTAGGGCCGCAAGCAAAAGGGGGCCGCAGTGGAATCAGTAAACAATTTTTCAAATGAGGCGCTCAGAGCAACAGTGGCCTAAGCCACAAATTAAGCATTTTTAGATTATTATATCAATAAAAGCATCAACAATAAATCTTCAGATTAGCAAGGGTCTACACAACCTACCTCTATATTTGACTAAATGGCTCTACATCATTTGTAGCGCCATCCCATAAGCCTAATGGAAATACGAATGTAAAGATTGTATTTGCCTCAAAGCTTCGTTTTTGGGGTTAGGCCACATGTGGTACGATATTTTACAATGTTTTGACAGTAGCAAAACATTGCAAAAAACTGCTACAGACTTGAATGTGATTTGTAACATATACAAAGCTCTAAAAGAGTACGTATTGAGAGTGAGAGAGAACTTTGATT
Organism: Diabrotica virgifera virgifera; assembly: GCF_917563875.1. NCBI lineage: Eukaryota > Metazoa > Arthropoda > Insecta > Coleoptera > Chrysomelidae > Diabrotica > Diabrotica virgifera. The sequence continues at coordinate 29,822,482 of NC_065452.1, forward strand.
CCTATGAACAAAGAGGAAAAGAGTTGTCTAAAAATGAAACCTATATTCTTGAAATAAAAAGACGCCCAGAAAGAAAAGCTCTCCCTGGCGAAGACAAAGAAGATGAATCCACTGAACCCCACTTTAATGGCAAAGAAACCTTAAATATTAATACATTCAATGTTATAATTGACAGGCTTTATTCAGAATTGAATGAAATGTCCGAAGTTTATTTCAGTCTTTATGAAAAATTTGTATTTTTAAACAACTTATCGTCAATTTACAATGAAGAAATCAGGGAAAAAGCTTCTATTTTGGCTAAAAAGTGTCGAATTGACATATATGGTGACTTTGGAGAAGAGTGTGTACAGTTCAAAGGCTTTGTTGAAGGTATATTTGATGAAGAAAGAGAACCTCATGATAACAAGATTACCAAGCCTCCGAGGAATACACTTTTGGAGTATCTGAAACTCATTCGTGAAAAACAGTTAACAACATTATTTCCGAATATGGACACGGCTTTGCGCATTCTACTATGCATGATGACATCTAAAGCATCTGGAGAAAGATCATTCAGCGCATTGAAAAGAATCAAAAAGTACTTGAGGAACTCGACTTCTGATGAAGATTCTAGATTGTCTAGTTTGACTAGTTTTGTTTCAAATGCTGAGCTTTTTGCTTAGACTTTAACCTTGCCTTGCCTTAGACTTTAACGACTTGATTAAAGATTTTACAGCCAAAAAAGCTAGAAAAGTGAGTGTTTAGAGTTTAGATATGAGATTTATTATGAGTATGGAGTGGAATGAGTGTCAATGTTAATCACTAATCCAACTTTATTAATTGAACCATCTAGCATCTAGAAGTTTATTTGTTATATTCATATTTATATTTTTCAGTATCGTAGCCTATTACTATTACAGTTCATATTATTTTGCTTGTTGTCTTACTTATAATGTCTTTTCAACTCGGCTTTTTTTAGTCTTTTGTTGTCAACTATACTTTTCCTCTCGAATGAAACAAATGCAATACTAATTTATAATATAATAATTTTAGCAACATGTATTAATAATTTTACAAATAATTGCTCTTTGCTAACTTTTTGAATTATATATTTTCTATAAATATAGAAATTGTTGTTAGAGCTGTTTTGGGGTTTTAGCCAAATTTTTAAACCAAAATTATTTTTAGGGAATGCAACATTGCAACATATTTATGTACCGTATTCAAATAGAACATTAGTGGCATTTCTATTCATTTATTTTATGTTTTGTGTGTTGTACCAATTTTAAAAAGTGAAATTAAAATAAACGGTATGTATTAATATGAAATATGAAATTACATACTCGTGAAGATATCGGGGGTCGCTCGGGATAATTTGGCCTAGGGCCGCAAGTATCCTAAATCCGGCACTGCATTCATCTCGCTAAACTCAACCGTTGTCGAGATAAACGCATTTTAAATCTGTGAGGCAAAATAATTTTTTGCATAATATCATTGTAGTTACACACGAAAAATAACTTAAAATCATAAAAATTTCCAAAAATGTATCACACATTTCTTCAAATGGAATTTGCGATGCAATGACATAACTATGAGAACTGGCACAATTATTATTATGGTTTCAAGTTTATTTTTCGGGTGTAACTAGGATATTATGCAAAAAATTATGTTGTATTGCAGATTTAAAATGTGTTTATCTCGAAAACAGTTGAGTTTAGCTAGATGAATGTATGTAGTATACCTTTTGTAAGTAAAAATATTAAGAGAATAAAAGTTTTGATTCAAACAGTACGTAGAGTGGTGGATAAAAAAAAGGAATTAAATGGGGGAGCGTATTAAATGAGAGCTGAAAGACGTATGTATCGCCCTTTGGATAATACATCATTTTTGGTGGCGAATTTAGATTTCTCGTCCCATTATCCTGTCCCATCTCTTACCAAATTTCGTGTTGTTATCCCCTGCCTATCAGGAAATATTCAAGAATAAATAAGATAAAAGTTTAACTTTGACGTACAGTGGAACCCCGATAAGTCGGCCCCCGATAACCCGGAACTCCGGCTAACCCGGACCGATTTTTATCAGACAAACATTTCAACAATAAAAATGTAATGTAATATAATATTTGAGAGATAATGGGTATTTGTGTAATTTGAACTACATATACCATAGTAGAAATGACTCATGGCACACCACATTCATTGTCGTGTTATCGAAAACAACAGGCACCTGTATTATCCTTTATTTATTTGAAACTGTCTTAGCTTTGTTTAGAAAAGACAATTAAAATTCTTTTTTTAACAATGGTCGTAGTCATCACTGTTATTAAATAACATAACATCAGAGACGGTATTGTGTGTAGTAAAGTCGTATTGTTCGCTTCCGTTCTGTAATCGTTCGTAAATCTATTCAGATTTTGTGTGCGTGTTTTTTGTCTATAAGGGCAACAAAACGTAAAAATGTTGTAGTGACAATGGAAAAGAAACTAGAAGCATTAAGTAGAATTGATAAAGGTGAATCTTGCAGCATTATATGGTGTCGGTACATCTACAGTATCGGATTGGAAGAAAAATAGAACTAAAATCGAAGAATTTTTTTTCAAAATGATAACAAAAGACAGTTTGGACAATCGGTGCAAAGCTAATAAAGCTAAGAATGAGACTCTTGACGACGCTTTGTATGTGTGGTTTTGTGTGGAATGCGAACGTGGTTTACCAGTGTCTGTGTGACAATTATAACGGAGTTTATCTGTAAGCATACCATATTTTATTAATTTTTACCATTTTCTCCGGCTAACCCGGATTTTCGATAACTCGGATCGGCCGCGGTCCCGATTAATCCGAGTTAACGGGGTTCCACTGTATTTCGGTTATTATCAACTTTCCCACTAAGGTAAGTTAGCTTAAATCGACCTATTTTAAGCTCAGGAAGCTATGATTCAGCTATGGCCCATTCTTTACAAAATACCCTGTATACAGTTGTCCTCAATCATTCCATATTATATTTCCTTTTATATAGGGTGTCCCGAAAAGATTGGTCATAAATTATACCCCACATGCTGGGGTCAAAAATAGTTCAATTGAACCTAACTTACCTTAGTACGAAATTTGTACATTTAACATTTAATGTTCTCATAAAAAAAGTTACAGCCCTTTGAAGTTACAAAATGAAAATCGATTTTTTTCAATATATCGAAAAGTATTAGAGATTTTTTATTGAAAATAAACATGTATCATTCTTATGGCAGGAAATCTTAAAACAAAATTAAAGTGAAGTTTATCCATCCCATAAAAATTTTATGGGGGATTTGTTCCGTTAAACCCCCCCAAACTTTTGTGTACATTCCAATGAACTCATAATTGTGGTACCATTAGTTAAACACAACGTTTTTAAAACTTATTTACCTCTTAATACTTTTTCGATAAGCCAATTTTTATCGATCTGGGGCTTCTTTTTTAACATATCTACATAAAAATTTTATGGGGGTTTTGTTCTTTTAAGCTCCCCAAATGTTTGTGTACGTTCCAATTAAACTATTATTGTGATACCATTAGTTAAACACAGGGTTTCTAAAACTGTTTTGCCTCTTAGTCTTTTTTTGACAAGTCACCTTTTATCGATGTGTGGCTTCTTTTTCAAAATATACCTAAAAATGTAAATTATAAATAAATTTCCAGATTATAAACAGGTCTCTATAATCGTACTTAGCCATATACATATACAAATATGTGGTGGATTCGACAAATAATCAAAATATATCGATAAACATTGGCTTATCGAAAAAGTACTAGGAGGCAAAAAAGTTTTAAGAACATTGTGCTTAACTAATGGTGCCAAAATAATAATTTAATTGGAACGTACACAAAAGTTTGGGGGGGGGGGGGGGGTTTTAACGAACAAAACCCCCATAAAATTTTTATTGTGTGCACAAATTTCACTTTAATTTATTTTTAAGATGCTGCTGCCATAAGAATGCCACAAGTCTATTTTCAATAAAAAATCGCTTTTTCGCGATTTCGCGAAAAGAGTTTTCGATATATGAAAAAAAAATCGATTTTCATTTTGTAACTTCAAAGTGCTGTAACTTTTTTTGTATGCACTATTGTATATAGGTAAGTGAGGTTCAATCAACCTATTTTTGACGGCAGAATCTGTGGTGTAATTTATGACCAATCTTTTCGGGACACCCTGTATATTAACATTTTTACTTTGCGAGTTTTTGCCAATAATTTTCTTTATCTCTATTTATATTAATTTGTCCTCGCTTACTCAACATTATTTATTTAATAAAATTATGGCTTTTCATGTCCTCAGGTAGCCTTACCTCCTTGGCAGTGTTAGTTGTAGCCCTTAGATGACAAGGTCTTCTAACAATATGATCAAAACATTGCTCCTGTAGTGATCCTTTCCCAAGATAACTCCTTTTTTGCGTAATTATGTGCTTTTTATTACCATTTGTCGTTCTGTCTCAAAACCTATAGTTCCTGAGATGGAGAGAGGTCAAACATAGAGCAAGAAATAGAGAGGGATAGAAAATATCTACTGTAAAGGAAATTTCGAAGGAATAAAACATAAGAGGATGCGCTGATCCAGCCAATCAGTCATTTGTCACTTTTGGCCAAGAAACGCAAGAGCGCCCAATACTCCATAAAAAAGGAAGACAATAGAAAGAGAGAGAGAGAGAGAGAGAGAGAGAGAGAGAGAGACAGACAGACAGACAGACAGACAGACAGACAGACAGACAGACAGACAGACAGACAGACAGACAGAGAGAGAGAGAGAGAGGTATGTAATAATAAAACGATAAAAATATAATAAAAAACGTATAATAAAAAGTAATAATAAGAATTAATACATATAAAAAAGTATTAAAAAAGATTTAAGATTTAAAGTAAATTAATGAAAAAATTTTTCTTGGTAAAAGGTATATTTATTTAAAAACCCCTAAAAGGGCCACAAATATCATAACACGCTTTCGCTCTGTAAAAAGAGCATTATTTTCAGCTCTCTCAATGTGATGACCTAATTATTACCTAGCAACCCAAGTAAAGTCGGGTCCATCGATATTTCGTCCGTCGGCAAATTCAAACAGATAATATTTTTGTATGTTATAGACTAGGGCGCATCTGTAAAAATATTAGTACATTTGGACGTTGAGAGGGACTCAAATTTTTTTGCAGAAATTGCTTGACAATAACTCAAATAATAATATTTGAGTTATCCTCCCTCTCAAATAGGTCCGGAACATTGTTTAAATAATCAAAATGTCAAAAAATGAAGGAAAAATTCGATTTTTTTCTTCGTTTTTTGATTATAACTTTAAAAGTATTCATTTCCGAGAAAAGTTGTACTGACATAAAAGTTGCGTAATTAAATTTCCTACAATAAAGAATTAGTTAAAAATTTAAAAAAATAGTCATCCTTGTTGCAAAATAACAATAATTGCGAAAAAACCATACAAAAACAAGTATTCGCATTTTACGTTTTTCAACCATTTATGCTAAACTTAGAACCTTCATATTTCACCCAGGAAAACTTTATGATACCATAAAATAATACTGTAAATTTCATTAAGATCAGTTCAATATATTTTGCAAAATAAATTTTGCAATCCAGCTTTCGCAAAAAAAATTCATTTTTTCAAAATGTTACAGGACTGAAAATAAAGCAGATATCCAGTTGAAACTGTTTTTGCTTATAAAAGTCTACTGTACATTTTATTTGCAATTTGCAAAACTAAAATCGATTAACTACCACGGCGTCAGAATTTTTTTAAATAAACATTAATTATTGGTGCTACGCGCAGGACAGCGGATAGTCTGCTCTGATTGGGCATTCCAATGACCTTTGATAATGATTGATACATTTTAATTTTTATTGCATTTGAATATAAATAAATAAATTTGTTTATTGCAAAATAAAAACACATACTCTATCCTTTGAAATAACACTTCTTTTAGCAAAAACTTTCTTTGTTCATATATTTTAACTTAGAGAATAAAAGTTTATTGTTTTTAAACATATGCAATTGTTTAAACAATATTTCACAAACAATAATAACATTAGTTTGATTTTTGTGCAATTAAAATATTAAAATACAACAAAATATAGAGTAAGAAAATAATATATTAGATAAAGATTGGAAGAAATTTTGGTGGAAATCAACTTGTGTGAATCGAACACTGCTGTCCTGCGCGTAGCACCAAAAATTAATGTATATTTAAAAAATTTCCTGACGCCGTGGTAATTAATCGATTTTAATTTTGCAAATTTCAAATGAAAGGTACAGTACACTTCTATAAGCAAAAAAAATTTAACTTTCTATCTGCTTTATTTTTAGTCCTGCAACATTTAAAAAAAAAATGAATTTTTTTGCGAAAGCTGGATTGCAAAATTTATTTTGCAAAATCAGTTAAACCGATCTTAATGAAATTTACAGTGTTGTTTTACTATATCATAAAGTTTTTCTGGGTAAAATATGAAGGTCCTAAGTCTAGCATAAATGGTTGAAAAACGTAAAATGCAAATACTTGTTTTTGTATGGTTTTTTTTTCGCAATTATTGCTATTTTGCAACAAGAGTGACTATTTTTTAAATTTTTAACCAGTTTTATATTGTAGGAAATTTAATTACGCAACTTTTATGTCAGTACAACTTTTCTCAGAAATGAATAGTTTTAAAGTTATAATCAAAAAACCAATAAAAAAATCGAATTTTTCCTTCATATTTTGACATTTTGATTATTTAAACAATGTTCCGGACCATTTTGAGTGGGAGGATAACTCAAATATTATTATTTGAGTTATTTTCAAACAATTTCTGCAAAAAAAATTGAGTCACCTCTCAACGTCCATCTCAAAACAGATGCGTCCTGGACTATTATGACATTCGAGTAACCGATGTCCAGGGACGTATTGCGATATTTGTTGTTTCACAGACACAAATTTTTTGATACAAGTATTAAATCATAAAATAACAATATATAATGTGAATATTATAGACAAAGAGGAGAAAATCTGATTTTGGAAAAACAAACAAAACCTTGCATATATTTCTTTGTTTTTTAAATGGTTAAAAGTGAAATGTAAAAAAAATTATCACTCTACCACCCTGTCGGAAAAATATTAGGTGATAAAACGGCATCTTCTATAGGGCTTTTCAAAGCTTCTCATTTGTTTCAGGCACTTGTTATGTCATACAATTTTAATATATCTACGTCGTACGTCTTTGAAGAAGTTAAGAGAAGAATACATATTGCTAATAAAACATATAATAGACTAATTACACATCTAAGATCTAACAACATCACGAGAAAAACCAAATGCAAAATATACAAAACCCTGATAAAACCAGTTCTTATATATGGATCAGAGACATGGACACTGTCGAAAAGCGATGAGAACTTATTAGGTACGTTTGAACGAAAAATCCTCAGATACATATATAAGGGGGGTGAAAGAAAATGACGTATGGCGCAGAAGATATAATTTTGAACTATACGCAGCATACAACGAACCCGACGTCATAACATCCATAAAGATCGGACATCTGCGCTGGATGGGCCATGTTGAACGGATGCTGGAGACCGAAACACCAAAACATATAATGAGGCAAACACCAGTAGGGAGAAGGTCAACGGGAAGACCCAAACTTGGATACATGGAACAAGTGGAACCAGATCTGAAAACACTTGTGATTACCCACTGGAAGAACAAAGCAAGGAACAGAACAGCATGGCGGAAAATCCTAGAACAAGCCAGGACCCAAAAAGGGTTGTCGAGCTACTGATGATGATGACGTCATACGTCTTTGGTATGTATAGTTATTGGTATATACTACATACCAATAACGTATGACGTAGATATATTAAAATCATACGACATATGACAAGTGCCTGAAACATATGAGAAGTGTTGAAAAGCCCTATTAGCGTTAACGATGACGTACATAGACGAAACTGTGGAAAAGTATTTTACATTTAAGGTATCTACTAGTACACTTTAAAAGACCAAACATAATCATTTTTTTCAAGAATTTTTTTCTCAGACCCGTTATTAAAAATGAACATAAACTTTTTACATATTAATATCTAAGTCTTAGAGATGCACATCTAATTTTTATCGATAAACAAGCTCGTTGCAAAGATACAACTAAACTAAAAATTTGCAAGTCCAGTCCCTTAGATAAGGCACATGCCGGTATTTTTACAACCGGGTTACTCATCGTAAATCAATCAGTTTAACACTTGAAAATTTATACTTGGGCATTAGTACAGTTAAAATTGTTAGACGACTATATTTAGATGAAATATTAAACAATATAATTGAAACGTTTTTCTACTTTTAAGGACAAAAAAGCAAGTTCATTAGCGGAACGTAATTCAAAATTATTCTGCACATTATATTTGAAGCAATATTTGGTTAAAACATCTCATTTTTGGTGTTAAAATATATAATAAATACATATATTAATTTGTCTGGACTAAAGGTGATAAAAGATGATCTGGAGTTATATTTTTGTTTGAATTTGCCAACGGGCGATAGATAGATGGTGTCAACTTTACCACGTGTGGGAGTCATATGTTGCCCTAGGGCCCTATCCATAGGGATTATATCCATCCTTTGGATTTCATGATCTATTTAATTATGTAAGACGTTTAGTCAAATTTTAAAGGGTTTTAACCTTTGTATTTTTGGGTGGCTCGGCATGTTAGGGCTGTAGAACTGATTCTTTCTACAGAGCGAAAACGTTTTATTGTGATATATGTGGCTCTTTTAAGGATTTTTATATAAATATCCTTTTACTAAGAAAAAATGTTTCATTAAATTTACTTGTAATTAATGGTCCCTATACAGCCAGCTATAGGAGATTCTTCCTTGTGAATAAAAAAGATTTAATAATAAAAACGTAATTGTACATATAAAAAAATATAAAAAATACAATACAAAAAATATAATAATAAAAACGTAATACATACATATAAAAAGTAATAAAAAAGAATTTAAAGAAATTTAGTGAAAAATGTTTTCTTGGTAAAAGGTATATTTATTTAAAAACCCTCAAAAGGGCCACAAATATCACCACAAAACGTTTCGCTCTGTAAAAAGAGCATTATCTTCAGCTCTCTCAATGTGATGACCTAATTATTACCTAGCAACCCACGTACCACGTGTGGGAGTCTTATGTTGCCCTAGGGCCCTATCCATAGGGATTATATCCATCCTTTGGATTTCATAATGTATTTAATCATGTAAGACGTTTAGTCAACTTTTAAAGGGTTTTAACCTTTGTATTATTGGGTGGCCCAGCATGTTAAGCTTGTAGAACTGATGATGATCTTTACAGAACGAAAACGTTTTGTTGTGATATTTGTGGCCCTTTTAAGGGTTTATAAATAAATATACCTTTTAACAAGAAAAATTCTACTTGTAATTATTAATGGTATACAGCCAGTTATAGGAAATTCTTCCTTGTTAAAAAAAATTAATAATAATAACGTAATACATATAAAAAGTAATAAAAAACGACTATGGAATAATATGTATGTAATAATAAAATGATAAAAGTACCTATACCTAATAAAAACGTACCTAATAGGTACATATAAAAAATAGAAAAAAATATTATGTACATATAAAAAGTAAAAAAAAAAGATTTAGGTAATAATCAAAATGTAATATCTACATATAAAAAGTAATAAAAAAATATTATGTAATAAATTCATTTTTTCCAGAATTGGTGATTTTGACATACATTCTTCTTTTTGTCTCAATTAATTTAATTCACAAACAATTTTTTGGGATTAATAATGGTGTTAATGTTTATATTACTGAATAGAGAATTGAATAACCTTTCGAATGAGCTAGCGCACGACCCCTATTCTCTTTAAAAAAATATCATCCATTACGTCATCACGTCCAAATTGCCCAGATGGATGAGATCACTAGTATGATATCTATACATATAGGCCAAAAATAATTTAAAAATAAAAATCGACCTGTTGCGCGATTTATCTCCAAAATCGCCAATCACGAAAAAATGAGTTTATTCCATTATTTTTGCGTATATAAATATAGGATACAATGTGTCTAAAACCTAAGATCAACCATCAGATACCAAATTCAACAAGAGCAAAGTACCTTTATACTTCACAATACCGAAAATTGTTATTAGGTGCAATCCGACATAAGACATAAGTCCTTACTTTGGTGTACGCTTCCTCATATATTATATTCTTTACGAGCCCTACGTACTTCTCAGAAATTCATTTCTTTTAATTCTTTTTCATAGCTCTTGTCATACGTCTCCTTAAGATCCATACAGGGTGTTTGGTAAAGAATGGGACATAGCTTAACCTTAGATTCCTCCTGAGGTTAAAATAGGTCGATTTAAGTTAACTTACCTTAGTACGAAAGTTGATAATAACCAAAATACAGGGTGTCAAAGTTACACTTTTATTTTATTTGTTCTTGAATATTTCCTGACAGGCACGGGATAACACGAAATTTGGTAAGCGGTTATTTTTTGGGATGAGAAATCTAACTTCGTCACCAAAAATTATGTATTTCCCAGAGGGCGCCACATACGCCTTTCAGCGCTCATTTAATAGGTTCAATTTTTTTATTACCTACTCTACATACTTTTGGCTTCAAAATTTTTATTCTCTTAATATTTTTACTTAAAAAAGGTATATTACATTCATCTCGCTAAACTCAACCGTTTTCGAGATAAACGCATTTTAAATCTGCGATACAACGTAATTTTTTGCATAATATCATTGTAGTTAGAGCCGAAAAATAAACATGAAACCACAATAATTGTTCCAGTTCTCATATTTATGTCATTGCATCGCAAATTCCATTTGAAAATTTGAAGAAATTTGCTATACATTATGTTATTTTTCGAGTGTAACTACAATGACATTATGCAAAAAATAATTTTTATCTTATATTTTTAATCTGCGAGGAAATATAATTATGTTGTCTCGCAGATTTAAAATGCGTTTATCTCGAAAACGGTTGAGTTTAGCGATATGAATGTAGTATACTTTTTTTAAGCAAAAATATTAAGAGAATAAAAATTTTGAAGCCAAAAGTATGTAGAGTAGGTAATAAAAAAAATTGAACCTATTAAATGAGCGCTGAAAGGCGTATGTGGCGCCCTCTGGGTAATACATAATTTTTGGTGGCGAATTTAGATTTCTCGTTCCAAAAACCCCCGATTACCAAATTTTGTGTTATTATCCCATGCCTGTTAGGAAATATTCAAGAATAAATTAAATAAAAGTTTAAAGTTGACACCCTGTATTTCGGTTATTATCAATTTTCGTACTAAGGTAAGTTAGATTAAATCAACCTATTTTAACCTTAGGAATCTACGGTTAAGCTATGGCCCATTCTTTACCAAAAACCCTGTATATATGAAATGTAGCTCTTTTTTTCTTGCCGTAATCCTCTGTCGACTGTCTCAATTTAAACAAGACATGCGCTATCCTTCTTACTGACATAAGCGTCAACTGTTCTTGTCTTATCAATTTTTCCTCCTTACCCTCCGCTATAGTAACTCCTTTTAAATATTCATTGTGTGTAAAAGTGGAGTTAATTAGAACCATATTTTTTTGAAGTCACTTTGTAGTTTCCAAAAAGCATTTGCCACCTGAGATCTGGTGTCTCACATAGTCACATACGTGTAAGATACGGTTAATTGCTTCATGTTCTAAGTACCTATGAAGAGTTGTTTGAAATTAAAAACCATGTTTAATATCATATGTCTTGCAATTATATCTTTGCAAACCATGCAATTATATCTTTGTAAGTAGTTAAAAAAAATTCTAAATTTTTCTCAAATTACCGATTTCAATGTGGAATTAGATCCTTCAAATTGCAATATTTTATTGAATAACACATATAAGTATCTAATTATTAGTTATAATTTTTATTAACGAAAAACGGTTAAGAATCCAAAAAAAAAGACCTAAAAAAACCCAAAATGTCAGTTGGTATTTCAGATTGCTTTTCTAGGTGGCTCTAGGAGGCTTTTATTAGATTAGGATTTTTTATTAGAAATACCCTCATAAACCATAAAAGGTTATTAGCGGTGGTACAATACAGAATAAATTAATATAGAATATAAACTAATGGAGTTTTTACAAAGTTGATTATAATTTAAAATTGTTCTTGACGTATCACTCCTATTTGGTTATACAGTGTGGAAGGCATTTATGGAATAAAATTATTTTTGCCCTTGTTTCAAAACATTATAAAAAACGCTGAGCCACGTCGATTTTTAAATAAAAATGTGCACTTTTTAAACATAAATTTAAATGTACAGGGTGATTCATGCAAGTCTAGCAGAGTTCATAAGCTTTAGTTTTAATGGAACACCCTGTAGATATATTTTTACATTTTTAAAAGCTGCTTAATAATCTGATGTCAACGAGCTATACGTATTTTGAATAATACATGGGAAAATTCTGAAATTATAAAGTATGGAAACCACTTATGGAATAAAATTGTTTATGTCCTTATTTAAAAAAATTATAAAAAATACTGAGACATGTCAACTTTTAAATTCAAATGGTCGCTTTAAAACCATAAATTTAAATTTACAGGGTGATTCACGTAAGTACAGCATAGTCCATGATTTCTAGTTTCAATGAACCACCCTGTATATTTTTTTGTTCCTGGAAGCTATAGCTATGGAGCTATAGCAATGAATGCAAAAATTTTCGAAAACTTCGAAGGATGAAAATTTGGCAATAGGTAGTTGAAATTGTCTATTATAATTTAAGAAAAAGTTTACAATTCTACATCCCCTCCATTTTACAAAAATTGGGAAATACGGGTTGAAAATTTTTTTCTCGGGGGTGAAAAAACATATGTTCAAAATAAGCTCGGAATTGGATAAAATGACTAATTCTAAGCAACTTTTGTTCTATAGAGTTTTTTCACTAAGTCAATACTTTTCGAGTTATTTGCGAGTGAATATGTTGATTTTTAACAAAAATAAAACATGTTTTTGGGCGGTTTTTAGCAGATAACTCAAAAGTAAGTATTTTAGCGAACAAAATATTCTTAGCAAAAATATAGCTCATAAAAACATGAAAAAAATGGTGTATGCATGAAGACTCCAGACTCAATAGAAGCAGAGTTGTAGCTAATGAAAAGTAGATTCTTATTCGTCAAATTCCAAATCGAATATTTCAACGTGAAATAACCAAAAAACGGAGCACTTTCCGGGGAAAACTCATTACAACTTTTTTAAAGTGTTTAAAAAAAAGTGTATTCTTGTTTTTTAAAAAAACTTCTAACATTAAAAGTAAGTGAGTTACGCTCAAAATACTGTTGGTCCCTTTTATTATCTGATAAAAAAATCGTCCCCTAATTAGCTTCTTATAAAATTAATTGTTACCGCTTTACAAGTTACTTTACTTACGTATTATTTATATGATCTATAAGTTTCACTGGTTCACTGGTTTTTATTAAATTTTGAAAAAAAATTCTATTTTTTTTTCAAGTTAACTTAAAAATTGTTAGTAATACCAAAAATTTCAAAGAGTAACAAAATTTACGTTTTGATTTTCTGAATATTTTGGATTTTTTGTTTTTTTCTTAGACAAAAATTGGTTATGCTATGGCTGTTCAAAATTTGCCTAAACTCGTGATTAGTTACTCGTTCAAGCCATTTTAACTACAGACTTTTCAAAAATAAGCACTTTAAACCGATGAAACTTACAAATCATATTAGATAATACATAAAGTAAATTGTGTATTTTTGTGTAAATTTTTCTGAAAAACAAAAATAAACCGTTTTTAAACACTTTAACATAGTTGTAATGCATTTTAAAGTGCTTTGTTTTTTGGTTATGTCACATTGAAATATTCAATTTGAAATTTGACGAAGAAGAACCTACTTTTCATTAGCTACAACTCTGCTTCTACTGGGTCTACAGAGTTAATGCATACACAATTTTGTTTAATTTTTTATAAGCTATATTTTTTCTAAGAATATTTTTTTCGATAAAATACTTACTTTTCGAGATATTTGCGAAAAACCATCCTAAAACATGTTATTGCTTGGTAAAAATGAATATATTCACTCACAAATAACTCGAAAAATATTGACTTAATGAAAAAATTCTATAGAACAAAAGTTGTTAAGAATAAGTCATTTTATCCAATTCCAGACTTATTTTGAATGTATATTTTTCAGCCACGAGAAGAGGGTACCCCCTACATTTTTGTAAAATGGAGGGGATGTAGAATTGTAAACTTTTTCTTATATAATAACAGATAATTTCAACTACCTATTTCCAAATTTTCATCTTTCCTTTATTTTTTTTGGGGTCAGATTGTTCTTTGATCGGGCTACTACTTCACAACCTCATCTCAAAAAAGTGTATAATGTAGGGTCCATTATGAATAATACAACGTGAAATTTTGAAAAACTTTATAAATTTCGTCAAGACATTGATATTTAATACAAAACGAAATAGATTTATACTTAGTTTAGAAAATGTATGTCTATATTGAGCCAATTTAAAAAATACATAATACAATACCATTATTTAAAGTATGATAAATTACTAATTTCAAAATTTTACGTAGGTATATCTTGACGGAAATTATACATAATTTTAAAATTTCACCTTTTATTATTCATTACATTAACTTTTTTGATGGGGGTAACTAATTTACTCCCAGATTTATACAGAAATATATTAAATAAATGCATAAGTAATATACCCGTGAAACACTATAATTACAGTGACTTCCTACGGAAAAAATCACAACTGTGAGTATTAGACATTAATCATAACAAATACATTTTTATCGGCAGCTCATTGTCGTTTTGTTCTTGTGAAAAGAGTATCGCCTACAAATAATTTATACCGAGGTATGAAAAATATATATATATATATATATATATATATATATATATATATATATATATATATATATATATATATATATATATATATATATATATAAATAGATGAAGACTGTTGGATTTAATTCTTCTAATAATAATCAACCAAGTTTATATTCCAATGCTGTAACCTCATTTAAATACCCAACAAAAAACCAAGCCATTGTTATATCAGCTCTAAATGGAGTCAAAATACACGAATATATTATTGCAATAGGAAATCTAGTACAACCCAAAAATGTATTATTTGCATCCCGCATCTCTAACAACAGAATTTGTATCTATCTTGCCAATACTGAAGTCGTGAATACATTGCTAAACTTACACACATCGTTATCAATCAACAATACCGTAGTCGAAATAAGACGTTTATTACTCCTGCCACAAGACTGATCATTTCGAATGTTTGTCCCACTATACCAAATTCAATACTAGAAGATGAGTTGAAAAAATTGGGGCTTCATGCAGTATCCCAGATAACGTTTCTGGGAGTTGGAATACCGGACATTGCCTATAACCACGTATGTATTAAGCTTCCGTCGTCAAAGTTTTATCACTCCTGAGGAAAATATAAGTATACCAGACTTCATTACAATATCTTTTGACAACACCAACTATCGAATATATCTATCCACAGACAATTTAAACTGCTCTAAGTGCATGACAAAAGGTCATCGTGAAATAGATTGCCTTGTTTTATCTCAATCAATACCATCTGAAACAAACATTTAATCTGAACCTAGAATATCACTCTTAACCAATCCCCAACCAATGAGAACGGAAGCTGGAACTTCGAATAATCATACATACTTCTAATGTTATAATTACAGCACAAGACAATTAGAATGACACAACTACAAATAATAATACAGTGGAACCTCGATTATCCGTCAGGGCACCGGACCAAGGGTATGACGGATAATCGAAAAGACGGTTAACAGAACATTAACAAAACTTAATTGATCAAACGACTAAGTGACACAATCAATGTTCGAATTTGAATCAAATTTAATTATGGTGACACACAGATATTGACTGTAATAATTATTGTGCTGTGCATTTTTATTTTCGGCTTGCGATTCTAAAAATAGAACTCTAAAAGCACGGTATCATTTATCACCTATTTAAATTGAAATTTAATCCAGAGCCCTGAATAAGAACAAAAATTATTTACATAAAAAAATGCGGTGGTGGCATAACTGCACGTGTACATTTCAACGAATTTCGTTTGGCTTATCGCAATGCTCAAACAAAATGAATTAATGACTAAATTTTTACTTATGTAGTCAATATAACTTATGTAGGTATGGACCCTGACGGTTAAAAAAGGTGACGGTTAATAGAGAGACGGATAATCGAGGTTCCACTGTACTACTACTTTAAACGCCGATCCCTCTCATCAAAAAACAAAAAGACAAATATCTGCTGACTCTCCTGACACTCCTGAAAATCCAGACGACCCAACTATTTTTTCCAAACCAAAAAATCCAGTGAAGCGTCCAAAGGTCTCACGACCTGATACTCTTAAATCACTGGAATCTATTAAAGGTAAAATCGAATCTAAATCCCCGAAATTTAATTTGGAATTTACAGTTATTTGCGATGCTATATGTCATGCTTGAAACTCAAAAAATCATGCCTCTATGCTATAGTAGAAAATTATACAACCGATATAAATTGTTTTAAAGAAATTTTACTATTCGTTCATGATCATATTTCAGACGGTAGAATAAAAAACAAATTAACAAGACTCAGAAAAAATATACAACTCAGTTACTGATTCATCTTCTGAGATAGAAAACGATAACCCTCATTTCCATGCAAATTAAACTGGATAGTACATTCTTGTAACTGTGGAATCTAAACGGTTATTATATAATTTAGAATCCATTAATTTACTTATAAATGATTTATCTTCTCTTATAATATGTATACAGGAAACACACCTTAACTCTAATAACTTAAATATTAAAAATTATTCTCATTTTCTTAAAAATAGTAACTAGTGACATAGAACAAGTAGATTCAACAGATGTTCTGGGATTGCGATTCGACAGACAACTGAACTGGAGTGATCATATTAAAAAAATTGCCTTATCGTAGCATCAACAACATTTCTGAAGAACTATTGTGAATATAAATGTATTTTATAAAATAATGTAATAATTAGAATTATATTGTAATCGTTCAACATCCAACAACCTTTCATGGTTGATGCGGCTTTATGTAAATAAAAAAAACTTTTTTGATGGGAGGTTGTTTAGCAGATTCTAAAAACATAAAAATATACAGGGTGTTTCATTAAAATTAAAGATCATGGACTATGCTAGACTTGTCTGAATCACCCTGTATATTTAAATTTATGTTTAAACAGTGTATATTTAAATTTAAAAGTTGACATATCAAGGTATCCACAAAGCATACGGTGTTTACCTTATACAGAACGTCAAACGCAAACAAAATATTGAATTCATAATTTATTTAAAATCTAAATTAATAATGAAATTCCTTTATTCAATTTTAAAAATATTTTTTTAATATAACGTACCGATATAATTTGTTTAAAATACAAATAATTAATATAGATCATACAATTCCACCAGAAATTCTACCTTTGGCATCTATTTACCGATCGCATCTAGTGAGTTATACCACGGTTATACAACCATCTTCCTCTACAACTTAAATCTACATCTTTTTAGTCCAGGGCGCATCTGTTTTGAGATGGACGTTTAGAGGTGACTCAAATTTTTTTGCAGAAATTGCTTGAAAATAACTGAAATAATAATATTTGAGTTATCCTCCCACTCAAGATGGTCCGGAATATTGTTTAAATAGTCAAAATGTCAAAATATGAAGGAGAAATTCGAATTTTTTATTGGTTTTTTGATTATAACTTTAAAACTGTTCATTTCTGAGAAAAGTTGTACTAACATAAAAGTTGGGTAATTAAATTTCCTACAATATAGAATTGGTTGAAAATTTAAAAAATAGTCACCCTTGTTGCAAAATAGCAATAATTGCGAAAAAACACACAAAAACAAGTATTTGCATTTTACGTTTTTCAACCATTTATGTTACACTTAGGACCTTTAGATTTTACCCAGAAAAACTTTATGATATAATAAAACAACACTGTAAATTTCATTAAGATCGGTTTAATAGATTTTGCAAAATAAATTTTGCAATCCAGCTTTCGCAAAAAAAGTTCATTTTTTTAATGTTTCAGGACTGAAAACAAAGCAGATAGCAAGTTGATTTTTTTTCCTTATAGAAGTGTACTGTACCTTTCATTTGCAATTTGCAAAATTAAAATCGATTAATTACCACGGCGGCAGGAAATTTTTTAAATAAACATTAATTTTTGGTGCTACGCGCAGGACAGCGGTGTTCGATTCACACAAGTTGATTTCCACCAAAATGTCTTCCAATCTTTATCTAATATATTATTTTCTTACTCTATATTTTGTTGTATTTTAATATTTTAATTCCACAAAAATCAAACTAATTTTATTATTGTTTGTGAAATATTGTTTAAACAATTGCATATGTTTAAAAATAATATACTTTTATTCTCTAAGTTAAAATATATGAACAAAGAAAGTTTTTGCAAAAAAAAGTGTTATTTCAAAGGATAGAGTATGTGTTTTTATTTTGTAATAAACAAATTTATTTATTTATATTGAAATGTAATAAAAATTAAAATATATCAATCATTATCAAAGGTCATTGGAATACCCAATCAGAGCAAACTATCCGCTGTCCTGCGCTAGCACCAATAATTAATGTTTATTTAAAAAAATTCCTGACGCCGTGGTAGTTAATCGATTTTAGTTTTGCACATTGAAAATGAAAGGTACAGTACACTTCTATAGGCAAAAAAATCAACTTGCTATCTGCTTTATTTTCAGTTCTGTAACATTTTGAAAAAATGAATTTTTTTGCAAAAGCTGGATTGCAAAATTTATTTTGCAAAATATATTAAACTGATCTTAATGAAATTTACAGTATTGTTTTAATGTATCATAAAGTTTTTCTGGGTGAAATATGAAGGTCCTAGGTGTAGCATAAATGGTTGAAAAACGTAAAATGCGAATACTTGTTTTTGTATGGTTTTCTCGAAATTATTGCTATTTTGCAACAAGGGTGACTATTTTATAAATTTTTAACCAATTCTATATTGCAGGAAATTTAATTAAGCAACTTTTATGTTAGTACAACTTTTCTCGGAAATGAATAATTTTAAAGTTATAATCAAAAAACGAAGAGAAAAATCGAATTTTTCCTTCATTTTTTGACATTTTGATTATTTAAACAATGTTCCGGACCATTTTGAGAGGGAGGATAACTCAAATATTATTATTTGAGTTATTTTCAAGCAATTTCTGCAAAAAAATTTGAGTCACCTCTCAACGTCCAAATGTACTAATATTTTTACAGATGCGCCCTGGTCTATTTCCCAAGTTTCGTAAAATGACAAAAGCCTATCTATCTGAAAGACCATATTATTCAATAGCAGAGTTTCTTAACCAATAACTAAGAAATTACAGTATTCTTATGTACTAGTAAAACTTTAATCTATATTTGAGTGCTATATGCAGCAGCTACTTAACTTATTAAATTTCTTTATAATTAATTATGCAATTTGCAATTTTTTTAAATTTTGCAATATATTGTTATTGTTGTTTTTTGTTTCACTTCCACTTCATTATTCTTTATTTATATTGACGATTTATATAATTTTAGTAAATTGTATTTGTTATTGTTTTTATTTTATTTATGAATTTTGTAAACTTTGTCTATAAAATTGTTAAATTTTTGATGACAATAAAGCATATTTCTATTCTAATTATCCGGGAATCATTGTGACTGGTCACGAATATCCAGGACAACCTGCACGACGTGTCGTCTAGGCTTTTATAAGATTAGATAGTTTTTAATTCCAAAAAACTTTTCATAAGAACGATTTTCGATAGTGTGAAATACACCAAACTTAGCTCTTGATCTAATAATAGCTCAACCCGAACAATAGTTCGGCTTGAGCTATTATTAGATCTGCATTAATATTTCGATCCGCGGGTTGTGTGACTCGTGAACATCTTCCACGTGTAGGAGAAGACACTCCGCACCACACCAGAACCTCCCACAGAATGGGCACCTGACAGGGTTGTACCTCGTCTGGTGATCTTTTAAATATTGTCTAAAAAGAAAATAAAGTGTATCATCATAATGTATATGTACAGTAAAAAAAACAAATTATATCATAATGTACCGGGTGTCCCAATAAGAATGGCTCTCGGCCATATCTCAGGAACGGTTTATAGTACAGCTTTAAGAAAAAAATATTTATAACAAAAGTTGCCTCGGGAAAAGCCTGGAAATTATTTTCATAATTGTAGGTCCACCGCTAGAGGGCGTAATTGAATATCAAAAATTAAAAAATCAAAATTTTACAAAATTTACCTAATGAAAGATGACTGGAAATCCAATCATATCCTTATGAAAAAACGGTTGTAAGTCCGGTTCTGCTAAATCGAATTTTGCATACTTGATCTTGTTGAAAACGGCTCTTTTTGGTCAATGTATGTGTCTTACTTTCAAAATAGCCTAATAAGTAATATGCAAGCTAGGAGGCGTTGTTTAATTATTTTCAGAAATCTAGTTTTCTTTTGAAAATATTAAAGACAAGTATGCAATTTTAATCATCTATTACAAAATTAGACCAAATTAGCAACATAATACCGAAAATCGCATGTCGATACCTTTTTTCTATCTCGAGATATCCTAAGAAATGTGTAAATTTTAAAAATAACTGTTACTGTCATCGGTAAACCAGGTTAAGGAAAAGTAGTGTGCTATGGAAAAATCAAATAAACATTTTCCAGATGTAAACATATATAATTAATTAAAACAACAATAAGACAAATAACACTATAAAATATAACAAATAAATAAAAGCAACTACTTACTTAGTCTTAGTGACTACCTAAATGTTCAAATTGTTGCCCATCATTTTAGATGCAAGCATTTACTCTTTCAAGAATAGATTGAATAACAACAGATTTAACTGTTTTATACTTTTATTTATGGGGACGGTTTAAAGACCTTGTTTTTGCCGCTAGGCCCACTAATCGAGAAAACCTGATCAAGAATCTACATAGAGAATACGAAACGCCATTCAAAGCATCGCGAAAGCAGAAATTGAGACTATTGTTCAATCTACTCTTGCAAGAGCAAATACTTGCATCGAAAATGATGGGCAACAATTTCAACATTTAGGTCGTCACTAAGTAAGTAGTTGCTTTTATTTCTTTTATATATTTTATAGTCTTGTTTGTCTTATTGTTGTTTTAATTAATTATATACATTTACATCTGGAAAATGTTTCTTTGTTTTTTCCATAGCACACTATTTTTCCTTAACTTCGTTTAGCGGTGACATTAACAGTTGTTTAAAATTTACACGTTTCTTAAGATATCTCGAGATAGAAAAAAGGTATCGACATGCGGTTTTCGGTATTATGTTGCTAATTTGGACTAATTTTGTAATACAGGATTAAAAATGCATACTTGTATTTAATATTCTCCAAAGAAAACTATATTTCCGAAAATAATTAAATAACGCCTACTAGCGGGCATATTACTTATTAGGCTATTTCGAAAATAAGACTCTTACATTGAAGAAAAAGAGCTGTTTTTAACAAGACCAAGTATGCAAAATTCGATTTAGCAGAACCGGACTTACAGTAATTTTTTCATAAGAAGATTCCCACTCACCCCTACCTCTTATTTGCAAAGTTAGACTTAAACTTGTGAAATCAAATATGCGCAGAATTTTATGAAGAATACGATTATCCAGTGCCTTTCATTAGGTAAATTTTGTAAAATTTTGATTTTTTAATTTTTGATATTCAATTACGCCCTCTAGCGGTGGACCTACAATTATGAAAATAATTTCCAGGCTTTTCCCGAGGCAACTTTTGTTATAAATATTTTTTTCTCAAAGCTGTACTATGAACGGTTCCTGAGATATGGCCGAGAGCTATTCTTATTGGGACACCCGGTACAGGGTTATTCACTATATTTTGACTCCCCTGTAAACTGCTTTATTTACAGAATTAGAAAAAAATGTAAAATACAAAAGTTATTCGATTTTTAAATTATGATTTTTTGACATATACAGGGTGTCCCGAAAAGATTGGTCATAAATTATACCACACATTCTGGAGTCAAAAATAGTTCGATTGAACCTAACTTACCTTAGTACAAATGTGCTCATAAAAAACGTTACAGCCCTTTGAAGTTACAAAATGAAAATCGATTATTTTCAATATATCGGAAACTATCAGAAATTTTTTATTGAAAATGGACATGTATTATTCTCATGGGAGAAGCATTTTAAAACAAAATTATAGTGAGATTTGTCCACCCCATAAAAATTTTATGGGGGTTTTGTTCCCTTAAACCCCCCCAAACTTTTGTGTACGTTCCAATTAATTCATTATTGTGGTACCATTAGTTAAACACAACGTTATTAAAACTATTTTGCCTCTTAATATTTTTTCTATAAGCGAGTTTTTATCGAGATGTGGCTTCTTTTTTAATATATTTACATACAAATTGTATGAGGGTTTTGTTCCTTTAAACCCCCCAAATGTTTGTGTACGTTCCAATTAAACTATTATTGTGGTACCATTAGTTAAACACAGATTTTTTCTATTTTTTAAATGAGAATAGGGGTCGTGTGCTGGCTCATTTGAAGGGTATTCATGTTGGAATCTAATATTCAACTATAAATTATAACACAGCCCAACAAAGAAAAAATTTTTGCCTTGCTGCCGAAAAAAAAGCAACTGATTTTAGATAATTCATCTGTGCTGATTCCAAAAATACAAACCTTTTCTTTGTATCAGCTCTAGTTTTCGAGATTTAACATACTTATCAAATACTTAAATATTCTTACATTTCTGTATATTCCACCACTATAATTGCAATATGTTTATAAACAAACTTAACAAAGTCTAAGACAAATGGGCAAATGAACAAAAGGGCCTATTTTGGTGTTCATTTAGGAGATCAAGATAAATCCTGAGCTCCACATGTAGTGTGCAAAACTTGTATTGAAAACTTGCGACATTGGACGAAAGGACAACGATAATGTTTAAATTTGGTTTTCCAATGGTATGGAGGGAACCAAAAAATCATTTTGACGATTGCTATTTCTGTCTTGTGAATATAAAGGGCATTAATCGTAACAATCGACATACGTGAACATAAGAGGGAACTCGCTGTATGTCTTGCATCAATGTAAAAGGAATTATCTTCAGCTACTTCTAGAAGACTTCGCAAACTTAATTAATTAAAGTTTAAGGGGCTTTCTTGAATCAATTCTGCTGGACCATCTTGTCCTACTTAGAGGGTTTAAACTTAACCCGGGAATATTTTTTCTCATAACATCCGACCTTTGTGTGGGTGACGAAAAAAATTATATAACTCTTGCCAAAGATTAAAAAACTAATCTAATTGTAGAATCTGATATCTTAGAAGCTTCATTTTTTGTTAAGTTAAAAGTATGAGCCGCACAAGATACAAAATAGGCTCTACGATTCGCATCAAGGCAAGAATGAGTTTTTGAAGCGCAATTTGCTTTTCCTTCATGTTTGCCCTATTACCATATCCTTGCCCCCTAATATTTGTTATACAGTCGAACCCGCTTATTGGAATAGCCTTCGTGCCAATCAAAAGTATTCCTATAACAGGGATATTCTAATAACCGATCATTGGTCCCTAGTAGAAACGTGTTGGGACCTCAAATTTTTATTCCTTAAACCGGGATATTCCTTTAAGAGGTATTCTAATAAGCGGGTTTGACTGTACCTAAATTTAATTTTTTCAAATATCTATCACAAATATATATCCCTTCCTCTGTAGAGTTCCAGTATTGGATTAAACGCAATAGAGCTTTCGTTAATTTTAACCTTTTTTGAAGTGGTGTTAAGAACAACATACCTCAGAACAAGCCTAATTTCCTCAATATGACTAGTGTCTGGTGTACAATCTAATATTATTGAAAAATATTTTGACCTACGAACCATTTCTAAAAGTTCCTTACTTTAGACGACAATAATTCAATTATTTTATTCTTTATTTGCATGCCTCAATAATGAATCATTTTAGCAATTTTTTTGGTAATTACGAACTAAACTAACGTGCTGTCTAAAATGAATGAGTGAGAGAAAGTGATTTTTGTTTTTTGTTTGTTTTGCAATTTTTGACCCTGGATTTGGACGCCCCTAAGGGATGGCGCCCGTGTGCATTGCACACTTTGCACATATGGTAGCGGGGGCCCTGTTTTTGAGTCCTTTCTATTAAAATATTATTTTTTCCATTGATACTTTACGATAGAAAATGCAAATTTGTTTAAATAAACATCAAATCACTGTAAAATCGCATAAAATAACATTTTGAAAAAAAAAGAAGAAGACTTTTTGACCTTAAATATCTTATTTTTACGTACCGCAGAAGCTATACACCAAGTTTAAGAAAAATCGGAGATCCAAAAGTTTTTGCCTGAGTGATTTGACATGGAATTTACCTAAATAAATTACATACATTCTTCTTATTGTGTCAATTAATTTAATTAAAAAAAATTTTTGGACACCCTGTATAAAAAATTATCTTAATATTTATATTACTGAATAGATAATTCAATAACTTTTCGAATGAGGTATCACACGACCCCTATTCTCATTAAAAAATAGTCGATTACGTCATTACGCCCAGATGGATGACGTAACTAGTATGATATATATGTCAAAAAATCATAACTTAAAAATCGAATAACTTTTGTAGTTTACATTTTTTCTATATCTGTAAATAAAGCAGTTTACAGGGGGATCAAAATGTAGTGAATAACCCTGTACACAGAGTGGACCAAAAATCTGAAAATGCCTACTCTATAATTCCTCAATTTGGAAGAGTGATGCCATCGTTTAAGGGCGGAAAATCCTCAAATTTAAATGTACACAGCGGCCCTCGAAAACTACCTTTTAATTTGTGTTTCCTCATAAGAAATCACAGAATGCATAATTAAACTACATTTATTTGTGCTTCTCTACAGCAGAATTAGTCTGCTATGGTCATACAAAACCTAAATTCTCCGACCCAGCGATTATTACCGCCATAAAATATCAAAAAACAGTTTTTTTTTCAGTAGTAAAAATTACTAAAAACTGAGGCAATAAATCACGAACACGAATCCATAGATAAAAGGGTTAGGTTACAAAAAAACCAGTTGTTCTCACCCGTGTTGAGCTTCCCCCCCCCCCACTTGCAAAAATTAAAAAACAAATAGCCCTGATTTATGAGCTATTTATGAGCTCTCATATTCCCCAACTAAATAATTTTGAGCTCGTTCCACTGAGCAGGAATTTAATATTTTACGTGGATTTACTACTGTAAATCTACTACTATTTATTGGTTTACTACTTAAACATAGGAATATTGAATCGATTTTTGCGGCAGAATTACGAACTATTGATGAGCTCTTGAAATGATATAGTTCCGATTTTTGAGCTCATCCCCTTCACCCCAAACAACCCTTTAATTGATTTTAAGAGAAAAATGTTGAGAAATCTTAAAATATATCGTATTGCGGATATAATTCCTATAGATTATATATTCTAAGAATAAACTGTTAAATCACGTGCATTTCGATTATTGAGCTACAGCCCCTTCGCAAGAAAACTACCCCATCTTCCCGGCTTAAGAGAGAGTTGTACTTAAAATGCATTACGTGCATTACTACTAGTAAATTAATTATTTTGCGACTACATATCATTTAATAATTTAGGAGCTCCCAAATTACGCGCATTTAGATCAGTAAATTGCAATTTATTTTGTATAGTGCAGTCACTGAAGGTAAAAATCAACGATAACCTTCATCTTCAATTTTGGTGAACGTTCATCGATTTTCACGAAAATTGGTCAGCGGTTAGAGGATACCTCAAGAAACAAAGGTGACATGATGCCACCTTGCGCCTTTACCCTGAGGGTGGATACCGCCCCTTCTCGTGGGTGAAAATTATTTTATAAAAAATAACTGCACAAATCAATAAAAGGACAAATTATAAGCAACATTTGTTATATAAAGTTATTAAAATAAGTCAATACTTTTTAAGTTATTAACGATCAAAGATTTTAATTATTCGTGAAAAAATGCATGTTTTGAAGCGGTTTTTCGTAAATCACTGAAAAACTGTAAGTTTTTACAAAAAAGTTAATAGTAGTTTAATTCGTATAGCTTATATTCTAAGAATAAATTCTTAAATCACGCGCATTTCGACTATAGAGCTGCAACCCCTTCGCAAGAAAACCATCCCATATTCCCGGATTAAGACAGAGTTGTACTTAAAATAATTTAAATTAATTATTTGGCGACTACATATCGTTTAATAATTTATACGCTCGCAAAATATACGCATCTCAATTATTGAATTGCAATTTTCTGTCTATAGTGCAGTCATTGAAGGTAACAATCAACTATGACCTTCGATTTCGGTAAGTCTTCATTCATTTTCACGAAAATGGGTGAGCGGGTAGAGGATACCTCAAGAAACAAAATTAACAATAACAACTTGCGGTTTTAGCCTGGGGTATATGTCACCCCTTCTCGGGGGTTAAAATTACTTTATTAAAAATAACCCCACAAATCGAGAGAGCAAATTCTCAGCAAAATTTGTTATATAATGTTATTAAAATAAATCAATACTTTTTGAGTTATTAAAGATCAAATATTTTAATTTTTGTGAAAGAAAATGCATGCTTTAAAGTGATTTTTAATAAATAACTCAAAAACTAAGTTTTTACAAAAAAATTTTCATCACTAAAATTGAAGCTAATAAAAAAATAATAAATTACTTACTTTAAAATATTGTTGATTTAAAGTAAGTTAAAGGTAATTAAATGTATATTTTTTCTGCGACTATTCAAATATCTAAGGATTCAAGCTTAAATAACGGGAAAGAAATGCATTTTATGTAACACTTACTAAATACTTGTTAAAGTACTTAGAAATACCTATCAAATATGCTCCAGAAAATGTTAATAGCATCAAAATTTATACTCCAAAAATTTTTCCAAAAAAATGAATTTTTTTTAATAACTCTGTTAATTTTTCTGATATCAGGCACATCCATCTATTTGAAAGTTAATTTCAAGAGCTATAAAACTGTATTACATTTAATCTTTCAAATACTTTATTTTTTAGGATAATAGTAAAGGGTTCCTGTTACATTGTTCTCATAGTAAAATTTAGGCTTAAACGTTTCTATCTTCGTTATTTTGATTCATACAGAAATCAAAAACAAGTAAAATCTTTTGCTAATTAAAAAAACTCAAATTTCGTTATCTATCATTTTTTACCTGTATCGAGTATTGTTGGAGTTATTGTTTTAAATATGATTTAAAAAAATCAAAATTTTTTAAATTTTCGTAAATTATTTGCTTTTGATAATAACTCCAACAATACTCGATACACGTAAAAAATGATAGATAACGAAATTTGAGTTTTTTTTATTAGCAAAGATTTTACTTGTCTTTTGTTTTCTGTATGAATCAAAATAACGAAGATAGAAACGTTTAAGCCTAAACTTTACTACGAGAACAATGTAACAGAAGCCCTTTACTATTATCCTAAAGAAATAAAGTATTTGAAAGATTACATGTAATACAGTTTTATAGCTCTTGAAATCTCCTTTCAAATAGTTTGATGTGCCTGATATCATAAAAATTAACAGAGTTATTAAGAAAAAAATCATTTTTTTGGAAAAATTTTTGGAGTATAAATTTTGATGCTATCAACTTTTTCTGGAGCTCATTTGATAGGTATTTCTAAGTACTCGTACTTCGACAAGTATTTAGTAAGTGTTACATAAAATGCATCTCTTTCTCGTTATTTAAGCTTGAATCCTTAGATTTGAATAGTCGCAGAAAAAATATACATTTAATTACCTATAACTTACTTTAAATTAACATTATTTTTAAATAAGCAATTTACTATATTTTTAGCTTCAGTTTTAGTGATAAAAACTTTTTTGTAATTTTAACCCCCGAGAAGGGGTGACATATACCCCAGGCTAAAACCGCAAGTTGTTATTGTTAATTTTGTTTCTTGAGGTATCCTCTATCCGCTCACCAATTTTCGTGAAAATGAATGGAGATTTACCGAAATCGAAGGTCATAGTTGATTTTTACCTTCAGTGACTGCAGTATAGAAAGAAAATTGCAATTCAATAATTGAGATGCGTATATTTTGCGAGCTCATAAATTATTAAACGATATGTAGTCGCCAAATAATTAATTTAAATTATTTTAAGTATAACTCTCTCTTAAGCCGGGAATATGGGATGGTTTTCTTGCGAAGTGGTTGTAGCTCATTAGTCGAAATGCGCGTGATTTAAGAGTTTATTCTTAGAATATAAGCTATACGAATTAAACTACTATTAACTTATTTGTAAAAACTTGCAGTTTTTCAGTGATTTACGAAAAACGGCTTCAAAACATGCATTTTTGTCACGAATAATTAAAATCTTTGATCTTTAATAACTTAAAAAGTATTGACTTATTTTAATAACTGTATTTAACAGATGTTGCTTATAATTTGTCCTTATATTGATTTGTGCAGTTATTTTTTATAAAATAATTTTCACCCCCGAGAAGGGGCGGTATCCACCCTCAGGGTAAAGGCGCACGGTGGCACCAATGGCACCATGTCACCTTTGTTTCTTGAGGTATCCTCTAACCACTGACCATTTTTCGTGAAAATCGATGAAGGTTCACCGAAATTGAAGATAATCGTTGATTTTTACTTTCAGTGACTGCACTATACGTAAAATAAATTGCAATTTACTGATCTAAATGCGCATAATTTGGAAGCTCATAAATTATTAAATGATATGTAGTCGCCAAATAATTAATTTAATGCATTTTAAGTGATAAGCCGGGAAGTTGGGGTAGTTTTCTTGCGAAAATGTAGCTCAATAATCGAAATGCACGTGATTTAATAGCTTATTCTTAGAATAAATAGAAGCTATAGGAATTATATCCGCAATACGATATATTTTAAGTTTTCTCAGCCTCTTTCTCTTAAGTTAAATCAATTAAAGGGTTGTTTGGGGATGAAGGGGATGAGCTCAAAAATCGAAACTATATCATTTCAAGAGCTCATAAATAGCTCGTAATTCTTCCGCAAAAAGTGATTCAATATTCCTATTTTTAAGTAGTGGGGGGTAGACTCAGCCCCCCCCATTAAAATATTAAATTCCTGCTCAGTGGAACGAGCTCAAAATTTTTAATTTGCGGAATATGAGAGCTCATAAATAGCTCATAAATCAGGGCTATTTGTTTTTTAATTTTTGCAAGTGGGGAGGCAACTCAACACGGGTGGTGTTCTCAAGACATGAGGAGGACCTGTTCATTTACATAGACGGTTTTGGTGGGAGTTGAATTGTCTGATGATATTTTATAAAAAATGAAAAGCAAAAAGGTAAACCTAGATGTACAAAAAACATAGTTTTTGATGACGAGACAAGAAATATTATACCTACGTCAAAAAATTCATTCATTTTATTTTCGGACTTAAATTTCAACACTGAAAAAAAATCTCAAAAGCTCGAAAACGATGACTGCTTACCCTAGATATCTCGTAGTGTAGATTATTAATTACAGTTGTAGGGCTATGCGCGAAGTGAACTTTCGATATGTGAAAAGTAAATACTATTGTCTGTAATACATACAATTCTTGACATTTCCCATTACATTTGAGGAAGCAAACAATATATCGCCATCTAGTGGTGTGCGGTGATAACCAGAGCACTCTAACCTTACATTTATAAAATTGCTTTATTGTTTTTGTATAAGTGTTTGAACTATTTTTATTTTAATTTAATTTAGCAAATTCAGCTCGTTATTAAAAAATTTATAAAATGAAATTTGAATGTTTACGTAAAGTTTTACATTTTCAAAACGTAGTTTCACTTCAAGCCGACAGTGGCGCTGGCGCGCTAGTGGCAACGTGCTTCCAGATTTCTGTGGGAGTTGGATGTATTACAGTCAATAGTATTTGGTGAAAGGCAACAGAAAAGGCATGGTATTAAAAAAAATTGAAATTATTGTGTGGAGAAGAAAATAACTATGTATTTAGAAGAAATACACAAAATTCGCAGCACTGCGATATCTCGGTTAATTATTTATGGATTTTAACTTATAAAAATTAAAATTAATCGTTTTTCATGATACACAACTTTCATAATAAAATCACCAATTTAAATCATAATACATCACTTAAATATCTAGGAGCAACAATCACAAATGACAACAAATTAGAGCGAGAAGTTGAAACGCGAATAATGGCAGGAAACAGATCTTTCTTTGCAATTAAACATCTAATGAAGTCAAAACTTCTTTCACGAGGTGCAAAAATCCAGATATATAAGACCATAATACGACCAGCAGTAGCGCATGGAAGCGAAACATGGACTCTAACAAAAAGAGAAGTGAATTAATTGCTGGTGTGGGAACGAAAAATCCTTTGAATGATATATGGCCCTTGCAGAGACAGCGTGACAAACGAATGGAGGCTCAGATACAATAACGAGCAAGAGTCTCTATTCGGAAAAGAAAATCTAGTCAGATATATAAAGGCTAATAGACTCAGATGGGCAGGACATGTGATACGCAGTAACGACAATCGCCTTATAAACAATGTGTTCTGGGAAAGGCCAGATGGAAGAAGGTCTGTTGGGCGGCCTAGGAAAAGGTGGAAAGATGCAGTCAAAGAAGATCTAGAGAAAATGGGAGTGCGACAATGGGAATTAGTGGCACAGGACCGACAAACATGGAAGGCAATAGTAAACGCGGCAAAGACTCACGAAGAGTTGTAGCGCCATTGATGATGATGATGACAACTTTCATAATACAACTTTTGCTGTAAATATGATAATAAAAATGGTATAGGCAACAAACAATATTTTCTGACTTTGACCTTTGATTATAAAAACATGAGGGTGACTTACGAGTACCTCTGTATGTATTCTTAATTAACTATATTCCCCTACGATTTAGCATCTCCAAATACCTGTATTGATTTTTACCATGAAATCGCTCATATTTATTTTTCTACCCTGGGGCCTGATTCTAATTCATTTCGACAGTCGCAATTTCATTTCGACACCGCCATGACAGCCGCAGAGTATAGCGATTCTTATGCATTTCGATATTAGTTACAACTGGGGATATTAACCTTATCATGTTGACACTGCTCAGAATTTGGGTTGGCGCTCCTGTTTATTGGAATTTGTTGATAGTCTGGGAAAATTATCGAAAAAATGCCATTTTTGGGAAAAATTATTTACCAGCTATTTTATTGCTAAAATCGAATCTTAAGATTGCATATATTAGTAATAATATGGGGTATGACAAGTCCGCAGAAAGTGTATTATTTTATTTATAAACAAATTAGCACTCCTAAATCTTCTTTTTTTTTTCAATTAGTGCATGCTCTGTAACTCCTAAGATTTTTCCTTTGAGCCAAAAACACTCAAATAAAAATTCACCGTAATTTAGTTTTGCACAAAGTTTTTTTTTCCGATTTCCTTCAACAAAAATTTTACTCAGAAAATCCGAGGTTTCCCAAAAAATCTGCAATTTTCAATTAAAATTTTAGGGAAGTACCTAATTATTTATCAATAATTAAATAATTGATGACATGAAAGATTTATTATAGTAGATTATACAGAGGGGCTAAATTATGGAATAAATTCATTTCTTTAAAACGGACGATTTTGGAGCAAAATCCCGATAGAGGTCGATTTTTATTTTTAAATTACAATTTTTTGGCATATATTTCATACTAGTGACGTCATCCATCTGAGCGTGATGACGTAATCGATAATTTTGTTAATGGGAATAGGGGTCGTGTGGTAGAGGTCATTTGAAAGGGCGTTCAATTCTCTATTCAGTAATATAAACCTTAATATCATTAGGTATTTATACAGGGTTGCCAAAAAATAATTTTTGAATTAAATTAATTGGCGCAAAAAGAAGAATGTATGTAATTTATTTAACTCAAAATACATTGTACTGCTGTCAGAAAATAGAAAAAAAGGTTTATTTCACAAATAAACATTTCTTTTCGCTTAAATTAAATCACAAACAGCCTCCCTCCTACCTATTGGCAGTTTGAACATTTAATTTAAGCTAAAAGCAATGTTTACTTTCAAAATAAACATTTTTTTCTATTTTCTGACAGCAATAGAATGTATTTTGAGTTAAATAAATTACATGCATTGTTCTTCTTGCGTCAATTAATTTAATTCAAAAAATTTTTTGGCCTCCCTGTATAAATAATGATATTAATGTTTATAATACTGAATAGAGAATTGAACGCCTTTGTAAATGAGCTACAACACGAACCCCTATTCCTATTTAAAAAATAATCGATTACGTCATCACGCTCGGATGGATGACGTCACTAGTTTGAAATATATGCCAAAAAAAATTAATTGAAAAATAAAAATCGACCTGTTTCGGGATTTTTCTCTAAAATCGTCCATTTTAGAGAAAATGAATTTATTCCATAATTTAGCCCCTCTCTGTATATCAGAAGGCCGGCGACAATCTAACCAATAATTTAAATGTTAATTAAACAATTTCGGTCGAAATAATAACCAGAAAGATTATGATACACCAGAATAACTATGATTTTCGTATAAAAAAGCACTATACCTAATTTGAGCGGCCTCAGGAATGTTATAAAGAAACAATTTTTTGGCTTATAAACAAATAGAACCCCTCAGAAAATATTAGATTAAATTAAATTAAGTTAACGCTGTTAAAAAGGGCACGGCTTCTGTGCCCTTTTCGAAGAAAAAAAAAATTGAATTGCGAGGAGTGATTCCAGGTATAACCGGTCAAATTTTACCGGCATTTGCGACAGAGTTATAAACAACAGGATTTTAATCTTTGAACCATTAGATACCTTTTAATTCCGGTCCTCTTTGTACATACAAATTTTCATATCTTCAAGACACTCATAACAAAAAAGATTTATGTCACTGTCACCAAATTATTTAATTATTGATATTTAATTACTTCTCTCAAATTTTAGTTGAAAATTAAAGATTTTGTTTGGAAAACCCGAATTTTCCGAGGAAAATTTCCGTCGAAGGAAATTGGAATAAATTATCAATGTGCAGAATTAAATTACTGTCAATTTTTATGCGAGTGTTTTGGTTTAAAGTTAAAATTTTCGGAGTTATAGAGCAATAATTAAAAAGAAAAAGATTTCGGAGCGCTAATTTGTTTATAAACAAAATAGCACACTTTCTGTGGACTTTGCACAGCTATATTACTAATATAGGAAATCTTAAGATTTGATTTCAGCATGTCTAGCAATAAAATAGCTGGTAATTAATTTTCCTTGTTTTTTACTAATTTTCCCAGATTATTACCTTACATCTTTCATTGAGTTGATGATTCATGTTGTGGACATTCTCAATTATTATATTTCTAATTTAATACTATTCTATCTAATTCCTCAAAACAAGCCAATTTCAATTAAACCCAGCTATATTATAATACCTTTTGATTTAGTTTTCCTTGCAAGAAATAAACAAAACACATCTACACTAAACCTAACCTCGCTTTTGGCCATTCATTCATCTCCGTGTCAAATAATTTCGACAGTCGCCATATTGAAAGCGACTTGTTTTTGGTCGAAATTTGATTTAGAATCAGGGCCCTGGTGTATAACTAGACCGGTCTAATGTAATACAGTAATACTTACTGGGTTGTATATTCCCCTCTACACCGGTGACACACGTACCGGGGTACTCTTTCAATGATGTACTTGTACTCATCCGACTCGTTTTCCGTAACAGATCTAGAAATATAATTCGACAAATGTATTTTGACATGTAAAAATTGAGTACCTATCTATATTGAAAAAAAAAAATAGCGGGCTATTTACTTATATGTAAGTATACGACAGTTGACTAGGAATATTATTAGGGAATCATATTATATTGTATAATAATTATATTATAAAACTAATACCTAAACAAGGAAAAACTACAACTATTATTAACGTAAATAAAACATGGAGTGAAATCAAATGCTGGATACATTCGGCGGAAAAAGATTAAACATCGCATAAAATCAAAAAAACAAACCTTGAATGTCATAGGAAATCTTAGAATTAGTGGAAAAAAGAAGAGTTCTACTGCAACATACCATAAAAACAAGAAACAATACTCAAGAAATACCAGGGCTGACCAGAAAAATAAAATGTAGGTAAGTGCATCAGAGACAAACACAACCATATAAATAACGGTTCCATAACATCTCGTAACGCGAAAGTTCGTAACCCGACAAATGGTAACGGACAATTAGTAACGGCAACAGTTTGTAAAGGCGACAATTCGTAACGGCGACATTTCGTAACGGCAACAGTTCGTAACTATTCATATTCGTAACGGTACAATTCGTAACGTCAACATTTAATTTTTTTTTAGCAAATTTACTATTACTGAATTTTATTAAAAATGCCTTTGCATACATAGTCCAGGGTAATAAGGTTTTTTCCATGACCCTTGAACAGCCAAGGTACTGAAGCGTTTTTTCGACAGGTAATGACTATAAGAGCAAATTGTAACTATTTCCTGTGTAGGATATGGCGGCCATTTTTATTTATAAACAATTAAGTGTCAAAAAATGGCATTTTTCCTTTTTTTTTCAAACCAATGGAAAACAGGGAAACTTATGGTTTTTTTAGTACAAATATCTTCGAGATTATGGAAAAAGCTTTAAAATGACGTATGACAAAGTTTGATATAAGTACTTATTTATTGTTAATATAATTGCGAAAAAAGGTTGGAATTGCAAGAAAAATTATTTTTGCAATAACTGTTGTAAAAATTAGCGGACAGCTTTGAAATTTTTGTCAAATAAGGGTTCTTTAATGTTTAATATGTAATAAAAATTTTAAAGCGATTCATTAAATTGTTTAAATTTTCTTCAAATTGTTTATCCCAGAAAGCATTTTTTTGCAATAACATAAGTCAGAAAAAAATGACGTTAGAACCATTCCACAGGTGTCAAATTAAATAGCACGAGCTATATTTTCAACTTGGTTTAAAAAAGTGAATAAAAAATGCATTTATTACTAATAAATAATTATGCAAAAGTGTCGTAAATCTTTCCTTATAAGCTTATTATTTTTTTATATAAGAAATTATGTATATATATATATATATATATATATATATATATATATATATATATATATATATATATATATATATATATATATATTGTAGTTTTATATATCGGCAATTCGGTCTTCGGGAAATGAAACTCTATTTGTTATATCTCAATATTTCGTCACTCTTTTTGTGACTTCGTCATCTTCGAAAACATCTGAAAAAATAAAAATAAAAATAAAAATAAAAATAAAAATAAAAATATATATATATATATATATATATATATATATATATATATATATATTATTTAGAGTAATCGTATTTTAGTAGATCAGCCAAGGTTTAAAATGGCACTTTTTGAATTTTGGTCGGATCATTTTAAAATTTAAAAAATATAAAATGTGTTATAACTTTTGCAAAAATGGTCTTAAGATTTTCATATTGCACGAAAAGTTGAGATAAACATTCCATATAATGCACAAACAATTTTAAGACGATTCGTCAATTAGTTTAAATTTTATTCAATTTGTTTATCGCAAAGAGCTTTTTTTCGCAATGTTATTGTTTAGAAAATAATAATGGCATAGCAATTCTGTGAAAACTACATGCAAGAATAATAGTTGTATTTTTAAAATATTTAAAAAAATCATTAAAAAGTCGTTTTTATCACTCCGAAAAAAGTTTAGTAAAATAGAGTCATTTTTGGCTTCTTAACAGTTTGAATAACTTTGTTAATATTGACTATAGAGTAAATCTACTTTAGAATTTCAAAAGCTGTTATTTTTATACGAATTTTCAGAAAAAAACTTTTTCCCTAGGTTAATTAGGTTCAAAGTTAGCCACTTTTATTATTTAATTCGCAGTTACTTCTATATACATCAAATTCTCCTGTAACGGTGTTAGTTGCCATACTACTCCGAAACGGCTTGGCCGATTTTTATAAAATTTTACACATTTGTCCTGTAGGATGTTGAAGAGGTTTTAATCTATTTTTATACCCATAAGTTATAAGAGGGGTTTTTTTATTTGACATTTTTTTTATTTTTTTGGACAAAATTATCTACCTTAATTTTATATGATGTAGAATTAAAAAATACATACAACCCTTAATTTTCACTCTTCTATCACCAACCCCTATTTGTTAATAGCCATCTATATATTTATAGGGTTGCCATATGTCCGGATTTCGTCCGGACAGTCCGGATTTGAAAGACATGTCCGGATTGGTGTCCGGATATGAGAAATGTCCGGATTGGTGTCCGGATATGAGAAATGTCCGGATTTTTTTATTAAAAAAATGGAAAACACTTAGCCCAAAGGTGGGAAATTTCATTCTGCGCAACACCTAGTTAAGTTGGTCGCACTGCTTGTCAACAGCGCACGAGCACGAACGGTTGACAAGTAGTTGAGTTAGTGTACTGACTACTGTGTAATTGACCGTGTATTAATGCCATATGCATTTGGCATATACAGAGTGTTTCATTAAGAATTGTCCATATAGTAACTGCAGAAACCTTAGCACAAAATATGAAGATTTAACCTAAAACATTTAAATAAAATATTCCTCCTTACCGAGATACAGAGTGTTTTATTACAAATATCCTAAAATTATTTTAGCACATTGTTTTAACACCATCCAATATTTTGTGTTCAAACTTGACAAAGAGTTTACACATATTAGGATACTTTAACTGGTGTTAAAAGATACATAGTTTTCCGCTGTTACCAGACGCGTGCTGTAGGGATATATACTTTATTTTCCCCAATTTTCCCCTTACAATCTACGCCACTGTCGTAATAATCATTTCAGTATGTTTTTATGATTCTTTGTTACTGTTTACGTAAATATTAGGTATCCCTTTGTCTCAATGCGATAGAGTGAGTAGTTTTCAAGTTATTTGCGTTTAAAGGCAAAGGATTCAATAAGATTATGTGTATTTTAAACACATAATCTGATTTAATGTTTAAAATACATAATCTTATTGAATCCATTGCCTTTAAACGCAAATAACTTGAAAACTACTCACGTTATCGCATTGAGACAAAAGGATGATAAAAAGTAACGAAGAATCAAAAAACATGCTAAAATGATTATTACTACAGTGTCGTAGATTGTGAGGGGGGAAAATAAAGTATATATTCTTACAGCACGCCTCTGGTAACAGCGGAAAATTATCTTTTAACACTAGTTGAAGTAATTGTGTAAAATAAGTGTTAAAGCAATGGGCTAAAATAATTTTAGGGTATTTGTAATAAACGGTGTATCTCGGTAAGGAGGAATATTTTATTTACGTGTTTTAGGTTAAATCTTCATATTTTGTGCTAAGGTTTCTCCAGTTACTATATGGACAATTCCTAATCAAACACCCTGTATGTACAATGTAGAGGTAGCAACAGTCAAAGTCACATTTTAAATTTTCTATAACCCCTTGGACTACCCCTGTCCGCATTTGGCCTTAATAAATTATGGTAAACCTATATATTTACATCTATAAAATTCTCCTGTCACAGTGTTAGTTTCCATACTCCTCCGAGACCACTTGACCGATTTTTATGAAATTATATATGTATATTCGGCAGGTCTTAGAATCGGTCGTAATCTATTTTTCATATCCCTGACTGATAAGGGGACGTCCCCCTAACATTTTGTAATGTTAGGTGGGGTTGTGTGTACATAACGTACTCTATAAGACTACGAGTACATACAAATTTAAAAAATTATAATCAAAATCCATTAACAAGTTCCAGCGATATTAATTGCAGCATATGTTTGCAGAATCAGTTTCATTTTTTGAGTGCACGTATTTTAGTAATTACCTCCACCGACCACGAATTAATTCTGTTCGGACGCCATTTTAAAGCTTTATTAACCACTCTGTTGAGGTTTAAAGTTTACTCAAACTTTTACACATAACCTCTATATCTTTAACTTCAAAATGGCTCTAGTTAGGTTGCTTAATTGTTATAAACAAAGTAGCCGTCAATTAAATAAAAAAAAAGTGGCTAACTTTGACCGAAATTAACCTAGGCGAAAAGTTTTTCTTTGAAAATTCGTATAAAAATACCAGTTTTTCAAATTTCATTGTAGTTTTAGCCTACAGTCAATATTAACAAATTTATTCAAATTGTTTATAAGCAAAAAATGACTCTATTTTAGTAAAATATTTTCTGAGTGATAAAAATGACTTTTTAATGTTTTTTTTAATGCATTGAAAACATGACTATTCTTCTTTCATGTTATTTTCACAGAATTGCTGTATCATTATTATTTTCTGAACAATTACATTGCAAAAAAAGCTCTTTGAGATAAACAAATTGAATAAAATTTAAACTAATTGACGCATCGTCTTAAAATTTTTTGTGTATTGTATGGACTGTTTGATTAAACTTTTCATGCAATATGAAAGTCCTAAATTCATTTTCGCAAAAGTTATAGCAAATTTTTTATTTTCGAAATTTTAGTTTTATTTTGCAATATCCGAAGAAACAAATAATCGGACCAAAATTTAAAAAACGCCATTTTAAACCTTGGCTCATCTACTAAAAGAAAAATATTATAAATAAGACATTTAATTACCCTATTTTTACCTGTAGCGGTTTAAACGAAAAAACTCTAATTTTTGACCCTTATTTGTTAATAACTAAATTTCTCGTCCAAACTGTGACGGGCATTTTTGTATTTATAATGTATTAGGTATATAGTACCCAAAAAACCCGTTTGCAACCGAGCTGCTCAAGTGTCCCGAACGTGGTATATTTTTACCTTATTTCCCTGGTGTATTATTTTTTTGAGGTTTTCGTAAAATTTTGTGTTCTTTGATCGGGCTATGAGGTGTCAGCCTGCAAGGGATCATAATTATCAATATACAATGGACGCATTTCACATGACAAACTCCATATTACCAAAGAATACTCCATCCAACAAGAAGCGAAAGTATCGACTATTTCACGATCCAAATTTCTTTGCGCATGTACGATCCGCCATGTTTCATGTATTATTTCTTATTTCTCAACCTAACCCCTAACAGCTGTTTGTTGTAAAATTATTGTGTTGTTTAATCTTTTCTAATTGTAGAAAAAAGGATAATACTACTAAACACATATATTGTTAAAATAAACTCTCATTGTGATGGCTCCACACAAAGGTGGATTTTCTTGTGTGGTTCGTACTGGGACGCCCCACTAGATCGTGAACAAATAATTCTCTTTTCAGTACCGAGAAATCGTAGCAGGTAAACGATCGTAGGGGTAGGGCAATGAGAGAAAGTTCTTTTTAAACATTTACCTATGTGATTCCATATACGTACATATCCAGGGCCGCGCCGTCCATATGGGCGAAGGGGGCGGTGCCCCCCGGCGCCGTATTAAAAAGGCGCCGGTAGGCACCAGAAATATTTTTTATTACCAGAAACAATAAATACAATAAATACAAGTAATGACATTGACTAAGAACAAGAAGGATTTTACCCACTGGTAAATTCAAACCAGAAATATTAGCAATATTTTATTGTTAAATTGAAAACTTACTAATCGTAGGTAAATAAAAATAGCAGCTATAGTATTACTTTGATCCCATAAGTGTACGAAACCTTATTTATCTCAACTGAACTATTTGTTTGAACTATATATCTGAACTATACTGTCTGAACTATATATTATTGTGTTTCAATTTATCAATCAAAGATAGAATAAAAAATTTATTTTTTTAATATAACGCGGGCACATAAATTTGATACACCCTGTATAGTAATTTGTAAATATTTATTAGAAGTTAGTTTTCCCGCAAGGTGGTTTCTCCTTAATTACTTTTCGAGGAAGAATTAAAAACATATTTGTAAATAAAAGTGAAGTGAAAGCTATTTAGGATTTTAATTTTAAACCGATTGTTTATTACGGGAAGGCAGAAACCACAGGTAATTTTAATTATTAGTGTTTAGGAAAATAGTTTAAAAGAAAGTTTGGAATTTTAATCTCTTTTTGTTTAACCCCGAGTAAATGTTGTAGAATTCCCCGAAAGTAATTATTATGATGGTAGGAATATTTTTGAAAGAATGACTGTTTGTTTTCGAATGAAAAGAGGGGAAGGTGGAGAGATAAATGTTTCTGCTGGATTGCTGGTTAAAAGAGGCCGGGCTCGTTGTTTTTGTTGGAGAATTGGTGCTGGTGTGCTGCTAGATTGAAACTTGAGAACGGAGAGGTCTTTGATGGGTAGCCTAACATAGTCAACAAGGGAGAGCTGTTTTGGGTCAAGAGAAGACGTCAGAGTGAGTGAAGCAAAAGGTCAGTCAATTTATGTGAAAGATATTTTTATGTTCGGAAACTAAAATTTTGAGTAAAAGCATATAAATTAAGATTCCAATATTTCAAAACTTAAATAGGAAGTATAAGTAATTTTGCGAATACCTAAATTTGTTTGTTTAGCTTGTTTTATCAAAGTCATCGGGAAAAAACCGATAAATTGTTATTTGAACTAGAATAAATTTAAGTGGTAAAAATTTCATTCGGACAGCTGTGTCCACAGGTTTTAATTTGATTAATTTTTAGAGTATTGATTTTGATAATAAAAGACAGTATGATTATGACAGTATAAGACTGTATGCTTATTTTATATTTCTATTTAATTCCTTTTCCTAATATTTTTTACCGATTAGAACCAACTAAGAGATACTGAAACCACGAGAGAAGATAAGTATAACATAAGATAATTTAGATATTTTTGTATTATAAAAAGGCACCCTGAGATTTTTTTTTATTTTTTTGTATGATTTGTGACAATTGGATAATTTATTAAATAATTAATTGGAGTAATCAAATAAAGACTAATTGATATAAAATTAATCAAAAGTAGATCATAACAATATATATGTTGAACTATATGTTTTCTAAAAAATCCACAAGGAAAAAGTTTTCCTGTAGTTGACTGTATACCATGTAATACAAAAAACAGTAAAATCCTGTATAAAAGGTATATTTAAAATCCCTCAAAAGGGCCACATCAAAATCACATAACTAGTTTTCGACTGGTTTACGTCATCATCAATGCTTACCTAAAGAATGTTTTCTGTGATAGTGTAATCGTTGTTTTTTGTAAATAACGAAGAAGTGAAGTCAAGCATTTCAAGAATAATGAAAGGAAAAACAGTTGGAAAAAGTGATATTCCTGGGGAAGTATGAATAGCATTGGTAGAGACAGGAACAAGGTGGCTAGCAGGTTTATTAGCAATAGAATTATGGAAGTTGGACAAATGCCAGACGGATGGAGAAGGAGTATACTAGTACCTGTCTAGAAAAACATGGGAGATACAACAATGTACAAATTACAGAGCCATAAAACTACTTAGTCACACCATGAAAATATGGGGGAGAGTAATTAATAATGATTGAAATATGTGATAATCAATTTGGGTTTGTGCAGGGCAGATCAACAACAGATACAGATGCAATTTTCATTATCAGGTAGCTGATGGAAAAATACAGGAATAAAAAAACAAACGCTTATATGGTAAATCTTTAGAATTTCTCGAAATTCCTCGAAAGATTCTGTGGTGGGCACTCAATGACAAAGGAGTTCCGGATGAATATGTAAATATTGTGAGGGATATGTATGAGGGAGCAACATCTAGTGTTAGGGCAGGTGTAGAAGAGACTGATACATTTCATGTGAAAGTAGGATTGGACGTGTACCAAGACTCAGTGCTTAGTCTTTATTTATTCTTATTAGTTTTGAATCAGATAACAGGGAAGCTACAGGGTAACATTCCCTGGTTCTTAATTTATGCTGTTGGTGTAGTGTGAGTATGAAGGAGTAAAAGCGACTAAGAACAAAACCTGGAAGAGTGGAGACAAGCTCTTGAGGAAAAGGGCTTAAAACTTTTTGAAAAATAATACTTTTAACTTTAACTACCTACAATCGGTATTACAGAGTAATGGGGAAATAGATGGATATGCATGTAGTGGAATTAGAGTTGGATGGATGATGGATGAAGTGGAATGAAGCAAGTGGTTTGTTGTTTGACAGAAAAATTCCAATGAAGCTGAAGGAAAAATTCTATAAGACAGCTATAAGGCCAGCTATGATGTATGGAAGTGAATGTTGGCCAGTTAAAAAGAAAGAAAAATAACCAATGCATGTGGCAGAAACGAGAATGCTTAGATGGATGAATGGAGCGATAAAGCAGGATGCGATTGGGATTGAGTATATTAGGGTAAGTCTAGGGTTGACACCAATAGATGCCAAAATGAGAGAGCATAAGTTAAGATGGTTTGGTCATGTTCTACGTCGAGACGTTAGTCACCCAATACGAAGAAATCTTAAACTGCAGGTTCCTTGAAGGAGTAAGAGAGGAACACAAAAGAAGACCTGGGAGGAGAGGCTTAGGCAGGACATGTCGGTAAAGGGGATTAATATCGATATGATCCGAGACAGAAACTTATGGAGAAATGCAAATAGGGAAGCTGACACCGCATAGAGATAAAGGCAAAGAGAATGATGATGAAACAAATAGTTTGTAGGTTTTC
This sequence comes from Diabrotica virgifera virgifera, assembly GCF_917563875.1. Taxonomy (NCBI): domain Eukaryota; kingdom Metazoa; phylum Arthropoda; class Insecta; order Coleoptera; family Chrysomelidae; genus Diabrotica; species Diabrotica virgifera. The sequence continues at coordinate 29,865,164 of NC_065452.1, forward strand.
GCTTTGTGCATGACTGACGCGACATCACCTATCGGCTTCAACTGATATTTTTAGATCTTACAATTTGACGTTGAGCATATATAAATAGGTAACAGTTATGTACCATTCTTGACAAAAAATTTTATACACACAGTGACAATGGCATTACAAAGATAGCTCTAATATTGTCATATTTCGCCAGTACTCACGTTGGCATTGTTTCAATGTCAACCGCAGTATAGTCACGCACGGAGAGAATATGGTAAACTGATTCAATAAGTTTTAAAAAACTACTTACAAATGGAGGAGGAAAGGGGCGCCTAAAATGTCTTGCCCCGGGGCGCTTGAAAGCCTTGGCGCGGCCCTGTACATATCTATTAAAATTATTTATTCCCAGATTTTTAATTAAGCTTTTTAATAAAAAACAATTATAAACATAGCTATTTAGTGTTTAATTTAATTTGCAATAGTATAAATTTAGTGTACGGTTCTAGAAATAAAGGTCATTTTGAATTTATGCAAGGCAGGTCCACAACATCAATTTTTATTTTATGACAGCTGAGGGAAAAACTTATGAGTGGAAGAGAAAGACTTGCACATTGTGTTTATTAATCTTGGGAAGGCATATAGCAAAGTTACCAGAAATCTAATGGTACTAAGTAGGAAAGGAGTGCCGGCTGAATATGTGAGAGTGGTATAAAAAATGTATCAGAAGGTAACAATTAGAGAGAGCGAATGCAGCTGAAACTGGAAAATTTTGTGTGAAAGCAGAGCTTCATTAGGGTTAGGTTAAGTTCCGTATTGAATCCGCAGTTATTAATAACTAGAACTAGCGAATAACTAGAAAAGATAATGTTTGGAATCAGTATATACGAAAAAATTGGGTGTGGATCCTATTGATCCTATTGGAAACAAAATAAGAAACAGGTTAAGGTGGCTAGATGCTAGATCTGATGTCTTCTTTCTTTTGTATAGGCAGTACTGCCTGTTTTTCTTTAACGGCGCATTTTATTCTGTCCCTAAATTGTCATTACAGCTTTTCCTTGGGCGTCCTATACTTCTTCTGCCTAACGGTGACTTGTCCCTTACTATCCTTGATTTAAACATCCTGCTTATATGTTTAATCCACTCTTCTTTACCTAGGTATTTATATTGTCCACCCCACATATGCGGCTGATTTCCTCACTTCTTACCCTGTCCTGTAGTACTTTTCCAGCAATCCTTCTTAAGATCTTCATTTGGTTGGTCTCCAGATGTTTTTGTGTTTTGCTTGTATCTGGTCTTGTTTCGGCCTTATAAGTCATAACTGGCCTAATAACTGACTTATATATTTGGGCCTTTGTTTTGCACTCTTACGTGTTTGTTTTTCCAAATTGTGCCGTTTGGGCATCGGCCGTTCTACTGGCTTTAATTATTTGTTCTTTTACCTCTTCTTCGATATTGTTTCCAGCTGATAGATTAATTTCCAAGTATTAGATGCTAGATGTGATGAGGTAATTGTTATATATCCAGGCGAGTTGAATTTGGTACAGTACAACCAGAGCTTCCAGAAACCTCAGATGTACAGAAAGAAATCGAAGGTGAATAAAGTCATTCTAGCTTCCGCCGCAGAGTTTCCTCGTGCAGCGAGAATATGGCGGTGTTGGAGGTCAATAGACATTCAAAGAAATTTCTCAAAAGGAAACAAAAAAAATGATCAATCTAAGACAAAGTTAATAGAAAATTTGAAAGTATAATTCTGTCCTAAGTAAAAAGGTCTTGGGTCAAAAATATCTATTTTTCAAATTTTTAGTACGAAAAAAAGTAATAGAAATCGATAGAAATTTTAATCTCTATTTTGAAATTAACTATTAAATTAAACTAAGCATCAAAAATCCATCACGTTTACATAAGTTTACAAAACTTAGTCAAAATCGATATTTTTAACTTAAAACCTTTTTACTTATCAGTACAAAATTTATATATGGGTTATATTAAATTTTACAGAAAAAAATACAATTCATATTAATAGATCAACTTAAAAACACTATAGTTTTAATTATTACTTTGTTTCTCAGTGTAACTCAAATTTCCTACAGTTTTGAACGAATTCCTCATTACTTTTCTTAGTGTAGTGTGAAGTATTACCCCTACCATTCTCCGACCGATATTTCTGTCCCCTGAATATCAAAGGAGCCGACAGATGCTTTCGCTTCTTGTTGGATGGAGTATTCTTTGATATTACTTATGAAGTAAAATCGAAGCATTTGAACTGTTGGTCTACCGAAGCAGGGGCGTAACAGAGGCCCCCGCAGCATGAAGCTTGCGGGGGGCCCCAATCGGTCAGCGGCCCCAATTAATCATGGATATTAGGTAACCATCTTGTCGTCTGATATTAGGTAAACTGTGTTTAAATTTAAGAACGTAAATTTCTCAATAGGCATGTTCGGCAAGTGGATCATCTCACATCTATAAACTTAATCCTTTCCGGTCTTCCGAAATTTTATGGTGACGACAATAAACTATAATGTACGTGACCATTGAAAGACTTAAGAATTGCAATTTGCCGAATTTTAGAACAATATTTCTAAATCTAGAAATGAGCTTTCTCTTTACATTAAATGGTAAATTTTAGTATTTTTACTTCTTTGTTTCCCACTCTGTACTCTCTTCCTTTGTTGATGCTGTTGGCGATTTCATTCATGATTAAATTGAAGAGAATTGGGCTCAATGAGTCTTATTCCATTGCCTTATTCCATTGCGCATGTCTATAGGTTCTGTAAGTTGTCCATCTATTCTACAGGAACTTCTCTATTAATCTATTATACAGGAGACGGATTACATGTTTAAGTCTTGCTTGCGGGGGGCACCATCTTGTCGTCTAAGATATGTAAAAATTTGTCATTTTTATATTATTGTACGCATACATACGCAACGTTTTTTTAAGCAGTGTAGTATTGAAAATAAAGTTGTCCATCAGATAGATATGTATTAATAAAATTGTAGATATATTCCCTGATAGTAGTGCACGAAGAATGTTGTTCCTCTCATCAATAATACTATGCAATAATATAATAATTTATTAATTTTTGTTCTATTTTATTTTATACCAATAAAGATGAAAAATGTAAGTTGTCATAAACAGTAGGTACATGTATTTACAGTTCAAGTTGATTATCCAGTTGGAGTTGACTCCAACTAGTTCAACTCTAACGGCTGATTTCAGTAAAAGTTGATTATAAATATAAAATGAAGATTTATATTCAACATTTACTAGTAAAAGTAGACTCCAACTAGGAAAAGTATACTCTTCCCAATGCCATTTAGTAAAAGTTGATTCTGATTCACACAAACAGCCGATTCTAGAAATTAAATGTTACTGAATAATATGTTCAAATTAGTCTAGGCTGTATCGTCGCCCCCGTTAGGTAAATTACTCCGATTCGAATTTTTTGCACAAACTTACTCAAAAAGAGGTCCTTATAACAAATCTACTGGGTGCCAGGCAGTACCTTGATCGATAAATTGTTTAAACATTTTTTTTTAGACAAATTCACAAAAATAATTTTTTCACTTCACAAAATAATTTTCCTAACAAGTTCAGAAAGTCATACTTTTCCGCACGCGACTGCAGTTTGCCGAACGACGCGGAGTTCGGCAAGCAGTCGAGTGCGGAAAAGAGACTTTCTGCAAGCGTTAGGAACAATATTTTTTCTACGAGTCTTTAAAAAATGACCAAATCTTAATCAATTAATTTAATTAATATGAAAATACATACACAAATTAATTCTTTGACAAGGTTGTCAAAACCAAACTGTCAGCATAATTGGTTAGCATGACGACGATCTTGGTTTCCATGATGACGATTCAAAACCACTGTTATTGTCTACTGATTTGACTTTCGAATATTATGTCAAAATTATTTTATTTCATCGAATTCTCAGTAGTAATTGCACAAGAGCTCTGAAATTATTGAATTTTTCCCGAGTGACACTTTAACAGTTTTAATTTCACGAGCCGAATGCGAGTGAAATTATGTCAAAGTGTCACGAGAGCAAAAATTCTATATTAATTTCAGAGGTCGAGTGCAATTTGTTGCGATTATTTCATGAATAAAACTGTTCAAAACCAAAATTTTATTGTAATTTATTTATGTAAGTACCATTAAACACACAGTTTTTATAAATATTTGACGATTGAAAGTCATCACTTTTATAATTTTTAATACATTAATTGTCATTAATGTCACTGAATGTATTTTTTCGTAGCAACGACGGGCATCTGACGTAATATACTTAACGACGGGAGATTATTAAAAATTATCGATTTAATTCAGATTTCTGTAGCTTTCTATTGGTCAGAATATCCTATGAATGAAATAATCGCGTTAATTTCATTAAAACATGAACACAATAAGATATATTTGAAATAAATTAGTAAATAATATCTAAATATTAGTTTATTGTATGTATTATAATTACTTTAAGGCCATATTAACATATCTAAATTAACACGCGTGCGGAAAAGTAAAACGCGTGCGGAAAAGTAACACGCGTGCGGAAAAGTAAAACTTTCTAAACTAAAACGCGTTCGCGAAAGTAGACATTTTTGCACGCTCGTAGAAAAAAGGTATTTTGTGATTTTTCTCTAAAATTGATTGTTGTCGAGTTATACTCGATTTAAAATTTGAAAAATGCGAAAATAGCCATTTTCAAGGCTTAATAACTCGGTTAAAATCCATTATTATGAAAGTCAGAAAGTGACCAAGTTTATAGCCCCCTCTACAAGATCCAGCAGAAATTTTTGTCACTATTTTATTACTAAGCTTTATCTTTAATTATTAACAATGAGCGCTAAGTACGTATTAGGCGGCCGTCAATGGTGAGTGCTAAAGAGATGCACCATTCCAGCCGTCCAATGGTGAATCTCACTCGCACTCACATTGACGGCCGCCTCAATACACGCTTAGCGCTCATTGTTGATAATTAAAAATAATATCTTATTAATGAAATAATGACAAAAATTTCTTCAAGATCTTATAGAGGTAGCTTTAATCTTTGATTTTTTTTTAGTTTCTGACTTTCATAATATATAATATCGTATGGCATTTTTGCCTTTCGGACAGTTCCGGCGCCAATTACACCTTTAATCCTGTTTCAAGTAACTAGTGTCGATGTACACTAGCCCAGGGGGACCTACGGCTTAACGTGCTCTCCGAGGCACGGTGAGACGGCTCGTGTCATTATTGGAAATGAAAATGGTTTGTCTTTGGCAGGGCTCGAACCCACGTGCACTGGCGTATGAGGCCAGCGATTATGCCGTTACTCCACGGCCGCTCGCTCGACTTTCACAATAATTATCTTTAACCGAGTTATTAAACATTGAAAATGGTTATTTTAGCGATTTTCAAATTTTAAGTCGCTAATAACTCGACAACAGTCAATTTTAGAGAAAAAAAGGCCCAAAGGATCTAAAAAAAATTGTACGAAGTGAAAAAATTATTTTTGCGAATTTGTTTAAAATCATTGTTTATCGCCAAACGTCACTAAAATCATTCATTATTGTACTCATTTGCCCTCATTTTCGGCAGTAAAGTATCACTTTGTTGTATTGAAAGAAGAATGTTACTTTAGCTGCCGCGATTATTAATCAAATTAACTGAGATTGAATGTAAGTGGTCAATGGCAGCAATCGATTATTTATTTGAGTGAAATTAAAATTGATTTACTTTAATTATTAAAAATATTGTACAAAATTTATCTTATTATTAATAAAATTTATGTCAAAAAGTAAAATTCTGTAGTGTTTCGCAATTATATTCATACAAAATAAATCAAAACTTTACAGATTTAGTAATTAGGTAGGTATACAATATTGATAACTATCGATTAAACATCAAAACCGGCCATCGTGCAAAAGTCATCTGTCATTACTGTCATTACTGTCATACGAATTTTTTATTTCGTCTAAAATTAAACAAAATTCCTCAAAGTTGTAAGTAAGTGTTAATGTTTTTTATGATTGACGATACAATTTTGTACGCACCACCTCAATACTCTTTATCGAACGCGTCTGTTGCTCGCTTCGCTTCCTCTGCTCGTAATATCAGACTCGTTCGATAAAGAACCACTTTACTGACTTGGTACATAAATAACTATTAAACAATTTTTCGACCACGGTACTGCCTAGTACCATCTGTCCGACAGCGAGTATAACTCCTCGTTAATTATAACAGGTACAGGTACATAACAAATGAAGTGTCAAAAGAAAGATTAATATCCAAGGATGGTACTAAAGGTGACAAAAACCTAGGCTGTCTATCCGTCCGTCCGCGAATATAACTCCTCCGTCATTATAACAGGTACAATGACAAATCTTCTTCTTCTTCTTTTTGTATAGACATTACTTTGTCTGTTTTTTCAATGTGCCTCTAGTAAGTTGTCGTTCCATCGTTTTCGTGGTCTTCCCACTGAACGTCCTCCTATTGGGGAACCGTCTCTCGCTGTCCTGACTACATTCTATTCTATTCTTCTGTTTCTTACCCAGTTATTAATGTTATCCACCTTGCATCTCCGTCGTATATCTGTACTTCTAGCTCTGTCCCAGAGTCTTACTATCGATTTTTCGAAGGGTTTTGGGTTTTCATCTCGGCTGTTTCGGGCAATCTTTTTGTCCTCTCTGTGTCGGGTTGTGTTTCTGCCGCGTATGTCATTATTGGTCTGATGACTGATTTGTAAATTCTGCCTTTCATTTCTTTTCCGATATGACAAATGATGTGTCAAATGAAAGCTTATAATCCAAGGATGGTAATATTCATTTTCTTCTTTCATCCATTAAATCCAATATTTCCTCTGTCATCCATCTTTGCTTCGGTGGTCGCTGTTTTGTTTAATTATAAGGATGTTTAATTATATGACAGTGTGCTAAAAAACAGTGCGAAAAAGTAAAACCCATTTAAAATACATTGTTACTTCAGACACACTTTAAACCCTTCATGTACTATTTACAATTTTCACACAATAAAACCTTTACATTACATAATATGAGATAGAGTAGATAAAAATTATTTTTGTGAATTTGGTTAACAAAAATTGGTTAAACAATTTTTCGACCGCGGTACCGCGTGACACCCTGTGTATTTGTTATAAGGATTGTTATACGGATGTACATATTTCTTTGAGTAAGTTTGTGCAAAAAATCGAATCAGAATAATTTACCTAACGGGGGCGACGTTACAGACTATACTAATAAGTAGTTGAAAACGATCAAAACAAAGAAACGCACACTCATCAAAAATGCACTTGAGATTCTCGTATAATCAACATTTACTGAATCGATCCAGTAAGAGTCAACTCCAACTAGTAAAAGTTGATTTAAATTTTTAAAATCAACTTTTACTGCTCGTTTCAGTTGGAGTTGACTCCAACTAGTTGGAGTCAACTCTAACTGAGAATCAACTTGAACTGTAACATATACACCGATAGCCCAGTAAATGACCGTTTTGGAGTGTAATTATCAACGTCACAACGGATTTGCTTGAAAATTTGGATTTTGATTCTACTTACCCTCCACTTGGGAGGTAAAAAACATACGTTTAAAATAAGTCCGGAAATGGTTAAATTGACTAATTATAAGCAATAGTCTACAGTACATCGTCCTTTTTGGAAGATGATTACAAAAGTTTTAATTATCTTTGTGCTAGTCTACCACTTTCTGAAAAATTTCAGAGTGCAAGTTGAACGCATTTCCGCGTCCCGCGTCAATAACGTATTTACGTTGTCGGACTAACAAAACGCGGCTGTAAATATGTCGGACAAGAGATCGACAATCTTTATTATTTAAATATAAGTACTTTAAATAAATTGAAAATTAAGAGTTTTGTGATAACAAAATCGTAGAGTCCGACACCCGCAAGATATCATTCTATACTTTATTTCACGTTAAGAATAGAACATTACGCTTATGGAGATCAGTGTTGACAAACATCTCGGGCACGGGTGGCTACTCGACTGCCGATATACGATTAATTTTAATCAGTACGGCGTGGCATCGGCGCGCTTCTATCGTTCATAAGAAATGTATGGGTCTGTCTTCGCAATGTTCTATTCTTAACGTGAAATAAAGCGCGGTAGTTCTGTTATTACAAAACTCTTAATTTTCAAAAATAAAATAAAAATTTTCATCTCTTAATTTTCAGTTTAAAATACTTATATTTAATTAATAAAGATTGTCGATCTCTTGTTCGACAAATTTACAGCTGAGTTTCGTTAGTCCGGCAACGTAAATATGTTAATGACGCGGGACGCGGAAAGACGCCCAACCTGCACTCTAAAATTTTTCAGAAAGTGGTAGACTCGCTCAAACGAAGCAGTTAAGAACATTTTTAAGACTTTTCTAATTATCTTAAAAAAACGATGTACTGTGGACTACAATTTTTGTTCAATATTTTTCGAGTTATTGCGAGTGAAATTGTTTATTTTTCAACAAAAAAAACTCAAAATTTTTTCTCGAATTAAATATTGTTAAAAAAATATTTTTAGCAAAAATGTAGCTTATAAAAAATGGTATATTCATGAAGTCAATCTATAGAGTAAAAGCAAAGTTAAAGCTCATGAAAAATTATTCTTATCCGTCAAAAAACCAAAAAATAAAGCACTTTTAGGGGAAAACTCATTAATTTTTTTTAATGTTTAACAAAAGCTTTATTTTTATTTTTTATAAACGTTTCTAGGATCAAAACTAAGCGAGTTAAGCTTAAAATAAAGTTGGCCCGTTTTTTTTTGTCAAAAAAAAATCGTGAAAATCTCCCCTTGTTTAGCACCTCAAATAAAATTTATCGTTAGCGCTTTACCATTTACTTCGTATTTAGACCGTGCAAGTTCGGTAAAGCGACACCTGGTTTCTACGCTCAGCAACATTATTCGCACTTTTAATTATATTAGAAAATTATATTAGTCCTGGTAACTGGATAATTCTCAAGGCCATAGTGCAAAAAAATAGTAAGAAAAAAAAATAAGATTCAGGATATGGTATTAAAACGTAAACAATTGTATGTAGTAAATTAAATTAACTATTTTTAATGGGAAATAAGCCACAATTTTCCAAAAAAAAAATGATTTTATTAACGTTTCGAAGCTCAAATCGGGTTTCGTTGACAAAATACAAAATACTACTAAAATAAACAAAAATGTTGTTGCTAAATAAACTAAAATAAACAAAATCTTTTTTTTTTGGAAAATTGTGGCTTATTTCCCATTAAAAATAGTTGATTGTAAAAATGTCACAAGGAAATAGCTTCAGAACAACATAAATAAAATTGGTTATTAAAATGCAGTAAGTACTGCAAGCAAAATACAATTAATTAAATTTACGTTTATATAATAGTTGCATATCATATCAATATTGTGGAGCAATATATAATTTTTCTTCTTCAGTGACAGTAGGTATGAAATATACGTCAATTTAACAATTTCAATTGAAAATATGAATTATTTAAGAAAGTGGCAATATTTCTCCGCTATTCTCGCACGATCGAGACTGGTGAAGACTGCAAGCTATTTAACAAACTTTAGAGTGTCACCACGCCCTGACAAGGGTTCAAGAAATGAGACGGACGATTAGGAAACATGAACAATGATATAAATTATTTTACCTTTTCTTCTTATTTTCTCTTTGTTTTCTTCCCCTTCTTCCCCTTCTGCCCCTTCTTCCTCTTCTTCCCCTTCTATTTCTTCTGCTACTTTTTATTTCCCTTCCTAAAAGGAATGTAAACAGTAATTAAATCATTATCATGCAGGAGGAATAAGATATTTTAGGCATTTAGGCGATTTTTCACTTGTAACTCGGCTATATTTTGGGTAAAATAACTTTATAATAACTCACATTTAAGCAATAACTACCAGTTTTAAAAGTAAATCTTATTATATTCGAAATATTAGGTATAAAAAAGTTTTAACAAATATAAACTCATACTTTTATTCAGAAGAGGCATATAATTTGAGGAGGATCTATACAAATACAAAACCACACATGTCCACATTACATCTAAAGTGAGTTAGGAGTTGAATCTTAATGAATTTCCTGAACTAAATCCGAATATGGCGCCAGAATTGAGCAAAACTCATTTTGTCGCATATTAAACAGATGGGAATATACGAAAAGTCATCCAAAACAACACTTGTCCAAACAGTGACGGTTTAAGGCATCATGGGGCCCTAGGCGGCCATAAGAAATAGGCCCCTTTATAGCGGCCTTTACATTAAAACAAATTTACAAATAGGTCTTGCGCCCACACTTAAACAAAATCATGATTACCGCCCTTGTGACACTTCGTTTATCAGTTACCTATTCATGTCGAATCGGAGAACTTTTCTTCTTCTTCTTCTTCTTCCTCTTTATAAGCAATTCTGCTTGTTCATTGGCGGATTGATACCTCTATGGAAGGTTGTCGCTCCATCTTTTGCGCGGTCGGCCGATACTTCTTCTGCCGATTGGTGATTTATCTCGTGCTATTTTGACCACACGTGTTTCCCCCATTCTGGTTATATGGTTGTTCCATTCTTTTTTCTATTTAGTGTTCATTCGTTTATACACTGTACGTTACATTGTCTTCTAATATCTTCGTTCCTCTTTCGATCTCTCAGTGTATTTTCTGTAATTCTTCTCAGTACTCTCATCTCTGCCGTTTCCAGTAGTCTTTGTGTTGTGGCTGTATCGGGTCTTGTTTCTGATGCATATGTCATTATTGGTCTTACACTGGCTTTATAAATTCTTGACTTCATCTCAGTGTTAATATGTCGGTTTCGCCATATAGTGTTATTAAGGCATCCTGCCAATCTATTTGCTTTTTGTACTTGATTTCTCACTTCTTTGTCTAGGTCTCCGTAACTTGACAATGTAATTCCAAGGTATTTTACTTCCATTACTTGTTCAATACTGATACCATCAATTCCTATTTTGCATCTGATTGGTTCTTTACTGATTACTAAAGTTTTAGTTTTTTGAGATGAAATTGTCATATTGAATTCTTTTGCTCTTATGTTAAATCTGTGGACTAATCTTTGCAGACTATCTTCATCTTGGGCTATCAATATTGCGTCGTCTGCGTAGCAGAGTATTTTTACTTCTTTGTTTCCCATTCTATATCCTCTTCCTTTGTTGACGTTTTTGATGATTTCATCCATGATTAAATTGAAAAGCAGAGGACTCAATGAGTCTCCCTGTCTTATTCCGCTGCCTATATCTACAGGTTCTGTAAGTTGTCCATCTATTCTGACTTCCATCTTGTTATTTTGGTAGATGTTCTCAATAGTTTTTATGATATCTAGAGGGATTTCTCTATTATACAGAAGGTGGATTACATCCCTGAGTCTTACTCTGTCAAATGCTTTCTTTAAGTCAATCAGACATAGAAATGCTGGTCTATTATACTCTAGTGATTTCTCAGTAATTTGCTTTATGACGAATATTGCATCTGTACACGATCTTCCAGTACGAAAACCCTGTTGTTCATCTGCTAAACTTATCCTCTGATTCATTACGTCTTGTAAGATTTTAGTTGTAAGTTTTAGGGTAGTATTTAACAAGTTGATACCTCTGTAGTTCTCTGGCTGCTTTTTATCTCCTTTTTTGAATAGTAGGATTAGTTCGCTCGTTCTCCATTCTTCCGGTATTTTACCGTGTTTTATGATTTTGTTAATTAATGTTGTTAATTGTTCTGTCATTGCTGCTCCACAATATTTCAGTAGTTCGTTTGGTATTCCATCCTTACCTGCAGCTTTTCTGTTCTTCAGCTTTTCGAGTGTTTTTCGTACTTCCTGTGCACTTATATTAACATCTTCATCTGTGGTAATTTCTGGTGTTTCCGGTTCTAGCATTATTTGTTCTTCCTCTGCATAAAGCTTTTTTAGATAGTCAATCCATGTATCCTTTTCTATGTGTTTTGGTTCTATTAGTTCCTTTACCTCCATTCTTTGACCTCTTATAAAGCGCCATATTTCCTTTTGGAGACCATAAAAATCATGTTTCATTTCTTTCGAAAAACGTTCCCAGTGATCGTTTTTTTATTCTAATACGGAACTTTTCTAATACGGAAAATTTTCGGGAGGGGGACGTTTCATAAATATAGAGGTTTTTAAACTTTGGAGCGTCCTACAGTTATTGGATTACCTACTTAACCTTAAAAATTTGTAGGACAATATTATTAATACCAGTTAATTGTAAATATTTTTATCAAACAATCATGCAAAAATCAGATGTGAGGGTATAAATTTTATGACTCTATGATGCGTTATGGAGTCATAAAATGTATACCCTTACAGTTGATTTTTTAAGGATTTTTTGAAAAAAATATTTACTAGTTAATTTTACTACGGGTAATATTGTCCAACAAATTGTTAAGGGTAGGAATATTCCAGTTGTCGGACGCACCAAAGTGTAGAAACCTCTATATTTATGAAACGCCCCCTTCCCGAAATTTTTGCGTATTAGAAAAGTTGTCATACTCAACATGAATAACTGAACAAACGAAGTCTCATGAGGGAGGTAAGCATGATTTTTTTAAGTGTGGGGTGTGGGCCCAAGGTCTAAAATATTTATGTTATTTTGGGACAAACTACTACAAAAATAAATTATGACAATGGATAAAGATCATTTATTATCAGGTAGGTACTAAATTAAAACTACTTACTCGTATGTTAAAATTAATATTGGTCCAATACTGGTCCAAAGAAAACCAATAATTATTTTTGAAAAATATAAACGCAGAATGAAAGATTACATTATTACTAAAGGCCGAAAGTCCCTGAAAACTTCTATAATGTTTATTTTATTAAGTTACAGGTAGGAGCGTCATTTGAAATTTTGATAGGGGGGGGGGGGGCAAGCATTATATATACAATACATTATATATGCAAACATAATACAAAATTGATCTATTTTTTGTAAATTTCAGTCATTTTCAAAGTCAGGGGGGCAAATGCCCCCCTAACCCTATCAAATGACGCCCCTGGTTACAGGGGTGAAAATAAAAGAGAAAATTTAGTTTTTAATTGCAAATACATAGGTATTTCATTCAAAAGAAAATTTGTATTTATTCTAAGGGACTTTCGGCCCTCGGTAATAACGTAATATTTGATTCTGAATTTAAATTTTTCAAAAATACTTTCTCAGGAATACTTTCTCAAAAATTTTTTCAGGATTTGAAAAAAAAGAATGCATTTAAAACACAAGAACATTTTGACAGGCGACATTTTGCGCCTTTTCCCGTAAATGAAAACTTTTTGTCTGAAAACTGGTGAGGGAATACATAACAATGTCTCCGTTAATAATGGGCCGTTAATGATAGACGTAAAAAATGGTCTAGAAAATTTTTTTATGGTCTAGACTAGAATACGAATATCGAAACAACATTTCAAAATTTTTAATCCCCGGAACGTTAAAAAAACAAGTTATAAACAAATTATAACAATTTTCAAACGCTATTTTGGGGGAAGCTTAATTGAAATAATTGAAATTTAATTGAGTTTATACTCTATCGGCAACAACCCCATTTTTGCAATCGAAAAAATGGTAACATTTAATAAACAAATTAAATATCTCATAAACTATTGAATATTTTTCAATCAATTTTTTTTGCATTATACTGGTAATATAAAGCAACTTTTCCCGTAAAATAAAATATTTTATAGTGCTTATTTATTATGCAAATAATAATTTTTTGCAAATTTATTTTTTAAGCTAACAATTAGGTACACAATAACAGTAACAATCATTTAAATAAATTAAGGGCCATTTAACCCTTAAGTACTAACATCTTAAATCAATGGCGCAAACACTAACTAACCGCCTGACAGACGGGATTCACATTTTACTGGTTATTTTTCTTTTGTTAAATATTATAATCCAAAAAAATATTTCGATGACTTACTGAAAGTATTACTTATCTAAAAAACACAGTAATTGATCTAGTTTTTCTGTATTTATTAAAATACAAAACATTATAACAAGAATGGCAGGATTGTTTGTGTAACTTTTTATTCCTGAAAAAAAGTGTGATAAAAATGAAACAAATTAAAGAATCTTGATAAACATTTATAATCGAGTTAAACAAAGAGTAATAAACATGAAACTAAATTTTTTTTTAAAAAATATTAAAACAAAAAAAAACTGACAGGCACTAAAATTTGTACAGTGTAGCAATGGTAGTCAGTGGCAACATTTTCATCACAAATTGATCCCACTTCGCTTACGTCGTCTTCTACCTCATCAAGTCATTTGAAAAGAGTTTCCTCATAGTCTTTATCCCCTTATTTGAACTTTTTGACGAACTGGGGCACATTATGTTTAATGACGAACTGAGCACAAACACTAACACCCCGTCTATTAGACGGAAATCACACTTTGAGTCTAAATATTTTTCGAATAACAACCTGCATCAAATTGCCGAATTCAATACTAGTAAATAACAACCCAACTTGAAAAGTCATAAACGGATTACCTTCAAATTTTTCTAGGAAGGGAAATATCCCACTTTCAACAAACGATGCCGTCTGAGAGACGGTGTGTTAGTACTTAAGGGTTAATATAGAAAGTCTTATATGCAAGATCTTTCTTTCAACTTTGTCAATAAAAATTTAAAAACAAAACCATGAATTTTCGCAACAGTTAAAAAAGTAAAAGTATAAACATACACGATAAACATACTTCGAAACGAATTAAATTAATGTGTCATCACTCAAAAGTAAATGTAGATAAAAAATAGGTCAACCTACAAATTCATAGTACATTGAACTCAAAAGGATAAATTATAAGAACTTCTTAAAAAAATGGCACGTGTTGGCCCTAATCTCAAGTAGTTTTGAGATACGAACACAAGAGTTCCAAAAGAACTATTTTAAATAGGAAAATCTTTCTTTATTACTGTTAATTACTGTAAAATAATAAAATAAATTAGAAAATTAAAATAAACTCACCACCACTATGAAATGAGAATTCGACACAAAAAACTGTATACTTTACTGATTAAAAACAGATAAATGTGTAATGCGTTTACAAGGAACACCAAAAGAATACTCTGGCTAAATTAAGGGAAGTTTCTACTTTTATAACATTCGACACTTTATTGAAAAGTGTTCGAAAAAGTTAAGTGGGTCCTCAGTACAGATATTGATGTGGATGTTGATTGCCTAAGATTTTTTTTAATTACTTGGGACAAATTTTACAAGCTATGTAGACGTCTGTGTTATTCTTTCACTCATTCATAATAAGTGGTTGTGGTTAAATACCTACTTAAATCATCCTAGAGTAAACAACCAAGTTCTTATATATGTCATCAACTTTATATCAGCATGTATTTCAAAGATACATGCTGATGTATAACTTCCCGAAATATAGCTTACTCAGGCAGCGGTGCGACTACTATGTGGTTAAATTATTGATCTACAGAGGCGCATTCAAACCCGTATTTGATTTTAAATTTATAATAATGAAAACATAGGGGAAGTGCGGGTATTGCCGCCCACTTAAGCAATTTATTGAATTATTCAAAAACTACAGGTCTTAAAAAAAAAATGTCAACAGTCAAAATACAGTCATTTTATCTACTTCTAATTATTTAAGCCTAAAAGTATTAATTTATTTTATTTTGCGGAGTATGACATTTATTTTCACAAACCTACACTTGGCCGGAATTATCAGACTATGCGGGTAATAGCCACTGATGGTATAATACCGCCCAGGGTTTGCACTGTATAAAAATCAAACACAAAATAATTATTTACGCACAAACAACATCTATATATTTTTACTATAAAAAACATATTCAAAGAAATACTTAAGTAAAAAAACATTTCAAACTACACTCTATTTGCAATAATCACATATAAAACTTTTGTGATTATCGTAACCACTACATTCTTTATGCGCCCATTTATGGCAAACTCCGCATCTGTACCACATTTCCGATTTTCCATATTCGCCACAATAGATGCACTCTTCTTCTACGTCGCTGCTGGGATCATCGGAACTGTGGTCATTGCAAATCTCCATTTCATCGTGTAGGGATGAACCGCTTGAAGAACTATCATCGAAGACTTTCCTCGTAACACGTTTAATTTTTTTATTAACGTGTTTTACATTTTTTGAAAGTTTTTGCTTTTCTTTCTTTTGTAGGTATTTTTCTATTTTCTTTTTGCTCCAGTTCTATTTTTTCTGGAGTCGCCGTCAAAATCTTTGAAATGCCTAATTTTCTACCCCTCTTTTTTAATTTATTTTCAGATATGACGCACAACAGTGTCATTTCTTCAATCGATATATCTCCTTGTCTTTCATTTGTAATTCCTGATTTTGATGTTGAAGGAGTGACATCTGCATGAGCTTCGTTGGCTTTTGATGTACTTGGAATAACAGGTTCATTTGTTTCCAAGACTGCATCTTTTGAAGGCACTCGATTTGTTTCTGAGGTACAGGGAGTAAGTTCAGATTCAGGAAGTTGTAGTTCAACAGCGGGAATATTAGAAAGGGTAGAAGGCAAAAAATCTTCGTCAGTGAAAATATTTGGTCTATATGGAACAATACCGCTTATTTCAAAGCCTTTTTGAGCTTTTTCCATGGTAGCTACATGAACGAATGCTCGATTCAAAATTTCAGATACATCAAATGGTGTTATTTTTTTGTGAAACATTTCGTCTCATATAGAGTGAACATTCATTTGAATAGGCAGATTTTAGCGGCCCAAAAAATGTCAAATCTAGTGGCTGTAGCTTATTGGACGTGTGTGGCGGAAACGATAACATAATGATCCCATTTTCACGGCAAAATTCATAAGCAGCTAAAGAACAATGACTGCTGTGATTATCTAGCAACAGCAATGCTGGGTTGTCGTTCGAAGTAGATGCGTGTTTATTAAAATGTTTAAGCCAAATCAAGAATAATTCTACAGTCATCCAGCCTTTGGCCGAGCATTCATATATGGCACCTACCGGTCCATTGCGTTTGAGCTGTTCCGACATTCGGATTCTAGGATAAATAAACATCGGAGGTATATATATCCCTGATGCACTTACTGAGCAGCACAGAGTTATATTTCGACCTCTCTCCCAACTTACAGCTTTTCCCAGTTGTTTGACACCTTTTGGAGCTACAATTTTGGATGGAACCTGCACCGTAGTAATGCCTGTCTCGTCAACATTAAATATGCGGCAGGCTTGAAAGTTATATTTTGTTAAAACTATATTTAAATTTTTGAAAAAAATGCCTAAACTTTCAGCATTAAAACCCGAAATTCTCCCTAAACTGGTTGCCTCGGGTTTCCTCAAACTAAGATTTGGATGCCGTTTTAAGAAAGCTTGAAGCCAGTCTTTACCGGCCATTTTTTTGTCATCGTTGAAGCAGTGTTTGATATTATTTTTAACCGCAAACTCGTAGACGATTTTTCGTAAATCAGTGGCCGTTAGAACGTAGAACATCTTTGCCAAATAGATGCAGCGATCAGCCACTCGCTTTTCTTGTTCAGTGGAAAATATAGGATGACGACCTAGTTGTGCTGCACAAGGATTGTTTGTATTTAACCTATCTTTTAATGTAGAATATGGGATACCTGAAAAAAGAACATTAGAAAATGGATTAAAAAATAAAGATCATATATTACCAAACTCTCTTGCACTTTGCCTTTTCCCCTTTCCGCTTCTAACTGCATTTATAGCTTCCTGAAGCTGTTCTGCGCTCCATGTTGCCTTTTTCCGCGAATTCATTATTGTCTTTGGCAATCTTTATCCTAAATTAAAAATGTATAAATCAATGTATAATACCGCCCACTGGAGGGTAATACCGCCCAAGTTGGGCGAAATTACCCGCCATCGCCATATTACAAACAAAACAATTGTTAATCGTTATTTCTCAAAATATTGAAAGAAACTGTTTCGATTCATATGTATAAGAGGACCGGTTATAAAAAATTCAATAAATTAAGTATAAAAATAAGTTATACAAATTATTTTCGAGCTCCTAAAAATTATAGTGGCACCACAGAAAACACGTTGACTTCTCTGAAACAACTAAATATGCTTATGGCCGGCGACCTTGTTGCACGGTTCTCTCAGTAGTATCGTGGCGTCACTTCGACGTTGCCAAAGTTACTATTTCTCTATATTTAAGATATTTTATAGAGTGGGCGGTATTTGCCGCTGGGCGGTAATACCCGCAGTTCCCCTATATATTTTTTCGTATATTTACTAATAATTCCTTTTTTTTGCTTGAAAAATGAAAAACTTAAAATTCAATATTAATTAATTTATTTGAGCGGAATGCGGGCCCCATCAAGTGCCCGGGCCCTAGGCGGCCGCCTAGTCCGCCTAATGGTTAAACCGGCACTGTGTCCAAACGCAAAATTTCCTTCAATATTTCGAACAAAACTACTCATGTCCTTGGAAAAACATATCGACTAATTTATTGACTACTACAAAACTGCACTTGTCCACATAATACGGTTTTCTGTATTGCGGATTTGCGAGTTGCTTTATATTTTTATATTCACTAATAGAGGGTAGTATTAGCCTAATATGACAGTATTAAATCCTGCCTTCCTAAACATCTGATTTCTCCGCGCGGTTTCTGTATTACCTAACCAGTGGCGTAACAAACTCCGTCGCGGCCCCCCTGCAGAATTAAAAATGGGACCCCCTATAAAAAATTACTAAATGCGACATGTGTAACAAACACCTATTATGTGTTACAGCCCAGTAAATGAACGTAAAATATGGCGAACCGTGTAATTTCCAGTGTCACCACCGAAGTGGTCAACTCAAGACTTTTCGAGTTATTTATGAGTAAAAATGTTTATTGTTCAACAAAAAAAACCACATTTTTAGTCAATTTTTCGCAAATAGTTCAAAGAGTAAGTATTTGATCGAAAATAACATTGTTAGCAAAAATATAGCTTACAAACAAATGAAACAAAAATGAAGTCTATTACCCAGTAAAATAAAAGCTGTAGCTCATAAACAGTTTTTCATAGGTATTTCAGTTAGGTGGTACCAAAAATAATTATAAGAATTTTGTGGTACATGACTCAAAAACATTGAAAACCACTGCTTCAAAAGCCAATGTATAAAAATTTGCCAGTTTATGATGCTTTATGTGATACAACACATTCGGATAAAGGACCCCGCACAAACCTTATGGAAAATAGGCCCCAGTGGATTTCGTTCATACTTTGGGAAAATACTCTTTGAAGCATCCTGATAAAAAGTTCTCATGGGCGCATCGCAATCGTATGAAGGATTTTCAAGATATAGAGGCCCAAACTCGTGAAATTATAAGATTTACGGGGTATTCCAATTCCGTGAGTTACTGATTATTTGGCAACATGTAGAAGTTTGGATCAAGGAAAAGTACTAGTAGTCTAGGATTTTTTCCTGGCTATCCAATAGCGACCTTTACTTTGACCTTGACCTTCAACGGACGTCATCTTCTAGAGTTTCGAGGGTTTTCGGCATTCAATTGATATAAACAGATTACTCATGGGTTTTTGGGATCGCTAAACACGAATATGCCATCAGAATTGCCCTCCGGATGACGTGGTGGCCAGGGCCTCTGCAAGGGACGTCATCTTCTAGAGTTTCGATGGTTTTCGGCATTTAATTGATGCAAATAAATTGCTGGTGGGTTTTTTGAGGTCGCTATACACGAATATACCACCAGAACCGACTCCCGGAGCACCTGATTTCCAAGGTAAATGAAAGGGGCTCCTGGAGTTTCGAGGGTTTTTGGTACTACATTAATGCAAACGAATTAGTTTTAGGTTTTTGGAGCTGCTGAACACGAATACGTGATCAGCACAGACACAGGAGCACCTGGTGCCTAAGACAGGTTATCTTCTGGAGTTTCGGAAGAATCAAATGGATTACTCTTAGGTTTTTGGGGTTGCTCTTTTGGATTATTCTTTGGTGTGTGAACACACTAAGTGAGTAACTTAACCCAATTATTGTTTTAATTATTTATAAAAAATATAAACTCAATTTATATCTGACAATGTTTTTCCTTCATTTATTTTAATATCGATTTACTACATTCTATTTTTATAGTGGTATTCATGGTGGCCAATAGATACTCCAGAGTCTTTTATCTAAGTCATATTCGTATTCAGCAACCCCAAAAACACAAGAGAAATCCGCTTGCATCAATTTAGTACCGAAAACTCTCGAAACCCCAGAAGATGACGTGCCTTAGGCACCAGGTATCCCGGTGTCTGTTCTGATGGCGTATTTGTGTTTAGCAGCCCCAAAAACTAATGAGTAATACCCATCTGCATCAATTTAATACCGAAACCTGTCGAAACTCCAGATGAAGACCTGCCTTAGGCACCAGGTTCTCCGTGGATCGGATATGATATCGAATTAACGTTCAGAAGCCCCAAAAACCTGTGAGTAATCCGTTTGCATCAATGTAGTACCAAAGACCCTCGAAACTCCAGGAGCCCCTTTCATTTACCTTGGAAACCAGGTGCTCCGGGAGTCGGTTCTGGTGGCATATTCGTGTTTGGCGACCTCAAAAAACCCTCCAGTAATTCATTTGCATCAATTAAATGCCGAAGACCATCGAAACTTTAGAAGATGACGTCCCTTGCGGTCACCACGTCATCCGGAGGTTAATTCTGATGGCATATTCGTGTTTTGCGATCCCAAAAACTCATGAGTAATCTGTTTATATCAATTGAATGCCTAAAATCCTCGACACTCTAGAAGATGACGTCCGTTGAAGGTCAAAGTCAACGTAAAGGTCGCCATTGGATAGCCAGGAAAAAATCCTAGACTACTAGTACTTTTCCTTGATCCAAACTTCAACATGTTGCCAAATAACCAGTATCTCAAGGACTTGGAATACCCCGTAAATCTTATAATTTTCCGAGTTTGGGCCTCTATATCTTGAAAATCCTTCATACGATTGAGTTGTGCCCATGAGAACTTTTTATCAGGATGCTTCAAAGTGTATTTTCCCAAAGTATGAACGAAATCCACTGGGACCTATTTTCCATAAGGTTTGTGCGGGGTCCTTTGATCTTGATTCAAAATATCAAGCTAGACGTTATCTATTTATCCATCTCCAAACATATCCATGTTTAGGAGATAAAATATAAACATTTATGGCAGAGGAGCCCAAGCGGGGATTCTTGCAGGTACTCGAACGCGTCAGATTATCACATGGGGAGAAACCTGGGAAGAAACCTTGTATCCTTGTACCTCTATCATATATTGGCTCTTAATACAGGGGAGTTTGCTAAGAGGGCCCGAAAAAAAATCAATCCTTAGAAAAGCTCAAAATCGTCAGATTAAAATAAGGTAAGTTAAGTAAAGTTGAGTTAAGTTTAAGGAAATGGGCAACTTAGCGAATATTTTATGAAATGAACATCAGATCGAAAATATTTTTCAAAAATCTATCTAATGATACCAAACACGACCCCCACGGAGAGAGATGGGGAGTAAATTTAAAATTTTAAATACGAACCCCGCGATATTTTGCGAAATGAACATCAGATCGAAAAACTGCAAAATACACGTATTGAATGGAAAAACAAAAAAAAATGTGCTCAATATTTTTGACAAATCTATCGAATGGTACCAAAACACGACCCTCCACGGAGGTGGGGTGGGGGGTTACTTTAAAATCTTAAATAGGAGACCCCATTTTTTATTGCAGATTTGTATTATTTACGTAAAAATAAGTAACTTTTATTCAAGACATTTTTTACGAATTATGGATAGATGGCGCTATAATCGGAAAAACGATTGTCGGAAATGGAAACTTTATGGAAAACTTAACTTAACTTTTTTTGTTTTTATTTAAGACCTAATATTCACAACCCAATAGGTCTGCATAACGCTCCAATAACTGCAAATTTAGCATACTTTCCTCCCCTACTATTACATTCATATGCCCAGTCCACATATGATATAAAATTCTGATGAAAGTTAACTTCGTTAGCAAAATTTTATAATCAAAAACAATGAATATGCACCTGGCCTTAAATGCTTTACAAGAGTTAAAACAATTCTTGCTCGAGCTTCGGACAGATAGCAAATTTAATGGATGTTATTACGACAACAAAAGAAACTGCAGAGAAACTGGATATGGAGCCCACACTCAACGAAAAAGGTACGTAATATCAATAAAAATGTTAATTCAGACAACAAACGCAATACTTAAAATTTGTCCAATTCTTGGTTTTATTGGGACAACAAAACAACGTTCATCAATTCATTATTTTCGTTCGTTGAGCCAATGTATTACGTTTATTGAATGGATGAACATTCATTATGTATACCATAATATCACTTTATTGGTATTACGAACTCTGTTCACTGAGTCAACGAACACTATTTATTGATATTACGAACTCTGTTCACTGAGTCAACGAATACTATTTATTGAAACAACAACGTCGTTAATTGACCGACGAAGACTATTCGTTGTGTCAATAACAGTATTATTTCTCCTAACGTATTTCGTCTATTTCTACAATTATTTCCGTTTATTGTTACAATTAATTCCGTTCATTCCCACAATAAATAAGGTTTTTCTTACATCAATTCTATTCATT
Organism: Diabrotica virgifera virgifera; assembly: GCF_917563875.1. Taxonomy (NCBI): domain Eukaryota; kingdom Metazoa; phylum Arthropoda; class Insecta; order Coleoptera; family Chrysomelidae; genus Diabrotica; species Diabrotica virgifera. Next base: position 29,887,716 of record NC_065452.1, read on the forward strand.
CTTACAATCAGTTTCGTTCATTCCTACTGTGAACGTATTTTATATTAATAATTACTGAATGCAATAGCTCAATGTATGATATTAATTGATTAATAATATTTTTTTTAATCCGCCTTTTTTGTCCTTAACCTAAAGGACTTTACACTGTGTGATTTTTTATATGATTTCACTTATACAGTGTACTGGAATAAGTGTTACACTCCCACCCAGTACCGGCGCTAGGGTATAAGGCGCCCACCTGCAAAAGAAACATAGGCGCCCTTCGATGTCTTTTTTATTAGTATTTTGTATAGCACCGACAGAAAAAAGGTCATTTGGGCGCCCCCCAAACAGGGGCGCCCGCCTGCAGTGCATCCCTTGCAGGCCCATTATCGCCGGCCCTGCTCCCACCACACCCTTATTAACTTATTTATTTTTAGCACATAAGCAAAACGCTCGGACCGGTCGTTTTTTAAAATAATCAAAGTATATTATAACATCAATGTTTCGAACTTTACACGATCCCTCTTCAGGTGACAGGCGCGGCGTAACTTTGATTTTTTTTAATGGGAAAGTACGTCATGTGACAGCTTATTTAAAAGCGTTTCAAATAGTCATTCCAAAAATGTATAACACTTTAATCCTTTTTGAGAGCGCAGGTGCAAAATTTCGTTCGAATTCTTTTTAAACGGATTCATTTTTTTTGGAATTCTGAGAAAACTAATAATTATTTTTGAAAAATTTAAACGCAGAATAAAATATTACATTATTACCGAGGGCAGAAAGTCCCTTAGAATAAACAAAAAGTTTGTGTTGAATGGTATGCCTATTTGAAATTAAAAATCATACTAAATTTTCTCTTTTTCAACCGTGTGACTTATTAAAATAATCATTATAGAGGTTCTCAGGTACTTCAGACCCTCGATAATACTGTAATATTTTATTTTGCATTTAAATTTTCAAAAATAATAATTAGTTTTCTCAGGACTCGAAGAAAATTAATACATTTAAAAAGAATTCGACCGAAATTTCACGATAATAGACACACAAAAACTTCCTTCTACTACGGACTACACTTGAAAACGAAATGCAATTATTATTCGACACGTCGGTAACACAGAGAAGCTAGGGGTAACACGATAAGGAAAAGCCGTTAACTTTCAAATGGTCAAGCAAAACATTTATTGCCTCAACAACTACGATTATTGTCACAATAAACGCATTGATTGTGGGTATTAAATGCAGTAGTAGATTGATAGGATAATCATATATTACTCTATATTAACAAAATTTGTACATTGTTTTAATGGAAGCTGTACGTTGTCACGATAAACCAAGGTAATTGCTTGTCATCTACGAAATCAAGAACGTGAGTTGCTGCCAGAAGTAACAGTATTTATTAAATATACGAAACTAAGTTATTGGCTGAATAAATTGAGTGTTATTGATTAATGTACTCTAGTTATTCTCACAATTATTATTCAATCATTGTGACAATAACCAAATACATTCGTCAATGTCTAAAAGTTCGTTGAAACAACAAATTAAATTGTTGTGACAACGAAATACTATTCAGTAATCACTGTTAATCAATATTACGAACTAAATTTTTTTGAGTGCAGTTTTCAACCAGCCACACAGTTAGGCATCGGAATAAAAACTGACAGTTCGATTACAAATGAACATAAAGACGAACCGATTTGGGATCCTAAAATGACATACAAAGTTAATTTCTTTTATTGTTTTCTCGACCAATCAATAATTTCAGTATAGATTTTCCATATTGGAAAATCATGTTGATTATTTCAAATTTTTATATAATTTGAACGACAGTAGGTACAGAAAACAGAAACGGGAAGATTAAACAAAAATGCGTATTTTTTGGGCGCCTTTATATGTTTTGCATACAGGCGCTACCATACGCTCGCGCTGGCTCGGCACTGGTTGTCATATACAAAAATCATTATTAGATAGATATTAAAAAAACATATTATGGGGGACACGATTTTCAGCAATTAACCCACACTAAAAAAGCTGCCCACACCAATGAACTGTCCTGAAATTTTTATTATTCATAAAATGCTTTCGAGCATAATTATGACCAATGAAGTTTTATCTGTAGACAAAACAAATCAATAATTTTATTGTTTTTGTTTGGTAGGTAAGAATGTAAACATTTGACTCAAGCAGGTAATTTAGTATGGTGTGACGTGTGACAAACAATGGGCAATTACTAAGTACCTAATAAAGATTTGACACGTATTCTAGAAAGAATATTGTTTATGTCAATTACTACAAGATTCGATAAATAATAAATAAGCCGTGTGAAGTTGGCACCTCTAAATACGATTTTTTCAAAAATTTTGTTTTTTTTAATTGTCCATCAAATGTCCACTCTTGTCCAGTAAACATTTTTTTTTGTCCACCTTTTGTTTACGAGATACTAAAAAAACGTGAAATAAGGCCTAACACCCCGAAGTCAAAAAAACGTCGTAAAAACTGATACGTTTGATTGTCCAACTGTTGTCCACACTTATCCAGGCATTTTTTTTTAATTGTCCACCTTTTATTTATTTAAATTAGCAATAATTATCGTTTGTTAGTAAAAATGCCAAAAAATGAGAATTTTTGAAAATTTTTTTTCACGTTGGATTGTCCATCGAATGTCCACCCTTGTCCAGCAAAAATTTTTTTGTCCACCTTTTGTTTACGAGATACTAAAAAACGTGAAATAAGGCTTAACACCCCGAAGTAAAAAAAACGTCGTAAAAACTGATACGTTTGATTGTCCAACTGTTGTCCACACTTGTCCAGGCATTTTTTTTAATTGTCCACCTTTTGTTTATTTAAATTAGCAATAATTATTGTTTGTTAGTAAAAATGCCAAAAAATGAGAATTTTTGGAATTTTTTTTCACGTTTGATTGTCCGTCGAATGTCCACCCTTGTCCAACAAAAAGTTTTTTTGTCCACCTTTTTTGAAAAAAATAGTTGAAAAAAATTTTTTGGACAGGGAAGAAGTACAAGTTTCCGAATTCGAGAAAAAGTTGTTAGGACTAACAGCTTTGGATTGTCCAATAGTTGTCCATTCATGTTCAGATATTTTGACATTTTCATTACTTGTGAAACATTGGTTTTTTCTCAGCAATATTTTTTAGTTTGGTAGCAACAATGGATCATGAATGCGAATTCCAAAAAATGATATTTTTATTCAACGCCGTGAGGAAAGGTTACTTTTCCACACGCTCGAGCGATGCAATATTCGCATTTTCACACATTCTTGAATAAAATATCGTTCTTAACTAGTGTGGAACAGTTTTTTTAACTCATCTGATTACAATGCTCGCCTTCGGCTCGCATTGCAACCCTCAGATTCGTTTAAAAAACTTTTCCACACTAGTGAAGAAGTATATTATTGTTTGTTTGATGTTTTTAACTTTACTATTGCTTAGCAAGAAAATTTTCGTTGTCCATTTTTACCCTAAGAGATAATTAGAAAATGATACATATATTTGACCCATAATAAGGCCAAGCACCTGGACTTTGAAAAAAGGTCGTAAAAACTAATAGATTTGACTGTCCAACTGAAGTCTAGATATATTTTGGCATTTTTTTTTTATTTGTACACTTTCTATTTTTCTTTTTTTTTTTTGTTGATCGCAATTATTTATAATTTGGTAATAACATATTAGAAAATTCCTGGGAAGTATAATTCATTTGATGCGTTAAATGCTGACAATTTTCTGTAAATTTGAAGGCGAGGATGAAAAATTTCTTGATCAACATTTTTGAGAATAGTATGTCATCTGTAACTTTTCACATGGGTTACTTACTTTTTAAAAAGGTGACTCATTTTAATATGCAGTACTTGGCATATATTTTAATAGTTGATTGTGAATGAAAAGTAAGGCATAAGTTAAATTGTAAAATTCGAAGAAACTATGCTCAAGTTATGTTGATTGGATAACCGAAAAATAATATATGTTTACATATTTTGAAAAAAAAATGCATGATAGGTTTGAGAATCACGGAGAAATAGACAATTAGACGACTAACAATTAATAAGTGAGTTTATTGATATACTTCTGTAGGATTTTTGTAAACATTCAACATGTCATTTTTCTATAAGTTTATAGAAAATAGTAAAAGTGTCGGTAAAAATAGTAAATCTCTTGAACAAAAGGTAGAGAGAAAAAACTTTTAGCTAAACAAGGATGGAAATTCGATTGACAGTCAAATATGAAAAATATTTTCAAAAATAGTATATTACATAACTAGGACTTATTTTATTTACGAGTGTGAAGTTTGTACACAGAGGCGAAGCCGAGATTTACAATCATACGAGACAATATTAGATTTGTTATTTTTTCTTGACATTTTTATTAAAAAACGACAACTATTCTTATAATGAAGAAAAAAGTGGAAAAGTAAAAAAAATGCCTGAACACGTGTGGACAACTATTGGACAATCGAAACATGTCAGTTTTGACGACTTTATCTCGAATTCGGAAAACTGTACTTTCTCCCGGTCCGAAAAATTATTTTAAACTACATTTTTCAAAAAAAGTGGACAAAAAAACTTTTTGCTGGACAAGCGTGGACATTCGAAGGACAATCAAACGTGAAAAAAAAATCCAAAAATTCTCATTTTTTGGCATTTTTACTAACAAACGATAATTATTGCTAATTTAAATTAATAAAAGGTGGACAATTAAAAAATTGCCTGGACAAGTGTGGACAACAGTTGGACAATCAAACGTATCAGTTTTTACGACGTTTTTTTGACTTCGGGGTGTTAGGCCTTATTTCACGTTTTTTTAGTATCTCGTAAACAAAAGGTGGACAAAAAAAATTTTTGCTGGACAAGGGTGGACATTCGATGAACAATCAAACGTGAAAAAAATTTCCAAAAATTCTCATTTTTTGGCATTTTTACTAACAAACAATAATTATTGCTAATTTAAATAAATAAAAGGTGGACAATTAAAAAAAATGCCTGGACAAGTGTGGACAACAGTTGGACAATCAAACGTATCAGTTTTTACGACGTTTTTTTTACTTCGGGGTGTTGGGCCTTATTTTACGTTTTTTTAGTATCTCGTAAACAAAAGGTGGACAAAAAAAATTTTTGCTGGACAAGAGTGGACATTTGATGGACAATTAAATAGAAACAAAATTTTTGAAAAAATCGTATTTAGAGGTGCCAACTTCACACGGCTTAATAAATACTTTTATCTACTCTACTCTATCTCATATTATGCATAAGTTTTTAGTTTCTGAAAACTGTTATTATAGATAGCAGTGCGTGAAGGATTTAAAGTGTGCGTGAAGTAACAATGTATTTTAAATGGGGTTTACTTTTTCACACACGTTCATAACGAGCGATCCACAATTATTGGGATCAAAGCTAGCCTAGCCGTGCAAAAAATTACATATGTCTTGTTTTAATCTGAATTTATATCACTGGCTTATCAATTAATTTTGATTAACATTATAAAACATAAAAAATCAATCAAAACCTCTAACTCAGAACTTTAATCAAAAATAAAAAGAATTAAAATTATAAGTAACAATAATAAATAAAATCAAACAATATGCTGTATGTCCACCACCAACATCTCTACATAACCTAACTTTTCTTCTTAAGTTAACGTACACTGCAAAGGTGAGGTAAACTCTAAAACTCTAAAGCAGCGGTTCTCAATCTGTGGTACATGGTGCATGTACCACTGGTGGTACATATCATTATTTGCGGTGGTACACAAAACACACAAAAACTTAAAATAGTAGTACATAGTAAGTCTTGATTATACAATCTAAAAATATAGAAATATAATAAAAGAAACTTTAGATGGTACATGCCTCAAAAAGGTTGAGAACCGCTACTCTAAAGTATATCTGAATTAAGAATACTTAGACGTGCACTGTATAGCTATTTCTGTCGTTATAATCAAATATCCTTAACACGCGTTGTCATGGTAATGACATTTGAGCAATAAATTACAACAAAAGTATTGACAGTTTTGTGGTTTGAAATAAGTTAGAATTTTTAAATGTCAAAGTCTAAAAATTGTAGAATAAAAATTCCAGTGACGAAGAATTACAGTATTTTTATTTGTTTTTCGTTGATAAAATATTGTATAAAACTGTGCGTGAAGTACTTTTGGCGAAGTTACGCTCCGCTGTCGCTCGTGCTCTAAATATCGCGTGCGTTCGCAAAAAGCATACTTCACGAACTGTTTCATAAATAACTATTTATCATGTTATAAATAACATATAACATAATCAATTGATTCTGAAGTCAAAAATTGCAATGATAAAGAATAAATTAGACTTTTTGAAAAAAGTGTGCAAACCAACCATATTCAGTCATTCCTAAGTCAAATTATTCCACTTTATCAAACAATAGGTACGATATTTTTGAATAATTAGAAACTGCAATCTGTTTTGCCAAAATACCTAAATATTTTTAAATGAAATAAAGAAAGCAAAAAATAAACTAATGTATCACAGGAAAAATGAAACAAATAGAGGCACAAAGAATAGAAAATAAACTAAACAAAAGATAATCAAAAAATCAAAATAGACTTAGTCTAAAGTGAGAAAAGTCTTAGAAAAAGTAAGTTCCCTAAATCTTTATTCTAAGATTCGATAAATGCTTTTAATCATGCTATAAATAATATATGACATATCTAATCAATTGATTTTAAAGTCAAAAATTGAAGCTACACTTTTCCAAGCAATTAACGCACCACCTCAAAAATTGGTCATTTTTAATGTCTCGAATTTCCCAAGCCAGTTGTCAGATTTTTTTACGTCACGTTATTTATTTAAATTATTCTTTAACGATATTTTTGTAATAATACTGTTGCTAGGCAGGACAATTGTCATTGTATACCGGGTGTACCAATCAAACTGTGATTTTTTCTCAAAGTTCGCGTGACCCTCTGGAATATTCTAGCATTTAAAAATACTGAAATTAAAACACAACTGTAGCCTCATGTTTTCTTAACATTCTGTTTTTTGATGCATTCGCTTATGTCGGATAATAAAAAAGTTAAATACCTACTTTAACACCTAGCCTCGTTTTTCGTCAATAAAGGGTGCTTTTAAAATAAGTATGACAAACTTTAAGGGTTAATTCTGCATTAACAAATAATTAAAGTTTGCTTTATAAACGTATGTCCGCAAATGCTTCGTTTCCGAGATAGGGAGTGTTAAACTTTTTCTTACAAACTGACGATTTATTTATTGCTCTAAAACCGTTTGAGATATACAAATGAAATGTGGTAGGTTTTAAGAGGTAGTTTTTGTGTATTTTTTGACACACAATTAACAATTTTATATTCACCATTGGCGCATATAAGGGTCATATTACCCGTATGCGCGCCAATGGTGAATATTAAATTGCTAATCGTATATCAAAAAATGCGCAATGCTCTTAAAACCCACCAAATTTCATTTGCATACCTTAACCGGTTTTAGAGCAATAAATGAATCTTCAGTTTGTAAGGAAAATTTCAACACCCCCTATTTCGAAACGAAGCGTTTGCGGAGATTATTATAAAGCAAACTGTCATTATTTTTTCATCCAGAATTACCCCTTAAAGTTTGCCATACTTTTAAAAGCAACCTGTATTGAGGAAAAACAAGGCTAGTTGTTAAACTATGTATCTTACTTTTTTATTATGAATGAAGTACGTGCCTCCTAGTGGCGGGATACGGGCAACAATACATTGGCTTATAGGGCAGTCCTTACAGTAGGGATCCTGGCCTATACAGAAAAATGCAGGCGGGTGTGGGGTAATACTGCACTTTGGTTGCATTGGTGGTGTATTGGCTAAACGTGCAGGGCAGGGTATGGTGCTGATAGAAAAGGCATTCAGGCATCAAATATCCAAAAAATCTCTTCAGGCCATAATAATGAAAAGACCTTCTCCGAACGTAATAAAAACTTATACTGAAATGATGGCATCTCCCGAGGTAAAATGTTCCGGAAGTAAAATGAGCCTCCGTTCGGATCTCCGGGTGAGGACTATCTCAGGGGGAACACCATTACAGGTTAGAAAAATCAGGATAGAGTCTTGGAATCTTGGTAGTCTTACAGGTAAGAGTCTGGAGTTAGTGGATGCGCTCAAACGAAGAAGAGTTCAAATTGCTTGTATTCAAGAAACTAGGTAGCAAGACAAAGGGCGAAAGAACTAGGTGATGGATATAAATTGTGGTATGTAGGGAGTAGTAACACTAGAAATGGAGTTGGTATAATTGCTGATAGTGAAATGAAAGATATCTAACCTAGTAGAAGTTGTAATAACGAGTGATAGAATGATGTCAGTGAAATTTGTAATTGATAAAGAGGTATTGAATGTTGTGTGTGTGTATGCTCCTCAAACAGGTCTGGGTGAGAATGAAAGAAGAGCTTTCTATGACCAATTAGGAGACGTACTGAGTGATATTCCAGCAGAGGAGAAAGTTATAATAGGAGGTAATTTCAATGCACATGTGGGCCAAGCCAAGATAGGATATGAAACAATACATGGGGGATTAGGCTTTGGAGCTAGAAATAAAGCTGGAGATGACATGCTAGAATTAGCAACATTGAATATGGCGATTGTTAACACATTCTTTAAAAAGAGAGAAACTCAACTTATTACCTACAAAAATGGACAACATCAATCCCAAATAGACTACTTCAAGATAAGGAAAGAAGACATACGTGAATGCAAGGACTGCAAGGTAATAGTTAGTGAGATAGTAAGCCAACAACATAAGCTGCTTGTTCTGGACATCGAAGTAAAAAGCGAAACTAAACAAAAATATCGGAGAGCACCACAAAAAATCAAGTGGTGGATGCTAAAAGATGAGAAGGAAGGTCTATTCAGGGAAAGAATAGTAGAAAAAATATGTTGGAACACGAAAGAAAGCCCTAACACAATCTGGAGAAAAATGGCCAATATTATTAGAGAGACGGCTATTGAAATTGAAATACTTGGGAAAACGTCAGGAAAGAAGTTTGAGGATAAAGAGACTTGGTGGTGGTCAAATGAAGTACAAGGAAAAATAAAAGAGAAGGGAAAATTATATAAAAAGTGGCAAGAAACCAGATCGGATATAGATCTTCAAAACTATATGGTCGCCAAAAAGGAAGCGAAAGTAGCAGTAGCAAAAGCTAAAGCAGAAGCGTATTCAAACCTATACGATCAACTTGATACCAGGGAAGGCGAAGCAAAGATATATAAAATAGCCAAACAGAGAGCAAAGAAAGCAAGAGATTTTAATCAGATTAAATGTATCCGAGATGAAAATAATAAAATACTAATTCACGAAAAGGATGTCAAAAAGAGATTGAGAAAGTATTTTGAAAGTTTATTAAATGAAGAATTTGTCATCGCAATTATGTTTAAATATGCAATTATATCATTCCAGTTGAAATATTGTGAACTATAATAGTTATTTATGATACAAGTGGTAAAAGTACAATTTTAAGGCACGCATGTGAAAGTTTGCAGAATGAGCGAAGCGAATTCTGCAATTCACTGTACTTTTTAACACGTATATCATACCTACAATATTTTTCTACAAACGTCTTATATATCAACAATTATAATTTATTCATTCTCAATTACAGGACAATATCTACAAAAACTTTTACTTGAACTTGACTGACATTCCATTTTTATATTTTTCTTGACATTACATCAAAACTGCCTATACTGTTAATACGTAAATCATAACAACTGTAGAATAATAACATCTACTTTTATTGTTGTATATTCTAACAAATTTTAATAGTTTTTTTTCTACAAACGTGTTAAAAATGCAATAATACAGTTTAAATTAAATTTTAAAAAACCTCTTAAACCACCTTTTTCTAATTGCGCAAGTTATATCTACAATTAATATTAATGTTAATAAATGAACTATAAATATTTTGACGTTTCACAATTTGACAATTCACGAATTCACTTTTAACTGCAGTGCCTTAAAAATTTTAAAGCAATAGTGCTTTAAAGTAGCATTTTTAACGCTCCTATGGAGTGCTAAAAATTGCATTTTTAACACGGTTGTAGAAAAAGGTACTTAACTCTTGAGCGAAATTCATATTTTTCGACATACCTCGTATAAAGTTGGTAAAATGTGATAATATATTACCATTGTATAACTAGACAAGACTTTCTTAAACAATGATATTACGATTGAATCTTCGTTTTGATACAATGCAGAGCTTTTTATAAAGAATCTTATAAGAATTTTATAAAGATTTTTTTCGTAAAATTAAAAAATTAATAATAAAATAGTTATCATAATTGTAATAAAATGATGTTGGTTATTGGTAATTTGAGAAAAATTTACAAAAATTAATTTTTTATTTACAGGGATCTAATTGCATATTAAAATTAAATTCGTATATTGTGAAATATAAAGGTATTTTATTCTTGAGTTAAATTCCTATTTTTTGACTTACCTCGTATAAAATTGGTAAGCTTTGATATCTGATGGTTGTATCTTATATCTCAGATTTAAGACCATTTTTTTAAGACTTATTTATTTAAGACTTATTTCATAAGCATTTCATGAAGAATAACTTTTTCGTAAAATTGATAATAAAAATGTTTCCCACAGGCCCGGCCCTAAGGATTTTGCCGCCCTGGGCAAGATCGGCGACCGCCGCCACTCCCCCTTGATATGCTGGAAAACTAAAAAATTTCACCATGGCTCTTAATTTGCTGAAATCTATCACTTAATGCATTAACAGTTGTGTCTAGTTGTATAATTTTTAAATAGAAGTCAACTTTATATCATGTATCTGGATCTAGGTCCATACTTTTATCTTCAGCCTCCTTTTCGGATTCTCAATTTCTAACTTTAATGAGCCCTTTTGCGTCTGTCAAATAGACCTGGAATTTTAAATTACTTCCGAGAGACTTAAAATGGATTTCCGATTTTTCTAATAAACTGATAGCTTGATACGCTCCCATATCAATACTCTGCATATGCGACTACGTTGATGTAGTCATGCCATATTACCACAGAGCAAAGAAAATTAAAATCACGGATTTGATTTGCCAAACAGCTTGCCTCATGAGCAACCATTTTATCGTAGTTTTTGTTCACAGTGATTTCTACAAGAGCATCGTAAATTTCTTCAATTTGGTCTCTAATGGGAGTAATTGCATCAATTATTCTACTTTCCCATATAGTTTCGGACAAAGGTTTCAATGTTAGGCTAGAAATATGATTTTTCAGCAGAGTTCAACGATGAATAGATGCTGAAAAAAAGTTGTAAATTTTGTCACTAAGAAAAAGAAAGAAACAGGCTTTAGCAGCATCTTTTACAACTAAGTTAAGTGAATGGCTAGAACAAGAACAAGGACAAAAAATGCTCTAGGATTCATTTTCAAAATTCTGTTTTGAACTTCTAAGTTCTTCTCTTGCATGCTTGCCCCATTATCATACCCTTGTCCTCTCATATCTTCCAAAGGTATTCCCAGTTCTTTCTGGGACTCTGTAACTCCCAAGCCAGTGGTTTCCACTACAGGCACAAATCCAAGAAAATGTTCTTCAATTTTAACACTTTGTGAACAATAACCTAAATCGACAAAATGTACAACAATAGTCATCGGTTCCACCCCAGCAATATCAGATATACAATCTAAAATTATGCTATAATACTTTGCTGATTTCAAAAAGTTTAAAATTTTATTTTTGATTTGGTCATGGAGGAGCTGAATAATTTCGTTTTGAATCCGTTTTTCCAAGTAGTGATGCTGCTTGTTACTCCCATTAGTTATTCTCCTAATGTGCTCTTGTAACACATAATCAAAATTTTTAAACAGCTTAAAAAAATTACCATTGTTTTGATGAAAATGTTTATCAGAATCGGCCCTTATTGGATGACACTGATGTGCTAAGAACTGTATTATTAATATAAGTCGTTGTATTACATTTTTCCAATGACCAATTTCTGAATTTAGAACTTTTTGTGTTTCTTCATCTATGATTTCTAATCAAATTGCTAGTTCTACCCACTGTCGCTGTCACTGTAGATGAGCTGGAGACTTATCGTGGCTGAACAAAGCTTCAGCCATATGTTTCTAATTATTATATCCATTTTCAGTAAAGTTAATTTTAAGTGAATTTAGTTTAGTTCTGATCCCACTATTCTTATGCGATGAAGAAGAAGGCGGTGTTGTCGATTTTCCGTCGCATTGCAATTCCTAACCTTGCAATGTTATTGTTTCACTTACTTAATTCTCGTTTTTACAGTTGCATTTTTGCCGCTCTTGTTCATAATATTGATTTTTTATAATATTAAAAACATAAATTATTATTTCTTAAATTTCAAAAATTGGCTGCCCTCTAAAATTTGCCGCCCCTGAATTTGCCCCCTGGGCTGTCGCCCAGTTCGCCCACCCCTGGGGCCGCGCCTGAATTTCCCATATGGTTCGAAGCCACGCAGACATACTGTATAAGTGCTCAAAAAAATTTATTTTGAATTTTGAAATTATAATGTCATATTCGAATTCAGCATAATTAAAAAGCAAATAGAAACATTTTTGAACAAAGTAAAATGATGAATTCACCGATATTTTTTAAAATTATTTAAGTACCTATACAAAACAGTTTTATGGTTTAAACAATTAATAAACGAGAGGCTAAATCTGTGTGTAGAACTTTTTACTTTAAGATAAAATATATAAACTATCAAAAAATGTTTTAGAAAAATATAAGCTTGTTTGATTTTTTCCGAAACAATGTAAGTTTCCTTCATTGACTCCCCTAAAGCGTAAGTGTTATAATTTCCTTATTTTACCGTTTATCTGTTGAGAGATTGTCCAATGATTACACAGGAAAAGTCGTCAATAATTGATAAATAAATGCGTACCAAACTAAACATAGGTAAAAAATAAAGAAAGAGAAAACCCATTTCTAGATTAAAAATAGTGTTCTATTCGGCAAATTGCAATAATTCTTAAATCTTTTAATCATCATCAGCCCATAGTCGTCCACTGCTGAACATAGGCCTCCTCGAAAAACTTCCATTCAGATCTATCCTGCGCTGCTGCAATCCAGTTGGTACAAATCCTCTTTATGTCGTCAGTCCATCTTGTGGGTGGTCTTCCCGGGTTTCGTCTATCCGCTCTCGGACTCCATTCCAAGATTTTTTTGGTCCACCTATCATCTCTCATTCTAGCGACGTGTCCTGCCCACTTGCATTTAATTTTGGCTATGTGTTTTAGTATGTCTTCTACACCACTTCTTCTACGAATTTCTTCGTTTCTTACCCTATCTCTTAACGTTATGCCCAACAATGATCTTTCCATTCTACGTTGCGTCACTTGTAGTTTTCGTGCAGATGTCCTTGTTAGGCTAAGTGTCTCTGCGCCATATGTAAGAACAGGCAGGACACATTGATTAAAGGCTCTTCTTTTTAAGCTGATAGGTATATCACCTTTAAAAATATCACGTAGTCTTCCATATGCTGCCCATCCCAGAGTTATTCTTCTTAGCAGCTCAGCAGTTTGATTGTCTCTGCTAATTTTTACCGTATGTCCAAGGTATATGTATCTGTCAACAACTTCAATTTCGACGTTTTCTACCTTTAAAGGATGGCTCGGAACTAAATTCGTCATCATTTTGGTCTTTTGGTAATTAATATTTAGACCTACTTTACGTGCTGCATCGCGGAGTTCATTCAACATATCATTGGCAGTTTTTAGGTCATCTGAAATCAGAACAATATCATCTGCGAATCGTAGATGACTGAGCATCTCACCATCGATATTTATTCCTTTATTTTCCCATTCCAGTGATTTCAAAGCATGTTCAAGTACAGTAATGAACAACTTAGGCGACATAGTATCTCCCTGTCGAATACCTCTCCTGATATATATCTTATTGGTAGGACCGTGCAGATTTATAGTTGTTGTAGCATTTCTGTATATATTTTCTATAATATTGGTGTACCTATGATCAATTCGACACTCTTCCAATGCCTTAAGTAGTGCGGGTAGTTCGATAGTATTAAACGCTTTATGGAAGTCTATAAACGTTAGAACTAGAGGTCTATTAAATTCAATTGATTTTTCAATCAAGACTTTGAGGCACTGTAGGTGGTCATTTGTACCGTAGTTGGGGCGAAAACCAGCCTGTTGTTTTGGTTGGTGCAGCTCAAATTTTGCTTCCAATCGATTGGTTATTATTCTGGTGTACAGTTTGTATAAATGGTTAAGTAGAGAAATTGGCCTGTAATTCTCTAGGTTCATGTTGTCACCCTTCTTATGCATAAGAATTGTAATTGAGTTATTCCAAGCTATAGGAATTTTTTGACTATACAAGCAGAGATTGAAGAGGTCTTGTATTTTTTTCAGAAGAGAAGTTCCGCCAAGTTTTATAGCTTCTGTAACTATTCCATCATCTCCCGGAGCCTTGTTGTTTTTCATTTTTTGGAGTGCATATTGTATCTCATCTTGAGTAATTTCTGGAATATCCTCAGATCCCTGGTTTTGTACCGTGTGTCTATTTTCTGGATTTATGACATTGTTAACTTGGTTTGTGTATAATATAATGTAGAACTCTTCGACGATTCCTAGTATTTTCTGTCTGTTGTTATCTCACCATTTTTATCCCTAAGCTGGAACATTTCTTTTCTACTTGTCGTCATTTTTTGTCTCATTTTACCTTCATGCTTCGGTTTTGCTCTATAGTCTGTACTATTTTTTCATGTTTAAATTTCCTAATATCTCTTCTCACAGCTTTCGATATGTCTTTATTGAGTGCCCTAATGGTTTGTGGATCAATGTCCCTTTCACTTTTTAACTGTCTTCTTTCTGTTATTTTGTGTTGTGTTTCTAAAGTGATCTTTTCATCTCGTTTGGTCTTTGGGCAAAAACGTGCTTGTGCCAGTTTAAGTGTATCAACTATTTGTTTGTTCAACTCATCGACATCGTTTGATATTATGGTGTGATCAAGAGTGTTATTAATGTAGTCTCCAAATACTGTTTCGTCTTGTGGGCGTGTCCAGTGAAAGTATTTCTTTTTTAATATATGGCGAGAGACCAACTGGTGAGATACCAACTCATTTAGATAGAAGCCATATATTAAAAAAAAAATCTTTTAATAGTCACTTACAAAGCATTATAATAGTTTATTGTCGTTACCTACCATAAAATTTCGGTAGGCCGGAAGGGATTAAGTTTCTAGATATTATGAGATGATTCACTTGGCGAATACGTCTATTTAGAAATTTCCGTTTTTAAATTTAAACACACAACGTAAAATAATATAACAATAACAGATTTTTACATAATATCAGATGGCAAGATGGGGCCCCTAAACGATTGGGGCCCCTAAACGCTTGGGCCCCCCCTCGCCCTGCTTCATGCTGCGGGGGCCTCTGTTACGCCCCTGCCTTCAGGGATGGAATTTATAAATTGGAATCTCGTTGGAACAAGTGTATTGATGTTCAAGGAGACTATACTGAATAGTGAATAATAAAGTATATTTCAAATCATAAACGTGTATTTTTCGTGTCGAACCAAAAAATTATTGAACAACCTAGTAATTGACATTTTGGGAAAATCAACCAATAAATCTTTCTATATGCACTGATAAATCTGATGCCTTATACATAAATTTATCAAATACTTACTCAAAAGTTTGCCCCTCTCCCGTTCAGCAATTTTCTTCTCTTTCACCTCGTCATAATTTTCAGTTTTAATAATTATAAAAAATTCTCCATAATCCATCTCACAATCTGTAAAAAAATTAATAAAACAGGTTTTAGTAGTGATAAACTTTATATTATTTTAATGCAATTTGCTATTTTAGTTTGAAATAAGCCACAAATTTAGTTTTTGTTGTTTGATAAAAAATTCTTCTAATTTAATTTTATCTGATTTTATTCGATTAGGTACATGATATCAACTTTAACTTAAGAATATCCGTCAGAAAAATCATAGCAAGTGTGACTTGTCTTTAAAAGGTCAACAACATAATAATAATAATAGCCTTTATTCCCCAACAGTTTCCCATTTACAGAGGAATACAAAGAATAAGAAGTTATAACAGCACTGCATGCTTAATACAAATAATAGAACTTAAAATATAAGGTTGCGCAACTTAAAGTAGAACAATAAAACAAAAAGAAAAAGAATAAAATATAGGTAAATATTACAGAGATAATAAAACAGAAAATTTATATGCTTATATGTGGTAACTGATTAGAAATTACAAATAAGTATTGCATTTGTTTTTCAATTCCGAGACACTACAACAAAAAATGTCACAAGCAGATGAAAGTTTGTTTGCATTAGCACACATCATATTAATCGGCCAATCGGCGCTTTTAACATTAGATTTGTTTGAGCTCGTTTGCACAGAAACGTCTCATTTTGTCTTGATGCAAGCCTCGGAACAAAAAAATCTAACTGATTTAGTAACACTGCACAGTCTATCCCACCGTTTAATAACTTATGTAGAAACAATACTGATGCCTGATTTCTACGTTTTTCTAGAGAGACAAAGATAAATCGTTCTAATAAATTAAAATAATTGCAACCCCTAGCAGGGTAAACGCCGTCAACTTTAAAACTAAGAAATTTTAAGAATTTCTTTTGCACCCTCTCAACAGCTGTTGTATATTGAGCATAAATAGGATTCCATATTAGAGATCCATATTCAAATTTTGTTCTCACTAAACTAAAAAATAGACACGACAGCGCAGTTACGTCAGTAAAATTCCCACAATTTCTAAATATAAATCCATATGTGCGGTAAGCTTGACTGACAATGAGGTTAATATGAACGTTAAATGTTAAATGAATATCAAAATGAACCCCTAAATCTCTAATTGTTTCAGTTCTCTCCAAAATTGTATTATCAATGACATACGAAAAAAATATTGTATTTGTTTTACGACTAAATGTTAAGACTTTGCATTTAGCTATGTTTAAATAAAGTCTATTGCTCAAACACCACCTTTGCAACAAATCAATTTGTTGTTGTAACATAATGCAATCATTTATATTGGATACCGAATCATAAAGTTTTAGATCGTCAGCAAACATTAATTTATTACAGCTTATGGACTCACATAAATCGTTAATGAATATTAGGAATAATAACGGACCTAAATTGGAACCTTGTGGAACGCCACTAGTTGCAAGGTAAGTGTCTGAACTATATCCATTGTAACAAACATACTGATTACGATTATGTAAGTAAGACTTAAGAAGTTGATAGAATGTCTCAGGAAAACCCATCAAGAAAATCTTTCTAAGAAGTATGACATGGCTAATTTTATCAAAGGCCTTGGAAAAATCGGTATAGACCACATCAACCTGTCCTCTTCTGTCTAATGTTTCGCACAAACACTGGCTGAAAATTGATAAGTTGCTAATTGTTGATCTAGAACTCATGAAGCCATGTTGATGGACAGATATAATATTTTTCGTGCACAGATAAATGCGACTATATAAGATTGTCTCCAAGAGCTTTGCGACATTGCATAATGTAGATATGGGTCTATAATTACTAATGTTCGCCCGATCCAATTGTTTATGAACTGGACATATTTTTGCTACTTTCCATTTATCTGGAAAAATTGGGTTTTCAATATTAGATTAAAAATTACTTTCAAAGGCAAAAGCAAAGATGGTAGACAGTCTTTTAATAAAAAGGACGGTATTTTATCCGGACCACTTGTGAACTTGTTTTTCAGTTTTTTACCCGCTTGTATAATTTCTTCTTCTGATATTGGTTCACAACTAATGTCTAAAAGTATGTTGTGATCGAAATTAATAGAAAAGTGCTGATCTTGATTTTCAGGAGGCGAAAATACACTTTGAAAAAAATTTCCAAACGCGTCAACAATAGATTGGGGGTTATCAATTTGTTCATTGTTATAAGACATTCTACCAGGAATTCTTGAAGACTTGTTTTTGTTATGTATAAATGACCAAAAAGATTTAGGTTCATCTCGTAGTGAGTACTGTATCTTTTGTACGTAAGATTGGTAAGCATTTTTAATTTCTTGCTTAATATTTGACCTAAATCGACTAAATTGGTGATAATAAATAATATTATTTGTAGATTTGAACTTTTTATGAAGTTTTGCTTTTACTTTGATGTGTTTATTTATTTCACTAGTATACCAAACCGGATATTTATGCTTAAAGTTTTTAAAAAGCGGTACATTGGCATCTATAATTTTATAAAATTTATCATAGAAATGTTGAACTGCAGTATTTACGTCCGTACAATTAATTAAAAAGTGCCAATCAGTTGTTATGAAATCGTTGTACAAAGATATGAAATTAGTTTTTTATAATTATATGGTTTACTGTTGACATTTGTGTTAATATTATCACATTTTTACGAAGCCCACTCATTATAATGGATAAAGATGGATGGTAGAGATCTTCGTTTACTAATGGCACGTAATCTCTAGAAACAGTACAATTTGCATTACCAATTACTAAGTCAAGCATCCTATTGTAGTTATTTAAGATGTTGTTACATTGCCTCATATTTAAAAAAGCTAATAAATTTTCTACTGAAGCAGCTTTCCTGTCATTTAGATTATTGACTACAAAATTTGGGCAATTAAACTCACCTAGTATAATAACTTTTAGTAAACAGAGTTTAGTACATCCCAGTTCTCTAGTGCTTCTTAAAAGAGTTCAAACTCATCAACTGTGGTAGATGGTGGAATGTACAAAACTGCTACAAAAAAAAGATTTAAAAGCTAGATGACATTTACATACTAAAAAAATCAACCTTTGGAAAATTAGTATCAAAATCAGAAGAGTTAACCAGTTCAGATTTAATAGTCCCGTCTACAGCAAGTAACACCCCTCCACCAGTAGAGATGCAACATGCAATGATGACACTAAAATTGTCGTGTTAGTGATCCGTGATCCCATAGTTATAGTAAATCATGAGTAAAAAACAGGAAAAGAACCTCATGATCCTATCCCGGCATTATACATATAGGGTGGAAGGCAGTTATGGAATAAAATTATTTCTGTCCTTGTTTTACAAAATTTTAAAAAACGCTAAAACCCGTCCATTTTTAAATATAAATTTACTCTCTTTAAACCGCAGTCTCGGATTAAGAATCTTGAGGTTCCTAGGTATCCCAAGCTAGGAGGCCTAGCTTGGGATGCCTTGCTTAAATTAAAATAAAAATTATTCCCAGATATTTTAAATTTTAAAGCAATAATAAATTATTTTAGTTTTTTTTGTTATAGTTATCAATAAACGAACGATTCATTTTTTTTTTTTTTTTTTTTTTGTTTTTATGGCATTGACTTGGGTGTCATTTAGCCAGTCACAACTTTTTTTTTTGTTTTCTGTTCATACATAAGGAAGGCAATGAGGTCCTTAGAGTTCCATAGCAAACTCTTCTACAGCTCTCTACTCAGTTCAAAAGCTGGCCGCTATGGACTGTCCAAGTTGCTCACCACATTTTCCATTATGTATCTTCTTCTTCTTCTTCTTCTTTTTTCATATGTACATAATATACCAAATTATCAGGATTAACAAGTTTAGAGATTAATTTTAGTTTCACAGATAAATTTCATTAAACAATCATATATATTCTTGCTGTTCAGAGACAATAGATAGGATACATTGAAAGGTGGAAAAACATTACATTTTATTAAATCTTGGATTAAATTATATGTGCATGGAATATATTTTGCGCACTCAAAGAAAGTATGATTTAAGTCACCAACCTTCTGACATTCTGTACAAAGATTTGAATCAAAAACTTTAATTCTTGCTAGATGTAGAGGGAAACAAGCATGCCCAAACTTCATTCTAATTAATGTTGTTATATATCTTCGAGGTACTACGTAATTTTTAAACCAATATATATTTGGAACAGAAGGTTGAATCAGTAAATACTGAGATTTGGATTGTTTACAAAGATCTCGCCATGATTGACTCCACTGATTTTTAACTCGATGCTTAATAGTGTTAACTAAGTCAGATATGCAAAACTTACGATTATGTGAAGTACCATATTCAATGGCTTTTTTAGCCAACCTATCAACATATTCATTATGCGTTAGTCCTATATGAGCCTTAACCCATAAAAAGTTCACTCTTCTTTTATTTTTATGAATTTCAAAAAGGATTTTCTTAATTAGTAGGATATAAATATTTGAATTGTTATTGGGAAAATCTATAGTTTGAATAGCAAGAAGAACAGAAAGTGAATCGGAAATAATTGTTGCAGATATATCTTCTGATTCTTTAAAATATTGCAGGGCCTCATAAATTGCTATGGCTTCAGCACTGAAGATAGAAAAATCATGGCCTAACTTAAATATTTTTTCTGTTTTAGTAGCAGGTATGAAAAAGGCACATCCAGTTCCAACTAACGTCTTAGATGCATCTGTATATATATTTATAGAATCTGGCCAATTATCTAAGAATGTTCTTAAGATGTTAGAGCTAATATTACTGTTTTCATGGTAACTTGGTTTTACTAATTTAACTGTATGTAAAAAAGAATGAAAATCTTCGAGTCCAAAACTATCAATCATGTTATAATCACAGTCAAAATTTAACAGATCTCGAAAAGCCTCGCAAAGGGGAGGAGAGTTCTTTAGCTTCCAGTATTTATTAGTTAAATCCGCTACATCCAGCTTGTTAATATTTTGGTAAAGACCGATATTTAGGTAACGAATTTTCATTAAAAATTTCTGGCTGAGATATTTCCTTCTATAATTGAGTGGAATTTCTAAAGCTTCTACATGTAAAGCTTTATTTGGGGTTGATTTCATAGCTCCCAAACAGATACGGAGTCCTAAGTTTTGTACAACGTCTACTTTGTTTAAAATATGTTTAGAAGCTGAGCCATATAGAATACTACCATAATCAATTATAGATCTAATATATGATCGATAGAAAAGCAAGGAAGTTTCAACATCAGCTCCCCACCAGATCCTTGAAACTGATTTAAGAAAATTTAGACCCTTATTACATCGATTTATCATAAAGTTAATATGTAATTTCCAAGTCAATTTACGATCCAAAATCATTCCCAAATACTTAATGGAAGAAGCAAATGCATAGTCGTAGCCATTAAGTTTTAAATTCTCTATTTTTGGGATATTATGTCGAGTGAAAATACAGACAGTAGATTTATTTTGAGCTATTTCGAATCCGTTTTGATTGAACCATAAATTAACACAACATTGAATTTGTCCTAAGGTTTGAATCGAGTTATCATAAGTTTTGGCCTGTGAATACAGGAGAAAATCATCAGCATATTGTATTATTTGAAATTTAAAAATGTCAGTAGGGACTTTATGCAAATCCGCAGTATACATATTAAACAAAAGGGGACTCAATACTGATCCCTGTGGTAGTCCTAAATTATTATATCTAGGGCCTATCAGTTTATTATAATTAGTTCTTAGATATATCTTTCTGCAGGAATAAAAATTATAAAGAGCTTCAGCCAACTGAGGCGGTATATGAAAATGTTTTATCAATTTTTCCCTTAAAATGTCAAGACTGACATTGTCATATGCACTTTCAATGTCTAAGCATATAGTAGGTAAATAGGTGTTGTTGGAAAATGTGTTTTGAATATCTGTTACTAGTGTAGAAAGTGCGTCTAAAGTACCATATCCTTTTTTATAACCAAACTGAAAATCTGGAAGAAGTTTATTTTTTTCTACCCACCATTCCAACCTGTGTTTTATCATTCGTTCTAGAGTTTTCAACATACAGGACATAAGAGAAATCGGTCTATATGACTGAGCCAAATTTGAGTTTTTACCTGGTTTTAATATTGGTAAAACAATTACATCGTGAAATTGATCAATAACTGATTTATTGCTGATTACACAATTAAAAATATCTAACATTAGAAGTTTGGCAATTTTAGGGAGATGTTGAATCATTGGATATTTAATATTATCAAATCCTGGACTCGTGTTTTTTCGATTTTTTAGAACATATTCTAGTTCTGTAATATTAAAAGGTTCTAGTAAAAAATGGCTTTGCTTTTCTGGAATATAATTATGAGTATTAGGTGGTTTAACAGATGGCGGAGCAATTTTATCAAAGATTTCATCCTCTAAGGTGTTATCCAAATTGTATGCATTTGGAATTGATTTTCTATTTAGTTTTCTGGCTTGCTTCCACAACGTTGTAGTTGGAGTATTTTTGTTTAGAGAAGACACAAAATCTTTCCAACTCTTTTTAGCTATCAATTTTAGATTCTTCTTAGTTTTAGCCATGCTAGCTTGACACTTTATATAATTATTAAAATTAGCATTTTTTTATATTCTGTCAGTGCTTCTTGCCTTTCTTTAATAATTGTATCACATTCTGTATTCCACCAAGGTGGGGAACAACGAATTTTATTTTTAAAAGTTTTATATTGCGGGATTGAAATGTGCGCAGCATGATTCATACTATCTATTAGAAAGCAATATTTATCAGATGTACTGTCCATTTCGTAAACACTATTAAAAAAATTTTCAACTGAGGTTGTGTATAGAGTCCAATTGGCTTCTCTAATGTTCCACTTACTTCTGGGTATAAACTCTTCAGTTGTAGTACTATCTAATATTTCCATATTGATAATAAAATGGTTAGAGCCTAGTGTGTCAGAATGTATGTACCAGTGGATTTTATTAGCTATGTCAGGAGTAACAAAAGTTACATCAATTGCTGAACTATTTTGATCTGGTCGAGTAAGAACAGTAGGCTCGCCATTATTTATTACGATAAGGTTGAGATCATCTGCAGTATTAATAAGCTGTGTTCCAACTGTGTCGTTGTAACTAGATCCCCAAATAGTATTGTGAGCATTAAAATCTCCTCCTATAATTGCTGAATTATTAACTTGCGAGAAGATGTTTGTCCAATCATTTATTGAACTTTTACTTTTAGGTGGTCTATATATAGATAAAATATTCAGATCCTTTGTTTTATATTTAATTGTTACACCACAAACTTCTATTTCCGTGTTAAAATTAGAGTTTAAATTTAATTCACTAAAAGTAATTGAATTGTGGATGAGAATAGCTACACCACCGAAGCCATCATTTCTGTCTTTTCTAACCAAATTATAATTTTTAAAATGATAACTAATATCTTTTTTGAACCATGTTTCACTAATTAGGAGGATGTCTATACTTTTATTATTTAAATAATGCATTAAACTACCTTTGTTTGATATAGCAGATCTGGAATTCCACTGACTTATTTTTAAATTATGTTGTATTGACATTATGAATTAATTATGAACTGTTCTACTTCTTTAATAATTATTTTGTTGTCTAAGGTTTTTATGTCTTCTACTGTATGAATATTTTTTAAAAAGTTTATTATAAATGTTGCTACAGATTTAGCTAGTTCAGTTTTATTTTCGATATTATTATTCGGTGTATAAGAATTAGTTGGCAAAGGTTGAGACGGTCCAAAAGTGAAGGGGAACATCGGTTTATGAGATGTTGATTCTAAAATAGGTGAATTTGCTTTTCTTTTCTTTCCTGAGTGTTCATTTGAATTATTTATATTAGAGTTTGATTGAGTCAAAAATTGAGATCTATTAATTTCTACAGTTGGCCGAGTCGGACCAAGATTTTTGTCATTATTATTAATTGGTAGGGATGGAAATTCTTTTTCATTATTATTTAAACAAGAGAAAGAGTTGGGACTGATGAGTGCCGAAAAGGAGTTTTCACATATTAATCTAGCTTCCACAAAAGTAGTTTTTTGTTCTATCATAATATTCTTAATTTTCTTTTGTTTTTCATAAAATGGACATT